>NC_091451.1:29974237-31194107 GCF_964237555.1 Oryctolagus cuniculus | reverse complement strand
TTCTTGACTTCCTAATTTGTAAAATGGAGATGATAGTATATAACTTGGTTATGAAATTGAAATAATATGAGGCATGGGGATCATCAGTCATCCTATGCAGCCTCAATTAAACTTTTTCATTTTTATTGTATTTTTCTTCATATCTTTTACACTTGTCACGTTTTAAATTTTCTCACCTTTTCTGCATTATTTCCAGAATGATCCTAGCCATAGAAGACATGACTGGGTCCATACAGATTATCATCCTCCTTTATTTTTTCATCTTTATATTTTCTTGAAATTTTGGGGGAAAAATTTGGGGGGAAAACAATATTCTGGGAGAAAATTTTGAAGGTTTCTCATATAAGTGCAACATAAACAGATTCAATTCAGATCCTTATCAGTTTAATCTATCTTTTCATGGTGGTGGCTACAGACCTGATACATATTTATATGGGTTCTCAATTTTTTTTAAGATGTATTTTAATTATTTGAAAGGTTAAGTTAGAGAGAGGGGCGGGAGAGCGGGGAAGAGGGAGAGAGAGGCAAAGATCTTCCATCTGCTGGTTTACTTTCTAAATGGCTGAAATGGCCAGGGCTCATCTTCATCTGAGACTCCCACATCGGTGCAGGGTCCCAAGGACTTCGAACATCTTCCGCTGCTTTCCAAAGGGCAATAACAAGGAGCTGGATTAGAAGTGCAGCAGCCAGGACTAGAACTGGTGCCCATATGAGATGCCTGCATTGCAGGCAGTGGCTTAACCCAAACAAAGGCCCCCAACTTTGACTTATCACCTCCACGCAAGGTTTTCTTGACATAAATGATGCAAAATAGCCTCAGCCATGATCCTCCTTGTCATGATACCAGAATAAAGGGTTATCTGGTGTTCATGAATAGTATCTACAAAAATTTGTGGAAAATGTAATGAAAGATAATTTTATTTTGGTGGATTTATTTTGGAAACTTGAGCATAGGAGAGTGTTCAAAAATGGAAAATATGCATTATGAAATAATTGTGAATTAATTTTTTTGCACCAAAATGAACTTGTTTCTTAATTCTATTTTTTTCCATAAACTTTTAGAAATAGTTTCATACAATCTGCTAAATACCATATGACCCATAATAAATTAGGAAATTCCTCATCTTTGACTCTTTTTCTGGTAGGAATCTATGATTTTCTTAAAATTTAAAGTTTAATTATCCAATTTTTCTTTCTACTTCTGTTTTTGCCATCCATTTCAATCTGTAAACCTACCACTCTCTCTTCTCTTCATAAGCACAATAAAACATCTGTAGATTGTCTTTAGTTTTACCTCTACCTGCTTTTTTTTCTCTTTCACTTAGACCCTATCAGTACAAACATTTTGCTCTCTGAGTTGGGCTGTAATTTCTCATCTTTGATTTTTTTCCCATTGCTCTCACTACATGTACCTGAAACTGGAAATATCTTGAGTGCTATATAAAGTCCTTGAGCTTCACTCCTTCCATTCATCCTTCATTCGCTCCTTTCATCTCTAGAACTTTAACTTTTTTCCTGGATTTTAATGCCCTGACAAAGCAGCAGTTATTGTCACCTAGATACATTCTGTTCTGTAAGAATGAGTTTACTTTAAATGTACTTTCCAATGAATCTATGCTTTAGGGAAGATGTTAGAGTAATGATTTGAAATAGCTAAGTTTTCTTTTTCTCTTACTTGCAAGCCCTAAACATCCTGTGATCCACTGTTTGTAAATATTTTTCTATGATTTATATGTTAACATTTTTAACTATATCTATTTCAGAATGGTTCTATATCTTTGTATACTTTATTTAGTTTGAGTTACTTTTAGTTCTATAATTTTTTTCTAGGTGAATCTAATTTCTCTTCAAATGTGACTATCTCTTTTTAAGGAAGGTAGACACATCCTTAACTAATCCATTCATTTATATTTCTTGGGACCCCTAGCAGGGGACAAGAGGTCAACTCAAACATGCTATAAAATCAGATCTCCTTTTTATCATCATTTCCTTCCATAATCATCTGACTCAGAGTTCATTTACCTCTTAAATGTCTATGTGCTCTGTCCAGCTAATGTGATATTTCCAGATAGATTTACTCTCAGCATAACTTTTTTATAATATTTAGACCCAAAATAAAACTGTTTAGATTGAGTTTCAAAGGCTGTAACTCCAGATTCCATTTTAATTCTTTGCTTTTGTTAATCTTCGTTTTAGCTGTAATGTGCTCATATTTATACTACTCATCCATCAAGATTTTACATAAGACCTCTTCCTCTCCTTAGTATTCATCATTCACAGATCCTCAACATTCATGGAAGCACAATATTTCTTTCTCATTCTTCCTCTTTTTTTCAAACCTGAGTATCACGTATTTTGGACATTCTGGGGGCCTTATTTTATTTGCTTAGCCTTAATTTTGTTCTTGCCCATATTTCTTCTCTTTCCTCGTCTTGTAAACTCTAACAGACTTATGTTCCAAGATACACCCTCCTCTTCCCTCTGAAGAAGGGCTAAACATTTATTTTTGCATTTTTCATTCTATAGCACCACAATTTGAAATTGTTCTTGTTTTAGTATTCTTCTCAACTCTTCACCATGCTGCTACTTTTGCTACCTTTTCCTTTTATGAGCCCCTGAATAATTTTCAAGCGATTCTGGAATTTATACTACTTCAGTTTGTGTGTCTCTTTTTACTATGACATGCACTTAGGAATTTTCAGACTTTTCACTACAAAGATTATCAAAGGTGCAATAACTACAGAAACAGCTAATATTTCTGAATGTTCACTAACATTTATTAAGAGCTTACTAGATGCCAATCACTCTGCCATTTGTCTTATTTGGCAAATTTCTTTGATGCAAGTACCATCAGATCTCCAATTTAAGATTGAAAAAATTGAGCTTTGCAAAGGAAATCATCCAAGTTAGAGTAGTTTCTTGAAGGTCATTCAAGGAGTAAGAGGCAAATATAGTATTCAATCATCACTCCAGCTCCTAAGCCCATCCAGGAATATATATTTTTTTTACCACATATGCAACATTAAATGAGAGTACAACAGGGATAATAGGTCAGGTAGAGAATGAGGCAACACTCATCAAAAAGGTGCAGCTACCCCTCTGCTCCAACTGAGAGCTGCTATGTGTGCTTTTATGGGAAGAGATTTAGTATTTGCAGATTTTCTCATTAGTCAAGACTGTTATAACAGAAACTCAAATAGTCTGTGTGTCAAATTTCCCTTAGAAAAGTTGCATCCATTTAAAACAAAATTAAATATGATGCCAGCAAATCAAAGATATTTGCATGTGTAATACAATCAAGGCTTCTAGGCTGGAGGGGGTCTCACATAAAAGGATGTGACTTCTTGGGAGTGTACAGTCAGACCCTAGACATAGAGTGCTCCTCTGCCAGTTTATGTACTGTTTACCTTCTTTATAATCATTTTATGCAATGCCCAAATACGTTTTTGGTGAAGTAATCCAACTGTGCAAAAATGTATGAGGAAAGGAGTAACAGACTCCTTTCTTCTTTTTTGTAGTCTCCAGAAACCTTTTATGTAAGGTATACAAACTTTGTGCATTTCAAAAATACAACTTTAGGAACATAGTGATTCTTCCCACTGTACTCAACCTACCACATGCATTCCCACCCTTCTTCCTTATCCCTCTCCTAGTCTGATTCTTATTTTTTACTAAGATCTATTTTCAATTAACTTTATACACATAAGGCTAACTCTATACTAAGAAAGAGTTCAACAAATAGTATGAAAAAAAAAAAACTGTTCCTCAAAACAAGTATCATACTGTTTCAAAGTGTCAATTTCATTTCTATAGATTACCTTTTAGGTGCTCTATTAGTTACCGCAGATCAGGGAGAATATGTAGTATTTGTCCTTTTGGGACTGGTTTATTTCACTAAGTACAATGTTTTCCAATTGTATGCATTTTGTTGCAAATGACAGAATTTTTTATAGCTATGTAGTATTCCATGGTACATATCTCATAACTTCTTTATCCTGTCTTCAATTGATGGATGTTTGGATTGATTCCATATCTCAGCTATTGTGAATTGAGCTATAATAAACATGGGATAACAGATTACTCTATCATATACTGATTTCATTTCCTTTGGGTGATTCCCAGGAGTTGAATGGCTAGGAGATATACTAGGTCTATATTCAGATTTCTGAGGTATCTCCATGTCTTCCACTGTGGCTGTATCAGTTTATATTCCCACGAATAGTGGATTAGGGTACTTGTCCCCCACATCCTCACCAGCATACATTGTTTGTTGATTTTGGTATGACAGCCATTCTAGGGATGAGGTGAAACCTCATTGTGGTTGTGATTTGCATTTTCCTGATGGCTAATGATCCTGAGCATTTTTTCATGTGTCTGTTGGCCATTTGAATCTCCTCTCTTGTATATTCTGGCTATAAGCCCTTTATCAGTTGCATAGTTTGCAAATAATTTCTCCCATTCTGTAAGCTGCCTCTTCACTTTGCCAAGTATTTCTTTTGGAGTGCAGAAGTTTCTCAATTTGATGTAATCCCATTTGTCAAATTTGGCTTTGATTGCCTGTGCTTCTGAGGTGCTTTTCAAGAAGTATTTCCTTACTCTCATGTTTTGAAGAGTTTCCCCAATGTTCTATAGCAATTTGATGGTATCAGGTTGTAGATTTAGGTCTTCGTTCCATTTTGAGTGGATTTTTGGATAAGGTGTAAAATAGAGGTCTTGCTTTGCTCCAGAAATCAACCCACACATCTACAACCAACTCATCTTTGATGAAGGATCTAAAATCAACCCCTGCAGCAAGGACTGTCTCTGTCTCATCAACAAATGGTGCTGGGAAAACTGGATTTCCTCATGCAGAAATATGACACAAGACCCCTACCTTATACCTTCCACAAAAATCCACTCAAAATGGACAAAGACCAAAATCTACCACCCAATACCTTCAAATTTCTGGAGAACAATAGAGAAACTCTTCAAGACATTGAAACAGGCAAATACTTCTTTAAAAAGAACCCGAGACACAAGCTATTAAAGCCAAATTTGACAAATGGTATTATATCAAATTGAGAAGCTTCTGTGCTGCAAAAGAAACACTCAGCAAAGAGAACAGAAAACAGGTGGAATAGGAGAAATTATTTGCAAACTATGTAACTCATAAAGGATTATCATCTAAAATCTGTAAGAAGCTTAAGAAAAATTTTTTAGAAAACTTTTATTTAATAAATATAAATTTTGAAAATACGACTTTTGGATTATAGCAGTTTTTCCCCCATAACCATCCTTCAACCTGTAAACCATCCCATCTCTCACTCCCTCTCCTATCCCATTCTTCATTAAGATTTATTTTTAATTATCTTTATATACAGAAGATCAACTTAGTAAATACTAAGTAAAGATTTCAATAGTTCCCACCCACACAGACACACAAAGTATACAGTACTGTTTGAAAACTAGTTTTACTGTTAATTCTCATAGTACAACACATTAAGGACAGAAATCCTATATGGGGAGTAAGTGCACAGTGACTCCTGTTGTTGATTTAACAACTGATACTTTCTTAAGAGCTTAAGAAACTTGAGGCCGGCGCCTTGGCGCAATAGGTTAATCCTCCACCTGCAGTGCTGCCATCCCATATGGGTGCTGGTTCTAATCCTGGCTGCTCCTCTTTCGATCCAGCTCTCTGCTGTGTCCTGGAAAGCAGTAGAAGATGGCCCAAGTCCTTGGGCCCCTGCACCCACATGGGAGACCAGGAAGAAGCACATAGCTCCTGGCTTTGGATCCGTGCAGTTCCGGCCATTGCGGCCACTGGGGAGTGAACCAACAAAAGGAAGACCTTTCTCTCTGTCTCTCCCTCTCACTGTCTGTAACTCTACCTTGCAAATAAATAAATAAATAAAATCTAAAAACAAAAGAAGCTTAAGAAACTTAACAACAAAGCAAACAATTCAGTTAAGAAATGGGCAAAGGACATAAACAGGCATTTCTCAAGAGAGGAGATTCAAATGGCCAACTGACACATGAAAAAATGCTCAGAATCATTAGTCATCAGGGAAATGCAAATCAAAATCACAATGAGGCTTCACCTCACCCCCATTAAAATGGCTCATGTAGAAATCAACAAACAACAAATGCTGGTAAGGATATTGGGAGGAGGGGAAGGCATCCTAATCCACTGTTGGTGGGAATATAAACTGTTGCAGTCACTGTGGAAGACAGTATGGAGATACCTCAGAAATCTGAATATAGACTTACCATATGACTCAGCCATCCCACTGCTGGGAATTTACACAAATGAAATCAGTATATGATAGAGTAATCTGTTATCCTATGTTTATTGCAGCTCAATTCACAATAGCTAAGACAGAGAATCAACCCAAATGTCCATCAATTGAAGATTGGTTGAAGAAATTATAGTATAGGCCGACGCTGTGGCTCAATAGGCTAATCCTCCACCTGCAGTGCCGGCACACCGGGTTCTAGTCCCGTTCAGGGCACCGGATTCTGTCCCAGTTTCCCTCTCTTCCAGGCCAGCTCTCTGCTATGGCCCGGGAGTGCAGTGGAGGATGGCCTAAGTGCCTGGGTCCTGCACTCCATGGGAGACCAGGAGAAGCACCTGGCTCCTGCCTTCGGATTAGCACAGTGCAAAGGCCACAGCGTGCCGGCCGCAGCGGCCATTGAAGGGTGAACCAACGGCAAAAAGGAAGACCTTTATCTCTGTCTCTCTCTCTCTCTCTCTCACTATCCACTCTGTCAAAAAAAAAAAAAAAAAAAAGAAAAGAAATTATAGTATACATACACTAAAGAATACTACACAGTGGTTAAAAAATAATTGAAATCCTGTCATATGCAACAAAAGGGATACAACTGGTAACCATTATACTTAGTGAAATAAGCCAGTCCCAAAAATACAAATATAACGTTCTCCCTGATCTGTGGTAACTAATAGAGTACCTAAAAGGTAATCTCTAGAGTGAAATTTATACTCTGAGATCTAATGATTTTGAACAGCCCTTGTCTCAACTGTTGAGGAACAGTGTTTTTTTTTTTTTTTTTTTTTTTTGGTTTGTTTTTTTCTTCATATCATTTGTTGAACTCTTTACTTAGTGTAGAGTTAATCTTATGAGTATAAAGTTATCTGAAAATAGATATTTGCAAAAAAATAAGCATAGGAATAGGGGAGGGAGGAGGAAGAAAGATGGGAACCTGGGTGGAAGGGAGGGTAGGGTAGAAAGTATCACTATGTTCCTGAATCTATATATATGAAATACATATTTAAATAAAATTTAAAAAAAGCTTTGATGTGGCTAGACTACTAAATTCTAACTCACACAAAAGTTACTAAGACATGGAACTGTTTAATTTCTTTCCTGCATCACCAGTGTTGCTACTGACAAGGAGTGAGAACTTCAGTCTCACTACCTGTAGTCTTCTCTATGCTGAGACACTATTTAAGGGGTAGAACATATATATTCAGATATATTTATATAGAGAAAGAGATAGAGACAGAGATGAAAGATAGGCTTGACATATTGAACCACCAAGATTCATGAGATTTGATCAACATGCAATTATATGTATTTGTTGCATTTCTTTAAATTTTATTTAAATGCAATTTGTTTATTAGCAGTCATAGGACAAAAAATTGGTGGTACACTGGTTCTTCTGCTCACTTTTGGAAATAAGTAGCCCTATGGTAAGTCAAACTAAAAAACAAAAAAGAAATCATCAATTCAGACATTTAAAATACCAATCCTACATATTCATTACTTCTTTCATTTTCATTCTAAAGGAAATCTTACCTCCTCAATAGCTGCTGCTTTCTTTGCTTTTATATTGACATTTTATCCAGCTCACAGGGTCACAGAGATAGGAGAGGACAGGTACAAAGGGAGAAAGGACTTCTCACTTTCTAATGAGGTTGATACCGAAGTTCTATGTTGTGCCCTGTTAGATGTGTGAAAGTGATACATTTTTTTTCTCCCTCTGTAAAGTCCTTCCAACATGTATAACTGAGTACCTGTGATTTTCCCTTTCAGTCATTGATTTCCCAGAGAGATATTTTGTATGGACCTCTCCCTATGGGAGATCCTTTAACCTCAGAAATACCTTCCTGGGCAGGAGTTAAAAAATTGCTCCAAAGAGCTCCCTCTCCCAATTCGGGTCCATGGCAGTGTTCATTCATACATTACCACATCCCTGAGTCCTGCAGCCGCTTCTGCTTTGCTCCCTTAGATGTCTGCATTCTTTGGTGAGAGATGGTCCCTGTCCACTGTATCCCCTACTCTAAGAAAAAGAGATCTTCAGCTCTCATAGAATTGTGCCAGACTCCTCTCTTCTTGGTCACAGAGCAAGAGAGCAGAACTCTGCCATGGAGTAAGGAAAATCCCAGTAGAGTGATATCTCTCATTTACATATATATATGTATATATATACACATACATACGTAAATGCATAGATAAGTAAATCCGTTCACAAGTCTTCTGAACATCCACACTCTGCCATCTTTATACCATCCTGCTACATTCCCAAATTTGTGGGACAGGTTCTTCAAAAGAGTATTTTGAAAACCTGTATTTTGCTTCAGCACTTTGCTTTGGTAATTAATAGCCATCATACTAAGAGCTCTACAAGTCTTCAATGTCACATCCTTATCATGGTTGTAGACTTCTCATTTTGTGAGCTTTCTCTACTTTGTAAGAACTTATTTCAACATTTAGAATGAGAAATGAGGGAGAGGAGATTCAAGGATGGAGGTCATGTTTACTGGACACCTGCTTTGACTAGTGTAACAGGAGTGCTTCAGTATGGAACTCATGTTTTTGTAAGCTGTTCCAATGATCCAGGGAGCAGTGATACTCCTATCCATCATTTCTTATTGACCAGTAAACCAAGACTCAAACAAATTACATGACTTTCCCAGGGTGGCACTGCTGTGGTATAAGAAAGCAAGGATTGGACACTTCTGATTGACTGACTTCTAATCCTATTATATCCAACTTATACTATTTTGTCTAGAAAATTACACTCATTGTTTAAGTAATTGGGTACAAGGATTTATTTAACTTATTCTCTTACATGATGAGAATCCCATTTGCAGTTTGAAAAATGGTGCCACCTCTATTTAAAAATGAAGATTGCTTATCATTTATATTAACTTACTAAAATAGAAGTGATCTGCAAAAAAGCTATTTGATATGGATTGTGGGGGGCAATGTGAGGACAAAAATGTTTAAATTTTGTTTTCATCTATATTTAGTATTGATCACTTAATCTCACATTTTGGTCAATGTACAATGCCCAATTCTCTAATGATTCCCATGGATATCTCTATTCAGTAATATTGTCATCCTAATCCCCCTTTAAACCTTAACCCTATTTCCCTATTTTCTTTCCTTATAAAATACAGGGAAAGTGTGATATGGAATTAGCATACATGATGGGCAGCACATTGTTTATTGTCTTCTGAGCCAGTATTAAATGGTAGAAAATTTAATTATAACTATACTTATTACATTGATCTCCCACATCACATTTAATCTGCAATCTTTTGACAAAGAAAGGGAATAAATGACTTCATGTCAGCTCCTTTTCATTGTGTATTATTTTCTGCTTTCTCAGTGTGAAAAGAATAGGTTTTATTTGTGGAGAAAGAACTAAAGATTAGAGAACTAATTATTTTAATTGTGTTTTATTTTTCTTCCAAAAGATAGGTTAATTTAACATATAACTCAATGTTTCTAATATGGAAAGTATGAATGTTACATAATTTTAATTATCACAGAACTTGTTACATGCAAGTATGCTTTGGTCTATTTTTTTTTTTTTTTGTAGGTACAGAGAGTATAGTCTAATTCCACAGGCTGAACTGGGCCTTTCAGAATTGGTCTATTTTTTTTAAGATTTATTTATTTGTTTATTTGAAAGTCAGAGTTACATAGAGAGAGAAGGAGAGGCAGAGAGAGAGAGAGGTCTTCCAACCACTGTTTCACTCTCCAACTGGCTGCAATGGCTGGAGCTGTGCCTAGCCAGGAACCAGGAGCCAAGCCAGGAGCCAGGATCTTCTTCTGGGTATCCCATGCAGGTTCAGGAGCCCAAGGAGTTAGGCCATCTTCCGCTGCTTTCCCAGGCCATAGCAGAGAGCTGGATTGGAAGTGGAGCAGCTGGGACTTGAACCGGTGCCCATATGGGATGCTGGCACTGGAGTCGGCAACTTGACCCACTACACCACTGCACTGTAGCTTTACCTGCTAAGCCATAGTGCTGGCCCTGCTTTAGTCTATTTTGTAAATGATTCTATGCAAGTATTGCTGAGTATTTTCAAGAAAAGAAAAAATACAGAGAAGTATGAGGTTAACTCAGTATCAACTATCTTGACAATAATTTAAAGTGTTACAAAGCTTTCACTTCTGAAAATTAAAAATAAAATGCATTTCCATTAAATAATTCAGAATATAGTACCTATCTTCCCAACTTCCATTCTAAGGATGTACTCTGGAACCAACAATGTAGGTCAAATCTAAGATTTTTCCATATGACCTTGCACAAGATACTTAAATTCTTTGTGTCTCAGTTCTTTATTTGAAAAAGCAGGAATAATGATAATGGTATTTGCATCATAGAGTTTTAGATAGCTGTCCTTAAAAATAACTTTCACCAGTTTCACTAAGGAGTGAGTGGAACTCTTCACCATTCTGCCATAAGTTGATCCCATCATGGGATTTGTATGAGATTCAAGTAGGTTAATATCCATATATTTAATAAAATAGTGAAAGAATAAGACAGATCATTAAGGAAGATCTTGAAATTTGAATTAACAACTTTACCCACTCACTTTGTGACCCTGGGAGATTCAACTAAATAACCTTTCTGTCCTCATCTATAAAAATATCCCCCATCCTGAAAAATATTTGGATGTTGTCTTATAATCAGAAGGTATTAAAAATCTCTCATGAAGGCAAAGCACATATTGCTATTTGATTAGAATAATGCCAATTGGTGGGCTTGTTATTCTACACAGTAAAAAGGTGAGCATGCTACATGCCACCAAAGTTCAAGATAAAGTTCCAAGGCCCTGTGCTACTGTGGCCACTGCCCACCTTCCCACTACTATCTTCCTAGCATCTATATGATCTCAGTAAAACAATAAAAAATCACAAAGGACATGAACTCCTGAAGTTCTATAGATGCAGCCATCAAAGTAAGCTGATATGGTTCTCACTGAATGTTAACTAAAGCCACATATATTACAGTTTCAAGTACAGAAAGAAAGTACATTCTATTAGCAGCTATGAATGTGTTAGAACTCCCATGCTCAGGGAGAACAACAGAGTAGGCTTAAAGAACAAAATTCATGAGTCAAAAACTGTTCCTGAAATTAAAGTTTTGGACAGAATAAGTATTCCTCAAACACACTTGCCTTTGAGAATGACAGTACTTTTCCAAAGCACAGGCCTTGCTGTTGTTTAAAAATCAGTCCTAGAATAGCTTCACCTGGTTTCATTGATTGCCAGCTGGCACAAAGAAACTCCTTCCGATTCCCTGTATCCTGCAACCACAGGAGTTTTGGGGCATTAGCCTCAGAGCTATGCTCACACACTCCATGTGAAGCAGAGGCATTTCTCTTAGTTTCTGGGAGCTAGTGCAAGAAGACACCCAATAAAAAATACACTCCCATCCTATAAGATCTGGGTAATAACCTAACTAAACTGTGCAACACCAGCACTGTAACAATTAGTTATAAATTTCTTAATCCCACTGGAATCTACCCAGTGAACCTAGGGAAGAACCTACACTCAATTCTACATCTCTGGAACCACACCTGAAAGAGAAAGGTCTCCTCTATATTTTGTAGTCACCCTGCAGGACTGGAACAGGGTTCAGTTTATCTCCTAGTCCCAGGACCAGGGATATTGGTGTTAAAAGCCACAGCACCAGCTGCACTTGCCTAGCAGGACCTGAGGAAGGGCCCTTCCAAGTCACACAGTCCTAGAGACACAGCAGTTGGTTGCCTCAAGCCCCAAGATCATTCAAATTTGCCAGTAGGACAAGGGGATAGCCATCTTTGTCTCCCTCAGCACCAAGAACAAGGCCCTGGCTATCACTAGGTCTATCCTAGGGAGTTAGACACTGAACTCTCTGTGGACCAAAGTTACCTACCCTAGGAAATCAAATCATCTCAAAGACACACTTCTATTTTTTTTATTTTCTAAAATTTTATTTAAGGTATAGAAATGTCAAATAACTCAGACTTACCCCTAATGGTAGAGCTAGAAATGTGCCAGGGGATTCCAATTCAATCCCATCAAGGTGGCATCTACCAATGCCAGCTTACTAGTTAAAGTGATCAGTTTAAGTTCATAATTGATCATAATGATAGGATTAAGTGTCAAAGGGATTACATAAATAAGACAAGTATCTGCAAATAATAATTGATAGAATTAAACAGAAGAGAATGATCCTACATGGGAAGCAGGATACACAGCAGACTCATAGAATGGCAAATGCCCTAAACAGCACTCTGGCCTCAGAATCAGCCCTTAAGGCATGCAGATCTGGCTAAAAAGCCCTTGAGAGTTTCTCAGGCATGGAAAGCCAAGACACTGCGGCAAAAAAAAAAAAAAAAAAAAAAAAAAAACCAAAAAAAAAAAAACCACAAACTTAAATGAAAGATCTCTGTGAGTGAGATCCCAGCGGAAAGAACGGCCATCAAAGAAGGAGGTACCTTTCTCTGAAGGGAGGAGAGAACTTCCACTTTGACTATGGCCTTGTCTAAATAAGATTGGAGTTTGTGAACTCAAGAGGCTTCCATAGCCTTGGCA
Source organism: Oryctolagus cuniculus (assembly GCF_964237555.1). Classification (NCBI taxonomy): domain Eukaryota; kingdom Metazoa; phylum Chordata; class Mammalia; order Lagomorpha; family Leporidae; genus Oryctolagus; species Oryctolagus cuniculus. Next base: position 31,181,295 of record NC_091451.1, on the reverse strand, counting down.
GCTCATGACAAGAGCTTCGGGTGATTACTGACATCATAAATAAGAGTGTCAATTGTTAAATCAACAATGGGAGTCACTGTGTACCTACTCCCCATGTAGGATTTCTGGCCTTAATGTGTTGTACTAGGTGAATTAACGGTAAAACTACTACTCAAACAGCACACTATACTTTGTGTGTCTGTGTGGGTGAATTCTGTTGAAATCTTTACTTAGTATATACTAAGTTGATCTTCTGTATATAAAGATAATTGAAAATGAATCTTGATGAAGAATGAGATGGGAGAGGAAGTGGTAGATGAGATGGTTGAGGGTGGGAGGGAGGTTATGGGGGAAGAGCCGCTGTAACCCAAAAGTTGTACTTTCAAAATTTTTATGTATTAAATAAAAGTTGGTAAAAAAAGTATAGAAATGTCAAATATCAGGAACATAGTGATACTTTCCGCCCTACTCTCCTCATCCTTCTTCCTTCTCCCTCTCCTATTTCCACTCTAAATTTTTACAAAGATCTATTTTCAGTTTATACTCATAAGATTAACCCTAACTAAGTAAAAAGTTCAACAAATAATTTGAAGAAAAAAAAACAAAACACTTCTTCAACAGTCGAGACAAGGGTTGTAAATAATCATTGAATCTCAAAATATCAAAGACACACTTTTCTCCCTGTGAACTGCAGTAGACTAGACCACTATGTTAATTATGAACAAAACTAACATTGATTAAGACAAAAGAAATCAATCAGAGGCTACACTCCTAGATTCACCTAGAACCAAAGCCAAAGCAACAAGCCAAGTGATACCCTGAATTCAAGCTAAGCCATAAATTATTTTCCAATAAAACCTACTCCATAAAAAAGAAGAGATGATTATACCAGATGTGCAGATGTCAATGTAGGGACAAGAGACATAAAGAAGTAAGGTAACATCATGCCTCCAAGAGAACACAATAATCCTCCATAATTAGATTCTGAACTGAAGGAAATCTATAAAATAACAGATATAGAATTCAAAACAATGATTACAAGGAAACTCAATATGCAAGATAATACAGAGTGAAGAAATGAGGAAATCAATGAGTGACATGAATGAAAATATTACTAAAGTGATAGAAATCATAGAAATTTTGAAGATAAAACTTTAATCAGCAAAATAAAACATATGACTGAGAGTTTTAACACCAGAATAGACTAAGTGGAGGGAAGAATTTCTGAACTTAAGGACCAGACTTTTAAAATAACTGTCAGACAAAAATAAAGATTAAAAAATTTAAAAGAATGAATAAAGTCTACATGAATATGTGATATGATTAAATGATCAAATATTTGTGTTATAGGTATTCCTGAAGGAGAAGAAAAGGAAAAAAGGCATTAAGAACCTGAAAAATGAAATAACAGTTGAAAGTTTCCCAGGTATTGAAAGAGACATGCACATCCAGATGCAAGAAGCTCACAGGACCCCAAGCAGACTCAACCTAAAAAAAAATCTTCTCCAAGGCAAGTTGTCATCAAATTGTCAGAAGTTAAGAACAAGGAGAGAATCCTAAGGATAGTAAGAAAAAAACTCCAAGTTACATATAAAGGAAAACCAATTAGATTAATATCCGACTCCTCAGTGGTAACTCTACAGCCCTTATGTTTCTATGTGGGTGCAAACTGTTGAAATCTTTACTTAATATATGCTAAACTGATCTTCTGTATATAAAGAGAATAGAAAATGAATCTTGATGTGAATGGAAGGGGAAGAGGGAGTGGAGAAGGGGAGGGTTGCGGGTTTGAGGGACGTTATGGAGGGGAAGCCATTGTAATCCATATTCTGTACTTTGGAAATTTATATTCATTAAATAAAAGTTAAAAAAAATCACACAAAAAAAAGAAAAAAAAAACAAAAAAAATTAAAATCTTAAAAGAAAAAAAACCTTACAACCAAGAATATTATATCCACTGGAACTATCCTATGAAAGCAATTGAGAAATATGGTATTTTCCTGATAAGCATAACCAGAGAGAACTCACCACCCTCAGAGCAGTCTTATAAGAAATTCTAAAGAGGGTCATACATTAGAAGTAAATATCATGAAAAACATGTGACACCACCAAAGTCACTAACACTGCAGGTATAATCAGTATTCACTTACCAAAATGGAAGGTGTTAGATCTTATCAGTCAACACTAACCTTGAATGTAAATGGATTAAATTCTCCCATCAAAAGACTTAGGTTGGCTGATGGAGAGAAAATCACCCCACTATATGCTGCCTATAGGAAACTCACTACACAAAGGCACACATAGACTGAAAGTGAAAGTCTAGAAAAAGATATCAGGCAAATGGAAACCAGAAATGTACAGGACTAACTATTGTGATAGTAGATAAAACAGACTTTAAATAAAAAACTGTAAAAGGAGGTAAAGAAGGGCACTATTTTGATAAGAGTTTTGATTTAACAAGAAGTCATAACAATCATAAAAATACATGCACCCTTGAGGCCAGCACTGTGGTACAGTAGAATAAACCTCCATCAGCAGCACTGGCATCCCATATGGAGGCTGGTTCATGTCCCAGCTGCTCCTCTTCCAATCCAGCTCTCTGCTATGGCTTAGGAAAGTAGAAGATAGCCCAAGTACTTGGGCCCCTGCATCCACATGGGAGACCCAGAAGAAGCTCCTGGCTTCAGATTGGCCCAGTTCTGGCCGTTGCAGCCATATGGGGAGTGAACCAGTAGATAGAAGGCCTTTCTCTTTGTCTCTTCCATTCTCTGTCTGTAATTCTGCCTCTCAAATAAATAAAATATTTTAAAAAATTAAAAAAATATGCACCCAACACAAGACCACCAAGATATATACAGCAGATACTATGAGACCTAAAGGGAGAGATAGATGGCAGTACAAAGATAGCAGATGACTTCAACACCTCATTCTCATTAATGGACAGATCATCCAGGCAGAAAATCAATAAAGATACATCAGAGTTGAAACATACTACTGAACAAATGGGCATCATAGACATTTACAGGACATTTCACCAAACAGCTACAGAATACATTCTTATCAGTAGCACATTAACATTTTCTAGGATAGATCATATACAAGGCTGCAAATCAAGTCTCAGTAAATTTAAAAAGACTGAAGTCATACTATGTATCATCTCAGACCATAAATGAAAAAAACTAGAAGACAACAAGAATAATAGAACACTCATAAAAACTTAGAAATTAAACAACATGGTAATGAATGATCACTGGCCACTGAAGAGATTAAAAGGAAATCAACAATTTGAAATAAATGAAAATACAACATATCAAAACTTCTGGCATACAGCAAAAGCAGTATTAAGAGGGATGTTGATAGCATTAAATTATTACATTAAAAAAGAAAAATGTCTCGAATTAAAGACCTAATGATGGTCTGCGCGCCAGTGCTCGAAGGGGAGTGCGAGCCACACAGACAACAGCGGGGAGGCTTGGGACGTCCAGGGCTCCGAGTCCACACATCGGCGCTGGAAGGGGAGCGGACCTGCGTGGAGAGCGTGGGAGCCCACAATTCGGGACACCGGCAGCAGACTCAACACACCAGCGCTGGAACGCGAGGTGAGCTGAACCTCAATAGCCCGAGACATCGGCAGGCAAGCGGAGAGAGGAGACTAGAGGGAACGACCCCCGGTGGGGGGGGGGGAGTTCACCAGGCTAGCTGGAAGAGAGAGAGAGAAAAAAAAAAAAAGGTGACTGGTACGGACACGGGTTTCTCTCTCTCCGTTCACCTCTCAAGGGCGAGCAAGACAAAGAGCAGGCGCCATCTTGGACATACGTCATAAGCAGAGCGAACTCAGGTCTGCACCGGCCCTGAGCCTAGCAGAAAAACCAGGCTCTGGGCAGGGCGAATTAACAGGAGATTAGAACCTAGTAAATTTATGGTGCTACTGAACGGAGACTGTGAAAAAAGAGACGGTGGGGGAGAGAACTCACAGAATTCACGTGAGCACTCTCCAGAGATGCTACAATTCCGTAACTTTGGCAACCCAGTGGGAGACTGAAGGAGAATTTGAGCCCACTCTGAGGGCCGAACAGATTCCCTGTGTGGCCCTTGGGAAAGAGCTTCTGATCTCTGGCTCCTGTGGGTATATCATTTGCCTGCTAACTACCTCCAACTTCGTTCAGCTGTGCAGAATAACTTCCCTTTTGAATCAAAAAAAAAAAAAAAGAAAGAGAGAGAGAGAGGTTTACTACGCCTAACCTGGGAGTGTCACCTTTGGCACACCAAACAGAGCTCTCAGGCCACACCCATCTCAAGCCCTAAGGCTCCATCAAAAACAGATAGTCCACTTAATCTAGAGTCATAGTATAACAAGAAAAAGCACCACAGTGAAGAAACCAAATATCTCCAATATGCCAAATAACAAACGCAAAAACCGAGGTAATAAAAACAAGGAAGTCGCCATGACGCCCTCAAATGAAAAAGACACCCCAATTCAAGATTATGAAGATGATGACATAGAAGAAATGCAAGAAGCAGATCTCAAAAAATTGATAAGAACATTAAGAAGTTCTCAAAAACAAATTCTTGAACTACAGAAATCCTTAATGGACAAGATAGAAAATCTCTCTCATGAAAATGAAATATTAAGGAGGAATCAAAATGAAACAAAACAACTAGTACAACAGGAAACTGGGATAGTGACTGAAGTGAAGAATTCAATAGATCAAATGAAAAACACAATAGAGAGCCTTACAAACAGAATGGGTGAAGCAGAAGAGAGAATATCGGACTTAGAAGACAGAGAACAGGAAAGGATACAGTCAGACCAAAGAAAAGAAGAGGAAATCAGAAATCTAAAACATATTCTCGGGAATCTTCAGGATACTATTAAAAAACCCAACATTCGGGTTCTAGGAGTTCCTGAAGGCATGGAGAGGGAGAAAGGATTAGAATGCCTTTTTTTTTTTAACTTTTATTTAATGAATATAAATTTCCAAAGTACGATTTATGGATTACAATGGCTTCCCCCACATACCGTCATTCCCACCCACTACCCTCCCCTTTCCCACTCCCTCTCCCCTTCCATTCACATCAAGATTCATTTTCGATTATCTTAATATACAGAAGATCAGCTTAGTATACATTAAGTAAGGATTTCAACAGTTTGCTCTCACACAAAAACATAAAGTGAAAAATAATAGATGATTTTTTTAAATGATGATGAAATCAGATCAGACCTATTGTCATGTTTAATCCCAGTGAGAGTCAAGTTGGGAGTTGACAATTTCTTTTCTTTTTTTTTTTTTTTTACAGAGGATCAGTTTAGTATACATTAGGTAAAGATTTCAACAGTTTGCACCCCCATAAAAACACAAAGTGAAATATATTGTTTGAGTACTCGTTATAGCCTTAAATCTCAATACACAGCACATTAAGGACAGAGATCCTACATGAGGGGTAAGTGCACAGTGACTCCTGTTGTTGACTTTACCAATTGACACTCCTGTCTATGGCATCAGTAATCTCCCTATGCTCCAGTCATGAGTTTCCAAGGCTATGGAAGCCCTCTAGTTCTCCGATTCTTATCTTGTTTAGACAAGGTCATAGTCAAAGTGGAGGTTCTCTCCTCCCTTCAGAGAAAGGTACCTCCTTCTTTGAAGACCTGTTCTTTCCACTGGGATCTCACTCACAGAGATCTTTTTGCCAGAGTGTCTTGGCTTTCCATGCCTGAAATACTCTCATGGGCTTTTCAGCCAGATCCGAACGCCTTTAGGGCTGATTCTGAGGCCAGAGTGCTATTTAGGACATCTGCCATTCTATGAGTCTGCTGAGTATCTCACTTCCCATGTTGGATCACTCTCTCCTTTATTTATTCCATCGGTTAGTGTTAGCAGGTACTAGACTTGTTTATGTGCTCCCTTTGACTCTTAGTCCTTTCATTATGATCAATTGTGAACTGAAATGATGACTTGGAATCGTGAGATGGCATTGGTACATGCCACCTCGATGGGATTGAATTGGAATCCCCTGGTATGTTTCTAACTCTACCTTTTGGGGCAAGTCAGCTTGAGCATGTCCCAAATTATACATCTCTTCCCTCTCTTATTCCCACTCTTATGTTTAACAGGGATCACATTTCAGTTAATTTTCAACACTTAAGAATAACTGTGTATTAATTACAGAATTAAACCAGTCATATTAAGTAGAACAGACAAAAAAACTACTAAGAGGGATAATGTATTAAGTTGTTCATTAACAGTCAGGGCTATGCTGATCAAGTCACCGTTTCCCATAGTGTCCGTTTCACTTCAGGAGGTTTCCTTTTTGGTGTTCAGTCAGTTGTCACTGATCAGGGAGAACATATGGTATTTGTCCCTTTGGGACTGGCTTATTTCACTCAGCATGATGTGTTCCAGATTCCTCCATTTTGTTGCAAATGACTGGATTTCGTTGTTTCTTACTGCGGTATAGTATTCTAAAGAGTACATATCCCATAATTTCTTTATCCAGTCTACCGTTGATGGGCATTTAGGTCGGTTCCAGGTCTTAGCTATTGTGAATTGAGCTGCAATAAATATTAGGCTGCAGACCGCTTTTTTGTTTGCCAATTTAAATTCCTTTGGGTAAATTCCAAGGAGTGGGATGGCTGGGTTGAACGGTAGGGTTATCTTCAGGTTTCTGAGGAATCTCCAGACTGACTTCCATAGTGGCTTGACCAGTTTGCATTCCCACCAACAGTGGGTTAGTGTCCCTTTTTCCCCACATCCTCGCCAACATCTGTTGTTGGTAGATTTCTGCATGTGAGCCATTCTAACCGGGGTGAGGTGAAACCTCACTGTGGTTTTGATTTGCATTTCCCTGATTGCTAATGACCTTGAACATTTTTTCATGTGCCTGTTGGCCATTTGGATTTCCTCTTTTGAAAAATGTCTATTGAGGTCCTTGGCCCATCTCTTAAGTGGGTTGTTGGTTTTGTTTTTGTGGAGTTTCTTGATCTCTTTGTAGATTCTGGTTATTAACCCTTTATCTGTTGCGTAGTTTGCAAATATTTTTTCCCATTCTGTCGGTTGTCTCTTCACTCTCCTGAGTGTTTCTTTTGCAGTACAGAAACTTCTCAATTTGATGCAATCCCAATAGTTGATTTTGGCTTTGACTGCCTGTGCCTCCCGGGTCTTTTCCAGAAATTCTTTGCCTGTGCCAATATCTTGAAGGGTTTCTCCAATGTTCCCTAGTAACTTGATGGTGTCAGGTCGTAGATTTAGGTCTTTAATCCATGTTGAGTGGATTTTTGTGTAAGGCGTAAGGTAGGGGTCTTGCTTCATGCTTCTGCACGTGGAAATCCAGTTTTCCCAGCACCATTTATTGAATAGACTGTCCTTGCTCCAGGAATTGGTTTTAGATCCTTGATCAAATATAAGTTGGCTGTAGATGCTTGGGTTGATTTCTGGTGTTTCAATTCTGTTCCATTGGTCTATCCATCAATTAAGATGGCTACGCCTGCTCTTTTTTCATTTCTGTTGGCATGGTATATCTTTTTCCAGCCTTTCACTTTCAATCTGTATGGATCTTTGTTGGAAAGATGAGTTTCTTGTAAGCAGTAAATAGATGGGTTTTGTTCCTTAACCCAATCAGCCAATCGGTGTCTTTTAACTGGACAGTTCAGGCCATTCACGTTCAATGTGACTAATGATAAGTGGTAACTTTGCCCTGCCATTTGCCAAAGATAAGTTCTAATATATGCTTTGAATTCCTTGTGATCTTTTGCTGTGAGGTTTCCTTCCTTGGTTTCCTTCCTTTACCTTCTTTCATATTGATGACCGTGTTTCTTTGTTTCTTTGTGTAACACATCTTTAAGCATCTTTTGCAGGGCTGGACGAGTGGCAACAAATTCTTTCAATTTCTGTTTGCTATGAAAAGTCTTTATTTCACCTTCATTCACAAATGATAGCTTTGCAGGATATAATATTCTGGGCTGGCAGTTGTTCTCTCTTAGTACCTGAGCTATATCTCGCCATTCCCTCCTAGCTTGTAGAGTTTCTGATGAGAAGTCAGCTGTGAGTCTGATTGGAGATCCTCTGAGAGTAATCTGACGTTTCTCTCTTGCACATTTTAGGATCTTTTCTTTATGTTTCACTGTGGAGAGTTTAATTACAACGTGTCGTGGTGAGGATCTCTTTTGGTCATGTTTATTAGGAGTTCTGTGAGCTTCCTGTACTAGGATTTCTCTGTCCTTCTCCAAACCTGGGAAATTTTCTGCTAATATCTCACTAAAAAGGCCTTCTAATCCTTTCTCCCTCTCCATGCCTTCAGGAACTCCTAGAACCCGAATGTTGGGTTTTTTAATAGTATCCTGAAGATTCCCGAGAATATGTTTTAGATTTCTGATTTCCTCTTCTTTTCTTTGGTCTGACTGTATCCTTTCCTGTTCTCTGTCTTCTAAGTCCGATATTCTCTCTTCTGTTTCACCCATTCTGTTTGTAAGGCTCTCTATTGTGTTTTTCATTTGATCTATTGAATTCTTCACTTCAGTCACTATCCCAGTTTCCTGTTGTACTAGTTGTTTTGTTTCATTTTGATTCCTCCTTAATATTTCATTTTCACGAGAGAGATTTTCTATCTTGTCCATTAAGGATTTCTGTAGTTCAAGAATTTGTTTTTGAGAACTTCTTAATGTTCTTATCAATTTTTTGAGATCTGCTTCTTGCATTTCTTCTATGTCATCATCTTCATAATCTTGAATTGGGGTGTCTTTTTCATTTGAGGGCGTCATGGTGACTTCCTTGTTTTTATTACCTTGGTTTTTGCGTTTGTTATTTGGCATATTGGAGATATTTGATTTCTTCACTGTGGTGCTTTTTCTTGTTATACTATGACTCTAGATTAAGTGGACTATCTGTTTTTGATGGAGCCTTAGGGCTTGAGATGGGTGTGGCCTGAGAGCTCTGTTTGGTGTGCCAAAGGTGACACTCCCAGGTTAGGCGTAGTAAACCTCTCTCTCTCTCTCTCTTTCTTTTTTTTTTTTTTTTTGATTCAAAAGGGAAGTTATTCTGCACAGCTGAACGAAGTTGGAGGTAGTCAGCAGGCAAATGATATACCCACAGGAGCCAGAGATCAGAAGCTCTTTCCCAAGGACCACACAGGGAATCTGTTCGGCCCTCAGAGTGGGCTCAAATTCTCCTTCAGTCTCCCACTGGGTTGCCAAAGTTACGGAATTATAGCGTCTCTGGAGAGTGCTCACGTGAATTCCGTGAGTTCTCTCCCCCACCGTCTCTTTTTTCACAGTCTCCGTTCAGTAGCACCACAAATTTACTAGGTCCTAATCTCCTGTTAATTCGCCCTGCCCAGAGCCAGGTTTTTCTGCTAGGCTCAGGGCCGGTGCAAACCTGAGGTCGCTCTGCTTATGACATATGTCCAAGATGGCGCCTGCTCTTTGTCTTGCTCGCCCTTGAGAGGTGGGCGGAGAGAGAGAAACCCGTGTCCGTGCCAGTCACCTTTTTTTTTTTTTCCCTCTCTCTCTTCCAGTTAGCCTGGTGAAGTTCCCCCCACCCCCCCGGGGGTCGTTCCCTCTAGTCTCCTCTCTCCGCTTGCCTGCCGATGTCTCGGGCTATTGAGGTTCAGCTCACCTCGCGTTCCAGCGGCTCGGTCCCGCGGCTCGGCTTGCGCAGCTCAGTCCCGCGGCTCGGCTTCCGCGGCTCGGTCCCGCGGCTCGGCTTCCGCGCGATGGGCGACCTTGTTCTCCCAGTAGGTCCTCCGATTCGCGACCACTCAATCCAGAAGGGTTTCCTCTGCAATATTTTCCTGGTTCTTTTTTCTGAGGCTACCGTAACTCCCCTTTTATTAAACTAAATTTTCCCGGACTATCGGTGTGCGCCTTCACTATTCCGCCATCTTGGCTCCGCCTAGAATGCCTTTTTAGTGAGATAGTAGCAGAAAATTTCCCAGGTTTGGAGAAGGACAGAGAAATCCTAGTAGAGGAAGCTCACAGAACCCCTAATAAACACGACCAAAAGAGATCCTCACCACGACACGTTGTAATTAAACTCTCCACAGTGAAACATAAAGAAAAGATCCTAAAATGTGCAAGAGAGAAACGTCAGATTACTCTCAGAGGATCTCCAATCAGACTCACAGCTGACTTCTCATCAGAAACTCTACAAGCTAGGAGGGAATGGCGAGATATAGCTCAGGTACTAAGAGAGAACAACTGCCAGCCCAGAATATTATATCCTGCAAAGCTATCATTTGTGAATGAAGGTGAAATAAAGACTTTTCATAGCAAACAGAAATTGAAAGAATTTGTTGCCACTCGTCCAGCCCTGCAAAAGATGCTTAAAGATGTGTTATACAAAGAAACAAAGAAACACGGTCATCAATATGAAAGAAGGTAAAGGAAGGAAACCAAGGAAGGAAACCTCACAGCAAAAGATCACAAGGAATTCAAAGCATATATTAGAACTTATCTTTGGCAAATGGCAGGGCAAAGTTACCACTTATCATTAGTCACATTGAACGTGAATGGCCTGAACTGTCCAGTTAAAAGACACCGATTGGCTGATTGGGTTAAGGAACAAAACCCATCTATTTGCTGCTTACAAGAAACACATCTTTCCAACAAAGATCCATACAGACTGAAAGTGAAAGGCTGGAAAAAGATATACCATGCCAACAGAAATGAAAAAAGAGCGGGCGTAGCCATCTTAATATCAGACAACATAAACTTTACCATAAAAACTGTTAAGAGAGACAAAGAGGGACACTACATAATGATTAAGGGATCAATTCAACAGGAAGATATAACAATTATCAATGTATATGCACCTAACTACAGGGCACCGGTTTATCTAAAAGATTTGTTAACGGACTTAAAGGGTGACTTAGACCCCAATACAATAGTACTGGGGGACTTCAATACTCCACTCTCAGAAATAGACAGATCAATAGGACAGAAGATCAACAAGGAGACAGTAGATTTAAACGACACTATAGCCCAAACGGATCTAACAGATATATACAGAACTTTCAATCCTACAGCTAAAGATTTTACATTCTTCTCAGCAGTACATGGAACCTTCTCTAGGATTGACCACATACTAGGCCATAAAGCAAGTCTCAGCAAATTCAAAAGAATTAGAATCATACCATGCAGCTTCTCAGACCATAAAGGAATGAAGTTGGAAATTAGCAACTCAGGAATCCCTAGAGCATATGCAAACACATGGAGATTGAACAACATGCTCCTGAATGAACAATGGGTCATAGAAGAAATCAAAAGAGAAATCAAAAACTTTCTGGAAGTAAATGAGGATAACAGCACAACATACCAAAACTTATGGGACGCAGCAAAAGCAGTGTTAAGAGGAAAGTTTATATCAATAGGTGCCTACATCAAGAAATTGGAAAGGCACCAAATAGATGAGCTTTCTATTCACCTCAAGGATCTAGAAAACCTACAGCAAACCAGACCCAAATCTAGTAGGAGAAGAGAAATAATTAAAACCAGAGAAGAAATCAACAGGATTGAATCAAGGAAAACATTCCAAAAAATCAGCCAAACGAGGAGCTGGTTTTTTTGAAAAAATAAGCAAAATTGACACCCCATTGGCCCAACTAACTAAAAAAAGAAGAGAAAAGACCCAAATCAATAAAATCAGAGATGAAAAAGGAAACGTAACAACAGACACCACAGAAATAAAAAGAATCATCAGAAATTACTACAAGGACTTGTATGCCAGCAAACAGGGAAACCTATCAGAAATGGATAGATTCCTGGACACATGCAACCTACCTAAATTGAACCAGGAAGACATCGAAAACCTAAACAGACCCATAACTGAGACAGAAATTGAAACAGTAATAAAGGCCCTCTCAACAAAGAAAAGCCCAGGACCAGATGGATTCACTGCTGAATTCTACCAGACATTTAAAGAAGAACTAACTCCAATTCTTCTCAAACTATTCAGAACAATCGAAGAAGAGGGAATCCTCCCAAATTCTTTCTATGAAGCCAGCATCACCTTAATTCCTAAGCCGGAAAAAGATGCAGCACTGAAAGAGAATTACAGACCAATATCCCTGATGAACATAGATGCAAAAATCCTCAATAAAATTCTCGCCAATAGAATGCAACAACACATCAGAAAGATCATCCACCCAGACCAAGTGGGATTTATCCCTGGTATGCAGGGATGGTTTAATGTGTGCAAGACAATCAATGTGATACACCACATTAACAGACTGCAGAAGAAAAACCATATGATTATCTCAATAGATGCCGAGAAAGCATTTGATAAAATACAACACCCGTTCATGATGAAAACTCTAAGCAAACTGGGTATGGAAGGAACATTCCTCAATACAATCAAAGCAATCTATGAAAAACCCACGGCCAACATCCTATTGAATGGGGAAAAGTTGGAAGCATTTCCACTGAGATCTGGTACCAGACAGGGATGTCCACTCTCACCACTGCTATTCAATATAGTTCTGGAGGTTCTAGCCAGAGCTATTAGGCAAGAAAAAGAAATTAAAGGGATACAAATTGGGAAGGAAGAACTCAAACTATCCCTCTTTGCAGATGACATGATTCTTTATTTAGGGGACCCAAAGAACTCTACTAAGAGACTATTGGAACTCATAGAAGAGTTTGGCAAAGTAGCAGGGTATAAAATCAATGCACAAAAATCAACAGCCTTTGTATACACAGACAATGCCATGGCTGAGGAAGAACTTCTAAGATCAATCCCATTCACAATAGCTACAAAAACAATCAAATACCTTGGAATAAACTTAACCAAGGACGTTAAAGATCTCTATGATGAAAATTACAAAACCTTAAAGAAAGAAATAGAAGAGGATACCAAGAAATGGAAAAATCTTCCATGCTCATGGATTGGAAGAATCAATATCATCAAAATGTCCATTCTCCCAAAAGCAATTTATAAATTCAATGCAATACCAATCAAGATACCGAAGACCTTCTTCTCAGATCTGGAAAAAATGGTGCTGAAATTTATGTGGAGGCACAAGAGACCTCGAATAGCTAAAGCAATCTTGTACAACAAAAACAAAGCCGGAGGCATCACAATACCACTTTTCAGGACATACTACAGGGCAGTTGTAATCAAAACAGCATGGTACTGGTACAGAAACAGATGGATAGACCAATGGAACAGAATTGAAACACCAGAAATCAACCCAACCATCTACAGCCAACTTATATTTGATCAAGGATCTGAAACCAATTCCTGGAGCAAGGACAGTCTATTCAATAAATGGTGCTGGGAAAACTGGATTTCCACGTGCAGAAGCATGAAGCAAGACCCCTACCTTACACCTTACACAAAAATCCACTCAACATGGATTAAAGACCTAAATCTACGACCTGACACCATCAAGTTACTAGGGAACATTGGAGAAACCCTTCAAGATATTGGCACAGGCAAAGAATTTCTGGAAAAGACCCGGGAGGCACAGGCAGTCAAAGCCAAAATCAACTATTGGGATTGCATCAAATTGAGAAGTTTCTGTACTGCAAAAGAAACACTCAGGAGAGTGAAGAGACAACCGACAGAATGGGAAAAAATATTTGCAAACTACGCAACAGATAAAGGGTTAATAACCAGAATCTACAAAGAGATCAAGAAACTCCACAAAAACAAAACCAACAACCCACTTAAGAGATGGGCCAAGGACCTCAATAGACATTTTTCAAAAGAGGAAATCCAAATGGCCAACAGGCACATGAAAAAATGTTCAAGGTCATTAGCAATCAGGGAAATGCAAATCAAAACCACAGTGAGGTTTCACCTCACCCCGGTTAGAATGGCTCACATGCAGAAATCTACCAACAACAGATGTTGGCGAGGATGTGGGGAAAAAGGGACACTAACCCACTGTTGGTGGGAATGCAAACTGGTCAAGCCACTATGGAAGTCAGTCTGGAGATTCCTCAGAAACCTGAAGATAACCCTACCGTTCAACCCAGCCATCCCACTCCTTGGAATTTACCCAAAGGAATTTAAATTGGCAAACAAAAAAGCGGTCTGCAGCCTAATATTTATTGCAGCTCAATTCACAATAGCTAAGACCTGGAACCGACCTAAATGCCCATCAACGGTAGACTGGATAAAGAAATTATGGGATATGTACTCTTTAGAATACTATACCGCAGTAAGAAACAACGAAATCCAGTCATTTGCAACAAAATGGAGGAATCTGGAACACATCATGCTGAGTGAAATAAGCCAGTCCCAAAGGGACAAATACCATATGTTCTCCCTGATCAGTGACAACTGACTGAACACCAAAAAGGAAACCTCCTGAAGTGAAACGGACACTATGGGAAACGGTGACTTGATCAGCATAGCCCTGACTGTTAATGAACAACTTAATACATTATCCCTCTTAGTAGTTTTTTTGTCTGTTCTACTTAATATGACTGGTTTAATTCTGTAATTAATACACAGTTATTCTTAAGTGTTGAAAATTAACTGAAATGTGATCCCTGTTAAACATAAGAGTGGGAATAAGAGAGGGAAGAGATGTATAATTTGGGACATGCTCAAGCTGACTTGCCCCAAAAGGTAGAGTTAGAAACATACCAGGGGATTCCAATTCAATCCCATCGAGGTGGCATGTACCAATGCCATCTCACGATTCCAAGTCATCAATTTCAGTTCACAATTGATCATAATGAAAGGACTAAGAGTCAAAGGGAGCACATAAACAAGTCTAGTACCTGCTAACACTAACCGATGGAATAAATAAAGGGGAGAGTGATCCAACATGGGAAGTGAGATACTCAGCAGACTCATAGAATGGCAGATGTCCTAAATAGCACTCTGGCCTCAGAATCAGCCCTAAAGGCGTTCGGATCTGGCTGAAAAGCCCATGAGAGTATTTCAGGCATGGAAAGCCAAGACACTCTGGCAAAAGATCTCTGTGAGTGAGATCCCAGTGGAAAGAACAGGTCTTCAAAGAAGGAGGTACCTTTCTCTGAAGGGAGGAGAGAACCTCCACTTTGACTATGACCTTGTCTAAACAAGATAAGAATCGGAGAACTAGAGGGCTTCCATAGCCTTGGAAACTCATGACTGGAGCATAGGGAGATTACTGATGCCATAAACAGGAGTGTCAATTGGTAAAGTCAACAACAGGAGTCACTGTGCACTTACTCCTCATGTAGGATCTCTGTCCTTAATGTGCTGTGCATTGAGATTTAATGCTATAACGAGTACTCAAACAATATATTTCACTTAGTGTTTCTATGGGGGTGCAAACTGTTGAAATCTTTACTTAATGTATACTAAACTGATCCTCTGTAAAAAAAAAAAAAAAGAAAGAAAGAAATTATCAACTCCCAACTTGACTCTCACTGGGATTAAACATGACAATAGGTCTGATCTGATTTCATCATCATTTAAAAAAAATCATCTATTATTTTTCACTTTATGTTTCTGTGTGGGAGCAAACTGTTGAAATCCTTACTTAATGTATACTAAGCTGATCTTCTGTATATTAAGATAATCGAAAATGAATCTTGATGTGAATGGAAGGGGAGAGGGAGTGGGAAAGGGGAGGGTTGTGGGTGGGAGGGATGGTATGGGGGGGAAGCCATTGTAATCCATAAATCGTACTTTGGAAATTTATATTCATTAAATAAAAGTTAAAAAAAAAAAGACCTAATGATGAGGTGAATGCTGTGGTGTGGTAGGCTAAGACTCCACCTACAGTGCTGGCATCCCATGTGGGCACATGTTCAAGTACTGGCTGCTCCTCTTCTGATCCAGCTCCCTGCTCATGGCCTGGGAAAGCAGCGGAAGATGGACTAAGTGCTTGGGTCCCTGCACCTTGCAGACCTGGAAGAAGCTCCTGGTTCCTGGCTTTAGGTCTGCCCAGCTCTGGCCCCTGCAGCCATTTGGGAATGAACCAGCACATGGAAGACCTCTCTCTCTGTTTTTCTCTCTCTCTGTGTCTATAACTTTGCATGTCAAACAAATAAATAAAATCTTTAAAACAATAACAACAAAAGACCTAATGATGCATCTTGAAGACTTAAAAAAAGAATAAACCAAACCCCAAATCAGCAGATGAGAAATAATAAGGATCACAGCTGAAATGAATGAAATTGAAACTAGAAAAAACATCACAGATCAACAAACAAAAAGTGGTTTTTTTGAGAAGATAAAGAAAATAGATAAACCTCTAGTAAGACTAAGAAAAAAAGAGAAAATATTCAAATACAGTTAGAGATGTAAAAGGATACTTTACAACTGACAACACTGAAATACAAAGGATCATAAGAAACTACAATGTGGCACATGTTGTGGTATAGTAGGGTAAGCTACCACTTGCACTGTCAGCATTCTATATGGGTACTGGTTTGATCTGGCCATTCTACTTCTTATATAGCCATCTGATAATGTGCATAGAAAAGCAGCAGAATATGGCCCAAATGTCTGGGCCCCTGCCACTGACATGGGAGACACAGAAGATGCTCCTGGTTCTTGGCTTCAGCCTGGCCTAGCCTTGGCTGTTGCAGTCATTTGGGATGTGACCCACTGTTTGGAAGATTCTCTCTCTGTCTCTCCTTCTCTATAACTCTGCTTTTCAAATTAAAAAATTATATACATCTTAAAAAGAAAAACTTCTATGAAAAACTACATGCTAATAAACTGGAAGACCTCATAAATTCCTAGACAGATATAATGTACAAAAATTAAATCAAGAAGATTTAGACAATATAAACCAATCCATAACAAATAATGAGACTGAAGTAGTAATCAAAAGTCTGTCATCAAGTACAGGACATGATGGTTTTACTACTGAATTCTACAAAACATTTAAAGAGGAACTAACTCCAATGCTTTGCAAACTATTCCAAAATATTGAACAGGATGGAACTGTGCCAAACTCCTTTTATGAGGCCAGTATCACTTTGATAACAAAGCCAAATACATGACAGGAAAAGAAAACTGGGGACCTATATCCTTAACAAATAAGGATGCAAAGATTCCTAATAAAATATTAGCAAACATAATCTAAAACCACATCAAAAGATCACACATCATAATCAAGTGGGATTTATCCCAGGAATACAAGGGTGGTTCAACATTTGCAGATCAATAAATGTCATAAATCACACCAAAAGAATGAGGAACAAAAACCATGTAGTTATCTCAATAGATGCAGAGGAAGCATCCCTTCATGAAAAAACCCTCCACAAATTAGATATAAAAGGAAAATATCCCAAAAATATAAAGTCTATGTAGGATAAACCAACACCCAATATCATATTGAATGAGGAAAAGCTGAAAGCATTTCCCCTCAGATCTGGTCAAGACAAACATGTCTACTTTTTCCACTCTTATTCAATATAGAACTGGAAGTTTAGCAAGAGCAGTTAGGCAGGAGAAAGAAATAAACTGCATCAAAATAAAGAGAAAGTCAAATTTTCCGTGTTTGTAGATGACATGATGTTGTACATGGAAAAACCTAAACATTCCACCAAAAAGTTGTTAGAATTGATAAACCAATTCAGTGAAGTTGCAGGTTACAAAATGACTATATAAAAAACAGTAGTTTTTGTATACTAATGATGAACTACTTAAAAGAGAAATCAAGAATGAAATCCTATTTACACTAGCCAGTGAAAAAAATCAAATATTTTGGAATAAATTTAACCAAAGGAGTGAAAGACCTCTACGATGAAAATTATCAAACACTGATGAAAGAACTCATCAAGGACACTTTTCAATGGAAACATATTCCTTGCTCATGGATTCAAAGAATAAATATCATTAAAGTGTCTATATTACCTAAAACAATCTACAGATTCAATGTAATTTCTATCAAAATATTAATGACATTCTTTATAGAATTAGAAAAAACAATCTTAAAATTCATATGGAATCACAAAAGACCCAGAATAGCCAAGGCAATCCTGAGAAAGCAAAATCAAGCTAGAAGCATAATACCTGACTTGAAAGCATGCTACAAATCAATACCTCACCCCAGTTAGAATGGCTTTCATACCGAAATCAACAAACAAGTGCTGGTGAGGATGTGGGGGAAAAAGTACCCTAATCCACTGTTGGTGGGAATGTAAACTGGTAAAGCCACTATGAAAGACAATATGTAGATACCTCAAAAATCTGAATATAGAGCTACCATATGATCCAGCTATCCCTTTCCTGGGAATTTACCCTAGGGAAATGAAATCAATAAACAAAAGAGTTATCTGTACTTCCTTTTTTATTGTATTCAATTCATAATAACTAAGACATGGAATCAACATAAATGCTCATGAAGCAAAGACTGGATAAAGTAATTATGGGTATATGTACACTATAGAACACTACACAGTGGTATAAAAAAAATGAAATCTGGTCATTTGCGACAAAATAGATGAATCTGGAAAACATCATAGTAAGTAAATTAAGCCAGTCCTAAAGAGACAAATACTGTATGTTCTCTCTGATATGTGAGAACTTGAGCATCTAAAACGAAATCTGTAGAAGCAAAATTGACACTTCAAGAAGGGGTAACTTGAGCTGCCCTTGTCTTGACTGTCAAGGAACACTTTCGTTTTTTGTTGTTATTGTTGTTGTTTCTTTTTTCTTCATACTATTTGTTGAACTCTTTACTTTAAACATGGAGTTAATCATATGTGTATAAACTCAATTGAAAATAGATCTCAGTAAAAAATAAGAGTGGGAATAAGAGAGAGAGGAGGAAGTTTGTAACTGTAAACCTGTTTAGTTTTGCATATATTCCTACAGACTTACTTCTAAGGCTACAGTTTAAAAACTTGTCATGGGATTCCATATTCCACTAAGCTTGGCGGTAAAAATGCCATATTAATTGTTAAAGTGATCGTATTAAGTGTTAAAGTGAACATATATATAGAATTAAGTGTTAAAGTGATCATATAAATAGAATCAAGTGCCTGATAATTATAATAGAATTAAAAAGGAGAGAATGTCCAACAAGGGAAACAGTCCACACAGCAGAGTCATAGAATGACAATTGCTTTAAATAACACTCTGACCTCAGAATCAGCTCTTAAACCTTCCTGGTCTGGCTGAAAAGCCCATGAGGGCATTGCAGGCATAGAAAGCCAAAATACTGTGGCAAAAAAAGTTCTACATGAAGGATCTCAGTAAGATCCCAGCGGAAAGAAGTGGCTATCAAAGGAAGATGTACTTTTCTCTAAAAGGAGGAGAGAGCTTTCACTTTGCTTATAGCCTTGTCCAAATACTGATGGAGATTGTAGATTCAAAAGGCTTCTATAGCCTAGGCAGCTTATGTTAAGAGCCTCGGGTGGTCACTGATATCATACAAAGAGTGTTAATTATTAAATTAACAACAGTAGTCAGTGTGTACTTACTCCCCATGCAGGACCTCTGTCCTCAATGAGTTATATTATGAGAATTAACTATAAAACTAGTTTTTAAACAGTTTGTGGGGGTGTGTGTGTGCAAATTGTTGAAATCTTTACTTAGTATAGAGTTGGTCTTCCGTGTACAAAGTTAACTGAAAATGAATCTTAATGGAGAATAGGAGAGGGGAGAAAAAAGAGGGGTGGGAATGTGAGTGGGAGGGCAGGTATGGTGGGAGGAATGACTATATTCCTAAAGTTGTACTTATGAAATTTGGATTCCTTAAAAAATAAATTAAAAAATAAATGTGAAAAAGTAGCATGATAGTGGTATAAATAACACATGTAACAATGGAACAGAACAGAAAGCCCAGAAATTGACCCACATACATATAGCCAATTGATTTTTTAAAAGATTTATTTATTTGAAAGTCAGAGTGATACAAAGGAGGGGCAGAGAGAGAGGTCTTTCATCTGCTGGTTCACTCCCCATTTGGCCACAATGGCTGGAGCTGTGCTGATCCAAAGCCAGGAGCCAGGGGCTTTCTCCAGGTCTTCCCATGCAGGTGCAGGGGTCCAAGGACTTGGGCCACCTTCTACTGTTTTTGCAGGCCATAGTAGAGAGCTGGACCAGAAGTGGAGCAGCCAAAACTTGAACCAATGCCCATATGGAATGCCTGCACTGCAGGCAGTGGCTTTACCTGCTATGCCATAGTGCTGGCCCCACCAACTGATGTTTGACAAAGTGTTCAGACCATACAGTGGAGTAATAATCTCTTCCATAAATGGTGCTGGCAAAACAGCATGTGTATATGTAGAAGAAAGAAATTAGATCTATACCTTCCATCATAAAGAAAAATTCACTCACAATACATCAAAAGCCTAAATTTAAGACCCAAGACTATGAAGTTGCTGGAAGAAAATGTAGGGGAGACATTCTAAGATGTTGATGTAGGGGATGACTTCTTGAACAAGATCCTCAAAACAAGTTAACAAAAAAACTAAACAAACAGGATTATATCAAACTCAGAAGTTTCTGCATGGCAAAGGAATGATCAACAGAATGAAGAGACATCCAATAGAAAGGGAAAAATTATTTACAAGCTATCTGATAAAGGATTAATATCTGGAATATATTAGTAGCTCAAAAAAAATCTCAACAAAAATACCAATCCAGTGAACAAAAATGGTCAAAGGACCTCAACAGACAGTTCTCTAAATCAGAAATACAAATGGTTAACAAGTATATAAAAAATATTCAACATCACTAACCATCAGGGAAATGCAAATTAAAACCACAATGAAATATCACCTTCCCCCTGTCAGATGGCTAAAATCCACAAAAGTAACAAATGCTTGCAAAGATGTAGAGAAAGGAGAACTCTTATATACTGTTGGTAGAGATGTATGAATGTGGTGTATCAAACAGATACCTGCACCATCATATTTACAACATCACTATTTACAACAGCCAAAATTTGAAATCAACAAACATGTCCATCATCAGATGAATGGATAAAGAAAATGTAATATATATACATAGTGGAATATTATTCAGCTATAAAAAATGATGAAATTGTACCATTTACATCAAAATGGATGAAACTGGAGGGCATTATGTTGAATGAAATAAGCCAGACACGGAAAGACAAATACTGTATGTTGTCCCATTATATGTAGAAGCTATAATTTAAAAGAAAGAAAAAAAAATCAAAAAACAAAAAGAAAAAAAGAATTGCCCATGTGTATCAGTATTGCTGCAAATAAAGTTTTCTTTTCTTTTCTTTTCTTTTCTTTTTTTTTTTTTTTTTTTTGACAGGCAGAGTTAGACAGTGAGAGAGAGAGACAGAAGGTCTTCCTTTTGTTGGTTAACTCCCCAAATGGCCGCTATGGCCGGTGCGCTGCATCGATCCAAAGCTAGGAGCCAGGTGCTTCCTCCCAGTCTCCCATGCGGGTGCAGGGCCCAAGCACTTGCACCATCCTCCACTGCCCTCCCGGGCCACAGCAGAGAGCTGGACTGGAAGAGGAGCAACCGGTACAGAATCCGACGCCCCAACCAAGACTAGAACCCAGGGTGCCAGTGCCGCAGGTGGAGGACTAGCCAAATGAGCTGCAGCACCGGAGCAAATATAGTTTTGCAAAATGTTGTTTTACACGTTTGTCATATCAATGGTTAAGAATATTATATGACTATAGTTTTAATGATCTGTGGTTACTTTAAAATTACTATATATGCGTGAAATATTCATCTTTCCATTTGATTATTAATAGCCTTTGCCTATATTTCCACTAAGCTAGAGTCTTTTTACTTGTTAAAATTCTAATTGGTGAAACATTGAGATGTTTGACTGTTATGTAAATTTAAAATATGCTATCTCCAACACTTAAAAAAAAGGAAAGAAAGAAAAAGAGAGAGGGAGGAAGAAAGGCGGAAGGAGGGAAGAAAAGAATATCATTATATTCTACACACTTGATCTTAGCCAAAAGGCCAAGAAATGATTCATTATATTCTTAGAATTCTACCTACGAAACTGCATTGAAATCTGTTAAAAACTAAATAATATTTAACTAAATTAATTAAAAAAAGAAACTGAGCTTAAGCGTACAAACTTGGCAATTCAGAATAGTCTTGTGAGTTTAGGTTGGGTAAGTCAAGAATGAAAATCTCAAGAGGCTGGTGCAGCTGTACAGTAGGTTAAAGCCCTGGCCTGCAGCGCCCAGCATTCCAAATGGGCACCTATTCAAGTCCCAGCTGCTCCACTTCTGATACAGCTCTCTTCTATAGCCTGGGAAAGCAGTAGAAGATGACCCAAATTTTTGTGCCCTTGCACCCATGTGGGAGACCCAGAAAAAGCTCCCTGGCTCCTTGCATCGTCCTGGCCCTGTCCCAGTCATTATGGCCATTTGGGGAGTGAACTACTGGATGGAAGACCTCTCTCTCTCTGTTTCTACCTCTCTCTGTAACCTGCCTTTCAAATAAATAAAAGAAATCTGAAAAAAAAAGAAAAGAAAAGAAAAGAAAAGAAAAGAAAATCTCAGAAAGGAAGAGATCATTCTTTGTTAACAAGACTTTCATTTGTCACTCACCAGATTTATAACTACCAGAGTCCTCCAATTACATTTAATTCTGTTTCTCTTTTGGCAATTTTCGCTTTACATTGAGTTTTACTTATCTGTCATCAGACTCTTAAGTTGGTTATAGACAGAAACAGTTTTTTCCCCTAAGCATCTCTGTAGCAGATAGCATAGTCCTTCCTGTATAATAAATAAAAATATTTGTTGAATGAATAAAAGTATATATCTTTATATATAAATACTCTATTATATATATTTATATATACTCTATTATAAATACTCTTACATAATATACTCTATTATAAAATAATACCTAGTTATTTTTCACTGACCCCAATATGTTTCAGTTCATATTTTTCTATTTTTTTCTAGAATAAGCTGAACCTTTTAAAAGATGGGAATGATTACAGACACACCCCTATCCTAAAGGTATTAATCAAATTGAAGTCCACAAAAACCCGAAACAGAAGAATATTTCAGTCTCTAATTAATATTTATATATCTTTCCTTTAAAATTAGTTAACTGAACAAAAGCTTTATGGCTAGGAACTGACTGAATGCACATTATGATATTTAAGTAATAGAAATTCTCAGAAAACCGACTGCAAACTTAAAAGAAAAGGAATGCTGAACTTAGAGTTTCAAAGTTCATTTTTAAAACAAAATTGTTTCACTTCAAATATAATTTCCCTCTGATAGATTTTCTGCTTATAATGTTGGAAGAATGCTTTCAAAATACTATAATCAAAACTTAGAGTAGCAATGATCAAATTCTTCAAGATGAATCTCATTTGTAATTCTGTTTCTAATTCTTGTCTGTAATTGATTTTGTGCTTAAGTCTCATAACAATAAACAGCTTATCACAACTCTTGAAATTTTTAGTGTTTTCAAGGAAATAATTGTGATCAGAATGTCGAATGTGACTTAATCTATTATTCTTCACAATAGAAAAGCCATGAAGAGTTGGACACAATTTGAATATATCCTAAACTCTATTTCAACACTTCTCAAATTAAACTCACTGTTTCCCTTCAGAAATGTGCTCTTCGTTTTATTTTTCCTGTCTCCATCAATACATTATCTCCCTCTAATCACCAAAACTAGACAGTCTTGGACTATTGTTTTACCTTCCTTCTTGTCATCAGACAGACTTAATGGATCAATTACCTGCTGAAAACCCTGCCTTTCTCACTGCCACCAGCCCAGGTTGTTGTAATCCTTTGTCTGCTGAAATAATCTTCTAACTGACCCTACTCCTCTCAGTTTGACTTTCTGTATTACCACTGGATTTATCTTCCTCCAATTCTAATATTCTTACATTGCTTTCAAGTAAAAAAATAATTAACTATTTTAGAAAGCATGGGTGCCTTCCATTTGTAATCTGGGTGCTAGCAGGCAGGTTTTGATTGGTCAACATTTAATAATTGAGAGAATTAACTTATGATATTTACTGCTTTTCTTGAAAAAGAGAAACTAGCAACTATAAGTTGACATTTTTCCTTCCAGAATGATTTGCTACTGCCATATAATCTCCTGCTAAGTCCTATTATCCCCACCACAGCCCCTACTGCTCCCTATTATCTCCCTATTTTCTTAGCAGTATCACTCCACGGTTATCATCTGTCATATCTTCTTTTATGATTTGTTTATTTGAAAGGCAGGTAGGCAGAGAGAGAGAGAGAGAATTTTTCCATTTACTGATTTGCTCCCAAAATGCCAACAACTGCTGCGTGCAGGTCAGGCTGAAGTCAGGAACCAGGAACTTCACCTAGGCCTCCCAGGCCTGTATCACAGACTCAGGCACTGTGGCTACTGCTTCCCAGGAGTACTACGAGGGAGCTGGATTTGGAACCAGAGCAGCCAGGACTCCAACCAGGCACTCAGACATGGTATGTGATCCTCCCAAGTGGTGACTTCAGCCACTGTCCCCAACACCTGCCCATTTTATTCTTTTTTCTTTCCTTTCCCCTTCCCTTCCCTTTACTTCCCTTCCCTCTCAACCCTCCCTTCTTTTTCTTTTTTCTTTTTTCCTCCTCTCCTTCTCTCCTTTTTTTTCTATTTCTCTCTCCTTTCTTTTCTTTCTTTATCTCTCTTTCAACTAGTGCATTTCTACTTCTTTCACATTCAGATTCGCTACATTTGGGAGATGTTTTCCATTTTCCTACCAACATTAAACGCTACCTTTGTTTAATGTAAGTACTGAGACGGTTAGGGTAATTCCTCTTCTATGGATGTGACTATATCATACACTGGATTTTCAGCTACTGCAGGGACAGCAGATCTTAAATATGATATATTATCTTCTGAATATCTAGCTAAGTACTATACAAACATTGTTTTTAGAAAAAGTCTGTTACTTGAGCAATTTGTGTGTTTGTCTTTGATAAACCAAGTAATTGTTAGCTGGATTAATCTGAAAGAGCATCATATGCAGTTCACTTAATGGAAAAGGGAAAAACAGATGTGACATTAAATACTTTCTCTGAGGCCAATTAATGTGGCACAGCAAGGTCCAGAATGCCAACATTTTACTCCAAATTTGTACCTTATTTTCTACCTGACATATCCATGAAAGGTAGCTATAATCAGGTGACCATGGGGTCACATAGGCAGGAGTCCTAGTAGGTAATTATCCAATAATATTATGCTGTAATCCTGCAGCCACAAGGGTGAAGATGGTAATAGTAGTATTATTGGGAGATTAGAATATAAAAATCACAGAGTGGCTAGTATTTCTTTTATACATGGGATTCAGTCACCTTTCTTATATTATCTCATTAATCCCCTTTCCCTCTTATTACTACGTCATTAGAGGAAGCAATATCTGGCTAATAAGTAATTTGATTAATGAATGAATAACTAAGTACAATATAATATGCCTAAGATCACACAGCTAATAAGTAGTGGAACAGGGATTAGAAACTTCCGAGTTTCCTTTCCAGGATTCTTTCATTTTATCACATCACATGAGCAGATGGCTCCTCAATGCTAATTCTTATAGGTTTGTTCCTAATCTAGTTAGCCACTTATATTTAAACTAAACATCTCCTGAATTTTTGAATCCTTATGTTCTTCTTTCATACCTGGAGGTAGTTTTCTTTTAATCTCTACTCATCTTCTAAGCACAGCTGAAAGGTCCCATCCTCTCCTGCCTGCCTCATTTGGGGTGGGTGTCCACACCCTTGGTCCCATAATCTCATATATGTACTCTTCTCATATACCTTGTTATATTCTGCTTTTGTCTCCAACCATCAAATACGAGCTCTTTAGGAGTAAGGAATTTGTTCTACTCCATTTAGTGGCTCCAGTGTCTAGCAAGTTACCAGTAAATTATAAAAACTTTGGATATTTGATCAATAAATATGTGAACCAAGGATGTGTAAGTCCCAAAAGCAGAATTTGGAACTATAGAGATAGATCATAAGATGGAGTCAACAATTCCCTAGGCTCTTGTAACAACTTATTACCAAGGATCCATTGTTGTCTTTCACATTTAACTTCTAGTCTTTACACTCCCTACTGGACCAAATAGACAGAAACGATTAAATCGATTAAATCGCAGTAGGAGTTTTTTACCTATGCTCCAGGCTGTTTTTCCACATTCTGTTGCAGATTTAGTTCACTACTACACCCATTTTCTAGCTGAGGGAACTGTTACAAGACCCAGATACTCTCAATTTAAGTAGAGGTTTGTATCTCCTCCCTAAACCAAGAGCCAGCATATGACAATAAGTGGTAGTTTAATCATGAAATAGATGTAATGTTGAGACCACATCAATATTGTCAAGTACTCTTGTGCACATAGGCTAAGAAGTGCATTTGTGTGGGAGGCTGGAATTCAGAAGCCTAGAAGGTACAAATTTAGAAAAACTGTGAGTACTGAAACATTTAAAAGATATTGGAACATGAAGATTGGAAAATAAAGTCTATTTCTTTGCAGAAGGGTAGGGTGGATGCTTTTTATTTCCAGCCTCAGAAGATTTCATAAGAAAGTAAACCCAAGACTAGGTGAGAATTGTGTGGCTTCCTTCTGTCAAAACATATTGCTACTTTTAGGCTTAGGGATGCTGCCAATAAAGTATTTCTTCAACCCCCGAGGTTCTACAAGAATAGACTCTTGGATAAGATTATTGTTAACAGCACAAGTGTTGATATAGCCACAAGTTAATAGCTACTGGCCAACAGCAGTCTTTTCTGTTCTGTGTGAATAGTTCTTCCCTTAGTAGTCTGCCAAACTAAGCACATTTGGTGTGTTTTCAAAGTGGCACACAGGAGGTCAATTCATTAATCATTCTCAAGAAGAGGGAAACAGAGACTTCTGTCTCGGAAGCCACTGGAAATGTACTGCTTTCAGTATTCAGTTTTAAGCTAGTAGGTGATATTTCTCCCCTAAAATTTTCTTGCTTCCTTTTCTTGCTTGCTTAAAGGCCTATGAGTTTCTCATCTCTTTATGTTAGAATTCATATGACTCTCTCTGGGTTAAGCAGACAGCTGAAGAGGAGTTGGGAACCAAATAATTTTTCAGAAAATCATATTTATGACATTCACATAGAGTACATAAAATAAACTAATCAAAATTTATCTTTCCAAACTAAGAAAGCTGTTTTTCAGAGTGCACTGGCATGCCCAGTGTTTGGCAACCTCATAGCTATCTCTGGTATGTGGGCCGCTGATGGAGATAAGTTAGCACTTCCCACCCAAGTCATGGACTTGCTAGGATTTGATTGTGTGGCAGACAGATTTGGGTGAGAGGTCTAATTCTAATTCTTGCCAACCATGAGACTTTGGGAAGTCCATATAACTTCCCACAACCTGCTTTTCTTCTAAAATGAATATCATGGAACTTACTTCCCAGGGTAGTTGTATAATTAAACTTGACAATATATATAAAATATATTAGCAGAGGGAGAATGTTTTCCTGATTTCCTCTCTTCCCTCCCTTTTCCTTCCTCCTTTATTCCTTTTCTTCCTCTTCCTCCCCTTTTTCTCTGTTCTCATTCCCCACACCTGAAGCATATAGCCCATGGCTCTATTATTCTATTAGTTAATTGTTCATGTTTTAATTTATTGGGGTATTTAAACAAAGCAAAGTCAGGGGACATTTGCTTCTTGTCTGAACTCTATTTACATTAAACCCACTTGGAAGAACAGTTTGCTTTCATTTAATTTTATGCTATTTCTAGTGCTCCTTCCTGCAAATATTTTTGCTTTCCAAAATTTGTCTTGACATCCTTCACCTTTTATAAAAATTAATTAATTAATTAACTAATTTGAAAGGCAGAGAGAGAAAAGGAGAGAGAGAGAGAGAGAGAGAGATTGATTGGTTGATCTTCTACCTGCTGGCTGTCTCCCTAGATGGCTGCATCAATGAGGAAGGCTGAGTCAGGCCAGGAGCTTCTTCTGGGTCTCCCACATGAGTGGCAGGGGCCTAGGAATTGGACCATCTTCTGCTGCTTTCCCAGGTGCATTAGCAGAGAACTGGATCAGAAGTGGAGCAGCAGCCACTTGAACTGTCACCAATTTTGGGATGCTGGTTTCAGCAGGCCAGAGCTGCACCACAGCACCAGCTCCCAACTTTCTTCACTTTATATAATCAATATATGATCATATTTCTCAAAGTGGAATTTGACATTCTCTTAATGGTTTTCTCAAAAAGTACCTGATTTCCTATTTAAGTGACTTCTAGTTGCTAGAGAAATAACACGAGTCTAACCTGGCTTAGGTGCTAAAGATGCCACTGTTGCCCACTTCTCTTCAGTCATTATACTTATCAAGTAAGGAGTAAGGCTTGATATTCCAAGTGGAAACTGGATATAATATCAACACATCCTGGGATTTCATTTAACGTATCTGTTAACATACCTGTATTCCACATCAGAGCACTTGGGTTCCATATTCAGCTTTGACTCCTAACTCCAGCTTTCTGCTAATACAAACCCTGGCAGGCAGCAGATAATGGCTTAAATAGTTGAGTCTCTGCCACTTATGTGGGAGATCTGGATGAGTTTTCAGCTCCTGGATTTAGTCTGGTCCAGTCTTGGCTTTTGTGGGCTTTTGGGAATGAACCAATGGATGGGAGTCTCTCTCTCCTCAAATAAATAAATAAATAAATAAACCTAACTACATTTTCACAGAGACCTGGATAGCCCAGGTGTAACCCCAATGTCCTTTCTCATTTTTCAACAGCTTTTAGTTTTCTCCAATTTTCTTTTCTATATTTGCCATTAGTTGTTTTTCATACATAATTACTCTCCTTTGCTCACTATTCCTTTCTCATGCTCATATCTTTCCAATACTTTATCACTTTCTTTTCCTTTATGGGTGTTTATAGCTTATATGTCTCCTGAAGGTACAGTGAAGAAAAGTAACTGCATTGTTTAAGAGTCATAGAAATAAGCACCAACAGAATACCAGTCAATGGAAAGTATACTCACTCTAAGAACAAACATGGACTCTTTCATTACCACAAACACACTTGGGAGCAGAGTTATAGTTCTAGTTCCATCTCCCTGCCTAGGTCCTAACATAGCACCAGCTACAGAGTAGGAGCTGTGAAACAGATTAATGGATGGGTGAATGTATTCCCACATATATTCCAAAATCAGAGTCCAACGAAGGCTAGCATGTGGTGATTTCCTATTGGGGCCAGGTTGGTTTGATCTGGGCAAGTCTAAGAGATATTCTATGCTTGTGAACTGAATTATGCATAATGGTACTTGGGCACTTCTAAACATTAAGTAATACTTTAATGAATCAGTAAAATATTGTGTCCATACAAAGCTTTATAAATTTGTGATTCTGCTCCCAAGATGGGAGCTGCAGAAGTAAACAGCATGTTCAGTACTGAGAACTTTACCACCTGGAGGGTTTTTCTTTTTTTTTTTTTTTTTGGTATCCCTTGATACTGGGATGGATACCCTCAATTTTTTTTGCCTTTTACACTCATTTTGTAGAACTTTAAATAAGATCTTCAAACATTCTGGACCTTAGCTTTATCATCCATAAAATAATAAACATTAGAGATTACCCATATTAGATGACTTCTTTGAAATGTCCTTTATATATTAATGTTTGAGTTTATGGGTTATGAGTTAGTATGTGCAAATCATTTAGAACAATGACTGGCAAATAGTAAGCAAAATATATTAGCTCTTGTTGTTATTTGTAGTAGAAGTATTCACAGTACTGAGTAGGCTCCACGTGAAATGCTGCCCACATAAGGAGAGGCATGCTTTGGAAAGAGCTGTTGCTTAATAATTAGGAATAACACCAATTCATAATAATACAGCCACATCATTTCATTAGGTAGTTTAGAGTAGCTATAAGAATGGTATTACAATAAATGTCCTTTTTGGGTTTTTTCTTTCATTCCTTGTGGAAAATAAACACAGCCCCCAAATTTTCCCTACCATGTTCTTCCTAAGAATAGAAAATAACTTCTAAACTCTCACTATATTTTAGAAACTGCACAGACTATATTTTTCACACACAGTCATATGTTTTCTAGTGCCTTTTCATGCTTTCTTAATAATTTTCTCAGAATCCACTACCAGATTTAAGGACATTCTTGAAGTGGGTGCAGTAGGGGATGAAACTAGGATAAGTCTGGGAGTGTTGCTGCTTGTGTGTGGTCCTTCCTCTCTGGGAAGGGGGCCCACCCTTCTGCTCCAGGAGACTTGCCAAAGGCATTTTACCAAAGGGAAATAATCCCCGGGGTGGCATTTTCCTCCTCAAAATGTGAGGGAAAGCATGCCTAGAGAGGAGTTTCAGGACTGATACAAGAGGTGGGATGCAGTGAGGGAAAGGGGTAAATCTTAACTTCTTACCTGGAGGCTCCCTTCCTGGTTTTTAGCCAGTATGGTATGGTAGTGCTAAGAAGGAGTAATGGCATTCATTTAGTTATTCATCCAACATTTACTGAGGATCCAAGCCACACAGGGAAGTGAAAAGGGCAGGGAGGGAGAAAGAATGCTACACAGTACACTTCCTTAATGAAAAGGAGATATAGAGTTATACATCTACATTGTTAGAGATTATACTATGAGGGAAACACAGAAGAGGAAGTCATAGTAGATCCTAGTCAAGGCTAAGTGGAGAGACTCCCATGTAAAACCTGGAGTGCTTCAGGCTAGGGGAACAACTAATTTGAAGACGGGGAAGACTAAAGCAGCACAGTTCTTGGGTAGCAAAAATGGGACCATGCACAGGTGTGGGTCTAGAGAGAAGGCTGAACAGGTAAGCAAAGACCAATTGCAAAGTTCACCTGCTATACTAGAGCATTGTAAAGTTTTAAATATTATGTAATGTCAAGCAATTAAATACTTTTGAATGAGAAAATGAGTTAATGTTTCCATATTAGAAAATAAGTCTAGTAGTAATGATTTTAAGATTGGGTTAATTACATGAGTATGTGTGTTGGGGAGGTTGGATGGTCTTAAGAGAGGCTGGACAGATAAGAGGCCTTTGTAGTAATTCTACCAAGAAATTATACAGCCATAAAAAGTGAAAGGAAACAGAATACAAAAGATAAAACTGTCTAAGGTGTGAAAAGATGGTCAGAATAATCACCTGGATTCTGACTTGGGCTGTCAGTCTGTGATGCTCATCAGATGAGACAAGGAAGAATATAGGTTGGGCTGGGAGATGATGGCTTCATTTTGTCCCTGTTCAGTTTGATTAGACATTAGAACACCCCCATAAAAAATCAAGAGTGGAACTCCTAAGAAATGTGTTTTTCTAGATACTGGTTTATCAGGGTGTATGTGCAAGCGTCAGTCTATGTGTTGAAAATATAATTTCAAAAATAGCGAGCTATAAACAGAGTCATAATGTTGGCAGTGTAGTACAAAGAGTTTAAAAAAAAAAACCTCAGAGCTAGTGTTTCAATTCAATTTTTATCCTCATAACTTATCAGCTGTTTAACCTTGGGCAAATTATTTAACCTCTCTGAGCCTCATGATCACTTTTGCAAAATGTAGACAGTAGCAATATTTACCTTACATTTTTATGAATACTGAATAAATTAATGCTTAGAATACTTTGAACAACAGATAACATGAAGTTAAATATTATAATGAATTATAAAATTTTATAATGAATGAGAGGTACTAGGAAATTTCTGCATGAGGAGAAAATAACCTTAAAAATTGCCTTTAGGAGTTCTAGCATTTGATTTTAGAAGAATGAACAGACAAAAAGTTTTTACAACATATAGGCAAAGGAAGGATAGCAAGACAAATAAGATTATGTTAGGGAAGCCAATAGAGACAAGATTTTCCAAGTGTTGAACAAAAGCAAATGCTGACACACAGATTCAACTAAGATTAAAATTTAGGAGTATCTTTGGATTGCTCTGCAGGGATATTTTCACTGGAAATAGCATATTTTCAGCAAGATGATCATGATCAATAGGATGTAAGTAAATAAAGGATAAAGATGTAGAAATACTTGCTATGTGGCACTCTTAAGAAGTTTGGTAATATGCGAGAGTGGGGGTTACAAGACTAGCTGGAGGGACATGGAATGTTAAGGGTATGCTTATATTATTAGTATTAATATTGGTACTTACTGATTTTAATATGGGCGAGAAATAACTATGCTTTTAATGCAAGAGGAAAGGAAGTTTAGAAATACATGAAAGAGACGAAACATATCAAGCAGAGATCTTGAAAAGAAATGATAATTTTGTTTTTCAATAGCAGTCTTGGAACAACTGATTTCCCTATACTATCCAGCTCCAATCCCAATTCCTAGCAAGGGCCTAAACACCCTGATAGTAACTATTTTGAGATCTATGTTCTTGTACTCTCTGACACCAATTGAGGCCAATCCACATACTGCCTCTCCCTGTAACTCTACTGGTCACATCTGTGCTGCCCAATAGAGTAGCCCTGAGCCACATGTGGTTACTTAATTAAGCAATCACTTTCTTGGTCTATTAGCCACATTTCAAGAATGTATGTGACTGATGGTTCCTGAATTAGGGAGTGTAGGCCTAAAACACTTTTCCTTAACACAGAAAGTTTCATTGGGTAGTGTTGCTGAAGATGACAAAATAAACTCTGGTTCTTTCTTTGGGGTTTGCCACATATGAGGAGCTCCTTATGCTTCTCATATCATCAGCCTGTTGCCCTTGAACTCTAAGCATGATCCTTGCTACCTGGCCTCCCACTGTGCTCTTGGTCTTTCATTAGTTCTCACTATGGGAACCCCTGGCCTTTTAATGTTTCACAGCATCTTAGGTTACCACTCTTTCTTTTGAAATCCTCCTTTCCAAGGGTATCTCCTTTCAAATACTTGGTGAACACCCTTTCTTGCCCACTGCTTTTGGCAGTACTGTGACAAACTGTCCATTTTGTTGAGCCCGTAGTCTGAACTTTACATTCTCTGTAGTCTCTGAGTTTATGTTCTCTTCATAGGTAGGTAGGTAGGTAGGTAGGTAGGTAGGTGGAGGTAGAGGTAGAGGTAGAGGTAGAGGTAGAGGTAGAGGTAGAGAGAGAGAGAGAGAGAGAGTGAGTCAGTCTATTTTCTGTTAACTCCCTAAATTCCTATAGCAGCTGGGGCTGTACTAGATCAAAGCTGAGAGCCAGCAACTCCCCCTAGGTGTCACATATGGGTGGAAAAGATCTAAATATTTTAGCCATTACCTGCTGCCTCTCAGGGTGTGAGTTAGCAGGAAGCTAGAACCAGGAACACACTCAACACTTGAACGGAGCCATTGTCATGTGGAATGCAGATATCTGAAGCAGACTCTTATCCATTGTGCTAAACGCCTGCCTCTCCCTTCATATTTAGAATTTACCTTCAAGTTTCTTTGATTTTAGATCAAAGCTAACATGGCAAAGAAGCTCAGCATATAGACTTTGGATTCATATAGACTGGCTTTAACAGAATTTAACTGTATGATATAAATGCAATTCTTAACCTAAAAAGGGCTCATTTCCCTTGTTGGTAAAATAGAGATGACAACAGTTGCTATTGCTATGGGTTTTATGGTGACTGCATGTCATAAATTTGTCTATTTCTCAATGTGAGACTCACCAAATTGCGTACTGCCTACCTACCTGCCTTTCCTCTTTCCATTCTTCTTCCTTCCTGTCTCTTCTCCCTCTTTCAATCACTCTGTTTCTTACTTTATTCTCTTCTCTTCATTGATTCTGATCCAAGGATTATGTCAGAGGTTATATTTTACTGCAAGTAAAATACCCTTGAGTAAGGTGTAGCTTAAATAAATAGTGGCTTGCTATTTGCTCTACATAATGAAGGCTTTAGGGCTGGGGCCGGCATTGTCCATTGGCTGGAAGACTCAGAGCCAATTATTGCCTCTGACTTGCTAGTTTTTCCTTAATGCTAGCACGGTTGTTGCTACAAGCTCAGACATTAAGACTGTAATCCTCGGGCAAACGCTGCGGCATAGCAGGTTAAGCCGCTTCCTAGCAGTTCTGGTATCCCATATAGGTGCCAGTTTGAGTCCCGACTGCTCCACTTCCGATCCAGCTCTCTGCTATGGCCCCGGAAAGCAGTAGATAATGGCGCAAGTCCTTGGGCCCCTGCACCCATGTGGGAGACCCAAAAGAAGCTCCTGGCCCCTGGCTTCGGATCGGTGCAGCTCTGGCCATTGTGGCCAATTGGGAAGTGAACCAGCAGATGGAAGACTTCTCTCTCTCTCTGCCTCTCCTCTCTCTGTGTGTGTAACTCTTTCAAATAAAAAAATAAATTTTTTTAAAAAAGAAAGACTGCAATCCTCATGGGAAGTAGGAGCAAGAGCTGATGCCGAGTGGAAAAAATGTTTTGTAGGAAATCCTCAAGAACTTTGGAAGACTGGCTCTAGGCTACCCAACCTTCATTGAAGTAGTCAGGGGAAATCATGGCAAAAGTTATGTGGAGAAAGACAATCTATAGCCTTCTTCACAGGGCAAAATAGAAGCTCCTGTGGGTTTACTTCCTTTACCGCCACCAACTTCCTTTTGTCTTTAATGGTTTTGCTTATCATTAATCCAGACATGTCTTAATGGCCTACTAGAAATCAGATGGAATTCATTCCTACTTCCGGGTGCCTGGAGTCCCACTCTACTCCCTTGCAATTGAAACTTGTGTTTTCTGGGGCCGGTGCTGTGGCGTAGTAGGCTAAGCCTCTGCCTCTGGCGTTGGCATCCCATATGTGCACCTGTTCAAGTCCTGGCTGTTTTTCTTCCAACCCAGCTCTCTGCTATGGCCTAGA
This sequence comes from Oryctolagus cuniculus, assembly GCF_964237555.1. Classification (NCBI taxonomy): domain Eukaryota; kingdom Metazoa; phylum Chordata; class Mammalia; order Lagomorpha; family Leporidae; genus Oryctolagus; species Oryctolagus cuniculus. The sequence continues at coordinate 31,146,657 of NC_091451.1, read as the reverse complement.
AAAGCAGTACAAGATGGCCCAAGCACTTGGTCCCTGCACCTGTGTGGGAGACCTGGAAGAAGCTCCTAGCTCCTGGCTTCAGATTGGCACAGCTCCGGCCATTGTGGCCATCTGGGGAGTGAACCATTGGATGAACGACCTTTCTCTGTCTCTCCCTCTCTCTGTCTGTAACTCTGCCTCTCAAATAAATAAATAAAATCTTTAAAAAAATATTTTGTGCCAGTGCCGCGGCTCACTAGGCTAATCCTCTGCCTTGTGGCACCAGCACACCAGGTTCTAGTCTAAGTCGGGGCGCCAGATTCTGTCCCGGTTGCCCCTCTTCCAGGCCAGCTCTCTGTTGTGGCCCAAGAGTGCAGTGGAGTATGGCCCAAGTCCTTGGGCCCTGTACCCCATGGGAGACCAGGAGAAGCACCTGGCTCCTGCCATCGGATCAGCGCAGTGCGCGGGCCGCAGCGCACTGGGCGCGGCGGCCATTGGAGGGTGAACCAACAGCAAAGGAAGACCTTTCTCTCTCTCTCTCTCTCTCTCTCTCTCACTGTCCACTCTGCCTGTCAAAAAAAAAAAAAAATTTGTGTTTTCTACATTCATTCTGTAGACTCAATAACATATCTTTGATAACCTGGTTTAAAGTGTGTTTGTCTCTGAATATAGTCTTTACTAAAGCCTCTGGAATCAATAGCTATTCATGTATTTTTCAAAATATACAATCAATATAGTCATGTAGTTATTTCAACAATTCTGCCTTTGCATATATTCAAATCAGAATATTCTTTTTTATCACAGGAGTATAAAATATTTTTTTACAGAGGATCAATAGATAGCCATTCTAATAATTTTCTTCCTCAAAGGACTTTACATTTTTCATATTTGTGGTATCCATTTTCAAACTAAATAAACATATGTATGGATATTTCTAATATTTATTTGAACACATACATATATATATATACAATTGTTGGTATATTTGTATATAATATCCTGCATATTGTGAATACTCCTGCTCTATCTTAACTTCTGTGCATTCTGTGGTTTTACTTATTTTCCTAGTTACATAATTTTCTATCTAAAAAGAAGAAATTAAGAAAAAAGTAGGGTTTGTTTTGTGTTAAATATCTCTAACAGGGATTCTGTGATTAATGTCAAAACTTAGAGTTGCATAAATAGTATACTTTACTGTGAACATAAATACTGTACATATTAAAATTCCTGAAAAAGGTACCTGGGAACAATGTCAGACTCATCATATTCCAAATTTAAGTGGTACCAATACTAGAGATATGAATAGCTGTTTGGAAGACTTTTCCAGTAAGGACTACTCTTTTCATGAGGAAAAATCCGAAGAAAGCATGAAGTACTTACCAACACATTATGCTATAGGCTTTACACACCTACATAAGGCACACGGTTACATTAGTTTAACGCACACTCCCAATAAGCTGTCAATAAAAGCTGCCCCCATTTCATGCACAGCAGATATTCCTGAAACTTCTATGTTGAAAGGAGGACATCTCAGCTGGATTCATGCTGGAAACTGTGTTTTTCAATATAGTTTTAAAACAAAATCTGTGTTGCATAGGCCCCTACCAGGCAATCTCTGTTGGGGGCAAGAGAAGGCAAAACAAATCAATATAAACCCAAACAACTTAAGAAAAAAAAAAAGAAGGATTCACAAAACAGTAAGGAAGCGGAATGAGTATCAGAACCATAAATCATATGTGTGCAGTACTCAAGAGGTTCTTAGAAGTTGTGTTATGAAAAAAACTGCATGGATTTTAAAATATTTCTTGTAGCAAAATAAACTTCTTTTAATACCATTTTCCCATGAACCTCTGGAGGTATCATCATACATGAGGGTTTGCATTAATCCCTTGAAAGTTTTCAAAGGATAAAATTTCTTTGTGGTGCAGCAGGTTAAGCCACTGCCTGTGATGCTGGCATCCTAAATGAATACAGGTTGAAGCCTAGGCTACACCACTTCCAATCCACTTCTAATGTGCCTGGGAAAACAGCAGAAAATAGTTCAATTGCTTGGGTGTCTGCTACCCACATGGGAGACCTGGTTCTAGGTTCCTGGTTGCGGCTTGGCAGAGCTCTAGCCATTGTGGCTTTCCGGGGAGTAAGCCAACAGGTAGACGATCTCTCTCTCTCTCTCTCTCTAACTCTGCCTTTCAAATAAATAATTTAAAAAAAAGGTTTCTATAGAGCAAAGTATAAGCCTGCATTGAACAAGAAAGTAGAACCCCCTCCAATGGCATATTGATTCCCTGAGGGAAACCACATAATCAGCAGTAGAGAGAAGGTCTATGGAGAATGGGAGACTTTAGTAGCAAAGACACGCGATTTGGGATTATGACACTCTCAATTATGTGACCATGGAGTCACTTAGGTTGGTTAAGCCTCACATTCACAACAACAAGAAAATCCGATTTGGTAATTCATTATTTGAATATTATTTAATATTTTCATCATTGTAAAATATTTTAAAATATTAAATAATTAAAATAATAAATACAATATTATGATATTGACCACAGAATTTCAAATACTGATAATTTCCCATTCTTCCCTTCCATTCACTGCTGTTTGATAACCCAGAGATTGAGGGGACTCAAAATAGAACAAGGTGGGAACCCAACCCACTGACTTTTAATCATGAGGTTTCATCAGGAACACTCCTTTGTAACAGCAAAAAATATACTTAGCATATACTAAATTTTTAAAGATTATTGTATAACATGGTGCTATTGTTAATAACAATGTATCATATTCTTGAAAATTGCTAAGCCTAGATTTTAATGTTCTCACTTCAAAAGAAGTAAGTATGTGAAGTAACATACATGTTAATTAGCTCAGTGTAACCATTCCACAAAGCAAACATATTTCAAAATAACATGTTATACACAATAAATATAATTTTATCTATTAAAAATTAAAGTGATCACTTCTTGTGTCAAGGCTCTATCACATATAAATGGATTCTCTTCCAAAATATGCTTGCTCTTATGAGTCACATAGTTATTTCACAAACAGCTGAGTTCTCCTAATAATCGACCTGATTTATTTTAATGTAATAACTAGGCCTGCTGGGTATTATCTGCTGTTTGCTTTTCTATAGTCTCATCTGCCCATCAGCCATATGTGGTTCAGTATATTTAAAATTAAATTAATTAGAATAAAAAACTCAGTTCCTCAGTTATGCTATTAACATTTCAGATGTTCAAAGCCATCCACCAGCGGATTGTGGCTGCCACTTTGATTACTGATACAAAACACGCTCTATATTACAGAACACTGGACAGCACTGATTTAGTGTCTCTCCACATGATCCACTATGACATTCTCTTAAAAAATCAAAGAAATATGCATAAAACGCCAATTATGGTAATATAAAGTTCAAATCTTTATATATAATATAAAGCTATCTCAGATTTCTGCGTCCTCCAAGTGATATCACATATTTCTTCCTTACAAGGTAAAGAAACTCAGGCCCACAAACAGGAGATGACAAGATCAAGTTTACACATAGAAAGGATGTCAGACAAGAGGTTTGAAATAACTCACTTTTTTCCTTTTGCAACGCCTCTTTTTGTAATTTCACACTCTTTCTTCTCGTGTATGATATACTTGTAAAAGAAAAAAATGGAACAAGCTGAAATATTATTGATTATGGCAATAATTTCTTGCAAAATTTAAAGCCCATTAGAACATATCTACAAAACACATTTACAATAAAGATATAAACAAAAATATCACCTTGATATCACAGTTCCTGAAAAAAATTGTTAAAATCATTGAGTAGCTATGTTCTAAACATTCATTTTCTAAAATCCATTTTCCTGTGCTTGCTTCTGCAGCACACATACTAAAACCCATTTTCCTAATCAGAGGCTTCTACAAGTAATCCTGTGAAGAATCAGGAAAAATGTTCACTTTGCTTGAATAGTCAGAAAGGTTGATTGTGCATATATGTTTGCATGTATATGTGTGAGGCAGAATACTTTTCACTATTTTTCATACACAACATTTATTTTTATAGTACCTAAATTTCCATTTCAAGTGATTTGTTTCAAGGAATTAATTCATATGATAAAAGAGGAGGAGAGGGTACAGAGGCAAAAGTAGAATTATCAGTTTATTAAGGACAGATTCATTAAATTGAAAATGCAAGCAATCCCTTATTAGTATCTCTATGCCTTCTCCTCTCTGCTCACTTTTTAAAATATGAGGTACTATCTGTATTTAACAGAAGAGATCTGTTGTCATGAATAGGAATGTGGATGTATTATTCTCATTACCAAAAAAAAATGGAAATTTATTTATTGAATATTTCTTACATTATAGAAATCATGTAGAATGGTAAGGAAATGAGGATAAATTCAACAGCACCTGTGAACTACAGGACATTTCTATCATGTAAGATAAATGACAAATTTAAACAATCCCAAACCAAATGACAACAAAGTAAAAATCCGTGAAATAAGACTTTCAGGGAAAAGTATCTGAGATTATAATTGGAAATGGATCACCATGTTGTCTATACAAGTAGGCTGTTATTTGACTGAGAGGGTCACTGGCAATAAGAGGAATGAAATGTGCTTAGTTGTATCCTGACTGATTTTAGGTAAGTGGGGGAATATCCACATACAATGGCAAAGCTTCTTGTCTGTACCATGTGTTTCTTACATGTACAACCTAATGATGAATTTCCTTTTAGTACATGAACGATGTAACTCCTACCTCATCTTTTATGAAACATATAATGAAGTAGAAACATATGTTAGCAAGTACCTGAAAACTTCAGGTAGGCCTGTCATTATTCTCAGTATTAAAAATGCCAACATGGCCTTATAAAAATATGAAGAACTTTGAATTTTAATGAAATTATTTTATGTTGAATATTAACAGGATGAAAAATTGTCTCTGACTTAATTGATTCAAGCAACAAATGCAACATATGAATGGCAGGAATGTGTCCATCAAGGTTCTTATTTTTAGATGAACTGTAAGCTGAGTATCTCAGTGCTGTTTTCCAGATGAACACTGAGAGAGCTCTCTCCTTTAGAGCTATTTTAATACTGCTCAATTGATCAAATTCAGAGAGATGTGATGCTTTCAAACCATGTGTAAGCCATACATTGGCATGGAGGCAATACAGACCTTCTTTCAGCAGCTGATAAGCTGCCCTTGTGTCCTCGGCATAACTCATACTCGGAGGAGAAGGCAGGAGCAAAAATGACTGCCAAACACTTATTTCTGTTTTTCCTATTATCTTTTCATAAGCCCTTATTACAACCAAATTTGAACACCAAGTACAGAATATTAAGTATTAATTTAAAAGAACTTGAGGGAAATCATATTACAACTTCACAGTAAATTTAATTTAAAATGCTAAAAGCAAATGCTCTCACTGTACATTATAGTTGCCTTTTTGGAAATAGAAACATGTGAACTGATTCCTATGTTTATTAAGAGGCTATCTATAATTGCAGGATTCTCAGAGTCAGAAAGTAAAGCCCACGCATCATGGGAACCAAGTGAGTTCTTATTATTCAACAATTTATTTTCCCAAGTTTTGCTAATCATTTTATCCAACAAGCAACTGAATTTACTTAAATATATTCTTTCAATACTGTGTGGATTTTAAAAAGCAATGGCTCTCAAAATAGCTTTATTCTTTTCTTCTAGAAAGACAATCAAAATTGTAGTCATATTTTTAAAAAAGTATGGGAGGGTTACAAGCAATCATTGTCATCATATTGTTTATTTACTTTTATGTATTCATTAAAGTTTATCTAAGCACTAGATAAAAGCACTGTGATTCAGCAATATGCTTGACTAATTTTTTTCCCAAAATACTTGAAAGATGTGATGATGGAGTTTTTATGACTTTTAAAGAGAATGAATACTATTAGAGAAGGGAGTGTCCAAATAAGTGGTTATTTCAATTCAGAAGAATTACATGATGAAGTAATCTAACTACATTAACATTTTTTTAAAAGATTTATTTATTTATTTGAAAGTCAGAGTTATACAGAGAGAGGAGAGGCAGAGAAAGAGAGAGAGAGAGGTCTTCCATCTGTTGGTTCACTCCCCAATTGGCTGCATCCAAAGCACAGATCCGAAGCCAGGAGCCAGGAGCCAGGAGCCAGGAGCCGCTTCTGGGTCTCCCATGTGAGTGCAGGGGCCCAAGGACTTGGGCCATCCTCTAGATCGGAGGTGGAGTGCCCATACGCCCATATGGGATGCCAGCACTTCAGGCTAGGGCGTTAACCTGCTGCACCACAGCTCTGGCCCCCTTGATCAACTTTGAAAACAGTGTTCCTTATGCACTTTCTGCTTCTTACACCTGCATTTATCCCCCGATATCCACAGGAGGTTTGTTCTAGGACCTCCTGCAACTACAAAAATCTTCAGATACTCAAGTCCCTTAAATAAAAATGCATAGTACTGGCATAGAACATATGCAATCCTCCTGTTTAAAAACATCTCTGGGGCTGACACTGTGACGTAGCAGGTGAAGCCACTGCTTAGCAGTCCCGGCATCCCATATGGGTGCCAGTTCAAGTCCCAGCTGCTCCACTTCCAATCCAGCTCTCTTCTATGGCCTGGGAAAACAGTAGATGATGGCCCAAATCCTTGGGCCCCTGCACTCACATGGGAGACCAAGAAGAAGCTCCTGGCTCCAGATTGGCGCAGCTCGGGCTGTTCCAGCCAATTTGGGAGTGAACCAGTGGATGGAAGACCTCTTTCTCTCTGCCTCTCCTTCTCTGTGTAACCCTGACTTTCAAGTAAATAAATAAAAACAAATCTTAAAATAAAAACATCTCTAGATAAGTTATAATGTCTCATGCAAAGTAAATGCTATATAAATAGTTGTTATACCATACTGTTTAGGAAATAATAATGAAAAAAAGTATATGTTCCATACACAAGGACTTTTTTTTTCCTCAGAGGCTGGTGTTGTAGCACAGTGAGTTAAGCCACCACTTGGGATGCCAGCATCCCATATCATAGTACCAGTTTGTCTTGGCTACTCCCCTTCCAATTCATCTCCCTACCTGGGACAAAGCAAATCACGGCTCAAGTACTCAAGTGCCTGGCACCCACATGGGAGAACCTGATGGAGTTCCTGGCTCTTGACTTTGGCCTGGACTAGCTCTGGCTTATGTAACTATTTGGGAAGTGAACCAGCAGATGGAAGATCTTTCTCTATTCCTCTGTCTTCCTTTCTCTGTACTTTCCCTTTCAAAAAAAGAACCTTAAAAATTTTTTTTCTCAATGTTTCTTATAAATAATTAGCTGAATCCACAAACACAGTGTGGAATGTCTACTATATTTCTTTTTTCTTTTTAGAAGCTTGGTTTGTAGTCTTTTATTACTATAAACTGCCTTACAACTGGGTAAATACTTATTTCTGTAGTTTATTTCAGAAAGAATCTATGAAACATATTTAATTTATTGAATGATAGGAGGAGAATGGAAGAGATGAGAGGATTACGTAGGCTCTTTAATTGCTTTTTTCTAGTGAAAACATTTAATATTTAACTGAAAATGATTATTTATAAATATAACCTGTAATATTTTTTATCTTAATTTTTTTTATTGTTAACAAACAGTGTTTATTAAGAATTCACAATAATTGTCTTACAGAATTTGCAGGTGCCAAGGAATCATGGCAACAAAATTACAGAATAACATGGTGTTACATATATAAACAAAAAGGGTGAAATATAATGCTCTTAATTAAAAAATTAAATTATAGGTTATTACTAGTTGTATATAACTAAAATATATATCAGTACAGAACAATTATGATTTAGTTATGGAAAGTAATGTTTAATTGCTTTCTTATTAGAATATTTTTAACGTGAAAGATATTACCAAGATATTTCATAAAACTTTAAAATATCAAGATGCTAACAAATCAATATAAAATAAGGACTTTTAGGAGCAAATGCACAGGAAAAGGATAGAAGAAAAAATATTCAAAAAGAAGGAAAATACTGCTAGATGAAAAGAAGTGTTAGCAATGATTTTTCATTAAAATGCATCATTTTTTTTAAAGCCAATAATTATAATGGCAAGTGGTCGCTATGGGCAGCGTGGCCGGAGTGCTGCGCTGATTCGAAGCCAGGAACCAGGTGCTTCCTCCTGGTCTCCCATGCGTGTGCAGAGCCCAAGCACTTGGGCCATTCTCCACTGCACTCTCGGGCCACAGCAGAGAGCTGGCCTGGAAGAGGAGCAACCGGGACAGAACTGGCACCCCAACGGGGACTAGAACCCAGTGTGCGGGCGCTGCAGGCGGAGGATTAGCCTAGTGAGCCGTGGCGGTGGCCAAGCTTACTTTTAAGACCTATTTATTTGAAAGGCAGTTACCCATATTAGAGAGAAGACAAAGAGAGAGGAAAGAAAGAAGGAGAGAAGAGAGAAAAGAGACTGACACATCTTCTACCTGCTGGTTATCTCCAAGCGGCTTGGACAAAGCCAGCACGCGGCTTTCCTGCCAGGGGCGCCGCTAGGCGGCTGCCAATAGGCGAGTCACAACCCTGCGCCTACAGGTGCAGCCTTTTCAAGGGCACACAACAGGGGCCGCCACTGTGGCATCGTGGTAGAGCCTGCAGTGCAGGCATCCCATATGGGCGCCGGTTCCAGTCCCGGCTGCTCCTCTTCCGATCCAGCTCTCTGAAAGCAGTAGAAGATGGCCCAAGTCCTTGTGGAAGACCTGGAGGAAGCTCCTGGCTCCTGGCTTCGGATCGGCTCAGCTCCGGCCATTGTGGCCAACTGGGGAGTGAACCCACGGACAGCATACCTCTCTGTCTCTCTCTGCCTCTCCTTCTCTGTGTAACTCGGACTTTCAAGTGAAAAAAACCTTGAAAAAAAAAAAAAACAAAAAAAAAAAGAACTGCGCAGGCCTTTGATATTAATAAAAAAAAAAAAAAAGGCATACAACAGAATGCCATGTTTTCTTGGAGGAGGTGTCTAAAAGAAGTTGAAGTAAAAATCTACCTTTCCTACGTAATGTTTCATATAAAATGTCCCAGATCTTCAGCAGCTTAAAAACCTTGATTTGTGCAGAGGCGGAGATAGGAAGGCGAATGGAGAACGACTCAGGAGGAGATGGAGAAGCTGTCTCACTGCCCCGACAAGCCCGGGGCCTTGGAGGAGGACTGGGAGGACCTCACGCTCCTCCGTGCGGCGGCCTGGCCGGCTGTGCCACTGGCGCTCAGCTCCGGAGTGACCGCCTCTCCAATATCCCTTCCGGACGCCAGGCCCTTTGGGCATGAGGCCTGAGTTCCGGAATCCCTTCTGGGAGGGACATTACGCTACCAGGCACTCAGGCCCGGCGCCCGGAATTGGAAGTGCTCTGGGTTCAAGCATTCGACCTACTGGGTCTGCAGCCCTCATGTTTACGATCCTGAGGTGCCCTTTGGTTCAAGTCTGTGCTGGGATTCCAGGCCCAGGTCGTGGACTCCGAGGTTGAAACTGCCTGACTCGCGTTTGCGAACCTGAGGCGCCCCTGAGGTGCCCTTCAGGTCAAGTCTGTCCCGGGATTCCAGGCCCAGGGACGCCGATGGTGAGACTCCCGAGTTCACCTCAGGTTCGGTACTATTTTCTGCAACTCTGGGCCCCTGGACTCTATGGCCACCTGTTCCTGTGCCATTTCCTGGATCTGAGGCCCACATGCATGCAGCCCTGGGTGCTCAGGTTGCCAGGTGCCCCTTGGCTCGCGTGTTGTGTCCAGGGCCCCAGGCCCGTGGGCGTGCGCACCCTGCTGCTCCGACTCCTGAACAGATCCTCGCCTTCCAGAGGTCTGCTCAGCTGCCGAGATGGTAGGACTCAGTTCTGTTGCCCCCTTATTCCCTGAGGAAGGAGGTGGGGATTTAGGTCTCCTCTTCATTTTGGGGGAAGTAGAGGTGGGATCTGAAGGAGGTGGAAGACCCGGCCAGGAGCGGCGCCGCTGTTAGTGAGGTCCAAGCCCGACTGGAACTTGTTACTGCGGTGATTCAGCTGTGCTAGAATCAGGAGCAGGTGCTTCTATCTCAGCGGCCCACCCAGGATCCTGTTGCTCTCCGCAGAGCCTTTAAAGAGGAGGTTGGCCTTGGCAAGTTCCATCTGGTCTAGATGGAGACATGTGTTCTGCATCTTTGCAGAACCTGCAGCTGGTCACTGGCTTTGTAGCATTATGTTATGCACATGCGTCTTGGTTTAACGTTGAATTGCATTGCCATTTGTTCCAGATTTATCTCCTAGCTAGACACAGGATGGTGCTCTCCTCATTGGACTAAGTAGTGGACCAGTTCTCGTATGGCCAGACCCAGTGATGCTTTGCAGGAGGTGGGCCATGAGGATTCTTGACACAAGCAGGTTGTCTAGGTTCTTCAGGGTGATGGCCACTATGAAATTAGAGCCTTGGTACCCCTGTCCACCTGCCAGTTCAGAAACTTTGGCTGCTGGTTCTGGATGGCCAAATAAATGAGGCTGGACCCCACCTGAATGACTTGAGCATGGAGCCTGTTGTTGGCTGTGTGGGCCAGCACCAACAGACAGGAATGCCTCAGTGGAATCGGCTGCCTTTGCCCCCATGTAGGTAACCCTGAAATGGTAGTTGGACTCCCTGGTGAGGTCTACTGTGTAGTTCACCTGGAAATGATTAAGCTCTTTGTTGACTTTGAATTTGACACCTGACATCTGAATGGAAACAAATCTGGGCACTTTCAGTGGCACTCCTCCAACCTGTAAAGTTTGGGCAGGAAGCTGCCACCCTCACCTTCAGAGGGCCATGCATTGCTATCAGCAGACACCCTGAGATCCATTCTGAACCTTGACCTGTGCTGGACCTGGCCTCCAGGACCCGAGAGGGTCAAGGCGAAGCCACATAGGTTAGAAGTGAAAAGTAGTATTATGAGGGCTAATGCAGAAATTTAGCAGCCAACACTTTCCCTATGGCTGCCTGTGAGGGGAGAGATCAGAGGGTATAGGTTATGGTTCCTGTGTCCAGACTCAACTCCAGCTAACCCCTGCCCTGCTTGTCCCCCAGTTCTCAATTGCTCCTGGATAGCTCTTAAACTGAGGGAACTAATTAGCTCAAGAAACTTAGAGGAGTTTCTAGAAGGGAAGAAATAGAAATTTCTGTTGTTACCTCAAAGACTTCCAAGAAGCTATCTATTGTTGTACAGCGAAAGAGTTCAAAAATTCAGTGGCAAGCACCACCATTATATTTGTTCACAGATCTTCAGCAGTTAGCAGTTTGGCTGGGATCAACTGGGTGATTCTGCTCTCTGACATGGGAGCACTCATTTGGCTGTAATCAGCTATTGACTGTGATTAAATGATTAGAATCACCTCTTAATATGTTTATGGTTTGGGGCTGTGTTTGGTGTGCCCTTTATCACCAGATATTCTGACTTCATCAATGCAAGGTCAGGTTTCTTCACATTGAAGATTCAAAAAGTAGGAGTCTCAAAAGGAAACATGCAAGGTCCCATGCACCTTACTCAGAAGCTGCAAAGCATCGCTTCCATGATATTTAGGAGGTCAAAGTCAGTTACAGAGCTAACTCAAATTCTGAGGAAGAAATAGGCTGCAGAAGAATGATGAAGGGTATGCATGCAGGAGTAGAAGGGATCACTTCATTAATCTTGGCAATCTACCATAGGTTGTAATACCTGTTTGGGTGGACTGTGATGCTGTTGATCAGGGAGAACTGGTTGGAAAGGACCCTAATGACAAATTTCTCATTAGAGAGGGAGAAGATCAAATTAGAAAGCAAACCACACCATCTGAATAGTTAATTCTTTTAGGAGGGTCACTCTGGAACTGGTTGTGACCAAGATTTTGGAGGTAATTTGGATTTAGCAGAATGAACTGGATGCAAATTCAAGAGAGGGTCATTCCCTGAAGATGCTTTCTTGCCCTATGAACTGCACACTGGGACATCTGAATCAGCTACTACTACATGACTCGGTTACCATGTTTTCTGAAGACAAATCATTGTTAAATACTCAAATATATTTCTTCTAAAACTCAATCTCAAACTTTTGCCAGCTGGCACAGTGCTAGACAGCACTGAGATGTAGAATTATAGGAGGCCTGACTGAACAGAAACTGTGAGTAGTCACACCTTTGGCTACCATTAGTTGTCCTGTACACCCTGTAGTACATGTACCTACCTACTGATTTGATTCTATACTTCATAGAGGTACTGCTTTTTTTGAGCTGGGCCCTTAAAATCAAACCAAGTTGTGCATTTGAGGACTAGAGTATAATATGTTCTGTAGTAACATAATATGTATAAATAATGATTTGTATAATATAGTCTAATATTGATTAAGTTCTTAAGACAAAGGAGCTACTGTGAATTCAAAGGAAGACATTGAGATCACAGGGTATATGCAAAATCATGTATTGTATTATTGATTTTTAGGGACTTAAACGGTGTTTGTTATGTTTGTACCTTGCTTCAAGGTGGATCTCTTCTATGAAATACAGAGCTCTCATTGTACTTTATTATCACTGGCAAAATGGGCAGTGAGTGGTGAACACACTTTGATGAGGTCATGCTGTTTTTTGAGGGTGTTGGAAGGATTTGAATGAATGTACAATCTGATCACATAGCCTACAGTACCAGAAATATAACATGTTTTGGAGATAAACTTGACAAGGAATGATAATGAATCCAGTGTTGACCAGGACATGAACTGAAGTACCTGTTAAATGAAGATCTCTTGAGAACCTTTGCAAGATGAAAGTAGATCAGGTGGAGTGAAGGATGATTAACTTTTGGACATACATAGTTTGAGATGTCTTTAAGATAGTAGTCACTGGAAGCTCAAAATTTAACACCCATGAAGTTTCCTTATAAAACCATGATTGTTAATATTTGATTCCTCCTTTAAATTGAGAAGATGTAATAATAGCTCTAAATGAACAAGAATTGAATGCATATTTCTTGGTTAAATGCTTAATATATTTAGCCTCTGAGTTAACCTATGCTTGAATTTAAATATATTCTTTGGTGTTGTCTGGGACTTTTCCCAAAAATGTTGAAAGTGGATTCAGTTAGGAAAGAGACTGAAACTGATATTTAAATCTCAGTAGTGTTAGGTCTTACAGTAATCTGAATGCTTTAACTTAGTGAAGTTTCACTGCTAAACACTATCATATTTTCAATATACACAAACTTTTATTCCTAACAGTGTCTTTATATCCCCTGCAAGCTATCCACTGTGTCCAATGTTTTATTAACAAGTGACAGAAAATCTACAAACTAGAGACTGTTATTACCTGAACAGAAGCTGTCTAAGGATGTACTGAAAGCTATTAGTCCTTCTGATTTTGTAAATAGTGTTAGAGAATAAGGAATTGGCCACTACTCTCCAAGTGATGGATTATAATTTTTCTATCTTCATCCTTGCACACATTTTAGTGTTTAATTATGTTTTCTTCATTATGAGTGCCTGTGTGTGAATACTGTTACATCCTTTATGGTGAAATATTGCAGATGTTGGTGTCTACCTTTTGCTTATATAGATAAATGCTTGGTTTGAATATATTCCCTCAAATCCAGGTGTTGAAATTTAATGGCCAATGGGATAATATTAAATAGTGGAGTCTTTAAGCAGTGAGTAGGCCATGAGGGTTTTCCCCTTGCGATTGAGATGAAGGTCTTTTCAACAGAGGTTTCCTGCAGCATTCAGCTTTCTTGCTAGTTTACCCTTTCACCTTCTGCCATGTAAGGACATAGCATTCCTTCCCTCAAGAGGGTGACATCTTAGAGGCAGGAAGCAGCCCTCACTAAACAATTAAATCTGGCAGTGCCTTGACCTTGAATGTCCCAGCATGTAGAAATGTGAGAGAATACATTTCTATCAAGTATAAATTACCAGTCTCAGGTATTTCGTTATAGAAACACAAACAGACTAAGACAGAAAGACTAATAGAGAAACTCATTTGGGGTTTGGGGATTATTTGGGAGGGCCAGAAAAGTATTGGATTAATCAATTCATCTTCCTAAACCTTTTAACTCCTTCCATCAGCATCTTTTCAATCTTCACTTTTAGTGAAGGAACATGGTGAAGTGTATGAAAAATTCCACTGAGAGAAAAAATAAACCTGCAAGCAAAAAGTGAAAACAACCCACTCACAAAGCAAATTCAAAACTGTAAAGAGCAAAACCAAAACCAATAGCCAAATACCGTGAACCACCCTCCTTCTTTATCATCTTTTCAATTTTTTAAAATTACTTTTAAAGATTTATTTATTTGAAAGAGAGATATAGGTCTTCTGTGGTTGGCTTACTACCCAGATGGCCACAATGGCCAGGGCTGGGCTAAGCTAAAGCCAAGAGTTTCATCTGGGTCTCCCACGTGAGTGGCAGAGGCCCAACTAACTGGACCATCTTCTGCTGCTTTTCCCAGGCCATTTGGAGGTGGAGCAGCCAGGACATGAACTGGCGCTCACGTGGGATGCTGGCATCACAGGCAGTGCTGTGGTGGTGGGATGCTGGCCCCTCCTTAAGTTTTATTATGTTCCACTCACCCGTGTAAAATCTGAGGGAACAGAGGCCCAGAGGTGAGTAGTGCCCTCAGTCATGCTTAGCACATGGGTAGGGTCTAGCCTCAGATCTTTATTTCATTTTAGTACTTCAGATGTGCCCTTTCATCAGTCACAAAGTCTCTTAAACTCACACAAGTTCTAAATAAAAATTATATAAAATGAGTGATATAAAATACATTTTTAAATCAGCAATAATTTTTACTAATTTAGATTAACTTCCGACTTTTCTCAGAGTCATGTGCTCTTCAGTTTTCAGTGTAGCCCTCCTTCGGGGATTTATGAAAAGCAGGTTTATAAGTAGGTGAAAGAGGACTAGCTCTGGCAGTGAAGAAGTCCTGGTCTGGTTAAGTAATCTCTGTTGCTGCTAAATAAAACCCATTGTGATAGGATAGAGTCTTAATGAAAATGAAAATCTTTCAACCTTTGTGACTGACCATCTTTCAGATGAAGATTAGGCCTTGCTAACAGTTAAGTCCCAGGTCTTGGAGGATGGTAGCGCAAGTGCTCAGGCTTAGATCAACCTGAGGTTTAAAATATTGTGGTGCACAGAAAATTATGTATGGTTTGCCTAATGCAGTGATTCTTAATTGGGAGTGATTTTGCTTCTTAGGGGACATCAGGCTGTACCTAGAGATATTCTCATTAGCTAACTGGTGGGTATTACTGCCCAGGGCTGCTGCTAAAATCCTGTTACGCATAGGATAACTCCCACAAATTGGGGTCACCTGCCCCCAAAAGTTAATAGCATCACTGCCGAGAAACACTGATCTAATACCAGTGCTCCACTGACTTAACAGAACTGGCAAATAACACCAGGAGGAGGAGGGCTGGACTGGGAATCCCCAAACTGGGGGTTGCTGTCCTAAGTAAGTTCCTCTGGTAGAGGTTCAAAGAACATTTTGACATGCTAATAGTGCTTCAGTGGTTCTATCTTAATTTCCCTTAAGGGCTGATCTCATATAGGCTAATTAACCGAAACTCCGGCTCATATTAAATAGATGTTCCATTAACACAAGGTAAAACAGGATGACTTCATGATAAAATGAGGATTGTCAGGTTACTTGTAATTACAAAGGGTCAGGCATGGGTGATGTAGTGCGGTGGATTAAGCTGCTGCTTGGGATGCCCACATTGGATGTCAGAATGCCTGGGATAACGCCCTGCCTCTGCTTCTGATCCAGCTCCCTGCTAATGTGCACCCTGGGAGGCAGCAGGTGATAGCTCAAATGCTTGGGAATCTGTCACCGATATGGGAGAACCGGATGGAGTTTTTGGTTCCTGACTTGGCCCTGGCTTGGCCCTGGCTTAATCCAGCTATTGTGTATTAATCCAGCTATTGTGAATTGGTGGATGGATCGATCTCTCCCTTCTCTCTCTCTCTTTCTCTCTCTCTCTCTTCAAGTAAATAAAAATAAATTCATTTTAGAAAATGGCTGGGTGGGATTTAAATCCTATTTGAGATTGAAATGTAACTTAAAAAGACTGATGATTGAAAATGGCAACAAATTACTTCCTGCTTTTCAGAAAGGTTAAAACTAAGTATTCATATTTAAAAAAATATTTATTTACTTGAAAGTGAGAGTTACACAGAGAAAGAAGGAGAGGCAGAAAGAGAGAGAGAGAGGGGTCTTCCATCCACTGGTTTACTCCCCAGTTGGCCACAACAGCTGGAACTGCGCCAATCCGAAGCCAAGAGCCAGGAGCTTCTTCTGGGTCTCCCACGTGGGTGCAGGGGCCCAAGCACTTGGGTCATCTTCCACTGCTTTCCCAAGCCATAGCAGAGAGCTCTATCAGAAGTGGAGCAGCCAGGATTCAAACCAGCACCCACATGGGATGCCAGCACTGCAGGCAGCAGCTTTATCTGCTACACCACAGTGCTGGCCCCTCATATTTTAAATAGTCTTTTGGTTTCTTTCAAATCTAGCAGGTTTCATAAGACCACTTACATATTGTGCCCCAATTTATTGGATGGAAAGAACATTCTACTTTGGCAATATTAAATGAATGTTATTTTGGCTCCATTTTCATATTCTTCAAATCTGAGAGGGTCAACAAAATACCAGGGTTCCTCTGTTGCATATTCTACAAGAGGCCTCTGGAAAATTGGCTTACCTTTACTACAGAGTTTGAATAACCACTGTGGAATTAGAGGTGAGGAAGAGGTATAAAATTAGAGAGGATCAGCAAATCTAACCACAAACCTGGTTTAAAAAATTTTCTTAATGCTGTGATATTCGAACTAAATTTAGAAAACTAATCAGTTGGAACAAGTTGGGTGGGGATGTAGGTGAGGAGGAAAGAATACAACACAGCATGTAAGGAAATCTTGTATGATAGAGATTTTTTAAAATCCTAAATATATTTTTATATGAGCTGGTTGTCAAACTTTGGTTCACCTAGACAATCATATAACCTTATTCTTGCTCTTAGCTTAATTAAAAAAAAAAAAGTGATATGCCTTCCTCCTTTAAATTCTCCCAAGGGAGTTTTATGTTAATATGAAAACACTTGACTCTTGCTTAATCTGACATTTTTTTTTTCATCAGGGTGAAATTAAGGAAGTCTCAAGTGAATAAATATGAAATTCATTTCCGAGTTAAAGCTATACATGCTTATCTGTAACAAAACTTTTAAAGATATCCATATTTAATCTATTGAGATGAGCTCAGAGAGAAATACTCCTTTGGTTGAACCAAGGAACCAGTAACTACTGCACATTCTTGCAGGAGACCTATTCCTTCATATTAAGGAGCCACCTAGGAGCTGTTTATTTGCTTCACTCACAGCCACCCAGCTGTTACTTCCATTTGTGGTCTTAGTGCTAATTGCATAATGTCCCTAATTTATACCCGCTGGTAGATCTTATCACCACATTACCTGGAGGGCAAGCTTTAATTAGAGAAATTTCTGAACAAATTGTCTAAAGATCTTGTTTAGCCTGATTAAATGCAAGAGTGTTCCCCCCTCTCTTTTTAAAAATGAGCATTTACTTTATACTAAAACTTTGCAGATAAAAAGCAACATCGGTTCTAATTAAGGCCCATAAAATGAACAGCAACATTACCCGTGAAAACGAATTGGATTTTGTTGTGTGCAGCTGAAATATATATGACTCAATGCTATTTACTCAACAGCATTTCTCCCTCGCCTCTGTCAGAACTAACAAGGTGAAACGGCAAACTGATTGAAAAAGGATAAACTGTGAAAAGATGATACACTGATGTGAGATGCTAATTCAACTGTGGCTTATGAAAAGAGATTAGAATCACATGTAATCTTACCTGTGCATCTCTAGGCACTTGAGCAAGCTAACATAAAATTAAACCGTCCATATTGTTAATAGATAGCAAGGTACCATATGAATTAATATGCAATCATTGCACATTCAGCTGAAGTGCAAATATGGTAAATATCATAATAGGATCAACAAACTTTGATAATGCAAAAAACAATTAAAGTCAGCTTCACTGTTTAGATGGAGTACATTGGCCAAATGTCAATGTCATAACAGAGTACAAGAAGTGAATCTGGCTAGGAAAATTTAGAAATCTCAGTCATTTCATTATCAGCCTCCGTGAAAAGTGTTTGTATTATTCTTAATCATCAGCCATTTGGTTGAGGCCTCCTTCTGCTGAATCTGTGTTAGAAAACACATTAAGTTTAGAAATTGTATTCTCTGTTTGAATACACAAGCAGTACATAGTAAAGTGTGATTGATTATTTGATTCTTTGGAGTAAATCTTCGAAAAGGATTTTTTTTTCATACTTGTCACCAACTTTCTGAGTGTTAGCCCTAGATGCACATTAAAACCCCTTTTCAAAAGTATCAATGGCTCACCCTAGATGAACAAAATCTAGTTACCTGAAGGTTTCATGTATACATAGGAATTTCTGACAGATATTCCTCATGCTTTTGATATGTGAGGGTGGAAAAACTATTGCATTATATAATCATTGATGGAATGCACTTGTATGGTAATCTTCAGTTAGCACTCTGAACTGAGCGCCAAAGAATTGAGGTTGTCTATTTTATTTGGTGACTCTTCCCTCACAAGAAAATCATTTAATTTCATTGGCTCAACGATTAGTGACCTGTTACGTGTCAATTTTCTTTTTTGAAAGAGTAGCATAGAGAGACAGGCAGATAAACAGAAAGGGACTGAGCGGGGCCTGGGTTGTGGCGTAGTGGGTAAAGCAGTTACTTGCAATGTCGGCATCCCATATGGTGGTGGTTCATGTCCCAGCTGCTCCACTTTGATCTAGCTCTCTGATAATAGCCTGGGAAAGCAGGAACATGTGTACTTGTGCCCCTACTACCCATGTGGGAGATCTAAATGAAGCTCCTGGCTCTTGGCTGTGGACTGCCCAGCCCTGGCTGGTTTTGGCTCCTAGGGAGTGAACCAAAACAGAAAAAGACTAAGACAGATCTTTCATCTATTGGTTTACTTCATTACTTCAAATGCAAGCAACAGTTGGGCTGGGCCAGGCCAAAGCCAAGAGCTAAGAACTGCTTCTGGGTCTACTATGTGAGAGCTGGGGCCCAAGCCCTTGAGCCACTACCCCTTGCCTCCCAGGCACATTAAGGGGAAGCTGGATCAGAAGCATAGGCACGGTTGAATCCCATGCATTCTGATATGGCATGCAGGTGTTCCAAGCATGGCTTAACTTGCTGTGCTGCAGTGCCTGAAACTTACATTTCAGTTTAAGCCAAGAAATGAAATCAACTTTATTTAGATCATATATCCATTACTCTAGTGTACAGTGGCAAAAAGAGTAGAACATTCTATTTTCATGCACTTGGGTGTGTCTTGTCATAAAGATAGCCATTTTGAAGTGATTCCAGTATTTTTTTAACTTTTATTTAATAAATATAAATTTCCAAAGTACAGCATATGTATTGCAATGGCTTTCCCCCCATAACTTCCCTCCCACCTGCAACCCTCCCATCTCCTGCTCCCACTCCCATTCCATTCACATCAAGATTCATTTTCAATTATCTTTATATACAGAAGATCAATTTAGTATAAATTAAGTAAAGATGTCAATAGTTTGTATTCACACAGAAACACAAAGTGTAAAGTACTGTTTGAGTACTAGTTATAGCGTTAATTCACATTGTACAACACATTAAGGACAGAGATCCTACATGGGGAATAAGTGCACAGTGACACCTGTTGTTGACTTAGCAAACTGACACTGTTTTTTATGGCATCAGTAATCATCCTAGGCTCTTGTCATGAGTTGCCAAGGCTATGGAAGCCTTTTGAGTTCACCGACTCTGATCATATTTAGACAAGGTCGTAGTCAAAGTGGAAGTTCTCTCCTCCCTTCAGAGAAAGGTACCTCCTTTTTTGATGGCCCGTTCTTTCCACTGGGATCTCACTCGTGGAGATCTTTCATTTAGGTTTTTTTTAATTTTTATTTTTTTTTGCCAGAGTGTCTTGGCTTTCCATACCCAAAATGCTCTCATAGGCTCTTCAACCAGATCCGAATGCCTTAAGGGCTGATTCTGAGGCCAGAGTGCTGTTTAGGACATCTGCCATTCTACGTGTCTGCTGTGTATCCCACTTCCCATGTTGGATCGTTCTCTCCCTTTTTTATTCTATCAGCTAGTATTAGCAGACACTAGTCTTGTTTATATGATCTCTTTGACTCTTAGTCCTATCATTATGATCAATTGTGAACTGAAATTGATCACTTTGACTAGTAAGTTGGCATTGGTACATGCCACCTTGATGGGATTAAATTGGAATCCCCTCGCATGTTTCTAACTCTACCGTTTGGGGCAAGTCAGATTGAGCATGACCCAAATTGTACATCTCTTCCCTCTCTTATTCCCATTCTTATATTTAACAGAGATCACTTTTCAGTTAAACCTGTTGAAGTGAAATGGACACTATGAGAAACAGTGACTTGATCAGTCCTTGTCCTGCCTGTTGATGAACAACTTAATACTTTACCCCTTTTAGTATTTTTTTTGTCCTACTTAATATTATTGGTTTAATTCTGTAATTAACACACAATTATTCTTAGGTATTTAAATTTAACTGAAAAGTGATTCCAGTATTTTTAAGATTTATTTATTTATTTGCAAGGTAGTGTTACAGAGAGGGAGGAGAGAGAGAGAGAGAGATCTTTCATGTGCTGATTCACTTCCCAAATGCCTGCAATGACCAAGGCTAGGCCAGGATGAAGCCAGAGACCAGGAGCTTCTTCCAGGTCTTCCACATGGATGTAGGAACCCAAGGACTTGGGCCATAGTAAAGAGAATTCTCGGCCCTGGGGAAATACCAGGAAAGTTACTGTGTTGTTGTGAACATCAGCAGTTCTTAATGCAATCAAGTTCTTTCACCAATCAACAGCTTTTCCCTTGACCATCATGGATAGACCAAAGGTATTCATGATGTTCATTTGTATGTGAATTCAGGAGTATGAATGGGTAACTTAATTTCAAATGATATAAACTTGTGAAAATTATGTTCATAAACACATTCTTCCTCCTCATTTGTGCTCACTCACCATTGACCCACTGTTGGTTTGATAAATTCAGTGGTTGATTAATTCATTTATTCATCCGATATTTACTCATTTATTTCTTAAATACATACTTGATTTGAGACAGCAGATTTAACACTAGGCCGACAGTGTCAGAGGCCCCAATGGGACTTTGTCCCAGTTGCCCATACTCACTGATTTTAACTTCATTTTACTGTTTATTTTTTCTTTGCTTCTCAACTTTCTCCCAGGCCAACGGATATGATTCTAGGCACTTTGGGGGAAATATTGGAGAAAACAAGATATTCTTCCCCTGGAGTTGTTCAGAAAATAGGAGATTGTTGATAAGCAGGAAAGCAGCACTAGGAGGAAAGAAACTGAAAATAGAGTTAGTAAAGGGAGTCCAAAGGGATAGAGTCAGTCAGATTCCATATTACATTGTTTGAGCTCCTATATCCAGCTATCTCTGTGCTACAACATGTATTTCTAATTCATATGAGTCAATCTATTCCTTTGTTTAGCTTCAGTAAATTGATTTATCATTTATAAATATCAAAGTAGAGACTAGTACTCTAATATCACTATAAAATTACATCTTTACTACACATTAATTCATGTATGCCTTCTAAGATGACATAGGTTTAATACAAAGATACTGACTTTCTTACAAAGTCACCTGTAACACAGCAAGAGGTACTTAACACATTAGTTGACTTTGTTATAACAGAGCACCATAGGCTGGGCGACCAAAACAATAGAAATTAATTTCTTAGGGCTGAAGTTGTGGTATGGTGTGTTAATTTGCTACCTGTGATGTCAGCATCCCATATAGGTGCCAGTTGGAGTCCTGGTTGCTCCACTTCCAATCCAGCCTCCTGCTAATGCACCTTGGAAGACACAGAAGATAGCCCAAGTACTCGGGCCCTTGCCACCCATATAAGAGATCTGGATGGAGTTGAGGCTGCTTCCTGCAGCCTGGACCAGCCAGGCTGTTGCAGCTGTTTAGGCAGTGAACCAGCAGATGTAAGAACAATCTCTCTCTGTATCACTCTCTGATAACTCTGCCCTTCAAATAAAACAAATCTTAAGCAAAAAGAAAAAGTACATTCTTAAAGAAAGAAAGGGAAAGAAATTAATCTCACATCTTCCAGAGGCTGAGACTCAGATCAGAGTAGAGTTTTGTTTCTGATGAGAACTCTTCCTGGCTTGTGGACAGTAGCTCTCTGGATGTGCCCTCCTCTGACCTTTCCTCTGGTATGTTCTCATTCTCTCTTCTTGTGAGGTCTCAAATCCCATCAGAATGTCTCCACTCTTAGGACCTCATCTACACCTAACTACCTCCCAAAGGTCTCATCTCCAAATCCTGCCACATTGGGGTAGGATACAAATATCCCATCTATAGCAGGTATCTACATAATATCAAACACATGGCGAATCCTTTAAATTCAGTTTTGAAATTTCATTATTTGTGTATCATGGAATTTAGGCATTTGTTTTTTAACATTCTGCTCTCCTTTCTATATTAAGACATTATGAGAACCAGTTTTATCTAAAATAATTTTAGGAAATTTGAATTCTTCTAATGTAACTAAAATAGTTCATCTCATAAATGAAGAGTATTTATTAGTTTCACAATTCTTTTCTGTTTTTTGTTGGTATTTTAAAAAACATTTTTTTTTTTTTTTTGAGAGAGAGAGAGAGAGGAAGGGAGGGAGACAGGGAGGGAAAGACAGAGAGAGAATAGATGCTTCTATCATTTCCTTTACTCCTCAGATGCCCATAATAGCCAGAGTATGGCCAGAAAGAATCTGGGAGCTCAGTCAGGGTTTCCTGTATTTGTGGAAGGTTCCCAACTACTTGAACTGTTACGCGCTGTCTCCTCGGTTTACATTAGCTGAAAACTAGAACTGGGAGCAGAACAAGGGCTCAACTCTAGACATCCAGTATGGGGTAAAGGAGTCCAAAGAGGTGTTTTCACTACTAGAACAAATGCCTGGCCCTTTTTTTTCCCCTTTTGTATCATTTGTAGATTAATGATATAGATATAACCACAAAATTTATGTAATTTTATGTTATTTTTTCCTTATAGCATTGGAATTTTTACTTCATGATATTATTCAATATCTGAAAATTTAGGAATGTGGCTAATGTGCCTCTTGGTTTTACAGAGGTTACATCCTTATACTACTTTTAATTTTTTGCAATAACAAATAGAATTCTTAAAAAAAAAACAGTGTTTTCATTCGTCAGTTTTTAGGACTTTTTGCTTCATTTTAGTAGTTAAAATATTTGAGGTTAAAGGAGATAGTTTTCAGGCCAGCGCCGCGGCTCACTAGGCTAATCCTCTGCCTTGCGGCGCTGGCACACTGGGTTCTAGTCCCGGTCCGGGCACTGGATTCTGGGCCCTGCACCCCATGGGAGACCAGGAGAATCACCTGGCTCCTGCCATCGGATCAGCCGTGGCAGCCATTGGAGGGTGAACCAACAGCAAAGGAAGACCTTTCTCTCTGTCTCTCTCTCTCACTGTCCACTCTGCCTGTCAAAAAAAAAAAAAAAAAAAAAAAAAAGCAAATAAATAAATTCTTTAAAAATAAAGGAGATAGTTTTCCTAAATTGGTAAACAGGTTTTTAGCATGACTAGTAGCATATGTTGTTTTTTATGCTCATATCCTTGTCAGTTCTGTGTGTTATTTTTAAGTTTTTTCTTTTTCTTTTTCTTTTTTTCTTTCTTTTTTTTTTTTTTTTTTTGACAGGCAGAGTGGACAGTGAGAGAGAGAGACAGAGAGAAAGGTCTTCCTTTTGCCGTTGGTTCACCCTCCAATGGCCGCCACGGCCGGTGTGCTGTGGCCTGCACATCGTACATCGCGAAGCCAGGAACCAGGTGCTTCTCCTGGTCTCCCATGGGGTGCAGGGCCCAAGCACTTGGGCCATCCTCCACTGCACTCCCGGGCCACAGCAGAGAGCTGGACTGGAAGAGGAGCAACTGGGACAGAATCCAGTGCCCCGACCAGAACTAGAACCCGGTGTGCCGGCGCAGCAAGGTGGAGGATTAGCCTAGTGAGCCACAGCGCCGGTCAGTTTTTTTCTTATTGTTAAACATGAAATATTCACAGCCAATATGTGAAAAACATACAAAAGTATAAAGAACTAGATAAAAATTGCCTATCATTTCACTTCTGTGTATTTTCTCTTCTAATTGGTTTTTATGATTTTGGTTCAAAATTGTTATACTGCATGTATATTATATAACTTTATTTTTTTAAAAAATTAACAGTATGCTGATCCTCTTACCATCTGAAGAATTTACTCTAAAATCCACATTTAAACTGCTTGTATTAATTTGTAATTAAGATTGATGTTAAAGTTAAAACTTTATTATTAGAAGCTATCAGTAAATCTCATGAATTAGAATTCTTTTATGTAAATTTTAATAACGTTTTTGTTATTGAAAGTAATTTTTTATGATTCAATTGTCAGAGTTAATTTCTGAATAACGTTATTGATACATTATAGAAAACAGAAATTACCACTCAATCTTTCCTTAACTAATTTTTTTGACAATCACATCCAACTTAAGTGATTTTTTGTAGAAGATAGAAAAACACACTGTAGTCACAGTTAAATTATATGTATACACACACACACGTGCATTAAAATGACTATGGAAACTCTTACATTAATACTTTTTTTGTTTTTAAAATATATAAAAATATATGAGCATATGTATACAGCAAATGCATGCAGAATAAACAAAAGTAGTTATCAGATCAAAGCATGTCACTTGTGCCAGTTGTTTTTGCAATAATCAGTTTTAGTGGTCATGTTGTAAGAAGCCATGAACTTTTAAAAAAAGCATTTGGTATAATTTCATGAAAAAATTTACAAAGAAGTATATCAAATTACAAGATGTTGAGTCAAATCATGCTGCAGTAGTTTCCTATTAATCAAAATAGAACAACTGTCATAATTACCTAAGCCACTAACTAGGTATTTCATTGTATAATGACTACATATTTCCTTTTATTACCTCAAATTCATTCTTTGCTAACACAAACTATATGTAAACAATTCTAAGTCCTACTTTAAAAGACCTAAAAAGACAGGATTAACAGCAGAATCAGTTGAAATTTGTTTTTTAAGATACCAGTGGCAGCATATTTCATTGAGAACTCTAGAAGTGCTCCCAGTTCTGGACATTCATGCATCCAAAGGTGTATGTGAAGTCATAGGGACTGTCCACCAACTCCCAACCCCTTCTCTACTTTTCCTTGTGTAAATTTCATTCTTGAACAATTTCTGTTATCAGTGCTGGTAGAAGAGAGCCATTGCCATTGGCTGTTTTGTGTTCACATAGTCCTTGGTACTTACTATCTCAATAAGACAGGAAATAGGGCCTCTTTAATCATCATTTCAGAAAACAGTGGTTCTAATAGGTCTAGTTCAGCACTAACACAATCTCTGTGTGTTTTTATTGGCTATATCTGAGTTATTTATTCCCATTATCTCTTCAGAGATGGGGTAAGGAAGAAAAAAGTGGCAAGTCAATCCCTTTGCATATAGATGGAGATAATGGTTTCTGAAAACAAACAAACAAAACTGCCATGTCACTCTTTCCAGAAGTGAAAAAGATTGTAAAAAGGACAGAAAGCATACATTCCTACACAGATGATGAAATAAAAGCAGAAAGGTTATGTTCTTAGGCAGTATCAAGATCTTCTAGCCAAAGGGTATGTTCATACCTCTAACATTTTGAAAATAGTTTATGAAAAAACATGTTTGTTTTTACTCTTATATTGTAGTTAGGATCCATGAATATGAAATTGTTGTCTGAGGGGATTGGAGGGTATGCACCTGCTTAAGAAACATTTAGGAAACTTGCTAAATGTTTCAGGCCCCAAGTGCTAGTTAGCAAAATATCATGTAATTGGCAGACTCTTCTGGGAGTGAACTGCAGGCACAGTGGCCCCTGAAGAGATATAAAGGAGTCCAAAGCAGTCAGGCTCAAGAGATAAACATTAAATAGATCATCATTGCCTGACTGCAGATTTTAGATGACAGTCACTTTTGAGAAAACAAAAGCCTTGAAAAAATAAAAGCGAGAGTAACTCGATGTGTCTTACTGGTTCTCTTTCTAGAGAACCCTGGGTAACACACTTAACTAGAATTAAAGAGTTTCAAGGAATGAGTCACATGCAATGTAAAAAAGGAAAGACAAAAAAAAATGGAATTCATTTTACTTTTTGGGGAGTGAAAGCCCAAATTTAGTTCATACTAATCACTCAGTAATTCATAGAAAATTACCTAGATAATGCAATAGACTATCATAGAAATTTAGGAATTTAAAAAATAAAGCTTGTGTTTAGCTGGGCAATATGAGAAAAGGGGGAATAAGGCAGAAAGGACAAACAGCAGTTAGGATAAGACTGGAAGGCATTTAGGACATGGGCAGGCAGGAAAGAAAGGCAGTAATCTCAGCAAGAATATTGAGAAAGGAAGAGAGTGAATGCATCTGAAGGAAGCTGATGGGTGAAAAAGGCTAGAGCTGGGTAGGACACGGAGGCTATAAAGGTGGTCTCTGCAGCCTGAGACAAATTGCTTTTCCCTTGGTTTCAAGGACTTTGACTCTGGAGTTAGTCTGTGCTCCAGATGTTTTCAACTTTTGTCTTTCATAATTTATTTTTTCTCACCCCATTCATTCATGTACCTATCTTCTAATACAGTTGCAAACAGTTTCTGTTTTAATCCCTGTATTGTTATTTTTTAGTTGGCATATATTGGACACATTTATGGGATATAGTGTGACATTTTCCTGCATGTATACAATGTGTAAGGATCACACCAAAGTAACTAACATATCTATCACCTCAGACATCTATAATTTCTTTGTGTTGAGGACATTCAAAATCCTTTCTACTAGCTATTTTGAAAAATTCAATTAATCATTGCCAGCCATCGTGTTGTGCTATAGAACTATAATAGCAGTAGCTATTAGAAGCTATTTCTCCCATCTAGCTGTACTCCTGTACCCATTAACTATCCTTCCTGTCTGTCTTCCTCCCTTACACCCTCCCCAGGCACAGACAGTTTGTAAGAAATCATAAATGTTTTTCAGTTGGAACCTTTATGTTTTCTTGGACCTTAGCAAATACTTACAAATGTCTCCTAAATTCTAGGTACCTTGCTTACTGCAATGGGAGAGAGAGGATAGAATTTCTGTCTCTAAGGAGTTCATGCATAGCAATCAAGGTGGAATCACAATACAATGTAATAAGTCTAAGTTAATGTTGCAACAGTGCTTTGCTGGTGATCAGAAGGTAGTGCTTACGTTGATCTTAGCTAAAAAGCTGAGAAGTGATAGAAGGTAATGATTAATTCTGCCTGGGACGATCAGAGAAGGCTTCATGGAGGAGTTGATATCTATAAAAAGATGATCCTACTAATTCAAGAAGGGGAAAGGATGCATTAACCAGAAAGGAAAACCAAAGCCAAGGCAGAGCAGAAAGGACCTGGTGCTTAGGAGTGATGACCTTACCAATGAATGGGTAGGACAAGTCAGGTGAGCTGTAGAAGAGCCACTGGGGCAACTTGTCAATTAGGCCATGCCAATGAGAATCTATAGTACTGATTCTTGTATCCATATTGGACATTATACAATGTATACATGTAGTAAAATATTTAATGGTACCCCTTAAATGCATACAATTTTTATTTAAAAAGTACTTAGGATAGTTCTGGAACATAAATCAACAAATGTTCTATCTATAAAGTTTTAAAAATTTTATGCATGGGACCCCCTCTTGTGACTCAGCTATTATAATATGAAAAAGCCACTGATTGCATATAAATTAATGGATTTATAAATTACTGCATGCCAGTAAAACTTTTTTTAACAAAAGCAAGCACCATGAGTTTACTACTTCTGAATGGTATTAAGCCTGTAGTTAGATTAGACCTTCTGCATAGAGAACTAAGGAAATGGTCTAGTAATTCAAGGCACTTATTCAGGCCAAAATGTAGCATCTATGCCTGACTATTTGGTGTATCCATGGGTTCAAGTCTTTTAATGCCATAATTCTCATCAATATTTACAAGAAATTTATGGGTCCACTTCCTAATTTTAAAGGCACAACTTTATAAAACTTTAGTTAGTAGAAGGAAAAAGCTAGCCTTGGGCAGCAGTGAGTTTCTTATCCCTCTTTAAAACTTTTCTTTCTCATTATCCCCTGTGGCAAACTGAGAAAATTCTTCCTAATAAAAGGTCATTTTCTGTATGCTAAAGACACCTCATATTTGCTTTTTGTTCAATTGTTTTCACATCTTCATTTCTTTTGCTAATTTGTTCAGAATGACAAAGAGGAAAAATAGAACTTTCTGGGAAAGAAGGAATAAGGTTTGAGTGGCAAAGAGATCAATATAGTTTTCCCTAGAGCTTCTTGGGCCCGGCACAGAGAATGCAGATAAGTGGCTTTGCTTGTCAGGGAGAGATGCGGCTGTGCCTTCACAATGCTATCACAACTGAGGACACTGGTTTGATTTTTTTTCACATACTCAAATAACTAGTTTGACAAATTTTCCCACTCCATTGACCTTTGTGAAATCACTGGAAAGATACAACCCTGAAGTGCTTTGGAGACCATTAGTTTTTGATCCATTGCTTTTGTCCAAACAATAGCCAACAATTTAACTAAGGGCTTAATTTATTCCACTTGTCCCGTGTGACATTCTAGTTTCCATTTAGATGTCACAGTGTCTTCTGCAGGCCTCTCTTGCCTTTCCAAGTTGGGGCTTCATAAAAAAAATACAAAACAAAACAAAAAACAAACAAAAAAGCCTTTTAAGCTTCTTAGTTCTTTGTGTTAGCCACATAAATTCCATTTATGTTCTACTTTATTTTGTTGCCATTGTTGATTTCCTAACTTTTTCAAGTGTGAAAAGCTCTCAGGGCCGGCGCCCACGGCTCACTAGGTTAATCCTCCACCTTGTGGTGCTGGCACACTGGGTTCTAGTCCCGGTCAGGGCGCCAGATTCTGTCCCGGTTGCCCCTCTTCCAGGCCAGCTCTCTGCTGTGGCCCGGGAGTGCAGTGGAGGATGGCCCAAGTGCTTGGGCCCTGCACCCCATGGGAGACCAGGAGAAGCACCTGGCTTCTGCCATCGGATCAGCGCGGTGCGCAGGCCGCAGCGCACCGGCCGCGGCGGCCATTGGAGGGTGAACCAACGGCAAAGGAAGACCTTTCTCTCAGTCTCTCTCTCTCTCGCTGTCCACTCTGCCTGTCCAAAAAAAAAAAAAAAAAAAAGCTCTCAGTAGTTAAACCTAACTTCTGAGACTGCTATACCTGTATCAGTTTTCTTAAT
Source organism: Oryctolagus cuniculus (assembly GCF_964237555.1). Taxonomy (NCBI): domain Eukaryota; kingdom Metazoa; phylum Chordata; class Mammalia; order Lagomorpha; family Leporidae; genus Oryctolagus; species Oryctolagus cuniculus. The sequence goes on along the minus strand of NC_091451.1, from coordinate 31,117,254 downwards.
ACAGTTGTTTGGAAAGTATTGGCAGATTCATATGTGAAAGTAAATTCAGGAAAATTATAGGCATGTTAAATTTGCAGTTTGCAAAAGTCTTCCTGTGGATTTTGGAGAAAAATATAACTTCAACTTTCTAAATCACAATCGGCACATTATTTAAATTTTCCATAATGGAGTGAAATCTTAACCATGAACAATATTTTTAATAATATTAAATTATTAAAAATTAATGTATTGCACAGTAGTATTTATGGTTAACCAGAGTTGCATTTTCTTTACCAATTGCACATGGAAAAGGGGGTTTTCCTCAAGTACACATTATCTTTTCCATTGGTCTTCTTGTTAGCAAGCAGATTATCAGTCTGTCTCACTGTAATATCATTTGGGTGGTTAATAAGTGTCCTCTTTCAAGGCTAATATTTTAGAATCCCTTCTGGATTATTCTATTTATCTCTTTCCTTTGTACTTCCTTTGTTTATTGGACATAATCCATTCTGGCATTTCTGTTTTAATGATATGTTTATGGATCTCCATAGGTTTGTTAATTTTTTGGACTTTAAATGTCTAAGGTTTTACCTGATTATCAACAGGTAATTAATTCCAAAATGCACACTTGTCTAGCACAATGGGTTGGTCTAAGTTCTGTGTAACATTTTCCAATCCTTGGAGCCAGGCATGTGCCTTAGGACCTTTATTTGGTTAGAGTTTTATCTTTGGCTTTTGGATATAAATAAGTTGGTGAGAAAAGAATTTCCTTGATGTAAAAGATATTCAGCAATCCTCATGTTGCCCTTTGAGAAGCAGAGATTACATATCTTCATTAACTGTGCAGAAGGGAAATCCTCAAATCTTGATTTTCTCCACTGAGATTACCTGTGGAGGGATGGAGATGGAAGGGTTTCTTAATCAGCTCAGTTATTTGATTCTGAGACTCAGACAACATGAGCTTAATTATTTTGAGATATTTCACAGGATGTTGACATTCTGATATGGGCAAACAGCTACTTTCATTCAGAACTGACCTTTCAGAATAGGAAGAATGCTATTCACATTAGTACTGAATGTTTTGCCAACACATTTAAACTGGCCGGTTAGGTAGGAGTATACCTTGATTGTTAAGAGCCTAGAATTGGGTAGTCTGAGTTCATATCCCTAATCTCATTTTTCCAGATATAGGATCTTTGAGTACAGAATCATCTATAATGATTGGGTAAAATTATTAGCATGGTACTACCTAGAATACATAATGTTGTAAAGACTCAATGTGATAGACTCATCTAGTAGCTGCTGAGTGTCTGCCTAATAGATACAAGAGGAATGAGAATATGCACAAATCTTTTCTCATAGACACTTCAGTTAATGCATCTGAAGGCTGAGTACAGTGCTGAACACAAATTGTTACCATTGTTTTAATGCATATGATTAAATCAGCTTCCCCTCCAACTCTTAATTACAGATCACTCTTACAACTGCTCTTCCTTCCAGACAGTCAATAGAAGTCTGAACTCTGAAAATTTTGTATTATAATCCTGAAACAGGATGTGGCAAGAGGCTGCAAACCCATGCTTTGAGGTCTATGGAAGCTTGAAATGCCAGAAATTATAGGAAAATATCAAACCTCATCCTTTCAACTTACTGGCAACATTTTCCTGGCTAGTCTTCATTTAATCTACACTCCCCTATCAGCAGGCCCTCACCAACCACCACTGGCAAAGGAACTGCTGAATTTCTGGTAAGGAGCTGAGTGGTTCTTGACCACAAATTGGAGGAACCATGTGGGCAAAGGTGTAACATTGCACTTTCCTGGACCATGGCCTTTCTTCATTTGGCACAGAGATTTCAGCTTGCATTTTTGAGGATGATGGGAAGCAATACTTAGCTTCATAACCTTGATTCATGTCCTTCTTCTTAATGACTCCAGCAGGACAACTGAAATTTATATTGCCTTATTGAAAAGAGGTTTTATTTGACCCAGACACAAAGTTACCTTGCAGTACTTCCCTAGTCTTTTTTACTAGGGAAGTAAAAAATAAAATGCCAAGGATTTGAACCTTATAAGATGAAATAAATGAGATAACTTTTTACTGGTAAATAATCGATAGCCTATTATAAAAAATAACTAGAATATAGTTCCCTGATTTTTTAGAAGGCATTTTATTTTGGTCCTTTATGATTTTCCTGTAGAGCTGGAATAATAGCTGAATATATTTTAGAAGTAATACAATCAGGAATAAAATAATATAATGTATAATAACTCAACTTGATAAATAGCTTAATTGCAATAATGCTTGGCATATAGATCTTTTTTCACTAAGACTTTTGAAAATTAGAAAAACTCGTAATTTTTGTTTGTCATTTAAAGAATTGAGGGGACTTATTAATATTCAGAAACACATGCTGTTTCCTTTGAGGGGAGATAAGTTAGTTGTTGCAGAATAAGCATTGGCTTTGGAACTGGAAAAATTGAGTTTAAATCCTGGATCCTCCACTTACTTGTTTTGTGAGCTTACATAAATGACTTAATCATGATTTTTCTTACCTGAAAAGTAGAGAAAATGATACCCAATGCTTTAGTATTATAACTAGGTATTACACAAATATAATGGAGAACAGAGAAATTAGGTTGTTTATGGCCAATGTGTTTGAAAGCCTTAACAACTTAACAGACTACCTCAGTTCCTAACCCCAGAAACTCTGATAATTGGTTCTTCCTGGGTTGGGCTAGGGTAAAATTTTATTTTAATTTTTATTTATTTGACAGATAGAGTTAGACAGTGAGAGAGAGTGACAGAAAGAAAGGTCTTCTGGTGGTTCACCCCCAAAATGACCCCTACAGCTGGAGCTACGCTGATCCGAAGCCAGGAACCAGGTGCTTCCTCCTGGTCTCTCATGTGGGTACAGGAGCCCAAGCACTTGGGCCATCCTCTCCTGCCCACCCGGGCCACGGCAGAGAGCTAGACTGGAAGAGGAACAACCAGGACTAGAACCCAGCGCCTATATGGGATGTGGGCGTCGCAGGCAAGTGAACCATGGCACCGGCCCCAAATTTTGTTTTTTTTAAATCCACAGAGACATAGTCCCTATCCCTTATAAGGTATACATTATAGTAGAAGACATAGACAATTTTGATAAGGAACTAAACTGAATATGAATTTCAGAGTCAGGTAGGTGATATCTTACTTCTGTGTGTTATTGGGCAATAACATAATTTTCTGTTTTTCTTTATTAGTTTTTAGATAAATAAATAAAAATCTTTTTAAAAAGTTATTTGAGAGGTAGACTTAGAGACAGAGAGAGGGAGAAACAGGGAGGAAGGTCTTACATCCACTGATCCATTCCCCAAATTGCCACAAAGCCAGAGCTGGGCTGATCCAAAGCCAGGAGCCTGGAGCCTCTTCCAGGTCTCGCATGCAGGTGCAGAGGCCAAGCACTTGAACTATCTTCTACTGCTTTCCCAGGCCATAGCAGAGAGTTGGATTGGAAGAGGAGCAGCTGGGACTTGAACCGGAGCCCATATGGAATGCCAGTACTGCAGGTGGAAGCTTAGCCTACTATGCAACAGTGCCAGCCTCCAAGATAGCATATTTTTAATTAACAATACAGTCAAAGGCTCTATGTTTCACTAAATAAAGTATTTACCAAATAAAAAGTAAAAGGCTGGCACCGCGGCTCACTAGGCTAATCCTCCGCCTTGCAGCGCTGGCACACCGGGTTCTAGTCCCGGTCAGGGCGCTGGATTCTGTCCCGGTTGCCCCTCTTCCAGGCCAACTCTCTGCTGTGGCCAGGGAGTGCAGTGGAGGATGACCCAAGTACTTGGGCCCTGCACCCCATGGGAGACCAGGATAAGTGCCTGGCTCCTGCCATCAGATCAGCGCGGTGTGCAGGCTGCAGCGTGCTGGCCGCGGCGGCCATTGGAGGGTGAATCAACGGCAAAAGGAAGACCTGTCTCTATGTCTCTCTCTCTCATTGTCCACTCTGCCTGTCAAAATAAATAAATAAAAAAGTAAAAAGATCATAGTTCAACAGGAATGTAGGCAAGAGATATAAATAATAATCAAATGAAAAATGTCTTTTACTCATATACAGTAAATTTAAAAATAGTCACAACTCATCTAAACTACAATATTATATCATTCTTAACAATTTGAAAAGGGCAGCCATTGTGGTATAGTAGGTAAAGACACCACCTGTGACTCCTGCATCCCATATGCATGCTAGTTCAAGTCCCAGTGGCTCCACTTCTAATCCAGCTTTCTGCTACTGGCCTAGGAAAAACAGTGGAAGTTGGCCAAAGTTTTTGAGCCTCTGCCATCCATGTGGGAGACCCACAAGTTCCTGGCTCCTAGCTTTAAAACAGCCCAGCTCTGGCCCTTGCAGTCATTTGGGGAGTAAATCAGCAGATAGAAGATCTCTCTCTCTGTGTCTATTTTTCTGTAGACTCTGTCTTTCAAATAAATTAAACTTAAAAAAAAATTGACAAAGATTTAAAATGAAATTGACTAAACATTGGATCAGTGGATAATATGGCATGTCTATTTCTAGATTTTTAGGAGATCTCTATAATGTTTGCCACAGTGGCTGCACTAATTTATATTCCCATCAGAAAAACTGATACACATAGATATTTCTTCTTTTTATTGTTTTGTACCTCCTACATATAAGGTAGAACATGCAATATTTGTCTTTCTCTGTCTGGCTATTTCATTTTGCGTTAATACCAATAACACTGTTTACAGAACTAGTAAAATAATCCAAAAATTCATATGGAATCACAAAGACCCAGAGTAGTCAAAGTGAGCCTGAACAACAATAAAAACTCAAGCTGGAGACATCACAAACTTGAATTCAAAACATACTACAAAGCTGTGGTAATTAAAACAGCATGGTTCCGTCATAAAAGCTGATACATAGATAAATGGAGCAGCCAGCTGTTTTTTGACAGAAGTGCCCAGACCATACATTGAAAAAAGGATAATCTCTTTAATAAATATTGCTTGCAAAATTGGATGTAGCATGTAGAAGAATAAAATTAGATCCCTACGCCTCAACATATACAAAAATCAACTCAAGTTGGATAAAAAGCCTAAATTTAAGACCTGAGACTATGAAGTTGCTGGAAGAAAGTGTAGGGGAGACAGCTCAAGACATTATTATAGGTGATGAATTCTTGAATAAAACACCCAAAGCACAGGAATCAAAGGCAAAACTAAATAGATGGTATTACATCAAACTGAAAAACTTCTGCATATCAAAGGAAACAATCGAGTTAAGGGACTTCTAACCGAATGGAAAAAATATTTCCTACCTGAGAAAGAATTAATACCCAAAATCTATTATCAATTCGAACTGCTCAGAAACCAAAAATATACAACTAATCCAGTTAAGAAATTGGCAAAGGATCTGAACAGACAATTCTCAAAAGAAGTAATACGAATGATCAAAAATATGTGAAAAAATATTCACCACTACTAACCAGGAGGGAAATGAAAAAACAAACAAAACACAATGAGATATCACCTCCGTCTTATAAGAATGGTTATTACCCAAAAGATAGAGTAACAAACGTTGGCAAGTATGTAGAGAAAGGGGGATTTTTATACACTGTTGATGGGAATGTAAATTAGTGCAGCCACTGTGGCAAACAGCATGGAGAGCTCCTAAGAAGTCTAAAAATAGAACTGGCATATGATCCAGCAATCCCACTACTGGGTGTATACCCAGAAGACATGAATATATTGTATCAAAGAGATACCTGTACCACATATTTATAGCAGCACTGTTTGCAATAGCCAGAATATGGGATAATCCAAGGTATCCATTATCAGATGAATGGATAATGAAAAGAATATTATTAAGCCATAAAAAGTGAAATTCTATCATTTGCATCAAAATGGTTGTAACTGGTAGAAAACATTATTTTCTTGAGTCTTGATTTCCCTGTCTATAAAGAAATGATTATGGTTAATGTATTTCCTTCTCTTAGCGTAATGAATTAAGGCTGCCACTCACTCATTGCTCCCTAAATGAAATTATTCATGATAATTTTTAAAAGTTATAGTTTTGCCTAAAAATGACTCTGATTATTTGGTTTCCTAAATATCTAATTGGCTAGTTTAGAATTTAATGTTTTAAAAATGATGACATTCTTCAAAAAGCAAAAAACAGTCATAGTTCTATATGGATGTTGAGGGGGAGCAATTAAATTCTCTTTTCCATGCTGATTTATTACTGTTACTGTCTGTAGAAGGTACTTAGGAAAGCGCATGAAAAAATGGCAAAGTTTATTTTGTTGTGAAGTAATTTTCAATGTATGCAGATTTTTAATAGGGCACATTTCCATGAACTTTTTGAAGAACCTTTGTATATTTCTCTATAAAATTTATGTACCAGCTATAGTATATGAGGCATTCAGAAGTGATTTACACTTCAATGTACAAACTCAGGTTATACTTTTTTTTATAAATTTGTTTGTAATTTCCATCTTGCATATTTGAGTTCCTTCTCCTGTCATAGTGCATGTAAGTATATATCCAAAATGTGTGGGGAAAGCAAAGAGGAAAGATAACCCAACCAGTCTTTTAATCCAGATACTCGTGAATTCAGTTTCTTATTTAAATATAATGCTTGACTCTTAGTTCTTAATTAAAATTCATATCACTTTATCTCAAATAAAAGTCTACTTTTCCAGTTTTTCTCCTTTTACAGAGTTCTAGAACATGAAGATTAGGATTTTGGACATTAATTTTAACCTTATATAAGCAGATGGTGATTTTCACCATAAAATTTGGTATTTACCATATTTGGCAATCTCTGATTACAAATGAAATTTCCCTAAATATTATTTAATAAAGACTTTGGTAAACAGAACACTCCTGATTTATACTACAAGGACTTGGTTTTAAAATAATCTAGTTAGACAATTTAATTCTTTTTTCTTAATTTCATGTATTAATGTAGCTAAAATAAACACTTCAAATGACCAGTCAATTTAAAATTAGGGACATGTCTATTCCAAATGAAGACAAAATTAAGGGTAGAATTCCTTAGTTCTGGCTTCTTTGATTTTGTTCCAAATCAAAACATGTAAAAAGAAATTCTTTGTTATAAAATATGATTATGAAATATAGAGCCTATTCTATAAATTATATGTAAAATTAAGAATCATGGCTTATCACCAAGGGAGCTACAAAACATATTCCCACCACTATCTCAGAAGAAGTCAATGTCTGCTAAGCTTAATTTCATGACATTAGACCTTGAAATCCTGAAATCCACCAGGTAATAGTTAGCCTATCATTTCACTAAAAAAAAAAAAAAAACTGACCACCTGACCTCTTCCTTAACTTTTCATTTTCCCCATGAAGATTTTCCTCAACTACTTACTGATTGGGTTTCATTTCTCCTTGAATACTGTGTTCATCATGTGACTGCTATCCTGATCAGTTCCACTAACTACAGAATGATCTCCACGCTCTCTGTGCCATCTGGTCCATTAATTCAGTCTCAGCTTTTTCCACCCACATGATTTTTCCACTTAATCCAGCCTGGGCTGCTTACAAGTCCTAAATGTGCTTGCGCCTTTATGCATACTATCAAACAACAAGAATTATACATATTGATTTCTGCCTCCATTCCCAACACAGAACTCCTAAAACCCTCTAATTTCCTGAGCAATAGGGATGCTAAAACAGTCTTTTGTTCTAACATTTGGACTCTGCCTGAGACTTGATGTAGTTAGGGATGCTAGGAGATTATTTTGTTCCAACTTTTAGTTTTTGACCCTGGTTCCAGACACAGATCTTCTAAATCCCTTGGCATTTCCTGAGTGATAGGTGTGTCTTTTATTGTAATGAAATGAAGCTAGGTAGGCTCCTGGGAATCCCCAGGAGGGCTAGTTACCCAGGAAACCAAGTGATTAGAAGGTTGGAACATTCATCCCACCCTTTGACCTCCAGGGAGGGAAGATGAGCTGCAAATTGAGTTAATCACCTATGGGCAAGGATGCAGTAAATCACGCCTGGGTAATGAATTCTCCAAAACACTTTAAAGCACAGGGTTTGTTTGAGTTTCCATGTAGCTGAACACCTGAAAGTACCTGGAGGGTGGTGGGCCTAAAGAGGTCATGGAAGCTCTGCACTCTTCCTCTTACATGTCATTGTATGATGTTCATCTCTATCTTTTATTATATTTTTTATCAAATCAGTAAATATAAATAAAGTGCTTCTTTGAGTTTTGTGAAATGCTGTAGAAAGACAGTTGGACCCAAGGAAGGGGTTGTGGGAACACCGATGTATAGCCATTCAAAAACACATTTAAGGACCTGTGCTTACAACTGACATCTGAGGTAGGAGTAATGGGACTAAGCTGTCAACCTGTGGGATCTGATGCTATCTCACAGATAGCCTCAGATAGTTTCAGAACTGAATTGAATCAGAGGCCATCCAGTTAATGTCCACTGGAAAATATGCACAATTGATTGATTAACAAGAGAAATCTTCCTTTGTTTAGGTGACCAGAGATGTAATACTCTGTTTTGTACCAAATGTGAAAATAAGAAAAGCACTTATTAAAAAAAATCATTGATCTATTTGAAAGGCAAAGACACATAAAAAGAAAGAGAGAAACAGACCTAGATCTCCCTTCTGTTGGTTTGCTCCCCAAGTGCCTGCAATAGCTAAGGCTAGGCTAGGCTGAAGCTTCAAGCCGGAACTCAGTCCAGTTTTCCCACGTGGGTGGTCAGAACCCAACTACTGAGCCATTTTCAGGTGTTTATTAGCTGGAAGCTGGAGTTGGGAGTGGAGCCAGGACTCAGACACAGGTACTCTCATATGGGAATGGGATATAGGCATTCCAAGTATATCTTAACTGTCACTTCAAATGCTGTCTCTAAAACGCACATTTTTATTTTCTGTTTTGGTATTTCAACATATACCCTTTCCTTATTTGGAAGGATCCTTCTCCTCCTCCTGTCTACCTCAGATGACAAGTCCAGACATCAGATCTTCTCTGCAGCCTTTTCTGACCATGAACTACTGTAACTTTCCTCATCCTTTATTTTTTTAAAGATGTATTTATTTGAAAGCAGAGATTGAGAGAGACAGAAACAGAGAGAGAACTGCATCCACTGGTTTACTCCCCAAATGTCCACAGTGGCCTGAATTGAGCCAGGACAAAGCCAGGAGTCTGGAACTCCATTTGCATCTTCCACATGGGTACAAGGACCAAGGACCTGGATCACCCTCCACTGTTTTCCCAGGAGCATTAGCAGGGAGCTGATTGGGTAGTGGAGCAGCCAGGACTCCAACTGGTGCCCATATGGAATTCTGGCATTGCAGGCTGTGGTTTAACCCACTGTGCCACAACACTGGCCCCTGTCCTGGCCCTTTTAATTGTTCTTTACTGTTATACCTTTCCATGTGTATATTTTGTTTCTCTTTAGTTAGATTGAAAAATGACAGCAGTTCTATTGGTACCTTTTCTACTAAATACATTAAAACACAAAACCTTTTAAACAAATGTTTTTTGAGCACTTATGTGTCAGGTATTCTTCTAGACATTTGAGACACATCAGAGAACAAAGTTGACCCATTTTCAATGACAAAACAATTGCTTTTTTTCAGTTTGCAGACTTTTAGAAGATCAGTGTATTTGCTAAATTTTAGATCAGTGTGTTTAGCTGAGACCTAATGGGCAAGTAATTAATGATAGAAGCCAATGAAGTATTCAATTCAATATTAGTGATCTTCATCAGTATGACTTATTGTTATAAATTTCTGGAAAAAAGAGGTAAGATATAGCTAATAGTTTTTTTTTTACAACAACAGCACATTTGTATAGTATTTTCATATAATATTTACAATAAATCTTGAAAGATATTTGGCTCCTTACAGTTTGAATACAGTAAAATGCATAAATGTGTCAGAAGATGGTTGGCCTAACAGAAAAGTCTTGGTTTGTCTATACTAAAATACGTTTTTGTTCATAGTAAATAACATATATCTTCTGTGGTCAGCTCTGACTCTCTGGAATCTGTGCTGTAAGGGATGAGCCTTAGCAGGTGATACTCAAATGAGCTTTTTAATCAACTAATCACAATCTTGGTTGAACACTGAGAGTAACTTTTGAATGACAATTCTCTAATATCAACTTGGAATCCCACAATTCATCTCAATTGTGTCACGAACTACCTGGTGTTTGAACAGATTCCAAGACTCAAGGGCTCAGTCCCTTGAGATTGACCCCACCTCTGACACTTGACACAAATAGAATCTCTGTGCTAAGACTGCTGCTTGGATGACATAGCTTTGTGGGCTCTCTTTACCCTTCCTCAGGCTTGATACTTCACTAGAATGACTCATGGAATTCAGGAAAGCAGTATGCTTACAATACAGTTTTATTATAAAGGGTATAACCCAGGAACTTCCAGTTGGAGGAAAACACACAGGGCAAGGAATGGTATGGAGGGGCACAGAGCTTCCGTGACTCCTCTTGGATACCATCCTCCCACCACATTGATAGGCTCCCCGACTTGCAAGCATCTACATTTCTTTGTTTAAGAGTTTCTGTGGAAATTTCATTATATAGATACAACTGATTAAATTCTTGTGAATCAATTTGATGCCCAGTCTCTCTGGCCCTTTTGTGTCAGGATGGGTCTGAAAGTTCTAACCTTCTACTTAGTGATTGTGTCCTCTATAACCAGACCCTATCCTGAAACCATCTAGGGGCCTAACAAGTCACTTCATTACCATAAACCCAGGTACAATCAAGTGAGGTTTGTTATGAATCTAAAAGAGACACTGTAGTCCTTCAGGAATTTCTAAGGTATTAAGATCTCTGAGCCAGGATCCAAGGACAAATGACTAATATTTAGATATATTTATTATTATACTGTAACTGAAAATACCCAGTGAGCTTTTTTATTTATTTATTTATTTATTTATTTTTTGGACAGGCAGAGTGGACAGTGAGAGAGAGAGAGAGACAAAGAGAAAGGTCTTCCTTTGCCGCTGGTTCACCCTCCAATGGCCGCCACGGCTGGCGCGCTGCGGCCTGCGCACCGTGCTGATCCGAAGCCAGGAGCCAGGTACTTCTCCTGGTCTCCCATGGGGTGCAGGGCCCAAGCACTTGGGCCGTCCTCCACTGTACTCCCTGGCCACAGCAGAGAGCTGGCCTGGAAGAGGGGCAACCGGGACAGAATCCAGCGCCCCGACTGGGACTAGAACCCCGTGTGTTGGCGCCGCTAGGTGGAGGATTAGCCTGTTGAGCCATGGCGCCGGCCCACCCAGGGAGCTTTTAAACCACTGTCTGGGACCCTCTGGTAAAGGTTGTGACTTAATTGATTTGAAGTGGAGCCTTAATGTGGGTTCTTTGTTAAGGTTCTCTAGGTGATTAAGCCTTGGTTGAGAATTATTATTTTAATAAGCAAGGGTCTAGGCTATGGGCTGGAGTTTGTTAAATATTTCATAGAAAGATTATAAACGTTTATTGAGCTGTGGTCCATGCACTGTGGTAGCTGCTGAGGAGACAAAACTGAGCGATAGAGACGTCTTCCTTCCCCTGTGAAACCTATAGCCCGGTGGGAAAAGCAGAAATAAGATATATATGGCAAATACAATGGAGCTGAAAGGGTCAGCTTCAAAATGTTATGAAAACCTACAGCCAGGAACCCTGCCAGAATGTGGAGATGAGAGGTAGGTCCAGAGGACCTTCCTCGGGAAAAAGATAGTGATGGAAAACCTGAAAGAATGGGTAAGGGTTAATCAAACAATGCAAGGGGACTATTTTCCTTGGCAATTGCTACTGAATGTGGGAGTCATAAAACAATGACATGAGCAACACTGGGAATTTGTTAAAAATGTAGGCTATCAGAACTACTGAATCAGAAGAGCTGTTTAGTAATATCCCCAGGTGAATCTGGTGCACAATCAAGTTTGAACAGTATGACTCTTGACAACTCCCCCACATGAACAGCTTTTGAATTCTTCAGGTAGATCCCACAGGCGCTCAGCTTCCTGTTTTTCAGAAAACTAATTGTACAAATATTCATATAAGTTCATGATAATTATATGATTCATATAATTAAGAACTTTGCAATAAAATTAGTTTTGCTTAAAGTAGTAACATTTAGATTCTGTTGTTTCTAAGAAAAGTTTCCATTCCCGTTAATGACCAAAACACAAGTTATACCTCACGTTTTCAATTTATTATTTGATAAAATATTTCTTGCCCTTCATATATTATCTGAAATGTTTCCTCCTTTGTAATTTAACCCTTATGCATTTTAAAGCCAGTTAGTTTTGACTGATGTCAAGAATTTGGTACTTTTATCTGGCTTACTGATTTCCATCTTTTTCTCAAATGTATATATTAAGTTTATGAGGACTGTGTTAGTTATCTATTATGGTTTACAAAATACTTCAGTTACAGCCATGTAAGATGACAATAAATACTGTTGCATAGTTTGAGGATCTATATTCATGGGTGTATTAATGGTGTCATTTTTGTCAAGAATAGCTCATTAGATTGTGGTCAAGATTATGTGGCTTGCCTGGGAGAGGGAATATCTGATTCCAAGAAGACTCATGCCCATAGCTGACACATTAATCTTCACTCTTGTTAGGAAAAGAGGCACAGAATAGAGAGGAGGCAGTGTAGGAATTTACAGCCAGACCAGATTTACTCAGATAAAATAAATTTGCAGAGATGGGTGAGCAACTGCTGGAATGTACATGAATGGAACACAGAGCAGAAGACCCTGACCCCCTGGGGCTAGGCCTTTTTATATTTTAAGAGGGCTAGGGATGAGAGGGGGGGTAGAGGGCAGCAGACTGAGGTGAATTTCTGGACTGGGCAGGGCACAGGGAACCTGGAAAAGAAAGCAGGATATGGTTTGAAGGCAATAGGGTGTGAGGCCCAGTTGGGATTGAAAGGTAAAGAATAAATTCCAATGTTTATCTATCTTTTGGGCAGTGAGCTAGAATGGCTGAGGCTTATGTCTTTGTTCCATCAACCGTTAGTGGAAGGAATTAGTTACTTTCCACACAGGCCCCTCCCTAGGTACACTTAAATGTCCTCATATCATGGGAGTTAGCTTCATTTAGGGAAAGTGACGCAGGAGAACGAGGTAGAAAGTACAGTACTTTCCATGAGTGGCCTTAGAAGTCATACTATATCATTCTATAATATCCTATTATTAAGAGTCAGCCCTTATTCATTTGGGTCAAAGTAAGGAGTCAGAAGGGTGTGAGCACTATGGGGAAAGAATTCTTTGAAGTTTTTACAGGAGCTGGGTACCATGAGGACCATGTTTCATATTACTTCACTTTATTGCTTCTAACTACTTTATTTTTATTCTTTTAAATATGTATTTGAAAGGCAGAGAGGAAGACATAGAGAGAGAAAGAGATCTTTCATTTACTTGGTCACTTCCCAGATGGCCACAATGGCAGGAGCTGGCCCAGGCCAAAGCCAGGAGCCTGGAACACCATCTGAGTTGCCCAGACATGTGGCAGGGGCCAAAGTATTTGGGTCATCTTCCGCTGCCCTTCCAGACACACTAGCAGGGATTTGGATCAGAAGTGGAGTAGCTGGTACTCAAACCCACACCCATAGGGGCAGCTTAACCTGCTGTAGCATAATGCCAACCCCCATCTATTTTTTTAAATATCAGAATCAAGTATAATAGCATCAACCATCCTTTGTGTTCAATGATGGTGATTTTGTTTAAACTTATAGGCAAAAATACTGCATGATGCATATTTTAATGTATCTAATGACATTGATAGTAAAATATAATACCTCTCAGTTGTATAACAATGAATGCCGTGCATTATTCTAAGGGCTTTGTTTTCATCTTAACAATTTATTTATTAGTTTTTGAGATAATCTATTTATTTATTTATTTATTTGGACAGGCAGAGTGGACAGTGAGAGAGAGAGACAGAGAGGAAGGTCTTCCTTTGCCGTTGGTTCACCCTCCAATGGCCGCCGTGGCCTGCGCATCGCACTGATCCGATGGCAGGAGCCAGGTGCTTCTCCTGGTCTCCCATGGGGTGCAGGGCCCAAGCACTTGGGCCATCCTCCACTGCACTCCCGGGCCACAGCAGAGAGCTGGCCTGGAAGAGGGGCAACAGGGACAGAATCCGGAGCCCCGACTGGGACTAGAACCCGGTGTGCCAGCGCTGCAAGGAGGAGGATTAGCCTAGTGAGCCGCAGCGATGGCCGAGATAATCTATTGTTAATATACATTACAGCTAAAGGCTTAATGCTCCAGTAAACAAAGAGGTAAAGAAAAAAAAAAGTAAACAGACCAAAGCTCAGCAGGAAAATAGGAAATGGCTACAAACAATGACTGCCATGCATTGTTCCAAGGGCTTTCTATATATTAATTCATTTCATCTTTCTATTTACAAGATTTATTTATTTAAAAGGCAGCACAACTAAGAGAGAAAAAGACACACAGACACACAGATAAAGAGATCTTCCATCCTCTGGTTCACTCCCCAGATGTCCAGGTGTGGGCCTTCAGAAGCCAGAAGCCAGGAACTCTATCTTGACCTCGAATGTGGGTGGCAGGGACCCAAGTATTTGAGGCATCTTCCGCTTCCTTCCTAAGTACATTAGCAGGAAGCAGGATTGTAAGTGGAGGAGGCAGGGCTTGAATTGGTGTCCTGAAATGGGATGCTGACATTGTAATTGTAGGCTTAACTTTCTGTGCTACAATGCCAGCCACAGTTCATTTAATCTTTACAACAAACTTATGATGTAGATGTTATTTTTGTCTTTATTTTACAGAAAAAAAACTAGGTTACAGAGAGATTAATAAATAGTATTGTTATTATCTCACTTAATGGCTTCTATTAGCACTTTTATTACCACTGAATACAAAGGTAAAGGATAGGGAGAATTAAGGCACAACAATGTGTGGGATAAGAACAGCAGTGCTTGAGTACTGAGGATTGGAGTGTGGGAGACCCAACTGGTGTTCTTCATTCTTGACCCGTGGCTTGGGCCTGGCTGAGCTCCAGCTGTTGCAGGCCATATGCCTTTTGAATAAATATAAATAAATAAAAACTTTAAAGCAAGGTCTAAGGATAAAGACTTAAAGAAAAAAGAATGTCAGTGATAGAGGAAGTGGAAGGCATAGAGTATCTAGGGAAGATCCTTCCCAGCAGGTGACTAATTGAGTAACAACCTGTCCAAATTAGAGGTCGAGATTTAGAGGAAGAATATTCAAGGCAGAGGGACGAGCAAGTACAAAGTCTGGGAGTTGTCCACATGTATAGCAATTTTGAGGAGCAACAGAAAAGGCAGTGGGATTAGAGAAGAATATACAGAGAGGGAGGATTAGGAAATGTGTTTAGGGAGTTAACACATGGTAGAGTAAGTACGGATCACATCAATTACTGAAGATTACAGAAAATATTTATTGGGATTGTGTTGCTGCGGTGCTGAGATCAGATTAAAAGAAAACAAGGGTAGGTGCAGTAGTCATTCTTAGGGAAGGCTGTAGCAATCCAGGCAAGAGGTGATTATGCTTGGTTCAGGTTGGTGAGAAGTGGTAGAATGAATGGAAAAACCATTTAATAATAGCTAAAATTTTTAAAATCAGGATGGTGTTGCTGAAGGGATAATGGTTAATAAGGGCAATTGCTATGATGAAGGTATAATAACTGTATCCTAAGAGCAGAACTGATGTTCATCTAAGATTGTTGTTTGTGTTCTGGGACGAACACAAGACCTGCTACCCAAAAAAAGAAGCCAATTTAAAACAAAATTAATTTTGATGATGTGCTGAATAATCTAAGCTTCACAAAAACAAAGATGTAAAAAAAGAAAAGGGTACTGTGAAGGTATAGATGGGTGTTCCTTTATCAAAGGCTAACTGATGATCAAAGGAAAGCTTGGCAAATTCATCTGGCATTAAACAAAAGGTCCTCCCTCCCACACATCAGATCAAACAACAGATTTGCTAAGGTAAAGTTGTTTCTAGAATTTTCAACTATTTATAGATATATATTCAAATGCCAAGCCAAAGTTAAAATGGATGTCAATATTTTGTCTCTTGAACACAAACACACACAGAAACCAATAGTATGTCTATCAACAGCATATAATCCGGGGATAGTAAGAAATTCTGTGAGTTACTCTACCATCTCCGGCACAGGCACAGTAAAATATCTTACCAGTGGGAAAAAATGGACCATTACAAAATGACCTTTCGTTCTACAGACATTTGAGTGCCTACTGCAAACCAAATGCTAATAAGTTATACCAAAAACTTTCTCAGCACTTTTCTTTTCTCAGCATATGAAACCAATAGATTTCAAATGGGATAACATTATAAAATTTAGTGTTCTAGACCTGGAATGAAAGATGGAGATAATTTATTACATATTTCTTGACCTTTCACCCATTTGATAGATGAAATAAATGGTATGCATGGAAGTGAAGCAGTTTATTTAATGTTACATGCCTAGTTAGTTCAATATTGGAATTGCAAAACAGAGAACTTGTCTACTATTTTATGTCTTTGTCTCATTCTAATGTAACTATGGTTGTTTTCAAAAATTAATTTATGGTGTTCTTTTTTCACTAAACCATTGAAAATAAGTGTGTTTCCTATTTGAATTCATATCGGCATCTATTCATCCTTCTATGAGGACAAGCAAGAGGGGTATATATGAGGATATAATTTCTCTGTATTGCCTACCAAGTGCAAATCCATGGTCATTCTTTCCTTACAATGTAAAGGTGAAACTCACAGAGCCACAAAGAGACAAGCCATGCCTACATCCTCAATGCTACCAGTGCGTGGTACATACAAGACATTTTCACCAAGTGAATGAATTAGTTTCCCTTCACTTAATGTGAGGCCAACCCAGAAACCCACCAAAAGGTCAGCTACAAGAAATAAGATGGACTTATAGCCTTCTGGATAACATGTTTGCCTTTGCCAGGGTGAAAACAGAGGTCTTTTTTTGTTTGTTTTTAAATGTTATGTGCACATAGTAATTTTAAAAGATCACAGTGGAGGTCTATAAGGACAACAGATTCGACTCTGCCTTTGCCTGGGACAAGATGCATGTGACAATAAATAAAGAATGTGTAGGGGTGGGCACCCGTAGTGCAGTAGATTAATCCTCCTCCTGCGGCACCGGCATCCCATATGGGTGCTGGTTCTAGTCCCAGCTGCTCCTCTTCCCATCCAGCTCTCTGCTATGGCCTAAGAAAGCAATAGAGGATGGCCCAAGTCCTTGGGCCTATGCACCCACATGGGAGACTGGGAGGAGGTACCTGGCTCCTGGCTTTGGATCAGTGCAACTCTGGCCATTGTGGCCATTTGGGGAGTGAACCAGAGGAAGGAAGACCTTTCTCTCTGTCTCTCCCTTTCACTGTATGTAACTCTATCTCTCAAATAAAAATAAAAAAAAGAATGTGTAGTGGTAATTTCCTTCATATATTAGAGGAGAGAAAATTGATGTGAGTGTTGATTAGAAGAAACAATTAAAATTGTGCAGGAGGAAAATCAAACACAAGTTGCTGTTTCTTTTAACATTTGGCCTACACTGTGCCTTCCTTCTGTAGTACACAAGTTTAAATTGTCTTTCTAGGCCATTATTTCTTAAAATTCTGGTTCTTATTAAATTCTATTCATAAATCATGCTCTTAATACTTGTTATGTATAAAACTCTAAGCCATCAATTTTAAGGGCAAAGGAAGTATTAAAAATGTGGGCCTCTAATACAATGGCAGAACATGTATAGAAGTGTTTTGTAACATCAGTACAAAGCAGTTTCATCTTTTACTGGAAGTTTTGTTTTTCAAAATAAACTTGGTTGTGAGTAGTTGTGAGACTTTGAAATCTGTTCACTAGGCAGCAGCATTCACATTAAGGTTTGATACAAAGGATCTCCCTCACTGCCACTAGAGTGGTTAGCAAACATGTTCTTCTGCCCAACAATGAACAGGTCATAATTTACTGTCAGCCAAGTGACTATATGGAGTCCTTTTTAATGATGAAATTTTTGAAAGTCAAAGTCATCTTTTATGCGTTGTGCAATCCCATTTCAAATTGAAAGGAAAATGACTGCAATCATGAAGTAAAGGTTACTGACTTCTTGAACCTCTTACTTGAACACACATAAAGATGTGTGCACAAATGGACACACACAGATAAATATGTGGAGGCCGACTACTTATTTTTGCTCACCTCTTCTTTGGATCCCGTGCTAGTAGGAAGCAAGTGAGGTGCTTGCTTTGGGTGAATATTTAAGGGAAGACATAAATCTTCACAATATCAGTAATGTTACTTGTACTGAGCTTCATGAATGTAAAATGAATAATACTGATTCTGTCCTTAATGAAAATGTTAACACAGGTATACTTCAAAGAGTTAATGGAAAGTAGAATTAAACAATAAGGTTTTTTAGGTGCAAAAACTTTTTGAAATCCATGCATTTTTTTTCTATAATGTGCATTTCCAATTAACTTTCTTGAGGATGTCATATATTTTTTGTAATGGTTTTTTTGCATTGTTTTTTAGTTTTAAAAATATTTTACTGGGGCAGTCATTTACATGTAGCTGAAATCAGAGTGCTTGGGTTTGATGCCCATCTCCTGCTCCTGACCCCAGCTTCCTGTTGTTACAGACCCTACGAGTGTCTGTAATAGCAGTTATGGCCCCAGTAATTGGGTTTCTTCCTTCCTTGTGAAAGGCCTGGGAAGATTCCTTGTTTTCAGCTTCTGCCTGACTCAGTCCCAGTTATTATGGGCTTTTAGAAAGTGAAATAGTAGATGGGAGGGCTCACTCTCTGTTCTGTCTCTCTCTCTTTCTCTCTCCTGCATTCAAAACATATGTATTTTAAAATGAACATCAAAATAATAATAAAATACTGTATTAAAATATTTATTTTCATTACTGAGTTTTTGGCATCCTGTCAATTTTGGTCTTGAGACAAATGCTTCGTTAGTCTTTTCTACATCACCCTAGTGTTGGCCTCACCCAGATGATTCCACTTTTATCAAAAGGAATGCAGTACTCAGCTGATCAGGGAATCTGTCCAAAATTTAAGTTCTTCCATGAACACTAGGAAGGTTCAGACTCTGAACAACCCTTCTAAGATATGACCATTTGTGATTTTAGAAGGGCAATGTATGTTAAGAAGAAAATGAGCAAGTTTTGAAATAAAAAAAAAAATGGAAGTTGAAGACTTAGTAAGGACGTTAAGGATAAGAAAATATATCTGTGTTCTGAACTTGAGTCTTTTGTACAGCATCAATACAGGAGCACATCTGAACAAGTTCAGTGATGAGAATATGCCACTTCCAGCACAGCCCATGACAGCTGAAATCTTTTAAAGTGACTTCCTTATACTAAAGTAGATGTGATTCTTTCCAACTTACTTTGAATCCCTTGAAATATTTTTAACAAGATTATTCCTCTCCCTTTCCATCTTCTAGATATCTTTTCAAATTATTTGAGAAACAAACACAGAGAAAAAGGGGGAGGAGAGGGTGAGAGAGAGAGGCCAAAAGACACAGGAAGACAGCTTCCACCTGCTTGTTCACTCCCCCAAATGCCTGCAAATGCCACTGCTGTGCTAGAGCAAGAGCCAGGAGCTGGGAATAAAACCCAGGTCTGCCATGGGGATGGCAGGGGCACAATTACTCGAACCACCTCCACTGCCTCCCAGGATCTGCCTTAAACAGGAAGCTGGAGTCATGAAAAGGAATCCAACTCAGGCACTCTGATATGGGATGTGGATGTGTTAATCGCTAGGATAAATGCCATCGTATGAAAACTTGCAGACAGACAAAAATGCATTCTGATAGAGCATGTAAATTTCCTTTTGGAATTTATTATAAGATAATGATTAAATTCTTCAAAATGTTGTTTTGAAACATGAACTATGTTGAAATAAGAGAAGATCCTAGTAGTCATTGTCACATCACTGCTTAAGTTGCTTTTTTAGGTTTGAAAATGTGCTAATCTGGAGGGTATCATGGCAAGGTGGGTTTAACTGCCTCTTGGATACCTGTGTCCTTTATCACGATACATGGTCCAGCCTCCTGCCAATGCACACGCTGGGAAGCAGTGGAGGATGGCCCAAATGCCTGGGCTCCTACCACGCATGTGGGAGACTTGGATTAAGTTCCTGGCTCCTGGCTTTGGCTTGGCTCAGCACTGGCTGTTGCAGGCTTATTAGGAGTGAACCAGCAGATAGAAGATCTCTTTCTCTCTGCTTTTGAAATAAATAAATGAAAAACTTAACAAAAAAAAAAAAAAAGGAAAGTGCAAATCTTCTCGCTCTTGCGTGTTTATCAGAATATGCTGTTGGAGTTTAAAAACTATAAATGTTCAGAACCAACACATCAGGAAATTTGTCTTCTCAGATCTGGGCCAGAACCTAGGAATCCTAGAAGTACAATTGTTTGTAGCCCTTGTATATACTGCTGCATAACAGTGGTCTGCCTATTTTCCACTTGCTGCTAAGACTGTGACTAGAAAGTAAAGTGAACGTATGTTATTGCAAAAATTAAAGGGAAAAAAATCTCTCCAAGAGACTGAAAAGTTCAGGTAGGCTGAAAATCACATTCATCCTACTCTTCAGCTGAACAGGAACATCCATTGGCCTTTTATTTCCTACAAGTTAGACAAGAAAACTGCAGCTTAAAATATTTTATTTGCTTTGATAAATTGTTTCTTTTTAAATATTTATTTATTTATTTGAAAGGGAGAGTTACAGACATGGAGAGGCAAAGATAGAGAGGTCTTCTATCAGCTGGTTCACTCCCCAGATGGCTGCAACGGGCCACAGCTGTGCCAATCTGAAATCAGGAGCCAGGAGCTTCTTCTGGGTCTTCCATGCAAAGTGTGCAGGGACCCAAGTATCTAGGCCACCTTCTACTGCTTTTCCAGGCCATAGCAGAAAAATGGATTGGAAGTCGAGCAGCCGGGACTCGAATTGGCACCCGTATGGGACGCTGGCACTGCTGGCGGCAGCTTTACCTGCTACACCACAGTGCCGACCCCTGGTAAAGTTAGTTTCATTTCAGTATTTAAGTCTCTGAAATTCCAATCATTATTTTATTACTAAAAAAAGGTTATTCAGGACTTGACTTTTTTTTTTTCTGAATTGCCATGGGGTAGAAAACTTAGATGAATACTGTGGTTCCTCAAAGCCAATGTGATAGATGTTCTAGAAATCAAAGAAATTTCAATGAATTTTCTGGATTTTAACTGAGGAAAAATATTTACCTTACACATCAAAAATTGTGCACCTGTAATGTTATTCTTTTCACTCTCATGAAACTCCATTATGAATGAAAGAAATTACATATAATTATGAAGATGGTTACTTCAGTGATCTGCCAAATATATAGACATTCTTTTTTTTTTTTTTTTTTTTTTTACAGGCATAGTTAGACCATGAGAGAGACAGAGAGAAAGGTCTTCCTTCCGTTGGTTCACCCCCCATATGGCTGCTATGGTTGTTGTACTGCGCCAATCTGAAGCCAGGAGCCAGGCGCTTCCTCCTGGTCTCCCATGCGGGTGCAGGGCCCAAGCACTCCACTGCCTTTCTGGGCCACAGCAGAGAGCTGGACTGGAAGAGGAGCAACCGGGACAGAATCCAGCGCCCCAACCGGGACTAGAACACAGAGTACTGGGGCCACAGGCGGAAGATTAGCCAAGTGGGCCGCAGCGCCGGCCATATATAGACATTCTAATACTAATGTCATTAATTTAATTTAGTAAGAGCTACCATAGCACAGTATCAGACTCTATGAAATACATTATAAACTGTTTTACTCACTTAAGAAAAAACATTAATTCAAAGAAAGAGAGTTAAAAATACTACAAATTAATCAAGTTTATGTGACGTAATATTTTATTGGGGTTTAAATTTGATTAAAAAGTAATATTTTAATTATTATTTTAGCATGTACATTCATTATGTTAACTTAATTCTACTGTACCTGATTAACAGCTGATTTTAGACAGAAAAACCAAGTCCTACAACATGGGAGAAAAGCATGTGTGGTCTTGCTGTCTGTTTATTTGGGCAGAATCAGAAGCACTTTCAAGTCTGGCTGTATTCCCTATTTTTAAGCTATTTTCCATTTGTAAGCACATAATAGCTAGAAGGAAATACCTTCAGGTTTTCTATGCTTCTCTGAGTCGGTTATTTCAAGACAGGATAGCTTAGAGTTGAAATGCCTATCTTTTAATTGAGAGTCATTTCATTTCTAGGATCCATTATACTTATAAGCAAGGGTTATTTCCCCAACTTAGTGTTAGGAACTCTGGATTCTGAGATGAATAAGACAAAGAACTGATATTGCTATGTCTTTTCTCACTCTCTGAGAGATGGAACTTGTTTAATAGGACTATCTATTGAAGTTCTAGGACTCATGATTATAACTTGGATTCTTCCACCAGTAAAAACAAATCCTCATAGCATATGCAGTGAGATTGAATTTACCAATGGTGTCCAAAACAGAGAATTATAATTCTTTTATTATTATTTATTTGACAGATAGAGTTAGACAGAGAGAGATAGAGAGAGAGAGAGAGAGAGGGAGAGACATAGAGAAAGGTCTTCCTTCCATTGGTTCACCCTGCAAATGGCTGCTACGGCCAGAACTACACCCATCTGAAGCCAGGAGCCAGGTGCTTCTTCCTGGTCTCCAATGTGGGTGCAGGGGCCCAAGCACCTGGGCCATCCTCCACTGCCTTCCTGGGCCACAGCAGAGAGCTGGATTGGAATAGGAGCAGCCGGCAGTAGAACCTGGTGACCATATGGGATGCCGGCCTTGCAGGAGGAGGATTAACCACGTGAGCCACGGCGCCGCCCCGAGCATTATAATTCCTAAGCACTGATCACTGTAAATACTTCAACACTTTCTATATTAGCCTTACTTTTTGTTGGATGTTATGTTTTGAGTGCATGAGAGTTAATAAAATTAATAACTGCTATAGAAGAACATCCAGATTTTATTTATTTATTTATTTATTTATTTTTTGACAGGCAGAGTGTTAGAATAAAGACTGATACTGTCCTGCTTCTAAATTAACTGGCCATTCCCTGTGAACTGGAAAGATAATGCATTGTCTACCAAATTATCAGTAAAGGCAACAAAAAGGAGACACATCTGAGAGAAATTATCACAGAGAGCCTCCATACTGTACTTTCCTAGCATGTTCTGTTGTATTCATTTTGACAGAAACATCTTTCACAGGATGTCATCCAACCTATCCCCACAGGCTGTTTCGCCTACTGTAGTATTAAAGAATATCCATTATGGGTTCCTTGGGGCTAATCTTTTAGAATTGATTACAAATATTCATGATGTATTACCCAAGATGGAATTATTGACTTTACTTCATACACACACACACACACACACACACCCTGGGATGAAATTAAAAGTCAATATATATTATATAAAATATTGATATATATAACATACAATAATATATAATGTTGCATTATATATAGCAGCTATATTAATACTGAATAATTATGTGTAGCTTTATAATACACATTGAATAAAGCTACTGGTTGGCTCTAATTCAACCAATGACTTTATTCAATCAGAAACAAAGAGTTAAGTTTTGTTTTAAAATTCACATCTAAACTAAACACATATATACATTTGCTTGTGATAGATTTCTACTAATATAGTTTTTTGACTAAATGATGTTCTTAGAAAATTTATGCATATGTGAACTACTCTAGATGCTGTGTTCTCCTTAACTTATTTATGCAAAAATCACATCTCAAATCCATAGGCATCCTGCTTGTGAAAAGGAAAGAAGAGTTCATGTTTTTCTTAAGTGTGGCTTTCAGAAGCAGTTGAAATCACCTGAAAAGTTATAAACATGCTCTGAAAACATATATCAAGAGAAACACTGACTTCCAATAGGAAACAGAGCATATGGATATTTTAAGTCATTTTGTTAAAGTTACCACACCTCTTCCTTAGATAATTCTGACTAGACACTTGAAGTACATTTTATTATTATGAATTGAATTTTTATTTTTAAAAACTAATTTTGTTTGAGAGTTAGAGAAAGAGGGAGGGAAGGAGGGAAGGAGAGAGAGAGGAGAGAGAGAGAGAGAGAGAGAGAGGTGAAAGGTGAGAGTGAGAAAGTGCTTCTATCCACTGGTTCACTCTCCAAATGTCCAAAATTGCTGAAGCTAGGCTGTGCTGAAACCAGGAGCTGAGAAATGCACCCAGGTCTCCCACATGGGTGGCTGGGTCACAGCTACTTGGAGCATCACCTGCTGCTTCCTAGGGTGCAAATCAGTAGGAAGCTGGAATTGAGAACAGAGCTGGAACTCAAAGAGTTGGGGATGCCAATGTGGTTGTAAAGCCAGTGTTTGCAACCACAGGTTTAGACCGTCACCAGCACCAAGGAATTTTTTAAATGGCCTTCAAAATGAGTTTTATAGTTATGTAGTTTCTCTTTCATGCAACATCTTTGGAATTCTCATAAAGCACAATTGTGAAAATATATTCTCAGCCACAAAGGACAAATTATTTTCCAATATGTTATCCAGAGAAAATGGTATAACTATTATGCAAATTAAATGCTTAGTAGCTTTCCTCTATTAATCATGAAAGCTTGATTTGGAACTGATCCCAGAGATCATTCAGCCATTGTGTCTTTCTCTCACCGCGACAAGCCATAACATATATCGTGTAAGTCTGGTACTATATTTACATGCAACATACTTGGTGTTCACTTGAACTAAATGTCTTTGACAGAGTACGAGATGACTCATTTGAGTGCAGTTCTGGCATTTCCTTCTACTTTGGGATATTTCTAAATGTTGGAAATGTCTTGTTTCTGAGTGGACATTTATTGTTTCTCTGACCTCCTGATAGCCATTACCTTTTCTTAATAAAACATGATTTTCCTCTCCCATTGCATCTGCAGTCTTGGGGCAACCATAGGCCACACTGCTCTTCACTCCTGCTTTGGAGGCTGCAGCAGGCCTTGCTTGCCAGGTGCTTCCTCTCTCTGCTCCAGAGACAGGCATGTGCTGTAACCAAAGGACTCTGTCTGTTGTAGGACTTTACATCTTGTGAAGAGAAAAACAAGGGTGGAACAATAAAACAGACAACTGGGGATTTGGGATCATGTTAATGTCAGCATTATAATCAGACAGTTCCTACAGTTTCTGCTGCTGGACCCCAGGTTTCTGTGAATCCAACATTTGGCTCTGTCAAAGTCTCCAGCCTGCTTTTCAGGTTTTGCGGATCCTCATGTCTTTCCAATCCATCCTGATTGGTTAAGTCAACCAGAGTCTGTATTGCTGGCAAACAAAGAACTCTCTCATCAGAAGTCCCTATAGTTTCTTCTTTCATCTCTAAGTTTATTTTCCAGAATTTGTCCAAACTTACCATCTAGCATTGAGTATGAAAATCCTACCTACTATTTTTTAATGATGTATTTATTTGAAAGTCAGAGTTAAGAGTGAGAGAGTGAGAGAGAGAGAGAGAGAAGGATGGATATATCTTCCATTCCTTAAATGGCCACAACAAGCAGGGCTGGGCCAGGATGAAGTCATGAGCCAGGAATTTCATCCAGGTCTACCATGTGTGTTGTCAGGCCCAAGTACTTGGGCCATCCTCTCCAGGCCGTTAGCAGGGAACTGAATTGGAATTGAAACAGCTGGGACTCAAACCAGTGCCCATGTGGGATACTGTTGTCACAGGCAGCTGCTTAGCCTGCTGTGTCACAGTGTCAGTGCACCTTACCTCCTTATATTTAACTCTCTTTTGTTGGACAAATGAATACATTTCCTGTGTTACTTGGAATATTAGAATTCTAGACCTTAGACAACTCAGATAACATTTCTTCTTTGAAGATTAGATTCATATGGAGTTTGTAGAATAATATACACATGTCCCTATTGATTCCTTTTGATGAAGGAGAATGAGTTGATATTAGTCCCATTACCTTCACTACCATATGACTTTGTTAATTAATTTCCAAGCTAATATTTTAACATTTTACAATTAACATTTTGTCTAATGATTTGTATCATAAATTTACTTGTTATGACTTTGATGGACTATAATATCATTCCTTTCAAATATTCATTGGATTCATGGATAAAAATGTTAAATAGAGCAGATACCGGTAGCAATGATAGTAATTTACTAATCTGTGATTTTTTGATGTGAGTTGTTTTCAAAACAATTTATTAACAAAATATATATAATCATTAAACATGTCTAAATACCCATCTATAAATCTGCTGAATTTCAATTCAACCTTTATTTGTATTTTGTGTAGTAAGTGGCAGCTTTGGGATCCACAAGGAGAGAAGGCCTACACTTCCAAGAATGGAGAGTCCCTACCCACACTTCCGGGGAAGAAAAGTCCTTGTCAAGGTACCGTGGGTGCCTAAAGGTCAACCAATGAGGATCAGACCTGCCTCAACTTTTAACCCCCAAGCCCAGTATCTATAAAAGGAGCCCTCCCAACCTCTGATGCACGACTTCCCCGGCTCCCTGCTCTGTTGGGACCGGGAACCTCGCCCAGGAGCAGAATCCCAATAAAAGCTTGTGAATTAATTGATTCATCAGCCTGGGAAGATTTGTTGTGCACCGGACACCTGGCAGTAATAGCATCATAAGTAATGGGGGAAATATAGAATAATAATAATCACAGATACTAATGATAATATGCACATGTAACTGAACCAGGTTTCAGAAACAAGGCTTGTCCTTGATATATGCAGTACATTATATAGTTTGTATTCTATTCTATGGTATTCCTTCTGTTTAAAAAAACTAGTCATACAAAGTTGGTGGATTTTATCAATATAAGTTACTTGCTTGTGATAGTGTAATTAAAGATGTTATCACTGGGAGAACTTGGTGGAAGGTATGAGATTTCTCGTTGTATCATTTTCTACAAAATACACATTTATCTGAAAAAAATACAAAATTCAGTAAAAGATGGTCATGAACTACAGATTTTAGTTTGTGATCTGTTAATCCATTAACAGAAATTTGTGGCATTATAATGGAGGCATTAGTAAAATAGTAGTGAATAAAATAAGGGTGACTTTTCATATAAGTAAAATTTATAGGCACTACAATGTGATAAGAAAAAGGAAATATTGGAAAGAAAATAAAACTTGAATAATTTTTAGAGTAGAGCATTATTTATCTGAGAAAGGACTAAACGTATAATTGAAAAATTGACAAAAGACAGATGAACCACAGAGAACAACATTTGAATTATAAAATATAAAGTTGTTTAATATTACTAAATATATTTTAAGAAAATTAACTTTTAATTTTCCTATGACTCTTATATTTTCTGCAGTTGCTGCTATATAAATTGGTACAAGTCTTTTCTCTTTTTTCTTAAGATAAACATTTGTTTGAAAGACAAGAAAGAGAGGGAGAGACAGAAAGAAACTGGTCTTTCATCCTCTGGTTCACTCCCCAAATGGCCAAAATGGCTCGCTCTGGGTCAAGCCGAAGGCAGGAGCCAGGAGATTTTTCTGTACCTCTCACTGGGTGGCAGGGGCCCAAGTACTTGGGTCACGTTCTGCTGCTTTCACAGATGCTGTAGCAGGGAGCCAGGTCGGAAGTGGAGCAGCCAGGACATGAACCAGTGCCCATATGGGATGCTGGTGTTGCAGGCAGCCGCTTAATCCACTATGCTACAACACCGGCCCCTGGGTATAAGTATTTTAGAAATCAGTAGTAAAGCTGTTAACTTACATAAATTTAATTCACATTTTTTCCAATAAATATTTGCTTTGGATTTCATTCTAAATATATAAGAACTTGGGTAAGAATTGATGTATATTTACATATGAATTTTAGCATTTTTTTCTGGATCTGATAAGAATGTCATTGGTATTTTAATTGGAATCGCCGTTGAATCTGTAGATTACTGTTGATAGTAATTCTTCCAATCCATGAACATGGAAGATTTTTCCATATTTTTTTTGTGTCTTCTACTGTTTCTTTCTTTAATGTTTTGTACTTTTCATCATAGAAGTCTTTCACTTCCTTGATTAAATTTATTCCAAGATATTTAAAGCTTTTTGTAGCTATTGTGAATGGGACTGAAACTTGCAAGTTCTTGTAAGTTCATGGCATTGTCTGTATATACATAGGCTGTTGATTTTTGTGTGTTGGTTTTATATCCTGTAACTTTACTTAACTCTTTTATGAGTTCCAATAGTCTCTCAGTGGAGTCTTTTAGTTCCTCTTTATGTAGAATCATGTCATCTGCAAACAGGGCTGATTTGACTTCCTCCTTTCCAATTTGTATCTCTTTGATTTCTTTTCTTTTCTTTTTTGACAATAGCTTTGGCTAAAACTTTCAGGACTATGTTGAATAGCAATGATGAGAGTGGATATCCTTGTCTGGTCCTGGATCTTAGTGGAAATGTGTCTAAATTTTCTCCATGCAATATGATGCTGGCTGGGTGAGTGATCTTTTTGATATGTTGTTGGATTTGATTAGCTAGTATTTTGTTGAGGATTTTTGCATGAACACATGTCATTGTAAAAATTAAAAGGAAGAATCAGAAAGAAATGAGGAGGAAGGATGGGAGCATGGGTGGTAGGGAGGAAAGTATCACTATGCTCGTAAACCTGTATATACAAAATACATGAAATTTGTTCACCTTGTATAAATTAAAATATTGTTTAAAAAGAATTTATATGTGAAACTGTTTATAGCTAAAGTTATGATTTCAGCATAATATACAAATACAGGCTTAGTCTCAATATCTAATACTAGAATTCTACTTAAATACATTTATGGAAGGATTATTTATATCCTTAATAATTCTCTTTATGAAGAATATTTAATAATAGCAAAAAGTATTAAAGTATAATACTAAATGACTAGAAGGAAATTCATTAAAGTTTTAATAGTTTTATTTCTGGGCAAAGGCATATAGCTAATTTTTCTATTACTTTTTATACTAAAATAATTCACTCTGTCTGAAGTAGCTGTTTCAAACTCTGTTCTATAAAAATGTTTGTATCAGTTACTGAGGGCAGCATTAACACAGGCTACATGGTTTAAACAACAGAAACTTTTTTTTCTCACAGCTGGAAATCCGAGATCAAAGTTTCAACGTGGTTGATACCATCCCAAGGCCCCTCTCTTAGGCTTCCCCTTTTCTCTTTGTCTTCACATGATCTGTCCTCTGTGTCTCTGTCCTCTTCTTGGAAGAATGCTAATTATACTGCATCACGTTCCAACCTCACTCGACCTCAGTTATCTTCTTTAAAGATCCAGTCTCTGCATACATTCGCATTATGAGGTACAAGGCTTCCACAAGTGAATTTTGAAAGAACATCACACAACAGTGTTCTAGACAGATCAGACGGTGCTATATATGCTCAACTCATTTTGCTCCTGTGGGAATAGATTGTCATGATCAATGACGACAGAATGTAGATTATTTGACTCTGCTTGATGTAAATGCACAAGTGCTTTCATGCACCATCAAGTTGGGAGACGTGGGGCCAGTGTTGTGGTATAGCAGATTATGCTGCTGCATGTGCTGCTGACGTCCTGTGTTGGTGTGCTGGTTCAAGTATCAGCTGATCAGTTTACAATCCAGCTCCCTGTTAATGCACTTGTGAAAGGAGCAGAAAAGATAGCTCAAGTCCTTTGGCCCCTGCTACCACCTATGTCAGAGATGTGGTTGGAGATTTGGACTTTGGTCTGGCTCAAATGCAGCCATTTGGGAGTAAACCAGTAAACCAGTGCACTCTATCTCTCTATCTCTCCTTCTCTCTATCACATTGACTTTTAAATAAATAAATCTTTTTTTAAAAAGTTGAGGGCCAGCCGGCGCCGCGGCTCAAAAGGCTAATCCGTCGCCTGCGGCACGTGCACACCAGGTTCTAGTCCCAGTCAGGGCGCCAGATTCTGTCCCGGTTGCCCCTGTTCCAGTCCAGCTCTCCAGCTCTCTGCTGTGGCCCAGGAAGACAGTGGAGAATGGCCCAAGTGCTTGGGCCCTGCACCCGCATGGGAGACCAGGAGAAGCACCTGATTCCTGGCTTCAGATCAGCGCAGTGCGCCGGCCGCAGCGGCCATTGAAGGGTGAACCAACGGTAAAGGAAGACCTTTCTCTCTCTCTCTCTCTCTCGCTGTCCACTCTGCCTGTCAAAAAAAAAAAAAAAAAAAAA
Organism: Oryctolagus cuniculus; assembly: GCF_964237555.1. NCBI lineage: Eukaryota > Metazoa > Chordata > Mammalia > Lagomorpha > Leporidae > Oryctolagus > Oryctolagus cuniculus. The sequence continues at coordinate 31,087,062 of NC_091451.1, read as the reverse complement.
AGAAAAAGAAAAAAGTTGAGGGCCATACCATCTAGGGTCATTGTGCAGATGCTCGCATGGATTGTCCATCAGATGAAATGTGCCTGGTGAGATGAACTGGTTATACAGAAAGCTAATATATGGAATTATGTGTGGTTCTCCAAAGAAAGTTTCATCAGTATGTATTGTCTATGAGTGTCTCTTTTTGTGATTCTGAGAAACCTGCTAGCTGGACCAGTTTGGTTTACTGGTAGGGGCAAATCATTCTTACAAGAAAAATATTACCCTGTTTGTAACACAAAGAAATAATACTTAGGCAAAGGGGGGGTTCCACCAACAGCAAAACAAAGTGTTCATATATGAATAGTTAGTCTGTGTAAATCTCAGCTGTCTACAGGATTCCTTCCCAGTAGTTCTGGAAAGCAGCTGTTATACATAGACCTTTTGAGTATTTTGCATCTCCAGACAAAAAATGGAGTTTAAGCAAAGATTTGTCAAAAGGAGATGATAGCTTTCTTCTAAAACTGAATTAAATACAGATGAAAATGAAATGCTTCTTTTATTTTGTACCATGTGGATATTAGTCAAATATGATTAAAGGGAGAAATATCTCTTATTTTCTGCAACAGAAATCTAAGCAGTCTAAAGATTATCATTTGGAGGATGGCATGACATTATCTAAATGAAAAGTTCCATGCTATCTGAAGAAGCCACAGACAGGAACAGAATTCTGGGGCCTCAACAGGTTGGGGTTTCAGGAAAGGGTGAGTTTACACATTTGAATGTTGGAAAGCAAAAACCTCACTCTGGAAAGACATAATTTTCATTAAATGTTGTTAAATTTCTCTTAAATGTCAAATTTCTCCTACTGAGTCCCCAGAACCAAAGAACAAGTTATTTTGGTGTTCAAAATATTCTTGATTAAAGTTCTTCCATTTTTTTATGAAAACATTTTCATTCTTTTTAAGAAAATGAGTATTTAAGCATTTTTAATCTGCAGCAAATATTATTATCTTAATATACATTATAATGAATTACAGTGATCTCCCCTATTCACAACTGATTCATTCCAAGACCCCAGTGAATGCCTAAAACCACAGACAGTACCAAGTAGCAAGCCCTATTTATATTTTTTTCTATATGCTCTACAGAGTTGCCACATAATAGCAGAGTTCATCAGGCCTCCTTATACTACACCCTGGTGCCTCCTTTGCAGTGCTACTCTAGCACTTTGGGGACATGCTTAAGTAAAACAAAGAGGGGCCGGCGCTGTGGCACAGCAGGGTTAAAGCCCTGGACTCGAGCGCTGGCATCCCCTATGGGCACCGGTTCTATTCCTGGCTGCTCCTCTTCCGATCCAGCTCTCTGCTATGGCCTGGGAAAGCAGTAGAAGATGGCTCAAATCCTTGGGCCCCTGCACCCACGTGGGAGATCCAGAAGAAGGTCCTGGCTCCTGGCTTCGGATTGGTGCAGCTCCAGCCATTGTAGCCATCTGGGGAGTGAACCATCGGATGGAAGACCTCTATCTCTACCTCACTCTGTAACTCTGTCTTTCAAATAAACAAAGTAAATCTTTTTAAAAAAAAAGTAAAGCAAAGATTATTTGAATGCATGCACTGTAATAGAGTGCCAGTGATCATATCTAAGACAGCCACTAAATGACTAATAGATGGGTAATGTATACAGCATGGATACACTGGACAAAGGGATATTTTGTGTCTTAGGTGGGTGGAGTGAGTTGACACAAGATTTCATCACACTACTCAACAGGACATGTGACTTAAAATTTATGAGTTCTTTATTGAAATTAAATTTTAATTATGCATGTTATTTTAAATCTAATATTTCAGACCATATTTCACTGAAATGACAAGAAAAAAATAGATCATGATGACTATGATATAATGTATGCAAAAATAGAAATTAAGAATGCTAAAAGAATATAACAAAAAATGTGACTAGAAATCCTCATACAGTTCCCAAACTCTGTGATGTGTTCAACCTACTTTAGGGACTCTTGATCCACATCATAGGGTTAGCTCTTAACGATATTTTCTTCCTTCCTATGGTGATCACATAGGAGTACCACAAATAACTTATAAGTGGTAGGTGCAATTCCTTTTTATCTTTGTCCTGCATCCTATCAATAAAAGCAATATTCAAGAGAGTGGGTATTTAGCCTAGTAGTTAACACAACTGCATCCCATATCGGAGAACTAGGCATTGATTGCCTGCTTCAGCCCCTGACTCCAACCCCATGGCAATGCATACCCTGGGAGGCAGCAGTGATAGCTCAAATAGTAGGCAAGGATTGTGTTTCTGGCTCCCAGATTTGGCCCTGCCTTAGCCCTGGCCATTGACACATTTGGAAAGTGAACGGGTGTATGGGAGTGCGCTCGCTCTCTCTCTCTCTCTCTCTCTCTGCCTCTCAACAGAAACAAAAACAGATATAAAGCAGTACTCAACTGTATCAATACAAAATAAGGCACCATTTCACATTACTGTCATGTGGATTTCAGTTAAAACAGATGATTTTAGAAGAATTATAGGAGGATGTTTTCTTAACTCTCTTCAATTTTTAGTGAGCAATTTACACAGTTCTTGTTACAAAAAAATTCTTAATTTCAAGTGCATACCATAAAAAACAACTTTTTTTTATTATTTGACAGGTAAAGTTATAGACAGTGAGAGAGAAATGTCTTCCTTCCATTGGTTCACCCCACAAATGGTCGCTACAGCCAGCGCTGTGCCAATTCAAGGCCAGGAGCCAGGTGCTTCTTCCTGGTTTCCCATGCGGGTGCAGGAGCCCAAACACTTGGGCCATCCTCCACTGCCCTCCCAGGTTACAGTAGAGAGCTGGACTGGAAGAGGAGCAACGGGGACTAGAACCCAGCACCCATATGGGATGCTGGTGCCTCAGGCGGAGGATTAACCTAGTGAGCCACCGCGCCGGCCCAAAACAACTGTTTCTTAAATCATATGAATAAATCTATCCACCCTAATTAGTGAATATTTTTATATGAAGGAAAATCAGAGGATGATAATAGTTAAAACCTATGAGTACATAGGATTATCCTTTGGCTATTTTACTGTTCTATTTTGACATGTGAAATTTTATGCTTTTTTCTTATTGCAGGTTTTTGGTTGTCTTTCAAATATGAAATGCTAGTGCTATGGTTTGTGTATGGTTTGAGTGTGTACCTCAGGGTTCGTATGTTGAAATTTAATCTCCATTGTATTATATGGTAGAAACTTAATTCAACTATGGGGATTAGAGGTTAATGCTTTGGGAGATGATAAGGATTAGATAGGCTCATCAGTGTGGAGTTCCCATGATTGAATGCTGGTGGCATTATAAGGAGAGGGAGAGAGAGGAGAGGGAGAGGGAGAGAGGCAGGCAGCTCAGAGGATATAGACTATAGACATGTGTGCACACTCTCTGTCTCTGGCAATGTGAGGCCCTGCACTACCTCAGGACTCTTCCAAAAAAGTGGCCATCACCAGATGCAGCTGTTGGACCCACTTCAGATGTTTCCTCAGAGTCATGGAAAATGGACTAATACAGGTAACAATCATGTAGCCACATGTATTTGTCAGAAGTAGTGTCTGTATTTTCTCACCAGGTGAGTCAGCACTGGATGCTGCTGCACAGTAATTCTGCAAACTCAGTTTGCAGTAGGAGCATGTTTTCCCTCAGAAGAGGAAAATGCCCTCACCTGGGATATGCAAAGACCCTCTTAGACTCAACCTATTCTAAACATGAGAGAGCATTACTAATTTGTGGCATCACCTAAGGAATACATCACCACTCACATACTCATGTGAAATAATATTTTTAAGTTCCAACTGATGGAACAGCTAAGAGAAGCCAGAATGGAAAACACAGTGACGTATTTGGCATCACAAACATGACGGCCACAAATATACTGTTAGCCACTGACTTTCAGTACTGGCAGTCCTATAAAATGCAATTTTTACTTCACATTGCCATGACTAATTTAATTTTTTAAGTTATGGTGAAAGACTATTTCAGGTGAAATAAATGTAGTTCTTTGCAATAACATTTCACTGCAGTGTACTCACATAATTTAGCATTATTTCAAACTCAATTTACTAAGGCAACATGCATACAAAAATTAATGCTATACATATACTTTACAGTCACCACTAAATAAGTGCCTTTGACAAATATGTGTCATGGTTGTCTTTTTAACATCAACATTGACAGTTTTAAAGTAATGAAGGTAATATAACAGTGAGTAATACCTTCACACTCACACTGACATCAGTGAATATATAAAAGAAAAAAAAAGTTTTGTTTATGAGCTTTGCTTCCAAGGACCTCATTCAGATTTTCCACAAAGTTGATAAAACTTTAATATTTAGAAAAAGCACATTCGTCTGTGAAGAATAAAGACATATTCAAGTTAATGAAAGCAATGAGGATTGTTGGAAGGCTACAGGCAGATGTAATATAGAAGAGGCTAGACACCTTGGCTTCAGAAACCAGGAAGAGCAGGCTCTTCTAGATCAGGCTATACAGGATTATCACTTTAGGAGCTTTGCCGTTAAATTGATAACACTACTTGTCTGCTTTACGTTATGAGTTTCCAGAAGTCAAATAAAGTTTTTCTTTCTGTTTCTACTCTACACAGAGGAAATCATATACTCATCTCCTATTTTCATAGCCTGCTGTCAAGTAAGCGCTGCCCCATTGTCTATTTAGTAAATGAAGTTCAACAGAGAGCTCTAGTGAAGTGTTAGAAGGTAAATTTGGGGCTTACTAGAACAGAATTTGATGTATCTAGCATTCCTGGTTTCCTAAGCCAATCATGTTGTATCCAAAGAGATTGGATTTTAACTTCACGTGGGCTACTCCTACTATTGTCCTAGTGAGTCCAATTAATCTCCTTAGACAAACATCCATCTTATTATCTTTAAACTCTTGATGTAACATATTAATCACTCTTGCTAGCATTCTGAGCTTCTCCCCTAAATACCACCTGAAGCAACTGATTTTTAGCTTGATTACTTTCACTATATCACTTAAATGTGAATGTTTAGAGTTCATCAGCCAGGGGCCAACACTGTGGCATAGCGGGTTAAGCTGTCATCTGCAGTGCAGGCATCCCATATGGGTGCAGGTTTGAGTCCCCACTGTTCCGCTTCTGTTTCAGGTCCCTGCTAATGCACCTGGAAGAGCAGTGGAGGATGGCCCAGGTCATTGGTCCCCTGCACTTGTGTGGGAGATCTGGAAGAAGATCCTGATTCCTGGCTTCAGCCTGGCCCAGTCCCAGCCACTGCAGCCATTTGAGAGTGAAGCAGCAGATGGAAGGTCTCTCTCTCTCTCTCTCTCTCTTTGTAATTCTTTCAAATTAATTAATTAATTAATTTTTTAAAAAGTAAGTGCTAGAGTTCATTAGAATTGTGTGGGTGTGAACAGAGGGTGGTATTTTGCCCTGGAGACATTCAGCAATGTCTAAAAACATTTTAGATTGTCATAACTGAGTGCTACCAGGAGCTAGTGGGCACAGCTCAGGGGTGCTACTAAACACAGGACACCTTCCACAAAAAATGAACCATTCAGCCCAAAATGTCAATTGTTTCAAAATTAAAAATCCACGATTTAGAAGTATTCTGAGACTCACATCCCAGAACATATATGTGGGCTGGTTTTGAACAGAATTGTCTCTCAGAACAAAACTTAGTAACTGAAAGAGACCCCTATTGTGAACATCCAGCCTCTCAGGACTGTCCATCAAGCAAGCAATCACCTCATGTCATACTCATTGCAAGCCTATGAAGGTTATGTTACATATATGTGCATAGACTGTGGTAGAACTGGGGAAGCACATCTCTTGCCATTTATTATTGGAAAAGTCGGTTTTAAAAGCCGAGTACCGAGTAACGTCTTCCCAGACATCCTCCCAGTTGCATTCATAGACGCTTAGTTGTCTGGATGCAAACAGGACCTCTCCTGAGAAGTGGGGAGCTTACAAATCAAGCCCTCCATAATCCCCAAATACTTCAGTGAATTTAAGGAGGCCCACTCAGATGATCTTCAGCAAGGCTTGGCATGTGAATGAGGTGGTTGATGAATCCAGGGAAGGAGCTAACATTTTTTTTCTGGAAGTTTGCTTTATGCCAGACCCTGTGCTGGCTGGGAACAAGCTGTAAAATTGAAATGTCCCATTTCATTATTATATAATTGTGTCTCCCATATAAAACGTGTTTACTCATTAGTGTAATTTTCCTTTATTCAAATAGTAGCATACAATACCATAATTACGCTTTGTACTATTTTCTGGACATACGGATTTTTCTCAAGTCTTTACTCTGCCCCAGAGCATGGGAAGAATACATTAACAGTCCTTTCCTCCCATCAATAACAACAAAGTGGCTATATTAACTAGCTGTGTAATGGATTGTATTCAAGTAGGTGCTGAGTGGGTGGAGAGAGTAGAAAGGTATGTGAATTTGGCAAATTCTTTCCAGTTTATCTGATGCTCCAGGTCCCAGGAAAAGTTACTGCTTTATAGTTTCTTACAAACATCTCAATCCCATGAAAGCCATTCTTGTTTCCAAAACTTCTTGAGCTTTGTTTCTTTCTGACTACCAATTATATATTTTAAAATAAATCTTCCTAATTACAATGACTATATAATAGTCATATTTTGCTATTTGGTAGATATTAAGCACTATTAAAAGATCTATATATATGCAGAATCCTTAAGGTCTATGAGGTAGCCACTGTTTTATTACTGAAAATTCAGATGAAATAACTTAGGCACAGAAAGATGTGTAGAGTTGGATCCTGAAGGACCGTCTCTAGAGCCTGGGCTGTTCCAGCAGCATCTCTGCTTATTAAAATCTTTTAAGTTCTATTTTGGTTCCCTTTAAATTCTGGAAGCTTATTTATTTATTTTTAAAGACTTAAATTTATTTGAAATGTAGAGTTAGAGAGAGAGAGAGAGAGAGAGAGAGAGAGAGACAGAGAGATATTGATTGATTGATTGATTCATCTTCCATCCACTGGTTCACTCCCCAAATGGCCACAATGGACAGGGCTGGGCCAGGATGCAGCTGGGAGCCAGAAGTGTGTATAGGTGCCCTAGAAACTGGACCATCTTCTGCTACTTTCCTAGGCACATTAGCAGGGAGCTGGATCATGGATGGAGCAGCTGGCACTTTAATTGGCACCTATATGGGATAAAGTTGTTGCAGACAGTAGTAACCTGCTATGCCACAGCACCAGTCCCTAATTTTCATATTTATTGTTATTTTTTGAAGATCTATATTTATTTGAAAGGCAGAGTTAGAGAGAGGGAGGCAGGGAGGGAGAGAGAGAGATAGAGAGATAGATAGACAGACCCTGGAAGCTCTAAATCTCATGGATCTTATCTTCAATTCAGAGCATTATTTCATATACTTCTTTGGGAAATTCATCATTCACATCTGTATGATTTCTCTGAAATGGTCGTATCATATTATGCATTTGAATATGTGCGTACTTGTTAGATAGTGCAGTGTTGGAAGGTAGACTCTCCTGTGTTCACTTTCTCTTTCTTTATCTTTCTGTTCTCTCTACCATTGTCCTGATTCAGCAGATACTCAAAAAATTTATTTACTTCTAATGAGTATTTAAATATAATCAAATGAAATCCTGAAGGGCAAAAAATTTCAACTCTATACTAGAAAAAACTTTTAACGGTGACTTGATCAGCCCTCGCCCTGACTGTTGATGAACAAATTAATATGTTATCCCTCTTAGTATTTTTTTTTGTTTGTTCTACTTAATACTTTTGGTTGAATACTGTAATCAATACACAATTATTCTTAAATGCTGAAACTTAACTGAAAAGTGATTCTTGTTAAATATAAGAGTAGGAATAAGAGAGGGAAGAGATGTGCAATTCAGGACATGCTCAAGCTGACTTACCTCAAACAGTAGAGTTAGAAACATACCAGGGGATTCGAATTCAATCCCATCAAGGTGGCATGTACCAATGCCATCTCACTAGTCCAAGTGATCAATTTCTGTTCACAATTGATCATAATGATAGGACTAAGAACCAAAGGGATCACATAAACAAGAATAGTGTCTGCAAATACTAGCTGATAGAATCAAAAAGGGAGAGAATGATCCAACATGGGAAGTGAGATACACAGCAGACCCATAAAATGGCAGATGTCCTTAACAGCACTCTGGCCTCATAATCAGCCCTTAAGGCATGCGAATCTGGCTGAAAAGCCCATGAGAGTATTTCAGGCATGGAAAGCCAAGACACTCTGGGGGGAAAAAAAAAAAAACCTAAATGAAAGATCTCCCTGAGTGAGATCCCAGTGGAAAGAATGGGTCATCAAAGAAGGAGGTACCTTTCTCTGAAGGGAGGAGAGAACTTTCACTTTGACCATGGCCTTGTCTAAATATGATCAGAGTTGGTGAACTCAGGGGGCTTCCATAGCCTTGGCAGCTCATGACAAGAGCCTAGGGTAATTACTGATGCTATAAACAAGAGTGTCAATTTGTTAAGTCAACAACAGGAGTTACTGTGCACTTACTCCTCATGTAGGATCTCTGTCCTTAGTGTGCTGTACATTGAGATTTAATGCTATAACTAGTACTCAAACAGTATTTTTCACTTTATGTTTCTGTGTGGGAGCAAACTGTTGAAATCTTTACTTAATGTATGCTAAACTGATCTTCTGTATATAAAGAGAGTCGAAAATGAATCTTGATGTGAATGGAAGGGGAGAGGGAGTGGGAAAGGGGAGGGTTGCGGGTGGGAGGGACGTTATGGGGGGGAAGCCATTGTAATCCATAAGCTGTACTTTGGAAATCTATATTCATTAAATAAAAGTTGAAAAAAATAAAATAAAAAAATTAAAGAAATAAAATGAAATTCTCATGCAAAAAAAAAAGAGACTGTGAGAAACAATCAACGTTGATTGAATGCTAACAGATTTAAGGGTTTGTTTTCAGTGCAAAGCAAGTATTGTGGATTTATTTGTGACAATTGTACAACCTTATAAATTTTTTTTAAAAAACTGAATTGTATGATTTTAATGGTGGAAGCTATGGCATATGAATTGAATCATATGTCTATAAGTCCATTATTAAAATATGTAGATTTAATATTAAAACAAAATTTAAAATAAATTTATCAAGAAACTTTAAATTTGCTACACCAACGTAATAAAATATTGATGAATGTCAAAAAAAAAAAAAAGAAATACTTTGTTTTCTAACTCTAACGATCTGACTGGTCTTCAGCGTCATCATCTAAATTCTACCATCAGGAACATAAACTCAGCCAGCTCAAATGATGTGAAGAGGGGAGTTGTACCCACAGGTTGGTGTCAAAACAAGTAGTAAGGAGTCACTGCATTATGTGGATCCTATAATCTCCCCTTTCTCTCTGCTTCCTGTGGTTTCTTTTTTTTTTTTTTTTAATCATATTCACAGCCACCATTGAAAGGGGATGACTTTGAGGAATTATCTCAGAAAATTCTTCAAAACCAATCCCTATATATCACCTCTTCTGTACTACATTCCTGCTCCTATAACATTTTTTATAAGGTTTATTTATTGTATTTGAAAGGCAGAATTATAGAGAGGCAGAGGTATAGAGACAGAGAAAGAGAGAGAGAGGTCTTCCATTAGGTGGTTCACTACCCAAATATCTGCAGTGGTCACGGCTGGGGTGATCCAAAGCCAGGAGCCAGGAGTTTCTTCTGCGTCTCCCAGCAGGTGTAGGGGCCTAAGGACCTGGGCCATCTTCTACTGCATTTCCAGGCCATAGCCAAGGGCTGGATCGGAAGTGGAGCAGCCAGTACTTGAACTGGCTCTATATGGGATGATGGCATAGCAGGCGGTGGCTTTACCTGCTATGCCATGGTGCTGACCCTTATAGCATTTGTTTTTACTTCTTTTTTCTTATGTTTTCTGATCTCAAATTAATTCTTTCCCCACTCCCTGTTTCTAAAGATAATAAACTAGTGTGTTTCATGGATATTTTTCAAAGAAAATGAACATGATCAGTAAAATCTCAAATCATTTAAAAATACCCTTCAGAGGAGTACGTTTGTTAGGTATGGATTTTTGTATGTTTATTGATACTATGCTAAATAGGTGCTGGGTTACAAATATGTACAAATGTGATTCATAAATACTGGTGACAAAGGAAGCAAAGCTGGATCTCTATGAATGTTGGGCATGTGTACATATCATATCTTTGTTGACTTGATATATTCCTGTAGTTTCTTCTGGAAACTAAGTTTGTAGTTCTGAGTGTCACTTTTTAAGACTTCATGTTGCACAGGAAAAAAGTCTTGGCAGACCTTAATGACAAGATTGACTTGAACAAAGTACAATGCTGATATGATTTATAATTTATCTAGTCAAAAATATAGAGCAGAGATGATCTAACCTATGTGGTATTTGGTAACAAAAAGAAATGTTACAAATATGATTAAATGGCTAAATCTTGGCTTGTAGAGCCAAGATTTTAGGAGGCTGAATATGTGACTCCAGGTCCAAATGTTGGACAGCATATGCAAATTTTATAGCTCACTCTTCCTGAATAAGAAATCTTGTGCAGGACTTAAATGTCATAAACATTTTACAAGTCTTTTCTAGCAGCAGATTTCCTGTACTGGGAGTTAAAGGGCACGTGTAAACCTGAGAACATGCTCTACATATGTATGACAGATATAAAAACACACCAAATGACCTTTACAGACGTATCAGACTGACCACTTTTATTTTGAAGATAAACTGCCAGGCTGAATCCACATTTTGACCCAGTCACCAGTATTTAAAATGTGCTGTTCTGAAAGTAGTCTGGGATCCTTCTGTAGAATAATATTGACAAGTGTCTCATGTTCTGTGAGTGGTATCAACTTATTATCATTTGGAATTTCTTCTCTTATTTTTTTGTTAGCCCTGAAATACAATCTGACAAGCTGTTTATACAGAATGAACTGTTGTCTAATTGGATTCAAATGCCTTATAGTGAGGTGGTTTTAATTTTTACAAGTCGATTATGGCCTACACAGCATAACTGCAGAAGCTAGAAGCTTACAGTAAGTTTCTTGACTTTACAGTGTCTCTTATGTCTCTTGAGTGACTCAATCAGTATAAATAATGTGCCTGCAGGTTTAGAAAAGAGGAAAGAGGCAGCATTTAGGGGACAAAAGATTTCACCTTAGGCAAATGCAAGAAGAGGACACTGAAGGATGGATAGCAGATTGTGTTTGCTTAGTTTTGCTCGAGGCCAGACAGAGTATAAATATTTAATAAATGGGGCCAGTGCTGTGGCGTAGTGCATAAAGCTGCTGTCTGTGATGCTGGCATCCCACATGGGTACTGGATTGAGTCCTGGCTTCTCCACTTTCAGTCTAGTTGCCTGTACCTGGGAAAGCAAGAGAGGATAGCCAGGTCCATGGGCTCATGTACTGTGTTGTAGACCCAGAAGAAGCTCCTGGCTCCTGGCTTTAGATAGGCCCAGCTCCGACCATTGCAGCCATCTGGGGAGTGAACAAGCAGATGGAAGACTCACCCTCCCCCTCTCCCTCTCTCTCTCTCTCTCTTGCCTCTCAAATAAATAAATAAATCCTATTTTAAAAAAAACATTAGTTTTATCTACTCAGGAAAATTAAAATTTGTAGTGAGCCAAGCTTGACACGCTAGAACAAACTCTAACTTACCTGAAATGGCATTTTTGTGTTCTGGTCCTTTTTTTCTAATGTTATAGAAACACTATTCTGAAATTTGAAAGGAAAAAGCAGAAGAAAATATGTACCCCATATATGAACCAGAGCCTCCTATATGTACCATTTTAAGTATCTGGAAATTATGTTTAATTTGAATAGTTGGTATTTCAAGTAGTTTTGTTGCCTTCTACTGTTATGAGATGGTGTGTTAGGTAGGCAAAGAGAAGCTTTTAAGCATTGCTCTTGGTTTTATGTTCAGAAATCTCAACCATAAAAGAGTGTTTTCTTTTCTGCTTTGGACTGAAAGCTCAAGAATGTGAATCTTAAACATGCCGGATCTTGAGAATTAAGCTCTTACATATCTGGATACTCAAGTTATTTATTTTTCTAAGAAACATTTTATAAGGCTGCTTTTTAATGTACGCCCATAGAGCAGCCTTATGTACATTGGAAAGATAGAAGCCTAACAGAAGGATCGCTCCAGCACACTAAATGAATTAAAGTCATCAGACATGCCCCGAGACCACTGTGGAATCTAATATATAGCATCAGGAAAGTTTATTTTTCCAGGTATCCTTCCCAATTACTGTATATTCTAGCCCTGCCACTTCATGTAACATTATGTAGAGAATTCTCTATTAAAGTCATAGCAATAATTTCAGTGCTTCTGGTCCACTTTGCATGAGATAAACACCCCACATGTGTTATTCATTTCAAGTGTATTTCATCTGTGGTTGCTGTCATTCTGGCTAGATAACCAATAAAACAGCATAGAGAGTAATGGGATGCAGAAGGTATTATTAGTATTATTTTATCTGGATTTTTGACTGAGCTTGCAAGAATGTTTTTCATGTCTCAAAAAAAATAAAAGAAAAAGGAGATGATAATCCTATCACTGGACATTTTGTTAATAGCAAACACCAAGGAAATGTAATTTATCTGCTTTGATAACTTTGTTGAGGGAGTTTTAGAAACTACTTGCAAATTAGTTGTAGCCTCCATTAAAAAAGATACTATTTTATAACAAAAAGGAATTTTCTTACTGTATATAGCTACTAGTTTAAAGATAATCATGTAACTTTTTAAAATTGTGTTCTTCCACGTTAGTGCAATATTAAATATATAGCTTTAGAAAACTCATGAAGTTTATTTCACAACTGAAAATTTTTTATACTATCTCTAACAATGAATTTTTCATATCTTATTAGTATGATAAATTTTATTTTGAATAGATTAGCTTATTCTGTTGGGTGATTTTTAAAGTTTTTTAAATTAATTTTTTTATTTGAAATGCGGAAAGACAGAGACAGAGAGATTTTCTCTCCACTGGTTCATTCCCCTAAATGCCTGAAATACCCAGGGCTAGGCCAGGCTGAAGCCAGAAGCCAAGAACTCAGCTGAAGTCTCCAGCATAGGTGGCAAGGACCCAACTATTGAAGCTATCTCCTGTTGCCTCAAAGGGTGCTCAGTGGCAGGAGACTGGATCAGAAACAGAGGAGCCAGAGCTCAAACCCAGGCACTCTGATGTGGAATGTGGGCATCCCAAGTGTCATCTTAACCAGTAATCTAAATGTCTCCCCAGCTATTCAATTTTTAATATGATTGCTTGTTTTATCATTTAGAATAGAAAACTATAAGAATGTTTGTCTTATTACAGATTTTTTGGGTACTCGATACTTACAGGGGTAGTCATTGTGGCATATAGTAGGTTAAGTCAACCCTTGTGATGCCTACATCTCCTATCAGAATGTCCATTGGAGTCCTGGCTACTCTGCTTCTGATCCAGCTTCCGGCTAATGCATCCCCTGGGACACAACAGATGATTGCTTAAGTGTATAAAAAGAATACCTAAGACTAAATGTATTACCTCGTGCTAATTTTAACATTGGACCATGCAAATATTTACTTTCCCTTTGATTATCAATATTTATTGACCCAATGTGTTGCTAAGGTCTGGCACATATTACATGGCCAATAAATATTTATTGGATTGTATTATTGCCCAGTTTTTATTCATTTAATTGTATGTACAGCAATGGAAGTGGTAATTTATGTAACTGGAAGAAGCTAGTCTAATCCTTCCTATTTTAGAAGCTTTCATAATATTTGTTTCTCAAGATAGCTGAGGAATCACTACTTTAAATTTTAGTCTTTGCCAATGTATTATTTATGTGGAGAGAGAGAGAAGTATCATCAGTGTTGAAGTATTGAATACAAATTGTCAACAGAGTAGGACTGCTTCCATTTATCAACAAGGCCTCTTCCGAAAGACATTCTAATCTAAGTTAAATGGTCGTATGGGGTGAGCATCCCTAACTCAAAACACAAAATGTTCCAAAATTCAAAACTTTTTTAGCTTCAACGTAACAAGTGAAAAATTCCAAACTGATCTTGTATCAAAATGCAGGCACCCTAAAAATATTTCATAAAATTACCTTCAGGCTATGTGTATAAGTTGTTTATAAAACATGAATGGATTCCATGTTCACACTTAAGTCACAATACTAAGATAACTCATAGTGTATATAGAAATAATTCTAAAATCTGGTAAGGCATTGTGGCACAAGTTTAACTACCACTTAGGATGCATCTATCCTATATTGAGGGCCTAGTTTCTTCTTTCTTTTTTCTTTTTCTTTTTATTTTTTTGACAGGCAGAGTTAGACAGTGAGAGAGAGACAGAGAGAAAGGTCTTCCTTTTCCATCGGTTGACCCCCCAAATGGCCGCCGCGGCTGGTGCACTGCGCCGATCCAAAGCCAGGAGCCAGGTGCTTCCTCCTGGTCTCCCATGCGGGTGCAGGGGCCCAAGGACTTGGTCCATCCTCCACTGCCTTCCCGGGGCCACAGCAGAGAGCTGGACTGGAAGAGGAGCAACCAGGACAGAATCCACGCCCCAACTGGGACTAGAACCCGGGGTGCTGGTGCCGCAGGTGGAGGATTAGCCTAGTGAGCCGCGGCGCCGGCCAAGGGCCTAGTTTCAAGTCCCACCTGAGCTTCCAATTTAGTTTTCTGCTAATGCACCTCGGAGGCAGCTGATAATAGTCTAAGTACTTGGATTCCTGTTCCCATATGGCAGACCAGGAGGGAGTAAACCAGTGGATAGAAAATCAATTTCTCTCTCTCTCTCTCTTTCTCTCTCTCTTCCTCCCTCCTGCTCCCACTCCATCTCTGTCATTCTGCCTTTTTAATTAATTAATATAAAAATAATATGGCAACATGTGGCACAGTGGTTTAAGCCACTGCTGAAACCCCAGCATCCCATATAGGAATGCAGTTTCAAGTCCCAGACTCTGCTTCAGAACTAGCTCCCTGCTAATATGCCTAGAAAAGCAGTGGATGATGGCACAAGTACTTGAGCCCCTGCCACGTGGGAGACCTGAATGGAGTTCTGAGGTACTGGGTATGGCCGATCCAGCCTCAGACAAAGCAGCAATTTGGGAAATAAACCAACATATGGAAGATAAACTTCGCCAGCCCCTGTCACTCTGCCTTTAAAACAAAATAAATCCTTAAAAATTAAAATAATAAAATCTGAAAAAGTTCAAAATCTAAAATACTCATATTCTCAAGGAAATATATGAATATATTGTTTTTATTCTCATGATCTAATGCTCTTCAATTATGCTAAATTATGTTTACATTTGTTTCTTTAGATCCTAGAAATGGCATTTTTGTGTACTGACACAGAAGTTAAGAAAATATTATGTAAATTATCATAGTAAGCCCGAGTTTTATAAAGTGAAAAAATACAGTCTATTGATAGTGTTACTTCTGTTGAATATTATAAATTATAATTGGATGAGGCCTCAGACTTAGGTATCAGAAATAGAGAACAACTTTCTCTGGAAATAGGAAATAACAATATATATAAATAAGAAATCAGTAATATATAAATAGGAAATCATGTTATATATGAAATAATGTTACTAGATTGGCTATTAAACTAAATCCTCTAGTTTTATATATATGTATATGATGTGGCTTATAAAACAAGTGCCATTGAATTTTTATGTTTCAATTTCATATTGTATTGTGTTTCTCTTAAATACTGATATACCTCACTCAGATTCAGGGAGCTGACTGTTATGCTATAAATGTGATACTTTATGAATTTGACATAATGCTTGCAGCAAGCTTTACATGAGCTGGGACTGAGCTAAGTTCATTATATTTTTCACTACTGTACTATAAAATGCATTTTAGTTCCTTTCCGTGTTATTTATGACTCAAAATTAGATGTAGTCTTTTCAAAGAAGTAAGGTGAGATATTAGGGAGAAAGGACCAGATGTTAACATTTTCAGCTTTCCATTTGTGAACTGTGTTCTTGAAGCCCAAGGAACTTAGCAACACAATTAAAGTGCTATTGATCTGCTCCTATCATTACACTGTAGACAGACAGACTGGAGATTTGCAGTTTACACACTTATGTGGCTTTCTTTGGTTTTTGGTTATTTTTAAATGAATCCAGAGTTTAAAAAAATGTAAAATCTGAGGTCCTTCAAGTTTTTCTAAAATAGTAGGAAAGAAAGTGATGACTGGAGCTTCGCCACACATTTCTTAGCTCCCAATTACGATTCATGGAGGACAGTGAGGAGATGTGGGGGCAGAGCATCCAGAATCTCTTCTGCACCTGTTTGCAGATGGTAACACTTGCAACTCTTTCCTTAGCTCCTCTGCTAAAGTGCTCTTCTGTTTTACTCCTTTCAATAAACTTAGAGAATGTGTGCTGTGATCCCAGGTTGAAGATGAGGAAACCGAGACAGCTACATCGAAATAAATTGTTTTGTGCTGACAAGCTTCCAAATGACAAAGCTGACATTCAAACCCAGCTCTGAGACAAAAGTTAGTGCTTTTGTCTGCTACAGACCAGATACTGTTCCTCAGTACAGCACTTGATTCGCACTCTATTTGTGTAATATCAGTCTATTGCATTCTTTTATTCCCTATACAATCTTGATCTGGACATGTTTGATCTCTCAAAAGCTCAGTTCTCATAGTTTTAATTTCACTTGACTGTAGGTAAGTAAGTCTCAACCCATTAAGTGACTAAGTCCTTTTTCCTATATAGACCACAGAGTCTGAGTTTTACCCTTAGTAAGTGTGAAACATAAAAGCTTGAATTCTGTGACTCTTTAAGTGTGTAAGCTTGGGCCGGCATTGTGGCACTGCAGATAAAGCCACAGGTAAAGATGCTGGCATCTCATATGGGCACTGGTTTGCTACCCGGCTATTCCACTTCTAATCCAGCTTCCTGCTGAAGTGCCTGGGAAGATAGTGAAATATGGCCAAAGTCCTTGGGCCCCTGTACCCACATGGGAGACCCAGAAGAAGCTTCTGGCTTCTGACCTGCACAGCTCCAACTGTTGTGGCCATCTGGGGAGTGAACCAGCAGATGGAAGAGCTCTCTCTCTCTCTCTCTTTCAAATAGACAAATAGATCTTTAAAAGCCTATGTAAGCTTTAAAGTGTTAGAAAGTAAATAGGATATACACAGACAGGTAAGTCTAAGTAGGTGCTATTCAAGGTATCTAAAGAGCGCTGGGGGCCTCCTCAAAGCTCCTTAATAGACACCCAAGTCCACTTCCTTCTCCCTTTAGTGTCTCCAGAGAAGGAAGTGATAGAGACCAGGCTACTGGGTAGATTCTTGGACTTAGCAATCAGAGCAGCCAGGGTTTGAATCCTGACTTCACACTCAGAAGAGCCAAGACTTTATTTATTTATTTATTTATTTTAAGATTTATTTAAGTATTTGAAAGGCAGAGTTACAGAGAAGCAGAGGCATACAAAGAGGTCTTCCATCCACTGGTTCACTCCCAAATGGCTACAATGGCTGGAGCTGCACCTATCCGAAGCCAGGAGCCAAGAGCCTCCTCCAGATCTCCCATGCAAGTGCAGGGGTCCAAGAACTTGGGCCATCTTCTACTGCCCTCCCAGGCCACACAGAGAGCTGGATTGGAAGAGGAGCAGCCAGGACTCGAACCAGCACCCATATGGGTTGCCAGCCCTTTAGATAGTGTCTTCACCCACTGTGCCACAGCACTGCCCCAAGCCAAGACTTTAAACTGTTAATTTCTTGAAGCTTCAGTTTCCTTACCTTTAATACTGGAATGGTAAGTATATCATAGTCTCTAACTCTTTCCTTTGGGCTCAGTTTTCTGGTTGCAGCAGAACCACAGGCTCTACCACTGAAATGAATTCTATATACTTTATATTGCCAACATGTGTGTGTGGGGGGACAGTTGTGCTTCCCATCACTGTTAAGGAATGAAGGGGTAAGAAAAACTATAAGTTATGAGAACAGTATGGGATTGTTTGAACCCTTAATTGCTGGTTTAAGTGGATGGAAAAAATGCATGTTAGAAGTTGAAATCACAGTAGTGACTTTTATTATATTGTCCTTGGTCCCATGGACAATTTCTCCCAGCAACGATAAATATTAAGTCAAATGCAGTTTGAATGTGTAGGGGGGGTTTGCTGTAACAAATTGCTTTGGGCTCTCTGGCATTCAGTCTAACGTGACACCTACAGACATGCTTTGTCCCTATAGTCAAATAATTTTCTTGAGAGATACTTTTGGGGTAATGCATTCAATTCAGTGAGCATGCTGCCAACCAGGCACATGCCAGTCTCCAGATGAACTTGGTACAAGGGTGAAGTACAGCTCTCAAATACCTACAAATTATAACTTGCTTGGAAATAAGACACTGTTACCAGCTGGATGAAATTTACTCTTAAAATTTCTTTTGTCATTCATTGCAAATCTCCTCCATTCAACCAACCTCTGAAGAGCTGCCCAACGATCAACACTCACCCTCAAGCCAGCACCTTTGTTGTCAAAGGGAACATTCTCTTTGAAGCTTATAAAGGGTCCAATTCAAATAGCATCATAAGTTGTGAAAGAAGTAAGTCCATGTGAATATAAATAGCTATCTAAAGGACAAGACGTAGCAACACATATTATTTTCCAGTCCAAATCAAAGATTTTTGGAAATGGCTCTAATCTGAGTTAGTAGAACCTAAAGATGCATGGTGATACATGATGCAAAAGATTCTTAACTAATTTTTATGCAGGATATTTCAAATCCATTGTATTCATATACTATTGCTGTTGATCAAATTACCACAAACTTCATAGGTAAAACAACAAATATTAATTATCTTACAGTTCTGGAAGTGAGAAATTATCATATCAAGATAATTGTAAGATGGCATTCCTTCTGGGGGCTCTACAGAAAAATTAATTTTTTTGCCTTTTCCAAAACCGAGAGGTATTCACATTCCTTGGTCATGGTCCCTTCTTCCATCTCCAAGCTCATTCCTCCAATTTCTGCTTCTGATATCACATTTCCCTGTGACCATGATTCTGTTGTTTATTTCTTATAAGGACCTATGTGATTGTTTTGGGTAATCTCACAAAATGCTTCACCTAATTGTATTTACAGTTATTTTTGCCATGTAATATAATATGGGGTGTTAGGGACTAAGATATTGACCCTTACTTGGTTTACTGAATTGAGCTATCGATGACTCTTGAGTACTTATTAGTTATTCCATTCCATTTAAAAATAAATAGTATCTCTTTTGATGTAGGAATCTGTAAAGTTTTAGTGACACAAAAATGAGTAAGACCATATCCCTACATTTAACAATAAGACAATTATTCAATATGTATTGAAGCTTTGGTGTGTGTCTGAGATCACTCTGGTTATTTAACTCCTAAGCTAAGAAAACTTTGAGGCAGGCTCTTTAGTTATTCCATTGTGTTGATGAACAAATGGAGTCACTGAAAAATCAGGTAATTTTCCAATTTAGACAGCTTAAAAGAGGCCAAATCAGGACTTGAATTGGGACAACATGTCCCTGAGCCTGCCTCTTTCCTACTCTTGTGTCAGCTGGTCCTCTTCAAGTTCAGTATCGGCTTGTCGAGTGAATCATTCAGAATTCAGCCACCTTTAGGAAGAGTTCTGGGTACAGAGTCCTCTGAAAATCTTAACAATGACGATGATGATGATGATGACAGTAGTTATGATAGTGATGACTTGAAGAACAAATTTGGTACTTTGAACTTATCTAAGGAAGTCTGAACTCTGATGCTTTGCTTATTAGCACTTATTAGCACTGCTGGGATATTGCATCAAAGTACAGCAGAATCAAATGAAGGGGAGTTGAAGAAGACATGTCTTCATTAGAGAGGAGAGTAGAGAGTTCTCTTTTGCCATTTTTATCCCAAGTTTCTGATATCTGCTCTCAAAATGAGAGAGTGTATTTGTCCTGTGGCTTCCCTAATTATCAACTAATTAAGGAAATGATGAATAACTACTGCCTCTTCCCAATAGCCTAACAAGGTAGGTGGGCCAGTGCCCCGAGCAAAGGGATATGACAAATACACAGCATGGCATCTGTCGTTAGCAGCGTAATCTCAGCTCCCAGCACAGAAATCCCAGCCAATCTTTTAAACCATCCTATGATTAGATTTGCTCCACATTCAGCCCCCTTGCACATGTCCCAATCTAGAAATTCTACATCCTTTCACATTTCATCTAAATCTACTGAAGCACACAAATTAACATCTGAATTTGTTAGAAGCAGCAGAAGGAAATGTCTACAAGTTCAAACTCATCATGGTCTTTGAATTTCTATTAACCATCCTGGGAAATATATCCTAACAGGGATGAAAGCAAAGTCATTTTAGTTACTGCCAAGACAATGGGCCTCCACAGAGATTAATCCCAACATTTTGTGTACTTTAATTATTTAGTTCATTTTCCCAAATGCCCACACTTGAACCAATGTCACTCCAGTAGTTTTGGATTTGAATGTTGTGTTTTCACACGACATTTTGTGTTTCAAAAACAACATTGTGCTTCTTTCTTTTTACCTCAGCAACCTTTGTGACTTTATTATTAAAATGATTAATAGTTAAGGCCTTGGGGAAATATTAATATTAAATAAAGCCTGAATCTCACCACTTATAGACTAGATTATGTTGAAAGTCATCTTGTTTTACGAGATTACCAGTTCAAATAAAACTGGAGAAGCACATGTATAATTTCTATGATAGATATTCAAATATATCACAAAGCCTGGACTATCTAGTGGATTTGGAGAGACAATTCTAAGAACATTTTCTAGAATATGTGACATTCATTCAGTAAGCAGTTATTTCTTCAAGAATTACATTAATTGGGAATGAAGATGGCAGTGGAGAATTTAAGAAATGGCTTGATGTCATGTTTGAAATGAGATTTTGAGTGGAGGAGAGATAGGTAAAACATCTAGTCAGATTGAACATTAGTAGGAAGAGTGGGGAAAAAGCTGATAGGAGAAAGTTCATGTGCTAGTTTCCTATTTTCGTTGTAACAAATTAATACAAACATGGTGGGTTAAAACAACATAAATTTCATCTTCTTGCTGTGACAGTAAGAAGTCCTACACAATATAAGTGGGCTAAAATCATGTGTCTGCTACAGTCCTTTTTGGAGGTCCTTGGAGAGAATGCTTCCTCTTAGCTTTGAAAGCATCTAGAGGTTGCTGGTTTTCCTTGGTTAATGGCTGTTCCTCAAGCAATTCTGGATAAGGCCTTCCTATGTTTCAGTTTCTCAGAGTCTTCCTTTCTACTTCCCACTTTTACTTTAAAGTGTCTATTTTATTTTATTTATTCTAATCCAAGATAATCTTTTATTTTAAGGTCAGATAATTAGAAATTTTGATTTTATCTGCTACTTCGATGGTGAAAGTTCACGGGACTTTCAGTTGATCACTGATTGGATGGAAGCCAATGCTTTGTACAGGAAAAACCATGGACTTGGTTGTGACAATTAGAAAATAGACAAAACCAATTTCATAAATTTTGTCGTTAAAATTTGTAAGAATCAACACGTTCTTTTTGTGAGTGGAGGCACTGAGGCTAAGTTCAAGTAGTCTGAAGCAAGAGGAGAAAATGTCCAATTCTAAAAACTGAAGTTTCACATTATTTTTTGACTTAATTTGAAGGGAAATATAGGGAATTAGAAGGACCAGCAAGAGGAATCCTATCAGGGTAGTGAGTTTCAAACTTTTTTTTTTCTACAAAATTGTCTCTCTGCTAAAAAATAGTGAGTAAAAATCTAAAAAGCTATAG
The DNA here is from genome assembly GCF_964237555.1 of Oryctolagus cuniculus. NCBI lineage: Eukaryota > Metazoa > Chordata > Mammalia > Lagomorpha > Leporidae > Oryctolagus > Oryctolagus cuniculus. Next base: position 31,065,248 of record NC_091451.1, on the reverse strand, counting down.
GACACTTTATGAATATCAGTAAGACCTTACATTTATTGAATTCTTACTATTGTCATACCAGGGCCTGGGGGGCAGACACACTTATAAAGAGTACTATGATGAGAATTTTCCTTTCCACTTCATTGAGAAAAAAATGTGAGCAATGTTTTTATAATTACATGTGCCTACTTTCCCATGTTGATTCCATATAACGGCTTTCTCTTATATAATGGAGAATTGACTAGGAACCTATTTTTGGCCAACTCTTCAACTGAGAAATTCAACCCATCTCTGCCTACCTACTCAGGACATTGTTTCACTTAATTTCCATTTTTTCCTGCTGCATTGACTTTTTCTGTTTTTAGCAGATCATTCTTATTTAGAAGATCACACATGCTGTATGTTCTCCCACTTTAACATATAAATGCCTCCTCTGTATCCCTCTTAGCTTGCTTTACTCAATATAGATAAAAATGTTAAAAATATTTATTTTATTGGAGAGGGAGAGACAGAGGGAGATGCCTGCAACAGGGAGAGGGAGAGGGAGGAGCGAGGAGGGAGAGGGAGAAAGAGGAGGGCGCGCGTGAGAGAGACAGACAGAGGAGGGAGGATGCGCCACATCATCACCCCAAATTCAGGAAAAGAGAAGTCCCTTTATGTCATTATATCAGTTATGGGCTGCCTGTTGGGAGATGTGGGCATAACATAGGATAAAGAGGTGTCTTGTGGATGAAGACAATTCCAAAAGAAGGTTGCAACTGCAAGCCAGAACTAGTACCTCAGTAGCTGAGTGACACTTTGGGCAGTCCTGAAGAGGGGATCTGGGTAAAGCACTTGATTATCCCAACAGTAGGATATGTGGTCATCCTACTGATTTCAGCCTTGTTGCTGAATCCAGTGACCAAGTCTTAGTTCTCATTTTACTTGACTTTTCAGCTGCCCTTGAGTGGAGTGAGCATTCTCTTTTCTTTGAAACACATTACTTCTCTTCTGGATGTCTTCTCTTGGTTTTCCTCTTCTTTTATTGGTTATTTTCCTCCTCAGTCTTCTATTATCACGCCTCTTTCTTTTGTTAATTAGTGACTTCTTTTATGACACAGATCTGTCTTCTCTCATTCCTCTGACTCTCTTGGCCAGGAAGTGCAAAGTACTACTCACAGGCCAAATCCTGCCCACCGCCTGGTACCGACAATAAGGTTTTATTGGAATATAATCACACTAATTCATACTGTCTATGGCCACTTTTGTGCTACAACCACAAAGCTGAGTATTCTAATAGAGACAGTATGACCTATCAAGCCAAAATATTTACTACCTTGTCCAGAAACATAAGAACAAGAAGTGTTCTTAAAAGCTCTTGTGAAGAGAGAGATCAATGTGTCATGAGTTTGGGAATGCATACGAGTCTTCAAAAAGTTCATGGATGTGTATTATGAAAAAATGTTTATGTGTTTCAAAAAATGTTTTATACCAAAATAAACTTAATTTTTAAATTCTATTTTTTTGCAAACTTTTTTGAAATATTCTTAAGATGGAAACAGTGTAGAGGCCTCCAATGCTAGTCAGTGGTGATTAGACTTGCTCACAAGGCATTTAAGGGTAATGACAGCCATGGGGTACACCTTCACAAGGGAAACAGCCATGGGAACTGCAGCCAACTGGCAACTTCAGCTGTAAGTGCCTCTAGACTCTGCCTTAGCCTTTGAGCTGAGGCCATGGTCTTTCCAGGCCTGCCTCGCACAATGATGAGGCATAGCAGCAGTGCTAGCCATCCATTTTTGTCTAAGGTGGACTCTTCCACAGGCAGTCTTTGTGCCAGAACGGTTGTGATGTTGCTGAGACTGTCTCAGAGCTGCCTTACAGCCAGAGGCTCTACCTAACCAGCCCTCCTCCCGCCCCCTCTTTTATCACAGGTGTCACACTCACACTGGTTGAATGATCATTTTGCTTACTCCTGCACTATCTTTCAGAGGCATTACCCTCAATAAATTTATGTGAACCTCTGTATTGGTTAGTGCTTCATGCAGGACTCAATTTATACAGGATGGTGATGCTGTTTCTAACTATGCCTTGCTGAACTGTACCTTGCTCATTCAGATCTTGCCTTGTATTCTATCCTCCATGATGTGTTCAAATCCTAGTATCTCACAATTTAGCCTAATGCCGCAACCTCTGTGAACTATTCTACTTGCTTAGCCAAAGTAAATTTATAAAATCTTCAAAATTCTATTACTTTTAAAGGAAAAAAAAACCTCAAGATTAATCTCTTAAGCATTTCAATATTTAATCTTTTTGAATATTATAGAAGCTAATTAATAAATATATTCTTTTCAGTTATAGATTTCTGGGTAACTAGTAGATTCTTTAAACAGTTTTTTGTTGTTACTGGTGAATTCAGACCTGTGTGCCAACAATTGAAATACTTTGAAAATAATTGAAATAGGCCAATGTCTAATAGCAACTACTATCAGATATAGAAGAAAACACTGGACCTCAGGCCTTGTAAAGAAGCAGTCATGTTTCTAATTAAATTTCAGACTTGTTAGAAGATTGTGCTGTGATTCAGTGATAATGGGAAATCTGGACACCAGGAGGAAGTGTAATACAAAAGTGGCTTTATCATATAAATCACACAAGAGATAAAAAAATCATATACAACTTTGACCAAAGCAGTTTTATTAACTCTACTAATGCAAACCACTTTCTGGAGGAAGGAAGAAACAAAAATAATCTTTGTCTTATATTTTTTCAAAGTCATGATTTATTTAATGAGTTCAAAATGGGATCGTTTTCGGGAAGTAATCTTGACAAACATGCTTGTCTCCTTTTGACAACAACAATAAACTGAGAGTCAAGAAAGCGAGGATCACTGAGAAATGACATTTGAAAGTTACGGTTGTGTGTGTGTGGCTGTGCAATCTGGGTCTAAAAGTTCCTGCCCACAGACTAGACCTGACTTAATCAAAGAAAGTAGAATGTATCATCGCTAAAGAAAACGGAGGTTCTTTTGTGAGCCCTATTTGCCTTTTGGAGGGCATATGACTCAACAAGACAGCACTTACTGGACTCGTGGGAAAGAAAACAGACAGTATCTGAAAACCTGGCATCCGGCATTATGAAAGTCAGCTCTCCTCCCAGAGGCTGGCCAGGCTGGGGTCGAGAAACTTGGAGCCCTGAGTTCCCTTAAGTAAGAGAGATCATGACACAGGAAGAACACAAATAAATTTCAGGGCAGTAGTGTAGGCACTTCACTTCCTGATGGTTCCTTGCCCCTTTCCTTTTTGAATTGGGAACAATGCACTTATGGAAAACTTCATGAAAGAGAAAGTTATGCTTACTCTTATTATTGTAATACCTAGCCAATTTACAGAAATTTAGTATATAATTTCTTTGGAGAGTGTTGTTACTGTGACATCATAATGTTTCTGCATGGTAAAGCTAATTCAATAGCTATAATAATAAGTGATATTCTTTATCACTCTCATTTAAATGTGGTCTTCTTTTGCCTCATATATCCAAAGGTTGTTAATGACAGAACTGTACTTCCCAAACATAATGCTTTATTTCAGTGGGGATTTATGTCAAAAAGAACCAGTAATTAGAACAATATTACTATTTAGGATGATCTTATTTACACATTGCATATAAAATCCCATGACCCAAGTAACTTTATTTTTATGTTCTCAAAAAGACATGGAGCTTTTTGAATCTTAACTATGATCTCTTGGTGACCTCAACTGATGGCAACACCACCACAATACTGGTTAAAATATTTCTCTTTTATGCATGGAACATTCGTTATCAGATGTTAGGTGTAAGTTGGAAAAGAGAATTCAGGATATATCTTTATGGTCTCTGCCATGGCTGATGCTCTTTATTTAGAAATAATAGCTTATATGAAACATATTGGTGAGGATTACAGCCCTTTGGACTATTTCCATGGAGGAGTTCCAAAGTTAAGTTCTGGAGTCCACACCCTTCTCCAGAAAGTAAGAATGAAAGCGTCCCTATCCATAAAAGGTCTTCTTTCAATAACCATTCTACAAAAGCAGTTACAAATACATTGAAGCAGAAGTTTCCCCCCTACTTTCTCACAGAAACTGATTTTGCTCCTTATTTTACATTATCAGCATTTACATGAAATCGGGGCTGGCATTGTGGAGCAGCAGGTTAGGCCGCTGCTTGCAATGCCTGCATCACCTATGAGTACCACTTCAAGCCCTTGCTGCTCTGCTTCTGATCTAGCTCCCTGGGAAAGCAGCATAAGTACTTGAGCCCCTGCACCCATGTGGGAGACCCTGATGACGTTCCTGTCTCCTGGTTCAGTCTGGCCCAGCCCCATCTGTATGGCCATTTGGGGAATGAGCCAGCAGATGGAAGCATCTCTCTCTCTCTCTCATTGTGTGTGTGTGTGTATGTGTATGTCTGTCTCTGTAACTCTTTCAAATAAATAAATCTTTTAAAAATAATACATGAAGTGAAAGGTAGATCCTTTGTTGATCTCATAAATTTTGCCTTTTTGATGATTTATGTAAGTCTTTAAGTTACTGTTATTTTACATTTATCAGAATTTAAAAATATAAATTTGAACAGATATCAATAACTACTTCACTTAATTTGGGCTAATATTCCATAATAGATAGTCAATTATGTATCTGAAATTATATCCAAAAATTGAAAATGAATGTTGCTTAAAATTACAAAAGTTTTAAAAATGTTCTGCTTAGGTAATAATTATAATAAAGGATAATGGAAACTATTTGTAATGTTTAAGAAGTATAGCCTAGATGATTGAAAAATCATTCTACTTTACTGTTGTAGTTAAGAATATGAAGGGAACTTCATAAAGTTCATGGAAAATATGCATTATCTTTTTTTTTTTTTAGAATTATCTTATTGATTTCAAAGGCAGAGTTTCAGAGAGAGGTAGAGCCAGAGAGAGAGAGAGAGAAGAGAGGTCTTCCATTCTGCTGGTTCACTCCCCAAATGACCACAACGGCCAGAGCTGAGCTGATCCGAAGCTAGGAGCCAGGAACCTCTTCCAGGTTTTCCACGTGGGTGCAGGGGCCCAAGGACTTGGGCCATCTTGTACTGCTTTCCCAGGCCATAGCAGAGAGCTGGATGGAAAGTGGAGCAGGCAGGACTCGAACCAGTGCCCATATGGGATGCCAGCACTGCAGGTGGCGGTTTTACTCACTACACCACAGCACCAGCCCCTAAGCGACATCTTTCAAAACATGAGCCTTTCGGAAAATTTAACACACAAATTAAATAAGTTTTCTTCAAAAACCTCTTGATAAAATGGAATTAAAAGGTAAATGTTTTGTTGCAATTCTTTTTTGAAATCCATACATAGTTTTCTCATAATACTTGTTTTCTGTAAACTTTTTGAAAACTCTGTGTATGTTGGGATTTCTATATTTTTGTACCAACATAAATTATCTTGTAATTCCATTGTACTATGAACTTTTTGAAGTACCTTTGTATCATGCCTGTAATAAGGATGCAATACAGATTTAAATTGGGGTCAAAGAAGCAGTCTTTTGGTACAGCAGTCAAGATGATGCTGGGAACTCCTGCAACCCATATCTCAGTGCCTGAGCTGTATTCTTTCCTATTGCTTTTTCTGATTCAGCTTTTTGCTAATCTGTGCTCTCCGAGATGTCAGGTGTTGGCTCAAGTGGTTGGGTTCCTGCCACCCACATGACAGATCTGGATTCAATTTCCAGCTTCCAACTTTATCCTGGCCCAGCCCTTACTGCTAAAAGGATTTAGGGAGTTACATAGCAGTCTCTCTCTCTCTCTCTCCCCCCTCCCATTCCTCCCTCAGTCCCCACCCAGCTCTTTCAAATAAAATAAACATATTTTTAAAAATTGAAAGGAAATGGCGTCAACACTGTGGCATAGCAAGTGGAGAATCCGCCTGTAGTGCCAGCATCCCATGTGGGTGTCGGTTTGAGTCCCAGCTGCTCCACTTCAGATCCAGCTCTCTGCTGTGGCCTGGGAGAGCAATAAAAGATGGTCCAACTCCTTGGGCCCCTGCTCCTACATGGGAGACCCGGAGGAAGTTCCTGTCTCCTGGCTCCTAGCTTCCGATCAGCTGAGCTCCGGCCATTGCAGCCAACTGGGGAGTGAACCAGCAGATGGAAGACCTCTCTCTCTCTCTCTCTCTCTCTGCCTCTCCTTCTCTCTCTGTGTAACTCTGACTTTCAAATAAATAAATAAATCTTTAAAATAAAAAGGTAAATTAGATTTAAAAAAAAAAGAAAACAACAATTTTTTAAAAATGTGGTCCAGGGTTTTTCAAAGTTCTCCTGAGATCCTTAAAAAAAGGTTAAAATTAAGAAAAGTTAAGTTTTCTAGAATTTTCAAACCTCAGTTTTAAGGGTAATTAGCTTCTGGTATAAACTTTCCAGAAATGGAAACCAATAGCTAATATGTAGCATGGTCCTAACAGTCATGATGTCTTGCTCTGGGCAAGGGCCCCTGCTCCCAAGCCCTGAGCTAGAAGCTGAACTGTGCTACAAGCTGACTCAAATAGTACTTTTATAAATTTTCTACATTCTACTAAAGCAGGATGTTGGTAGTGCTTATGAGAGAAGCACACAAAAATTTTTACTCCTATATCCATTTTTCCCCAAGAGTATTAATCCACTCAAACTACTGGGTAGTACATCTGCTTTCCAATAAGTGAGATTAATCTTTTAATTATTTCTAAATGATTCACCAACCTGTGATGATGCTACCTTAATAGACATAATTGGCTTAACTATCATTTCTATTAAAGGTAGCCTGAAATCCTCTGCCTAGTGGCGCCGGCACACCAGGTTCTAGTCCTGGTCGGGGCACCGGATTCTGTCCCGGTTGACCCTCTTCCAGGCCAGCTCTCTGCTGTGGCCAGGGAGTGCAGTAGAGGATGGCCCAAGTGCTTGGGCCCTGCACCCCATGGGAGACCAGGAGAAGCACCTGGCTCCTGCTTTTCGATTAGCGTGGTGTGCCGGCCTCAGCGCGCCGGCCGCGGCGGCCATTGGAGGGTGAACCAACAGCAAAAGGAAGACCTTTCTCTCTGTCTCTCTCTTTCACTGTCCACTCTGCCTGTAAAAAAAAAAAAAAAAAAAAAAAATAGCCTGAAACACAGACCTTAAATGTGACTGTACAATTTTGTCTTCCTTATTCTAGGAACAAGTCTGGGAATTAAGGTAAGACCCAAAGAAATTTGTCTAGGGAAAATGAGGTGAGAAAAAGACATCTTCCAATGATTTTTTATTTATTTTTTATTTTTTTACCTTTTCTGATTTCATATCTGTAACCTTTGGAAACTAATCACATGAAAATATAAAATTAGCAAGTGTCTGAATCTGTGTATAAAACATAAATTACCTCTAATTCCAAAATCTCATTTATTAAAGTACCACTCAATCTTAAAGAAAATGAAAAAAATTGGCTTACACCATTCTTTAAAAAAGAATGTTCCTTTTAACTTTACACCCACCCCACAGCTCAATTTTGAAACATATCAATTAATTGTTTTGGTCATGGACGTTTCCCAGGTGAGATTTTATGTTTTGCTCCTATAGCTTCTGGTTATCAGGAAATCCATGCTTTCCTTTACTGAAGGAATTTGCTCCTGCTGATGTTGATATATCCCTTCTAATATGCTGTCTTCTCATCTTTGCTTCTGGAGGCATTTTCTCTAGTTCACTGTCTTCATCTTTATTAAAAGCCACTGCTACTCAAAGGGTTTTTTGGAGCAAGAGTCAGAACAGTTTCTTTAGGGTTATTTGATCCAAGTTTGAAGGATATGGCTGATGCTTTCTTTGACATCTGACTACCTGCGGCAAATCCAAACTCGGAGATCTTTGTAGGTTTTGTTGGGAGGTCTGCAGCTTCTGCAGCTGATTTCTCCAAAATGCTGCAGCTGGAGCTTTCCCGTCCATTAGTCCAGCTGCTCCAGTTCTCGGGGGCTTTTCAGGCTTCTCTTCTCCTGCCTTCCCATCTCCCATTTTCCCCGCCATGACTACTTCTCCTGGTGTTTATTACAGTTTAGGAATGAACCAGTGAATTAGATTCTAATTGCTCCAGTGAACCAGAGTCACCCAGGAGTGTTTAAGAAAGCTGAATCTGGGGACCAACATCCCGTAATTCTGATTCAGAAGGTCAAAGGTAGGAATCTGAATACCTAACAAGGATTTTGGTAATTCTGATGGTAGAGGTCTCAGGATCATGCTTTAAAGAACTCAGCTTTAAATAAATGAAAGCTTTGATATGTTACCTAACCCCAGCTTCCTTTTAAAAATAACCTTTGCGTTAGAGAAGCTCTAAAGTGATTATCAAGGTCTTGAAGACAGTAGGTAGTTGACTCATCTTCTGTCCCATGGGCACTAATTGACATTTATCCCCAGCATAGTCACTTCCACAGCCCACACATTTAATGATGGCACAACCCTGTGGTTAGAATCTTCATAAATAGAAATATACACAGCGGTGGTGGCCTTTTATTTATACACTAATTTCAAAGAGAATTCAGAGCAGTTAGCTGTGTGCAGTCTGTTTACTAAACAGAGTTTAAGCAATGGGCATAGACAGGATCCTTTCAGCTTAATATCTACCAGATGATTAAAAAAGGGAGCTTCCTGTTCACAACCAAGCCAGCAAAGCAGTAATACCTGTAAAATAATTAGGGTACAGCATGTGCTTAATTTATTCCAAACATTGCAAGATTTTCACATTAGCATTAATGGCTTGCTTATAGTGAAACCCTAGAGGCCACATAAAATAATGGGAGGCTCAAAAATTGTAGCTAAAAAGGAAGTGTTAAAAAAAATTGCTCATAGTTAATGTTTGTGGTGTGCTCCACCAAAAGATTGTGGTTCAATGTTCACATTGTTCTCTCCAGACAGTACTAATTTGTTTCCAATTAAAAGAAAATCGATCGCAAATGACTTCACAGGGCAGCCTGGTTAAAAGAATAAAACCTAGCTTATAATCTTGCCTTAGGAGCAGCAATTTTGCCTCAGGGCACGAATCTAGCCCTCAGTTGTACAGTGGAGCTGTGTCTAAAGGGAAGAGTTCGAGTTACTCTGGTGATGGAATTAATTGGGCTGCAGAATGTAGTTATTATCCTCTATTTGGGTAGTCTGCAGAAGCTTATAGGTCTTTGTGGTGGATAGGGTTAATAAATTTCATCTCAATGCATATTGAGTAATTGTTAATGCTTACTCTCATTTTTTAAGAGTATGAAACTTTCTGCCTACCCCTTGTCATGAGATGGTAATTGTTTCCTTGTGATCCTCAACTCTGATATGTAGACAATGAGCTATGAGGCGAGCATCTGATGAAGAGGGGACAGAGAGAAAGCAAGTTTTCTGAGTGATATGATAAAAGTTGCTGAAGACCTGTGATTCTCTCCCACTCCTGACAAGTAAAAGTTGGGAAATACTTCTCATTCCTCATATTTGCATTAAAGTCCTGGAAGCAACAGAAATTAGGATTCACCATCTGAAAAGGGAAATGCTCTTGTATTTCAAAAATTTGAACACTTACAAAGTTTAGCTCTCTTATATTCATTTAACTGCGATACATAGTGAGAAGAAACTGAGACCTTAATAAACTTGAGTTATTCCATATTCTTCAGAGAACATATTCGCCAAAGTATGAATGGATGTGTGCTGAATTAATTAGTCCTACACATTAAGAGCTATTGGTTGAGATAATGTCTTTGAGATAAGAAGTAAATTGTTTCTAATAAGAACAATCCATTGAACTGATCAAATTCTGGAATGAAATCAACTCAAATAGTTGTTCCCCTGAGCTCTCATTTGCTAGTAAGGAGGACTGTGCTTGTATCAAAAGAAACAAACCCCAACTCAAACTTGTTTAAGCAAAGCAAAAGAGATTATTGGAAAAAAAAAAAAGATCATAGGGGAGAATGAGAACTCTACTTGTCTAATTTCATGAGCATGTATCATAAGCTTCCTGAATCTTTATAAATGGCAGAAGTTATTACATACTATGGGACCAAATAATTTTATAATATATATATATATATAATAAAATTATTGTCTTAAATTGCATTTCTCCAACAGTTAAATTGTGTTAGGAAAAAAAAATAACCAAAACATCGAAATAAGGCAAACATCATGTGGCATATCTTGTTGATAGTATAAGGAGAATGGAGACACCCAAAGCTCTCTTTCCTATTTTGGTTAAAGAACTCAATTAAATGAGTTTACACGTTAATATGCAGATTTTAGCGCAAGAGAGATATAAGTAATTTTTGTGTAGTAGCAAATAATCTCAGTTATGATTTATTGCCCTCTAGGACAATAATCAGTTTTTTAAATCTAATCTTGGCAATTTTATCCCATTTCTTTTTAAAATTTATATGCAGTATTCACAAACACTTTTTAAACTGATGTCATTATCTTACTGGCTTTCTTACTACTAATTAATATGTTGAATAAAATCTTTGACAAGGATTCATTTTATAGTTGCACAGAAGCTAGGATTTTACCATTTTGAAAATTATACTTTAGTCACATCTAAAATGCCTTTATTGGATAGCCACTGGTGAAGCATAAACTAATTCTAGTATAAGGGTCTTTAAAAGTTACTTGCACACTGTGGTTTCCCTACATAGATTCTGTTCTCTTTGGAAAAATGGACTCATTGCTGTTGTTCAACAATCTAAGTTATTCTCATGCCTACAGGGGGTCATTAAAGTTACTGTTTTCTTTTGTTGGGACTGCTCCCAAATTCACATATGACTTACTCCCAGATTCTTTCAGGTCTCTGCTTAAATCTCACCTTTGTGGAATGGTGTTCTTGTTAATTCAATCAGGTCTTTTCTGTTACTTAAGCTGATTTAACTTTCTTCACAGCACCATCATTTTTTATATATATATATATACACACACACACACATATATATATATGTTTATCATCTGTGGCCTGTCATTAGAATGTAAACTTTATGAGTAAGGATATTATATATCTGTTCCAGATTTCCATTTTTGTCAGCATTGGTTTCCAGGCAAAGTTTATATTATTTGGCACAATATGTACTATAGCTAGTAGAAAAGCAGAAAGAAGACTGTTATCAGCCAACACAATGAAACCATATGTATGAATTTAAAATAAGCCATAGTAACAGATAATATCAAACACTCAATATGTGCCAGGCTATATTCTAAGTACAATTATTTTATGTAAGTTATATGTATACTCATGCAATCCTCTGAACTGCCACCAAGCGAAGAACTATCATTATTTCTATTTTATGGATGAAACAGTGAGACACAGGAAGACCTGGAATTATCAATATCAAATATCAGAGTGTCTTCAGTTAAACAAAAGTAAATTTTGACATCTACCTCTGACCTCTTGTTAAGTGGAATATAAGTTCCATAATGACTGTGAATCTGGTCTTTTTTTTTTCTGTTGTATTCCAAGGCCTAGGAAAGAATGCATTATATATTAACATATAAATAATTGATGTGTTAATGAATTTTTTAGGTTCACATTGTTTCTGACACTTTCCTTTATCATAGAGATATGAAAGGCAACAAGAAGGCATCTCTGAAGTCACACTTTATACCCTTGAATTTCCTTTCATACGGAAAAAAATTTAGTTTCATTTTATTGGAAAAGCAGAGAGACAGAGATAAGACAGAGATAGATATTCCATCTGCTGGTTTACTCCCCAGATGCCTGCATTAGCCAAGGCTGAGACAGGTCAAAGCCTGTAACTCAACCTAGGTTTCCGCTGTGGGTGGCAAGAACCCAACCACTTTCAGCTGCTCTGCAGGGTGCATGTGATGCAGGCATCCCAAATGGCATTTAACTGGTGTGCCAGAAGCACAACTCAGTCCTTATAATTTCTGCAAACTCAAATGCCAATTTACTTTGCCAGACTCTGGAAATATGTTGTCAGCCATGTCAAAATGAGCAGGGGTGACCTCACCCAAACACACTGGATCCTGAGAGCCAAAACTGCCTCTGGCTGGTTGGAGGTAGGCCCCTTGGGGTGTTTGAAGTAGCTTTGTTGTTCAGCTTCCCTTCCTGCCTGTGTCTTCTCTGTCAAGCCAAGAAGAAAATCTACCAATCCTAGTGAGCCAAGTAAGATGAAATTTAAAGTAAGTAGCATACTCTTATGCATTTTCACTGGCCTAAGTAGGTCCATAACGGAATCAATTGGTTTAATGAGTTTGTGTGTGAAAGAAGTAAATGTCATAATTGCAGTTTTAAAAGAAGCACATAGGATAAAATTACTTCCCAAAGGCTGACACTTCTACAGCAAAAGCCAAATCAAGATATGACCTTAGAATTTTTCAGCGTATAACCTGTTTTCTGTAAAGAAATTACCATGACAGTGCTTTAAACCCAGAAAGCTGTCAGAAATCTGATGCAAGGCTTAGTATCATTGGAGATGCTATTTTTGAAATATGCACAAGGAACACAATTTTCTGTGTTCTAGAAAAGTAACAGAAGTCACAGTTCTTGTAACAGGTGGTACTGGCAATAGGACAAACAAAGCTGAAATGAGAAAGTTGAGGGCATTTTCAAAAGCCGTTGTAAAAAAATTATTAGAAACATTTAAAAATATTCTGTGTACAACTGAAACTGAAGTCATAGAGAAGCTTTGAAGTATATATTTAATTTCTTCAGAACTTTTAGTATTAGGCTTGGCTGTCTCTTGGTCCCAGACAACCTATACAAAGGTTGGCAGAATAATTAGCACCTGGATTTCTGGGTTAAAGAAAAAAAATCCCTCCATTATCTGATTGATCCTCTGGTTTATTTTCTCTTCCTTTTTTATGGTGCCTTTTTACCCCTGCTGTGCTCAGTGGGGGATCGAAATGAAGTTAAATGAGAAGAAACAAACAATCCTAGTCTCTTTTGAATTCTTAAAGAGAAGCTAGAGTAATTTACAAATGCTGGCCTGAGATAGTGCATTTTTTGGTGCTTTTAAAATATTGATATCTATATGATTTAATATTTTGAACTTCTGTGAAAGCACTTTTTTTTTTTTTATCAAGGAAAGCATCATTTGAGGAGCAGCTTTCAAAATGAGGTCACAACAGAATATTGTCTCTATTTGAGAAAACAGACAACTCTGACTCTTTCCATTTAATAGAATAGGAAACAGAGGACAAGAAAGGATCCTTTACCTTATAGGGGCAGAAGGAATGCAAAATCTGGATCCTTCACTTCATTTCTTGTATGTGAAAATAAACAAAGACTCTCAGGTATGTACTTCAGTATAGAAGAGCAGACATTCAGGGATTTTTTTCTTCATTTGAAAGAAATGTGAATTTTTTTGAAGATGACATTGTGTTCCACGAAATTCCCAGAACATTACATGAGTATGGTCCATAGAAAAGATCATGATAAATGGTGTCAAAGATAAGCTGAACATATAATGCTTTTTCATAGATAAAAATGTAAACTAATATCTTAGAGTCCCTGGACCTCAGGTACATGGAATGGAAAATGGAATTAATTTTTCTCCAGGTGTTCTATTTCTCAGAAAATTGTGGAAATGGCTTGAGTACCTTTTATGGTACTAGGTAAAACTTTATTGGACTACAGAAAAGGAAATAAGTCTTCCTTGACTTACCTGGAGGGACTGCTCAACTTTGGAGAAACTGAACAAGAAGTAGACAAAAACGTCTAACACCTAGACTCAGGTGGAATGAAACAATGTATGGAAAGACAGAAAGGCCAAGGCTAAAAACTAAGGGAAGGGTAGGGCAACATCAGAGCAACTGATGTGGGGTAACAAAAGATGGATTTGTAGTGGGTCCAGAGGTGAACTCTGTAGAATATCAATCCACATCCTAATCTCTGGAGCCTGAGAATACCACTTTCTATGAAAACATACGTGATTAAGTTAACAATTTTGAAGGAAGTGTATCCTGGATCATACAGGTTGCACCCAGATGCAATCATATGTATCTTTACAAGAAAGACACGCAAATCTATTATGTTACCTGGTGAATAGTTAATAACAATTTACTGTCTCCTTGGGAATCACTGAGAGAATATATTTTACATGTTCTCACTTAGAAAAAACTGATTAAGTATATGAAATACGGCATATACTATTTAGAAATTTACCCTAATTGTTCAAATTACTGAGCTGCAAGGAGACTCCTGTCTATAGAGATGTGTTTAGAGTGTGAGAAACAGAAAAGCAAACAAATGAGGGGAACACGCTACACCCAGTGACTGGCAACTGTGGAAAGCAATCACCATCCGTAAAGTTGAATAACAAGAAGAAAGAGTGTTGAAAGAGCCCAGGAGAACTGGAACCAGGGAAGAGCTTCCTGGAAGAGGCTGCATTCCTGCAGATTTCCAGCAATCGCCAGATGTACAGCACCAAAGCAGAAAAGAAGTGGGGAGGAATTCTCCAGCCTCTGTCTTCCAGTTCTCTGATGAGTTCCAAAGGGAAGCTTGGGGGTTACAGATGATCAGATATGGAAACCAGCACAGGAGAATGGAGAAGGAGACGATCAAAACAGAGAGTGTTTGAACCAGACATGTTTAAATGTTTCAGAAATTTTAGTTCTAGCCCTTATAGTACCTGCTCTACAAATTTTATCTTGTTTTTATTTACATATTTGGTTGAAAAGTAAAGCCCAAAGAAAATGAATTACCAAGGTGACCTAATTTCATGTGGCTTCTCTTTCACTCATCCATAGGCCACTTAGTCTTCCTTTTTAGGAACCTCCCATTCCTGGTCCCTGCAGGTACAACTATCTCTGCCTACACACTCTTGTCTCAGAGTTCTGTGGGTCTCCCTCCTCTTGTTGAAGTCCTTCCACAAGGGTTATCTGTTCAAGTAACTTCCCTGTCATCCTTTACCCTCATTTATCTTTCTTCCTACCCTTTGACTATACTTCACAGCTCTGTAGGCTTTGACTTAGTGTTGTCTGCTCCTCCCATTACAACATAAGTCCCATGAGAGTGAACTTTGCACAGCCATGTCTTTCCAGTGCCTGTCCCTTAGTAGGTACTCAGGAAATATCATTCATTGATTTCCAGTGAAGTGGGCTCAGGATGCAAATCTGTGTGTGTGTGAATGTGTGTGTGTGTGTGTGAGATTTTGATTTTGAGGCCTATTTTCCATAATCACAGGGTAGGATTCAATGGAAATGAAAGTTAAGAGCAATGCATACTACATAGGATTATCAGTTAAAATCTTAGGAACAAAAGGAATGGTAAAATACCATAATAAAGGGGGCCGGCACCATGGCTCAGTTGGTTAATCCCCCGCCTGCAGCGCCAGGATCCCATATGGGTGCCAGGTTCTAATCCTGGTTGCTCCTCTTCCAGTCCAGCTCTCTGCTGTGGCCTGGGAGAGCAGTGGAGGATGGCCCAAGTGCTTGGGCTCCAGCACCCACATGGGAAACCAGGAAAAAGCACCTGGCTCCTGGCTTCGGATCAACGCAGCGCCAGCCATGGTGGCCATTCGGGGAGTGAACCAACGGAAGGAAGACCTTTCTCTCTGTCTCTCTCTCTCACACTGTCTATAACTCTGTATGTCAAATATATTAAAAAAACCATAATAAAGAGATGATGGGTATCCCTTATCATGATATAATAAGAAAGAGCAAGGTTAAAAAATTGATTAGAATTTTGTTTGGTTAGTTCACACACACAAATGTGTACACACACACACACACACACACACATCATCACCATCATCATCCTCCTCATCATCCTCACTCCCCACAGGCTGTTCTTTCAGAAAATTATATACATTTCTACTGACATCGAACATTCATATGCAGGTTGGGAAGATAAGCAGAGGATGGATGCACACTGTGTATCCAGAAGTGGGCTTTGACACCAGTTGGAGTTGTTCGTGCAGATTTTCCAGCCAGCTCTAAGGTGCCCGGGAGCGTCTCCCTGAAGCACTTCTCACTATCAGACCCAAAGCAAGCAAAATGGCCTGGAGATTTCAACCAAGCACTCTATAAATAACAGCGCTGGGACAGAGTGGGTCAAGGTTATACTGGGATCTATATTTTTCTCCTTTGGCCCCTTTTTGTGGTACTTTTCATAAAATGTCACCTAGTATGAATGAGACCTAAAAATATCTTTTGAGGAAGGACTACCTCTTAAAAGGGAAAAGGAGTATTTCCCCCTTATTCTTTGTATTCAAAATAATTGATGTGCCCTGACTGGAGATGCAGACAGAATAGTTTCAGTTGCCACCTTTTGTAGTCAGTTTGAGCAGCTGTAACAGAATACCATAGACTGGGTGTCTTAAACAATAAACATCTGTTTCTGACAGTTCTGGAGGCTGGGAAGTCCAAGATCAAGATGCTGGCAGATCCTGTGTCTGATGAGGGTCCTCTTCTTGGTTTGCACACCATCTTCTCTTTGTATCCTCACATAAAGGAGAGCAGAGGGAGGGAGCAAACTTGCTGCTCTCTCTTCTTACAGGGTCACTAAGCCATCTTGAAGTCCCCGCTTCATGATCTAATTATCTCTCAGTGTTTCCAAATCCAAATACAGTTGCATGTACGGATTAGGGTTTTAGAGTCACACAACATTCAGTCCATGGTAGCATCTGACCACACATAGTGGAAGAAAAAGAAGGTTTTCAAAGTTAAATGGCAAAGAAAACTCTGAAATTTCTGAAAACATTTCTGTTATCCCAAATAGTCTGATAATTATATTTAATATTTATTGTATAATAAGCACATTGTATATTGTATAATAATAAGTTGTTACATAAGCTATGGTAGAAGAGAGGAAGGCTTGCTGCTTTCCTAACCTCTTACCATATCGTCTGACAGGACTACAATGGCCAGCATTGGGGATGATGCTTTTAGATGCTTGCCTTGAGGATGCAGCTTTTCCAAAAGGGATTCTTTTTTCTTTTCATTGCACTTCTTCTGAAATTTATATGGTTACTTTTTGTTG
This sequence comes from Oryctolagus cuniculus, assembly GCF_964237555.1. Taxonomy (NCBI): domain Eukaryota; kingdom Metazoa; phylum Chordata; class Mammalia; order Lagomorpha; family Leporidae; genus Oryctolagus; species Oryctolagus cuniculus. Next base: position 31,048,334 of record NC_091451.1, on the reverse strand, counting down.
TAAATCTACTCCTCTTTGGAAGCCAGATTGACCCCCTTCTTGTGGTTCCTGGCAGTCCAGAGTGGGGCTCACCTCACTGCCATCAGGGTGTGCAATCAGTGAGCACCCTGAAGCTTGTACTTGCTTCTCATTGAATGTCTTGTCACCCATATTGATGATCCTAACTTTGCAAGCATGGTGCTTGGAGCCCAAGGAATAGGTACCCATGCCCAGCCTCGGAGCCGTGGACTCCTTTTTGTTTCCACTAGTGTGTAGGCCTCCCCGTTCATACTTCCTCTCTTTACAGAAGGACTTTCTCTTGTCCCCTCTTGTGGCTTTTGTGCAACTTGCCTTACAGGATACCTATTGTATGTGGCCTCAGTAGCTGGTTTGTCATGTGCCTTCTAGATGTAATATTTACATTACTGACCTGACATTCACAGTCCTCAGAAAGTGCTGCAGATCACCACTAGCCATCTGCATAACTTTGTTCTTGTTCCTTTTTTTCTCATCTTGCTCTGAAGTTGTTTCATTTTGCCATTGAAATGCTCAGGGCCGGTGCCACGGCTCACTAGGCTAATCCTCCGCCTTGCGGCGCCGGCACACCCGGTTTTAGTCCCAGTCGGGGTGCTGGATTCTGTCCCGGTTGCCTGTCTTCCAGGCCAGCTCTCTGCTGTGGCCCAGGTGTGCAGTGGAGGATGGCCCAAGTGCTTGGGCCCTGCACCCCATGGGAGACCAGGAGAAGCACCTGGCTCCTGCCATCGGATCAGCGTGGTGCGCCGGCCGCGGTGGCCATTGGAGGATGAACCAGCGGCAAAGGAAGACCTTTCTCTCTGTGTCTCTCTCTCACTGTCCACTCTGCCTGTCAAAAAAAAAAAAAAAAAAACAAACAAAAAAAAACAACTCAGCTTTCCTTCTGTCCCTTTTCCTCTTTCGTGAGGGAAACTTTTACTTGACTCTATAATATACAGTCTTCTTTACTAAAGGAGGCTAAAGAACTTGGAAAAAGATGATATAAGAAATGTGCCATTTCTGGATTTAAAAAAAGAAGCTGAATTCAAGTTGTGAGAATAATTTTATTTATTTTTTTAGAGGCAAAGAAATTCTGGGGCCATAATTAAATTATTGAACCAAGTAGGCAGCATTGTTCACAGGGATGATTACAAGTGTGGACTCTGTACTCCTCATACTGCCCTAGTCTGAATCATGGATGCACTTACCAGCTATTTAACACTGGGTCATTTACTTCATCTCCTTGAGACTTGGTAGCTCCATGTGACCAATGAGAATGCTAATAATGCTTTTTACAGTGTAATATAATTGACAGGAAGTACATGAGCCTAGCACAGTAAGAGCTCAGTGAGTGTTAACAGTGATTATTAAGAATTTTAGGTCTGTATTATCATTCCTTCAAAGTAAGAACTTATAGCTACATTTCTGGAAGTGTATAAACTGTGATATTGAGAATGGATTTTTTTTCTTTGACTATAAGAAGCACATTTAGTGTTCAAAAATTCCAAACCTCACTCTGAACATTATCATTGTATTATTTCCCATCTAAAATGCAAGCATGCTGAGCAGACTCACTCACTTTCAGATGCAGGCTCTGACAGAAACATTTCTCATATTTTCTTATGCCATGAGGCCTGCATTAAGGCTGTGAATCATGTAAGTGCATTTAGACTGGGTAGATTCTGCTAAGGACAGGGCATAAATGGAAATAAAGTACATTTTTCATTTGCTGTTCATTCTCAAATCCTACTAATGTCGATGAGAATTATGTGTTACATAAAAGAAAAGAAAATAGATCATTATTTCAGTCTATTGCTCTGAGTTTTTGCACTCAACAGTATTAGATTTCTTTCATTTTAATATCTTTCTGTAAGTACACAGTAGGTGTGTAATGCTTGCTAATTAAATGAAAGCACAGATACTCAATGCTGCTTACCAGTCCTTCAGATTCTGAGTAACACCGGGTGCCTAGGCTGTTATGCAGGTGACAATGAAACAAAACACACCTATATTCTATTGTGATTTCTGGCCTAATCACCACCACATTGTCCCCTTCCCCATACACACATGAATACACACTTTTTAGTGTAGCAAAACCCTCCTAGCAAGAGAGAAATGTAACCTTGGCATATAGAAATGATCATATACTCTAATCTTGAAAAATAATTTTAAATTGTTATTACCAGCTCTGTCCTGTGTCTATAGTATTAACTTCAGCATAAATCATATGTCACAAGGATATAATGCATAATATTGATTTTGATTTTTTCCCTCCAGGCTGTGTCTTAGCTCCTGGCCTTGATCTTAAAAGTAAGATAGATGTTAGGCATTATTATCTAGCAGAAGGAGTGAAAAATCAATTTTATCTCATGGCTCTTCATTCCCATTCTCTGCAATGGTCAGGTAGTAACACTGCAAACACTGTAAGTTCACATTTACTTACTAATGGGTGTGATGCTAGTCTGGGAATCCACTTGTCATACCTGATGCATATTTTCAGGCGATAAATTTGTAATTATTATGATAATTCACTAACATACTTTTTCATAGGAAAAACAATTTCATAAAACATCACTATATGAACAGGGTAACTTTTTAAAAGGAACATTTTTATTTTGAAATCATTTTTAATTTGTAGGAGAGTGGCAAAGATAATAGAGAGTTTCCACTTAAGCTTCCCCTAATATTGACATCTTACATAGCCATAATACATTTTTTCACAACTAAGAAATTAACTTGGTGTGATACTGCTATCTAACCACAGACTTGTTTCACCTTTCCATAGTTTTTCCACTAATACCCCTTTTTTCACATTTCCTGAAGTGTTTTTTTCTTTTGTGTATGCCATATATTTTTAGGAAATACCTATTTGTTAATGGTGAGAATATAAATGCAACTGAATACCTAATCCTGGAGATATTTTTGATTATTTACATTTTTGAAGTTTGTCAGAGAAGGGAATGATACTTGGGAAACCAATCAATTTTAGTGAAATGGTTTCTGACATCACTGTCAAGACACACGGGTCCATTCTAGTCAGTGGAATGATATATCACAAGCAAATTGCTACTACTAATAAAATATTGACATTGGGGAGTGGTTTTTATATTTGTAAACTTTATTGAAAAATTATCCTCATAATAACCCTATTGTCACTTATGTTTTGAAATAGTTTGAGTGAGAGTAAAAAGATCATGTTACAACTACGAAATCAACTTTTTTTCATAAATCTAACTGTACTTATTAATTGCTTTATTCTTCACTTTCATCTTTGAAATGGAGCAGACTGTAATCCTTATTCCTACTTTGATAGAAACCATGATCCTCATCATAAGAACAGGGACTTTATTAGAGCTTTATATCATAAGAAAATAATTTTAAAATCCTTTTATTCAGCTGTTTTTGATGATCTTATTCTTAAAGGGTTGATTGCTGCCAGTTAGATTACCTCTAGAGCACTGACTCTGGTAACACGTAAGGACACATTCTGTAGGAAATATGCTACAAAATACCATCTTTTCTTCACTTTTTTATAATGTTAGGGATCATGTTAGTTGTTACAATTGTTTTTTGAATAAGTAAAAGGGTTTGTGCTTGTGATGGTACTTTTCACAAATTCCCTCATTCATTGAAGAAAATGTGAGTGTCTAGTATGGCTCAAGCACTGTGTTAGGCATTGGAAAAAAGAAGATTCATAATACATAGCTTCTCTCCTTTTGCTTTCTGGAGGTGATAAATATGTACTCAATAAGAAGTCCCAAGTAATAAGTTATTTTATATAATGTACATGCCTGTCTTCTTTGGTAAGAAGATAATATTTTAAATGAGTGAAGAAGTAGAAGGAGAAGGAGAAAGAGAAGGAGAGGAAGAAAGAGGCAGATGGAAGAAGGAGGAGGAAGAAGGTAATTCTCAGGAGACCAATACTAAGTATAAGAGGAGGATGATTCCAGGTAGACAAAGCCACATGCTAATGTAAATGGGAAAGGCATATGAGAAAGTGAATTCCAAGTAGTCTGGAAATGCTGTAATATGGAATACTGTGAGAAAGAGTAGCAATAATGGGATCATAAATTACATCTGTCATAACTGAGGTAAGAGATGATGGGATCTGAACCAAAGTAGTACCAGGAGAAGTTAAGAATATGAGATGGATTCCAGAAACTGAAGATGTCCAGATTTCTGAAAAGGGTGTACCTTTCACGTGGGTCAGGTAGGGACAGAGGAGGATGACTAATGATTTTAGAGCACTTGTATTCATATGGGAATGAGGGCGAATGTGATACATTCCATTCAGACATGTTAATGTGGAGGATTCTGCATGATATCCACTTTAATGTCAGCTGTGCAGACCCTAAGAGGGAGAGAGAGAGAGGTGGGATAATTTTATGTGGAATCTCTCAGCTTCTGGTAAGAGTGGGATCAAGTGCAATCATGAACTCAAAGGAAGATTAAAGAAGAATAAATGGACCTTATCTGTAAAGAGAAAGAGAAGTTCAGTCAAGAGGTGGTGAAAGAGAGGCCAGGTTGATAAGAATAAAAATCAAAGAGGCTGATAAAAGCCTGTCACAAAACAAAGAGGGACAATCTTAGGGTGAACTGACTAATAATATCCCCTGTTGCAGAAAGGCTGGGAAGATGACGGCTGAACAGGCTGGGAATTGAGAATCAGACATTTGTTGGTTACATCATTAAGAGTAGTTTGGGTAAGAATACTGAGAGACATGGACAAGAAATTACAGTATGCTACTGAATGGTGGAGAGAGCAAAAGTTTTATTTATTGTCCTTCATTTTGTTTTTGTTTGTTTCTTTTGTTGTTGCTCTTGTCTGCTAATCAAAGAGAGGCTTACTCCACTCATCTGCAGAAGGGGAAGATCCAGAAAGCAGGGAATCATTGATGGAGGGAATTTGAAGAAAAGTCTGAAGACATGTAAGTGTAGACCAAAAGTGAAGGGACTAGCCTTAGAAAGGAGCAACAACAAAAGAAACAAATAAAATCAAAGTAAAGGACAGTAAATAAGAACTTTGCTCTCTTCACCATTCAGTAGCATACTATAATTTCTTGTCCCATGTCTCTCAGTATTCTTACTCAAATTACTCATAATGATGTGACTAACAAACTTCCAATTCTCAACCCTTCCCAGTCTGTTCAGTCCTCATCTTTCTAGCCTTTCTTAACTTTAAGTTAATCCAATGAGTGGAGACAAGGAAAAGAACATTGTAAGAGATATAGGACAGAGAAGGAAAGTGTTTAAGGTGTATTTATTGGTTTGAAAGAGTTAGGGGGCTGGTGCTGTGGCATAGTGGGTAAAGCTGATGCCTGCTATACTGGCATCCCATGTGAGCATCGGTTCAATTCCTGGCTGTTGCACTTCTGATCCAGTTTCTTGCTAATATGCCTGAGAAAGCAGCAGCAGATGTCCCAAGTCCTTGGGCCCCACATGGGAGACCCAGAAGAACCTCCTGGCTTCAGATCTACCCAGCTCCACCTGATGTGGCCATTTGGGGGAGTGAACCAGTGGATAGAAGACTGTCTCTCTCTGCCTCTTCCTTTCTGTAACTCTGCCTTCAAGCAAATAAATAAACCTTTTTTTTTTTTTTTTTAAAAAAAAAAAAGAGTTATAGAAAGAGAGGGAATGGGTTTGTTTCCCAAATGACTGCATTGGCTGATTTTGGGCCAGCCTGAAGCCATGAGTGTAGAACTCCATTCAGTTCTCCCACATGGCTGACAGGAGCCCAAGCACTTGGGTCATATTCCATTACTTTCCCAAGTGCATTAGCCAAGGACCTGAATTGGATGTTGGAGCATCCAGGACTAGGGACTGAACCAGCACATATATGGGACGCCAGCATTGCAGCCAGTATCTTACCCCATTGTGCTACAATGCCAGCTCCTGGGAATTCTTAATTAATGATTTTCATTGTCTCTAGGACTTAGGAAACTTGTTATAATACTGAGCATAACATAGAGAAGTGTATCCCACTGAGTTTAAAAAGTAAGATGGAAGTTTAGAACATGTGCTTGGAAAAATGGGAAGAGAAGGATTGCCAAGAAACACTGAAAATTCTGCAAAAGCTAGGAAAATATATATACATAATATATATTTTAATAATTAAATTTATAGTTTTATAACTTATAATTTATAAATATATGTATATGTAAGCTTATTTATATATAAGCTTATTTATATATAAATGTATTTATATATATACAAATTCTCTAGGTTGTTATAGCTCTATATAATTTAACCAGTAAGAACATGGAAGAACATGTTATAGCTCTATATAATTTAACCAGTAAGAACATGGCAGAAAGCAATGAAAATGCAAAACTGAATCAAAATTGTGAAGTTTCTAAGATATCAATGGTGAGAGGACAACAGCAAAATTCAGTGCACTGTGTCATTAAGTGTTTAAATAGGGCAGTAGACCATGGACTCAAGAGATAGAAGATATAATAAATCCAGGAGAAGGAAAATAGATTTAAATGAAAGGATGGAGCCAATACAGAGGACAAACAAGCCTAAATTAACAGATGGAATTGACTGTGTAATTGAGAATTAAGTGGGACTGATTAATTTAATTTCATATGTGCTCTCTCCACTTATCTTGCAATGTTGTCAAGTTTTTAGCCACAGAACAGAATTGCAGGTGAGACTGTACACAAGAAAAAGTGCTTCACGCTCTCATGAGTAAAAAGCAAGATTAATAAAAAAAAGCACAACTTCCTGTTATTGCTCTTCAGAAATAGTGTGTAGGAATGAGGTCAACTACAGAGACCTGCTGAGAATGAACATGCTACTATTTATTGCCTCTTTAGATGAAAACCCAATTTCATCTTCTATCAAAGATCAAGCAACTGCTATTTTATGGTAAACATAGCAACTGCCTTACAGAAAATTACTGTTTTAACAGGTGCAGTCTTACATTCAATAGCGATTTAAAATTGGCTTTCTGACTAGCATTGTGCTCACATCACCCGTTTAAATAATCTCTTTGGATATATTCTCACACATAAACATCATTAAAGGGTATGTTTACATTATGTTTAATCACAGGGTATTCATGAAAACATCTCTGCCCAGAAGAACTTTTGCCACTTAATATATTTTATCTTGTTTGTTTATACTGCTTATCAAAGCATCCGAGGCAAATAATTTGAATTATTCTATTGAGAGAGGGGGGAAAAAGCCACAATAAGCTTTTGGAAGTTTTATTAATATTAGTTTTATGACATAAAGAGCAACTCTTTATTCATGAAACAAATATTTATCCAGCATCTGCCAGGTACCAGGCTTTGTGCTAGGTAATATGCAAGGCATTCGTTTACAGTATATTAAAAAAAAAAAACTGCTGTAGCTAGTACTTAAAGAGTGGACATAGCTGATGTAACAGTCAGGGTAATTCATATATTAACTGTAACACTGGGTGGAATGTCTGCTGTGCACTAGCAAGGACATTGCCTAGGTATCTCATTCATTCTTCATGTGTGGGTATGGAATAGGAGAGCCTGTCATATCATGGATATCACACACAGGTGCAAGGTGACTACTTAAAGCGGGCTACTTAACGTGGGTTCTCAGACCATGAAGTGAGAGGTAGAAAACATTCTTCAACCTTTGAATGAAAATTTGCATTCCTTTCTATTATGAATGCAGGAAACAAATCATTGTAGTGTTAGTGCTATCTGTGGATCTGTCATCAACAAAAATCAGAAGGAAATATCTACAGTTATTGGAGACATCTCAAAATACCCTGATTTTCAATATCAATTTGAAATTATTGGAGTTATTAGATTACCATATGTATTTTCTTAATCATTAAAGGAAAAAATTTGTATTGCTATATCAAAAATTCAGTTCATTGAATTATTTGATAACTGAATTATAATTGGTTTCATTCATGTTTAGAGACTTTTAAAATATTTTTAAAACATTACTTAAGACTTGATACTGGTACAGATTGCTTACAATCATGGCCACAGTAGCTTCTGCCCTCTCTGTTGGTGTATTCTTTTGCAATGTGACTTTGTCACCTTTCCCATTCAGAAACAGAGTTTTTATCCCTCTTGAATCTGGTCTGGCCTTGTGACTTGTTTTGACAAATAGAATTTTGAGACTTCTGGGTCTCAGTCCTGTGAACTCTCATAGCGCTATTCTCTCTCTTGCTGCCCTAGTCATAACATACATAGAAACCAAGACTAGCCTTCTTGATGATTTGAGACCCTGTGGCATGAGGGGCCTTTACATTCCAGAACCAACAGTAGATGTGAGCAAGGTCATCTTACAGTAGTTGAGCTTCTTGATGACTGCCTCCGAAGGAGCACCTCGGGTGATACCAACAGCAGGTCCTCCAAACTGAACACGCCCCCGATTGCCAACTCACACAATCTGGAGCAAATGCTTGGGAGAAACTTTTGGGGATAGTTTTATTAGGCAGTACCACACAACTGAAACTGGTTGTGTCCCACATGACTGCCAAATGTGATCGCAATCCTTCAAATTAAGAACTGTGCCCTGAACAGATACTATTTATTTGGTCTTCTGTTTTTTTTTCTTTTTTTTTAAACTTTTATTTAATGAATATAAATTTCCAAAGTACAGAATATGGATTACAATGGCTTCCCCCCTATAACGTCCCTCCAACCCGCAACCCTCCCCTTATCCACTCCCTCTCCCCTTCTATTCACATCAAGATTTATTTTCGATTCTCTTTATATACAGAAGATCAGTTTAGCATACATTAAGTAAAGATTTCAACAGTTTACTCCCACACAGAAACATAAAGTGAAAAATGCTGTTTGAGTACTAGTTATAGCATTAAATCTGGTCTTCTGGTTTTAAGCCTAATTAGTCAGAATCTGAATATCTTATCAGTTGAGTACTTCTCATTTTGTTTTTCATTTAGAAGTTCACACACACACACATGTACACAAACACAACTAATAAAGTAGTGACATTTATCTTGAGGATTAAGGTCTTGAGGGAAAATAGTGGTATATTTTTTAACTTTTAAGCTATTTGTATGATTTATAATAATCTATCAATAATCTAAAAATTTGCCACTTTTAAATTTAATCATCAAGATAAGGCATAGGGACTTTATCTCAAAAGAAGAACAGAATGTTCTATGATTTTTAAGTCTACAAGAACAATTATTTTATGGAACAAGTTTTTTGCAAGGAAGTGAAGGGAAAAATCACATTGTAAGTAATATTCCAATGTTTGAAAAATACACTGAAAAGAGCTGGTGAGACTTAGGAATCATTGTAGACAAGGCAAGGAAATACTAGAAAAAGAAAAAAAAAATGTTTTTTTCAAGATTGCCAAGAGATGGAATTAACGAGGACTGAGACTCTTTGAGAAGATTGCAGGTCATCCACAATCTTAAGAGTTTTTGTGGAATGTTGGAAAAGAGTGCAGATCACATCCTTTTGAGGTACAAAAGAGATGGACATGCACACAAATATTCCAAAGTTTGACTGTAAATAACAATTTTAAGTGTCCAGCACCGCAGCTCACTAGGCTAATCCTCCACCTTGCGGCGCTGGCACACCGGGTTCTAGTCCCGGTCGGGGCACCGGATTCTGTCCCGGTTGCCCCTCTTCCAGGCCAGCTCTCTGCTGTGGCCAGGGAGTGCAGCGCAGGATAGCCCAAGTACTTGGGCCCTGCACCCCATGGGAGACCAGGATAAGTACCTGGCTCCTGCCATCGGATCAGCGCGGTGCGCCGGCCACAGCGCGCCGGCCGCAGCGGCCACTGGAGGGTGAACCAAAGGCAAAGGAAGACCTTTCTCTCTGTCTCTCTCTCTCTCTCTCACTGTACACTCTGCCTGTCAAAAAAAAAATAATAATAACAATTATAAGTAACATTTACTGAGCATTTACCAGATTTCACTGTGCTTAGTGCTTTATGAGCATTGCATTATTTAACCCTTGAGTATCCCCATGGAGCAGGAAATATGCATATATTTTATAGATTCGAAAACTGAGATTCTAAGAGGTTGGGTAATAAGCTCAATGTCATTCATATATTAAGTAGTAAAATCAGGGTTTGAGCCCATCGATTCCAGAACTCATTCTAATATCTTAGCTGTGTTGTGGATTTGGGAGTATGGAGAGTGTAGGAGAGGAGGAGGTGTCTGAAGGTCAGACAAATAGGCTGGTTTTTTGACTAAGTAAGGGAAAAATTTCCATATGACCCAGTGCCAATGAGAATGGGTTAATGACATATAGAGGAAATAATTGTGAATTTACCACAGGAATAATTGTTAGTTAGGGTAAGCTTCCTTAGAGGTTGGGTGTTCGTGATGCAGAGTATAAACAGGAGGGGACTGATCACGGAAAGGAGGAGAGAAATCTCCATCGGTGAGCAGATGAAAGTAAGATGAGAGCAGAGGTAGACAGGTTTAGACATCAGTACAAAGTCAAAGTAGTTGACCTTTTTATACACTGAAGTTTTTAAAAAGTGAGTTACAAGATCAGCTTCTGTAAATTGGGAGCTAGATGAGATAAAATGTTTGAAAAGTGTTGAAAGTTTCAGATCATCATCACAGAGAAAGGGATAACAGATGGAAACATGGTAGGATTGCTTAGTTGTGTGGAAGCCGGTGTCAGGTTAGCACCTTGATTTACAGAAGAAACAAAATGCTACATTTTAAAGTTTTCCTCTGCTTCTGCTTAAAATCTGCACTAAGGCTGAAGAAAGGAAAACTTAATTCACCCAGGATGGGAGTTTATTACACATATGTAAAACAGACAATTGAAGAACCCAGATGGATCCTTAGGGTAAGGGAAGGATTGGAATGAAACTGGGAATGGAGAGAGTGGGCCCATGAAGGGCCAATGGACAGGAGATTGGGGATCAGTCAGCAGACAAGGTGGCCAAAAACATGAGCTCAGCAGACATAAGAATCAGTAGAAAGGCAGGAATTGTGGAGCTGGAGTCATTTCAATCCATGATGAATTACAGCATCCCACTTGGAAGGAAGAGAAGGAGACTGTGAAAGGTGGTGGGTATCTGAAAAGCTAGGGTGTTGATGTGTTGCTCATGTTGATGCTCTAGTCAAATTTAAGGAAGAAGACAGTAAGACAAATAACAAAGATGTCAATGAACAAGGCATAGTTTATGAGAACCAAAAGATGAGAACGGTGAGGAGGGCATGGGAGATATGTACCAAGAACTGAGAGTTTCTCCATCCTCTTTTTAAATAAATTATTTATCTTATTTATTTGAAAGGCAGAGTTACAGAGGGACAAAGGGAAAGGTGGAGGAAGACGGAGAGGGAGAGCGAGAGAGAGAGAGAAAGAGAGATCGATCTTCCATCCTTTGATTCACTTCCCAAATGGTTGCAATGGCTGAGGCTGGGCTGGGCGGAAGCCAGGAGTCTGGAACTCCATCCAAGTCTCTAGATAGTAGGAGCCCAGGCATCTTCTGCTGCTTTCCCAGCCACATTATCAGGGAGCTAGATAGGAAGCAGAACAGCCAAGACTTGAATGGCAATCATTTGGGATTCCAGCATAGCAACTTAACCTGCTGTGCCACAGAGCCGGTCTCTAGGATGGAGAGTCTCTCTATCAGAAGTGAGAGTAGATCTCTAGATGAGAGAAGGTGACTTTGGTCTACCTACCATATTTCAACTAACAATATGCAAGATGTGGGAGAAAGGTTAGTTGCCGTTGGATAAAATGCAGAAAAAGCAGTGTAGACCCATAGGTTTAGTTGAAGTGTGGAGGTTGGATAAGTTGAGGAATTTTCCAGTTATAGGGTGGGTTTTCCAAAGTCTCAGTGGAAGGATTTGGAGGCAAAAAGTTGTACAAGAAGATGCATCAATTTAGAGGATGATCAGTGGAGATGGTAGGATGGCTTACTCTTTTGGCAAGGACTGTGAGGAAAATTCAGTCTCAGTAGTCTCTGGAAACATCGCTTAGCCTCACAGAATTTTTGCTGTGACCTGAATGAGAAGGAAACCTGATGAATGTGTCATAGGGATGAGTATTTCTTTTTCTCTTACTCTGGAGGAGATGGTGGCAGCTGTGGTGTGACACAGTGGTGTCCTTGGGCAGCAGGAAGCAGTCAAGCGTGGGCCACCTGCAGGGGAGGCCTTCAGTGCCACAACTGAAGGATCCTATGTGCTATATAGGTCAGGCTTTGCTTTGAGCAGGTTTATGTCTTGTCATTATGGTTTCTGTCCATAATGCCTGAGTGTGTACAACTGTACTACCACAAACTTCATTCCCAGTTTCTATTTGTGTACATTTGTAATTAATTTACCTATGATAACTTCTCAGAAAAGAATTTTCACTTTTAAAGGAAATGGGTAATTTCAGAGCTTTTGTTTTATATTACAAATTTCCAAGTATGAGGTTTCTACTACTTTCCATTTCCACTCGAGGCAAAAGAGAGGATTCTTTCCACACTTTCCTTTTCACCCAAGATTTTTAAAAGTTTGAAATTACTGGAGGCCATTGTTGTGGCATAGCAGGGTAAGTCACTGTTTGAGACTCCAGTTTCCCATATCTGAGTGCAGTTTGGCATCCAGGCTGCTCCTCTTCCAATTCAGTTCCCTGCTAGTGCACTGGAGAAAGCAGCAGAATATGACTCAAGTATTTGTGCTCTTGCCACTCAGGTCCTGATTTGGGCCCAGCCTTTTTCCTACCTTTGCAGCCGTTTGGGGAGTAGATCAGCAGATGTATTGAATATGTCTCTGTTCTGTCTCTTGCTCTCTCTAAATAAATAAATAAACAAACAAACAAACAAATCTTTTTTTAAAAGTTTGACGTCTCTGCAGTCTTTGTAAAGGAACTCAGTCATCTTACCCTACTTTTTTATTTTACATTTTTTTTATTGGTGTGTTCAGAGTACACAAGTATCATTTGTGTTGCCTTTGTGTGTTAATCGTTACATTCTTTGTTCATCTTTTTTTTATCAAGATTTTGGCTTTTTTCTTATGATTTATCTATATAAATATATAAACATGTAAACATATATATATATATATATATATATTCTTGCCCTCTATGTTGGTAATACACACCCAACATTGTCTATTCATGTCTTTATTTTTATGGTTTTGACTAACAGCTATTTAGCATTTTTAGTATTTAAAAGCATTATAGGGGCATGTATTTTGCACATTGGTACGTGGCTGCTTGGGATGCCCTCATACTATATCAGAGTGACTGATCCACGATCTAGTTCTTCTGCTTCCAATCCAGCTTCCTGTTGATAGATGTTCTAAGAGGCAGCAGATGACGGCTAAAGTACTTGGGTCTCTGTCACCTGCGTGGGAGACCCTGACTGAGACCCGGCCTCGTGCTGTTTGTTGTGAGCATTTGGGAAGTGAATCAGTGGATAAGATATCTTTCCCTTTCTTTCTGTCCCTTGCCATTCAAATAACATGAAAATATATAAATAAAAATTAATAAAGCATTATATACTTGATCTTTCATCTTTGTCCTCACGCTCTTTTTAGTCTATACTTGCGGGGGTCTTACAGAATTTTATCCAAAATATGTAATATTAATACTTCTGCTGACATTTGTAGAGTCATAGAATCTTACAGTAGGAGGTTGTTTTCTTGGCAGCCCATTTGACATATATCTTTGGATATTCAAAATGAAATCCAGAATCTGTTTTGAAAATGCAACATATATTTGGAAAAAATATTTATTGTTGACCTTGGTAGAAGCCTTTACAGAGATATATGACAAAAGCCTGGCTAAGCAGGCTGAAGAGAAAGTAGGCAGCAGGTCAGCCTGAAACCCTGACCTATCTCAGGCAAGGCTTCAGTGTCAGCAAGTAAAGAGGCAGGCAGAGAACACAGCTCTTAAGGAGCTTTTCTGTGAAGAGGAGCTTACGATGGCTGATAGATGGAGAAGATGTGTGAACGAATAACAGTTTTGAGCTGACTCATCCTGGACACTCAAACCTGCACCCATAGGATGGGATTTCCAAACTTTGGGGGAAAATATACATTATGAAAAAAACTGTGAATTAATTTCAAAAAAGTTTGGCACCAAATTAAAAATATTTTGATTCATAAACTTTTTAAAGTGCCCTCGTATACTGATCACACCCCCCAAGTTATTTGTAAAACATATTAATAAAATAAGTTTTGTCTAAAATACATAATGCTAAATCTGATCATACACTTAATCTTTGCTTAATGTAATTATTTTATGAATATGTTTTACTGTGCTTTAAATATCTTCATGCCAACATTTTCAAGTCCTTTTATCATTCTTTCAGTGTCTCCCAGGATTCACTGGAAATGATATTACTGATTTAGTTCAGTGTTTTTGTTTGTTTTTGGATTTGTTTTGTTTCACTTTGTTTGGCTTTTAATTTGCACCATAAACTGCTGTCCTAAAATTCTAATGAAATACAGCAAATGTGATGTTCATTATAAAAATATTCAAGCATGATAAATTGTTTGATTCCTAGATAGAGGAACTCAGCTACTCAATTAGTGACAGTGAAACAACTCAACTAATAGTGGCTCTTCATTTTTATCAAGATATGTACAGTAAATATTTGCCAAATGAGTGCAATTGGATTTTATGAAAGGATGCATTGAGGTCCTTTAACCTCTTTGCAATTTCATTTCCCTGACTTCATCTTAGGCTATCCAGGTCACTTGGCTTTATTATTGGCTCATGTGATTTGTAAATTTCTTCCAGATGATCAGATAAGCTTGCTATTCTAAAAGCTACTTCAGCAAACCTGCTGTGTGCTCCATGTACTTGAGTGAATATTACAGGGAGAGAGTCAGATTTTTTTCCATGACAGATCCCATTCTGACTGAAGTGTCAGGTAAAAGAGAAAGCAAGCTAAATGAAAGAAAAAAAGAAAAAAAAATAGTTACTGAGATAGCTGCTATGTAGAGAACTGCTCAAGAGCTCTGTAGAAATCTTGTAAATGAGGGGACTTCATGTCATGTGTTGATAATGAGCTGTGTGTTCTTAGGGTATGTATTGTGGTTATGTATTTTGTCTACAGTGAGTCCAGGGACCTCTCCAGTCTTCTATCCATGCAAATTCCACAAAGCTCCATACAGCAGGCACCTGTAATGGAACAAAGATTTCTTTCTATCCCTCATCACTAGGTTCCTGGCTGAGATCTCTTAAAAAAAAAGATTAGTGAGAGAAAAGCACACAAATGTATTCAATGTAAATTTAACTCAACAATACAGTCTTCAGAAGTGAAGTCCCAAAGAAACAAGGAAACATGCTTGTTTCTATGCTTAGGGATCATGAAGACTGAACAGTGGTGGAGAAGAATGGACAAGGGGCAGATAGAGATTTTTCTTTGTGCCAGGTACGTGAGGATACACCTAGAATGAGGATTTTTATGGCACTTGAGGGTAGATGGGTAAGGTGAAGGTAATAGGGATCTTGGTGCTGCTTCAATCTCTCAAATATTAAGGTACCATATTTTGGGTAGTGCATCATGAACTCCAAAACCCAACCCAGGTAACTTCAGCTCTGGAAACGTCACAAGTTCTACATTTATTTCCTTCCTACGTTAGTATGTCATATTTACTTCTGGCTTGACCTATGTTTTACTTTTCCTGGATTTATATTGCTCCTTATTCCTAAAGATTTTTCCCTAGCAGCCTTGATCTTGGTATGCTATGAAGTACAGCACACTTTTGGCTCTCTATTTCTCTTTGCTTCTGACTGTTCCAGGTCCTTTCTGCAAAGATCATCTTTGATCTCTAAGCATAAGCCTGGCTTTATCCCTTTGACTAGTTCTCCCAATTTAATCTTTCATAGTACATTTTTTTTTACAGAATCCACCAATTAGGGGAACAATTGAATAGTTACTTCATATTATTGATAATATCAGTGAGATAGTCAAATAAAATTTGATGAGTAGATGTGAGTGACAGACATGAGTGTACTTCCAAAGGTTTGTGGATAAGTGAAATTAAAACATTTATTTTGGTGTAAATTTGTTTTTGAAATGTAAGCATAGCTTTCTCATAGTATAAATTGACCATGAGATTTTTGAATACTCCTCGTATTTCACAACTGTACATGATGCTCAGGAAGAATGGTGACATTTGTGTTTGTGTATGTGTGTGTGTGTGTGTGTGTTAGGTGCAAGTGTTATAGGCTGTCAAGAACTATGAATCAGCCCTCCGCTTATTCTGAAGCTCAGGGTCAACCACAAGGTTCCTCCCATTGCCTGAGCATAGAAATTATAAACATTCACACACGCTTTTCAGCTTGAAATGTCTTTAACTACCAGTAACAAGTCTCTTGCCTCATCCTCAGCAGAACAGAATGAGGGAATTGAGCCATTGATTAGTTTAGTCAGATACTCTGCGTTCTTTTGGTGTGAAAGACATTGCAGAACTATGCTGTTGATAGGGAAATGTGTAAAATAAAGATGTGCTTCAGCAACACTGCTTTGGAGTGGAATTGAAAGGATATAATGAAAGTAGAAATGATGTTTCATTTTCAAAAAGGAAAAGATTGCTTTCAGTGAAAGAGTAAATAACATTTGTGAATAAAGATTTTACTCATGTTAGAGGTCTCCAAATCTAAAGTTAAATAAAATAGATGCTTCCACATAAAATCGTATGCAACTCATTGTTAGTTACCTTATTCTTTCCAATAAATGTTCATTCCTGAAGTGCATCACCAAAATGAAACAATATTATGCAACCACATGCACATTATTTTTCGTCGACTAAGACTCCCCCTACTCAGGCTTGAAGTATCAATAACAACAACAATAAAAGAATTTCAGTTCCCACAGATGTGTCATAAATTCAGCCCATACCTTGCATTTATGAAAAATCAGTGGTACTCCATGTTTGCATCATGTGGCCTTCTTCCTCTTAAAGTAAAATTTTGAGAGAACCCCTGTGATGGTGTGACAATCTACAGCTTAATAGACTAAAACATATGTTAATCTCTTTACACTTAGCTATTTGGCTTTTTAACAAAAAAAGAAAATCACTGCTAATTTAACTTTCATCATGGTAAATTCTTGAGAAACAGATTTTCCAATGAATGAGGGCAAATCTCATTGAAGTACAAATTAATCAGTTGAAAGCAGAAATTAAAGAACTTTGTAGCAAAGACCATATTTTGAAACTGTGAATACCTCACTAGTTAGATATTTTCATGTGGGTGTTATAAATAAAGAAAAGGTAAGCAATTCACAATTATGCATTTATTCAGTACTAAGTCTTTGCAAGAAATAGAAATTATTTTAACAATTTCATTCAACAATGCATTTTATATTTCAATTTCATTAAAATATATAGGAAACATAACTTGTTTTTGGTGACTCAACCCATCATTTCAAGGCAGTTATATTGTTATTTATAATATGCTGATACATGAAGAGCAAAGTGGTGTGTTACAAGTAATTGTTCATACACAAGCCCATTCCAGTTTCTTTTATTTTGGAGTTCTAATACTTTATATTCATGGGTTATCTTTCTTCCTAATCTATCAGACCACTAGCTTTGCTTTCAAAACATTGGCCTCTAGCAACAAAACCTGTCTTACATGAAAAGTCTTCTTCTGATGATCCATGTACTAGGAAACTAGATAAATAAGTGCACTGGATTGTATATCAGAATCAAAGGTAAATATATCCTGAGTGAAAGCAAGAATACAGATTTTTCCTTGGTTGCAAAATTTTGAAGGATTTTGCATTACTTTAAATACCTTCAAAGACTTTACTTCCTTCTTAAGTAATATTTTGCTAAATATTACATGTAGGTAAATGTGAATTTATAGTCCAGCTTAAATCACGCCTCTTATATTTGGCCTCTCTGTCTCTCTCTGTCTGTCTGCCTCTCTTTTTTTAACTTTTATTTAATGAATATAAATTTCCAAAGTACAGCTTATGGATTACAATGGCTTCCCCCCCATAACATCCCTCCCACCCACAACCCTCCCCTTTCCCGCTCCCTTCCATTCCCGCTCCCTTCCATTCCTGCTCCCCTTCCATTTGCATCAAAACTCATTTTCAATTCTCTTTATATACAGAAGATCAGTTTATCATATATTAAGTAAAGATTTCAACAGTTTGCACCCACATAGAAACACAAAGTGAAAAATACTGTTTGAGTACTAGTTATAACATTAAATCACAATGTACAGCACATTAAGGACAGAGATCCTACATGAGGAGTAAGTGTACAGTGACTCCTATTGTTGACTTAACAAATTGACACTCTTGTTTATGGCATCAGTAATCACCCTAGGCTCTTGTCATGCGTTGCCAAGGCTATGGAAGCCTTTTGAATTCACCAACTCTGATCATATTTAGACAAGGTCATAGTCAAAGTGGAAGTTCTCTCCTCCCTCAGAGAAAGGTACCACCTTGTTTGATGACCTGTTCTTTTCACTGGGATCTCACTCATGGAGATCGTTCATTTAGGTAATTTTTTTTCTTGCCAGAGTATCTTGACTTTCCATGCCTGAAATACTCTCATGGGCTTTTTCGTTGGATCTGAATGCCTTAAGGGCTGATTCTGAGGCCAGAGTGCTGTTTAGGACATCTGCCATTCTATGGGTCTGCTGTGTATCTCGCTTTCCATGTTGGATCGTTCTCTCCCTTTTTTATTCTATTGGTTAGTATTTGCAGACACTAGTCTTATTTATGTGATCCCTTTGACTTTTATTCCTATCATTATGATCAATTGTGAACAGAAATTGATCACTTGGACTAGTGAGATGGCATTGGTACATGCCACCTTGATGGGATTGAATTGGAATCCCCTGGCATGTTTCTAACTCTACCATTTGGGGCAAGTCAGCTTGAGGATGTCCCAAATTGCACATCTCTTCCCTCTCTTATTCCCACTCTTATTTTTAACAGCAATCACTTTTCAGTTAAGTTTCAACACTTAAGAATAACTGTGTATTGATTACAGTATTCAGCCAAAAGTATTAAGTAGAACAAACAAAAAAAAATACTAAGAGGGATAACATATTAAGTTGTTCATCAACAGTTAGGGCAAGGGCTGATCAAGTCACCATTTCTCATAGTGTTCATTTCACTTTAACAGGTTTCCTTTTTGGTGCTCAGTTAGTTGTCACCGATCAGGGAGAACATATGATATTTGTCCCTTTGGGACTGGCTTAATTCACTCAGCATAATGTTTTCTAGATTCCTCCATCTTGTTGGAAATGACAGGATTTCATTGTTTTTGACAGCTGTATAGTATTCTATAGAGTACATGCCCCATAATTTTTTATCCAGTCTACTGTTGATGGGCATTTGGGTTGGTTCCAGATCTTAGCTATTGTGAATTGAGCTGCAATAAACATTAATGTGCAGACAGCTTTTTTGTTTGCCAATTTAATTTCCTTTGAGTAAATTCCAAGGAGTGGGATGGCTGGGTTGTATGGTAGGGTTATATTCAGGTTTCTGAGGAATCTCCAGACTGACTTCCATAGTGGCTTAACCAGTTTGCATTCCCACCAACAGTGGGTTAGTGTCCCTTTTTCCCCACATCCTCGCCAGCACCTATTGTTGGTAGATTTCTGAATGTGAGGCATTCTCACCGGGGTGAAGTGAAACCTCAGTGTGGTTTTGATTTGCATTTCCCTGATTGCTAGTAATCTTGAATATTTTTTCATGTGTCTGTTGGCCATTTGGATTTCCTCTTTTGAAAAATGTCTATTGAGGTCCTTGGCCCATCTCTTAAGTGGGTTGTTTGTTTTGATGTTGTGGAGTTTCTTGATTTCTTGTAGATTCTGGTTATTAACCCTTTATCTGTTGCATAGTTTGCAAATATTTTTTCCCATTCTGTCGGTTGCCTCTTCACTCTCCTGACTGTTTCTTTTGCAGTACAGAAACTTCTCAATTTGATGCAATCCCAGGTGTTAATTTTGGCTTTGACTGCCTGTGCTTCTGGGGTGTTTTCTAAGAAGTCTTTGACAGTACCTATATCTTACAGAGTTTCTCCAATGCTCTCTAATAATTTGATGGTGTCGGCTCGTAGATTTAAGTCTTTAATCCATGTTGAGTGAATTTTTGTGTAAGGTGTAAGGTAGGGGTCTTGCTTCATGCTTCTGCACGTGGAAATCCAATTTTCCCAGCACCATTTATTGAATAGACTGTCCTTACTCCAGGGAATGGTTTTGGATCCTTGATCAAATATGAGTTAGCTGTAGATGTTTGGATTGAGTTCTGGTGTTTCAATTCTGTTCAATTGGTCTATCCATCTGTTTCTGTACCAGTACCATGCTGTTTTGATAACAACTGCCCTGTAGTATGTCCTGAAAAGTGGTATTGTGATGCCTCCAGCTTTGTTTTTGTTGTACAAGATTGCTTTAGCTATTTGAGGTCTCCTGTGTCTCCATAGGAATTTCAGCATCATTTTTTCCAGATCTGAGAAGAAGGTCTTCAGTATCTTGATTGGTATTGCTTTGAATCTGTAAATTGCTTTTGGGAGAATGGACATTTTGATGATATTGATTCTTCCAATCCATGAGCATGGAAGATTTTTCCATTTCTTGGTATCCTCTTCTATTTCTTTCTTTAGGGTTTTGTAATTTTCATCGTAGAGATCCTTAACATCCTGGGATAAGTTTTTCCAAGGTATTTGATTGTTTTTGTAGCTATTGTGAATGGGATTGATCTTAGAAGTTCTTCCTCAGCCGTGGCATTGAATGTGTATACAAAGGCTGGTGATTATTGTGCATTGATTTTATATCCTGCTACTTTGCCAAACTCTTCTATGAGTTCCAATAGTCTCTTCGTAGAGTTCTTTGGGTCCCCTAAATAAAGAATCATATCGCCAGTGCCACAGCTCACTAGGCTAATCCTCCGCCTTGCAGCGCCGGCACACCAGGTTCTAGTCCCGGTCAGGGCACCAGCTTCTGTCCCGATTGTCCCTCTTCCAGGCCAGCTCACTGCTGTGGACAGGGAGTGCAGTGGAGGATGGCCCAAGTGCTTGGGCCCTGCACCCCATGGGAGACCAGCATAAGTACCTGGCTCCTGCCATCGGATCAGCGCAGTGAGCCGGCCGCAGCACGCCAGCCGTGGCGGCCATTGGAGGGTGAACCAACGGCAAAAAAGGAAGACCTTTCTCTCTGTCTCTCTCTCTCACTGTCCACTCTGCCTGTCAAAAAAAAAAAAAAAAAAAAGAATCATCATATCATCTGCAAAGAGGGATAGTTTGAGTAGTTTGAGTTCTTCCTTCCCAATTTGTATCCCTTTAATTTATTTTTCTTGCCTAATAACTCTGGCTAAAACTTCCAGAACTATATTGAATAGCAGTGGTGAGAGTGGGCATCCCTGTCTGGTACCAGATCTCAGTGGAAATGCTTCCAACTTTTCCCCATTCAATAGGATGTTGGCTGTGGGTTTTTCATAGATTGCTTTGATTGTATTGAGGAATGTTCCTTCAATACCCAGTTTGCTTTGAGTTTTCATCATGAAAGGGTGTTGTATTTTATCAAATGCTTTCTCGGCATCTATTGAGATAATCATATGGTTTTTGTTCTGCAGTCTGTTAATATGGTGTATCACATTGATTGTTTTGCACACATTGAACCATCCCTGCATACCAGGGATAAATCCCACTTGGTCTGGATGGATGATCTTTCTGATATGTTGTTGCATTCTATTGGCCAGAATTTTATTGAGGATTTTTGCATCTATGTTCATCAGGGATATTGGTCTGTAATTCTCTTTCAATGCTACATCTTTTTCCGGCTTAGGAATTAAGGTGATGCTGGCTTCATAGAAAAAATTTGGGATGATTCCCCCTTTTTTGATTGTTCTGAATTGTTTGATAAGAATTGGCAGCTGGCGCCGCAGCTCACTAGCCTAATCCTCTGCCTTGCAGCGCTGGCACACCAGGTTCTAGTCCTGGTAGGGGCACCAGATTCTGTCCTGGTCGCCCCTCTTCCAGGCCAGCTCTCTGCTGTGGCCAGGGAGTGTAGTGCAGGATGGCCCAAGTACTTGGGTCCTGCACCCCATGGGAGACCAGGAGAAGCACCCTGCTCCTGCCATCGGATCAGTGTGGTGCACCGGCCGCAGCACGCAGGCCGCGGCTGCCATTTGAGGGTGAATCAACGGCAAAGGAAGACCTTTCTCTGTGTCTCTCTCTCTTACTGTGAACTCTGCCTGTCAAAAAATAAAAATAAAAAAAGAAGAATTGGAGTTAGTTCTTCTTTAAATGTCTGGTAGAATTCAGCAGTGAATCCATCTGGTCCTGGGCTTTTCTTTGTTGGGAGTGCCTTTATTACTGTTTCAATTTCTGACTCAGTTATGGGTCTGTTTAGGTTTTCTATGTCTTCCTGGTTCAATTTAGGTAGGTTGCATGTGTCCAGGAATCTCTCCATTTCTGATAGATTTCCCTGTTTGCTGGCATACAAGTCCTTGTAGTAATTTCTGATGATTCTTTTTATTTCTGTGGTGTCTGTTGTTACATTTCCTTTTTCATCTCTGATTTTATTGATTTGGGTCTTTTCTTTTTTTAGTTAGTTGGGCCAATGGGGTGTCAATTTTGTTTATTTTTTCAAAAAACCAGCTCCTCGTTTGGCTGATATTTTGTAATTTTTTTTTGATTCAATCCTATTGATTTCTTCTCTGATTTTAGTTATTTCTCTTCTCCTACTAGATTTGGGTTTGGTTGGCTGTAGGTTTTCTAGATCCTTGAGGTGAATTGAAAGCTCATCTATTCGGTGCCTTTCCAATTTCTTTATGTAGGCACCTATTGATATAAACTTTCCTCTTAACACTGCTTTTGCTGTATCCCGTAAGTTTTGGTATGTTGTGCTGTTATCCTCATTTACTTCCAGAAAATTTTTTATTTCTCTTTTGATTTCTTCTATGACCCATTGTTCATTCAGGAGCATGTTGTTCAATCTCCATGTGTTTGTGTATGCTCTAGGGATTCCTGAGTTGCTAATTTCCAACTTCATTCTTTTATGGTCTGAGAAGCTGCATGGTATGATTCTAATTCTATTGAATTTGTTGAGACTTATTTTATGGCCTAGTATGTGGTCAATCCTAGAGAAGGTTCCATGTACTGCTGCGAAGAATGTAAATGCTTTATGTGTAGGATGAAAAGTTCTGTAGACATCTGTTAGATCCATTTGGGCTATAGTGTCATTTAAATCTACTGTATCCTTGTTGATCTTCTGTCCTGTTGATCTATTTCTGAGAGTGGAGTATTGAAGTCCCCCAATACTATTGTATTGGGGTCTAAGTCTCCCTTTAAGTACCTTAACAAATCTTTTAAGTAAACCGGTGCCCTGTAATTAGGTGCATATACATTGATAATCTTAGTATATTCCTGTTGAGTTGATCCCTTATTCATTATATAGTGCCCCTCTTTGTCTCTCCTAACAGTTTTTGTGGTAAAGTTTATGTTGTCCGATATTAAGATGGCTACGCCCACTCTTTTTTCATTTCTGTTGGCATGGTATATCTTTTTCCAGCCTTTCACTTTCAGTCTGCATGGATCTTTGTTGGAAAGATGTGTTTCTTGTAAGCAGCAAATAGATGGGTTTTGTTCCTTTACCCAGTCAGCCAATCGGTGTCTTTGAACTGGACAGTTCAGGCCATTAACGTTCAATGTGACTATTGATAAGTAGTAACTTTGCCCTGCCATTTGCCAAAGATATTTTCTAATATATGTTTTGAACTTCCTGTGATCTTTTGCTGTGAAGTTTCCTTCCTTGACCTTCTTTCTGTGTTTCTGTGTGTAACACATCTTTAAGCATCTTTTGCAGGGCTGGACGAGTGGTGACAAATTCTTTCAATTTCTGTTTGCTGTGAAAGGTCTTCATTTCACTTTCATTCACAAATGAGAGCTTTGCAGGATATAATATTCTGGGCTGGCAGCTTTTCTCTCTTAGTACCAGGGCTTTATCTCGCCATTCCCTCTTAGCTTGTAGGGTTTCTGATGAGAAGTCAGCTGTGAGTCTAATTGGAGATCCTCTGAGATTAATCTGACGTTTCTCTCTTGCACATTTTACGATCTTTTCTACAATGTGTCATGGTGAGGATCTCTTTTGGTCATGTTTATTAGGGGTTCTATGAGCTTCCTGTACTAGGATGTCCCTGTCCTTCTCCAAACCTGGGAAATTTTCTGCTAGTATCTCACTAAAAAGGCATTCTAATCCTTTCTCCCTCTCCATGCCTTCAGGAACTCCTAGAACCCGAATGTTGGTTTTTTTAATAGTATCCTGAAGATTCCCAACAATATTTTTTAGATTTCTAATTACCTCTTCTTTTCTTTGGTTCGACTGTATATTTTCCTGTGCTCTGTCTTATAAGTCCGATATTCTCTCTTCTGCTTCACCCATTCTGTTTTTAAGGCTCTCTAATGTGTTTGTCATTTGATCTATTGAATTCTTCATTTCATTATGATTTCTTGTCACTATCACAGTTTCATGTTCTACTAGTTGTTTCATTTCATTTTGATTCCTCCTTAATATTTCATTTTCATGAGAGAGATTTTCTATCTTGTCCATTAAGGATTTCTGTAGTTCAAGAATTTGTTTTTGAGAACTTCTTAATGTTCTTATCAATTTTTTGAGATCCGCTTCTTGCATTTCTTCTATCTCATCATCTTCATAATCTTGAGTTGGGCTGTCTTTTTCATTTGGGGGCGTCATAGTGTCTTCCTTGTTCTTGTTACCTTGGTTTTTGCGTTTGTTGTTTGGCATATTGGAGATATTCTTTGGTTTCTTCACTGTGGTGTTTTTTCTCGTTATACTGTGACTCTAGATTAAGTGGACTGTCTGCTTTTGATGGATCCTTAGAGGCTGTGATGGGTGTGACCAGAGAGCTCTGTTTGGTTCTTCAGGGTTAAGGATGTGCCAAAAGTGACTCACCCAGATTGTTCTCTTGCTCAATTGCTCTCTCTCTCTCTCTCTCTTTTTTTTTTTTTTTTTGACTCAGTTGGGATGTAATTCCACACAGCTGAGTGGAATTGAGGGTAGTTGATGTTTGAAATCTGGCCCCTGTGGGTATTTGTCTGCTCTACCCGTGGGGCCACACAAAGAGTTTATGCAGCCCTCAGTGTGGTCTCAAATTTCTCCACAGTGTCTCACCAGGTTGCCCAGGTTACTGAGTTTGTGTACTTGGTGAGTTCTCTCACCCCCCCTCAGATTTTCACAGTATCAGTTCGTTAGCTCCACACTTTCACTAGGTCTTAACTTCCTGTTATTTCTCCCTACCAGATTCAGATTTTTCTGCTTGGCTAATGGCGGATGCCGCTTTACATACGTAAAATGGCGCCTGCTCTTTGTCTTGCTCGGCTTTGTGAGGTGAGTGGAGAGAGAGGCTAGTGTCCATGCCAGTTCCCCTTATTTATTCGTTTTTTTCTCTCCTCCAGTCAGCCTGGTGAACTTTCCCCAGTGGGGCTTCAGGCCTCAGTTCCCTGTAGGCTCTTTCTGCCTTTCCCCGCCAATGTCTCGGGTTACCGAGGTTTTTGTCTCAACTCCCCTTCCAGCGCTGGCGCGCAGACTCTGCGGCTCAGCTTCTGCAGCTTGGCTTCTGTGGCTCGGCGTCCACGGCTCGGCTCCCGCGGCTCAGCTTCCATGCGGTGGGCGACCTTGCTCTCCCTGTAGGTCCTCCATGTCACATCCACTAGATCTGGAAGAGTTTCCTCTGCAATTTTTTCCTGAGCCTTTTCCTGAGGGTACAGTAACTCCACTTTTATTAAACTATCTTTTCCCAGACTATCAGTGCACGCCCTCACTATTCCGCCATCTTGGCTCCTCTGTCTGTATCTCTTTCTCATCATAGCTTCTTCAGTGGTCACATTATGCTAAAATATATTTAGTTTGAATCAACAATTAGGCAGGAATTTGGTATAATAGAAGTATATTCTATACTTTGGGTCAGGTGGCATAAGTGACAATACAAGCTACATTGCTATTTAATCTAACTGGGTGCTAATATCTGTAAAACTAAGTTCCCACATACAGGGCTATTCTGAAGATTATAAGATTAGAAAATCACTCATCAAATATATGGCTTTAGTGAGTATGCACAAAAATTATACTTCCATTGTACAGCTCTTTTCATCCTCGTGTGTAATATAACAGAGCTGGGAATGCAGAGGCAAATCAGGAATACATTCAAGTTCCTGACCACCACAAAATGACAGGCAATGAAATTCATATAAATTATTAAGAAAGTACGTACTCTTGAGGAACTTGCATATCCATACATTTGACAAATATTTATTGATTTTTGAGTCTCTACTTTGTGAATGGAATGTAATAACAAATTGAGATGAGGTAATCCTAGATATTTTGGTGTTTCTGTTCTACATGATGTCCTTGAGAGCCATTATATTCTAAGCACTTAGCCAAAGGTTTGGGATGGGTCTAATATGACTTGCTGCATGTTCCTGTATAATTTTCATTATAGTAGTGGAAACAGTGTTGGAAAATTCAAAAGGCTGATAAATCCAGTGCATGATAGATAGCCTCAGGAATAAGTTTCAAGGGAAGACACATAGGAAGGTCAAACTCATTTGACATGAACTGTGGGAGATGAGTAGAAGGCTTTATGAAAAATGCAGCATCTGAATTGTGATCTGAAGGATCTGAATAATGGGGAGAAGGAGAAAGTCAGGAGAAAGAAGAAGTAATTCTAAGCTTAGTCCAGAACCTGGAGGTGGAGGAATGGAACATTCTAGTCAGGAAAAGTCACTTTTGAAGATCAGAAAGTGAAAAAAGGACAAAACACAGTAGTGAAAAAGAAAATTTTCAATAAAATGGAAGTGTAGAATGTGAGAAATGATGATAACTGAATCTGGACAAAGAAGCTGAGCTCCTGTAATGAATGACCCTGTAGGAAACGCAACAAAATTTGAATTTTACATTGCAGATAATTGAAAAGCAGTGAGTGCTGTTATACAGGTTAGTAGTAGGATCATTATCAATCTTTTGCTCTTACTGCCTACCAAAGTCCACACAGCACTTCATCCCACTTTTCTGTCTCTGGGAATGGAAGAACAAGATCTTGAAAGTCGTAGATAAATTCATTATAGACGAGAGAGGCAGAAACAGGAAAATATGAATAATAGACAATCTATTTCAAAAGCTGAAACACTTCCACATATTTATTTCTTTTTTGTTTTACTCATATCTGTGATTACTAAATAAACATGGCTACTAAGTATATATGATTTATAGCTGGTCCCTTATCTAACTACGTCATATGACCATGAGGGCTGAAACCATATTGCCAGGTTCATCATAACCCAGGTGCCAAAGGCAGTGCAGGTTTTGAATGAGTTAGAACAAAAATAAAGGTTTTTAGGGCAACATTGTATTATAGAAGAAAACAATGTTAATAAACACAAATAATCTGTAGAGTTTTAAATTATATCCAAAATATTTAGTTTGAAAAAGATTAGCACATAATACATTTTATAAAAATCTTGAAATGTGTAATCATTAAATTTTTGATCCACAAGTGGGTGTACTCAAATCTAGCCAGAAATTTTACTTCTCTGCATTTTATACCCAAAAGATCCACGGATCTGAGGTTTTATAATTTTTTGCAACTGTCATTATAATTGTTTTAGGGTAATTTCAAATGGCATGTTCTCCTTTATTTATTCTTTCATTAGCTTGGGAACTTAGGAACTAGCTATACTTTCAGTTCTAAGAAATCATGCAGTGTGTTAAGATATTCTTCAAGATTTTCATTTAAAATCAACCTTCATAATTGTCTTATGCTAAAAAATTTCATTATGAGTATTAATTCACATGTATTGAAAGCACCCATCTCTTATGTGTTATTGCTGTTTGGAGTCTTACAGTAAAATAAAACAGGAAGTGAAAGAAAATGCAAGAGAAGAAGGAGTAATCAACTAAAGTATGTCCCATTGGGAAATTAGCCAAAGCCACAACTGCCCCTTCCCCCAACTCCTTGCAGAGAAATTAGTCTACATCAGCCTCATTTAAAATCAGTAGATTCCAGCTCTTAACAGATAACATGGAGACAACAATTATAATTTGAATGTAGCTTATTGCAAAAAAAAATCAAAATTAAACATCTGGTCTATACTTCCCCTTCTACTTACTTAATCATTTACATTATTTAACAAGGCTGTAATATACTTTTTCTTCTATGAAGAAATGATTCTGGATTTTTAGGAAAGGGTGTGAGGTTGTTTGCATTTGAGTGTCTTGAATTCTAAAAGGCATGTTTCTTTGTTAACTTAATCAACAGCTCCTTGAACAAACCAAGCACAGCCCTTTTATCCTCCCTAGTAAAAGCAAAAATCAAGACCATTGCTTGTTGATACTGTGTAAATGACTCTTTTTTTTTTTTTTTTTTTTTTTTGGCAGGCAGAGTTAGACGGTGAGAGAGACAGAGAGAGAGTTATAGACAATGAGAGAGAGACAGAGAGAAAGGTCTTCCTTCCGTTGGTTCACTCGCCACATGGCCACTATGGCCAGCGCTGCGCCAATCCAAAGCCAGGAGCCGGGTACTTCCTCCCAGACTCCCATGCGGATGCAGGGACCCAAGCACTTGGACCATCCTGCACTGTCTTCCTGGGCCACAGCAGAGAGCTGGACTGGAAGAGGAGCAACTGGGACTAGTACCCAGCGCCCCAACCAGGACTAGAATCCCGGGTGCTAGTGCTGCAGGCTGAGGACTAGCCAAGTGAGCCACAGTGCCAGCCTAAATGACTCTTCATTCTGAAGATCAGAGCTGGATAGCTTGGGGATGATTTTGTCCCCAGAAGTCCTCATGATTATAAGGTTAGAGTCATGCTATCTTCTTTTGCATGTCTGAAGCGGTGCTTACAAGTAAATATATTAATATTAATGCATTCTTTCATCACCATTTATTATATATTCTTAGAATTTATACATATATTAATATATATAAATAGCATTCTTTCATACACCTTTTTCAGGATTAATATTACTTCTTATTTTTATGCTACTCTGTACTTTTTGATGTTCTTTAGTCCTGCAACACCGTTGGATGCAAAATAACATGGGGATGTCATTCCATTTTTGAGCCAAGGAAACTGAAATAATGAAATTAACAGATCACAGTTGAGAGAAACATTAAATTCCCAAATTCTACAATTAAAACAAAATAAAAACCATGGTTTAAGAGTAAGGTGGTTTTGTGTAGTAAAACTACAAAAACAAAACAAAAGCCACTTTAATAGCATTTCATGCTACTCTTTAAGATTTTATTTTCACTTGTCCTTTAATAATTCATGACTTTTTAAAAATTATGTAATTAAAAAATAAATTTTAATTCTTTAATGTATTCTTTTTTAATGAGTAACTGAAACAATCATCTGATATTATCAAATATTCGCTTTAGGAGCTTAATTTTTTAGATTGGGGAACTCAAGTTTCTGCAATACAAAATTTCTTTGGATATAGAGAAATCACATCTTAATAACAAAGTTACTATTAATAGTATGATTGCTATTAATTATTATGTACTTATTATATGCTAGAGGTGGTGACGAACATTTATAGCATTCATATATCACTTAACCACAATGCTATCTGAGGTTACCTTGGCATCAAGAATCAAATAAAATTAACTGGAAATTTGTTCCACTTTCAGTATTAGAGATACATTTTCCTTAATAGTAATTATTAATTCTTTTTTTTTTTTTTTTAAACTTTTATTTAATGCATATAAATTTCCAAAGTACGACTTATGGATTACAATGGCTTTCCCCCCATACCGTCCCTCCCACCCACAACCCTCCCCTTTCCCACTCCCTCTCCCCTTCCATTCACATCAAGATTCATTTTCGATTATCTTAATATACAGAAGATCAGCTTAGTATACATTAAGTATGGATTTCAACAGTTTGCTCCCACACAGAAACATAAAGTGAAAAATAATAGATGATTTTTTAAAATGATGATGAAATCAGAGCAGACCTATTGTCATGTTTAATCCCAGTGAGAGTCAAGTTGGGAATTGATAATTTTTTTTTTTTTTTTACAGAGGATCCGTTTAGTATGCATTAAGTAAGGATTTCAACAGTTTGCACCCCCATAGAAACACAAAGTGAAATATATTGTTTGAGTACTCGTTATAGCATTAAATCTCAATGTACAGCACATTAAGGATAGAGATCCTACATGAGGAGTAAGTGCACAGTGACTCCTGTTGTTGACTTTACCAATTGACACTCCTGTCTATGGCATCAGTAATCTCCCTATGCTCCAGTCATGAGTTTCCAAGGCTATGGAAGCCCTCTGAGTTCTCCGATTCTTATCTTGTTTAGACAAGCTCATAGTCAAAGTGGAGGTTCTCTCCTCCCTTCAGAGAAAGGTACCTCCTTCTTTGATGGCCTGTTCTTTCCACTGGGATCTCACTCGCAGAGATCTTTTGCCAGAGTGTCTTGGCTTTCCATGCCTGAAATACTCTCATGAGCTTTTCAGCCAGCTCCGAATGCCTTTAGGGCTGATTCTGAGGCCAGAGTGCTATTTAGGACATCTGCCATTCTATGAGTCTGCTGAGTATCTCACTTCCCATGTTGGATCACTCTCCCCTTTATTTACTCCATCAGTTAGCGTTAGCAGGTACTAGACTTGTCTATGTGCTCCCTTTGACTCCCAGTCCCTTCACCATGACCAACTGTGAACTGAAACTGATCACCTGGAACAGTGAGATGGCATTGGTACATGCCACCTCGATGGGATTGAATTGGAATCCCCTGGTATGCTTCCAACTCCACCACTTGGGGCAAGTCAGCCTGAGCATGTCCCAAATTATACATCTCTTCCCTCTCCCATTCCCACCACCATGTTCAACAGGGATCACATTTCAGTTAATTTTCAACACTTAAGAATAACTGTGCATCAATTACAGATCTAAACCAGTCATATTAAGTAGAACAGATAAAAAAAAACTACTAAGAGGGATAATGTATTTAGTTGTTCATTAACAGTCAGGGCTATGCTGATCAAGCCACCGTTTCCCATAGTGTCCACCTCACTCCAACAATCTTCCCCCCAAATTGGGGAAGATATGGATGCACTAATTCAGACAAAGAATGATGTAAATCCCACTGAGGCAGAAGCAACTGGATGGAGAAGAGAAGCCAGGTTTGTTCCTTTTCAGCACGTCTTCTGTTTCTTCAGTAGAAGTGCACATTGTATTTCTGACCTGCTGCTTTAGTCTGTTTGGCCTCCTATAACAAAATGCCATAGGCTGGATTGTTTATGCACAGTAGAAATGCATTTTTCATAATTCTGGAGATAAGAAAATCCATGATCAGTACAACAACAGATTTGGTGTCTGATGATAGACTGCTTCCTGTTTGTGTCTGTCTTACTGGAACCTCTTGTGGTTGAAAGAAGAGATCTCTTGGGAGCCTCTTTTACAAAGGCAATGATAACTTCCATGAGGGTTTCATTCCCCTGACAACCATTTCCCAAAGCTATCACCTCCTAATACCATCATGTTGGGTGTTGTGATTACAATATCTGAGTCTCAGTGAAGGAGACATAAATATTTGCTTCATGTATTCCACTTCTGCCCCTCACATTTGTTCTTTTCGAATGCAAAATATATCTTTTCTATCCCAATAGCCCCAAAGTCTTAACTTGTTCCAGCATTAACTCAAAAGTCTAAACTCTTATTTAAGTATCATCTACATCATATATGGGTATGAATTAAGGTAGAATTTATATAAAATCAAGTTCTCCTCCAGTTGTGAACCAATGAAATCAAACAAGTTATGTGCTTTGAAAATACAATGATGGAACAGGCACAAAACAAGAATCACCCATTCCAGAAGGGATATATAAAGACAAAGAAAGAAGTAACAGGTCCCACGCAATCCTAAAAAACCTTGAGGCTGCCCTCGTAGTTCACAGGGATGATATTCATACCTTCCAGACCCACTGGGGAAGAGGCTTTGCACAAACGTTTGCTTGGAGTTTGTATCCCCTTGAGGTTTATCCATGTTGTTGCCCATACCAATTGTTTGTCTTTTTCTAAAACTGAATACTATTCCATGGCACAGTTGTACCAGTTTGTCTAATGATTCACTTATGTGTGTGTGTGTGTGTGTGTGTGTGTGTGTGTGTTTAATTAGAGCCATTAGGAAGCAATAGACTTTGAAATGATTCCATGTATTCTGAATGATCCTCAAATTACCAGTTAAATAAAAATTCTCATTGAAGGATGTTTTCAGCATCTCCAACATATTTTTCCCTCTATATACATAGTAAAAGTATAAACTCTGAGCCTTAAAATACAGAGATGTTTCAATTAATTTATTGTACTAATCACATTTATTATTGAGTTACAATTGATGCGGCAAAGCATGTGCTTTGAAGTGCTTGATCCTAATTAGTTAGTTTCTCGCTATTAATAATTCTGGGATGCATATATATTTATATACATATGTACACATGTCTCATGTGGGTGTGTATGTGTGCACATGTGTGTGTGTGTGTATGTGTGTGTGTATTTCCAGTGTGAACTCCATGAGGACAGGAGCTGAAGCATACTTACTGCCTGGCCCTTAGAATATGACTAATAATTTTTGTTGAATGAAGTACAGTTCTAGAAATCAATGCTCTTCACAGAAGCCATTCTTCATTGCCCTGTTATGTAGTCATGTGTTCTGATTCCAAGTTTCTACTGGAGGATCAGCTAAACTTTCCATCCCTTGACTTTGGTCAAGAGTGGTAGAATGGGTGGTTACGGTAACCCAGAATTCCTTACTCCAGGACAGGCTTAATTTCTCAATAAATTTGTCATTCTTTTTGTCCCTCACTATATTTTATTTATTATTTTATTTTTTAAATATTTATTTTATTTATTTGAAAGAGTTACAGAGTAGTTGAGATACAGAGAGGTCTTCCGCTGGTTCACTCCTCAGATGGCCACAATGGCCAGAGCTATGCCAATCCGAAGCCAGGAGCCAGGAGTCTCTTCTGGGTCTCCCACGTGGGTGCAGGGGCCCAAGGACTTGGGCCATCTTCTGTTGCTATCCCACAGCATGGCAGAGAGCTGGATTGGAAGAGAAGCAGCCAGGACTAGAAACGGCACCCATATGGGAAGCCAGCGCTTCAGGCCAGGGCTTTAACCTGCTGTGCCACAGTACCGGCCCCCTACTATGTTTTAAAAAATCAGCTTCTAAACTGATAAAGTAAGAAAACAAATACTTTTAAATTTGAACAGGAGTAATAAAAATATAGTTGTTCCATATTATTTGTTACATACCCTTAGGGGCATGGATGTTTTAAAGCTGTCTTCATCAGCATTCTTTTTTGTTAATAAAAAGGAAATTGTTACCTCTAATGTAGTAACTATATTCATGTGCCTCACAAAGGCCACTTTATAGGTAAAATTCTATTGCATTGTCATTTTTGAAAATAGCTAACCTCCAAGTCTAACATGTTCTCTCCATATGCTCACACTCCTCTCTGACCCTTGTAGGAGCATATGATAGCAATAAAATTGAAATATTCAAATGGATTTTTTTTATCTGCTAAGTCCATTAATACTATGGAGCCAAGAAGGTGACCCTTCTAGATGAAATGACCTCATGATGCTATACCTAAAATATAGTCAAGGAAAGTAATGGGATATCTGAGCCCACAGAACTTAGTAAGAAATTCTGAGATTCCATTGTGGCTACTGAATATGGAGATTAAAATGGAAGTAACCATGAACCTGAGAATTCAGAGATCCTTTCCTATATAAATTTCATAAAAGCTTTGACTAGTTCAAAAACATGAGGCTTCAGTAAGTAGAGAAATACATTGTAGGTAATGAAACAACAGGAACTCAGACATTTTAGGTTCTCCCATCTCTTGTTTCATTAGAGAGAAATATCAGCTGCAGAAAGGGAATACTGGATACTTTGCATACTGGAATTGCTATGGCTTAAGGGTGGTTCATGTGATACTGTGCATCGACAGAGTTTGCAAGCTAGAGGAAACTGGGAAGACAAAAGAAGCGCAGTAGCAAAGTAGAACTCTCTCATTGGTGGCCTGTTTACTTCCTGCCTTCATTTACTGCTGCCCCAAGATAAGGATTTTTAAAACCCTTTAAACTACTGGAATATTGATGCTTAGACTTTGCTTTCTATACCAAGACCTTTTTGTATCTAGGCTTGCAAAATATGGCAACAGGATTTTGGAAGCATTCTTTTCCTCCCTTCTGCCATGCTTTCATGAAGGTTTTCAGACTTTTCCAAGAGGAGCTGTTACTTCCTTTTAAATATCAGCCTTCTCTTTCGAAAATAACCTTCTAAGAGTTTTAAGTATAAATGAATCACATGGGTCCACAAAAGTATGGAGATTACATTTTTCCCAGCAAATAAATAACACAAATAAGATTAAAGGATAAAAAATATTTGTTTTACATATTTACTGTGAAAGAGATCTGGCCCAAAATGCTTAAAATGAATTCCATCCACCAGCCATCTGATAAACTCTCACAAATTCTTCTCTTCTAATTCAAAATTTTCCTTCACTGGCACAAATTTTGGAATCAACTCTTTGGAGTGCATTTCTATGAACTGTTTGGCACATTTTTGAATGGTGTCTACTGAATGAGGCAACTCTGAGTATAACACACACCACTTAGTATGAACTGACTTAAAAAATGCCACCAAGCTTTATGAAAAGGCAATTTCACTGAGTAGGAATGAACATTGACAAGTGATATTAATATTTACATCAAGAAAATTTGAATTAAGCAGGTATTAGTATACTAAGTGGAATTAATTTGTGTACTTCTGGTTATAGATCATATTTGAAATTCAGAAAAAAAGGAAAACTTTCTCTAGGGCTAGAAACCAATTAATGCACTATAGTTGGATATTTTTCATCTAATATTGCAAAATGATTCCGATGAGTTACGCTGGGGAGTATCTATGAATAAGTGGAAATAGTTCATTTCTGTTTCAATTAAATATAGGTGGATTGATGTCATTCTGCAGGAAATGGATATATTATTGAGATTCTGCCTCAAAGCTATTCCTCATGGTTCCCTCTACATTATCCAAAATTAAAAATACAATGAAGATGCGTTTTATTAAAAGCTTAACAGGCTTTTATGCAAAAGCATTTATCTTTTGCAAATATGGAAGCATACATCCAAAAGGAAAATGGAAGCATAAATCCCAAAGGAAAATAATTCATTATAGATGATTTTCTGGGGCCTTAGTTGAACTGTCCTGTAAACATTTTCCTAAAACCCAGTCTTCTCTCTATCCATAATTCTACTGTGTTAATTCAAGCTTTCAGTGTTTTCTGTAGGCTTACACCAATAACTGCTCTTCGGGTCCAGAAACCATTTTCTGAAATAAAGTTGTGTCCCTCTCTGCATTCCATCTTTCAGTAGCTTCTCCAATGTTAGCATGATAATATTTGGAATTTTTATTCTATAATTTTTTGACCATCTGCATGGCAGCCACAATACTACTCCTCCCAGGAGATCTACTTCTGACCCCAGAACCCAAAAATATTAGTGGGTTGCCTTAGATGGCAAAGGGGTCTTTGTTGAAAGTGATTCAGAATCTTGAGAACATTGTCTGTATTATCAAGGGGAGTCCACTGTGTCCACCGTGTTCTCAGAAGAGAGAAGCAGAAAGGTTGAAATAAGAAGATGATGTGTAAATGAAGGCAGATTCTGAAGGATTTCACAAGGGAAGTAAGACACAGAAAGCAAAGAATGCAGAGGCATCTGGAAGCTAGGAAAGGAAAGGAACGAGATTACTTCCTAAAGCCTCCAGAAAAATGCAGCGCTATGTAGACTTTGACTTGGGCTTCTGACTTCCAAAACTATAAGAAAATAAATTCATATTCTTTAAAGCCACTAATTTTGTAGTAATTGGTTACAACATTAATAGGAAGCTCATAGAAAGCCTAAGAGCTGGCACAGTGTAAGTGTTAAATAAATATATGATGAATAAGTTAATGAGCAAGTGAAAGAGGAACCTCAGCAGTCATAAAACCTTTTTTTCATTGTGCTTTCTTCTGTACAGGTTTGTGTATTGGAAGGTAATCATGGGAGAAGGATTATAACAGTGTAAGGACCGCCAATACTGGGGTGATAATGAGCTTTCAGACTATAGGTTGAATATCTGATGTGGGAAGTCTAGATTATTTACTCTCCCAGAGGTGTATGAGGCATATAAAGGCAGGTAACAGTGCGCTCTCTGGAGTCAGCCTGTCTGGATTCAAATCTTAGCTTCGTTTTTACCTGAATATATGGCCCTGTGCAAGTTATCAGCCACACTGTGTTTTAGTTTTCTTACCTGCTTGATTCCTACTGCAGAAAAATTTTGTGAGGATAAAATAAAATATATAAAGTGTACAAAAGTGTACATGGCTTATAGTAAGTGCTCAATCAATTTTAACTACTGTTACTATTCTTTTTGTTATTGCATTCTTGGATTTGTTTTATAAGACTCTAATCACACATGTAAATATATCAAACATTTTGGCTTTCAAAACTGTCAAGAAGCCAATCAGTTTTATTCTGGAAGCACAATCACCAGATGTGTTTTTATCTAAAGTCCTGGTAGTTGCTTGTATCTCAGCCATATTCTGAAATTATGTGTTTCAATACAAAAAGTAATATCATTTTGGCTTTCATAATTTACCAGTTGCATGCAGTAAAACAGAAATATTTCTCCAGTAATTTATTTATAGACTTTTAAAGTTTAAATTATTCAAAGGAGAAAATGTTAGTAAATAATGAGACTGGCCTTCATTTCTACTCTTGCTTTTCCTGACAGAACATACTGACTTAAAGCAGGATTGTTAAATATGAATCTGACTGTTTAATAGCCACAAAGAGGTCAAACAAGGAATTTTTTGCAGACAGCTTTTCTCTTTATGAATATAGTGAGACAATATTTTTATTATTGTTTTGATCCAGTGTTTATAAGTCTGGGGCTTGGCAGTATTACCAACCATTGTTCTGTTTTTGATTGAAAACCTGGAATTCATCTGCTTTCCATGAATTGTTCCATTCTGATATAATAACAGTCTCTTCAATGTTTGATTTTGCTGGCTTAGGTCATTTATACTGCTGCTGGTGTTGCTGTGGATAGCGACATAAAATGAACACATGATTAACTTTTACTAAGTTTGCAGACATTGGCAGTGAGATGAAAGTCATAATATGTACTGCTCAGGTTAAGTTAGTTAAAGAAGACCCCATAAAAACAGCTTGATGTTGTCTGTTCTATTTCATTTTGTTTTGCTTTTCCCTCATAAAATAAATACTTTTAAAAAATATATCATATGCCCTAATATATATGGATTTCTTTTGTGTGCATATTGGTGTTCTTATAAATAGTAGTCTCATGATCACATTGTCAAATAAGAATTAGCTGAATCTAAAGTTTCCAGATTTTTCTTAGATGGAATCATTCTCTGAACCCATGAATGTAGGACTTTACTAGTTCTGAAATTTGATACAGTAACATACTTGTGATATCTTCTCTCTCTCTCTTTCTCTCTCTCTCTCTCTACATATATATATATGGGATCTTCAGAAAGTTTTGCAAATAATAAACAATTAATAGATTTTTAAATTTTTGCAATAAAAAATTTTAAATTTAGCTTTACATAAACTTTTTGATGTACCCTTACAATCTATTAATTAGGTGTTTATTATTGCTAAATGTTCTTTTATGAAGACATTAATTTGAAATATTCACTTATGCATCCTCAGCCATTCATTTGTTTGGTGGACATTTTTGAGATTTAATTTTTCCTAATTGCATGCTAGATGCTAGAAGTACACTGAGAGTGATGCACAACCCTGAACTAAAAAATGTGGATGTGATGTATAGTTCCCTCTGCAATTTATTACTAAGAGAATTGTCATTGCCATGTAAATTTTAATTTTGCTGTACTGAATCAATGTGTGTTGAAGGGAAGTCATTTGAAAAATACTTAGTTTAGAGTAATTTCAGGTTTTCTGATCTGGGTACCAAAGAAAGATAATTAACTCTATGTGCCAAGTGTATTTGGAGAACATATTTGTAAAAAAACAAAAGAAAACAAAACAAATCAATATACTTGAAGAAGCACATACTCTTCCAGTTACCACATTAATCAACTTGAAATATATTTGGTACATGTTGTTCTTAGCATGAAAATATTCGATGCCTTCTTCTATTATTTCTTATAATATAAAAATTAAAGTCAATAAACATTTATAATTACCTACTATGTTCAAGGCATTATGCTGAGTATTATATGATATAGCTACTAATAGCTACTAGAATCTCAGAAGAACTTGCCATTGAGATACAGGATTTTGAGATGTGTAATTAGAGAAGCAGAGAAAAATAAGGTTAAGATGTTTAAATATAATACTATGTATTTTCAAAGCATTTTGTATGGGAGAATCAGGAAAATATCTTACTGGGTCTTGCTGGGTTATTAGCACTGGGATGATAAAAATACAAGGGTATAGTTGTTTAATTACTAGAACTATAGTTAAAGAAACATTCCTTTGACAGCTGAGTATGGGAGGGATTGTCATGGAAAGATGGGAAGTAAGAGGTTTGGAAAATCATTCAAGTGGCCTTATTTATTGAGGACATCTCCTGTGCAGACATTGAGAAGGACATGTGTTAGAATGGAGAAATGATCTCTGCTTTTAAAAAGCTGCATTTTACTAGAAAGCCAGATAACAAATGAGGAAACAAGAAAATAAAATCATTTTGGATTTTTGCAAAGTGCTATGCAAGAAACAGATGCTGTGGCAGTGAATAATAGGGTAGATTTATTTAGGGGCACAGGAATAGCATACAATAGCCTTTTAAGCAAATGAAATGACAGGGATGTCTGAGTTAGAAGGTAACAGTGGGGACTAATGGGAATTACAGATGCAATAACCATGGAAGTCATTATGAGGATAGATTTTGCAGGCCAGTTTGTTAATTTATAAAGTCAAAGCAGTAAGCGAGAAAGAAGAGGCTAATACAACCGATTTTAGGACCTGGATTACTGGGCGCTTGAAAGACCTGTTAGGGAAAGAAGAGTTTCTAAGAGGAAGATAGATTATTGGGTACCAATTGTTGTGAATCTATGCAAATATGATATAGAGAGGGAAATATCCAAGTGGACAATGAGAAATGTAGGTTTAGAGCTGGGGACAGATCCTGTTGCTAGATATACTGACTTAAAACTTGAAAGCCAGGGTGAACTGTCAGCTTAGCAGTTAAAACACTAATTAAGATGCATGCATCTGGCCAACATTGTGATGCAGTGGGTTAAGCTTGCAGTGCTAGCATCTCCTGTCAGAGTCTCCTTCAAGTCCTGGCTGCTTGCTTCCAATAGAATTCCTGCTAATGTGCCTGGAAGGGCAATGGATGATGGTCCAAGTACTTGGTCCCTGTCACCCATGTGGGAGAGCCTGATGAAGTTCTTGGCTCCTGGTTTCTGCCTGGCCTAGATAAGGCTGTTGTGGCCATTTGGGAAGTGAACCAGTAGAAGAAAGATTTTCTCTCACACACTCTCTCTCTCTCTCTCTCTTTCCCCCTTTCAAATAAAAACTAAATATGTTTAAAAATGGTGCTTCCGGGCCAGCGCTGTGGCTCACTAGGCTAATCCTCCGCCTTGCAGCACTGGCACACCAGGTTCTAGTCCCAGTCGGGGCGCTGGATTCTGTCCCGGTTGCCCCTCTTCCAGGCCAACTCTCTGCTGTGGCCAGGGAGTGCAGTGGAGGATGGCCCAAGTGCTTGGGCCCTGCACCCCATGGGAGACCAGGAGAAGTACCCGGCTCCTGCCATTGGATCAGCGCTGTGCGCCGGCCACAGCGCGCCGGCCATTGCAGCCAGTGGAGGGTGAACCAACGGCAAAGGAAGACCTTTCTCTCTGTCTCTCTCTCTCACTGTCCACTCTGCCTGTTAAAAAAAAAAAAAAGGCACTTCCGTCTTGCATAGGGAGGAAGAGGCAGTTGGCACAGTGGTTAGAGTGATGCTGATGATGCCTGAGTTGCAAGTCTCAGCTCCACTCCCTATTCCAGCTTTCTGCTAATGTATGCTCTGGGAAATAGCAGATGATGTGGCTGTTGCAGGAATTTGTGGAGTAAATCAGACAGAAAATCTCTGTGTGTGTGGCTCTCTATCTTTCAAATAAAAATAAATCAGATATGCTCACATCCATCTTCAGAGTACCTGGTTTGAATATGCAGCCTTGGCTAACACATCCCTAAAGGGGAGCAGCGATGGTCTAAGTGATTAAGTCCTTTCCACTTAAATGGAACATCTAGATTGAATTTCCAGCTGTCAGCATCAGCTCCGGCTCAGTCTCAGCCACCGAGGCTATTTAAAGAGTGAACCAATGGAGGGGAGCATTCGCTCTCGTGTTTGTATGTCTGTCTCTCTCTTTCTCTTTCTTGTTTCCTCTGTTTCTCGGCCTCTCAAAGAAGCTATAAGAAATTTTAAGAAGTTGAAACTTTAACTAAAACATGGGATAATTGAGACAGGGGCTTGCAGTTGAAAATGTGGTGGTGTGGGGTGTTATGGGGAAGAAGTGTATCTTAAAAAGAAAACTACTTAGGAAATGAAAGAGAAAACCTGAACAGTGGAAATAAGCTCATTTTTGTTAGCCTGTCACTTGAAAAACCAGGTGGTGCAACATGAAGAACATGACTTACTACCTTTTAGGCTCTAATTCCAGTATTTATGATTCTAAGCAAAGAATTCTATTTCTGTTTCATCATCTATAAAATGGTGGTGACAAATCACATTTTGATTGTTGCTTGACCAGCATATTGGTTTCTCATCAAAATTTAAATGTTGAGATGCTGAACCCAAGGTGATGATATTAGGAGATGGGGCCTTTTGGAAGGCAAACAGATCATGATGGGGAAGCCCTCATGAATGGCTTGAGAGTCCTTATGAAAGAGGATCCAGTGAACTGTCTCATTCCTTCTGCCATGTGAGGACACAGCAGGCAATAGGTCATTTTCAACCTGGAAGAGGGCCCTCACTAGAATCTGTTTGTGCTAGCATCCTGATATGGAACTTCATAGCTTCCAGAACTATGAGAAATAAAATTCAGTTGTTTATAAGCCATGCAGTCTATAGTCTTTTGTTTTTGCAGCACAAATGGACTGAGACAGTTGGTATATTGAGGGAGAATTAAATGACACAAGTTATTGATGCATATGTGCTTGGCACATAAAACTGGCCCAGTGTTAGTTCCTATCTCAAACATTATTACCAGTACTTCCCTGTGTCCACCCACTAAAGCAATAGTGAACTATTGCCCACGCATATATTATCTGACTCTTCTTAAAAATCCCTTTCACATGAGACCCTGTTCTAATCCTATCATCTCTCCTATAAAATATTTCCTCTGAATTGTTTTATCACGTATTATCTTAGACTTGGGGCTCACAATTCATCATTGATGTTCTGATTGCTTTCCAGATTACAAGTTGCTTGAGGCCAAATATTATGTAATATATTTTGATTTGTAGTGCCTTTCACAATGTATGACCTAGACTTGGAACTTAAAAGATAAACATTTGTATTGATATTTTTAATACAATAGACATTTTCTCATCTGACCCAAATAGGTCCTGTAGTAATAGAATTTATTTAAAAACTTTTTTAGTAGAAACTTATGAAAAATGTAACATGTATACCTTAACATTTTTTATATCACGTTGATTTGTTTGAATGTCAATGTCCTGTATTGGAATACCTAGTTTGAGCTCTGGGTACAGCTCTGACTCCAACTCTCTGCTACTACAGACCTGCAGAATGACCAATGTGGCTCAAATAACTGGGTTCTTCCTACTTACATCAGAGGCCAAGATTGAGTTCCCAACTCTCTGCTACTTTGGGGAGTGAACCAGCAGATGTGAACACTCTTTCACTCTCTCTCTCTTTTGTATATCTCTGTCTCTCTGCTTCTAAATATAATAAATAATAAAATAATAAAAACATTTTATATTCATTTTAACTAGTATATGCAAGGAATGCCAGCAAGGCAGTACTCAGCTAATAAATCCTGCCCTGTGTTCTGTTTATTTCCCCAGTGTGGTATCTGTGACTGTTGACTGAGTTTTACTCATATCTTCCATCCCACTTGAGCTCAACTGTACAGTATGATGATGGACCCCTTTCCCATGTCTTATCAACACATACTTCTTTATTGTTCATTTCAGCATCCATTGCCCTAATATAGATACTCGTTGCCTAACTGTATGAATAGCACCTTGGAGTGATGCAAAGTGACTGATTTCTACACTTGAAATATCACACCTTTATAAATCATGCTCCACAAAGGTTTTTCCAGTCTTGAATTAGTAGAGTTGATACATACTCCCAGCCTGTTCATAATCTTCTCAGACTTGAGAGCTGACGC
Organism: Oryctolagus cuniculus; assembly: GCF_964237555.1. Lineage (NCBI taxonomy): Eukaryota > Metazoa > Chordata > Mammalia > Lagomorpha > Leporidae > Oryctolagus > Oryctolagus cuniculus. Next base: position 31,006,020 of record NC_091451.1, on the reverse strand, counting down.
TGATACCCTAACACATTGGCATTGTGCAACTTTGGGCTCCAAATCAGAGATGGTTTAGTGGCTCAAGTTTGGACCCTTGGCCCAGCTGAATGCCACAAAGTAACCTTTACCAGGTGCTTAAAATTGGACAAAAATATCACAATTGTAAAATTCTGGTTGATCTCATTTTTAATGACTGCATTTTTAATGAAAAGATACACCAATGAATGTCTTCAGAGGAGAAAATCAAACCTGTTTAGTTCATGCTGTTTCCTATGCTTAGTTTTTCAATTCTTAGTAGTACTTTCTTTTTTTTTTTTTTGCCTCTTAAGGTAACTACAACTAGTTTCTGTTCTTTGCAACCCAAAGAATATGGTACATTTGTTTATATTAGTAATATAAGCAAAATCATATTTGTACTGTTCTCAAAGATGTTAATTTTCTTCTTTTCTAATCTTCTAAAACATAATCAAAGTTTTAACCCTAATATAGAGACCTTCCATCTTTTTGTTTAAACTATATTTTGAGGGTGAACATTTGGCCTAGTAGCTAAGACCCCACTTGAGACATTCCTGGTTCAATTCTAGGGTCTATCTCCTTGATCCAGCTTCCTGTTAATGTAGACCCTGGAAAGTAGTAGTGATGGGTCAAGTAGTTGAGTTTCTGTGATCCATTTTGGAGACCTGAATTGAGCTCCTGGATTGAGGCTTTTGCTTTTGTGGGCATTTAAGGTGTTGGCTGGTGATTGGGAGACTGTCTCTCTCTACCTCTTTGATTTTTTTAAGTGAAAATGCTGTTGTGCACTTATTCTTTTCACATTTCTTCTCACATTCCCCTTAATTATTACCATATGTGAGTCTAATATTGTTATACGGAGAGGTCCATAAAGATGACCTCGGTTCTTGTCTCACGCAGAAGAAGAATTTCCATGCAGACAAGAGAGTGAGCAAAGCAAGATTTATTGAAATCATAAACCTTCTGCTTCAGCATCAGGATGGGGGCTCCAAGAGATGAAAACTTGAGAAATGCCAAAATGGGGTCTTTTAAGCACAATTTGGGGGAATAACAGAATAACAGCTAACAAATGGTGGGGACAAAACCCATCAGAAGGTGAGAATTGGTAATCTTGTCTAGCCTGCTTATGATACAACAAAAGCCATCAGAAGGGTGGGATATGTAACTTTCTATTCTCATGACACTACCTCCTTGCTACTCTCATGATAAAACTAGAAACTCAGAAGAATGAAATTGGTATTTTGTCTTGCAAGCATCTTCTCCATTCTTTAAGAGACATCCCCTTTTCTCATTCTAATAGGGATCTGACCTATCTTCTTATTAGCCCATCTAACTCCTCACAGTATGACTCCATAGAGATGTTGGGGGTGTGGGTTTTGGCATCATATTGCCTAAATCCAAATCCTTGTTTTCTAACTTACTTAATGAGTGACCTTGATAAACATTCAAAATTCTCAGGGTATCACATTCTTAATCTCTAAAATAGGGAAATATTACTTGTATTCATAGTGTCATTATAAGAATCAAATAGTTAATATTCACAAGGAGCTTAAATTTGTTCTCAGTTCGTATCCAAGGTTTAATGAATATCACAGTGATTATCATTTGTTGTTCCTGAGTTGTACTTTGTGTTTTTCAACCCATGAATATCCTCCTTTATTCCTTCTTTATTTCTATAAAATTTAATAAGAGCAGTTGATCATACCCACATCTAATGACACCTCCTCCGAAGAATCTCTGAGAGCCACTAAAACTAAGTGAAGTCTATTTCTAGAGAAATTTTATTGTATATCATTGTAGAATAGCCTTGGTTTCTACTACAGAACAATTTACATACCCTACATTCTTTTTTTTTTTTTTTTTTTACAGGCAGAGTGGACAGTGAGAAAGAGAGAAAGGTCTTCCTTTGCCATTGTTTCACCCTCCAATGGCCGCCGCGGCCAGCGCACTGCGCTGATCCGAAGGCAGGAGCCAGGTGCTTCTCCTGGTCTCCCATGGGGTGCAGGGCCCAAGCACTTGGGCCATCCTCCACTGCCCTCCCAGCCCACAGCAGAGAGCTGGCCTGGAAGAGGGGCAACCGGGACAGAATCCGGTGCCCTGACCGGGACTAGAACTTGGTGTGCCAGTGCTGGTAGGTGGAGGATTAGCCTATTGAGCCACGGCGCCAGCACTCTACATTCTTTTACCGTTATACATGTATCCCCTTATTTTTTAATTTTTATTAGTAGTTACTAAATGCATAGGGGATCATACAAATAGCTACCTACCTCCCAGAATGCAGGCATGCATGCTTCAGAAGAAATCACAGCTAATAAAATTGTGGTTGAATGAAAATTTGCTTTCTAATTAAATATGAATAGACAGTAATGTTGAACTTTTCCCTTCATTGATCCACTTTAAGAGGAAGATATCTTGTCTGGTTTGCTACAAATCTCTTAAGAGATCAACAATCTTTATTTAGAAATAGATCTTCAAAAATATTGCTTATTTTTCTTTCTCTTTTCCATAATCCCCAATTTGTTCACAGATCTCTTTTGGCTTATTTGCTTATGATTAAAATACCTTATGTGGGAATTTTTATTGTTGATATTTTCTAAAGCTCTCTGTTTTCAGTCTAGTGACATAGTTGTATAAACATTTAGAAGTCTGAAATCATTTTGTTGTGATAATGCCATGATTTGTTTCTTAAAGTATGATTGAACACTGATTTATTTTGTATAAAAAAATTTATTGATTTATTTGAAAGGCAGAGTTACAAAGAAAGAGGGAGACACAGAGATCTTCCATCTGTTGGTTCACTTCCCAAATGGCCATAACTGCCAGGCTTAGGATAAGCTGAAGCCAGGAGCCAGGAGCTTCTTCCAGATCTCCCATGTGGGTACAGGGGCATAAATTCTTGCATCATCTTCCACTGATTTCCTAGGTACATTAGCAGGGAGCTGGATCAGAAGTAGAGCAGCTGGGACATGAATTGGAGCTCTTATAGGATGCTGGTATCATGGGTGGTGGCATAACCCCGTATACCAGAAAACTAACCCTGATTTATCCTTTCAATATCATTGCCATGACATAGTAACCCCTAACTTATAGAGACTGAAGCACCCTCAATTCTGAGTTCTTCATGACAGGTAGGAGTGCCATCTGCCAAAGGCAGATATAGATGAAGGAAAAAATCAAGGACACTAGGGTTTCATCTATCCTTATCCTATTCTCATTTTACCTCATTTTTCTTTTCCCTCAATTACCATAAATTAAAATCTGTTACCTATATTTTATCTGTCATTGGAATTAATAGAATACCATTTTCCTCTTGTACTTTTTCCTTTTATTTGAAAAAAAGAGAGACAGTGACAGGGATAGAAAGAAACCGACCAAGTTCACTTTTACCTATTCACTCCCTAAAGACCTGCAACAACCAGGATTGGGCCAGGCTAAGACCAGGAGCCAAGAACTCAATCCACATTTCCCACTTGGGTGACAAGGAATCAACAAAGTGAGCCATCACCTGCTGCCTCCAAGGATCTACAGTAGCTGGAAGCTGGAATGAGATGTTGTAGGCAGGAACTGAACCCAGGCACTGTGACATGGGAGACAGGCATCTCAACTGGTGTCTGAACTGCAGGCCAAATACATGGGTAAACACGGACAGAGCCAAACGTATTTTTTAGGCCAGATGAAATATTTATCTGCCAAATGAATTTGGAAAATCTATTTGTAAGGCCAGATCCATACGTTTTCCAATTATTGGGTCTCTAAACTAGGAGATAATTTCAGAAGCCTTTTTGAAACTTGCAGCATATGCTTTTCAATTTTTTCATAAAAAGATCACTGTATCTATGCTTCTTAGAAACACACTCCCACACACTACACAAATTGGTCTTGGATTTATTCTGTGAATACTGACAGAAGAATGGAATTGGATAAATAAACCAAAGCATCCTGATCTCAACAGCCTAAACTAATCATGGGTGCTGCTGAATCCTGTATATAAATAAATAAAAGCAAGCAGAATAGCAAGCTAATGTTCAGTGTGATTTAATACAACCTTGGGATTAAGGTTTTTCAAAAAAAGTACATTGCCCCCAGGCAAATCTATGAGAGAAAATAGATTTCCTTCAGGCAAATTTATAAGAGGGGAGAAATCTTTAAAATTGTGTTGTGGGAGTCCCCACATGTAGGAATTTGCTATAGTTGTAGTCCCTAACCCATGGGAGCTCTTAGAAAAATCTGGATTCCTAGAATACATCAAAGACTAATTGCACTCAATCTTGACTTCCAGTTTCCTTTAAAAATATCCCATTTGACAGCTCTATTTGCAAATCTAATAAGCAACTCAGCTTTATCAAGAATGTTTGTACCCTCTCAAAATTCTGCAACTAAATACACCTCTCTAAACAGTTTCTTAGTCAGCATACCCATCCAGGTTAAAAATCACAGGTATTTACCCAGTTCTTCCTTCTAATGACGGGGAGTTACTGCCTCTCTTTCTGTCAGCCTTCCCATTCAGTGCATCATCCATATTTGCCACCTCTCAAAACATATCTCAACAAGACCACATGTCACCATCTGCACTGCCATCACCATCGCTAAAGCTGTTTTCTGTTCTGGAATGCCCAGTTTCTCATGAGTCTCTCCCTTTCTACAGTCCAGCGCAGAAGAGGTCAGTTGTTACCCTCTCCAATCTCTTCCTGCTCAACTCACTTTCATTCTCAGGATTCCATTCACAATGACCACCTTGCTCAGCATTAACCAAGGTCATGTCAGGAACTTCATGGCAGATTCCTTCATTTCATTTCACTCTTCTCAAATATCTCTCAAATACACCTTTTTCTATCATCTCTAAAGAAGCAGTCTTTGTCATTTTCCATCTGTGTTCTGATTTATTTATTCATACCAGATAGAACTACTATATTTCCTCTCTCTCTCTGTGTGTATCTTCCTGTTTAGAATTTACACATGTGGGCTTTTATTTGTTTTAAGATTTATTCATTTGAAAAAGTTAGAGATAGGGAGAGATAGAGATAGACACACATGTAAACCTGTATACACACACACAGGGAGAGAGAGATGGGGGGGGCGGGGAGGAAGAGGGGAGGGGAAGGGACGGGAGGAAAAAATATCTTCCATGCTTTGGTTTATCCCTGAATGGCTACAACAGTCGGGGCTGGCCCAGACAGAAGTTAGGAATCAGGAGCTTCCCATGGGTGCCAGGGCCCAAGCACTTGAACCATCTTCTGCTGCTTTCCCAGGCACATTAGCAGGGAGCTGGTTTGGAATTGGAACAGCCAAGACTAGAACTGACATCCATATGGCATGCCAGCATCACAGGTGGTGGCTTAACCCTCTATGCCATAATGCCAGCCCCTGGGATTTTATCTTGTTCACTCTTACACCCAGAGTACCTGTTGAAATGTTTCACCTACTGTAGAAGCACAATCATTCCTTTTATTTTCCAAAAATTCTTCAAATGATTCCACTTTCAGTCAGATTGCTAATTATGAAATGATTGTCATTCATCTTTAAGAATGATGATGAAAGTATAGCTGTTGTTTTGTATGAAGTTTTCAATATGAGGAGAGGACGTACCTTTTGTTTTATTGGTTATGAGGGTATCTGTTCATCAAGAGGATACAATGCAAATTTTATTTTCTGTTTTGTTGGAATGCTAATTTGATTAAGGAGAAACCCAAAACTGAGAAAGAGTTTTGCAAACATTTTATTTCAGACAATAGAAAATATAACTCATTTGATTGCTTTGTAGTTATAAGGAGAAGTGAAGTAAACTAGATTGACCACTGTGGGTTTAACTCCTGATTCTTTCCTTTGATCTCTTTCAAGTTGTTTCTGTGGTCCTAAGTTTATTCATGTGTAATGTAGGGCTATTAAATGGTTATTTCTGTGATTTTAAAATATAGAGAAATACACCACACTTAAATTAAGTGAGGGATTACTGAACCCCACCCTGAACTTACTTACGCACTTACATACACAGGTACATATACAATTTCAACTTATGTCTGAAAGGCATGCTGCCTGCCAGGTTCCACTCTTACCCTCCCTTGCCTCCTTATAACATCATTTGGAACACAATCTAATATTGATCAAAATGGGAATAAATGCAAAAAGAATTCCTTTGTTCCTTCCTCCTTATTTCTCACTTTTACCTTCATGTCTCTAATTTCCCAAGGCTTTTCTGAGCCCTTGGTTAGTAGAGTGGTGGTTATTTTTCAAAAGTGGAAATATTTAAATATAAAAGTTAACTTAGAAAGTCACATTATGGCTTCTTGGCAAGGAAAGTCTGTAATGCTGTGTTTCTTTGGGAGACATTAGTGGCTTTTTCCTGAGATTCGTCTGGTACCATTTTATAAAGTGAAACCTCTGATGGGCAGTTGGATACAGATTGAGATCTGGCATTTTGTTACTTTTCTCAGGTCACTGGTGCTGGGGATTTTCTCTCCAGACACAGAATGAGGGGTAGAGAGTCACAGATGTCACCTTTAGAGAGGAGGATGGGATCTGATTTTGTTGTTAACAGGAGTCCTATTATAACAGCTTCATACCTCAGTTAGAGCAGCGAGACCTTGTGCAATTATGGAATATTTCAGCTAAGCAGATGTACCTCCTCTGGATAGAGATCACTCAATTCTTTGAAAGCTCAAGAGTAGAAATGACTTTCTCATAATGTCAGACTAGGGAAATCAAGGAAGTACATCAGCATTTTTGCCCCAAACACTTTACACCAGCTTGTTAGTCTACTATGAGAGAAATATTCAGAGCTCATGATAGCGCTATTACAGAGAAGAAAATGGTCTGGAAAATGAGCAGAGATGACAGGAGAGGGTGTGCATGTCTGGATTATGTATGCCTCCAAGGGGATAGAATATGAAGTGTCCACTTAATGGAGAGCCTATAGCCTGTGGTCCAAAAACATGAAATTTAGGGGAAAAATTCTATGACTACAATAAAAGCAAGGAAAGATTGCTCTTCCTGCAAAAATCTACTAGAGTCCAAATCAACTTCTTAAATGGGGGCTTTGGCTTGGACTTTGATGGTAAAACTAGGCTAAAAAGTTTCAGAGGATTCATAGAGTGCCTAAATGTTCTTTTGTGTGCGCAGGAATTGATAGTACCCCTCTTAGCATTTAACTATTAGCAGCCCAGGGCTAGTGCTTCTGTATCTCAAAGGTACCAGATCTTAGAACTTCAATGTATTTTTTTGTTAAAGATTTATTTATTTGAAAGGCAGAATTATGAAGAGGAAGAGGCAGCAGAGAGAGAGAGAGGTCTTTCATTTGCTGGTTCACCTCCCAGATGGCAGCAATGGCCAGAGCTGGGCCCATCTGAAGCCAGGGGCCAGGACCTTCTTCCGGATCTCCCACGTGGGTACAGGGGCCCAAGCACTTGGGCCATCTTCTACTGCTTTCCCAGGCAATAGCAGAAAGCTGAGTCGGAAGTTGAGCAGCTGGGTTTTGGGATGCCAGCACTGCAGGCGGTGGCTTTACCCACTATGCCACAATGCCGGCACCCAGCATAACTTTTTGGTGATCACAATTCAACCCACAGGGTGTTCCAACTCTTGTTTTCTATATGTAACACAAGGCTGCTTCTAGGCCCTAGGGAAGTGTCTGCTGTTCACTGTTGTTAACTTTTTTTTTCTACTGTTCCTCTTAGAAAGAACATTTGGAGTTAAAAGAAACGATATGGATTTTTTTTTAAAAAGTCACCAATTGTATCACTTTTTAAAAGTGGATAAAACATTATAATTTTGAGTACTTATGAACAATATTTAGGAGACAAGTAAAATAATAGTGTGACATTTTCCTTAATTACAAAACTGACCCCAATTCTGCCTATTTTCATAAACAAGTAAAATGTTCAAACTAAAAAGAAAAGAAAAAAATCTCGTCATTTTAATTAACTAGTGGTGTTGGCTTCTAATATCCCCGGGGGAATTAGCCTTGGTTGCCACTGTCCCAGTGCTTCCTCATCTCTAGAAATAAATTCTGGTTGGGCTCACTTCCTGTCCATTGTTGAGATGCTAGCTTACTTGTAAGGTATTTCCAGAACAGACTAAAAGTTTTTTTGTGCCAAATGTTGCAAATCACATATAATCTGTGCCATGAGCCTCTCCAATGATTTCATTTACAAGCACATAAAGTGGACTGTAACTGGAGCCACAGTCCTACAAAGAAGGGATAGATGTACCATTCACTCTGCTAAGCAATGCAGCCCCAGCACAGCCTTCCCAGTTTTTTTTTTTTTCTGATTACAATAACAAAGAATTCCTGATTTTTTCTTTATATTTGAAAAAGTCATTTACAATGTTTAATCAGGATGAACCAATTTGCCATAAAATTTTCCTCCAATTGCTTTGAAAAAATGGAAAGAAAAAGAAAAGCAAAACAAAGATGAGAGGGGAGGTGCTCAATGAATGAAAGAAAAGAGAGATTTCAATTTGAGTAGTTTTTATACTAGTAGTAGCAGTTAATAGACTGTGGTGAAAAGAATATGATTTAGAAGACTAGTTTAAGTCCTGTTTCTAATGTTTATCAAAAAAGCAACTGTAAGAAAAAATTATTCATTGGCTCATATATTCATTCATCCTTATATTTAGCTACCATTTATTGCCTTCATTCTCTGAGGACAGACATTAGGATGGTTCTTTTGAAGTTTAAGTAAGCAAATATCATAGAATTCTCTTCTCAATGAACTTAAACTTTAATGGGACAGGGAGATAAAGAAGATGATTTTAATATGTTGAAGGAGCAATGATAGATATACACATAAAGAAGCACTTGGAAGATAATACTGGAGTTCTAGAGCTCTGAACCAAATCAGCAGAGCTCAGTTCTCTGCGATAGGGGGCATATCCTGTGCTAGATGTTGTTGATATCCTAAGCATACATCCTCTGAGCTGCTACTGTGAATAGTTGGCATGCTCTTCTCAGTTCTAGATCAACCACTCTTGTCTTTCTCCAGCACCTAATAAGTTTTGCACAGACATAACTCAGAACACTGTAGTAGTTTGCATCCTAGAGGACAATTCCACCAGTAGGAAATGAGAGTTGGTGGATGAATTATCCAGCTTCCCTGGCTTCTGAAGAAATGATTTTAGCACATGTTGTACATGGTTTCTCAAAGCATGCTCAGGTGCTCGCAGTGGCTCCCTACTCATGAAGATGAAAGTTTTTGGCATTTCTCCCACTGTAATATCACACTACTTCATTACCTTGTGTTTGCTGTTGGATTAAGTCAAACTAAGACATGCACTTAAGCAGAAAATCTATAATCTCCTGTTTGGTGTTTGGGATAGTGCAAATGGATTATATGGAGGGGTTAGCAGGAGATTTCCTTGATCTGATTAGAAAGCAAAAAAAAAAAAAAAAAAAAAAAAAAAAAAGCAGAGGGACAAGAATTTCACCAAAATCCTAAAATACTTTACGTCTGCAGGAAACATCTCCTGATTAGGCAAAATAAAAGGGAAGGACAGTGTATTACAAGTATCCCTTCAACTAACAATTCTGATTAGCGGAGGTGAACCTTTTTAAATATTCTCTCTAGGTATTTCAAAAAGTCCATGAAAGGAGTTGGGCATTTGCCACAGTGGTTAAGACACCAGTAGGGGACCCTGCCTCTCATATTCAATTGCCTGGGTTTGAATCCTGGCCCCTCTTTGAACTCCAGGTGATGGCTCAAGTAATTGGTTCCTTGCCACCCACATGGGAGACATGAACTGAGTTGGGCTTCTGGCTTGAGTTCCTGGCTTCTGGTTTCAGGCTGGTGTAATCTAGGCTGTTATGGGCATTTGGGAAGTGAAACTGTAAATGGAATGTCTCTGTCCTTCTGCCTTTCACATAAAATGACAGTAAATACTTTTCTTAAAGAAATGTTCATGGGCATACGTACTATGAAAACAAAATCTATGCATGGATTTCACATTATTTTGCACTAAAGTAAAATTATCTTTTAATTCAATTATCCATGAACTTTTTGAAGTACCCTTTTAGATGTGTGGTTTGTCTAAACTCTAATCCAGAGTAGCAGGTTCTGTAACTCTGACTGTGATAATAGCCATTAATACTTAGGGAATAATTTAATTTGTGCCAGAAACTGTAATTTTTATTTATATTATTCCACATAATCCTTACAGCAACCATCTGAGCTAGATCCTATTAAATTCTTGGTTTCAGAAATGATGTTTCAGAAATAGAGAATTTGCCTTAGTCTTTATAACTCTCTTGGAAAAAAAAATAGGTGAGAGTAAAATACTGTGAAGGGATTATCTCCAGTAAGCACCAGTTTTTAGTCATATGCATATTGCAGGTGAGGAAACAGTTCAGAGTTTTTGTTTTGTTTTGTTTTTAAGATTTATTTATTTATTTGAAAGCCAGAGTTACACAGAGAGAGGAGAGGCGGCGGGAGGGGGGTGGTCTTCCATCCAATGGTTCACTCCCCAGTTGGCCGAAACTGCCAGAGCTGCACCGATCTGAAGCCAGGAGCCAGGAGCCAGGAGCTTCCTCTGGGTCTCCCACACAGTACAGGGGCCCAAGGACTTGAGCCATCTTCCACTGCTTTCCCAGGCCATAGCTGAGAGCTGGATCAGAAGTGGAGCAGCAGGGTCTCGAACCAGCGTCCATATGGGATGCTGATGCTTCAAGGCCAGGGCATTAACCCAGTGTGCCACAGCGCCAGCCCCAGAGTTTTAGTATGTTAACCAAGAAGTACACACTTGGATTGAAGGAACTGGGACTGTGGGGTCCAAGGCCAAAATCCTTCCACTGTCCCATATTGCTGACCAAAAAAAAAAAAAAAATCAGTCTGCTATTCTAAGTATTCAAAAGGCTAGCCTTACTATTACATTTTTACTTTGCTTTTTTTTAATGTTCAACATTTGCACATGACAAAAATTTCAAACAACATGAGTATGATATATAAATTCTCATTCCTATCTTCCTTCTTAGAGGCCAAAACAGTTAACTTGTATAGATCCTTCCACAGAATTCCCATATACATAATCCTCTGTATTTATGTACATTTTTCAAACTAGCAGTTTTGGAGACTTTTCTGTTATTAGCAGCTGCAGAGCTCCTGGCTGCCTGTTTTAATGGCTTCATAATACTTCGCTCCATAGAGGTGCTATAATTTAATTAACAAGTCTTGTACTGATGGTCACCTTTGCTTTCCAGCCTTTTGCTATTGCAAACAGTGCTGCAATAAACACCCTTGACATATAATTTTGAGCATGTATATGAGCACATCAGTAGAATAATTTCCTGGCGAGTGATATCGGAAGATCAAAGAGTATTTCTATTTCTTTGCTATTAATTACCAGTTGATGTATTAAACATCCTAATTCCCAGGGAACATTTCTGTGACTAATAGGTTGTGACAGCATTTCCTTCTTCAAAGAGGACAGAGGGCCTTTTCAGGTGGCAGCAGGCTTCGGAGTGTTTGTAGATAAGCACTGCTGCTGCTGGGAATGATTACTCCCAGGTCCCAGTGCAGTTCCTGTCTGTCCTGTGCTCATTGTTCCTTTCTGAGCTCCCCCTGTGCTGTCCCAGGTGCAAGAGGCCATCATGTAAACAGACATTCCAAATACCACAGCATCTCCGTGGGGTGCAGGGGACCACTGCCAAGGACGAGATTAGGCCAGTAACTGGACACATTCTTGTTGGAGAAACATATGACCTTAAATCCGCAGCTTAGTATGGGGTTGAGAACTCAAATATGTGATTTGTATTGAGAGGGGTGGGATCTGTAAGACTAGGGGAATCTGTACTCCTTGCATGTCCTTTAATTAAAAAAAGGAGAGGAGGAGACAGGACAAATTAAAACTACAAGTCTCAATTGATTTAGCATACAAAATGAATTGCTAAGACCAAATACTCAAGGCCGGCGCCCGGCTTGCTTGGCTAATTCTCTGCCTGCAGTGCCAGCACCCTGGGTTCTAGTCCCTCTTGCTCCTCTTCCAGTCCAGCTCTCTGCTGTGGCCTGGGAAGGCAGCGGAGGATGGCCTGGGTCCTTTGGCCCTGCACCCGCATGGGAGACCAGGAGGAAGCACCTGGCTCCAGGCTTCGGATCGGCGCAGCACGCCAGCCGTAGCAGCCATTTTGGGGGTGAACCAACAGAAAAGAAAGACCTTTCTCTATGTCTCTCTCACTCTCACTAACTCTGCCTGTCAAAAAAAAAAAAAAAAGACCAAATATTCAAGCAGTTCTGATAGTTAGAAATAGTGCAATTGTATGACTTTGGCTTTACACATAGAGCAAGAACCAATGTACTTGGCATCTCTCTCTCTCTCTCTCTCTCTCTCTGCTGTAATTAGTGCTCTGAATGTGAATGACGTCCCCAGACCCCTTTACCAGCACATCTCTTTCTGTTCTAGTTCTTTGTCACTGGCTGCAGGTGAAACCCTTTCTAGGAAAGTGCTGTTCCCTCTTTCCTCCCCAGGGCCAGCTTGGTAAGCTCTCTGAAAATGCAAAGACGGTACTCATTTCAGGAACTGTAAAACTCTCCTGTGGCCTTCTCTTTCCCCCTCCTCCAATTACTAGCTATGTGTAGTTCAGGATATTTCTCTAGCATTCCAGAGGCTTCCAGACAGTCCATGTCCAAGTCTAATAATAGCTGTCCATTTAGGGCACTCAGTTGTGCTCTGGAGTTTGAGAGTCTTTTGTTGGTGTTGCTGCCACTTTCTCGTCTTTAAAAATAGGCTCATTTGATTTCCCAGCTACTCGTGAATACACCTTTACAAGGATCACATGGGCAGCCAGGCAGGTGCTTTGTGATTTTCTCCCACACTGTGCTGTCAGTGCCACTCCAACACTGCAGCCTCCACGGCTACCTGCACAGTTCTGTCCGATTGTCTGCAGGCTGATTTCTAGCCCTAGGCAGGAACTGCCAGATCTGAGCCAGCTTAGGAATTCAGAGGAAATCTGTGACATAGACAAGGCTGTGTTTCCTTCTAGGAGGCGGGACGATTTGAACTTGGCAGGAATATCTGCATACTGACACATCTCTGTTAGGATTCCAACCCTCGGTAGACAGTTTTAAACATTTGGATTTAAATGGAATACTAGAGTTGGACAATTATGATACCACAGTATTCCCAAAAGGGCTTACCATTTAGATAGATTCATTCATTCATTATTTTAGTTATTCAAGAAAGATTTGTTATATTCTCAGGCCGAAAGATGCCAAGGGACTTCTACTCTTCATTTAGTGGACCTGAGACGTTATTCTGCCTCTTAAATTTCATTGGCAGAAAATTTGTCTATAAACTTTGAAAACAGACCAACAACAGTAAGATGATTATAAATATTAAATTATATTTGGCACATGCCATCTTATTCTTAAAAGAGTTTTGCAAAGTTGTAATTGGGAAGACGTGAGTCATGCATGCTTTAACATAGCTTGTATATTTTTAAATTATTCCAGATTGGTTTCACTTCATGTCAGTAAACAAGTCACCCTGGATTTCTGTAGTTTTTGCTACAATTGATCAACTTGTCAAAGCTGAAAATGAAATAATTCAGAGATGTTGAGAGGAGGATTCTCATAAGCTACTACACCAGGCCCGGTGAGCAGATAGCGCTTGGTGCTATAGGCATGGTGCTGCCTTCCAGGAAGGTCCAGAAGTCATATAACCATGCAACTTTAGTTTCCAAATTTTTCATTATAGTTCTTCACTAATAAGGTAACTGTTCCTAAATAAAATAAAAGAATGGAAAAACACAATGAAAAAGAACATCAACCAAAAAAAAAAAAGCAACTCAGAAAACAATAACAAGAAAACCCAAATTTCCTTGCTTGTGTCCACAAGGAAAAAAAAAAAAAAAACAGGCACATTCATATATAACTCTAGTAGTCTTATAACACTTTTCATCCTTTATTCCTCTTATCTTCAACAGTATTCTTTGGCACACCAAGGTACCATAGATGTAAAAAGAAGTAGAAGCATCTTCTAAAGATAAAGTAGAATAAATTACCAAAAGTAGTTGGGAAAAAGTGGAGAACTCCAGAATGTAAATGAACAAAAATGAGATAATCATCTTGCCCTTATGCCAAAAAATTTACAACCTGTTGGGGGATACTGTAATGGTTTGAGGACAGTTTTTTCCCCCTGCAGCAGAGCAGGCATTCGCCATCGGAAACCTGTTGTCAGCCAATCAGAGTGAGTGTTCCAGGCTGCTTTGATGTAACATAAGTTGGAGAGTAGCAGGTGGCCTTCCCTGCTGTTTATAGTGCAGCTTGGGGAGCTCCGTCAGATGTAGCAGCTCCTCTCTATCTGCATGGAATCTGTGTAAATCACAGAAGAACAGATGGAAAAACAGTCACATACCCCTGTTCACCTCTTAGCAGCAGCTCGTAAACCTCCATTACCAACACTCCCCCACCCATTCCAACAACCCCCAGTGGGTCCGTCACCCAATTGCTACAGGGTAATCATTCTGTTTACAAAACATCTAAACACATGAATTAGACAAAGAAACAAGCAGCAAATGTTTTAAATGATCACAGATTTTATATATGTATCATTTACCACTATGCTCCGGATTTAGATTAAGTAAACAGAGAAATTCGAAATTATCTCTCATGTACCCATTCTAAATATCTTGTAGAGCTTGTCGCTGAAGTCAGATGATTAGTATGTCTGTTAATTTAATTATTTGAAAAACCTAACTGAAATTAATTTATGATATGAAAGCTCTAAATAACTCTCTAAGGATTCACTTACATATTAGAATTCACCAAACAAAACCCCTGAAAAATGATTTACAAGATATTTTATTTTATTTATTTATTATTTATTTAAATCTTGCATAAGGGGCATGAATATTTTAGACTCACACAACCTTTTATACTTGTGTTTATGCTGTTAAATCATAGTGCATGTTCTCTATATATTTATATATATGTGTGTGTATAAAACCCAATACTCTCACCCTGTGTGTGAGACATGTATGTGTGAGACCATATATCAAATTATGCTAGTGAAAAAATCAATTTCATTTAATTAAGAATTTGTTAAAAATTTAGCCATGAAATGGAAAAGGGGTAAATAACTTATTCCTGTGAAAGGAGACGGAAAGCAGAAACAAAGGCACCAAGGTATGAGACAGAGTAGGGCATCATGTGAACCACGTCCCAGTGATTTTAAAGGGTGATTTGTAAGACAAGGCGTTGAAAAAGATAAATCTATGGGTTGGCAAGGTCTTGACACAGGGAACTTAAAGGCCTCATAAAAAAACATGGGCTCTGACCTGCATGTGATCAAAGCTGACTACTGAATGCTGACTTTAATCTATTTATACCTTTAAAATCTGTACAAATAGTGCATTAAAAATACATAAATTTGTGTAAAGACCTAGAGGGCACAGAGGGTGCCCATTAAAGAGACACTTTTTCAGAAATGAAGCAATTTCTCTTTTTTAAGTATGAAGGAATGTTATTGTGAAGAATTCTTATTTAACAGTGATGAGTTTATAAAATAGGGAAACCAAATCTTCAATACAGCACACTGGTGAGGTTCTGTGTGAGCAGAGGTCTAGATGCTTATAAAAATGTTCCATGAATCTCTTTCTGAGAGCAAAAAGCACATAGGAATTGCTTCCAGAGCTCCATAAATGAATTCCCTATAAATTCCTGTCTAAGGAGGATGACATATTAACCAGCAGTTACTAAATGGGGATAATTTTCCCCTCCCTGGGCAGTATCTACAGACATTTTTGTTATCACAGCTAGTTAGGGGGAGAGTTATTGGCATCTAGTAGGTAGAGACCAAGGATGTTGTAAATACAGGATAGCCTCCCCCCACACAGTAATTTTCTGGCCCTAAATGCCAATGCTTATGAGCTTGAGAACCCCGTTTGAGGCATTTCAAGCATTTAATATGGTCCATTATCAAGATAACAACACTCCAAAATTTTGTCATCTCTTATACTTGGACACATGTAATGCCTTAAAATTTTAAGGTCAAGGGCCGGTGCCGTGGTTCAATAGGCTAATCCTCCACTTGCTGCACCAGCACCCCAGATTTTAGTCCCAGTCGGGGCACCGGATTCTGTCCCAGTTGCCCTTCTTCCAGTCCAGCTCTCTGCTGTGGCCAGGGAGTGCAGTGGAGGATGGCCCAAGTCCTTGGGCCCTGCACCCCATGGGAGACCAGGATAAGTACCTGGCTCCTGGCTTCAGATCAGTGCAGTGCGCTGGCTGCAGTGGCCATTGTGGGGTGAACCAACAGAAAAAAGGAAGACCTTTCTCTCTGTCTCTCTCTCTCACTGTCCACTCTACCTGTCAAAAAAAAAAAAAAAAAAATAAGGTCAGCAAATAGGTGACTTTATCATATAATAACTGTTTCTTTAAAACAGAGTCGTATACCCTGTTAGGTTTTTTTTTTTTAATATTTGGAAAACAATAATAAAAACAAATTGCTTTATTAAACTATATTGTGCTTGACTCATAGAATCACTAATGCCCTAAACAACAGTCTGGCCTCAGAATCAGCCCTTAAGGCATTGAGATCTGGCTAAAAAGCCCATGAGAGTATTTCAGGCATGGAAAGCCAAGACACTGGCAAAAAAAAAAAAAAAAAGGACCTAAATGAAAGATCGCTGTGAGTGAGATCCCAGTGGAAAGAACGGGCCATCAAAGAAGGAGGTACCTTTCTCTGAAGGGAGAAGAGAACTTCCACTTTGATTATGGCCTTGTCTAAATAAGATTGGAGTTTGTGAACTCAAGAGGCTTCCATAGCCTTGGCAGCTCATGACAAGAGCCTCGGGTGATTGCTGATGTCATAAATAAGAGTGTCACTTGTTAAATCAACAACAAGAGTCACTGTGCACTTGCTTCCATGTAGGTAGTCTTCAAACAGTACTTTATACTTTGTGTGTCTGTGTGGGTGCAAACTGTTGAAATCTTACTTAGTATAGAATTGATCTTCTAGATATAAAGACAGTTAAAAATGAATCTTAATGAAGAATGGGGTGGGAGAGTGAATAGGAGATAGGATGGTTTGTGGGTGGGAGGGTGGTTACGAGGGGAAAAGCCGCTATAATCCAAAAGGTATACTTTAAAAATTTATATTTATTAAAGTTTTCTATTAAAAAAAGAAAAACTAAATTGTGCTTGAAATAAAATTGCTGTCTCTAACATAATTACAATAAAGAGCATTCAAATTGCAAATTTTTGCTTTGAGTTCAAGAGTGGTTAAAATTTTATCAGAAGCGGCCAGTGCTGTGGTGTAGTGGGCTGAGCCTCTGCCTGGAGCATCACATATGTCACAGCTGCTCCTCTTCTAATCTGACTCTCTACTATGCCCTGGGAAAGCCATAGAAGATGGCCCAAATGCTTGGGCCCCTGTACCCACGTGGGCGGCCCAGAAGAATCTCCTGGCTCCTGGATTCAAATTGACTCAGCTCCTGGCTTTGTGGCCATTTGGGTAGTGGACTAGCAGACAGAAGATGTTTCTGTCTCTCCCTCTCTCTTCCTGTAACTTTACCTCTAAAATAAATAAATAATATCTTAAAAATTTTTTGTCAGAAGAAGTGTGAAGCAACAAAGCATTTCTAGATATTCATTTTAAAATACTATTTGTATCAAAACATCAGTGGTGATTGAACCAGATTCTAATGGCAAAAAATTGCAATTCTCTTAGATGATTATTTAAATAGTCATTTGTATTTTTCTGGTATATCTTGGGTCATTAGTAATATTTATTGGTTTATGGTGCCAAATTAGAAAAAAATTCATAGTGAATTCTTTCACAGTGAATGTCTTTAAGCCTTCATTCATGTTTGGTAATATCTGCTTATTAAAGCTCTCTTTTGTCATAACGAAGATTACGGGCAAAAAACATAGTAATTCTCTATGAAGATGTTTTACTTAAAATTGCTTTTACTCTTTCTTCATCATGCCAAAAGTTTTCTTAAAAAAGGGGAGGTGGATTATGTGTGTGTTCTGTTCACGTGAAATAATATTAAGGAATAAGAACATTGAGAAGGTCCAACAGGCATCATTTGTAATTATTAAAGATCATCATTTGAACTAAAATAATACAGTCGAGGCATTTTGAATTATCTTACTTACTCTGATAATAGATGGAAGAAGATTTTTGAATTTTTAAAATTTACTTTATTTTTATTTTTTAGACTTATTTGAAAGTCAGTGTTACAGAGGAAAAGGGAAGAGACATGGAGAAAGAGAAAGAGAGAGACAGAGACATCTTCCATCTACTGGTTCACTCCCTAGATGACTGCAATGGCCAGGTCTGAGACAGGTCAAAGCCAGTAGTGAGGAGCTTCATCCATGTCTCCCATATGGGTGGCAGGGGTCCAAGCACCTGGGCCATCTAATGCCTTCCCAGGCACACTAGTTGGTAACTGGATTGGAAGTGGAGCAGCTAGGACATGAACTGGTGTCCACTGGGGATGCCAGAATCTCAGGTGATGTCTTTACCCACTATGCCACAATACTAGTCCATAAAATTTATTTTATTTATTTGAAAGACAAACACAGAGAGAAACAGAGAGTGAGAGGGACCTCCCATCCACTGATTCATTCCCCGGTGTCCACCAAACCAAGGATGGGCCAGGCCAAAGCAGGAGCCAGGATCTCAATCCAGGTTTACCAGTTGGTAACAAGGACACAAGTACTTGAGCTCTCACCTTCTGCCTCACAGAGTGTGCATTAGCAAGCAGGTGTAACTGAAATCAGAGTCCAGATACTCTGATGAGGAATGAGTGTATCTCAAGGGACATCTTAAACACTGCACCAAACGCCCATCTCATGGGTGAATTTTGATGCCCACTCTGTATTCATGCATTCAGATTTCTTCCAGATAATATAAGCCTATTTGGCTGTCTCAAATTTAATCCTGAATTCTGATTATTTAAATTTTGCATACTTTAATTTTCAAACAAAATCAACAACATCAACAACAAAAGACCCATAATATACAACATCCAACTCCATTGTCCCATTAAGGAGGGGATGAGGCTTGAGGTGCTTGTTTCCTGCCTAAAGACACAGGACAGGAGAGGAAAAAAGACCACTAGATATCAACAGGGAAGCCATGGGACAGAGCCACTCAGGGCTGCTGTGGGAGCCATGAGGACTCTACAAAGAGGGCATAAGGTTTCCAGGTTGGGGTTCCTAATTTACTCCTTCCATGTGGGAGGCATCCTCATCTCCTTCAAGAGGGAGAATCTCATCAGGAACAGCTGCGCTGGGTTGCTCTGCTGTCTCTCCATCCTCATCAATGCCTGGGCCTAACTTGATCATGTGATAGACGCAGTCTGAGTGGGTCCCCTCCAGGGAGATGCCGGAAGGGAGCACCACAGTTTCAAATAGTAGCACCACCAGGTCCTTGACAGCTTTGTTGTTCTCGTCTCCCTCTGCGTCTCCACAATGGGACGGTCAGGTTTGATCTCCAGGTGCTTTGGGGCCATCATGTAGCCCATGGTAGAGTTGTCTCGAAGTGTGTGGGCCTGCATGATCCTCTGCGTGTCAGCTGTCCTGCCATAGGTGCTAGTCATGATGGAGCAAGGCAGAAGCTCCCAGGCAATTGGCTGTATTGCATTTAATCCTGGATTTTAATTTTTCTAAAAATTCTCAGTGAAGCAGCATGTTACAGTTTGTAAGTAAGGATTTTGTTCTTAGTACTTTCTTGCTAAGGGTTTCCAAAAGTGGCTCTTTTTAATATGTAACTGTATGAAAACTGAAGAGTGAGTTCAGAATCCTTTAAACTAGGTTATCCTTTTGTTATTTAAAAGTTGGGTCATTATTTCTTGCAAGGTTCTTTCTGGAAAAAAAGATTACATGGATAAATAATGTTTGAAAAACCTACCTAGTTTCTCATTCTCTTGGAGAGTCTGATTATACATTATAAAAAGAAATAAAAAATGCTTCATTTTGTTTATGATAGTTTCCTGGTGAATCTGAAATTCCAAGGAACAAATAAATAGTTTAAAAATTTCAAGTCTCACTTTTCTATCTGTGGTTTTTTTAAGTTAATCTTGTTTCATAACTACTGACTACTTTATTACTTTTTAACATTTTCATCAGAAGGTGCCAATAAGATAAAAGTTTAAATTTGGATCTTTTTGTGTTCATTATAATTTGGAAATGATTTAGTGAAGATCTGTCAATGTTGAATTTTTTAGACTACCCAAGATCGCATTTCTGAAGAGTAAATAATGAAGAATATGTACAAACAAGAGCTAGACAAGCATCCAATGCAACATTTCAGCCTCCTTTGTGTAAATAAAAACATCGCTTTTAAGACCTTAGCTGCATTTCTCTTTTGAGAGTTCAGCACACATTGCTCCATAGATAGGGGGCACTTGTTGGGCACATTTTTTATCACATCTTTGCTTTCCTGTAGTCACACTATTTTGCTGTCCTTGGTGATGAAGATAATGCTTCTTCCTTTTGTCCAGACTTGATTCTCAAACTTAATACTTCATCTGTGATCTTTCCTACCGTTTCCTCATTAGGCCACAGTTTTGGGCTTTGGGTCATTGTTTAAAAAAGTGATAGAGATTCAACTTCATGGGACAAAATCAAGAATTGGAATTTATCTAAATACAGTCCAGTCTTCAAACTGTCCTCCATTGAAAATGGATGAATATGTTCAGATCAGAGTGTGGATTGGCATGAACCTTCATCTGAAATGCAATAAAGTTAGAGAAGACTGGGTGATTTTTTTAAAAAAAAAATGTATCATTATTCATATCCAATGCTTCCTCTGCACTTCTGTGTACCATCTGGTCCTGATGGTCGAAGTGCCAAAATACCATAAGGAAAGTTGTTTTTGTGGTATTTCCAGTCCAACCAGAATCAGAAAGTACCAGAAATCTCTTGAGAAAAACTGTTCTCATAGGATGCAAAGGCCAGTTTTTCAAACAAGAGTTTAAGAAAGGCAGATGAAATCAAGCTACTGTCCAAAATTAAATGGTGAACAAAGAGATGGTCTGCATTTTGAGTTTACACAAATACTCTACTAATTCCTCATATATGTATCCCATTCCTTATAAACTACACAGTTCTCTTTCCACTCATTGATTTATTTATTCATATTCTGCTTAAGCATTGCTTTTAAGGAAAATATTTATGAATTAATAGTCATGACATTTCCAATAAGAAATGAATGGGTTTGAAAAGAAGCATTGTACAGACCCATTAAATGGATGACACCAAATTTAAAAGCCTTTGTAGAGTACATGTAACATGTACAAAAACAACCTGATATGGTTCTGTTTATGAATGCTTTGATGTCCAAAGAATTCATTTGTGTGCCTTTATACTTAGATATAAGACATTACAGCTTGTCAAAAACAAGGAATTTGAATCTTAAAATACTCAATCTGTTCTGTAAACTTACCGCCCAGAAGGTTTAGAGTGGGCTGTGAAACTTGGCAAGATTTTCACTTCCATTCAATACCCAAACCTTCTGAAATTTCCTTGACACAGTTTATTCAGCTTAATTTAGTTCAATTTTTTAAAAATGTCTAAGTAAGGAAAGAGTTTAAGTGATGAGCGCTCTTGTATGACAATTAGCATGGTAAGGAGGGAAAACTTACCAGTGGTATTTTCTGTTAAAGGAGGTGGCCTATCATTGAATGAAGTTGTTTTCAGACTAACGTAGATACAAATCCTGGCTCAAAATTTTCCAGTTGTGTGACCCATGGCTAATTATTAACTGCTCTGACATTTTCTCATCAAAAATAGAAAATCAGCTATTTTACTGGGTCGACAGGATCAATGAGATATTGCGCATAAAGTCTTGGAGTATAGCAGGTGCTCAAGCTTTCATCAGCACTAGCTGTATCTGAGAATCTAAGATGATGGACAGCTGCAGGGCAAATGCGTACAAGACTGGCTATTATGAAAGCATATTACAAATTTTGCTTAAGTTCCTTTCTGTCCATTAACAGAGGGAAGAATAACTCTGGGGATATAATTTATATAAGCTTTGGAGGTAATGACAAATATTCTCCATTAGGAATATTACTTACTCAGATCCCATAGGCAATGTTTTAAAGTCTTTTATTGCATGAAATTTTAATGCCTGGTGAGGGGCATGGTCTGACCTGAGATGGTTCTGGGTCCGTGTAAAGCATCTCTCATGTAGGCACTGCTGGTTCACTTGCTTCACTCTTAGCCTGGGCCCAGGGAAGATTTCCTCCTAAAGGAACGCCATACAGTTGAAGCAATTTGGGCCAAGGTTTTAACTGAAAATCAAACCCCTGTCTTTAAATTTTAGTGCTGTTTTCTGTGTCTGGTAGAGCTTCTATGGCATAATTTGCTAGAATATGAAATTTCTTCTGAAGACAAATAGTCCAACTAGTTATCTTTCCTTGGAAATTTCAATATCTGTTTTTTCAAAGAGAAACACAGGTACAACAAGGACATCATAAAAACATGAACATCGTTTTTCAGGGAAGGATAATAAGTGAGTATCCAGGGTCCAGGAGTTCAGTCTTTAAACCCGAAGCTTTTGCATCCCAAAGTAGTGTTATCTAATCTCAAAGTTGTTACTTTCCTGTTCTGATTCCTTTAGTTTACGTAATTTAACTTCGCCGCTCTTGTACTCTCTTGAAACACTGGAATGGAATTGAGTTACTTAAATCACTCACTTTCCTTTAGAACTGTTTTTTCTTTATATAATTTCCACAAAACCCACTTAGGAAGCCAATTAAGGTGTCATTGTGTGAAGCACCAAAAGAACTCACAAAACTGCCTTTTGGAGAACTTTGTATTAACCTTCCTACTCCAACTGCAGACTGAGGGAGGGTGTGCAGCTGCTGCCAGTTGCTTTCCTGATTTCTGTCACCCCACACTGGGGTTCATTGCCCAAGCAAAACTAACATGAGTGGATATTTTTTTTTTGAATGATAAAACATATATATTGTTCTTCTGCCTTGAGTTTTGAGGCACGGTCTTATTAGTAATGCAATCTGTCAAAGAAAGCAAAGTACATCCAAAGAGAACTCCACTGTCTCTGTGTTATGTTACAGTACTTTTATTAGATGGTGACATTCCTGAGACAGCACCTGCTGTGTGGCTTTAGGTATTGGCCTAAAATGAAAGGGAAAAGCAACATGCGCTTTCAACCTGAGCACCACAGCAGTGCATGGCTGGAACCAACACCAGCGACTGAACAGTTGGGAGGTTGAAACAACCTCACGACGCAGACACTGAAGTTCAATGTGTATGTGAATGCTCTGGTCATTGTCAGAAACTTGCGTTCAGCCAGATTATAGAAATGCTTTTCCCTTCGCTACTTACATATATTTGACATTTCTACTTATGTTTCCTTTCCTGTACTTATAGGGATCTCCCTTTGGAAAGTGTGTGCCTCAGGCATAGATTCTTTCTAGTAGAAATTTAAAAATGAGTAAAATAATGTTGATATCACTGAAACTTCATTTGTGAGTGCAAGCAGTTAAAGAAAAGTATTGTGATAATGTGTGTGTGTGTGTGTATGTGTAATTCCTACTGGTTGTCCACTATAGATTTTACTTCTAAGAAATATTTTTGATTTTTCTAATTCTTGCCTTCATGAGTTTTTATTTTGAATCATGTAGAATATATAGAAGCTAAATCTTTTAAAAGTTATAATTGTTTTTGAGATGGTCAGGTAGTGAAATTCCATGACTTCAACTCATTATTCCCTTCAGATACTTCAGTAACTTCATGGTTGTGGAGGTATGAGGAGATGAGCTAGAAAACTAAACAAATGATGACAACAGTGGTGAAACTTGTTGAAAATTGTGAATTGCTATTTTTGGTAATTGATTAAACTTCAGAGAAATAGTATACCTATTTGGAAAAATCAATTGCAATTTATTAAAAGAAAAAAAACCCTATAAATCCACTTAGGCAGTACTCTTGTTTTCTTTCTTTTCTTTTTTTCTTTTTTAATAAAGTGAGGCTTAATTCACAGGGAAAATTGTTCAGAAATGGAACATCCATTGATGCTTTTTTTTTAATTCTTTTTCCATCTAAATTAATGGTGTACCTCTGTTGACTTTCTGGTTAGACTTCAGCAGGAAGGCTTCTTGGCCTTTTCTCCATATATCTGATGACCTTAGAAAGTGATGACTTTATAGGATGTCACCACATAGCTCATACCACTGTGTGGTAAGTGTACAGCTCCCAGAAGTCCCAGTTGGGGGGCAGAAAGAGCTATTATTCAGAGTCACTGGTTCCTATTGAATATGATTCCATAATATTTCTCCTCAGATTCATATGAAAATTCAACTTGTTTTATGTAAGTTATTGAATATGTTCTAGCACCTACACAGTTGTTTCTCTCTGTGTGTGGTTTTGTGGAGAATAGAGACTGCATATAATCTGAACATGTGAATCTCATTATATCCTTTGCATAACTTACACTCTCTCTTTAAGAGGTCAAGAATGAGGATAAAAAAAAAAAAAACAAAACAGGATGAATTACAGGTCATTGAAAATTCTGAGCCCAGAAATTCTGTCTTTTTCCATTTCTTCTGGGAATTCTTATCAATCTGATAGGCTTGTTTATGGAGCTACATCAGCATCTTAAAAGCCTCTGTATGCTTTACTGAAATGTGGAGCGCTTCTGAACTTTAAAATCAATTGCATTGATTCAATTATAGAACATAAGTGAAGACTAATGATTTTTATGGTCATTAACTTCTAATTTAAATAAGATAGAGGCTGTTAATATGGTCTCACGTTCTTTGTGGGAAATGATTTTAGGTGAGCTAGAGAAAGTGCAGCTTCCATGTTTACTTGCAGTGCATCAATATTCCAAACTAAAATGTGTGATTTTTTAGCTCAATACTCAAAATTCCCACACCCTTTCTGCTACCTAGGAGAATCTTTGTATTCTGGGTTGAATCAGTGTATCCTGGTTACCAGTTTCTCAATTGCTTTATTAGCAATATGTGTTTTCTCCTGTTTTACAATAAGGTTAAAAATAACATCTTTTTTGTATTTTTTTGAAGTACACTAAAGCAAAACAGATAAAATTTGTACTTAGGATAAAACAAATATTACTATATTTCCAATTTGAATTTCCTTCTAATAAATCCTAAATATTTTTCTCTCCTGTGAACTAAGAATTTCTTTTAAAAATTACCTTTGGTTGAATACCTGCAATGATATTAATATAATATATAAATATAAATAATACTATTTGGTGAACATGTAGACCTGTAGATATTAACCGGCATGAGAGTCAGAAGAATTTTTGTTCTTAATCATGTCCTGGTTTTAATTTCCTTCCCCTGTGAATGTACTGTTTATTTTCTTTGGAAAGCAAAAAGAAATTATTCCCATTCTTGTAAGTTGGTCTTACTTTGGAAAGTGCTGGATGGTTGTTTTGGGATCATATTCCTTTCTTAATTCAACATTTCAATTTTTCTTCTTGGGAGAGATGTATTGTAATGTTTGACCTGGGTCTTATTTGCACATGAAATAATTTTGAACATATTTAGAGTGATTTTTAACCAATTTAGCTTCAAAATATAACATCATCTCATTTTTAATGACTTTGGGCTATTTATTCTGAGACTCAATGGTCCCATCTCTATAAAGGATAGAGAATTTCAATATCTCATTTTTAGGAGGGATTCTGAAAGATATTACTTCTAAATCAGGTAGCTCAACGACTAATCTATAAAAGGTACTCCATAAACATTCAGATCTCATATTTTGGTCTACTTACATTTACTGTTGCCCCAGCTTCTACTTTTTTCGGCTCAAGTATTTCCCTTACATGGAAAGACATGTACATTCCCTTATTTTCTATTTTGATTTGACTACCTCTTTTTTATTCTCTTCTTCCTAATTATCTAAGATTAGATTTTGCAGTATAAGACAGGGTGCTTCACATTGGAACTATATTATCTAAAAAGGTATAAATTAGGGAGCTAAAAATGATTCAATCTATAAAATGGGCATTGGAAGTGAAATAGATGTTCTCTAGAAGTCTTCAGTTAAACAAACAAACACAAACATGAAAGCACTAGGGCTGGTGTTGTGGAGCAGTGGGGTAAGTCACCAAATGAAACTCTAGTATTCCATAGCATAGTGCCAGTTCCAATCCTGTCTATCCCACTTCTGATGTAACTCTCTGCTAATATGCCTCTATGAATATGGCCCAAGTACTGGGCCCCCGTCACTCATGTGGGAGACTGGGATGGAGTTTTTGGCTTTTGCCTGGCCCAGACTTGGCTGTTGCAGCTACTTGAAGAGTGAAGCAGCAGCTGGAAATTCTCTCTCTCCCTCTCTCTGTCTCTGTTTTTGTTTCTGACTCTGCCTTTCAAATAAATAAATAAACCTTTAAAAAATACCAACACAAAATAAATCCATGGTTTCTTTAAGTCTCATGTATTATATTTGCCTTTAAAGTAGAAGGGGAAAGAAATTTAAACTATTCAATGATAAATAGAATAACCAATTCTTTGTGTCCAAAACTATCTCATTAATTATCAAATTAATGTACAGAAAGCTGTATATTTTCATAGTTACAATGTTTATTTCATTCTTCTTTGTCAACTTTCACATTTTTGATAGATTATAAGCAGGTTTCTTAAAAGCATTTATGCTCACAATCACGAGGTTTCTGTCTGAAAATAAACCTTAATGTCAAATAAAAAATATGTATCAACATTGCTTACTCTGTTTCCAATTTATGGGACTAAAGTCAAGCTGGAAAAAGTCAGATTTTCAAGTTTCCAGTCTGTTTTATCCCTAAGAATACTTTGTGGATGGTGCTGAGGCACCAAGAAATATCTTCAGGACCCAGGAAATTAAGAAAAGGAATTTAATAAAGGAGTCTGAGTTGAGCACATGGGAGGGTATTGAAGACTCCCAAAATTATAAAAGAAGAGGAAGAAAACAGAGGAAATTGAATGGTATAAATGTGTATGTCCAACAGATATCCTTTGTGGGTATGGAAAGCAAAGGGTCAGAGGATTGTTGGACTCTGCCAGCCAGGGATGGTCACCTCAAAGATGATAACTCTTCTATGTTTGTTATTGATGCTACTTAATGCAATTTGTAATGTAAGCCTCTGAATAAGATTTCAAAACAGGTTTTAGAGTACAGATTTCATTGATAAAGCCATGGCTTAAAGATATAAAGTAGTTGTCCAAGAAAATGTGATACAAGGTTATTTTCACACAGGTTTCTTTGATCTCACAACCTGATATTCTTCAGAAGGTCAGGCAAATAAGTCCTAAAAAAGTACAAATTAGGAGTTTAGGAGTAGGTCCAATTCCACATAGCAGAAATCCCAAGAAATAGTAGCCAAAGAGTTAAAGAAATTATTCTCTTACATTGAAGAACTATAACAATAGGCACACCCTGGTCATGAAGAATGCTTGTTCTGAAATTTTATTCATCATCTTTATTATATGTCTTTTATCCTCAAGGTTAACTCCTAGTCTAAGTTGAGTAATATAAAACAAATACCATATTGGGGGAGAACAATTTGTATAAGAAAGAAAACAAAATATATTATTTGGCTTGGCAGTGAACAACATTTACATAGGTATAGTTATAGCTGCTTTCTATCCATTTAACTCAAAATTGTGATTCACATACTAGAATATTGTATAGAAAATGTGTGCATGTTTTGGCATTTTAAAAATAGGTATATTTTCAAATACTAGAGAGAGACAAATCGAGAAGCTACATCAATATAGCAATGTAAGTATGGTATTCAGAAAAACTGTAACACCAAATGAAACAGTTATGGAAGTTGAAAGTAAATGGGACTGGGTTGTAGAGTCATTGTAGGATGAAGGAATGAAGTCCACATTTTCAAAAATGCTTTCCTTTAAACTACTATAAGTATGCTCATTAATGTTAAAGTTATGAAAATATTATTTTTCAAAAGCAAATTTTCAAAATCTCTCAATCCAGAAATGAGCATTACTTTTTGGGTATGTTTCCTTCCAACTTTGGCATGTTAGCACTTTTTACACAATTCATTCATCCACTAAACCAATCTTGCCAAGCACCTACAGTCTGCCAGACACAGGGATGGGTACTGGAACAAAGGTAAATAAGACATCTTCTAATCTGAGATGGGTCACAATCCAGGTGGGAGATGCATGTGAAAACAGATCACAGAGAAAGGGAATGGGAATAGGGTAAAAGATATGGGCAAGCCACTAGGTAAGCAAAGGCTCATTGTGCTCGCCACTACCCATGGAACGGAGGGTGCTGGTCCATAACATGTTGGCACATGTTTAAAGCTGGATATCTAAGAAAAATATATTTGCGTGTAAGTTTATTATAAATATTTTAGGATAAATATTTCCATTTATAAAAAGTATCATGATATTTAATTTCCCTTACTTTACATTCTTTTTATCTTTAATGAATTTATTTATTTTAAAAGGCAGAGTGACAGAAACAAAGAGAGCTGCCACCGGATGATTTACTCTCCAAATGCCTGCTATAGCTAGGGATGGGCCAGGCCAAAGCCAGGACCTTGAAATTCAGTCTGAGTCTTCCATGTGGGTAATAGGGAACCAAATACTTGAGCTATAATGTGCTGCTTCCCAGGTTGTGCATTAGCAGGAAGCTGGAATCAAGCATGGAGCCTGAACACCAACCCAGGCTGGTATCCAACATGTCTTCTTTTTTTTCAGTTTAATAAAAATATTAAACCACATTTATGATTGAACTTCTCTTACTCATCACTTTTATAGAACTTACAATAAGAGAGGGGCCGGTGTTTGACTCATGGTTAAGTCCCTGCTTGGGACACCTGCGTCTCACATAAGTTGGTGCTAATGTGCCTGGAAAAATAGGGAAAGATGGTCCAAGTGCTTGGGCCCTGCCACCCATGTAGGAGACCAGGATGGAGTTCTAGGTTCCTGGCTTTAGTCTGGTCCAGCCCAGGCCATTTGGGGAGTAAATCAGGAGATGGAAGCGCTCTCTCTTCCTCTCTCCTCTCTCTGTGTCACGCTGTCTTTCAAATAAATAAGTAAATCTTTAAAAGAAAGTTCAATTATCTTTCTCATGAACTTATAAGAGCTGGCACCAGCATATCACTGATTTTCTGGTGAGAAGGTAGCATTTCTTGGAAAAGATGAAATCTTACAGGTAGATCTTGTTTTTTTTAAAGAATTATTTCTTCTATTTGAAGGAGTAACAGAGAAGTAGGAACAGAGATAAGAGAGATTTATTTTTTTAAGATTTATGTTATTAGAAATTCAGAGTTATAGGGAGGGAAAGAGAGGGGGGGAGACAGAGAAAGAGAGAAAGAGAGAAGGGGGGAGGGAGGGAGGGAGAGAGAGAATCTTCCTGTTGTTGATTTAACAATTGACACTCTTATTTATGACGTCAGTAATCACCTGGATCTTGATGAAGAATGGGATGGGAGAGGGAGTGGGAGATGGGATGGTTGCAGGTAGGAGGGAGGTTATGGGGGGAAAAAGCCACTATAATCCAAAAGTTATACTTTGGAAATTTATATTTATTAAATGAAAGTTAAAAAAAAGTTATCTACAGAGATTCCAAGTTCTGGCTATTACAAATAAAGCTATTCTACCCTGATTGAAAAAAAAAAGATCTTCCATTTGCTATTTCACTCCCCAAATGGCCAGGGCTGGGCCAGGCCAAAGCCAGGAGCCAGGAGCTTCATCCAGGTCTCCTACGTGGGTACTGGGTCCCAAGGACTTGAACCACCTTCTGTTGCTTTCCAGGTGCATTATTAGGGTGCTGGATTGGAACTGGAGCAGCTGGGATACCAACTGGTACCCATATGGGATGCTTGTGTCCCAAGTGGCTGCTTAACCCAGTATGCCACAAAGCTGTCCTCAAGAAAGATCTTTTATCTGATGGTTCACTTACCAAATGGCTGGCCCTGATGAAGCCAGGAATCTGGAACATCTGGGTCTCTCATGTAGGTGGAAGGGCCCAAAAACTTGGGTCATCTTCCTCTGCTTTCCCAGGCACATTAGAAGGGCCCTGGATTGGAAGAGCTGCTAAGAGATGCCAGTCTTAGTGGCAGCTTAACCCACTTCACAGGCCATTACAAACAAGACTTAATAATTAAGTTGGAATCAGCTGCTGACAGTACCTGAGGGTGAAGAAAGAGATAAACTCACTAAGTCAAAGTAGGCAGATAAGAAATAGGGGAGCACGTGTGTAGATGTGAATGTAAATTCTGTGTTTGAGCTTGAGATGAAATTCTTGGAAAGCAAGTACATGATAGTAAAGATCCTGCAACCACATCATGGAGCCTGGAATTTATTCTTTAAAAAAAAAAGTATTCTACAGGTTACAAGGAGCCATTGAATGATTTAAATAAATCAAGAGAGAAAATTATTCAAATGTATGGTTGAGGCTTGATCTTCTTGCTATTATAATAATATTGAGAAGTTACAAGGCTAGAGACAAAAATCACTTAGCGTGCTGGTGCACTAGTTCAGGGAGGTGATGGTAGAAGCTGATTCAGGACAATTCTACTTAAGAAGAAAGAGGAGTTGCTAGATTCCGAAATACTTAGGTGTTAAACTCAGCAAGGCATGTGATTAATTTGAAGTAGGAAGAGGTAAGAGAATGGGAGAAGTTACTGATGGCTTCCTACATTTCTACCTTAGCTTATAAATTATGGGGCCATGGCCGAGAAATGAAGCCAATAAAGAATTTTAGATTTCTGAGATTTGCTGATTAATTCAGAGTCTGTAAGTACATTTTCAGTGATTGTGGGGTATCTGTGATGATGTCTTGCAGGTTTGGCTAAAGAAAAAGTTCAGGACATAGAATATATAGCTATTAGTAGATGAAATATGAGAAAAAAGTAAAGAGCAAGAGATTTGAACGAAAGCAGAACCTGAAGGCACATCTATATGTGCACAGCTAGCAGAGGAACAAGGGCCTGATTGGAGACAGAGTGACCAGCGAGGTGAGAAGTGAACAGGAGAACATGAAGCATTCAGCTCAGGAAGAAAGACTGCTTTGAAAGTCCGGACTGTGGAAAAATGGCACAATGCCAAATGAGTTAAATGTGCCATTTTTTTTGTATTGGTATTTCTTATAAAACATTTTGTATTGGAATTAATTGCTTATAATGAAAATATAATATTTTCTCATGTTATTAAAAAAGCCAAATACTTCTAGATCATGTTCTAAACTGCCTCTGTGTGCAGTCTCTACTTTGAATTGTTCCTCTGACCATGAGATGTTGCCATTTCTGTGCATATATTCAAACTGTTGTGTGGACCACTTGTTTGGACAGCTTTCTCTGTTTTCTCCATCTCCAAATTGCATATTTATTTTTTTAAAAATCCATTTATTTATTTGAAAGGCAGAGATACAAGGAGAGAGAGAGAGAGAAGAGAGAGAGACAGAGAGACGTTTGGGTTCACTCCCCAGATAGATGGCCCAGTGGTTTAAACAAGGAGCCTGGAACCTCCACCTGAGTCTCCCACACGGATGGCAGAGGCTCCCAAAGCACTTGGACCATCTTCCTCGGCTTCCCAGGTACATTATCAGGGAGCTGGACCTAAGTCGAACATCCAGAACTCAAACTGGTGCTCAGGTGGGTTGCTGGTTTTTCAGGCTGCAGCTTAACCTGTAAACCACAAGGCTGGCACTGCACATTTCAAGTCAGTTTTGAAAGGCTCCCTTAAGAATGCCAATAGAGCTTTGAATCTTTATATCACAGTTTAACATTCAGTTACATATTTTCTTGGATGATGTGTTCATTTATTTTTCTTACTTGGACTGCAAGATCTTGAGGGAAAGGACAATTTCATTCAGTCATTTCCAGTCTGTCATCTGTAATATCCATCCTTGCACGGCCCGGCGCCACGGCTCACTAGGCTAATCCTCCGCCTGCGGCGCCGGCATACCAGGTTCTAGTCCCGGTCAGGGCGCCAGATTCTGTCCCGGTTGCCCCTCTTCCAGGCCAGCTCTCTGCTGTGGCCAGGGAGTGCAGTGGAGGATGGCCCAAGTGCTTGGGCCCTGTACCCACCAGTATGGGAGACCAGGAGAAGAAGCACCTGGCTCCTGGCTTCAGATTAGCACAGTGCGCCGGCCGCAGCATGCTGGCCGCAGCGGCCATTGGAGGGTGAACCAACTTCAAAAGGAAGACCTTTCTCTCTGTCTCTCTCTCTCTCACTGTCCACTCTGCCTGTCAAAAATAAAAAAAAAAATTATCCTTGAGTAACATTGAAAAGACAACGGGGAATACAGAGAACACAAAATCATGAGGCCCACTGGCTTTGGTACTTATTACCTATTGTAATAAAACAGCAATTAGTTGAAAAAAAATCCTGAGCATTTTGTGTACTATCACATTTAAAAACCGGATAGCATTCTGAATGATTTGAGAAAAGTTGGAACCTGGAGGGTGTGAGTGCATGTGTGTGTATGTGTGCACATGCACGCATGGGTGTATATGTGGTGTTATGGAGTTTGGAACAAGTAGGAAGAAGGTAGCTAGCTAAAGGAACAGGGGTAGGTGAGTGACTTTACAGATTATCAAACTAAGTCAAAGAAGTATTAAATGAGCTGTTCCAAACACAAAGCTGGTGGGAAAGAGGTTGATCTAAAACTTGAACCTGCTGATTTTCTTGTCCATATTCATTTTGTAACATCAATCTGCATCTTT
Organism: Oryctolagus cuniculus; assembly: GCF_964237555.1. Taxonomy (NCBI): domain Eukaryota; kingdom Metazoa; phylum Chordata; class Mammalia; order Lagomorpha; family Leporidae; genus Oryctolagus; species Oryctolagus cuniculus. Next base: position 30,973,410 of record NC_091451.1, on the reverse strand, counting down.
AGAATGTCCATATTTTCAATTTATGTAATTAGAAAATATTTACAAAATCTACAGTTTAGTCTCAAACTTGAAGTATCTCTGTAATATTAAGTGGTTGGAAGCACAGAGCAATTTAAGGAACTTCACAGCTTTTTTGATTTTTCATCCTCTTTCCAATGGCAAATAAGTATATTTTCTATCTGACTATCAATCTCATTTTTTATTTCTATTGTTGTCTTTTTCATAATCACCATCTATTGAAATTGTGGCCAATTTCTGACTTTGGCTTATCATTATACTCCTGCTGTTTCTTTTGAGTCTTTGGAATGCCTTCATATTATATTATCGTGCAAATAAAACCACAAGTATCAGACAGTATGTATAAAAAAAGAATGTCCCCCATAGCTTCTCTGAGCAGATGTTTGTATGTGTTTGAATGTGTGTGTGTGCATGTAAAATTCTGTAGCAAATCATACATTTGAAGATGTTTTAATGATGTTAATGGTGATAGTTATTTTTCAGTAATTGGTAACAATGGTACAGGCCTGAGTAACTTTGTTAAATTTTGGCCCATCTGTGTGGTTGTGCTTCTGCTTCTGTATATATGAATGTGCTTATGTAGTAAGTGTACACACCATAGAAAACATGTATTTATCCATGTCCTTGTTGATGGTGTTACTGTGATGAACACTTGGGAAAAAATTTCTTCCTCTTTAGTTACCATCAAGTGATAGGATCTATTAGCTTTCAAAACCATATTTAAAAAAATCTTTTATTTCTGTTTCTCATGCATTTATAACTCTTTGAATGTCTGACCTATAATTAGACCTCCAAGGGCATTGTGACAAATGAATTCAGCTCTGTGTTTAGTTCCTTCCGCTTTCTGGAGCACCTATGTAGCCCTCAACTTTCTGAGTGACGGGCAAACAAGCTCCGCGGATGTCCTGGCACCAATGAGTGCGGTTGACATAATCGGAAACTCTGAAGTCAAGTGTTTTTCAGGATCACCTTCAACCCCACTCTCAGTTTAGAAACATACAGCTCCCATCTTTTCCACCTGCAGACTTGAATACCCTTTCCATACTGAAGGAACCCTTGTAATAGGAAAGACTCCTGTTTCAAGCTGAGCTGTTTTTTCTTTATATCCCTGGGATGTAATTATCTCATGATAAGCACCTTTGTGTCTAATGACTTAATTAGATAATCACATAAGTGCTGTAAGTGATGTTTTGTGTGATGAAAATGTGCAATATGCAGTAAATCATCAAAATTCGTCAGTGCTGGACAGGAAAGCAGGCTACTCAATCTGGGTGTTTAATGCCCTCCACAAGGTCTTTCTTTCTTTCTTTTTTTTTTTTTTAAGCTGGAGCAAGGTGGAAGGAAAAATGTGTTCTTATACTAAATAGATGTGAGAGGGTATAATAGTTCCTGAGTCCTGCCACGTTTTTATCTGCCCTACACGCAGCCACACAGAGTTGAACGTATAATTGCTGCTTTTTGTCAAAATAAGGCCCATTAGCCAGGAAGTAGCAACAGCTGTTTGAGCGCTGCGGTTTCTTCCCCCCACCCCTTTACTGTATTGATGTGTGTTGTGGGTGTGTTTAGCAGGTAAAAATTGGCATTTTTGGAACCAGACATTTCCGTTTTGTTCCCACATTCAGAGGCACATACTTAAGTGAAAATGACTCAAGATGTGATTTTGCCAAAGGTCATTAAGCAACTTGCTCTAGATGTACAATATGACTTGTAGTGAAACAATAGGCCCATTACCATCGTGTTGTCTCTCTTGATTGGTTCATGTGCGAAAGATTTTGTTGTGAACTTTGACAGATGACAGTTTAAAATGTTTACTCTGCCACAGTGGGTTAGTCTCAAAACATAATTAGAAAAGAAAATGTTACAGGTTGAAAACAAATCTTCCTGTGTACTTTTTAAATTCTCAAATCTCCTCATAGTCAAATGTTGAATGGCTGTATTCTATTAATTAAGTGAATACCACAAGAAATTGAATACATTTTAACTGCTTTCACTGTTAGTTTTAATAATTATATATTTTAACCTGCCCCCCAAAATACTTTGCATTGTCTCAATTTCATTTTTACCTTTTCCATAAAAGTGTGTGGAATCATACCAACCTAAATGGTATTTTCTTACCATGAAATTCTAAAGCATTATCTCTAGTATTGATTTGTCAGTTAATGTCCAAATGTTACTCATTTATTTACTTATTCGTTTTCATTTAATAGACCTTCCTTTTAGGAGTTTTATAACACACTTAAAATATATGTTGTCATGTCTTTTGTTGAATTTAGTTATTATTTGTTTTGTAAATGAAACAGTTCTAAACTTATCAAAGCTCTTTACTTCTTAAGGATCAAGGACTCACACAGTGTAGATAAGCAATAATTGCAAATTTCTTTGGAGAAATTGATTTCACAGATATATAGCTGAACCAGATATCTAGCTGACCAGATGTCTAGCTGGACATAATTTTTGTTGTTGAAATTATTAAAAATAAACATCAAAGACATTTGGTACAGTAGATAAGCTGCCGCTTGTGATGCCAACATCCTATGTGGGAGTGTCTGGGTTCCAATCTCAGTTCTGCTTCCAATCCAACTTCCTGCTAATGCATATGCAGGGATGTAACAGGTGATGACTTAAGTACTTGGGTCCTTCCACTCATGTGCAAAACTTAGATTGAGCTCCAGGTGCATTGTAGCCTTGACATGGGTATTAGGGGAATCTGGAAAATGAACAAGCTCCTGAAAGTTCTCATTCTCTCTCACTCTTCCCTCTCTCTCCTCTCTTCTGCCTGCCATTAAAATGTACAAAAATAATACAATGGTTTTTATTAGTGAAAAGAGTCCACGGGACTCAATTTTAAAAAAAGAAAGACAAAAACTGTCCCAGACGCTTATTCATTCTCTTAATCTGGCTCCTGGAAGAAGACTAACAGCTGACACAAAGGAAATGCAGGCAAACACGCTTCTTACGAAGAATGGTGTGCGACTCCAACCTAACAGGCTGCAGGAGATACTCTTAGTTTCTCATTTTATACAGAGATGAGGTCAAGATGAAGATGAAGATTTATAAATTTGAGTGTAAGAGGGACAGAATGTTTTTATGTCCAACTGAACTAAAAGAACACTGATTTCTGATGGATAATGACAGTACATCTTCAAGCTCTGTATTGTGTGTTTCAAGTTAGTTTGTAATGAGTTGTTTCTAAGAGGAGCCACTATCAGTAGGCAAGTTCCTTAGCCTGTTTCTAAAAAACTATAGTGAACAACAGAATCATTTAGGAAACTTGTTAAGCACTTGTTAATTTTAAGAACTACAGCTACAGTTGTTTCCCTAAAGACAATATCATTCAGTGATTTTTAGAAGTTCCTAACGGTGACTTGATCAGCCCTTGCCCTGACTGTTGATGAGCAACTTAATATGTTATCCCTCTTAGTATTTTTTTTTGTTTGTTCTACTTAATACTTTTGGTTGAATACTGTAATCTATACACAATTCTTCTTAAGTGCTGAAACTTAACTGAAAAGTGATCGCTGTTAAATATAAGAGTGGGAATAAGAGAGGGAAGAGATGTGCAATTAGGGACATGCTCAAGCTGACTTACCTCAAACGGTAGAGTTAGAAACATACCAGGGGATTCCAATTCAATCCCATCAAGGTGGCATGTACCAATGCCATCTCACTAGTCCCAGTGATCAATTTCTGTTCACAATTGATCATAATGATAGGACTAAGAACCAAAGGGATCATATAAACAAGAATAGTGTCTGCTAATACTAGCTGATAGAATAAAAAAGGAGAGAACGATCCAACATGGGAAGTGAGATACACAGCAGACCCATAAAATGGCAGATGTCCTAAACAGCACTCTGGCCTCAGAATCAGCCCTTAAGGCATGCGGATCTGGCTGAAATGCCCATGAGAGTATTCCAGGCATAGAAAGCCAAGACACTCTGAGGGGAAAAAAAAAAAAAAAAAAAAACCTAAATGAAAGATCTCCATGAGTGAGATCCCAGTGGAAAGAATGGGTCATCAAAAAAGGAAGTACCTTTCTCTGAAGGGAGGAGAGAACTTCCACTTTGACCATGGCCTTGTTTAAATATGATCAGAGTCGGTGAACTCAGGGGGCTTCCATAGCCTTGGCAGCTCATGACAAGAGCCTAGGGTGATTACTGAGGCCATAAACAAGAGTGTCAATTTGTTAAGTCAACAACAGGAGTCACTGTGCACTTACTCCTCATGTAGGATCTCTGTCCTTAATGTGCTGTACATTGAGATTTAATGCTATAACTAGTACTCAAACAGTATTTTTCACTTTATGTTTCTGTGTGGGAGCAAACTGTTGAAATCTTTACTTAATGTATGCTAAACTGATCTTCTGTATATAAAGAGAATCGAAAATGAATCTTGATGTGAATGGAAGGGGAGAGGGAGTGGGAAAGGGGAGGGTTGCGGGTGGGAGGGACGTTATGGGGGGAAGCCATTGTAATCCATAAGCTGTACTTTGGAAATTTATATTCATTAAATAAAAGTTTTTAAAAAAAAGTTCCTAGGTAATGTTAGAAAAGCAGATGGGTTTACTCCCCTTTGCGCACAAGGACCGATCTGTAACAATGGATCTTTTTGAGAAGAGAGGTTTTATCTCTGTGGTGACAGGGTTAGACACAAATCTGTCTTCCTGATTGGCTTTATGGGGTCAAGAAACAGAAGGGATGTGGACTTAGCAATAGGGCAGCATGAAGAGGAGTCCAGTTATCAGATGTTGTAATGTTTCAGACCCTTCACTTTGTAAAGCCTTCACTTTTTTTCTGTTTCCACTTATTCCCCATTTTATGGTTTCCTGGTGGAAGAGGAATGGAAGTAGAACTTTGGATTTGGTTCTCACCCATAGTTTACAGTCCTCCTTTTTGCTCATGTGCTGGGCTGATCAGCTTTGTTCTAGCAGAAACTGGTTTAGCCCAGGGTGGTGGTGAAGTCTGTTTAAAAAACAAAACAAAACAAAACTTTAGGACTTACAAAATAGTAATTTAGTGACCAGACCTTTATGACTGCAATTTGTTATTAAAGAATAGGGTGGTGAAGTTTCCGGAATGGGAGGCTGAGAGGAACACAGCAGGAGGCTTTTGAGCTTCATGGATGTCAGGAGGAACTAAGAATAAGGGGGCCATAATCTGGTTTCACTAATGCCGTGAGACCAGAAATTCTAAATATTTTGAATCCTGGTGTGACTATTGTGGCACAGGTAGTTGAACACCTGCATTTGGGACACCTGCATCCCATATTGCAGTGCCTGAAACAAAGTCATGACTCCACCTCCCCTTCAGGTCCAGCTTCTTGCTAATGTGCCTGGGAGGCAGTAGAGGATGACTCACATGCTTCTTTCCAGCCACACATGTGGATGGAGTTTCTGACTCTTGGATTCTACCTGGCCTACTCCCTGCTGTTGTGGGCATTTGGAGAGTGAACCAGTAGAGGGAAGATCTCTCTTTCTGTCTCTCTCTTTCACTCTGCATTTCAAATAAAATCAATACAACTTAAAAAAAAACTAAAAAATTAATAAAAATTTATAACCATTCTACAGACTTGAGTTAGTTCTTTTGTAGTGAGCAGCTGGAATCAAGGCTTAAGAGAGTTGTTTTATATATATATGTGTGTGTGTGTGTGTGTGTGTGTATGGAAGCAAAAGGGAAATTGACCTTGAATAAGACAATCAGAGGAGGATGTTAATGCTTTGCACAGTGTAAACAAAGGCTGTACTTCAAATCCCAAGTCAGACAAACTTGTGACCCAGTCCGGCAAATGCTAGGTGGGCTCACATTGTCAGATAACCCCAGCTCCATTGAGTTGTGAACTGTTTGAGTGAACAATCCACCTGTAATAGTCTGATTTTGTTGCTATAACAAAATACCTGACGCAGAGAAATTTATAAATAGAAATGTATTTCTCGTAGTTCTAGAGGTTGAGGAGTCCAAGATCATGGTGCTGGAAGCTTCAGTATCTGGTGAGAGTCGTCTTGGCTACCAAGACGCGTCTTCCAGAGTTGATAAAGGCACTGGGTCTTCATGTGTGAAAAATCAAAAGGGCAAATCACTAACAGTCTTCATGTGGACCTTGCTTTCCTGACCCAGTCACCTCCTAAATGTCCCTAGTCTTAATATTATCCCGCTGGTGACTGAGTTTCAGCCTCTGAATTTTGGGGAACACATTCAGAACACTGCATATTTTTTTCATTCACAAATGTGCATAAGGAAGAAATGGAAGAGATAAAGAGTAAAACTTCTTGGTAATGATAGATTTAATCAGAATTTTGCAGGAAACAAAGCGAGACTTCTGATGGGGTAAGCAGCAGAAGCAAAGCCTCTTTATATGGTAATGAGCTGTTCTCCACTTTGACTTGCCTCAGCAAGAGGGACCATTATCTGCTTTGGGAGCTAGAAAGGACATTAGCATAACTGCACAATCTACCTCATGGTTGATGCTCCCTCAGGTGACTTATGGAAATAAGTTTTACTGATTCTGAAAGTTGTCTCAGTACAATCTCTACAGGTAATTTTGAAGAAGAAAATGGACATGTATCCAGCCTATTTTTCAGATTATATAGGTGATAGACATTAGATCACCATAAACCCTCAATTGGAAACTTTTCAGAGCCGCTATGAATTGAATAAAGACTTTGAAATGCAAGTAGACAAATTGGACGTTCACAGAAAGTCCTTCAGTGGCTGGGCCCCTACCAAGCTACACGCTGATGTATTTGAGAATTATGCCCAAAGAGGAGCATGTGCATATGGAGTGTGAGGGGTTTCAAAAGGGTCGTGCGAAATGCACAGTATCTTTTAATTCTCTTGCTATGAACATTTCGAAGTCTTCTAACATTTTAAGCTGAAGGGATTTGAGAAACATCAGGCACTAGAAGGACTTTCTAACCTTCTCCTCATCCCGGAAGCAGCTCCTGAGATACTCACGGGAAAGGTGCCCTTACTCTACCTGGAGGAAGAAAACATTGTTATCGCTGAAGCTGAAAGGATATCAAGGAATCTCAGGAACAAGCCCTCCTAAATTTTCTCCAGTTTACTATACTTAGTTCATTCCTTTGGACTTAACCCAATTTTCCTTGGTTCTCCTCTCTTGATCAAATATAGTACACAAACATTTAGACTTAATCATTTTTGGTCACTTCATTATGATGGAACCTTCGTCACTTCAAACTTCCATGAAACATGTATGTATATTTTTCTCTTGTGACTCTGTCTTTCATCAGTCTCATTCACAGGTTCCTGCCTATAAACCTAAGCTGTGTAGAAAGCAAATACATTATTCTCCTCTGCAGAGCTAAGTATACTTAATAAATATTTAAAAATTAATATAAGGTAAAAAATAATAGTAAAATATTTCTATTAAGGTAATTAAGAATGTCACTATAATGCAGTGTAGTTTCTTATTGGCTCTTTAACCACAGTGCCTGACACCATTTGCTCATTTAATAGTGTCTTTGAAATGAGTGAATGCAAGAAGAGGAAAAGTAATAGCCTAATGTTTTCTGTTAAAGTATTATTTTGTGATAAGATACACTGTGAGTCTTATGTTAATTGTTGTCAGGAACAGATACCTTGTCCTATCAGCTCTTATATCCTCAGCACAAAATCAGCTACTTGAAACAGAAGAGTGAAATTGTGCAATGAGGGAAGTGTAGTGAAAGCATGAAGAATTTGGAGGAGCTGATGGCAAAAGATCAGAATATCATGTCTGCTTCAGTCTTTATTCTAATCTCCTGGGAAGCAGTTGACCTTGAACATTATTACTATGAGCCAGTTGAAGTCTTAAGTCATTTGGAGTTCAATATTCCAATTCCCTGTGCCCCCCTCCAAAAATTGAAGGTATGAGTTTGAATTAGTTTTATTTCCTATATTCTGTTTGTTTCGTGACATCTATAAGCAAAACACATCAGGAAATTCTTCTTTGTGTATAACCGCAATCTCTTTGGCTGTAACTGATGCATATATCTCTGATTTCTGTCCTCAATAGAGATTAAAAGCAGCTGGTTGCAATTTGCAGCTCTAAGATGCTAACAGATCTTTCAGCAATTGGAGACCATTATTAAATTGTCTCAGACTTCACATTCCCAGCTTAAATAATCTCTCTTCTTTAACCTTCCTTAGCACCCTTATTCTTTAATCCATGAAACATCCCATGGCTCTGTGAAGGTGCTTGAACTAGGCATCATGCAATTCAGGTCTCAAGCATATTTCTTCTTGAATTTGATGCATCAAACTCCCTTTTAAACTAGGAAAACAAAGCAGACCCAGTCACAGGCATTGGTGACTATGGAAGGGAGAGCTGGTAACAATAATTAACGGATCCAATCAGAGTGGGTCAAGGTTACATGAAGACTGCGTGGTCTCGGATCAGAATCATGCATGCTTGGGGAGGGAATCACTAGGAGTATTTTAAAGCATAGAGAACAAACTGTGGTCTGAAGTCAGGCAGACGTCAGAGAGCAGTCTGTATCACTTGTTCAGGACTCAGGAGCGTGAAAGGAAGCTTACTGACTCTCAGAGGATTGAGATGTCTAAGCCGGCAGAACTAGGAAAACCCAGGTAACCAATAGACCAGACACAACGAGAAACGCTCTGGGCACAAAGAGCACCAGGAGGAGAAGAAACTGCGTATACTGAGCCAAAGGTGTGCTCTCTAGAGGCTGCTGCTCCTAGCTTCATTCAAAGCCAATCTTTTAGACGTACCATGCAGCCCACTCCCATGAGCTTAGAAGAATGAAGAAGTGTGAACGTCACTTGTCAATAGCTTCTGAAACATACACAAATATATTAGCAATCATTATTGAGTATTCATTTAATAAGCATCTGAGTACTATTAAAAATTAATTATGGGGCTGGCACTGTGGCACAGTGGGTTAAAGCCCCGGCCTGAAGCACTGGCATCCCATGTGGGCACCAGTTCTAGTCCCGGCTGCACCTCTTCCGATCCAGCTCTCTGCTGTAGCCTAGGATAGCAGTAGAAAATGGTCCCTTTCCTTGGGCCGCTGCACTTGCATGGGAGTCCCGAAAGAAGCTCCTGGCTCCTGGCTCCTGGCTCTTGGCTTCAGATCAGTGCAGCTCCAGCCATTGTGGCCACCTGGGGAGTGAACCAGCAGATGGGAGACCTCTCTCTGTAACTCTTTCAAATAAATTAAATAAATCTTAAAAATAATTAATTGGGATGTCATTAGCTTGAGATAGTTCCAGCATCTTGGGTTCCTACATCAGCAAATTGGGCCCAATGGAAATAGTAAAAGGAAATTTAAGTTTAGTCATCGGAGACTTTCCACTAACCACCAACTAGATATTTTCAACTACATTACACTGAAATAAGTGAAACATCTAGCTTAATCAATCTAGTAATTTCTTTACTTTATATCTGTATTCAGCTTATAAAAGCCACTACTCATATTGTCAAGTTGTACGCTTTGAACCTCTTCTGGTTCTGAGTATTGCCTTATTCATCAACAATTATTTGCTCAAATAAGCTCTGTTAAAGTTAATTTGGAAAAAGTTTTTCTTTTAACCATATCTACAATGCAGCAAACGTTAAATCATTATTTCAATTCTGGACCATTCTTTCAGATTAAGTTCTTCTATTTACTTTTCTGATGACAACAGAAAAAACTAGAGTTGTTTTTAAATAGGATACTCTTCAAGATACATTTATAGCAGAACATAATAGAAATTAGAAGGAAATACAGAAAAATTTTGTGTAACAAGACTTATTTTTTTACATTTATTCGACTGATGTTCTTGGTTACTTATTATGCCAAAGTACTACTAGATTGATAGCCAAATTCAAGGAGCTTACAGTGTGAAAGAAGTTTGCGGTTAAAAGAAACTAGAGAAGCTGGCATTGTGGCACAGCCTCGGTGTCAGCATCCATATGGGCGCAAGTTCCCGTTCTAGCAGCTCCTCTTCCAATCCAGCTCCCTGCTAACAGCCTGAGAAAGGAAAGGAAGATGGCCCAAGTGCTTGAGCCCCTAAACCCACACGGGAGGCTTGAAAGAAACTCCTGGTTCCTTGCTTTGAAACGGCCCAACTCCTGCCTTTGCAGGCATTTGGGTAGTGAACCAGAGGATGGAACATCTCTGTCTGTCTCTTTATCTCTAACACTACCTTTCAAGTAAATAAATAAATCTTAAAAAAAAAATTCCCAGAAAACTTTGCAATGTGCAAAGGAATAGAACACAATTCTTTTTTTCATTTAAATTTACTTATCAGATGCATTAGCATGGAGCTGGTTTGGAAATTGAGCAATCAAGACTCCAACTGGCATCCATAAGGGATGCTAGGGCTGCAGACTGGTTTTAACCCAGTATGCAACAGCACTGACTCCAACACAATTATTAAATAAAAGTAAATTAATGAGGCCTCCATGAGTCTCTTTTAAAGCATAGACTAAATATACACACGGAAATTTTATATTGCTTGTGTTGAGGACTCTTCAGAAATTTCTTTTACATAACATTGTGTACTTTAGAAAGTCTTTTTAGACCACTTCTCACGAAACTTCCTGAGAACTAGACCTAGATTAAGATAAAAAGAATGAGTGCCGTGGGTAGTAGGGGCAAAGCTGGGTATTCATAGTCAAAGTAAGACCCTTTCCTAATTTTGTAAGTTATTTCTCAGATTACTTCCTAGTTCAATGTAGTCTTTATGTAGCTGAGACAAGGAAATCGAGCAGCTTCTGAATTTTTTAAATGCTTTTGAAAGTGATTGGTTAAGGATTTAACCAAAGTTAGCACAGGATAAAATTTTGAATTTATTGTTCATTTGCATCATTTTTGTCTTCAACAATTCTCATGTTACTATTATGTTAAAAATGATCTTCTTTTAAAATAAAAGTATTTAAAATATCACAAAGAAGATTAAGAACAGTAGGAATGAAAAGAGAACTTGAAATAGAAGCACAAAATGTGAATAACAGGCAAAATCATTAGAAATTTAAAAGGTTAATTAGACACCAAAATCAGAAGCTTTTGTTTTAACACCATCTGGATTTGGAGGGTTTTAAAGTAAATAATCAAAGATATAGTAGTAATAATATGAATTTTAAATTATCAATGGTATCCATTCTTCCTAAAAAAAATGGAATTTACAATGTCTGTATTTTACCCCATCAAGGAAAACTAGAATTATTGATGTTAAGAGAACATTTCCCATTTTCTCTTGAGTGACAGAATCAGATATCCACATTGTCATATAAACAGACAGGTCTGGGATTAATTCCTCGGCCAAGATGAATAGACACAAAGGACTTGAGAAACTCTGTGTGCTTTGCTGCTTTCCCTGTGGTACTGGTCTTTAAAACAAACAAACCCACCAAAAGGAGAAGAGGGCAGTTCTCAACCAGATGACAATTAAGCCAATAAAAGCCTACAATTATTCATTTCACAAAGGAAATGGCAAGCTATTGAGTAATTTCTGTCTATTCTATGACATTATTTCTTTAGACCACAGTTATTTAGTGATTATTCCCTTGCTTAAAAGTAGGCAGTCCACGGCTGCTAAAGGGCATTGTTTTGTATATTAGGAAAGGTATTAGGTTTAGCGCTAATACTCACGTCTGTGAATTGTTGATGTAACAATTGATGACTATCAACGTATTTATACATTATAAGTGGTTCCCAATGTCAAAATGCAAGCTTACAAATTACTTGAACAAAATTTAGTGCATCAAGTGTAACGTTCTAGTTCACCATATGCTTCTCCTTTCTGCATACAGCCCAAACCCAACTTGGCACAGGGTATTTACTGACCCCAAAAAATGCGATTCCTATTTTTTTTTCAGTTTTTTTTTTGGTTTGTATATGAATTCAGCTGGCCAGATTTTTATTTTACATTTTTCTTGAAGAAAAATACACACACACACACACAGATACAGAGTTTCCTGGAAAAAGGAAATTAATTCTTTTATCACTTTCTCTCTCTTTGATAATGAATGCTTCCATTGCAAAAGGCATAATGTTAAACTGTCATTACTGTGCATTGGAACGTTATTGTAGGTTCTTTCTGCTGTGCTTCCAGTTTTTGTTTGTTTGTTTTGCTTTTTCCTTGCTTCTGCTGTCCTTCTGCTAGAGGTGCTCTGTTCTAGAATTTATAGCTCCTCAACTAGCTTGTAGACTCTGGCCCACTGATCTCGTCTTGTGGTTCTCTGAAAATAGGTCTGTGCACACCAGGCCTTGCACATCCTGCTGGTGAGTAGACCTCCACCATCTGCCTGTTTCTGTGTGCATGCCTAAGACCACCCTTGAAGGGTGTTTCCAATTGTTTTGGTCCCTGAACCAATTCTAGCCTAGGTAATCCAGTGAACTGTTTTTTGTTTTTTTCCTTTTCTTTAGATTTATTTTATTTCTTTGAAAGATAGAGTTACAGAGAGAGGGAGAGGGAGAGGGAGAGGGAGAGGGAGAGGGAGAGGGAGAGGGAGAGGGAGAGAGAGAAAGTCTTCCACCTGCTGGCTCACTCCCCAGATGGCTGCAACTGCCAGAACTGAGCTCATCTGAAGCCAGGAGCCAAGAGCTTTTTCCAGGTCTCCCACATGGGCACAGGGGCCCAAACATTTGGGCCATCTTCTGCTGCTTTTCTAGGCTATAGCAGAGAGCTGGATCAGAGGAGAAGCAGCCAGGACACAAACTATCCCATATGGAGATAGGGGATGCTGATGCTGGGCGGGGGTGGGGAATATCTTCCATCTACTGGTTCACTCACCAAATGGCTCCAACAGCCAGGGCTGGGCCAGGTCAAAGCCAGGAGCCAGGAGCCAGGAGCCAGTGACTGCAGGGACCCAGAGCACTTGGGCCATCTTTCATTGCTTTCCCAGGTACATTAGCAAGGAACTGGATAGGAAGTAGAGCAACCGGGACTCCAGCTGGTACCCATATGGGATGCTGGTACTTCAGGCTGGGACTTTAATCTGCTGCACCACAGCACCAGTCCCCAGTGAACTTCTTTATAATACAGCAAATTGCAACCACACCCTGTACAATAAAATCTCATTTTGGGACTCCTCCTCACCCTATTCTGCCATCAAGTTGTTCCTCTCTTGGAAACTCTCCTCATTGTTCTGTGTGCTTTATTTGTATTCTTTATGATTTACAAAGCAATTCTGTGTCATAGGCACACATGTTAACTCTACTTGATAATAAAGAATTCACCCATGAGAGAAATTAAGATTTTATCTGATGGCACCAACACTAAGGGGCAGAGTTAGGACTTGAACCAAGTCAGCCTGCTCCCTGGCACAAAGTGATGAGTGACTCACCTACAAATTTGATGTGATAAAAGAAGGGGATAGGAAACAACCATAAGTGACATTTCAGATGTCATCATCAGATACCATTTTTGAAACAAACAAGAAAAGGAAACAAATTCATTTTTTTCTTAATGTATTTAATTTTGTAAATAATCAGTGTATAATCCTAGAAACTAGATGCTCAAGAGAATTACATTTGGTTTTCAATTGAAATAAATAATTTCAGGAACTATTTTAATGTTGTAAATAGTTACAAACCATTCTGTTTGACAATCAAGATTAGCAAGTTAGCAAATATCAGTCTTGCCCTGTAAAGATCCAAAGTCAAATGGGTTATTAAGATTCTCTATTTTAGCAAATACAATCAATCTTCCATATCCATGGATTCACCATCCTTGGATTCAACCAACCTTGTATCAAAAACATTTTGGGGGGATGGCACTATGGTGCAGCAGGTTAATGCCCTGGTCTGAAGTGCCGTCATCCCATTTGGGCGCCAGTTCAAGACCTGGCTGCTCCACTTCCAATCCAGCTCTCCGCTATGTCCTGGGAAAGCAGTGGAAGATGGCCCAAGTCCTTGGGCCCCTGCACCTGCCTGGGAGACCCGGAGGAGGCTCTTGGCTCCTGGCTTCGGATCAGCACAGTTCTGGCCGTTGCGGCCAACTGGGTAGTGAACCAGCAGTTGGAAGACATTTCTCTCTCTCTCTCTCTCTGCCTCTCCTCTCTCTGTGTAACTCTGACTTTCAAATAAATAAATCTTTAAAATAAAACAGAAACATTTGGAAAACAAATTGTCTCTGTCCTGAAAATATACAGACTTTTTCTTGTCATTATTCATTATTCCATAAACCATAAAGTATTACAACTATTTATATAGCAGCTATATTTTATTGGTATTATAAGTAATTTAGAGATGATTTAAAGTATATAGGAGGGTGTCATAGGTTATATAAAAATACTGCATTATTTTATATAATGAAATTAAGTATCTTTGAATTCTGGTATACAAGGGGGTTCTTGTAACCAAACCCCTTTGCTCCTGAGAGGAAGCAATTTTTTTGAGTGCTTTATAATAGGTACTGAAGTTAGAGTATCCCTTCAGGTAACTAAGGTCTAAGGAGTTGAAAAGACAGTTAAGTAGGCTAATGTCCTTAGAAAAAGTTGATGAGAGTGAGGATTCATTTTGGACATTCTAAAGTAAAGAACTCAAGTGAGATAATCAAACATGTTAGCAACTTGTGATAAATATAGAAACATGGTGTATGTGTGGAGTACAGAAGTCACAATTTATAGCCAAGATGATCCTTGATGAATTTCATTAAAATGCGCCTATATGTTTGTGAGTGCTTTGGACTAATTCTGACCACTGAGTGGCTATTTTGGTTTTAAGTCTTAAATGAATATGAAAGTTAGCATAATTTTAATCCATAATGGTATTCATTTAGGGGGAAACATTCAATACTTCTTTAGAAATAACATGTCAATAGGGAAAAACTTTTTTTTTTAACTCTGTTTGGATTGTAAATAATTACTGTATTGAACTATATTCTCTGGGCTTATTTGGCCTACCATGCAAATGCTTCTCAAAAAAATCATGTTTTACAGAAAACTTATTATACATAATTAAAGGCAGATGGATTTTTAGAAAATAAATTATTAGTAGACTTGTTGTGAAAATATTAGGGAAGTTCATTTTAGGTGGATATCAATATATTTGTATAAAGGCTAAAGTAATGCTAATATTTAGCCTCATATTTTAAGTAAGAAGACAAGTTATTCTGGAACCACCTAAGAAAAAAAAGAAAAATAATTCTCTATTTTCTTTTTTAAAAAGATTTATTTATTTATTTGAAAGGCAGAGTAAGAGAGAGGCAGAGGCAGACTGAAGGAGGGAGGGAGGGAGGGAGGGGGAGAGAGAGAGAGAGAGAGAGTCTTCCATCCCCAGGCTTACTCCCCAAATGGCCACAATGGCTGGAGCTGGGCTGATCTGAATTCAGGAACCTGAAGCTTATTTGGGTCTCCCGTGTGGGTGCAAGTGCCCAAGTGGACCATGATCTTCTACTGCTTTCCCAGGTCATAGCAAAGAACTGGATCAGAAATGGAGCAGCTGGGACTGGAACCAGTGCCCATATGTGATGCCAGTGCTGTAGCCATTGGCTTTATCCACTATGTGATAGCACTGGACCTTAATTCATTAAATTGATTCTTGAAAGCACCCTAAGTCATAAGAGGCCAGGGAGTATGTGAATGTACCCAAATGTGTTAAAGCTGTGTTATTTCTACCTGTTCAAGAAGGAATGATTTTAGACATAACTGATTTTAATGTAATGGAATGTACAAGGTCACCCAAACTCAGGATACTTGATCAGAGACTAAAATCTTCTAACATTTCTAATAACATAATTTTGTGGAGGTTCAATCTCCTTGAACAACTGATGGTTCATATAGTTTTTTTGATTACATGCAGGCCAAAATGAAGAATGATTCCGTAAGTTCCAGGGATGAATTTATCTATGTGGCTTAGAAAGCCAAGAATAGAGGAGGAAGAGATATCTTGTCTTATGAGAATTTGTTAAAAGCAATCTTTTAGAGATTGGTCAAAATTCTGTACTCCAGTTGCTATGAGAAGATGAGATTTCTTTCCTCTCAATTCACTTTTCTTAGGTTTGATATATTATGTGTATATATCATTTCTCCCAGACTTCTAAATTACCCCATAATTCCTTTTGCATGCACCTTCATTGCCCACAAGAGACCAGAAAAGGCATGATGTAGGTAGCTCAATATCCTTAATATTCTTTTCATGTATTAAAAAAAAAAACAAATGTAGCATTTTTCAGAAATGCTTAACAAATTGTGAGAACACATTGAAGTTAACACCCTTTAAAAATACTGAGAATTGTAAATAAAAAATCTGAACCAGTCTTAAGAATTAATAAAGCATATAAGTAGTTCCAGCTACTGCATAAAAGAACACCTTTTAGAAAAAGGAATTAAGAGGCACATATCCAGGATTGGGTTCAACATCACAGGACATGATTTCACCTCACTGAGCCTCCTTATATTCTTCTGTAAATTTAAGTCATTCAACCAAGACACTTCTGACAATTGGTGGGGATGGATGTCTCTCTTCTCTAGGGTAGGCCGTCCTGTGCATTGTAGGATGCTCAGTAGCGTCACTGGACTCTTTCACTAGATGTTAGCATCAGTCCTACTCAATTGTGACACCCAGATTTTCTCCCAACCTTGCCAGATGAGTTCCTAGGGGAGACGACAGGAATCGACCATGGTTGAGAGCTATTAGGCTATCAGTCTTTAATCTACCTTTTAACTCAAACTTTCTGTAATTCTAAATCACTGAACCCCAGCACAAAAGCACCTAAAAAACCTCATTCAGAGCTGTTCTCATGGGAAACTTGACAAAAAAAGTCAGTAATATGTTCTGGTGCAGGATATTACTGGAGCTAAACAGTACTGAAAGGAAATGGGTTTGCTAAGAGAAAGAAAAAAAAAATGTCCTCCCAATTGAAGTGATTTAAGTTTCTGCAGAAGAATTGGAAAAGCCAGCATGAAATAAGAATCTTTGCGTCTGTTGACCTTCTGTGATGCTCATCAGTCAAGCAAATCCTGAGCAGCAAATACACTTCTCCGTTAACCATGAGGAATTCACAGAGTTCATTACAACTCCCCCCTCCAGCCCCCAGCTTCTGCTCAGACTCTAAGCCCTTTGCATTCAGCACCCAATCACATTTGCATACTTTTGACTTCCTCTTAGATAATTTCCCTGCTGGGTCTGAGAAGAAAATCATCCTATTCCAGTTTTTCTTTCTTGTATTTATAGCCAGGAGCTACCTTTGCATTTTCTCTGGCTGTGAACTTTGTTTTCCTCTCCCTGGTACTCTGATTACTTGATATATGCATGACTTTAGCACTTGGACTCCCCACCCCAACCCTCACACCCCTCCCCCGGCCCAGAATAAAATACAGAGTAGAGAAAGCAATAGGGAACTGAGTTTCTAGTTCTAGCCTAGACATTAAGTAACTGCTCCATTCACTTGAGTTTTGTTCTTTAAAAAAAAAAAAAAATGATGTGTTTGGACTGAAAGAGCTCAATCTGAGATCACTGTATGTCCTTGCATAGCTCATCATTTTTGTATTCTAATTGTAAACTCACATTTGACAAATCACTTTCTGATTTGGAGTTACTAAAGCAGTGTCAGTATATTACCAGCTTATCTTCCTATCCAGCTCTAAAAATGTGTGATTCTAGGAAGGCCAGGCATATTGGGGCATTAATTTTGACTCATTTTCAAACAAAGAGAAGGCCTTCTCCTCCTTGAAGGAGTGCTGCTATTGCATTTTGTTTATTTGTTTACTTTCTTGGGTGCATTGGTGGGCTTGAAATTCATGAGTGTTTTTGAATTGAAGAGTAGTGTTGTAATTGTGGCTCTAAAGCAAATGGGATAGTGGTTGTTACTAACCAACAATTGTCTGCAAATCCCACTACATTCAAGTGTGGAGGGTTGAGGTCTGGCGTGGTTCCAGGTCAAGTCCACATTGAGGAGACTCCTTTCTTTTAGACAAAGCCTCATTCTGTTGACTCTACTGGTAAAATCCATATAGTTAATCTATCTGTCTCTCACTCCAGGTAAAGGGATTAACCTGTTTAATAGTAAATGGATGTGTTTCTTAGAGCCAAGAAGTTTAGCCAGTGGATTCATTTCCATGTTAATGATGAAATATGGGTATAGTGAGTGGAGGCTTCTAGTGACATTTTGGGAGCTGAAATAATTTTTAATTTTGGAAAGAATGAAATACCTATGCTACCTCTCCTCTGCCTCCCTCCCTTGTTGAATGTTTTATTCATTTATCATGCTGGTGAACAGATCTGTAAAGCCTGTAGATAAAAGAGAAAAAACATCAATTTGGTTAGCTAATCCTTGCATTCTTCCTATTGGAAAAATATACGTATATTTTTCTGTTTTATCTGTATCAGAACAACCCTGCCTCACAATAACTGCCTTGCACTTCTTTTTCTCTCTCTCCCTCCTCAATAAAAAGAGTTAGTGTGGAGCACATGGCTTCTGCACCCTTATTATCTTGGCAGACTATGGGGATGCTTGAACGTACTGGTTTATAGGAAAGAAGATACCTTTTCATGTGGCCTTGCAACACAAACATTTTGGGGGTGTTCAATTCTTCCATTACATTGAAATTATATACATTTTTAATGGAGTTCCAATTATGTGTGACTTTGGTAAGTGGTAAAAACAAGTTTTTAAACTTCCTCAAGTGAAGATACTTTTTTTGCCTAACTGGGAGTGTGAGAGTTAAATCTGATTTAAAATTACTTGATAATCCATTCCAAAGATGGAATACTCTGATTTAGAAAATTAAGTTTAATATAGTCACTTACACCAGAAATATCTAGAAATATCTAATGTATGACACAATAGTAAGGTTGAGAGAAGGCATTAATTTGCTAGAAAATCATAAGTATTTTAACCCAAATTAGGAGAATTTGTATTAATTTAGATGGTGATATCATTTTTGTCCAAAGTAAGATTATTATTATTTTTTTGAGATTGTGAGGGAGCACTATGGAAAGTTGATGGAAGAAGTATTAACTAAGATAGTCCTGGACAAATCAGGAGATGAGCAACCTGAAGTAACCTACTTTGTGATCAGGCAGAGGCAAAATACCTCTAAGCAGGTAGTCAGCTGAAAGACAATCCTAAGTCATGAAAGAACTCTTCATGGTGAAGATAACATATACAAGTTGTTCCAGCCATGTTCTTCCTCTGAGTAGTGTTGAATATACAACAAAATAAATCTCCACAGCCCAACAGCCCTTTAATTGTGTGAAACAGCCTTCAACTGTCAGAATTGCAAAGGATGTGACAAACTTTAGAACTCAGCCCTGGCAAAAGTTTCTTCAAAATCAGTAATATTTGCCTCTATAGATGAATAGTCTACACTGATATCCATATATTTTCCAATGTATCATGTCTTTTGGGTAAAAATATAACCTATATTTAATGGTTATATAAAACTTTACAGAAAAAAGGTTAGCAAAATAATCAGACAGTAACAAGTTGAGGATATATAGAATCTAATATGAAACATGAAGATGAATAATTACTCTGGTAACAGGCTAGGAAAATACTTCATTTGGGACAATTTCTCTCTTAAAGTCTGTTTACATACCTAGGTATCTTTTAGTTCATGAAGTATTTTATTATCATTATTTTCCAGCTTATAAGAGAAAAATCATTTGTTTACTCATTTATTCAACCAGTCATTATTTCCATATTTAGTGAACACCTACAATGTACCTGAAACCTACAACTATAACTACATAATCCCTTGCAAATAAAGAATTACAATTAAGTAATTCCAGAGTTCAGCACGTTCTTAAACACTAAAATCTTTTATGGCCCACAGTAAGGCAAAAATCTGATCTAGTCTGAATTAATTTTACACCAAACTTGACCAGAATCAATGCGAGAGAATTTTTAATCTTTGTCTATCATTTTTAGCATAGATTGCTAAATATTTTGCTTTTGAATTATTAATGTGCTTAACTTTGGTTCTGCCAGGATCTTTTGGGGGTATTATATAACATGCAGTGTATGTAATCTGAGAAATTTGAATTCCAAATTAGCTCTTACCTCAGGAGTTTTGGATAAGGAAGTGTGGATCTTCAGCTTTCATAATACTGGAAGAATGAGCTCCTACAACTTACATGAAATAGTACATTTTTCTTTTTAGCAAGAGGAAATAACTGGAAAGCATGACTCTTTCAAAAGTTCTTACCCAGACACACATCCTTGTGAGGTGTTGCTTGCATGTGTGGGACTGACATATTTTTAAGAGTCAAAAGAGTCCAATTCTCCTTCTTTGAAGAGCAGAGGACCCCTACCAAGAAGACACAGCTACATCCTGTCACACAGTGGTGAGCAGTCTCTGCCCATGTGGTCTAAAATAAAAATAATTGAAACATGGTGTTACTGAAGTTTCCGGCTTCCCCCCATGTCAAAGAAAGGGAAAAGACAGAATGAACTGAATGGGGTTTCGAATTTCAGCCTTCCTGCCCCTTAGACAGGAACCAACTAAAGAGTTTAAAATTCAGAAAAGAAATGTAAAAAGACTCATATGTTATCAGGTAGAGAGAAATGTGGTAGTTGATGGTTAATAAATATATCATGACCCTGTGCTTCATTCATAATCTGTTCTCTCACTAGGCTTCTTCAGCTTCTCGTAGCTGCTGTAGGATCGCAGGTTGCAGAATTAATACACTAGAAGTCACATGGGGATCAAAAATGAACTACTCTATTGAATATATCAATCATGGCTGGAAATATCTTTAGCGTTCAAAAGTTAAAAAAACACCCCAGTCTCAAACCATTGTATTACACATGAATCATCTTGTATAATCTTGTCCACTTTCGCTTGGGTAGTTTCTAATTCAGTTGGCAGAAAAAATAAAGGCAGGGCATCTCAATAGTTGCATACACAGAGTCATGTGAAAGTGCCAAATGACATATACAATGGTTCTGTTACACAGAAAAGACTCAAACTGACTCCTTGACACAATCTTTTCCATTTTGAAGGTAATAACTGTGTATGCAAACTCTAAAGAACTCTCGTTGCTACAAACTTCAGTAAAAGAATAGCAGTAATTTAAGTGGTTTTGAAAAATATAAATGTACTAATGTTCTTTTTGGATTTAGGTTGAAGCAGCCTCAAATTAAAGACAAACCTTCTAATATTCATCAATCAATTAAATAAATCATAAAATTACAAAAGATGTATTCTTACAGATGGATTACAATAAGTGTATGTGGGGCCACATGTTGTGACACGGTGGGTTAAGGTGCTGCTATGATGCCCACATCCTTTTTGAGTCCTGGATACTCTACCGCCATTCCAGATTCCTGCTACTGTGCCTAGGAAGGAAGATCATGATGAACCTAGTACTTGGGACTCTATTACCCCAGAGGGAGATCCAGATGGAGTTCTTAGCTCCTGGCTTCTGCCTTGCCCATCCTGGCTACTACAGACATTTAGGAAGCTTTCTGTTCCCTCTTCTCTTTGTCATCTGCCTTTCAAATAAATAAATAAATAACCTTTAAAAAATAAAATGTCTAAAAATAAAAGAAAATATGTAAAGCTGAACTAAGAAAGCGTTTTTCCATGTTTCCTAATTTAATCATTCTCTTTAAAAAGAAACTAAAAAGTAATTAACTGCAGCATGCAAATTTGTTGAGATGAAAGAAAAGCCAAAAGATTGAAAGAATTTTACAAGGTAATCTTTTATTGTAAGTAATTTTTGAAATAATTTGGACATTTTGTGTACCTGTAGAAAGCAATCCAAAAATAATATGAGCCAAACATAGTTGAGCTTGTGCTTGAATTTCATATGGCTTCACTCCTATACTATAGCATAACACCCTTAAATGATAATGCTCCTTGTAGCATAATAGCAAACCTCACATATAATGTTACAGATAGTACTTTAAGCACTATAACTGACTCATAAAAGTTCTTTCTCTTAAAGTGCTCACCAGACACACAGAGTTATCTACAGCAGTTCTTAAGAATCCTTGGGCAACCTCAATTCATGTACTTTGCTCACAGTCTATGCACAATTACAGTTTCGAAGGCCATTGCAAGGAAGCATTTGGTGTACTTGTTCAGTCTATTAATGTTCTTACGGGTTCCACTCAGTCCACCTTGACTGAAGATAAATGGTATCACATTTCCCTAGCTAGAGTGAGTATTACAAATAGATCTTTCACAGCAGGGCTGCTCCTTTTGCCTATTCCAAGAATCTCCAGGACTTGACACAATGATTGTTCTTTGTTTAATTCTGTTCCTGTGTTTCTTGGAGGCTGGGATAATTCCTGCAGAATAAGCACTGGGAAAGAGGTAAAAGTAGAGGACGTGAGGGAAGGGAACTTAGTTATTTTCATTGGTCCTGTTTATGTCTTCTTGATCTCTTCTCTCAGTTGACTTCCTGAGGTCTTCTCAGCTTTCTCCTTCACTTTTCTTCACAAAAACGTCAGTTATATCCTCCTTTTTCTATAGCCCATTAAGTGCCATTATTTTTAGAAAAAGGCTAATTTTTACTGACAGTTTATTATGTGCTAAATATTGACTAAGAATTTTATTAACTTACTTTTTTGAAGAAGATGCTTAAGAATAATTTGTAGATAAGGAAAGTGAGAGCTTAGATGGATGTAACTGAGGCATATATTAAATGGAGGTGGCCTCTCTGACACTAGAAACACATTGTCATAGACTGATTTAAATAAAGTTAAGAGTGATTCTCATTGATGCCAAAAATAATTAAAATCTTTTAAATTTTTATGCTTAATTTACCGGTATATTTTGACCACTTATGCCTAAACAGTTGCCTCTTTGGCCCTACTTCATTCCTTTCTGGTTTCCTACAGTTGACTGAATCTACCAATTGCTTCCATTGGCCAAAGTATGCCATTCTCATTTTATTACACAATTGTTACAAAATTTCATTTCCTGTGTCTGTGGCACTTGTCATTGTCCTGATCTCATTTCCTAAGATTTTATAGTAAGTTCATGTGTTTCTTTCCCTCACTTATTTACCATGATTCAATTGATCTAAGGTCTAGTGAATAGTGAATTTTCATCTAGTTAACTAAAACAAGATCTGTAAACTCACAATTAAAATATGCCTCTCAGTGGGATGACCCTTTTAGAATTATACCACCAAATATTTTTCCAAGTTCCCTCTGCTATCTTCAATGAGACGAAGTGTCCTTTCTTTTCTTTTTGTTTTTAAAAGATTTATTTATTTATTTGAAAGCTCAAATACAGAGAAGCAGAAGCAGAGAGAGAGAGAGAGAGAGGTCTTCCATCTACTGGTTCACTCCCCAGGTGGCCACAGGAGCCAGAGCTGCGCTGATCTGAAGCCAGGAGCCAGGAGCTTCATCTGGGTCTCCCACAAGTGTACAGGGGCCCGAGGAGTTGGGCCATCTTTTGCTGCTTTCCTAGGCCGTAGCAGAGAGCTGGATTGGAAATGTAGCAGCCGAGACTCAAGCCGGAGCCTATATGGAATGCCGACACTGCAGGCAGCGGCTTTACCTGCTTTGCCACAGCACCGGCTGTGCAGTATCCTTTCCTGCATCTTAGCTCTTGCTGGTTTACTTACCCCATGATCTAGTTGGCTATTCTTGCATTGAAAATAGCCTTAAATACTAGTGACTTAAATTAGAACCATTTTTTTTTTAACTTCATGATTTACTTCATGATTTTGGTTTACTTCATGACTTCATGGGTCAGGAATTTTCATAGAGCTCAACGGGGAAACTCTTCTGTACACGTTATTGACTAGATGTGCAGCTGGCAGGTGAGCTAGCCCGCGGGGTCCGCCGTGATCTCATTCATTGGCCAGCCACAGTGTCTAAGACAAGTGCTTCACTGGAAGGCTGTGCTAGGCTCCTTACTTCTCCATATTATCTTGGAGCTCCTCATGTGATCTCTTAAGCAGATGGCTTAGACTTCTTACATGACTGGGTTCCAAGAATAAGTGTTGTAAGGGTTAGGAATAAACAACTACCATTGTTTTAAGGCTGTGGCCTGGAACTGAAAGGCCTCATTTCTGCTGTATTTTGCCAGTTAAAGAAGTTACAGAACATGCCCAGAGTCAACAGGAAGAACACTTTTAAAAGATGTCTCAATTAATCCGTAGCCCTCTTTAATCCAGCACCCTCCAGCAAGATTCTATCTTTGACACAGGGTTTTTATATGTAGTCACATTTTCAATAACCACGACTATTCCCAGTCTTTCTGCTGCATATATATTGACTTCCTAGATTACTGTATTACTTAGCACTGATTGGATACCTTGATGCTGCAGCTTAAATGGACAATCACCATAGCTCATTCTCATCTCTTAGTCTGTCTCTATCTTCCCAATTATACCTTTATCTCTTCCATCAAAGCTGTCTTCAGCTCTACTATATCACACATTACATATGGGTAGAAATCAGTTAGAAATTGCGTTAGCTTCTAGGACTCCGAAATAAAAGCAATTTAAACAAAATTGATGTTTATTTATATGTCACATGAAAGGAATTCAGAGAGATGCAGTCAAAGGCAGGCGTGCTGCCTCCAAATCAGGGCACTTCCTTGTCTGTCCTCTCATTCTTCATCTGTGGCTTCATCCTTATAATTACTTCATGGCTCTTAGTGTTCCAGCTATCAGAAGGGACTTCCAGGGAGAGAAGCAACAATAGGATGCTAATAGAGATAAAAAATACAGAAACCCCTTGTCCATTCTCCTCTTAAGGAGCCTTCCTGAGCAGTCTTACCTAACAATTTTGGACTTGTCTACCCACTACTACAAAAGAGACTGGGAAAATGGGCTTTTATTTGGGCTCAAAGAAAACTAGTCAGGAATTTGTTTCTAAGGACAAAATACAGAATGGATTTAAGTCTTTTTCATAAAGAAGTAAATTTGAAATTATGTCTACCCAAGGTGAAAGCATGAGGCTACTATCCCAATGATTTCAGTTTGAAGAAAATTTCTCCTTGTATTATACTTCCCCAGTTAACTCACAAATGGTCCAAATTACATTTTACTAATTTGAAACTGTTAGTTTAGAGTTCATTTTTTAAATATCAAACCCAGTATTCTGGGTTGAATAATGCATGAAGTCTGTCATTATTATGCCTTCTGGTAAATTAATTTTTCAAATTATTTTTCCTAGAGAAAGAACTAAGAAATCAAAACGACCTTGATACTTAAAGTATGAGAACTGGAAAGAAAGGATAATTACAGGCACTTTTTTCTTATGATTTTTCTGAAGAGTATCCAATAGCATAACCACAGGTTTAACTGCTTTTTGTGAACTGATGTCTCTTGTTTCTCCACTAGCTTTAGTATCTGTTGAGTTTCATAAATACTGACTTACAAACATACGTTTCCTGGTGTCTGTCAATAAAATGACATTGATGTTTTCAATCTGTTTACATGGACAATGTCAATAATAAGCAGAATAAGAGGAATACTTTAAGAGCTTCTCAATCTAATAACTTTTTCTAACTGTCCCTGAAGTTAGGAATGGGAATGCCATGAACTTCTAGTTAACAGAATGTGAACAGAAATGATGAGAGTCTTTTCAGCTGAAAGTGTTTAAGATGTAAGTGGTCCTCCTTGTGGGCTCTTTCCTGATCAATGAGTACACAAAGAAAATGCCAAGCCATTGGATAAAGATGGGCCCAGGATGGGTAAGAACCTGGGTATTTGATTAATTAGCATATTTTTATCCCAGGAGTTAGGCCAAGACAGACCACTAAGGTTTTATTCTGTTCTCTGGTACCACAAGCAATATTGTCCATCATGAAGACCATAGTAACCACCCTTCACTCTCATCCTGTCAGGGTGAAGAGGAGACAATTAGAAGTATAATCATTTTGAGAAGGATGAAAGAACAAAAGTGTTTCTCTCTACATTGCCTCCAAGTCTCAGGGATTCACCAAGATTAAACTTGTTAAGATTTAGCTAAACATGAACAACTACTTTCACAAGTTTGTTGCCATTTCATAGTGCTGGATTACTATGATGTCCTGTATCTACAGTCTCCCCTTAGTAACCTGGTAAGGTCAGCATTGCTCTTAGATTCTAATAAAGGGCTGTGCCAAAAGTCTTCTACTTAAAAATATGTTTGAGATCTTGAAAACAGAGACTTGTATTAATAAAATGACATATACCTTGTTATTATATTTGTATCTCATTATAATAAGTCAACTCAGTGTAGCTACTGATGTTCTCAATTTTTGAAGTGAAGTCTTGGTGTTGGAGCTTGAATGATTCAGCTTTTTTTGTATAGCTGGTTTCTAGCTCAGCTCATGGCCTGTCTTATTTTTTTTATTAATTTGGTATATAAGAAATAAGAATTTGCTCAATCTGAGGGATAACATTGGTAACTTTTATAACTTATTTTACTTATGTGTGAGGTTGCATTTGACAGAAAATTTCAAATGATATAAGTCTTATCAAATATGACAGTGTTTTAAAATTAGCCTTAATAATACTTAACATCAATGTATGTTAATTCTTTCTTAAAAGACTAATTCATCAAGCATTCAAAAATATCAAGGTAAGAAAAGATTGATTCTCAAATAAATTATAATTAAGTCCAAATGGAGCTAGGCAAGCTCTTTGAACATTTGCATTTTGGCTTATAATTTTTATCATATTGCTTAGATGCAGTTGGTATAAGTAGTACATCAAGACCAGTATGCTATATTTTTTCTGGTACAGTGAAACTCTAATTGTAGTACTTATGCTTATTTTTTCCACTGTGTATCTTGGACTACAGGATATCAGTTTTTAGAAACTGCTTACAAACTATAATAAAAAGCTGTTTCAGGAAGATTCAATATTTGCCTTCGCTTAGTATTTCATAGTCTTCTATCGAGGCAAGTATTACTTTGAAAGTAATTTGGGAAAAAGTTAAGATTAGTCCATTTTAGAGCAAGTTTATCATACTTATTGGGATTGATACAAGGGTTGTCAGCTTTTCCCCCAAAGGTAAAACTTCAAGATTCAATTGGCCATTTATGAGTTATGTTAAGGATTGCTGTTAGATAACAGTCAGGAGTTTGATGAAAATTGTTGGTTGAAATGAGTAATGCATATTAGTCAGAATAAATTAGGAAAGACAAGCAAATCACCTGCTTTCCTGCCTCTGACAGCCATCTGTCCCATGGCCAATATTTTGCTAAAGAGGTATTTCAATTCTTCCAATTTGAACATTTGAAGAAGAAATGCTGTAATTATTCTCAAATAATAAATATTCACCCAGAGTACTTGCCTCAGTTGTCCTACTGTTACCCAACCAAATAAAAAATACTAAAGAATTGGCTTCAGGGTGGTCAAACTTTGGTTTTAAAGAGGAAAAAACATACAGTCAAAATTTCTGTCACCCACATCATCAGTGATTACATGTTTCCTGTGGTCTTACAGCTTACCTCTTTTGATCCTTAAACTGCCCTATGTGATGTGTGTAAAGACACTTCCCTTGACTATTCAGATCATTCATCAAGTACACACAGAGCTTCAGTTACGGAAAAACACAGTGGGGAATATGCAGAAACACAGTGTAAGCTCTCCAGTGCCACACATTTAAGTCAGTGTTTATGCAAAATTGGTGGCCCTTTTTAACCCTGTTCTGAAGTAGCATAACAAACAAATAGAACTGCCTCACAGGAGAAAGGCAATGCCACATGGACATAATTTATAAGTTAATTAGCACAGTCTACTGGGCCAAATAGTGACAGATGTGACACCTGCTTTCAGGGAGAAAAATGAAAAAATGGGAAAGAACAGCCAAGGTGAGCTGCTTCTCTAGGGAGGTCTGTGGTCACACACAGGTCACACAGTCTAGTGTAAAACGGGATTTTAATAGGCCAGAATATCTTTGAAAGGCAAACTATAAATAGGAATGCAATTAAAAACAAACACTGAATTCCCCAAATGAATGAATAGTTAAGTGTATGACAAGGCTCAAAAAAGCGTGTGAGGTGGGAGGGCATCTGGTGTAATGGTTGAGATGCTGCTTGGGATGCCTGCATTCCATAGCAAAGTACCCGGGTTCGAGTCTTTTAATTCCATTTTCCATGAGCTTCATTTGTTTTTAAAAGTTTTATTTATTTGTTTGAAAGCCACAGGAGCACACAGAGAGAGACACATACAAAGACAGAGACAGAGAGAGGAAGAAAGAGATCTTCCGTCCACTGGTTCACTTCCCAAATGCCCACAACATTTGAGGCTGCTGTATCAGGGCGATGCCAGAAAAGTGTACATCCATCTGGATTTCCCACATGAGTGCCAGGGATACAAGTATTTGAGCCATCACCTTCTGCTTTCTGGGCTCTGATTTATCAGGATGCTAGATCAGAAGAGGACCATTTGAACCCTGGCACTTCTAAATAGAATATGGGTGCATTGGTGGGGTGGTAGATTTGATCCAATGCACTCAGACATGGCATACGGGCATTTCAAGTTGTGACTTAACTTGCTGTGCCACAATGCTTATCCCTCCCATGAGATTTTTGAAGCTTCCTCAAAAGCTAGGGGGAGGCATTTACAGAACAAGAGGTGTTAAGGTCATTATAATGTTTTTCATATATATATATATATAAAATACAAATAAATATACAAAAAATTTGCCTAATATATATTTTTAAAACATTCCATAAAGTTTATTTTTCAAAACAATGGTAACTATTGAATTAGCCAATCTTTTTTTAAAGAATTTATTTTATAAATCTTTTTTTAAAATTTTTTAAAATTTATTTGACAGGTAGAGTTATAGACAGTGAGAGAGAGAGACAGTGAGAAAGGTCTTCCTTCCATTGGTTCACTCCCCAAATGGCCGCCACGGCCGACGCTGCGCCGATCCGAAGCCAGGAGTGAGGTGCTTCCTCCTGGTCTTGCCTGCGGGTGCAGGGGCCCAAGCACTTGGGTCATCCTCCACTGCCCTCCCGGGCCACAGCAGAGAGCTGGACTGGAAGAGGAGCAACTGGGACTAGAACCCGGTGCCCATATGGGATGGCGGCACCACAGGCGGAGGATTAAGCAAGTGACCCATGGCGCCGGCCCCAGAATTAGCCAATCTTTATATAGTGTAAAATCGGCAGTAAAGGGCGTCGTTTATAGTAATATGCTAAATTGGTTTTGGTAGGAGATGTTAAGCAAAAGAAATCCCACCATCTAAAATTCTGAGTCTGTTTTGACTCAGACTGGGATTTTTGTGAACATCAGTTTATGTAATATTTGACAAAAATCAATTGCTGCTTCTCAGAATCTCCTAGAATTTAGCATCTGTTTGTGCAAACTGAAAAAACAAAGCAATGAAAACACACAAAACTGTCACCACTGCTTCACGTGCTGGTCAGGTTTTGAATCCTGGTGGAGAGCTAAGCAAGACATCTGCGTGCAGGGGTTCTATTAGGGTATCTGCGTGAGGATGATGCCTTGGAGGGAATGAAGGAAAGCGCGATTGGGTAGAGGAAGAAGTTAAAAAGCAAAGCAGTTGCAACAAAGGTCCCAGTGAATCCCACAGGTAACTCATACACTGGATCGAAACCTGAGTTATCCAAAATTGAGGTGGGGCTATGCTCCTGGACATAATCCAGTCACACACACACACAAACACACACACACGAGAAAACTATATTATATATATTAAGAAAATTATAACCTATGGAAATTTAAACCCATTAAAACACTCAATACCGATGCTTTATTTTGTCTTATTATTTATTTAAAAGGCAGAGAGTTGTAGTTTGTATAAATGGACAAATAGAGAGAGAGAGGCAGAGAGTGTACTTCCATCTTCTGGTTCACTCTCCAAAGGCCTGCAAAAGCTGTGGCTGGGCTGGGACTGAAACCAAACATGGGGAATTTAATCCAGATCTTCAGTGTACGTTGCAGGATGCAACTACTTGAGGCATCACTGCGGCCTCCCAAGTCTGCATTACAAAAGGAGCTAGAATCAGGATCCAGAAGTAGGAATCCAACCCAGGTGCTGCAGTATGGAGTGTGAGCATCTTAACTGATGGTTCAACTACTCTGGCAGATGCTGCTCCCAAATTCAGAGATTTTTTTCAGTAAAAAGGTAAGCACCAAATGATTAATCTAGGACACTGGTTATCAAAGA
Organism: Oryctolagus cuniculus; assembly: GCF_964237555.1. Lineage (NCBI taxonomy): Eukaryota > Metazoa > Chordata > Mammalia > Lagomorpha > Leporidae > Oryctolagus > Oryctolagus cuniculus. The sequence goes on along the minus strand of NC_091451.1, from coordinate 30,943,402 downwards.
GTTGTCCTTGTCGCATTTTCACCATCACTTGGGATCTTGGTAGAAAAGCAAGTACTGGGGTCTTACCCCAAAACTATTGAATCAGAAATTCTGGGTCAGGACCTAGCATTCTGCTTCAACAAGCATCCAGAGGATTCTGAGGCACTTTAAAGTTTGAGACCATTGACCTAGTACTTTTGAAACATAATTCAATAGCTGAGATAAAAAGAGCTATTTAAAATATCTCAGAACTACAGGACTATGTTGGGACTAAGAAAGAGCAGGTAGAATCACATTCATGAATAGATTTTGGTTTATGAGAATTTTACTCAATTTTTTTTATTGTTTGACCTGGTTTCTGGGATGCATGCAGGTGATGTGTGACAGCATTGCACCTGTGGTTTGTCCAACTATACCTTAAGTAAGTGCTGAACTGGAGGAACGTATCACTTCTCTTGAACTGATTGGAAGAAAGAAACAAGCCTTTAAAATGACAAGGATTTCTACTTTAGCAAGCCTCAACAAGATCAGGAAATAGCTTGTCTGAGGTTTAAGGATAATAATGCAGTGAAGATCTTACCTACATTTAAAATTATCCAAATGATATTTCAGGATGGAAGTTTTGTCCTATAAGTTTACAACCAAGTCATTTCTTATTGATATGTTCTTGCCAATTTTCATTTGAATGATATTTCTTCCAACAAAAGATAGCTTAACAATATGATGTGGACATAGTATCTCATCTCAGTAGAATAGAGTATAAATAAAGGGGAAATAGTCACTTGATTATATAGAAACCTGGGATACCAGCATTCACCAAATGGTCAATGTTAACATCACCCATGAAAACCATGCTGATTGCACATACCAAAGATCTTCCTTGTATGTGGTCCATTTATTCAAGATCTGCTCATATATGGCCTCCTTAGATAAAGCTGTGGGGTACCTTGTCCAAGGTTGTCATCTACTTAACACCAGTATTTTCTATTTAAGTATCTGCTTTATTTTATCCATAGTCTTATCACTTATAAAATTACTCTATTATGTGTCTATATGTTTTTCCTTATTTATCCACTAGATAAGGGAACACTGTGAGAGTAAGCAAACTATGCCATTCTTCATATTTATCAATGCTTTAGAATAGTATTTTTCACCTGTATATTTCACATTCATGAAATATAGGCATGCACTCAACATATATCTTTTTTTTTCAACATATATCTTTAAATGATAATTGTTCTTAGTCTCTTAGAAGCTACAGATATAAATACTGAATCTGAACTCAGGTTTGCTCCAAAGTTCAGTTTTTTATTTGCCTGTCCTGTACATAGAGGAAATTTTCTTTATCACCATTAGTAATAGAAATTAACTACTGACTTGCTGTGTGATGGGAAGGTTTATATATGGTTGACTACTGGGAATTGCAGAAGGAAATAAATGTTATTTTCCTGGACTTTATACATGAAAAACGAGATTCTGAAAAGGGTCAGTTAATTTTCCACAATTCACAAAACAAGCAAGCTTTATAATTGTTTCTGTTGCATATTTGATTCTTAACCACTTTGTCAGCATTAGACTTTAGTTGCATCAGAATCACCTGGGTTGTATTTCTAAATTCTGGATTCTCTAGTCCTCTTTCAAGAATATCAGATATAGTGGAAGGAGGCAGCTTTCCAACTCACTGTATATTTCTTTCTTTCTTTTTTTTGACAGGCAGAGTTAGACAGTGAGAGAGAGAGAGAAAGGTCTTCCTTCCGTTGGTTCACCCCCTACATGGCCACTATGGCTGGCATGCTTTGGCCAGCGCGCCGCGCCGATCCAAAGCCAGGAGCCAGGTGCTTCTCCTGGTCTCCCATGGGGTGCAGGGCCCAAGCACTTGGGCCATCCTCCACTGCCTTTCTGGGCCACAGCAGAGAGCTGGACTGGTAGAGGAGCAACCAGTACAGAATCCGGTGCCCCAACCAGGACTAGAACCCGGAGTGCCGGTGCCGCAGGCAGAGGATTAGCCAAGTGAGCCACAGCGCCGGCCAACTCACTGTATATTTCTAAGGCAGGCAGTCTAAAGACTGACTTTTGCCATAGTTTTTGATAGAGCAGATTGCACTAATGCCATAGAGTAATAGTGGTGGGGAAAAGAGCATTTTAATTGCATTTAAGGAAAAGTGCAGTTCAGGCAATGGGTCATAGACAGTAATCGCTCTTGCCTATGGCCTTACGATCAAGCTCAGATCAAGCCTGTTTCAGATTAGCCTTTAGGACCCTGTGTGTCTGGCTTCGGGGATATCACTGCACTTCTTCTCATGGGATGAATATCTCTTCACTCAGAAGGGTGATAAGAGACCAGGTTTGGTGATGGGTGATTCCAGGCTATCGGAACACAGGCCATGTTTTAATTTTAGTAGAGGAAGACTTGCTATTGACGTGCCTGACTTTTGACAGGAATACTGCAGCTGCTTGTACTCAGGCCTTAAATTGGAGTGAGGGAAAGGCAGGGTCTGTCATTGGCTGATGATGGATTTTCATCAGCTCATAACAAAACCGAGTAGCTTGGACGGCCTGTTGAAATAAATTTAATGCTATCTTCGAAAAAAAAAAAAAAGAGAAAGAAATAGTAGATTCATTTTTGGCAGCTAAATTCAATCCTGTGTGAAAGCAAAGCTAACATAATTTGAAGTGCCACAAGAACTTTAAATCTCCCTCAGGATGTTTTTTGCTTGTACTTTCTTCTTTCTTTCCCATGCCTCTGTCTTCCTTGAGGGAGCCAGGTTTCCTATTTCATGTCGCTTTCTCGCCTTCCTGGAGTGTTTCCACTTCCTCTAGACATTAATGTAAGCTCCTCGTGGTTGTGTAATGTGAACGTGAATTTGGTTGTGATTGTGTCTCTTATGATCTTTCCTTGGGATTTCATCCTGCTGCCTGGATGGAAGGTCAGATACACTGCATCCCTGATGTGGCAGAGGGCACATCTGTACAGTCATTTCTTCACGGTGAGATTTGACCAGTCAAGATAACTTTCCTATCTCCTGATGAGCTGGTGATTATTATGCTAAGCATTTGTTTTTTGTTTCCTGACCTGAAACAAGCCATCAATTCAAATGCATACACCAGCACCAATATTAAAAATAACTTTGTTAGCTCCAAATTAGTTGAATTTATTAACATGCTAAGAAAATACATGTGAAGTCTAAGGAAAATAAAAATATAATTCATAATCCCATAAATGAAAGATGACTACTGGTAACATTTTGGGATTATATTGTTCTAGTCTTTTCTATTTATGCACATATATATAGAAACATTTTATTCCAAAGGTATCATAGTTTCTATCCTTTTTATAAATTATTATGTCCCCATTCTCACTTTCACATAAAATCAGGTCTATTATGTCTATTATGTCTATTATTGTCACCAACCTTTCTTTAAATAATATAATACAAAATTGATTTTGATGATCAGGTATTCAGTCATAACTGTGTTTTTCTTAATAAATCCTTCCTTTGTCAAATTCTATAATCACATTAGCCACTTCTTCGTAAGTAACTCAATTTATATATGTAAAGGTTGTTTATACATCCTGTTGTTTTGTTTCTTGAGGTCTCGCTGGAAAATTCTGACTAGAACAGAGGGTTTTTCAGGATGCTGATAATACTTTTTACATTAATCTGAATTCAGAGAGCTGCTGATTCAACTGTGGCAAAATATTCAGATGAATTTAGGTTGCGTTCAAATATTAGGGATTATTTCACATTTTTAGGAGTTTCCAATTAATGGCAACTTCTGACTACTCATTGATGTTAAAGGATGTCAAAGCTTTTAACATTATATCGGCAATAATGAGCATAAGATATCCCTTCATCTTTGTTGAGTCACAAGTGTATTACACCTTGGATTATTCATAATTTGCTTGCTCAAGCTAAGTTTAGCCATACATCAGAGACTCTGATGTTCCCTTGAGCCCTCTATGTTTCTGTGGCTGTGAACCAAACTTTGCTTTGCATGCATTGTCATAGAAAGAAACCCCATGATCCCTCTAACTATGTGTTTCAGCCTTGATATAGTGTGTCCTGATTCACACAAAAGTCACATCCCCAGAGACTTTGAAGTCATCCTGCAAAAAAACAGTGAAACCTTGCCTAACTTAGGTCATTTCAGTGCAAACTACCAATAGACAAACCACTTATGGGGTTTTGTGTATGACCTTCTCTTAAATGTGCGTTAAGGTCATTTTTAAAGATTTACTACTATGAAAACATGGGATACTGAAATTCCTGCTGGGATCTCATGGTACTTGAAGGATACTGAATTTACTACTTTTTTAAAAAATAGCGTTTTACAAAAATATTGCCTGTATAGACAGAGTTCTGGATGTTTACCACATGTATTCTAAAACAATCTAAAACCTTTCCACCCAAATCTCAAATTATACCATGGAATTTCTATTTTTTTAAAAGATAAGAAGGTTTCTATATTTTTAAAGGATAAGCAACTATTTATTGCAAGATCTTTTGAATTAAATAAATAATCATTCTTACTTTCATGGATACAATATTCAGTATATCCTACTCCCATCTAACATCACTTCCAACAAATACAGGAATATTAATATATTAATGAATAGCAAGAAAAAGAATCAAATAAGGTTAGGTTTTATGTAGTCCTAAGTGTAAAATATAATATTTTAATCAATTAACAGTTTCTCTTATTAGGGACTGGATCCAAAAGCAGTAAACAAATCTTGTTTCTTGTGTAACTGGCTTTTTATATTCATAAAACTTTCTGTATTTTGCTGACACCATTATCAACATAAAAATAAAGTAATCCACCCCCGTTCCATATGGCTATTTCCTTGATACCTTCGAAACTATTAACACATTGGGTAACTCTCTTATATTTCTCAAATACAAACTGGTACTTTTCATCAAAAGCTAATTGGAATTTTTAAAAGGTCTCCAGTAACCGTCTGTTAAAAAGCAAATCCCTCAAAAGCTATATTGGCAAATACCTCTTGGTTATCTTTCTATCTTTTTCAATGGCTTTGTCCCTCTTTCAACCTGGCGACTTACCAGAAACCCTGAGACATCAGAGTCAAGCTTTCTAGTACTGGGTCATTTCCAACTCTCCGTCTACCAAGTGTCAGCCAAAGCCCTAAACTCTCACAAATAGTGTCATGTCTTGATTAGTCATTTGTTAATTTGAGAGCAAAGTGCTATTTTTCATGGTGGAGAAAACAAAAATAATCAGACAATTTGCGTGGGTTTTTTTCTCTATTTTAGCTCAGGGTTAGTGAGTCTGAACAGTCTGAACAAATGAGAGGTTCTTAGTCTTAGGCCTGCATCCAGCACCTATATGACAAGCACAGCAATAAAAACTTGAAAGCACTTCTAGAAGGAATTTAGCTAAAATAAAAAGGGGAATTCATCCTCAGACTAAATGTTTTAGGCAAATATCATTAAATATAGTTGGCAGTAAGCACATCTGGTATACAATGAACATGCTTATTTTGTCATGTGTTTCTACAAAGTTAATTCATTTGTAGTGAGATGCTAATGGTGCGCCTGGATTATTATGGCTGTCCCAGAAGAGTCACTGAGCTTTTTCAAGTTCTTAAGGGAAAATCATTTTAATGCTAATTTTCAGATCTATGTGGAAACACTATTACACTGATCCCTGTGTTGGTTTACATTGTTTTCATCTGCCTGGCATCCTTTCTTTATGAGCCGTGCCCCCTGGGAGTCTCTCAGTCACAGCCTAGGACCAGTGTTGGGCAATCAACTTTCTTATCCACCCAAAATTAGCAACAGAGTCAATAAGTGAGCTCAAGAACCAGGCAGTGCCAGAGGGCTATACCTGAGAAGAAATATGGACATGGCAAAAAAGAAACCTCTCCACCATACCATTATGCCTGGGCTTGCAGCAACCGAGTTCTCTATTCCATGGGGAGATCTGATCTGCAGAAAGAGAATATACAGAGAAGTACAGACAAGCAGATACAAGAACGAGGCAGAAGGCCTGTTTAGAGGAACTTGAATGCAAGGATCTCTAAGTAGTGGTTCCAAGTGGGCTGAGAACTTGAGTCTCAATCAATTGTGTTTTCAGAGGCAGCACATTGCATGGTTCAGGGTTTTATTGCTCCTCTGTAACCCGCATATCAAACAACTTTCCAGAATCAGAATAATCCCATCCTATGACAACCTTGGAGAAATTTTAAGATATGCTGTATTCCTTGAGCCTTGGTTTTTCCGAGACAAAATATCGCTTATCTCTACGAGCAGAAACAAAGCTGGCTGGGATTGAACATGGATGTCATCATCCAGCACGACACATATTTGGCTCCAATGGGGAATTTCTGCCAGATAAAGAGTAATAATGAAGTAGATTGCAGGATCTTACATGTATCCTGAACACAGAAATGAAGTGTAAGAAAGGGAGCACATGGAAAGCAGAATAATAAACTAAGATGATCTGAAATGCCCTCAAGGGTAGTATGCTACTCATTTTTATAGCGTAGGTAGAATAAAATAACTGAGGAAAGCTTAAAATTTCAAATAAAAGCAATCTTATTTATTTTCATTTTATTTGGAAGGCAGAGAGACAGACACAGACAAAAAGAGATCTTCTGTAAGCTGGTTCACTCCCTCAATGGTCTGAACAGCTGGAATCTTATCAGGGTGCACCTAGGAGCCCAGAACTCAGTTGCAATCTCTCATGGGTGGTAGGAATCCAGGTATTTGGGCAACCTGCCTCCCAGGCTGTGCATTAGCAAGAACCTGGATAGAATAATGGAGGTGGGACTTAACTGAGCACTGGATGTGGGGATCCTAAGCTGTGTCCTCTAACTATTGCACCAAATGCCCACTTCCAAATTTCTGTTTTTCAAAGTTCTTTCAGTGCCTAGAAAGTGTTAGAGGTCAATGCCCATATGAAAACATAAAATAATTTGAAAAACAGTGGTATTTTGGAATTTTTAAGTTTAATTATCTGTTGGTAGAAAATCCAAAATGCTCTGTAAAGAATTAAAAACACAGAAAAGAAATGAAATTACACAAAGAACATCAATAAATAAAGATCAATTAAAGTAAGAAAATGTCATTCCTATTGATAATTCAGATAAAAAATAGAAGTTTTATTGGTTGGAAATTGGGGGTGGAGGTGAGAACACATTTCTTTCATATGACATGGTTCCGAACTCCAACTAGTGTGTCAACTCTGAACGATATCAAGACAATTCTGTAGTCTCTCATGGTTGAGATATTGATATTTAGTTTTTAGTGTAGGTACTAGGAAGGCAATAAAATTAAGTTTATTTCAAAAATCAAGTGGCTGTTAAAAAGGAAATAATTTTTTTATAGAAGGAAATTCTTTTCAGTTATCTAGGCCAATAGTTTAGCTCATAAATGAATGAACTTGACTAAATGATATTTCAACTTTTTTTGGGGGGGGCCAATAGGTGATAATTTCTGTACAATTCTCAGGATGTCTTCAACATTACTATGCTTTGTCCACTGCATGTGTACTGTCACATTTCAAGAACTCAGAGTTTTTTTTTTTTTTTTTTTTTTCTAGATTTCAGTCTGGGAAAGTCATCGCTGGCCTAGTTTATACAGTGAATTCCAAATAGGCATTTTCTTGCGAGTAAAATTTGTTTTAGTACAGTGGAAGCAGTGTTGAACAAAGGAGTTAACAACCTTAGCTTTGAGGTTAGAAAAATCCTGGATTCAGTTCTGAGCTCTCTAACTCACCAGGACATACTGAGCCTGTTTCTGTGTCTATAGCAGTTGTAAAAGCTAGTTTTGTAAATGTAAGAACTTGGAATGCAAGTTATCTTCAAAAGGATAAGTTAGAATTACTAAACTTAAGTGGAGACACCCGTGACAAGAGGGACATAATAAATATGATTCATCTGTAGAATTCAAACATGTTCATATCAGGATAACTTTGTTGATTTAGAGAGAACTTAAAAATGTTTTGCCAAGCACTGTGGTTGTCCCTGGGAATACGTAGCTGAATACTATGAAGTTCCTTTCCCTGGAAGAGATTATGGTTTAGGACAAATGGGCAAACAATTTCAGGGTTATGTGTGACACAGTAAACCTATTTTAAAGGCGTTTCAGATCATGTGGGAAGGGCTCTAGTTTCTGGCTGAGTAAAGAATGTAGCATTCCTCTAAGGCTTCCTGGAGGAAGTGATGAAGAGGTTAGCCTTGAAGAAAATACTGGAACCAATCAAGGAATGCCATTAGATAAACAAAAAAGACTGAAAAAAGTGATTGAAACAGGTAAAGTATTATGGAAGAGCTACAAGTCCTTTTTTTTTTTTAAAAAAAAAAAGATAAATTGTGGGGAGCAACTCGGAATAGACTAAGTTACTGGAATTAAGACTTATTCTCTGCATCTGCTCTCCCACAATATGGCGCTGGGAGAGGAGTAAACAACTTCTACACAGCTGCCTCTCGCCAATTTGATTGACTGAGCTGCAGGAGCTGATCTTGCTCCTGATTGGAGGAGAGCAGCGTACTCGGCTCTGTGGGTAGCAGAGTTGGGATTGGTGGAAGAGGACTATAAAGGAGGAGAGAGACAATATGCACAAGGAACATCTAAAGGGAACATCCAGATAACATCTGAGCAGCCCCCGAGAGAGCCGGCTGGCGGTGTGCCGCTCCACTGCGGAAGTGGGGAAAGTGGCAGGGGGGCCCGCCCCTCCACGGAGGTGGAGGGACGGCAGCCAACCCGGGAAGAACCAGCAGCAAACCCGGGAAGGGCCGAGCAGACAAAAGAACAGCACAGGGTCCTGTGTCGTTCCTCCGCAAAGAGGGGGAGCGACAATAAATTTTAATTATTTGAAAGGCAGAGTGACAGAGAAAGGGAGACACCAACAGAGAAGGAAATGTCCCATTTACTGATTCATTTCCCAAATGGCCACAACAGCCAGTGCTGAGCAAGGCTGAAGCCAGGAGTGAGGAACTCCATTGTGTAAGGCAAGAACTAAGGCATGTTAGGTGGGAGCTGGATCTGAAGTGGAGCAGTCTGGACTCAGTGAATAGATATTAATTGCCTGTCTTGAAGGCAATGGCTTAACTATGCCAGTCAGCTATAAATCCTTTGATAGTACTAGATTAAGAGACAGTGTTAGAGACATGTTCTCTTTTTTTTTTTTTTTTTAAGATTTTATTTGTTTATTTGAGAGGTAGAGTTACAGACAGGGAGAGGGAGAGACAGAGAGAAAGGTGTCCCATCCATTAATTCACTCCCCAAATGGCCTGCAACTGCTGGAGCTGTGCCGATCCAAAGCCAGGAGCCAGGTTCTTCTTCTGGGTCTCCCACGCAGGTGCATGGGCCCAAGAACTTGGGCCATCTTCCAGTGCTGTCCCAGGCCACAGCAGAGAGCTGGACTGGAAGAGAAGCAGCCGGGACTAGAATCAGGGCCCATGTGGGATGCCGGTGCCGCAGGCACAGGATTAACCTATTGTTGCCACAGCGCTGGACCGAGACATGTTCTTTCAGATTTCAACTTTAAATAAGATTGCCATGTTTTATCATCTTTACAGGGCTGAGAAAAATTACATTGAAAGTATTTCAGGAGCTGGCACTGTGGTGTAGCAGGTTAAGCTGCCGTCTGCAGTATTGGTATCCCATATGGGTGCCAGTTCTAACCTTGGCTGTTCAGCTTCTGATCCTGCTTCTTGCTAATGTGCCTGGGAAAGCAGTGGAAGATGACTCATGCTTATGGGTCCCTGCATCCCATGTAAGACACTCAGAGGAAGCTCCTGGTTCCTGGCTTCAGATTGGCTCAGCTCAGGTCATTGCAGCGATTTGGGGAGTGAACCAATTGATGGAAGACCTCTTTCTCTGTCTCCTTCTCTCACTCCTCTCTCTGTAACTCTGCCTTTCAAATAAATAAATAAAAAAAACATATTTCACTATAATTATTAAAGATCATGTATAGCTTTATAAATTTATAAAGGATATCCACTGTGATTTAATATCTTCTGGAATGTCTAGAAATCCAATAAACTAGGGAACTGAAATAATATTTGTGGTTAATACCAAGGAAAATATACTACCATCTTTACTTGTATCTGACAAAAATTTCTTCCTGAAAATCCAAGATCAAACTATTAGAGCTTAGACATAGAATTGTTTCCGTTTCCATAAATTTTAGAGGTTCATAATTTGATATGTGTCTCATATTACCAATAGTCAGTGAACAGGATACAGGAAAAGAGTCCATTCATAAGCAACAAAAATACTTGGAAGGAGTCTTAACAGGAACTCTTCTGAATTCAACTAATCTGAATCTTTTCACTGAGATGCAAAAGCAGGCAAAAATGGAGAAATATATCAAGTCCACAGATGGGAAAATTGAATATGATAAATCAATTCCTCCTATTTTAGATTTCATGGAAATCTAGTAAAAAATCATAGTGTGGTATTTTTTAACTTGATAAGAATGTATGAGTAATTTGGATAAATAATTATTGAGTATTATAATGGGACATTTTTGGACACTCAAGCATATTTTTCATCAGTTTTATGCATATATAATGAAACTATAAAATTAAAGAATTTCAATTTAGAACAAAAATCTACAAATATGCAAATAAAATATTCACAAAAGTAGTTAAGATACTGAGTGCAACAGCCATATCCCATATCCATGTCCCTGGGTTCCAGTTCCAGCTATTATGTCCATTCTAGCTGCCTGCTAATGCAGTCTAGTGGTCAGTACATGATGGCTCAAGTGTTTGGAGACTTGGATAAGTTCCAGTTTCCCAAATTTGGGTCTCCTCCAGCACAGCCTTGGCAAGCATTTCAGCAGTAAACCAGTAGATGGGTGCTATCTCTGTCTCTTTCTCTGTCTCTCAAACTCAAATAAATGAGTAAATAAGTATTTTTAAAGATTCACAAAGTATGACAACTAACTGAGCACCAAAAAGGAAACCTGTTGAAGTGAAATGGACACTATGAGAAACAATGACTTGATCAGCCTTTGTCCTGACTGTAGAGGAACAACTTAATACTTTATCCCTTTTAGTATTTTTTTGTTCTACTTAATACTATTGGTTGAACTCTTTAATTAACAGACAATTATTCTTAAGTGTTGAAATTTAACTGAAAAGTGACCCCTGTTAAATATAAGAGTGAGAATAAGAGAGGGAGGAGATGTACAGTTTGGCACATGCTCAATCTGACTTGCCCCAAACTGTAGAATTAGAAACGTGCCAGGGGATTCTAATTCAATCCCATCAAGGTGGATGTACCAATGCCATCTCACTAGTCCAAGTGATCAGTTTCTGTTCACAACTGATCATACTGATAGGTCTAAGAGTCAAAGGGATCACATAAACAAGACCAGTGTCTGCTAATACTAACTGATAGAATTAAAAAGGAGAGAACAATCCAACATGGGAAGCGAGATACACAGCAGGCTCATAGAATGGCAGATGTCCTAAACAGCACTCTGGCCTCAGAATCAGCTCTTAAAGCATTCAGATTTGTCTGAAGAGCCCATGAAAGTATTTTAGGCATGGAAAGCCAAGACACTCTGGCAAAACAAACAAACAAACAAACAAAAAAAACAAAAACAAAAACAAAACAAAACAAAAAAAACACCTAAATGAAAGATCTCTGTGAGTAAGATCCCAGTAGAAAGAACGGGCCATCAAAGAAGGAGGTACCTTTCTCTGAAGGGAGGAGAGAACTTCCACATTGACTATGACCTTGTCTAAATAAGATCAGAGTCGGCAAACTCAAAAGGCTTCCATAGCCTTGGCAACTCATGACAAGAGCCTAGGGTGATTACTGACACCATAAACAAGAGTGTCAATTGTTACATCAACAACAGGAGTCACTGTGCACTTACTCCCCATGTAGGATCTCTGTCCTTAATGTGTTGCACGATGTGAATTAATGCTATTACTAGTACTCAATATTTTACACTTTGTGTTTCTGTGTGGGTGCAAACTGTTGAAATCTTTACTTAATATATACTAAATTGATCTTCTGTATATAAAGAGAATTGAAAATGAATCTTGATGTGAATGGGATGGGAGAGGGAGCAAGAGATGAGAGGGTTGCAGGTAGGAGGGAATTTATGGCGGGAAAAAGCCACTATAATCCAAAAGCTGCACTTTGGAAATTTATGTTTATTAAATAAAAGTAAAAAATAAAAAATTCACAAAGTAGGCAAAAGTGTAAACTTCTTGTATAGCACACTATGCAGTGGATTCAGTAGAAAAGAAAGGATCATCTTAAAGCAATGTGCTCAAAGTTGCTAACTCCTTTAATTGAAAATTCTACAAGCTATATACAAATATAAAACAATTGTGTAGGGATCAGAGTTGTATTTAGCATGTAAAATCGCCACCTGTGATGTTGGCATCCCATATGGGTGCTGGTTTGTCTTCCAGCTGCTCCACTTCTGGTCTAGCCCCATGCTAATGTCCTGAGAAAAGCAGCAGAAAACAGCCCAAGTGCTTGGGCCCCTGCCACCTACATGGGAGACTCTGATGATGGCTTCAAACTGTCCCAGCCCTGGCAGTTTCGGCCATTTGGGGAGTGAACCAGCAGTTGGAAGGTATCTCTCTCTCCCTACCTTTCCCTCTCTGTAACTCTGACTTTCAAATAAATAAGTAATTAAAAAAAAAAATGTGTATAAGTATAACAAAGAAATTAAAACAATTAGAACGAAATAGGTAGACATTTACCCAACTTAAAGATTAGATATGTTGTGAAAAGATATCAAATGTCATAAATGAACAGTTCTATAAATTATTCTATACATGTATATAAAGAGTATTAGACTTCAAAGAGTACTATAAATGAAATTAGGAGTTAAGGAGCATATTGAAACAAATAAAAGGTTAATAGACAATATATATTTGGAGTGTTTTTTAAAATATCTATGTATTTTTATTTATTTGAAAAGGAGCGTGATCAGAATGAGAAAAGGAGAGTGAGATATTTCAGCCAATGAATAATTCACAAATGCAACAGCAGGAGCTGGGACAAGCCAAAGCCAAGAGCCAGGAACTCCATTTGGGTCTCCCACAGGAGTGTCTGGGACCTCGGTACTAGAGCCATCATCTGATGCCTCCCAGCGTGTAGATAAACAGGAAGCTGGCTCAAAAGCTGAGGGAAAATTCAAGCCCAGATACCCTAATATAGGATGCAGGAATCTGGAGAATTCTTTTAATATTAATATATATAAAGAAACTAAAGTTGATCAATTATGAAATACGAAGTATTTCAGAGAATTTGCACCATAACCAGTGAGAGAAAAGATCTTAATTAAACTGAAGCATCATTTCTTTTGTCAACAAAGTAGAGCACCATAATAATAGTAGTTGCTGCTGTTATGGTTATTTCCAAACAAAACATGCATTGTAGATGCAATAAAGACATCCATACAATTTGCATGGAGGTATAAGTCTAGAAAGGTCAAACTTTTGAAAAATAATTTATTAACAAGTATCAAGAGATGTAAATGCTCTAGTCTAAGCTAAGAAATATTCTTTCTAGCAAATTCCATTAAGGAAATATTCTGAAAAAATATTTATTTAAAATAGCATTGCCTTTTAATTTAATAAACTTCTCATTTGGGCTTAGGGAACAATTACAAAGTTGGTACACAGAATTATCAAATATTCCACATCCAATTTCCCTATATTTTAAAGATTTATTTACTTATTTGAAGAGTAGCATTACAGAGAAAGAGTGAAAGACAGAAAGAGGGACCTTTCACCCGCTGGTTCACTCCCCAAATGACTACAATGGCCAGGGCTGGGAAGGTGAAGCCAGAGCCAGGAGCTTCTTCCAAGTCTCCCATGCGGGTGTAAGAACCCAAGCACTTGCACTGTCCTTTGTTGTTGTCCTAGGCACATTAGCAGGGAACTGAATTGGAAGTGGAGCAGCCAGGCCTAGAACCAGCTCCCTGGGGGATGCTGGCATCAAAGGCAATGGCTTTACCTGCTAGGCCAGGGCAGCCTCTCCACCAGGTTTCCCTATTAGCATCTTATTCTATTGTATGTTTGTCATAATGACTGAATCGATCCTGGCATATCATTATCAACTGAAGTCTGTATTGATTAAGATTTTGTTAGTTATTACTACTGTCATTACTGACTACTCAGCATTTTATTGTCATCTTCCATTAGGTTCCTCTGAGATCTGATCTTGTCAGGCTTTGCTTGCTTTTTGGAAGGCCTTTACAGTTTCGAGATGTACTGGTCAGTTTGTAGAAGGAACCTTAACTAGGATTGTGTGATTTTTTTTTTTTTTTTTTGGACATGCAGAGTGGACAGTGAGAGAGAGACAGAGAAAAAGGTCTTCCTTTTCCGTTGGTTCACCCCCCAGTGGCCGCTGCAGCTGGTGCGCCGCACTGATCCGAAGCCAGGAGGCAGGTGCTCCTCCTGGTCTCCCATGGGGTGCAGGGCCCAAGGACCTGGGCCATCCTCCACTGCCTTCCTGGTCCACAGCAGAGAGCTGGACTGGAATAGGAGCAACCAGGACAGAACTGGCGCCCTGACCGGGACTAGAACCCCATTTGCGGGTGCCACAGGCAGAGGATTAGCCTATTGAGCCACGGCACCAGCCTTGTGTGATGTTTTAATAATGATTATATGGTGCTTAGGAGTTTCGTGAGAAGTGAGTTCTGTGAGGAGTGCTTGTCGGTGTCTCCACATGTTGTCTATCTTCTGCTTCCCCCATTTTCACATTGTACTCTTTGGAAGGCAGTCACTTTGTACAGCCCCCTCTTAAGGAATGAGGAAGAGCAATACTTTTGAAAATGAAAATTCTAGAAACAGGTGACTGAATAATTCTGGTATTTCTGTAAGAGCATTTGTTACAGACCTATTACAAATGACTTAAAAAGCACTTTCATGGCTGCGAAATGCTCATGACAGACTAGGTGAAGGAAGCACTGTGTATACAGCATGGAACTCCTTGTTACAAACAGCGTATGTATAAAAAATTGCGAAGATTGTGTTTTCAAGGTGAAAATAAACATCCTGCCTTTATTTTTCTGATTTTCCAGCTTCTCTATGACAAGTAATTACTGTTTTCAAAAAGAGAAATGTGACTTACAAAAGTTGAATTAAGACACTTTTCCCACAAAAGGGACATGTTTTCCAGGTGGCCTGGACATATTTATGTTGGCTAAACAGTGCATTCAGTCTTCAGGACAGGGTTGGAAGTCCCCAAACATATTTTTCTCTGTTCCCTTTTATGTTTCCTTAATCATTAACCCCTGACACACATGCAGCCAGGCTCACACACATGGACAAAAACACATGCTTTTTTCAGGTTTGTTGATAGCTTAGAAGTACAGCTTTAGAAATATTATTGTCCACGCATTTCTGCAATCCTGACTGGATTATACAGAGTTTGTTGATCATACTTACTTGAAGATTTTGATAAGAGATCTCACAGATTCAAAACATTAGTAATCTTTGTAGCATATCCTCAAGTTTTGGTTTACCTTCTTGCTATTAAGATGTTTAATTAAGCTTTCAATTTTGAGGAAGTTGTTAATCCATGTGTTCTTGTAAGAAATTATACAGAGATCCCACGTACTCTTTACCTTGTGGCAACTTGTAAGATTACAGCATATCGCGAGTAGGATGTCAACTTTGATACAATGCACTGACCTTATTCAGTTTTCCTCAGTATGGCTTGTACTCTGTGTGTGATTACTTATTTTATCATGTACCAACTACTATAGTCAGGATACAAAAAATTCTAACCATCATTATGAGATCCCTCTTAGTACCCTTCTTTTACTGGGTTTGCCTCCCCTTTGACCCCTTCATCTCAAGAACCACTAATCTGGTCTCCATTTCTATAATTTTGTCACTTGAGAAACATTACATAGGTTCATATACTCTGAGCTTCTGAGGTTAGTTTTTCTGAGACTTGTTTTTCACAAATCAGCATATAACTCCCTTGAAATTCATCCAACTTGTTGCATGTAATAATAGTTCCTTTTTTTTTTTTTTTTGCTGAGTAGTATTCTATGGCATATTTATTTAAATATCCATTCACTGAAAAATATCTGAGTTATTTCTCTAGTTTACAGTTTTGGGCTATTATGAGAGTAATGCTTCTATAAACATTTTGACCAACTTTGGTGTGAGAATAATTCATTCTGTCCCTGGGATAAAGGCCCAAGAATGCTTAGTTAAATGTTTAGTTTTCAAGGATCTGACAACCATTTTTCCTGTAATGAATGCTATCCTATTGTATGTCCTATTATTAGAGAAAAAGTTACTAAAATTCTTGGTACAAATTGTCAGAATAGATATAAATAGCTTTAATGTCAATGTTATTAAAGTGTAGTACACAACCTGAAATCTGAACAATCTTATGTGTAATTTAATGATGTTCATGAAGTGAATAACTCCATGTGAGTGGCATAAGAGAGCAGGAAATGGTATTACCAGGAGACATCTCAGGCCCTTGACAGGTGTACTCCCTACTGACACTGCTAGGATGAAACACTTTTGAGTTTCTAATTCCTAATAGGGTGTTTTTTCTACTTTTCTACTTTACATAAATGGATTTATGTTGCGTATACTTTTACAGTTATCCTCTTTTAATACTATTATGACATTTGACCTAACTCATTGGTTCTAATTGTTGTGTAGCATTCCATTGTATCGATCTGCCAAGATATAGTTACTCATTCAATATATTGATTATTTCTAGTTTTGGGCTATTTTTAATAATACTGATACAAACCTTCTTATATGCATCTCTTTGTGAACATATAGATATATTTTTTGAGTATCTATGAGTATCTATGAGAAGATCTACTGGGTCTGGTGGTATGCATATATTCAGCTTTAGTAGATTTGCCAAATACTTTTCTAAAGTGGTTATGCTAATTTATGCACCCGCTAGCAGTGTATGACAGCTCCATATCCACATATGTGTTTTAAATCTTTTTTTTCTACATGAGAGAACTGAGATTAAAAATGCTAGAAAGTTTCTTAATGTCACACAACTAAAGAGAAAGTCTTTGATTTGAAGGCAGGTTTACCTAACCCTAACTCCAGTGTTATTCTTTTCTTTCTTTTTTTTTTTTTTTTAAGATTTGTTTATTTATTTGATAGGCAGAGATACAGAGAGAGAGATCTTCCATCTGCTGGATCACTCCCCAAATGGCCACCGTGGCCAGGGTTGGGCCAGGCCAAAGCCAGGAGCTTCTTCTAGGTCTCCTACATGAGTACAGGGACCCAATGACCTGGGACATCCTCTGCTACCTTCCTAGGTGCATTAGTACAGAGCTGGATCAGAAGTAGAACATCGGACTCAAACTGGCACCCACATGGGCTGCCTGCATTACAGATGGTGGCTTAACCCTCTACACCATAGTGCTGGCCTTAATATTTTTTATAATAGACCATAATTTCAATTACTTGGCCTCAAATAATATACAACTTATCTCCCAAATTTTCCATAAATCAGTGCCTAATACATTTTGCCTCTTTGGTGTCTTTCTACTCAAGGACCAATACAAACATCGTTTCTGTGAATGCCTGTTTTTCAGGATTTTACTTTTAACTCTTCTTAGTTTAAAATCTTGTCATAAAGAGTATAGAACTGCTGAGAGTTAATACATCCTTCTTTGATATCCATCTCCATTAATAATACAGTTAATGATCAATAACAATTTCTTAAATGTAATTGACACCTAGTTATCTCAAGCTTAATTAAATTATCTGAGAGTTAAAATGAGACGACAGAGGTGGGCATGTGGTGCACTGGTTAAGGCATCACTTGGAATGCCCACATTCCTTTTCTGAGTGCCTGGTTTCAGGTCCTAACTCTGGTCCTGATGCCAGCTTCCTGGTAATGTACTCTGGGTAGCAGCAGGTGATGGTTCAAGAAGTTAGGTCTCTGCTACCCATGTGGGAGACCCAGATGGAATTTCTAGCTCCTGGCTTCTGCCTGGCCCAGTCTTGATTGTTGTGGGCATTTGAAAGATGAACCACATGGAAGATCTCTGTGTATCTCTGTCTTTCTGCCTCTCAGACAAATAAAAATTTTAAAAAATCATTTTACTTAGCCCACTTTGTCTTTATACACATGCACACACACAATAGCATACTCCTTCCAAGAAAACTATATTTTGAGTTTACATCATAGAAAATAGAGATACAGACCATTATTCATATTTTAAAATTCAAATTATAATTTATCATCTATAATTTATAATAAAATCTGAAATATAGTTTTTAAAAGGAAAATTATAAAAAGATTATGTAATTATAAATACATAAAATTTTATTGCTATTCTTTGCTTATAGGTAATATTATATTATATAGTTTTATTTCTTGAGATATCTATACCCATATCTATGTGTTTCTGTATGAGTTATCTATATGTAACAATTGCATGTTTAAAACAGTCTGGGATTGAAAGTCAGAGTGAAGTTTTACTTGACCAGGATTTAAAACTACTTTCAAAGTATGGTTCTTCTACACCTGTCTGGCAGAAAAAGCATATGGATTAAAAACAAAACCAAATAGTGAAGAGGTAATGGGCCATCTTTAGTCCTAATTAGCTGCCATTGCTGTTGCTGCTTTTCTGAAAAGGAACACAGATGGAAAGGTAATTAATGCATAAACTAATTAGTGATCTCATTTGCCAATTGTACATGATAAATAAAACAGATTGTGGGAAATAGTAAGCAGGTTGCAACAAGGTGAGGCCAGTAGGATGAGATTAAGAGATACTTCTGGCTGGCCTGGCAATGAACCATAAACCAAATTATGTGTTTTTCCATATCTTTTTTAGCAAAGAGACCACAGAAAGAAGGGTAAATTTTAACTTAAAAAGAAAAGATGTAATCAAGGCCATTTTATGTTATTTCAGCAGGTATTCTGGGAAATTTGACTTAGGGCAAAAAATTATTATGACAAAATTCAGTTTTTAAGAGAATGTATCCATTTGACCAAAACAAAAGCAGTTACTGACTTTGTATAGTATGGCAAATCCTGAACACTAGTAATCAAACCTATTTTTTAATTTGCTTTCAGTCCTTGGGATATTTTACTCTAAATCAGTTTCAGTCAGAAAAAAAATTTATTGCATGAAAAAGCAGTATGCTAATGCTAAGATTTATTTATGGGACTTCTTCAAAAATTTTGTGGAAAAATGAAATACCAGTTAAGATTATTTTGATGAAAAAAACTTTAAACCCATGCTTACAAATTGTCTTCCAAAATTTCATGGAAAACTAGCACTTTGGCATAGTAGGTTAAACCACCATCCACAGTGCTGGCATCCTACATGGGCACTGGTTCCTGTCTGGCCGCTCCATTCCTGATCCAGTTCCCTACTAATGTGCATGGGAAAGCAGCAGAGGATAGGCCATGTACTTGGGCCCCTGCACACAAGTGGGATGCCTGCGTGAAGCTCTTGGCTTTTGTGACCATTTGGGAAGTGAACCAGCAGCTGGAAGACATCTCTTTTTGCCTCTACCTCTCCTTCTAGATAATTCTGCCTTTCAAATAAATAAATCTTCTTTTTCTTTATTTTTTTTTTAGATTTATTTTATTTCTTTGAAAGACAGAGTTACAGAGAGAGGTAGAGACAGAGAGAGGAAGGTCTTCCATCCACTGGTTCACTCACCAAATGGCTGCAACTGCTGGAGCTGAGCCAATTGGAAGCCAGAAGCCAGGAGCTTCTTTCAGATCTTCCACGCTGGTGCAGAGACCCAAGGACTTGGGCTGTCCTCTGCTGCTTTCCCAGGCACGTTTACCAGGGAGCTGGATCAGAAGTGGAGCAGGCCGGCGCCGTGGCTCACTAGGCTGATCCTCTGCCTTGCGGCGCCAGCACACTGGGTTCTAGTCCCGGTCAGGGCGCCGGATTCTGTCCCAGTTGCCCCTCTTCCAGGCCAGCTCTCTGCTGTGGCCCGGGAGTGGAGTGGAGGATGGCCCAAGTGCTTGGGCCCTGCACCCCATGGGAGACCAGGAGAAGCACCTGGCTGCTGCCATTGGATCAGCACGGTGCGCTGGCCGCGGCGGCCATTGGAGGGTGAACCAATGGCAAAAGAAGACTTTTCTCTCTGTCTCTCTCTCACTATCCACTCTGCCTGTCAAAAAAAAAAAAAAGGAAAAGTAGTGGAGCAGGCAGGACTTGAACTGGCTTCCATTTGGGATGCCAGTGCTGAGGACAGGGCTCTAACCCCCTGCGCCACAGTGCTGGACCCAATAAATCTTTTCTTTTTTTAAAAAAATTCATGGAAAATATATATTATGCAAATAAAAAAGTGTGGATTCATAATGTTTGTACCAAAATAAACTTATCTATTGACTTGACAAATTCCACAGATTTTTTGAAGTACCATCACACTTAACTGTAGAAAATAACCTTATCAAATTTACTTGTTACTTGTCAGAGCTCTTTTGTAACTTGCATCAGATTTTCTATATGGAAAATTAGGTCATCTGCAAATAATGACTGTTTTAATTCTTTATTTCTAAAAAAACCCCAAAAATTACAGAAAATGAAAGATGTAAAAGTGAAGGGGGCTATCATCTGCCACAAAGACCTTTTTCCAAATATTGAGTGCAGATTTTAGCTGCTGGTTCCTGTATCGTATTTGAGATGGAAGTAAATAGGAGTGTTTGTGACAGAAAAGATTTTAAGCTGTTTTTGGTCTATCTACTACCTTAGTTCTCATTTCAGAGATTCCTAGCATCATTAAACTGGAAACCTGGTTATTCAATACTGAAGTTGGTATTTAAATACATTAATTTCCAGGCCAATAACTTTTTCATTGACAAAATGTGTCATCAATGATGAGAAATGGTTTGCAGAGGAAGGACTGGGGCACTCTCTCAATTGAAATGACATAGTGTCAATTTTCATCTTTTTTGTTTAATATGGCTCAGTCTGTTCTCTTCTTTATCTTGCACTCCTTTCTCCTCTCTCCTCTGACTCCTTTCTTTCTTCCTTCTTTCCTCCTTCCCATCTTTCTTCCTTATCACCTTTCCTCCCTCTAGTTCCTCCCTCCCTTCCTCTTTTGTCCAATACAGTAATATCTTCTGTTTAATAGAGTAACATCTGATTCAGAAGGCATGTCTGGAAGATCACATTGTGATCATTTCAGCTCTAAAGAGAACAAATTTCTCTGCATCCCAAAAAATCACTTGATGACATAATATTTTTGAGAAAATCTACAGAATATAACAGTAAAATGAAGTTATTTTAACAATACCAAAAAATCCTACTGGTATTTTGTTGGAAAAGAGATATTTATTACATTGGAGTGTTTTTTCTACATAGAAATTCTCATATTTTTGGCACTTGGGCCTACTATGATGACCATACATTTAAAAACACCACTTAGTAGGCTGACATTATGCCTTACTGGGAATCATTGCTTTTCCAGAAATAAAGATTTGATGTGTGGTCATATGATCACTTGAAAATTATTCAACCATAAAGAAAAGACACATTTTCTTCACAAAGATCTTATGAAGTTAAATGTGCCAATATATGAGATAAAGCATCTTTAATTTCAAAAAGTTATACAAATATAAATGTGATTTTTATTTACTTCAGCTTTGAATATAATCTTATATTGTCACCTGTTTTGTAACAGTCAAAGTAATGAGAACAATGTGATACTCGGTTTTCTGTTGGAAAGAATATTCTACAAGCATCATGCTATATAGGAACAACTGAATTTGCTGGTTCCAGCTGTGTCTCTCAGAACCAAAGAGTCCAGATTTTTCTGCAAAAAAATAACAGGCCATGGGGCCGGCACCGTGGCTCACTGGGTTAATTCTCTGGCTGCGCTGCCAGTATCCCATAGGAGCGCTGGTTCTAGTCCCAGTTGCGCCTCTTCCAGTCCAGCTCTCTGCTACGGCCTGGGAAAGCAGTAAAAGATGGCCCAAGTGGTTGGGCCCCTGCACCCACATGGGAGACCAGGAAGAACTACCTGGCTCCTGGCTTTGGATCGGTGCAGCTCCAGCCTTTGTGGCCATTTGAGGAGTGAACCAACGGAAGGAAGACCTTTCTCTCTGTCTCTCTCTCTCTCGCTGTCTCTAACTCTACCTGTCAAATAAATAAATAAAATCTTTTTTTTTTTTTTTTAAAGTTACAGACCAGAGGTAGAATAGAGCTTAAAGCTCCATATTCTTCAACTTTTCTTAAAATAGAGTGATCCTGCTACTGTATTTTTCCATCTAGACTTTTCTTATTTTGCTTAAAAGATTTTGTAGTTTAAATAGTTCCAACAAGCATAAAGGTACTTCAAAAATTCATGGGTAAATGGAATTAAAAGATGAGTCTTTTTGGTGCAAAAATTTTTGAAATCCATATAGTTTTTTTTTCATAATACATATTTCCATGAACTTTCTGAATATCTCTTACATAGGTTCAACGTTTTCTCACAAATGTTAACTAATTTTTAATTACATTTTTCCACAAATTTTGTGATACTCTTGTATTTATGGAGCATATATTTAGTGCAGCTTTTTCCCCTGACTATAATACAAGCTTATTTTATAAAAAGAAAGCTGGTATTGTGTGTGTGTGTGTGTGTGTGTGTGTATGAACTGAAAGTAATCATTTTTAAAATTTTGGCCTATATTCTCCCAGAACTTCTCATGGATATATGCTTACATAATAGTTATCAGATTCTGTCTAGTGTATTTCACTCACTTTTGTGTTTTAGTTTTCTAAATTTTCTTTCTTTGTAGCTATTTTATCTGCATTAAATGTATCACTGCACAAAAAGTTATACAATAACAATCCTTCATTTCATCTATTAATTTATCAATAAAAGACAAATTGATTAGGCGAACAAAAAGAAAGGCAAAGGAAGCAGTTCTATGAGTCATATAATTTAGATAAACAAATATTTACATACAATACATTAAAGTTGCAGCTATTGACCAGTTCACTTTGATGAATAATAGAAACCTGTATGGTAGGATGCTTTATATTTTCGAAATGACACCACCAGCTGAAATCTTCAATGGTCTGGTTTAATCTTCAAAATACAGAATCTGTGTTATGCTCATTTTACAAATAAAGCAACTAAGATCATAAAACAGAGGGCTAAGTATGAGGTCTGGAACCTTACCTCAGATGTTTAAACTCCTTTGAATATCTGACGTTGTAACTATGTAAACACAGGAATATACCCATTTGAAACAAAATTAGCTACCATTTTATTTCCAGATCAAGGACTGACTACAAACAACCATTAAATTTTTAAAGAACCACATTTAGGTGCAAATCAATTAACATCTTCCAAAATTACTTTGTAATTTCAGTAGTGGCAAACATTTCTATATACACAGTGAATTTAGAATATGCAGTTCAAAGAGATACCTCATTTAAACTTTGATGAAAGTCAGGCAACTAGTTAACAGATTTGTTTGCTCTTAAGGTGGCCAATCAATTTACTTCTTATACATTATATGTTTTATTCTTACAGTCATCTGCATTATGCTAATTTCCATACTCTCCAGATGTGAGGAAAACTGATGCCCAGGAACATTAAATGTGTCCAACATCATTTAATTTATTTAAAAAAAAAAAAAAAACTACTTGTCTAATTTTGACTCATGGAAATAGCCACTATTCCACACTGCTTGTGAACAGAAAAAAACACTGAAAATTATAGACACATTAAAATGGATAATCCTGAGGAAACTTTAAGATGAGTTCCTAGAAGAGTAGTTTGCTATTTTTATTGGAACAAAACAAGACAAATAAAGATTCTTAGTGGTAATTAAAACAACTGAATATTCCATCAATTGAGACCCCAAATTTTATTAAATGTGTACTTTGTGGTAGACACCTTATAGATGCAAATATTACTCTGAAGGGAATTCTATTCTCAGTGAATTATGATTTTATACATGAGGTTGAAGATGTAGCAAATGTGGGCACTGACCACCTATATTTACTTTTTGTAGTCATGTCTCAGTTTCTCACACCTATAAATTAAATGGGTGGTCTCTATAGCTTAGGATATGTGGAGATTTTTGTGTTTGTCAGAGGTTACACTATTTTATACAGTGATTATTGTATATGTACTGGAAAAATGAATTATTCTATTTTATCTTTATTTTGGAATGAAAAGCATTCCTTTTGAATCCAATCTTTGCCAGATTTTTAATAAATATTTAGTTATTTATTTGAAAGACAGAGCTACAGAGAGGCAGAGAGAGAGAGAGAGAGAGAAAGAGGTGTCTTCCATCCGCTGGTTCACTCCCCAAATGGCCACAACGGCTGGAGTTGGGCTGATCCAAAGCCAGGAGCCAGGTTCTGGGTCTCACGTGGGTGCACCAGGGTCCCAAGCACTTGGGCCACGGCTTTCCAGGCCATAGCAGAGAGCTGGATCAGAAGTGGAGCAGCCAGGACTCAAACCCTTGCAGGAGGCAGCTTTACCTGCTAGCCACATTGCCGGCCCTACCAGTCATTTTTAATTCTTTAAATGTTCCTCTACTATCCCTCATTTCCTTCTATATTCTTCTATGCATTTTGCTGTTAGAAAGTTCACTCAGAGACAGTCAAATTTGGCCTTATATGAAACTTCTCATTTAATAGAGGTTAGAAAAAAGCAAGACTTTTTCTTTAGTTTTTTTCCTGAATGGACTGCAGGACTTTCTGGGGAATACTTCTTGAAATGCCAAACCAGATGTAGTAAAATGTCTTCTACCCAGTGCTAAGACCTTTCTCCTGAAGCCTCTTAAAATTTAATAGCAGGAATATATCATATTAACACCCAGGCTACATATTACAGTAACATTACTGCTCTTGACATACACCTTCCATGATCTAGTAGGTTCTGAGAAGGAGCTTCCACTGCCGGCTTGCGTGTCAACATGCAATGTTTAGAATTTACAAAGGTGGACACTCAGCATGGGAAGTAATTTATGTTCACCAGTAGGCACTGACAGTTTGGGTTCAACAAGGTTATGTTTTATATATTTCAACAATTGTCAGAAATATTTATGAAGAACCCATTGTGTGCAGGTCTGTGAACTCCATGCGCTGTAGGGGCACACAAAATAAAAGAGATGACAGAGAACTCTGCCCTCTGCAAACTTCAGGGCTTTTAGGAAAGATCTGTAAAGCATGTCAAAGATTATGTTAGATGACTTTTAAACATTTTTCCAATTATAGATTTCTAAGTAGTCTTCTATAATTTCCTCTTTTCATAAATTTCAATTTAAATTCAATTTTAGCTACCTGTACTCCCCCCTCACCCAAAGAGAAACAATTGCAGATGGTTTATTCTAAAGATTCTTCAAATCTGGAAGCCTGAGATATAAAAAGTAATTGTTAGCAGGAAGATGGTGACATTAATTGAGAATTAAGTTGTGCCTTTATTTACGGCAATGGTACCTGAAATTCTTAACCTTCATCCCCAGGGGCAGGAGGAAGAACAAGAAACCAAGCTGTTTGCTGAGACTTTCCCACTAGATCAACTTGATTGTTGATTTAAGAAAGATAAACTCATGCAATTGTGTGCAATTACATTGTAAATCAGAAAAAAAAGGATATTTTCTACAGTTGAAAAAATCCTGGAAGTGTTCTAATAGTGGAGGCAAAAGTGAAAACATCATTTGTATCCACTTGTGACTTTTTAAAAAAATTATTTGAAAGGCAGAGTTGTCAGAGTAGACAAAGAGACAGAGAGAGAAAGAGATCTTCCATCTGCTGGTTAACTCCCCAAATGGCTGCAACGGCCAGAGCTGGACCAGGCCAAAGCCAGAAATCTGGAACTCCATCCAAGTCTCATACGTGGGTGGCGGGAGCCCAAACACTGGGATCATCTTTTGCTGCTTTTCCAGGCACATTAGCACAGAGTTGGATCAGAAGTTGTGTGGCTGGGACTCTAACTGAAGCTCTGATACCTCACAAACTGGGGCTTACCCCACTGCACCACCACACTGGCTCTCTGCTTGGGACTTGGGACTTTCCTTGTATGTGAGGCAAGATTTAGGGTGACAGTTTGGTCGAGAACAAAGGACTTTACTGGGGTCTCTTTCTTGAAAGGCCAAATCAGAGGCAGTAAAAAATAGAAACATAGTGCAAAAACTTTCCTAGGAATTGTATTTGCCTGGGAAATGTACTGGTTTATCTCAATTGTTAGCTACAAAACAATACAGTGGTCAATACTTACATAGATATTTTCAAATATTTTTTTAAAAAAAAGATTTTTATTTAGCGGCGCCGGCACCCCGGGTTCTAGTCCTGGTTGGGGCGCCGGATTCTCTTCCAGTCCAGCTCTCTGCTGTGGCCCCGGAAGGCAGCGGAGGATGGCCCAAGTGCTTGGGTCCTGCATCCGCACGGGAGACCGGAGGAAGCACCTGGCTCCTGGTTCTGGATCGGTGCAGTGCACTGGCCGTAGTGGCCATTTAGGGGGTGAACCAATGGAAGGAAGACCCTTCTCTCTGTCTCTCTCTCTCTCTCACTGTCTAACTGCCTGGCAAAAAAATAAAAAAGAAAGGAAGAAAGAAAAGGTCAAACACACACACACACACACACACACACAGATCTTCCATCCACTGGTTCACTACCCAGATGGTCCCAGTGGCCAGCACTGGGTCAGGCTGAAGCCAGGAGCCAGGAGCTTCACCCAGGTATCTCATGTGGGTGGCAAGGTCCCAAACACTTGGGCTGTCTTCTGCTGTTTTTTGCAGGTCATTAGCAGGGAGCTGGACTGGAAGCAGAGCAGCAGGTACAGGAACCAGAACTGGCGCCCATAGGAGATGCCAGCGTTGAAGGTGGTGGCTTTGCCTTTTCATCCTTCTCTAAAACATTTTTCATACCAAGAAATATATTCACAATTATGTTTAGAGGACTGGCATTGTGAGGGGCAGGTGAAGATTTCTTAGATAGGGGTTGTAGGGAAAGGTATTTGATGGCCACCCCTTGTGACATCATCACCATTTAAATCATTTTCTTGTCAGGTAAAGGGAAGTATTTCAGTTCCTTACAGTAGACCTGTTATTGGCATTGAATTAGACACACAGTTTATAGATGGACTTTAATTTAAGTTACTTTGAGGGACACAGTAGAAAATGTCTTCAATAGGGGATTTTGCCAAAGATGCAAATGCATTTTTCACATGTTTGCTTTTTCTTTTCATTTTTTTAAGTGAGCCTCAAATAGTGCTTCAGGTAAAACAACAAATTGTAATTCGGTTAAAGAATAACTGTGTATTGTTGTTAAGTTTGTGAAGGAGTTCAGAAAGTCCAGAGAAATTACTCTTTAATAAGTACAATCATTTGCAAGTATTTATTGGATTTCCTCTGGTTATTGTTTATTTGTTTAATTAGGGAGGAAAGGAAAAAATTGAAATGTTTTGAATACTTACTTGTGCCAGATAGGCAAGGCAAGGCCCTTTTCAATTTATCTTCTTTGACCTTATTTTATCAACAAGTTCATCTAAAAGGAAAGTTTCCAGCTTTTCCTTCTTCAGACACAAAGTTATAGGATGAGAGAGAGTAAGTGACTCACTCAAGATTATGTCATGAGTAATGCATTTGTCAGAATTTGAACCTGTACCCACAGGGCTTAAAATGCAGGCGCTTGCTGCTGCAGAGTGGTTGATACCATGGTGACAAAAGGTTTCCTATTATGGATCTCTTATGACATCTACCTTTCAATGTATTACTGGTTATATTTATTGTATCCCCTCGTTATAGATTGTAAGCCCTTTTAATAACAGGCTGTATGTTATTCTCCTGTTTCATTCCTCTCCAATTCCCATTCAATCCTGTGCGTATGTAAAGTAACAAAGCCCCTGTGCAGTTGAATGTCTCCTCTCTTTGCCAGCTTAAGAAAATCCAGATGTGATTTTTCTAAGGGAGACTTGTTAATATTTATTTGCTGAAAACAATTTTACACAGAAAAAAATGCACAGAAGCAATTATAAATCAATATGTCAACCAGTTTCAAGTAGTTGGAATTAGTCACTTTAGTGCTGAAGGAAGGATTTCATGAAATAAATACATTACCTGCCAGGTTTTGAATAAGTAGATGAAAATGGATTGCTAGGGGATGTGGGAATTCAATCCAATGACTTTAGATTCAGCCCTGACATTATGAAAGGTCTAATCCACGTGTTTGAAAAAGCGGAGACCATCTACAAAGCTCCCTTTGACAATCAAGGTAGAAGTTCAGTTAGTAAGGATGAGAACAATAGTTACTATTTACTGACTACCCGCTATGAGCCAGATACTATGGGATGCCCTTTGCAAACCATTTTTCACTTATCCTGCAAAACAACTCATTTCAAAGAGGTTGCTATTTTTGTCCCCATTTTACAGATAAAAGAACCCATGGTTAAATGCTACCTTTTTTTCCTGTCCAGTTTTCAATAATTAATAAATGGCAGAGTCAGTGTTTAAAATAAGGCCTGTCTGATTTCAAAATCCAGTTTCTTATCTTGGAAAGTAATGTCTTGTTGTACATGAGGATTCTGGCTCTGTAATCCACCGCTTGAATCTGACTTTCAGCTCCTTTCTTACAAGAGTTTGAGCCTTCTCCAAATTACTCAACTTTGCACACTTTAGCTTCTCATTTATAAAATGAGGGATGTTGGGAAGATAAAAGTGATTTAATATATATATATATATATATAATGACTGAGTAAAAAGCAAACTATCCATAAATCTAACTATTGGGATGGTGATGTTGGTGTAATCAATTATAAGGATTAATTTATGAACTATATATTCTTATTTATATAGATAGTATATTTTTCCCCAGAAACCCTTCACATAAGGAATATAAACTTCATGCATTTTATAAGTACAACTTTAGGAACATATTGATTCTTCCCATGGTACTCATCCTCCATCCCACACTCCCACTCCTCTTCCTCCTCCCTCTGCACAGCAAATCTGAGCATAGAGTCTATGTTCAATAGATACTTGCTAAATGAGCACTGAGAGAGTGTAAGAAATTTATGTCTTTTTTGAATCTTAATCTCACTTCTCTGAACAATCATGTTCATAAATTGGGAATCTCCCTTCTGACTCATTTTAGGTAAAAGTTCCAAGAATGCTATTATCTATATTTTGAAGGAAACATTTCCACATATTTTAAAATTTGAATAATCTCATTTCTTGAATATAATACTTTGCATTGGCTAGGATCACAGATTTTTAAAAAAAATTTCTACAAGAAAAATGTAAAAGCAACTTACTTGGTTTTATGGAGAAATTCTTCCATCAGACATATACTAGGAAAATGGAGAGAGATGATGAGATGGTGAGAAACAGAGGAAAGAGGAATTATTTTTTAAAGATTTATTTATTTATTTATTTGAGAGGTAGAGTTACAGACAGTGAGAGTGAGAGAGAGAAAGGTGTTCCATCTGCTGGTTCACTCCCCAGATGTCCACAACGGTTGGAGCTGCGCCAATCCGAAGCCATGAGCCAGGAATTTCTTCCAGATCTCCCACGTGGGTGCAGGGGCCCAAGGTCTTGGGACATCTTCTTCTGCTATCCCAGGCCATAGCAGAGAGCTGGATTGGAAGAGGGGTAGCTGGGACTAGAACCCATATGGGATACTGGCACTGCAGGCTGGGGCTTTAACCCGCTACACCACAGCACTGGCCCCAAGAGGAATTATTTTTTAAGTAATTTCATAAATTTAATTTGGTACATCTATTCAGATTAATTTTGTGTCATTTTTCTTGAAATTTGATCATAACTTTTCCTATCATGACTTATTTTGTGAAAAACATCAGCTTCATAATCTCTACGAACACCTTGAACTTTGTTTTGAGAATAAAGACAATAGAAAACTTTTTTTTTTTTTACCAAATAAATGTGCATGCTTGAGACTAAATATTTTGTTTTCTAAGTGCTGAAGGGATATTGAAAGGCCCTACAGACTGACCCTTGACTAATTGCAGTGCTAACGGGGAACTCTTATACAGTAGATAACAAATTACTATTTTCTGGGAATGAGGACACTTTTTCAGTATGTGTTTCTCCAAGTGTCATTCTTTGTTTCCCTGAAGAATTCTCCAGATGTCTAAATGCTGTGTAAATTGGCCTTATGCCAATTTTAGTGGACAAAACTATTTTTTTCTTCTCTCTTCATTCCTCTAATGTCCTTTTTCCCATTTGTCTCTCTCATTGTACCTTTCCCCTGTCTCTCCCTTCTTCTTCTTGTTAGATAATAAAAATCAATGAACTCATACTTTTTCAAAAACACTATGATAGATTTTGGATAACTAAAGATGAGTATCACATGGTTCCGTCTTTAATGGCTTTGTTGCCGGAACAAGAAGAGACACAAAATGAGCTTATATGTTGTGATAGGTAATGTGACCTTCACTGATTAAGGGATTTTTAGAGAACTGGTAAAGCATTAATTCTTGGTGGGTCTGTGTGCGTTGTGCGTAGAGGAGATTGGCATGTGGCCAAAGGGCTTAGTGGAGAAGATCCACCCTCAGTGTAGGTGGTTACCTTCCAATTGGCTAGTAGCTCAAGAAGGCAGGAAAAAGGATTTCCTCTCTCCTGAGATTGTGACATACTCTTCTGCCCCCATCTTGATATCAGGATCCCAGACTATCTGGTCTTGGGACTTTAAAAACAACACTAGTGGTCACCTGGGTTTTAAGATCCTTGGTATTGGGCTGGCACTGTGACCTAGTAGGCTAAGCCTCTGCCTGCAACACCGGCATCCGATATGGGTGCCAGTTCGTGTTCTGGCTGCTCCTCTTTCAATCCAGCTTCTGCTATGGCCTGGGAAAGCAGCAGAAGTTACCACAAGTGCTCGGGCCCCTGTACCTGTGTGGAAGACCCGGAGGAAGCTCCTAACTTTGGATTGACCTGGCTCTGGGCATTGCAGCCATTTGGGGAGTGAACCAGTGGACTTAAGACCTTTTTCTCGGTCTGTCCCTCTCTAACTCTGCCTATCAAACGTATAAATAAAATCTGTTAAAAAAAAAAAAAAAGGACCCTTGGTATCAGAGAGTGAGAATTACATAATTAGTTTTCCTGGTAGATTTTTCCTGTAGATTTGGACTGAGTTGGGCTGCCAGAATCCCAGGGTTTCTAATGTGTTTCAGTGTGTTGTCAAATTTCTGAACTAACACAACTGCATGAACCAAATGCTGTAATAAATCCCCTCTCACCCTTATCTATCATCTGTCCATCCATCCATCTCCCTTCCTTATCTCTCTCACTTGATCTCTCTCTCTCTCTGTCTCACTCTCTCTCTCTCCCGCCTTCTGCTATTGGATCTGTTCCCTGAAAAAACCCAAAAACACATATTGACATAAATGCAAGATACTTTACCATAATTGTATGAAGCAATCTGAAAAGCTGAGCACGATTACTATTCTCTTCTGTCTTATGTTTTAATTTTTGTCTAGTATCATGAAGCCACCCATGTGGTATAAAATAGGATTGCAGTATATTCTCCTTTTGACCATAGTATTCATTGTATTTTGCTTCTGCATGATTTTTAACAGTGATAACCACTAGCTCCCTCCTTTAAACAGTTTGTCATTTATTTTCAAGATACCATACTCTTCTTTCCATCTTACCCTATCATGTTAGTCAACATTCTCCAGAGAAATAAAACTAGTACATTTGTTATGGGAATTGACTCATTCAATTATGAAGTCCAAGAAGTCCTTCATGCAATCAGCAATCTGCAGACTACAGAACCAGGAAGGCCAGTGATTTAATTCAGTGCAAGTTAGAAGGCTTGAGGAACCAGAGTGAGCTGTGTTGTACACCCTGATCAACTCGAGTCAAAATATTTGAGAATTGCAGGTGCTGTTTGAGGGAAGGAGAATATGGATATCCTGGAACAACTAGATAGAAATAATTTTCTCTTCATCTACTTTTTGCTTTATTTTAGCCCTCAACAGAGTGGATGATGCTTGCCCACATTCTTGAAGGTGATCTTCTTTACTCAGTCCGCTGATACAACGATAATCTCTCACTCTCACAGATGCATTCAGAAAGCTGAGTAATAGTTTACCAGGTATCTGTGCACCCTTTAGCCCAGTAAAGTTGACATATAAAATGAACTATTTTTCTTACTCTTTCCCCTCTCTTTTACAAAAGATCCTTCTCATTCCTCTTATACTCTGTAGTTTTACATATTTGCTTGTAAAACTAGGGCTCATTTCTCGGACCTGTTTTCTGTCTACATCCTATAGATTCTACATCATCTTGCTGGTCTTTTTTTTAATTTTTTTTAAATTTTTTTTATTTTTTGACAGGCAGAGTGGACAGTGAGAGAGAGAGAGACAGAGAGAAAGGTCTTCCTTTGCCATTGGTTCACCCTCCTGGTCTTAACTTTAAGATTTAAGAAGTTCTGTTTGATATAGCCAGTCTAGACTTTTTTTCTGAAATCTCTTCCCTGTTTCACTTCCCCCACAAAATTTTAATACCTTTTAACACACTATAGAGCCCATTTTAAATCTCCTCCCATATAAATGTAGGATTGACAGGAGGAGCACTATTTGTTGATTACTAATTATTCTAGGGCTTAAAATAATGCTTCTTCAAAGGCCTTCAATAATGGTTTTTATTATGTTTTAGGCAGCAAGGGAAGAGTCAGGATTCCTTTGATAACACAGATAGCATTCTTTCCTGGTCCTGTAAGACTGAGAGTTGAATAAGATTAACCATATTTCAAAGGTAATCAATGTAATTCATATTCACAGTTGTCACTGCATCCAGGACAAACTTGAAAGTCAGAAACTTTCTTTCTTGGACCATATAAAATGACTTTATTTTTGATTGAAGTTTCTTTTTGGAGGACTTCTCTATGCTTTTATCAGTATCTGCTAGAATTGACAGCTGGTCCTCCATTTTACTTTTGCACATTCATTTAATTCATACTTAGGAGTTTACCATATGTTCAGCCCATGATCACATTCTCAAATGTGAACTAAGACCTTAGAATTGCAAAGCTTTTTAAAAATTTTATCCATTTTGTTGCTCATCTAAATCATTGAATATAACATGTAAAGTGACAATTTATATGCAGATTTAAGATGGTATTGTGAACATGAATAATACCCTCTCCAATTGATCCAGAATTCTTCCACCTTGTTTTTGCTTTAAGAAGTGTTGGTAGATGGGATGTTACCCATTTGTGTGCACAGTGAATAGAGCAGCCTTGCCTCTAGCAGTTCACAGTTTAGCCAGTGGGATTCCAAATTGATTCTCAACTGGCAGATGAACACAGCAGAATAGCTCTGTAGGGTCACATATGAGAACTGTGCTTGTTTTCCTTTATTTTTCGCTCCTTTTTATAAGTATTATTATCACGAGTCAACCACCTGAAGTCTAGAGAAAACTACCAACTGATTTTTGTACTCAATAATGGAAAAGATGCAAGACTGGTAAAAATAATCCTCCACAGAATTCCTGGGTTTAAATCTCTCCCCCCAACTCTGAGAACCCCTCCTTATCTAACTAACAAAAGACACTAACAAAAAAATAAGCACAGAAATAACTTTAATGAGTAAAGAGGGACTGCACTCTTAGTATGTTTTAGATTCCTGCTCTTTGTGGTAAATCTATATCCTCTCAAACATTTTCTATATCCTTTACTTAGAAGGAAATTATTTTTAATGTTGCATATTAAAATAATTTCAAATACACTGCACTATTGCTAAGTTTTAGAAACACATGTCATACTAACTACCAGAGTTACCAATTTGCATATGAAGGCTTAAAAAGCAAATTTTTAAATAATATTCATTGGAAAACTGGATATTAATCACCATACTATAACTACATAAATTGAAAGGAATTAAATAAATAGAGAGGAATAATTGCTGCCTTCGGGTTATTCCATGCCTACAACTGACCCTGAGCCTGAAATTTTAGTCTCAGAATTTACATATTGTGAAACATATCTTTTAAGGTAGTTAGTAGAGGCTAGCCTTGTGGTGTTACGGGTTAAACTGCTTGCACGTCGACAGCCCGTACTGGAGGGCTATCATTTCTCATCCTGTTCCGTGCTGACACTGCTAGGAAGGCAGCAGTGTTAGCACAAGCACGTGGCACCTGCAGCCCACACGGGAGACCAGGGTGGAGCTGCTGGCTCCTGGTTTCAGACTAATGCAGTCTTGGCTGGTGTGATAATCTGGGGAGTGAACCAGCAGATGGAAGATCTCTCTGTCTCCCTCTCCCCCCACCCAACCCCCAACTCTGCCCTTCAAAAAAATAATTAAATATTCAAAAACAGCTAATAATTTAATATATTAGTATACTTTTGATTACTGCATTGAAATATCTGAGACAGACTGTTTTGTAATGAAGAAGCTTACTTTGGCCAAGGTTCTGGAGGTGTGAGATCTAGGGACTGTATTGAATGATGAATTTCTTGTAGACATGCTCCAAAGGGGGTGCTGGATTTTATATTTTAAATGACAAGGCATGTACATGTGGGTCTGTATCTCTCTTCCTCCTCTTGAATAGTTAGCAGGACTCAATTCAGGAGGCTCCAGCCCAGTGACCTTATCTAATTCTAAACAATCCCCTGTGGTCCCATTCCTGAATACCATAGTTGGATTCACTTTCCAATCTCTTAATACTTTACAGTGGGGATTAAATTTTAACACGTATGGTCTTTAGGAATACTCAAACCATATCCTTAATCTATATGGTATTTGATTACATTCTTATTTAAAAATTCAATGAATCGTTAGATAACCTTCCACCAAGTATTACTACTCATCAAGTTGTAATTTGTTTTTTTTTATTGCTGTTTTGTACTTTTTTAGACACTCTATATTTAAGACAAATTCTTTCCTCTTTTTAAAAATTAATTCATTTTTAAAAATTTTAAGGTGAACAAATTTCATGTATTTTATGCATACAGATTTAGGAATATAGTGATACTGCCTACCCAAGTATGAAATCCCTCCTACCCATGCTCCCATAATTCCTCCTCCTTCCATTCTTATTCCCTCTCTTAATTTTTATTTTTCTAAGATTTACTCATTTACTCGAAAGTCAGAGTTACACAGAGAGAGGAGAGGCAGAGAGAGAGAGGTCTTCCATCCACTTCCATCCACCAAGTAGGTGGTCCACTCCCTAGTTGGCCACAAAGCCCGGAGCTGTGCCGATCTGAAGCCAGGAGCCAGGAGCTTCTTCCAGGTCTCCCACTAGGGTACAGGGGCCCAAGGATTTGGGCCATTTTCTACTGTTTTCCCAGGCCATAGCAGAAAGCTGGATCAGAAGTGGATCAGGTAGGACTCAAACTGGTGCCCATATGGGATGCTGGCACTGCAGGTGGTGGCTTCAGCTGTTACGCTCCACCCCTCAATTTTTTTTTTTATTTGATAGGTAGAGTTATAGACAGTGAGAGAGAGACAGAGAGGTCTTCCTTCCATTGGTTCACTCCCCAAATGGCCAAAAAGGCTGGAGCTGCGCTGATCTGAAGCCAGAAGCCAGGTACTTCTTCCTGATCTCCCATGTGGGTGCAGGGGCCCAACCATTTGGGCCATCTTCTATTGCTTTCCCAGGCCATAGCAGAGAGCTGGACTGGAAGAGGAGCAACTGGGACTAGTACCCAGTGCCCCAACTGGGACTAGAACCCGGGATGCCGACGCCATAGGCGGAGCATTAGCAAAGTGAGCCACGGTGCCGACCCCATCCCTCTCTTAATTTTTACAGTGATCTACTTTCAGTTCACTTTATATAAGATTATACTTTATATGAGATTAACCCTACACTAAGAAAAGAGTCCAACAGATAGTAAGAAAAAAAGCCCACGCTTCCTCAACAATAGATAAAAGGGCTATAAACAATCATCAAATCTCAAAATGTCAATTTCATTCCTAAACATTGCATTTTTTGTAATCTATTAGTAACCACAGATCAGGGAAAACATAATATTTGTGTTTTGGTGACTGGCTGATTTCACTAAGTATAATGGTTTCCAGTTGCATTCATTTTGTTGCAAAAACAGGATTTCATTCTCTTTTATGGCTGAGTAATATTCCATTGTATATATATATATATATATATGCCAATTTCTTTATCCAGCCATCAGTTCAAGAATTCTGGATCGATTGCATATCTTAGCTATTGTAAATTGAGCTGCAATAAACATGTGGGTACAGCTAACTCTTTCATATGCTGATTTCATTTCCTTTGGGTAAATTCCTAGGACTGGGATGGATAGCTCATATGGTCTATCTATTTTCAGCTTTCTGAGGTATCCCCATAATGTTTTCCACAATGGTTGTACTAGTTTATATTCCCACAAGCAATGGATTAGGGTACCTTTTTCCCCACATCCTTGCCAGCATTTACTGTTGATTTCTGTATGAGAGCCATTCTGACTGGGGTGAGGACAAGCCTCATTGTGGTTTTTATTTGCATTTCCCTGATGGCTAGTGATCCTGAAAATGCCTCCTTCTTAACAGAGATATCCGGGATGTCTTTGGTTCACAACTGAGGTATGTTCTTGATGCTATTCTATTCAACACTTGCTCAACATTCTATTTTTTATTCTGATCATCTGAATTCAGTTTTCTTGTCACAAAATCAAAACCAGAAAGAAGCATTCAGATCTGTCTGAAGAGCCCATGAGAGTAATTTTAGGCATGGAAAGCCAAGACACTCTGGCAAAACAACAACAACAACAACAACAACAACAACAAACCTAAATGAAGGATCTCTGTGAATGAGATCCCAGTGGAAAGAACGGGCCATCAAAAAAGGAGGTACCTTTCTCTGAAGGGAGGAGAGAACTTCCACTTTGACTATGAACTTGTCTAAAAATGATCAGACTTGGCAAACTCAAAAGGCTTCCATAGCCTTGGCACCTCATGACAAGAGCCTAGGGTGTTTACTGACGCCATAAACAAGAGTGTCAATTTGTTAAGTCAACAACAGGAGTCACTGTACACTTACTCCTCATGTAGGAACTCTGTCCTTAATGTGTTGTTCAATGTGAATTAATGCTATAACTAGTACTGAAACAATATTTTACGCTTTATGTTCTGTGTGGGAGCAAACTGTTGAAATCTTTACTTAATACATGCTAAACTGATCTTCTGTATATAAAGAGAATCGAAAATGAATCTTGATGTGAATGGAATGGGAGAGGGAGCGGGAGATGGGAGGGGTGCGAGTGGGAGGGAAATTATGGGGGGGGGGCACTATAATCCATAAGCTGTACTTTGGTAATTTATATTTGTTAAATAAAAGTTAAAAAAAGGAAACAATATAATTTTAAGAATAAAGTATCTTGGGGCCGCCGCTCTGGTGCAATGGGTTAATGCCCTGACCTGAAGCGCTGGCATCCCATATGGTGCCAGTTCAAGAAGAAGCTGCTGGCTCCCGGCTTCGGATGGCAGAGCTCCAGCCATTGTGGCCAATTGGGGAGTGAACCACTGTATGGAAGACCTCTCTCTCTCTCTCTCTCTCTCTCTGTCTGTCTCTCTCCCTCCTCTCTCTGTGTAACTCTGACTTGCAAATAAATAAATCTTAAAAAAAAAAAAAAACACTAAAAAAAAGTATAAAGTATCTTGTATTTAGCCTCCTACTCAGGAAATCCCCTAACCAGTCTTACCTCTTTCAGGTAAATTCCTTGGTTCCAGCAAGGAATTTATTCCTTCCCTTCCATCCCTCAGGATGGGATTTGTCACATCTACCTCCTTGTTAAATGTTTCCTTCCTAGATTATAAGGTTTCTGGGTCAATGTCATGTACTGACACAAATAACTGAATTTGTCTTTCTGGGCTCCTATGACATGTATTGATATTCTACCTATTGCAGCTGCAGAGCAAATTTAGGAAAGAAAGAGAACTTGAATACCTGGCTTCCTGTTGTATAAAGACATTGTCTTAAAAAACAAAAAGACATTGTCTCATATTTTCTTTACAGTAAATCTTTCAGGAAAACAAAATGAAACCCTGCTTCACTGAAGGTACATACAGATTTAAGATGTATTCCAGTTTTAGAAAATTTAAAATCAAAAAATAAAGTAGTATGTTAACTGTAGATAAGCCTTGATTATTTTTGTAACTTGAGAGAGTTAATGAGATATATTTGCTTCCCTCCCTCCCACCTCTGGTTGCACTTCCTATATTCCCTGACTTTATGAATTTTCTCATTCTTCACTACACTTGAAGTCCTGTTTTTGAAGGAGGGATAGGAGAAGAGCTTAAAGATATTTTAAAAAAACATTTGGATACAGTTCACTCTCCATAATGTATCTATTTTGAAAAAAAAAAAAAACTTAAAATTTTAGGATTTGTTGCTGTCCATCAAGTAAAATTCTCAAGCATCAAGAAATCATTTATAATAAAAAAAGAAAAAAGATAAAATGAACTCTGACAGTCTTAGGTGCTATCTACCTTGGAATTTACAGACTCGATCATACCTTAAGAAGAAACATTTTTATGGCCTTTGAGATTTATGAACCATTGGTACATTGAAAATCATTGGCCATGAGAATTCACAGACAGCTAGTTGTATAGCACCCACTGGGTGTGCTCATTTTATTCAAGCCATAAATTTCACTGAAAAAAAATATTAAAAGCTGATGAAAAGCCTCATATTCACAAAGAAAAGCAAAATCAAGTAAAACAAAATCCCTGCAGAAAACGCACTGACTCTTGAGAGAGTTAATGTAATTTTTGGAAGCACATAGACAAATGCCTTCAAACTAGTATCAAGAAATGGACATTAAAGACATGTACATGTTGCTCAAAGCCAAATAGTCAAGCCTGGAAAATTGAGACATAGAAAGAAAAGAAAAAAAAGGAATACCAAGAACCAGGGATACATGGATAAATATGTAATTTCTTAAAGTGAAGTTTTAAGTTCTTTGAAATAAATGGTGTAACTGCTAGGAAACTTCTATCTATCTCTGCAGATTACATTTTCTATAATTCACTGTCACATTTATGAAGTATTCTGGTACCACAGGCTTGACCATTATTTGATTTTATTTCATGATATGTGTAGGTCTAAACAGAGATGTGAGTATAGATATATGTATAAAGATAAAGCCACAGAAACTACCCTTTAAACCATTCTTTGTTCCTTGCATCACAATATATCCAAGTTTCCCACCTTCTAAAGGTGGATAATACCCCAGGGATTATTAAATTATGAATTGAACATTGATCTCCTTAATCCTTAGATTTAGTACAATAAATGTGTCTAGTTATAGGTAGCAACTCTTATAGGTAAATTTTAAAAGATAGCTTTACCTTACGCTGGTCAAAAATCTAAAACTGATGTCAATAAAGACTTAGAGTCCGTTTATGTTGGTGACATCTAGGCATGGGTGTCCTGCTATAATCAAGTTCATTGTTTTTCAATTGCTTAGACCTAGAAAGATAATCTCCAGGAGCATGTTTAGTTTTTCATTTCATCTCCCATTCCAGGAAACATATCATTGGTGGTCTTTCAGAGAGAATGGGAAAAAAAGTCAACATTTTATCTAATTCACCTTATCCTGCTTTCATGGAATGAATAAGATTAGGTGCTGTGTTCACAGCAGTAGAGGCCACTGACTGTGAATCTCTTATCATACCTACTTCATTTTGTTTTTCTCAAGTTTAGTCCTCATAAAGATAGAAATGAGCTAAATGGGACATTAACAAAAACAACTTGACATTACTTTCTTTTTTCCTTCAGCTAATGATTAGGCATCCTGCAAATTAAAGATAGAGATCAATTCTAAATAAAGAAGGGTTTTAATAACTTTTCTTGAAGAGAAAAAGGGGCATTTTTTTTTAATTACTCTGCCTGCAAAGCAATCATTGAGTCTGCCAAATGGTGTGTCCTTGTGAGAGGGAGCAAGTTCTCAAAAGAAAAAAGAATGTGGTTAGAGAGCAATACAAGTGAGCATCACATCAAAGGAAAAACAGTTAAACTGAGGGGACCTTCAGGCAGTAACACTCAGTGAGCACAGGCGCTGTTTCTGCAGATGTGCTTTCCTGTATGAAGTCTTTTGTGTCTCAGATGTGATGCCTCAGTCCTAGAAACAACACTGTGAGTGCAGGGACCCTAGGGGTCACAGTTACTGCTCACAAATGGCACATCTCTGCATGTTCTCTGTTTTCTATACAGACCAGCAGGTACATTAACGTTCTTCTGGTCAGACAGTGTCTACGTGAGGTGAAACCATAACTTCTTGGTGTACCAGAATTATCTGGGCATTCAAATGAGAACTTTGCTTCCAAGCAGTTAATTTGCAAAATTCTAATTTGCTCCAGTGATCAGGATATCTTTGAGACCTCTCATAGGAATTCTGAATACTGTTTTCCGAGTAAATTGTTGATACTGTAATTATGATAATATTTAAAGACCCAAGTGTGGAGGCTGATATTTTGGCATAGCTGGTTAAGCTGCTGTTTGCCCCAGCATTCCCTATGGCACTGGTGCATGTCTGGCTGCTCTGCTTTCCATCCAACTCCCTGCTAATGTGCTTGGGAAAGAAGTGAAAGATGGCCTAAACGCTTTAGCCCCTGCCAGTCTCAAGGGATACACAGAACAAGTGCTGGCTCCTGGGTTCAGCCTGGCCCAGCCCTGGCTCTTGTGGCCATTTGAGAGTGAACTGGCAGTTGAAGATCTCTCTTTGTTTCTGTTACTCTGCCTTTCAAATCTTTTTTTTTCTTTATTAAGACCAAGTGTGTTCCCTGGAGTTAACTGTCACACACTGAAGATGCTTAGATAATCACAGATGTAAAAAGATACATTTAAAAAGACTGTTTTTTGAAAGACACACACACAGGAGGAGAGAGAGAAAGAGACAGAGACGGAGAGAGAGAAAGACAGAGAGAGAGAGAGAGAGAGAGAGAGAGAGAGAGAGACTAATATAAAGAGAGAGTTTCCTTCTTCTGGCTCATCATCCAAATGTCTGCAATGGCCAGGACTGGACCAAACCAAAGCTGGGAGCAGGGAACTCAATCTAGGTTTCCCGGCACTAGTTGCTAGAACCCAGTCACTAGCCATCACTGCTGCTGTTCAGACTTCATATTAGCATATAGCTCTGCAGTCAGAGCTGGGGCAGGACTCCAACCCAGGTACTGTGATAGAGGACATGACATCCTAACCACTAGGTTAAATGCCCACCCCTAGACTTTGTGTTTTATTGGGGAAAGGATCAAGGTTTAGTGCTGTAAGTCTGGGGGTTAAATATTTTAGGTACAGCAGCACCAAAGGCCAAGGGATGTCACAGATACGTTGTCTTGAATGGACAATTAATGACACGATTGGTTTAATAGAGAAGCATGTTGTTGCCATTGTGAAAGGACTTCTTATGTGATATTTCTTCACTCATAAAGTGAAAGTGTCACTTTTCTATCTGTACTTTGCTGTATCTTGAAAACTTAAGTGAGGAAATTTATGGGTAAATGCTTTCTACAATGAGAGTTATACAAATATTAGACATGTAATAGATTGTGAAACAAATGGTCTGTATAGATTCAACACAGTGGAAGTTAAAGGTTCATGAAAGAACATGGGGGAACTGGGGTTGGGAGTTGAAAGAGTTGGGGGGAAGTTGTAGAAGGCAGTGAAGAGGGTACATTGTCTAGGGGGCTGTGTCCTTTAAGCGCCTCCATACTTGTTTATTTCATTGAATGTCAGTCAGCAGAGTGCATAGCATCATGTAGATCTGTTCTCTTTCCCTCTTTTTGAAAAAGATTTATTTATTTGAGAGGAAGAATTAAAGACAGAGAGAGGGAGAGACAGAGAGGTCCTCTACCCACTAGTTCACTTTCCAAATGGCTGGAGCTAGACTGATCCAAAGCCAGAAGCCAGGAGCTTCTTCCAGATCTCCCATGTGGGTGCAGGAGCCCAAGCATGTGGGCCATCTTCCACTGCTTTCCAGGCCATTAGCAGAGAGCTGGATTGGAAGAAGAGCAGCCAGGACACAAACTGGAGCCCGTCCATCACCATGACCAGAAGCTTAACCTACTGTGCCATAGTGTCAGCCCCATGGGTCTGTTCTCACAGTTTCCCTCCTAGACACACATAGTTTTAAAAATGCAAATTTCATCCATAGCTTATACGGTAGAATGTAATTGCCTGTAAATTTAACCATTTGACTCTCAGTAGGAATATGTGTACTCCATATACTCACTAATGGATCAACTTTGTTTATAACATTGTGTAGAAACACCTTTTCTCCTTTATTGGCAACTATAGGTTGGTCTTTGTCACTATTTACATATATGTTATCTAAAATAATTTGTTTTCTCCTTTAGAAAGTTTTGTTCGATTCTGACTGCTTTTTACTGTCTGATTAAAATCTGGATGAACTGAACTCTCCATTACTGAACTTTTTTTCTGGAAAATAAAGATCATGCTCATCCTTTCCTTTTAAATTATTCTAAGGGTTAATTGAGATAATTCTGTTAAATTTTTTTTTAGTATAATACCTGGATCATAGCAATCACATAGAAGATGTTATCTGTTGTTTCATACGGTAGCAGTTCTAATAACATTTGTTTTGGAACTATTGTGTGATAGTTTATACGAATTATTTCATATGGAACTGATTGATATTGATGTGATAACAATGAATACAATCACTCTAATGCAATACTTTATCAAAGATATTTTCAATATTCTATCATATGGAAAGCAGATTCTTTCCAGAATGAACAAGTGGTAAATTCTGGACATAACCAAGAGTGTTTCACAGACTAGTGTCTCACAAAGTTGGACAGGCAACTATTTAGTATTTTTTTTTTTTTTTTTTTTTAAATTTGGGACTGGAATCTGTCTACTCATGGCCCGTAGTAAAGCAAATAATAGATTCTGAAGATACGGAAAGGAAACCAGAAGGACTAAGAAATTAGCATGTTTCATAGTAACTCTCTTTTTAAGATTTATTCATTTATTTTTGAAAGTTAGTGAGAGAGAGAGAGAGAGAGAGAGAGATTTTCCATTCACTGGTTGCCTCCACAGATGGCCACAATGGCTAGTGCTGGGCCAGGCAAAGCCAAGAGCCAAGAGCTTCATCCAACTCACCCACGTGGGTGGCAGGAGCCAAAACACTTAGGACATCTTCTGCTACTTTACTCAGGTCATTAGCAGGGAGGTGGATCAGAAGTGGAGCAGCTGGGACATGAACATGTGGGATGCTGATGTATCAGGTGGGGTGGCTTAACCCACTGTGCCACAATGCTGGCCCTGGTTTGTCATAAATTTTAACCTCAGTCATTATGCCTTTTAAATAAAAATATCCACAAATTTACTAGCTCCTAATCTCCTGTTAATTCGCCCCGCCCAGAGTCAGGTTTTTCTGCTAGGCTCAGGGCCGGTGCAGACCTGAGGTCGCTCTGCTTATGACGTATGTCCAAGATGGCGCCTGCTCTTTAGATGGGCCAAGGACCTCAATAGACATTTTTCAAAAGAGGAAATCCAAATGGCCAACAGGCACATGAAAAAATGTTCAAGGTCATTAGCAATCAGGGAAATGCAAATCAAAACCACAATGAGGTTTCAC
Organism: Oryctolagus cuniculus; assembly: GCF_964237555.1. Taxonomy (NCBI): domain Eukaryota; kingdom Metazoa; phylum Chordata; class Mammalia; order Lagomorpha; family Leporidae; genus Oryctolagus; species Oryctolagus cuniculus. The sequence continues at coordinate 30,899,965 of NC_091451.1, read as the reverse complement.
CTCACCCCGGTTAGAATGGCTCACATTCAGAAATCTACCAACAACAGATGCTGGCGAGGATGTGGGGAAAAAGGGACACTAACCCACTGTTGGTGGGAATGCAAACTGGTCAAGCCACTATGGAAGTCAGTCTGGAGATTCCTCAGAAACCTGAAGATAACCTTACCGTTCGACCCAGCCATCCCACTCCTTGGAATTTACCCAAAGGAATTTAAATTGGCAAACAAAAAAGAGGTCTGCACCCTAATGTTTATTGCAGCTCAATTCACAATAGCTGGGACCTGGAACCAACATAAATGCCCATCAACGATAGACTGGATAAAGAAATTATGGGATATGTACTCTTTAGAATACTATACCGCAGTAAGAAACAACGAAATCCAGTCATTTGCAACAAAATGGAGGAATCTGGAACACATCATGCTGAGTGAAATAAGCCAGTCCCAAAGGGACAAATACCATATGTTCTCCCTGATCAGTGACGACTGACTGAACACCAAGAGGGAAACCTGTTGGAGTGAGGTGGACACTATGGGAAATGGTGGCTTGATCAGCATAGCCCTGACTGTTAATGAACAACTAAATACATTATCCCTCTTAGTAGTTTTTTTTGTCTGTTCTACTTAATATGACTGGTTTAGATCTGTAATTGATGCACAGTTATTCTTAAGTGTTGAAAATTAACTGAAATGTGATCCCTGTTGAACATGGTGGTGGGAATGGGAGAGGGAAGAGATGTATAATTTGGGACATGCTCAGGCTGACTTGCCCCAAGTGGTGGAGTTGGAAGCATACCAGGGGATTCCAATTCAATCCCATCGAGGTGGCATGTACCAATGCCATCTCACTGTTCCAGGTGATCAGTTTCAGTTCACAGTTGGTCATGGTGAAGGGACTGGGAGTCAAAGGGAGCACATAGACAAGTCTAGTACCTGCTAACGCTAACTGATGGAGTAAATAAAGGGGAGAGTGATCCAACATGGGAAGTGAGAATCTCAGCAGACTCATAGAATGGCAGATGTCCTAAATAGCACTCTGGCCTCAGAATCAGCCCTAAAGGCATTCGGAGCTGGCTGAAAAGCTCATGAGAGTATTTCAGGCATGGAAAGCCAAGACACTCTGGCAAAAGATCTCTGCGAGTGAGATCCCAGTGGAAAGAACAGGCCATCAAAGAAGGAGGTACCTTTCTCTGAAGGGAGGAGAGAACCTCCACTTTGACTATGACCTTGTCTAAACAAGATAAGAATCGGAGAACTCAGAGGGCTTCCATAGCCTTGGAAACTCATGACTGGAGCATAGGGAGATTACTGATGCCATAGACAGGAGTGTCAATTGGTAAAGTCAACAACAGGAGTCACTGTGCACTTACTCCTCATGTAGGATCTCTATCCTTAATGTGCTGTACATTGAGATTTAATGCTATAACGAGTACTCAAACAATATATTTCACTTTGTGTTTCTATGGGGGTGCAAACTGTTGAAATCCTTACTTAATGCATACTAAACTGATCCTCTGTAAAAAAAAAAAAAAAAAAGAAATTATCAATTCCCAACTTGACTCTCACTGGGATTAAACATGACAATAGGTCTGCTCTGATTTCATCATCATTTTAAAAAATCATGTATTATTTTTCACTTTATGTTTCTGTGTGGGAGCAAACTGTTGAAATCCATACTTAATGTATACTAAGCTGATCTTCTGTATATTAAGATAATCGAAAATGAATCTTGATGTGAATGGAAGGGGAGGGGGAGTGGGAAAGGGGAGGGTTGTGGGTGGGAGGGACGGTATGGGGGGAAAGCCATTGTAATCCATAAGTCGTACTTTGGAAATTTATATTCATTAAATAAAAGTTTAAAAAAAAAAATAAAAAAAAAAATAAAAATAAAAATAAAAAAAAGAAAAAAAAAATAAAAAAAAAAAAAATAAAAATATCCAAGAAGACAAAAATAAGCAAATATTATGTATAATTTTGGAAAATCTGAAGAAAGTAATACCTGAAAATAAATTCAAATGATGAGAGACTCAGAAAAAGAATAAACAATAGACAAAGTGGATGGACATTATATATATATACATTTTATATATGTATATCAAAGATAGGATTATTAAGCAGAATATATAAATAGTTGCTTTAAAAATCTAAAGGTAGAACACAGGTAATTCATTAAGGAATCAGAATAATCAAAATAAGAAAAGATTTTAATAATATCAAAAATTCAAACTAAAATATTATGATATATAATCCTATTAAATTATTAAGGATAAAAGAGATAATAAAACCCAGTGGTATTAAAAATGGCCTTTGACAATCTTGTCCCTTTTTCTCTTCATTCTCAGACAAGAGGTCTTGTATTTGCCCCAGTATATCATTAGAGGTAGGAGTGGGGCAACATAGAATATTTAAATTTTATTTTTTTGATAATATATTAATTGGATTTTTAAAAATTTATTTGAAAGGTAGAGTTATAGACAGTGAGAGAGAGAGAGAAAAACAGAGAGAAAATCTTCCTTCCGTTGGTTCACTCCCCAAATGGCCGCCACTGCCAGTGCTGCACCTTTCTGAAGCCAGGAACCAGGTGCTTCTTCCTGGTCTCCCATGTGGTTGCAGGGGCCCAAGCACTTGGTTCATCCTCCGCTACCCTCCCGGGCCACAGCAGAGAGCTGGCCTGGACGGGGAACAACTGGGACTAAAACTCAGGGCCCAAATGGGATGCCGGTGCTGCAGGTGGAGGATTAACCAAGTGAGCCATGGTGCCAGCCCAGTTGGATTTTTTTTTTTTTAAACTTACCAGTATATTACTTCACAATACTTTAAAGTTATTGACTGTACAGGGAAGAGACAAGGGAATTTGCTAGAAAATATTTCTTCTTTTTAAAATAGATTTATTTATTTATTTGAAAGGCAGAGTGACAGAGAAAGAGTGAGAAACAGATGAAGAGAGATGTCTTCAATATGCTGATTCATCCCCCAAAAGGCCACATTGGCTGCTACTGTTCCAGGGTGAAGGCTGGAGCCTGAAACTCCATCTGGGTTTCCCGTGGGAAAATATTTCCAATAAAAATAAAGATAATCTATCTTTTAATGTAAATGTACATATCATTTTTCTCACTGAACAAAGAATAATTTATTATTGTTTAAAAAGTTTGTAAAAATATCACTTTTAATTTCTGCATCCAGATATAACTTCAGTCTTCTCATTTTTATTCCTTAAACATATGTGTACATGAATAATAACCTATGTTTCATTCAGTAATTCATTGTGTATGCTTTGAATTTTGATAACCATAGATTTTCATAATTTTAATGGTAGCAAAAAATGGATCCCTTTGCATGATCATACCTCATATCATTTACCTAAGCATCTATTTATGGATACTGGATTAACTTTTTTAAGGATTTATTTATTTATTTATTTGAGAGGCAGAGTTACAGAGCGAGGGAGAAACAGAGAAAAAGGTCTTCCATCTTCTGGTTCACTTCCAAATGGCCACAACGGCCAGAGCTGAGCTGATCTGAAGCCAGGAGCCAGGAGCTTCTGGGTCTCCCACACGGGTGTAGGAGTCCAAGTGCTTGGGCCATCTTCTACTGCTTTCTCAGGCCATAGCGGAGAGCTGGATAGGAAGAGAAGCAGCCAGGACTAGAATTGGCACCCATAGGGGATGCTGGCCCTGTGGGCAGAGGATTAACCTATTGCACCACAGCACCGGCCCCATATATAAGCTTCTAAAAACTAAACCTGACAATTTTTTGAGGACTTGAACACACCTTTAATGAAAGATATTTAAAAAGTAATGGTAAGGTGGCAATATGACTTGATCAACTCAGATTTTGTTGACATCCAATCTCTATTACTCTAATGAACTGGATTAAAATAGCTTTAAAGAGACCCCATTATAAAAAAGAAAAAAAAAGATTATTCTCTAAAACTTGCAAATGTAACCTTATTTTGAAATAGAGAATAGAGCCTTTGCAAATATATTTATCCAACCTAAGATGAGGTTACATTGGTGTAAGGTGAGCTTTTAATGTCATCTGATGGGTGTTCTTATACGGAGAGGACAGTACCCACAGAGACACAGACATGTAAAGGAAGAACAACATGTGAGGGCAGAAATAACAATTGGAGCAATTCATCTACAATCCAAGAATACCATGTATTGTCAGAAGCACCATAAATGGGGACAAAAAGGTGGGACAGATTGTCTCTCAGAATCTTAGAGCATGGCCCTCATGTCTCTTTCATTTCAGATTTATATCCCCTAGAATTGTGAGTGAATAATTTACTGTCGTTTTAAGCCACTCAGTTTGTGGTAGTTTCTTATGGTGTCTCAGGAAACCAATATACTAGATAAATTTGTATATACTATTTAATTGGCATTTACAGAGCTGGGGCATAATGGTATCCTCAAAGAATTCATGCCCAGGTGAGGTAAGCTGTAGGAATTAAATTTTAAGAAGAAAGTGATAAAATGTGAGTACAGCTCACAAATTCTGTTGCTGCACATTGTGAATCTGGAGCAGAATTGGTAATAAAAATATGGGAGTGCACAATCTGGGATGAGGGCTATGGTGGTTACTTCACAGGCATCCTTTAGTTGATGCATCTTGAGGGGTATGCCGTTGCATTCAATCCCGCCACCATTACCTTGGCACTGCTTGTTACAGAGTGATGGCCTTGTGATAAACCATCAGTCATGGTGTTAGATAAGGGAATGTTATGTAAACCATTTGGCTGTACTTAGATTATGTTTTTTTTTCTTTAATAATGTATTATGGTATGACTGTCATATAAAGAGTTATACATATTTAAGGAATATAACTGTGGATTTGGAGATAAGAATAGAGCTGTGAAACTAATAGCAACACTAAGGTCATAGACATTTCCATCACCTCCCCAAATTTCCTTTTACCTTCTCATCTTTATTATTTTTACAAAAATGTGTAATGCATGCCTCCTTTTATGATTTTTATGATTTAAATGGAATTGGTTTCTTAATTTCTTTGTTCAGTTTGTTGTTAATGTATGGAAATGTAACTGATTTTTGTATGTTGACTTTATGTCCTACAACTTTACAAATTCACTTATGAGTTATAGTACTTCATTGGGTTGGAGACTTTTTCCATGTGGATTGTTGCCAAATACATGTGTCTGTGAGGGTACGTGGACTTAGAATCTCCTATTCTGTCATCTTACTGATATTAGTCCCAGATAAACTCTTTTGAGAAGCTGTGAATGCCAGAAAGTCAGACCGTGGTGGGCTGAGATATATTAATGGTCGTCTTCTGTAGAGAAAGTCCATGAAATTTACCACTCCAATTCAGATTGCAGCCTGCATATTTCTCTACGTCCAATTCTCTCTCTCTCTCCGCTTCAGATTCTGAAATCTACTTTCTCATCCTTCTGATAAACATCTTTTCTTTGTGTATCCATTTTCTACTGTTCCATATAAACAAGTATAATGTCTTAGGAGCAAAAGATAATAAACTTTTACTTACCTCAGGAGTGGGCAGGTTAGCCAAGGGTGAGCTAATCTAGGCTAGGCTTAACTAGGGGTGGCTCATATTTCCACATGTTCTCAGCCTCCTTCTTGGATGTGTAGACTAGTCTGAGCACATTCTTCTCATGGAGAGAACAAGAAAACATCTGTCACAAGCAAGGCTCCCCCAAGTTTAGGCTGTGAACTAGCATGCTGGAACTTAGGCCAAAGCAAAATGCATGAACAGTGAAGAGGTAAAAAAGTAAATTCCCCACACAGTCAGAGGGTGCTACTTCATTCTATGGTAAATGACATAGTTACAGGCAGTAATGAACTGAGGGGCCAGCGCCGTGGCTCACTTGGTTAATCCTCCACCTGCGGCGCAGGCATCCCATATGGGCGCTGGGTTTTAGTCTCAATTGCTCCTCTTCCAGTCCAGCTCTCTGCCGTGGCCCAGGAGGGCAGTGGAGGATGGCCCAAGTGCTTGGGCCCCTGCACCCGCATGGGAGACCAGGAGGAAGCACTTGGTTCCTGGCTTTGGATCGGTGCAGTGCCAGCCATAGCGGCCATTTGGGGGGTTATCCAACAGAAGGAAGACCTTTCTCTCTTTCTCTCTCACTAACTCTGCCTGTCAAATAAAAAAAAAAAAGAAAAAGAATTGGGGCCAATAGCAAAATCAAAATGGTTGACTGCTGTTACTACAACTTAAGAGATTTCTAATTCACATAGACACAGACTCAGATCAATTTCCATTACAGTTTTGGCTTGTTTCATAATTCTGTCCGGCTAATTTTTAAAAGATTTTGAAAATAACGTGATTTCTGTACCAAGATTTCTGAGATGAGCAGAATTTTGCCTTCCTCCTGAGCACTAAAGTGAAGAGATGAATTCTGCTATTCTACAAAAATATTTATGTTTAATGAAAGGAAAGAAAATCTCTGTTACTGGTTACTCTTCATTCTTCCCACAATTTAGCATTCAAACATTTGGAATTGGTTTGACTACAAGGAACAAAAGAAATTTTAAAATGCTGGCTGGTGATGTTCTGACACATTGTAAAGCAAACAAACCAAGGGCCATGACCACCCATGCTGGGAGCTGCTGCCTTTACTGACATGATTAGTTAGAATCCTCTTGCAGGAACTACATGTATTCTTCAGAATATCTGAGCAGGAGACAGAAAGCAAATATGCTATGCATTTATATATGGGTTTAAGGTACCACGTTTATAATCACGTCCTGTTTCAGAACCAGATTTAGCTTTAGTATGCTTTAAAAAAAAAAAAAATCAACACTGGTTGTTAATGGAAAAGAGTCAGTACTTGTGTTTAAAAGTCAGATAACCTTTGGTTTAAATTTTGTCTTTGCCATTTTGTGACTGTATAGCTTTACACAACTTAACTCATCAGTGCTTGTTTCCTAAGAAATAAGTATTATTTGTCTTATATACTTCATGGAATTGTAGAAGCCAGGAAAAACAATTCTTGTCAATATACCAAAAAAAATTCTTAATACATACATAACACTAAAGAAAATGGGCTTATTCGTAGTGAGCTTTGTGCAACTTAATAGTTAACATTTGCTTATAATCATAAAGGTTTATTTCTTAGTCATACTTCATGCTGCTCAAGGACTGATCTAGACTTTTATCTCCATAACGGCATCTAGTAAGAAAAGAGTAGGACACACCTTGCATTTTGACACTCTTGTAGCAGAAAGAAAATGAGAAACAGTGAAACCATACCATAATACTGAAAATTTGTGCTTGGGAGTGACCAGGGTTTCTTCCAGTTAGTTATCCTGCAGAGCTAGTTATGTATATGAGCCTGCCTCCAATTAAATGAGAAGTTTCAAAAAATCTACTATTGATACAGACTTTGTAAGGAGGGACTAGATGCAAATATTTTACAAATGCATAAAAAACCCTAGTGGATTTGCCTATTTATGAGCTGTCTAAAATTTTCATGTGAGTGGAAAACTACACAAGACATGGGGACCCAACTTTCTCCTGGTCGTGCCACTGCATGAGTGTGGGAGTCATTGAGCTTGGCTTCTTCATCTCTAATAAGTTGCTTGCTACTCTGAAACTTAAATGTTCTAGTAAACTTAGTGTGTGTGTGTGTGTGTGTGTGTGTGTGTGTGTATGAAGGGTAGAATTAATCACATATGAACCTTAGGTGTAAATTTTATTAAAAAAATAGAATTATGCATTTTGGCAAGGGACTGTCACTGAGTGAGTTTGTACAAAGGAGCAAATGTGAAGAGGGCCTGTGATTGTTCTGGATTGAATATTCTGTGTGTCCTTGATACAGTACATAAGAAAAGAGGCCACAATCTCTACTCACCAGGAGCTCATGTTCTTGTGGGAAGCCACACAATAAACTCTAATATATAAGTAAATATGGAGAATATGAATCTTAGTGACCTGGAAAATCATGGAGTTAGAACAAGGGGTATAGGAGTAGGAGGGTGGGCAAGGGAAGATCAAAGGCTTTGATGCAACCTGGATGATCCGTTGGGGTAAGCTTCATTGCAAAGAAATCTCAGCAAAGACTAAGCAGATGAGAAGGATGTGGATTCACACTAACAGAGGAAAGGCACTGTCATGTGCCTGCTGCTTTTGAAGGACAACGAGAAGGCGGTAAGATGAGTAAGCAACAGAAAATTATGAGATTTTCAAAAAGTTTATGGAAAATGGAACTTAAGTTTATTTTGATGAAGAAAACTTTGAAATCCATGATTATGCAGGATCTTCAGAAAGTTCATGGAAATGCATATGATGAAGCAATTTTATATGGATTTCAAATTTTTGCACCAAAATAAATATTTTAATTGCAATTCTTCACAAACTCTTTTTGTAGTACTCTTGTAGTAGAAGATAAGTTCTTATAGCAAAGGAATGATACAGAAAAAAAGGCTGTAAGAGTCCTTGGAAGGCATTTTGCCTTTACCCTCAGTGAAATGGTGAGTCTGTGGAGATTGGGGATCATAAATGTTTTGATTTCACTTATTTTTAATGGTCAATATAGTTATTTTGATGGTAATGTTTCCTAGAAGTGATAGGTGGAAGTACATACATAATTTATACTACTGTGTACTGCATACATATGGTAGATAGTAGAGACTTGGGCTTAGATGCTAGTGATGAAACTGGGGAAAACAGATAGAATCTGGAGAGATTTGATAGTAGACTCAATAATATTTCCCAAGATTTTGAGTGACTTGGGTAGGACTGTTACAAGACCAGGTTTTAGAGAAAAAATATGAAGAATTAAATTATGGTCATCTAATGTTTGAATGATGCTTGCACACGCAACTAGAAATGCTGCAAAATAGTCACTTGGATTTCAGAAGAGAGTTCTACCCTGGAAATATATATTTGGGAGACCTTGAAACAGAGATCATATTTGAAGCAATGAAGACTGGCTATGATATCAAAGGAATGTCTGTTTAAAAATAGGAACAGAGTTTGAGCCCAGTGCCCTGTATTAGTTTTAAGGCTGACATAACAAAAAACCATAAACCATGCTTACAACAACATAACTTTATTGTCTTATAGTTATAGAGGACAAAAGTATGAAATCAAACTATTGGACAGGCCATGCTTGCTTAGAAATCTGCAGGATTTTACATGGTATGGTCCCTTCTGTGTCTCCTCTTCTAATAAGGGCACAAGTCACATTTGATTAAGGGACCTCCCTATTCCAGTATGACCTTATCTTCACTAATTGCCTTTGGAATGACCCTGTTTTCAATTGAAGTCACATTCTGAGATACTCGGATACAATTTAACCCTTAACAAGGCCTTTAGATTTTAATGGAAATAAAGTGCATACTACCTTAAAAGTATAAAGGCATGGACATTTCCTTATTGTTATTTATCAACATTTAACTTCTTTTTTTCTTTTGACCAAAGCCAGAACTTTCTTTGTAATATCCATGGCACCTTTTGCATAGTGAACATTCAATTTATGTTTATTGTTTGATCTTTTGATATTTGTTTTACATTCCCCAAAACTCCTTAAATAGACTTTTGAATAGGAAAGAGGAGACAAATAAGTCCAATTTTGTAATGTTTTCCAAAAAGAAGGGAGAAGCCACATTTGAAGAGCTGTTACCCTGTGATTAGGAAACCACTGAACTCTCTAATAAGCCTTTAAACTTTGAGGAGATAAAGAAATGCCATCCTAACAATGGATGAGCAGCTTAAGGATATTAAACATGGCCCCATGCTCCACCAGCAAGATAAAAGGAGCAGTTGCTCAAGTTACCTCACATACCTTTCTGCATGGAATGAGCTGCATCCACCTCTTGGTGCAGCCTGCGTAGCTGATGAGAGCCAAGGTTTAGTGGACCCTACCCTATAGTAGACAATACATACAGAGGGGACAAGATCAACTATTTGATGAGACACATGTCCACTTTAACATTTACACATCTCCAGTCTGTACTGCCAGTTTACCCCGTCAACACAAAGGAAAGAGGACATTGCTATGTTTTTTTTTTTTTTAATGGAGAATGTAAAAATTGTTATAATGTGGATATTTCTGGGAAGAGACCAGTTTTTGCAGGTTCTATTTGTGGTTGCTGCTTTTTCCTTCCCCTCTTCCGCCCAGCTTGCAGGATTGCCCTTGGTAAAGAATAGCTGTTACTTGGCTTGTGCTGTCATGACTATCTTCTTGATGTTCAGCTGTGTAGATGTGAGCAGGCTCCCTTCTCTGTGGACCGGGATTCATTGTCCTCTTTTCATTCTACCCTCTATGAGTTTGTGTGTGTGCACGTGCATGTGTGTGAGTGTGTGCACACAATTTAATTAGTGTATGTCGCCAAAGGAGGCATGTGATGTTTCCGTTCTGCAACACTGGCAGTTCTAATATCAGAAGTGTCTAATTTAGAAGCCTTAATAAGTTATTTCAATTACCTTGTCAGGCTTAAGTCAGCAGCAGATAGGAGGATTTTTTTTTTCCCTTCTAAGGTGAGATTACATTTAAATGATAATAATACGTGCCAAAATAATGTGAATGCACACGCCAATGGGGGTGATGCCCTTGCTGGCTGACTGGGTTTCCATTTGGTGTTTGTCATAACTTATCAGCTATAATCCCTGTGTGGAGCAGAGCAAAGGGACTCCCAAGTTGATAAGAGAATTTGGATGCCTTCCTTAAGCAGGCCCTGGATAATGAGGCCCCACCTGTGTAGTTTGGAGGAGGCATCACTCTGTTAGTTACTACCAAGTTGCAGTTCAGATTATAAAAGTCTCAGCAGATGGCTATTACTTTTGTGTGTTTTCCCCTTTAACTCTCCCCATGACCTCCCATGTTTTCATTGTTTGATGACCATTACCTCTTCAGGGCAGCTCCAAATATGCTGAGATTCCTTTCTCTAAAAATAGGACGTCTGTTTTATATAAAATCCATTTCCACATAGCCTCACCCACATTTGCTTGTTTTCTTTAGCAAAAGCCAGATCTTAAAATAATTAGTGTAGGATGATGGAAAAGAGAGGGGCAGAAATGTCAAGGATACTTAATAGGACAAAAAAAATTTGATATTTGTATTTTGCATGTTTTAAAATTACATAATAAGCCAAGAGATAAGAGCACTGCACACATGATTCACCTCAATCTTATCTACCTGCTGTCTACACATGCTGACACATTTCTGAAATTCTTCAGTTATTTCCTGTATACCTCACTGAGATTTATATCTGGATGCTTCAAATGATTAAAGTGGAACTTCAATCTGTAATACACTTTGTTCATTCCAAAGTGTTGAAGTAGCTAAGGTATGTGTTGAGTCTGCTACTTTTTGAATAATGTCAAAATGTATTTATTGTTTTATATGATCGATGTATTTACATTTTACTTGATATATTTTTATATTATTATGAGCTTTGAAATTTTATTTTTTTTTTAATTTTAAAGACTTATTTGTTTATTGAAAGGCAGAGTTGGGGGGGGAGGGAGAGAGAAAGCAAGAGTGGGGGGGAGAGAAAGAGAGAGGAAGAGATAGAGAGAGGGAGAGAGAGCGAGAGAGAGAGAGATCTTCTATTCTCTGGTTCACTTCCCAAATGCCTACAACAGTGAGTGTGTGGCAAGGCTGAGGCCAGAAGCCTGGAACTTCCCCTGCATCTCCAACATAGGTAGCAGGGACCCAAGTACTTAGGCCACCTTCTGTTGCCTTCCTAGGCACTCGCAGAAATGCTGAATTGGAAGCAGAGTATCCAGGACTGGAACCAGCACTCTGATATGGGATGCTGGCAGTGCAGGTGGCAGCTTAACCCACTGTGCCATAATGCCTGCCTCTGAAATTTTATTTTCTAACTGATCATCCTTCTTGGTGAGTTCACAAAGTTCTTTCCCACATGAAGCTTCACCTTCATGGAAGATAAGAGAAAGTGTTCATTGAATTGGACAAAAAGGCAGCCTAGAAAGTGCATGAGTGGGTTCCTCAAAAGAAGTGCAGTCATGTGGCAATAGATGAGGGTCATGAAGCAGGTGCTTCATCTTCTGCACTTTTGAATTTAAAAGTCTCTTTACTTTTACAAAGGCCAATGAGATTCCAGCAAGGACAAAAGAACCAAATTTCTATTGGTCTTTTGTAGAAGGATATATTAGGATTGGTACTTTGAGGCAATTTTAAAAATTAAAATAAAAACACACAGACTCTGTCATCCAAGATGGTCTAATGGCTACAAACTTCTTTGCAACAGATGCATTTTAATTTTGTATCTGGAAGCAAAAAAGAAAAAAACACTCTTTCTTTGCAAAATTAATTGGAACTTCATTATGGGCTGGCACCCTGGCTCAATAGGCTAATCCTCCACCTATGGCGCCGGCACACCGGGTTCTAGTCCTGGTCAGGGCGCCGGGTTCTGTCCTGGTTGCCCCTCTTCCAGGCCAGCTCTCTGCTGTGGCCCAGGAGTGCAGTGTAGGATGGCCCAAGTACTTGGGCCCTGCACCCACATGGGAGACCAGGAGAAGCACCTGGCTCCTGCCTTCGGATCAGCACAGTGTGCCGGCTGTAGCGGCCATTGAGGGGTGAACCAACGGCAAAGGAAGACCTTTTTCTCTGTCTCTCTCTCTCTCTCACTGTCCACTCTGCCTGTCAAAAAAAAAAAAAAAAAAAAAAAGGAACTTCATTATGAAACTCATCAAAATACAAGGAATTTGGGGATATGGTTTGAAGCAATGTGATTCCAGGTCAGCAAACACAGTGAATCAGTCCAAATTGAGAGTATGAGCTCCTACCTCACTCATAAATAAATTCAATTCATACAGCAGATGTATTCAGTACTGGTTTATGGAATACCGGATTGGTGATGAGCAAGCATTAAAACTGTTTGTATTTCATGCTTACATCAGATGATCAGACACATTTCAAAACTTCATTTGGAGCACAGAAGTGCAATTGTTCTATAAAATCACATAGCTTTCCAAAGTTGAGACTTTTTAGTCAAACCACTATCTTTTTTTCCTGTGGCATTTGATCATTGTAGTTTAGGCCTCAACACCAAATGAAAACCAGAAACTTAAAAAGAAGTTCCAAATTCTTGAAGTTTGATGGTTCAGGTTGGCCAGGAAACAGATTCAGAGCCAAACATTTGCACGCAGGAGATTTATTGGCTAGTGATCTTAGGAAGGGCACCTGAAGGAAGAAGGAAAGCTGGTTAGGACAGAAGGAGACCTAGAATTGAGGCAGGGGGTTTGGGTGTATGCATCCCCACAAACGTTACCCCCAGTCATTGGAAACAGAGATAAAGAAGAGCTCTTATGGTCACTATGCACTTACTCCTCATGTAGGATCTCTGTCCTTAATGTGCTGTACATTGAGATTTAATGCTATAACGAGTACTCAAACAGTATATTTCACTTTGTGTTTCTATGGGGGTGCAAACTGTTGAAATCTTTACTTAATGTATACTAAACTGATCTTCTGTTAAAAAAAAAAAAAAAAAAGAAGAAATTAGCAATTCCCAACTTGACTCTCACTGGGATTAAACATGACAATAGGTCTGATCTGATTTCATCATCATTTAAAAAATCATCTATTATTTTTCACTTTATGTTTCTGTGTGGGAGCAAACTGTTGAAATCTTTACTTAATGTATGCTAAACTGATCTTCTGTATATAAAGAGAATTGAAAATGAATCTTGATGTGAATGGAAGGGGAGAGGGAGTGGGAAAGGGGAGGGTTGCGGGTGGGAGGGACGTTATGGGGGGAAGCCATTGTAATCCATAAGCTGTACTTTGGAAATTTATATTCATTAAATAAAAGTTAAAAAAAAAAAAGAAGAGCTCCTATGGACTGAGATGATAATTAGGGGACTGAAAGTCTCAGTGGTGAGCTGTTGGCAGCTTGGTGAAGAAATGACTGATGGCTATCTAAGGCAGGACACATCATTCATTTCAGTTCTCTTTTCCATAAACAGTGGAATTTCCTGAGTGAGCAGGTATTTAATTTAGAGAACCCGACCCTAGCCGTTGAGGTGAGGGGAAGTCAGGCAAAGAGAAAGCCTTTAGGAGCTATAACATTTTATTTTTAAAATAATCTCCTCATGCAAAAGTAGGAATCTTGTTTAGATAATATCAGGATTCATGGGTAAGACAAGGCTTAGCCTAAGATTATAGAGCAAGAAGTCATAAAATGAATAAAAGTAAGATTTAAATTTGCCACGCCTTTCTCAAAATACATCCATCCAATTAGCTTGTATATAGGAGAAGTACACCAGAATTTTAAAAAAAAGATGGCCCATCAGCTAAATCCTGCAACCTCTGCTGCCTCAGGCCGAGGGAACTCTCCTGAGGGTGCTGCCTCTTTGCAATGACTGGGGAATAGGATGATCTTTGTGGGGTTGCAAATACCCAGATCCCTTGCCTCAATTGTTGGCAGTTTTGAAGGTCAGCCTCAGATCTCCTTCTATCCCATCTTGTTTCCCTCTCTTAAGACAGAGTAAAAGGGAGAAAGAGAAGTTCGAAACTTTATCTGAAGCAGTCCTCAAAGGATAAAGAAATAACAATAATAGCAATAATGATATTAAGATTGATAACCATATGGTGGTAGAATTAGTTGTCATAACAGGTTTAGGGAACTATTAACTTATTGTTATGTTATGGGATGTGTTTAATTTTTTCAAAGCTTTTTTTTTTTTAATTTGAAAGGCAGAATGAGACAGAGAGAGGGAGAGAGACAGAGAAGGAGTGACACAAAGTGAGATAAATCTTTCTTCTACTGGTTTACTCCTAAGGGCCTGCAAAAGCCTGCTCTGGGCCAGACAGAAGAAATAAGCCAGGAACTCCATTCAGGTCTCCTGTGTGACTGTCAAGGACACAAGTACTTTTGTCATCTTCCACTATCTTCCCAGGTGCATTAGCAGGAGACTAGATCAGAAGCTGAGCAGCCAGGACTTGAGCCAGCACTCTGTAAGATGCTGGTTTCATAAGCAGCTGTTTAACTCACTGTACCATGACCCACTGGGAGTGTTTAATTTTTGCCTACCTTCTGTAGCTTTTCACTTTTGGTGGATCATGGCTGAGTTATGCAAAAGTTAAATTTATCTATGGTATCAATCTTGTTTTCTCATCTCTTTCTTCACTTCGTATTCTTTTTTACTTCTCTTCTTTCCTTTGTTCTTTCCTTTGTTTTTCTCTCTACTCAAATCTAGAAATAAGAGTTTTAGGATGACTGATTAGTTTTATTTATTTTAATTTTTTTGTCTTTTTTTAAACAAGCATAGTTTATTTATTTGACAGATAGAGATAGACAGTGAGAGAGAGAGACAGAGAGAAAGGTCTTCCTCCCATTGGTTCACTCCCCAAATGGCTCCCACGGATCGGAGCCACGTGCCGATCCGAAGCCAGGAGCCGGTTGCCTCCTCCCAGTTTCCCATGCAGGTGCAGTGGCCCAAACACTTGGGTCATCCTCCACTGCCTTCCTGGGCCACAGCAGAAAGCTGGACTGGAAGAGGAGCAACCGGGACTAGAACCCGGTGCCCATATGGGATGCTGGTGCCACAGGCGGAGTATTAACCAAGTGAGCCACAGCGCCATTGTTACTCAGCATAAATTGGAATTGAATCAACAGTCACAGGAAAGGTTTCTTTTGTTTTGTTTTTGTTTTTTTACATCCACAGTTTGTCACTTATATCTTAGAATAATTTATTGAATAGTAGAAAATTTGAACTGAATAAGATGTATTCAGTGATATATCATTTTTAGATAAAGAAGCAAAAATAGAGGATTTTTATAAATCAGCCAAAGTTGAAAAGGTGGATTCTGATAGGGTAGATGGAATGAATACAGATACAGTGCATTGTTCACTGTGAGTTCCTACTCAAGGGTTTATGCTAGTTACTAGAAGTGAGACAGTGCAGACCATAATCCTAAATAATTCATAAGGCCATTGTGAAGATTATTTAATGCCACTAATGCAGAGTGAAAAGCGCATACTAAATACACAATAAATGTATTTTACCTTTATTCAGGGTCTGCCTTTCATTCTGATTCCTGGACATATCCCCCAAGGACAGCAAAGCATACTGTAGCCCTTTTCTGATCACTTTTATAAGTTAAAAGCAACCTGTTCATTATGTAATTCTTCCAGCACTTTAGTAAATAACTTTCTCATTTATCACAGAAAAGCCTCTTTTTGCTACTCAGACTTTACACATTGTTCTTGGATCTTTCCAACTTGAAGAGTTTATTATGACATTCCCCTGCTAATAAATATTTCAAGGATATCTTTACTGGCTTTAGATAAAATTAACTCTCTAGGTTAGCATTCAGGGCATTTTATAACCTGATCCAATCTGTCTTTCCAATCACACTACTCATTTACCTTATCTTCATTAAACAAATGACTGATAATGTACCGTACCATTAGGCACCAAAGATACACAGATACACAGAGTTTATTCTTTCAGAACATTCAAAGGAGTAGATGATCTAATCCTTCCCAAGAAGCTTCTTACAGTTGCCTACCTACCTACCTTAGATTTTGTGATTCCCTCTGCCTGGAATGCCTTAGCTTCAAATATGCACATGCCTGAATCTTGTGACATATCCGCATTATCTCTTTCAATTAGAATTCTATGATCTCTTTCAAATAGGGAACTCGCTTTTAACTTTCTACGAATATATAGTGTTTACCAATTTATTCCTTTTATTATAGTTAATTATGTGCATCTATTAGTCTTTGCTGGACTGTAAGGTACTTGAAAACAATATGTGTATTTGAATAATATTTATATATTCCATAATGCTTGCCATATTGTACTGCAAGTAGAAGAGAAAATAATACCTCAAATACCTACAGTGGTCAGGGTTGGGCTGGGACCAAAACCAGGAACTGGGAACACAATATAGGTTCCCATGAGAAAGGCAGGAACTGAATTACTTGATCCCTCACCACTAACTAACTGGCTCTGCACTGGCGGGCAGCTGGTTTCAAGAGCCAGGGCTAAGAATTGAATTCAGGTACTCTGATGTGGGACAAAGGCTTCTTAATTGCGTTCTGAACCACTAGGCTAAATTCCTGCCCTGAGAGCAGTCTTTTAACTTTAAAAGTCATGAGAATAGACCTTAAAAGTTCAAAGACAAAGACCACATTTATGTGGCATAATTGTAAACTCAATTGGCTGTTTAATTATACTGTAAAATAGAATGGAGGGAAAATTTTCTGGGCAGATCTATAATTGTAATTTCAGGTGATGCTCAAAAGGGGGAAGGGTGGAGAAGGATTGTTTTATTCTTATATAGATCTTAGTTATTTTAAAATTATATTCCTTGTGTCCTTTCAAATAATTTTAAATGATTTTTAAAATATTTTTATTTGAAAAGCATAGCAACAAGGGTCAGGGAGACAGAGTGGGAGAGAGGGAAGATATTGAGGGAGGGAGGGAGGAAGAGATACCTTCCATCAGCTGCTTAACTCCCCAAATATTCACAGTAGTCAGGAGGACTGGACCAGACTGAAGCCAGGAGCCTGGAGCACTATGCAAGTCTCCTATGTGTGTGGAAGAGGCCCAAGTTTTGGAGTCTTCATCCCCCTCTTCCCAGAGTACACAGTACCGGGAAGCTGGATTGAAAAGTGGAGATGGAACTCTATCCTAGGCCCAGGGATGTGGAGTGCAGGCATCCTAAGTGACAGCTTAGTCCACTGCACCAGAACGCTCACCTCCCATTGTTATCCTTTACCAAATATCTGACACTGTAATAGCTCTACATTGTATAGTTCCCATAGACCATGTAAGTTAAGATACTCTTAACAACTGAATGGAAAAAAAATCTGATATCTTCAGTCTTTATTGTTTTTCTTTTCTTATCACTGCTCAAGCATCCAGTAAGTAGTTTTGCTTATCTTTAAAGCAAGAGACTTGTTGGTACCACTGCCTAGTTGCAAAAGTAAACACGATCAGCTACTTGTCAAAGCACTTCAATTTTAAGCAGAGTAAGGGAATTGTAAAAGGAAGCCATTCTAAGCTGTAAAATCCAATCCCTTTTTCTAAGTGTGGAAAAAGGCAACCTCATAGTGTTTACAATTAGGTTGACTGGTTACATAAAAGATAATAAGATTTTTATACCATAAGAAATGGTTGGGATAGGTTTTAAATTCTTTCAATGTGCAAAGTCGCTAAAGGAATATAGCAAAAAAAAAAAAAAAAAAAAAAAAAAAAGTCCTAAATTCCAAGAATTCTCTGGGTTTGGGTGGAGAGAATGCTTGACTATTTTATTTTTTTTAAGCCATATTGTAATGACATTAAAGCACGCAATGGCAGAGGTTGGAAGGTTGGGAGAAAAAGAAAACATTTGCTGTATCGTGAGATGAAACCATGCAGTCTGATGCGGACAGGAATGGGGCAAGAGGTCAAAGGCTTCTCCAGGATTGTTTGACCTTTGGAGAGTCAATAAACTCCTCAAAATAAAGGGTGTGTACAGACATAAGGCTTACTGTCATGACTTCCAATTCCCTACCTTCTACAACTTAAGCGATTATTATGAAATGTGAGAAAATCAAGTGGACAAAACCTCACCAAATTTTCAAGACCCTGGAGAAGGGGTTGTGTTTATTGCCAAAGCTTTCAGCACAGTTTAAAGAGTATATCTGGCTAGATTGAAGGAACTGCATGAAAAAGACAATGCAGTGGACACATGTAGTCTGGTTTTTTACATTATGAAAATCTACAAGGCATTAACATTTTGACTCTAAACTTGGGGATGTGACATTTAATAGCACAACTGTACTAAGTCTTTTCTTCAATGCAATAATGTGGAAATTAAAACAAAATCAAGAGACATTATTTAAACAATAATTTTTCACTGTTGTCTAATAATAATGAGATAATTATTTTCAATAATAATGAGAATAGTAAGTGTTTAATAACTATGAGAGAGCTGGGTCTGCTTTAAAGAAGATAAAATTGAAGATCACTTAGGCAAACTACCACTATTTATAAATGGATACAGCAAAATTTAAAACTCATTCACTTGACTCCAATGTGTACACTCTTCAAATAACCTGTGAGAATAGAACAAATAAACCATACATTACTAGAAAAAAGCAGCTGCCATGATAGAAGAATTTTGGATGAAGTGTCAAAAATTCAACAATGAAAACAATTGAAAAGCTGAACTCAATAGAAATTTGGGAGATGGATTTTCTCTGGTAAGACAGGAGCTGTGTACTCCTTTAGTATCATTAGGGCATTGTGTCTGTGTCTTTCCAGGAGGGAGTTTGTGATTGTGCTGTTATTTTTGCAGGCAGATGCTTTCTCTATCACAAGCAAGATAGCTTTAGACAGCCCTGGGTTTAGTTTTCAGAGTAGACACACACATACACACACACACACACACACACAGGAATTTCTCTCCTCAATATCTATACATCATTGCAGTCTATGATTCTCCAAATTCCAAGTGTTCACTCCTGTGATTCAGGGAGGGATGTGCAGGAAAACATGATTGACAGATGGACCAGTTGTCGAAGAATAGGTAATGAAGTGTGGAGGATTTGCATAGATTGACAGCTGGGACGACTTTCAATTTATGCAAATCCACCACACTTCATTACCTGCTCTTTGACAGTGGAGTTGGGCCCTATAGACATATTTTCTTGGCCAGCTGGCATGATGTTAAGCTTTATCAGTTGAGAGTAGGGAAGAAACGTTGCATGTGGTGGAAACTATCCTTTTTTATTCTGTTTTGCTAGTTCAGAACTCTCCTGCTGCAGGCAGCTTTTCCAGTTTCCAGATTGTGCAGCATATACACCTTGGCCAAAGCCCAACTTCTACAGGACAAATAACTTCTCCACTGCCTGGTTTCTGGAGGGCGGTGAGGAAGGCAATGTTCAGTTCCTGAGATTTTTTTCTCTGTCATTCCTCTTGGGGAATTTTCCTTAACTTCTATGTGCCTCAGTTCCACTATTTATAAAATAACATATTACATGGCCCATTTCATAACTGTGAGGATTAACTTAATTAATACAGGCAAAAGGCTTACAGTACATCCGAACTCTATTTATGTTTGTTACATTTTAATATATCCCTGGTGGAAAAGATAAATTTGTACTGAAATGAGAATTGATGCTATGGTTTGGGTGCCAGATGTATCCCAACAAGCCAGTATGTTAAAGGCCTGGTCCACAGGATGATACTATTGGGAAGTGGTGAACACTTTAGGAGGTGGGGCCTGATGGAAGGTCCTTAGGTCATTAGGAGCATCGTTTTGGAAGATAATTTTCATGAGAGGATTATAATGAAAGCTGGAGTTTGGCTCCACACAGTCTCTCTCTGTTCCCTGGCTCATCCAGTGATCCTTCCTCCCACATTTACTATGGGATCTTTGCCAAAGCTTGCATCATGACCATTTGGACTTTGCCCTTTGAAACTGTGAACTAAATCAACCTCTCTTCCTTATAAGCAACTTGCCTCAGCTATTTTGTTGCAGTAAAAAAAAAAAAAAAAAGTTAACCAATAAAATTAAAGTCATATTCATTTTACTGTTTAGAAGAGGTAACATTTTTGTGGTTGCTCCTCAAGCTGGTAATGTGAAATATAACAACTACTCATGTGTACAAGGATTTGGTCAAATCCCTGACTCCCCATGGATACCTCAATTTCACTGTGGAAGCATAGCTTAGAATTCAACTGCCAGACGGAGGAAAGACTGGAAAAAGGGTGTCATTTTCCTCTTCTTCTGCCCATTGTATTTAAGATGATATGTGTTGGTTTTCCCTTTTGTGTGATAAATGAGTTGTGATATATACAATGAAAAGCCAGTCAATATTTTATCATGTGTTTTACCAGAGAAATCTTTGTATCAGAATATTTTGCCTTTTTCCATTGTTTGTTGTTTAGTTCAACTTTGAAGTAAATTTGTTATTCAACTTGTTTTCTCAGAAGGATGCAGCTCATTTATTTTCTATAATTTAATTAAGAATTTTTTAAATAGGGAAGATTATTATTGCCTAAGGATAAAAATGACAGATGAAATGAGTGAAAATTTAATATGACTCAAAAGAAATGATTTTCTTTGTTGTTTCTGAAGGCAGACTAAGTCTTCTTTTGCAACTTTAGCTGAAGAAATTGTAAAAAAGTTTTATCACCTTTTATGAACACAAAGAAGCTTTGCTAGATACATAGCTTTCCAGTAATGTAGTCATACCTCATAAATCATGATCTAGAACATCCACTATTTTTAATTGCCCCATTAAATAATTAAGTTTAACTTAGGGAGCAAGTCACACCTCATCCTGAAAGAACTTCAGCATAGACAGGTTAAATGTTTGCTTAATGAATGCTTGTCTTTACAGAGCTAACTGCTTTCAACAGTTAAGATGGTGTGCTAGTGGGTATTTTTATTCCCTTGAAATATTTCACACAATGATTTAAATTAGAATAATTAGGGGCTTATAATTTCCTCTCATTAATTATAATTTAAGAATAATTACAAATTCTCCAAATGGTTGGTTTAAAGGTTCTGCTGCTTCTGTTTGCTAGTGCATCATTTATATTTCTGATATTTAGACTATAATGAAAATGTGGAAGGCATCTTGGCTGCAGATTTCAGTGTTTTAAGCTGCAGAAATATTTGCTTTTGCAAATGAAGTCTTATTGAGAGTTCCAATATGCAAAAAAAAAATTTACATTTGACATAAGGTGTGGCCCAGCTGCAGAACTCAGAAATCCATCATGAAAATCATTGATGTGGTGCTGGCACTGTGCATTCTATATGGATGCCAGTTTGAGTCCCAGATGATTCTCTTCTGATCCAGCTCCCTGCTAAGGCTCCTGGGAAAGCAGTAGAAGATGGCCCAAGTCCTTGGGTCCCTGAACCCCATGTGGGAGACCCAGAAGACCTGGAGCCTCCATCCATAATGGCCATTTGGGGAGTGAACCAGTGGAGGGAAGACCTCTCTCTCTCTCTCTCTCTCTCTAAGTCTTTCAAAAAAAATAAGTCTTTAAAAAAAAGAAATAAAACCATTGATGTGGCACTACTTTGCTCATTTTGACTTGTGATATCTACACTAGGCTGAGTTGTTACCATTAATTCTCTTAAATATTTCCTTTCATGTCACTCATCTTGCCTCCTGATGTTGGAACTATGTGATTGCTTATCCATTGAGCTAACACAGTCTACCTAAGACTATATTCTCGCTATTGTTGTACCATATTGATGTTCATGGAAACCTTGAATCTCAAGATGTACAACAATCTCATGACCTTTCTTAGTCAACTTTGTGTCATCTTTAAAGGATGAGTTTACCTTGGATTCACATCTGCCAGAATCATGGCTTCATCATTGGTGTTGTGAATTGAAGCAGCCACTTCAGATGATACACTGCTTATGATATAGAGCTTAATATCTCCCTGTTTTAATAATAGTAGGATGACAAATCAGAGGGAATGGAGAAAATGACAAAAATTTATACTCCTTCAGAACATTAATTAATATTGGTTTTATCATTTGTTTTAATTGATATAGGAAGCATTTATGAAGTGTACATTTGGTAGAGAATATTGAACCAGCAGCCCGATGGATAAGTTTTTATATAGAGAGACTAGATCTGTTTCTAACTGCACTACTTTCCTAGTGAAAGACATGGGGTTTGGCATGTGGAAAATGCTCAGTAACAATTTATTCAACAAGGAAATGTGTAGCTGAAGATGGTAGAGCAGGGAGAAAAAAATAGCAGACAATCTATGTGCTCTCTGTCCAGAAGGTGATTTCGTACATACAAAGTTTATGTAATCATTCTTAAACCCCATGAATTTGGAATTATTCCCACTTTACACATAAAGGAACAAAATAAAACTTATTTAAGTTATCGCCACTCACACCAAGACAAGATCCCAGGTGTGCCTCAGTAGAACACAGTCCATGCGTTGGTATGACTATTTCTAAATATTTTAGGGGGAATACATTATTTGTATGTAAAAATACATATATAATACGATGAAAATTAATTTAATATTTTTAGGATATGACAGAAGAATCAATACATTTGGCATGCATTAGCTTTATAGCAGGTGTTCCTAGTTATATTCCTAGCTCTCTGACATTTATAATCCAAGATAGTTAGCTCATATATGGATTGCACAACCAAATGTTGGAAAATCCTTCTAAATTAATTTTGGGGAGGCTTGGAAAGAAAAGCCAGAAGTGGTCAGACATGTTTCCTACTCTAGGATCTCACACATTTAGGTCAGGACAAGGAAGAGATACTGATATAATTATCTCAACTCTTTCCTCTGAACCTAATTTGGAGTCTGTCATTCCTGTTGATGCTGGATGATTCTGCAACAATTTATTTAGCAGAATTCCCAAGGATTAGTGATGAATCATGTGAACAGAAACAAAGGTCATTCATATAAATTACACATCATGCTATGCAACGTGTACCTAGGAGTTCCTATAGCTACAGT
This sequence comes from Oryctolagus cuniculus, assembly GCF_964237555.1. Lineage (NCBI taxonomy): Eukaryota > Metazoa > Chordata > Mammalia > Lagomorpha > Leporidae > Oryctolagus > Oryctolagus cuniculus. The sequence continues at coordinate 30,876,563 of NC_091451.1, read as the reverse complement.
GCTGGAAAGAAGGGATTTCTGAAGAGTGTTCCATAGAGTCATTGTTCTGTGAGGAAATCAACAACCCAGTGAGAAAATCTATGACCAACTCTCTGAATTTCTTAACTTCCATGAACTCAACAAACCCTCACAACTTCAGCTACTTGAATGCTGAGCAATTTCTATCTCATGTTGAATGAGCTGGTTGTTTTGCCCACAGAACACAATACTACATTAGGAGCTGATTTCTGCTGTGGGACTTGTGGAGGGCCCTCAACCATGGGATCACACTGACCTTTTCTGGCTACAGCAAGCCTTGTAGAGCAGGTTTCCTATCAGTTCAGAACATTTGATAAGAGAAGATTAATGCTTCTATTCCTGAGAAATGGTACTTCTGTATGGTGGAATTGCTGATTTGCAAGTTGAAGCCACAGCAGAGAAAATGAAGGTTTTGTTCTGTGCTGTCTGATATGGTACCCAACAGCTACATGTGTTTATTGAACACCTCAAATGTGGTTATTAAATCATATTTAAAAAGAATATTTTGGATATATTGGGTTAACTAAAACATGTTACTAGTATGTATTTCATATACTTCTTTTCACTCTTTTTAATGTGACCACTAGAAAGTTTAACTTGGTTGTAATTGACATTTTTCTCTAGTGGAAGGGGATGCTCTCAATTATAAAGTATGTGGGTGTTATTCTGGGTTTTCTAAATTAGACCCTTAGGCCATCACTGAAGAAGTAATCTAGTGACATAATACACTTTGCACATGATGATCATAAAAAAGGGAACTATTTGACTTTGTGACTATCCTAGAATAATAGGTATAACTTAGAACCTTAGAACATTCTGTTTAACATGAGATAAAAAGTTTTATATTCTCATTGTCTCTGGAAATCTGAGATCTATGTTCCCTACCAACAAACCAAGATTGCCATGATTGTTAATTTTCCAAACCAGTAGAACTTATAGAAGAGTATGATCAATTCTATTTTTTCACCGTTTTGTACCTATCTATCATACTGCTGAATGAATTTTTATTAAATTAGAGAGTGAACTAATGGAGCTAATTACTCCATTTTCTATCAGTTTATACTGATTTGTTCTTTTTTGCATTTAGAAATAAATTTTAGAATGCTTAGTGTGCTTTTCATAATAATGTGTGGCTTAAAAAAGCCTTTTTTAAAGAAAAAACTCTTTCTAAAATATTTTGTCTTTTTCACTTTTTTTTTAACTTTTATTTAATGAATATAAATTTCCAAAGTACAGAATATTGATTACAATGACTTCCCCCCCATAACGTCCCTCCAACCCGCAACCCTCCCCTTATCCACTCCCTCTCCCCTTCCATTCATGTTAAGATTCATTTTCGATTCTCTTTATATACAGAAGATCAGTTTAGCATAAAAGTTCATCTGTTTTTGTTTACTTGAGAGACAGAGAGATCTTCCATCTTCTATCTCGCATTCTAAATGCTACCAGCACCCAGCCTGGTCTCCCAGGTGGCTGGCAGGAAGCTGGGTAGGAAACAGAGACAGAACTCAATCCCAGGCACCCTGATATGGGATGTGGGCCTCCTGAAATTCAGATTAACCTTCTGCACTACAATACTTGCCTCTGAATTTCATTACTAAACCTACCAAGTAATAACAATTACTTTGAAGGATTCTAACTCTGATTACTTTGTGCATAGGTAATTCAAAAGTTCTTTTTTGTTTTGTTCCTGCTTAATTCTTACTTAGTTTTTAAAATTTATTTTTAAAAGATTTTATTAATACATTATATTCTAAGGTCCACAGAGAATGCATGATAATTACTAGAGTGCAATTCTCATGTTACTGTGATGTTAATACAAAAGGAAAGGATTCAATTTGATTCACCTCCCCCCCCATTCCCTTTTTCTCTCTCTTAACTTTTGAGATAACATATTTTAAATTTACATTATAGTCAAAGGCTTAATGCTTCACTAAATAAAGAGTTCAACAAGTAAAAAGGGGCCTGGCATTGTGATACATCAGGTTAAGCTGCTATTTGTAATGTTGGTATTCCATATGGGCACTGGCCTGCTCCACTTTCCATCTAGCTCCATGCTAATACCCCTGGGAAAGCAGCAGAGAATGGGCTGCTGCCACCACATGGGAGATCCTGATGAGTTCCGTGCTCCTGGTTTTCAGCCTGGCTCAGTCCTAGCCGTTACAGCCATTTAGGGAATGAACAAGTGTATAGAAGATTTCTCTCTCTCTCTCTCTTTCTCATTCTCTGTAACTCTGCTTCTCAAATAAACAAATAGATCTTAAAGAAATAAACAAATAAGACCCCTAGTTTACTGGGAATATAGGCTGGGGCTGTAAAAAACAACCAAATAAAAAGATAACAATTTCACTTATATACAATCAATTTTAAAATATTCACAGACCACTGAAACTATAGTAGCATATCATACTTAACCATCAGTTTGACAAAGTTATGAAGCAAATTTGACAAAACTATATTTGCAGCAATACTGATATACACAGGCATTTCTTTGTTTTTTGCTTTAGTTTTTTTCATTGTTAAAAAACTTTTAGTTCCTACACATGAGGTAAAACATGCAGTAATTGTCTTTTTGTATCAGCTTATTTCACTCAACATGATGCCCTCTGGTTATATCCAATTTTATGCAAATGGTAGAATTTTATTTTTTTATAGCTGAATAATATATAATAATATGTTTGTCCATTCATCTGATGATGAATACCTTGGATGATTCTGTATTTTGACTGTTGTGAACACTGCTGCTATAATGGTTGTTCAGATATTTGTTTGATACATTGTATTCCTGTCTTTTGGGTATATACCCAGTACTGAGATTGCTAGGTTATTATATGGCAAATCTATTTCTAATTTTTTCAAGAAATGCCTATGCTATTTTCCACAGTGGTTGCACTTACATTCCTACCAACAGTGTATGCGAGTTCAACTTTCTCCACGTCCTCACCAGCATTTGTTAGTCTCTGTCTGTTGGAAAACAGGTATTCTGACAGGGGTGAGGTGACATTGTGGTTTTGATTTGCATTTCCATGACGGCTAGTAACACTGGGCATTTTTACATATATTTTTTGGCCATTTGTATTTCTTCTTTCGAGAACTATCTTTTGAGGTAATTTGCCCATTTCTTCACTGGATTGGTTGTGTTTTTTTGTTGTTGTTGAGTTTATCTTAGATATTAAATATTTGCTAGGTAAGTAGCTTGAAAATATTTTTTCCCATTCTCTTGGATAATTCTTCACTCTGTTGTTTCCTTTGCTGTGTAGAAGCCTCTGAGTTTGATGTGATACCATTTGTTTAGTTTTGCCTTTGTTGTCTCAGCCTTGGAGTTCTTCCAAGAAGTCATCTCCTACACTAATGTCACTGAGTGCAATGTCACTTACGTTTTCTTCCAGCAATTTCATAGTATAAGTTTATAAATATATAAATATAATATAATACATAATATAATATAATTAAATAATATGTAATAATATAAACATCATATATTAAATTTTTGATTTAATATATTTATTATAATATATAATTAAATAATATTAATGTAATAATATAAATGTAATATAATATAATATAAATTTATTTAAATTTGGGCCTTTGGTCCTCCTTGAGTTGATTTTTGTATATTGTAAGAGTTATGGAGCTAATTTCATGCTTCTTTATATATGTATCCAGTTTTGTCAGCACCACTTATTAAAGAGATTATCCTTTTTCCAATGTGTGGTCTAGAAAATTTTGTGAAAAATTATGTACACAGATTAATTTCTGGACTCTCAGTTCTGTTCCATTGATGTTTGTGTCAGTTTTTATGCCTATATCATGCTGTTTTCATTACCATAGCTTTATAGTATGCTTTGTAGTAGATTTGTAGTATTGTGATGTCTCCACCTTGATTTTTTTTCCCTCAGGATTGCTTTGGTTATTCTGGGTCTTTCATGGTTCCTTATAAATTTTAGTATTGTTTTTTCCTATTTTGTTAAGAATTTCATTGGCATTTTGATAAAGATAGCCTTGAATCCATAGATTGCTTTAGGAAGTATAGACATTTCAATGATACTGATTCTTCCAATCTATGAGCAATAATATCTCTACTTTTTGTGTGTCTTTGATGATATATTTCACTAATGTTTTATAATTTTCATTGTAGAAATCTTTCACTTCTTTGGTTGAGTTTATTCCTCAATATTTGGGTTTTTTGGCTATTGTGAATGGGATTTCTTTCTTGACTTCTTTCAGTGAGTTCATTATTAGTTTATAAAAACAGTGTCTCATGTGTGTTTATTTTGTAACCTGTAACTTTGCTGAATGGATTTATCAGTTCTACATCCTTTTGGTGGAGTACTTAGGCTTTTCCATGTACAGCATCATGTTGTCTGAAAACATGGATATTTGGACTTCTTCCTGTCCAATTTTGATGCCACCTATTTCTTTCTTTCCTCTGATTGCTCTTGCTAATAATTCCACTAGTATATTGAATAACAGTGGTAGAAGTAGACATCTTTGTCATGTTCCAGATCTGAGGAGAAATGCATTCAGCTTTACCTCTTCCAGTATGATGCTATCGGTACATAGCCTTTATAAATTTGAGGTACATTCCCTCTATCCCTAATTTGTGAAAGGTTTTTAATCAAGAGGGAATGTTGAATCTTATTAAAGGCTCTCCCCACATCTATTAAGATGACTGCATGTTTTTTGTTCTTCATTCTGTTTATGACATTTATTGATTTGTGAATGTTGAACCAACTTTGCATCTCTTGCTCGTGATGCATGATTTTCTTGATGTGGTTTTGGCTTGCTAGTATTTTGTTAGAATTTTTGCTTCTGGGTTCATCAAGGCTTTAGGTCTGTAGTTTTCTTCTCATGTTCAATCTTTGTTCAGTTTTGATATCAGAGTGATGCTGGTCTCATAAAAAGAATTTGGCAGAATTCTATCCTGTTCAATATTTTGGAATCATTTGAAAAGTATTGGAGCTACTTCTACTTTAAATGTTTTATAGAATTTAGTAAAGCAAATATGTCCAGAACTTTTCCTCTATGAAAGACTTAACTACAGCTTCAAACTCATTGGTTATTATGGTTCTGCTTAGTTTTTCCATATTTTATTGATTTAAGAATGGTAAGTTATATGTATCTGGGATTTTATCCCTTTCTTCAAGGTTTCCTAGTTTGTGAGCTGATAGTTTTTCTTAGTAGTGTCTTATGAGCCTTTGTATTTAAGTGATATAAGTTGTAATGTCTCCTTTTTCATTTCTAATTTTATTTATTTGAGTTTTTTTCTCTTTTTTTCTTTGTTAATCTGGCTAAAGTTTTGTCTATTTTGTTTGTCTTCTCAAAACACCAACTTTTTGTTGATCTTTTGTATATTTTAGTTTTAATTCCATTTCTGCTGTGGTCCTTATGATTTCTCACCTGCTGATTTAGGGTTTGGTTTGTTCTTGTTTTTCTGTCTACAAGATGCATCACTGAATCATTCTTACTGCTTTTGCAGTATCCTACAGGTTTTTGATATGTTGTGTTTTCATTTTAATTTATTTTAAGGAAGTGTTTGGATTCCTTTTTAATTTATTCAGTGACCCATTTGGTCATTGATAGTGTTTAATTTCCAGTTATTTATGAGTGTTTTGTTGTTCTTGTTGTTGACTTCTGGTTTTATTCTCTTGTGATCTGAGAAGATATATGGTATAATTTCAATCATTTTAAATTTACTGGGACTTTATTTTTGGCCTAATACATGATCTATCCTAGAAAATTATACATGTACTAATGAGAAGAATGTGTATTTTATAGCTATTAGGTGAACTGTCTTGTAAATATCCATTATATACTATTTGCTCAATAGTATGGTTCAATGCTGATGTACCTTTGTGTTGATTTTCAGTCTGGATGAACTGTCAATTGATGAGAGTGAGATGTTGAAGTTATCCACTATTATTATATTGGAATCTACCTCCCCCTTTTGCTCTACTAGTATCTGCTATATATATCTGGTGGTCTTGGGTGTGTATATATTCATGATTATTATATCTTTTTCCTGAATAAATCCTTTTATCAAAAATATAGTATACTTCTTAGCCTATTTTTACGATTTTTGACTTAGAGTCTATCTGATATCAGGATAGCTACTCCTGTGTGTTTTTTGTTTGTGTTTCTAGCCCTTCACTTTCAGTCTACGAATGTCTTTGTTTGTGAAATGGGTTTCTTATAGGCATCATAGAGTAGAGTCTTGGATTTCTTTATTCATTCAGCCAACCTAAATCTTTTGGCTGGGAAATTTTTCCATTTACATTCAAGGTTATAATTAATAGATAAGAACTGAAAACTGCAATTTCGTTGATTGGTTACTGATTATACCTGCTCTGTTAATGAATATGGTAGTGTCATGAAATTTTCATGATGCTTACTTCTAATGCAGGGTGGCCTTCATAATTTCTTTTAAGGCTGTTCTGGCAGTGGTATATTCTCTCAAGTTTTTGCTTATCTGGGAAATACCTTATTTCTCCTTTACTTTTGAAGGACAGCTTTGCTGGATATAATATTCTTGATTAGAAGTATTTTTTTTTTCTTTTTAGACCTTGAATATATCATCCCTCTGTCTTCTGGACTGCAGGGTTTGTGCTAAGTCTGCTGTTAGTCTAATTGATTTTTCTTTATAAATAAAGATACTTTTCTCTTACTCTTTTTAGTATTCTCTCCTTGTCTTTAACTTTTGACAACTTGACTGCAATATGTCTTGGAGGGAATCTTCTTTGATTGAGTCTGCTTAAGTTTCTTTGAGTTTCCATGTCTCTTTCAATACCTGGGAAATTGTCAACTATTATTTCATTTGGCAGATTCTCTATGACTTCTTCATTCTCTTCTTCAGGAATCACAAAAATATGAGTATTTGGTCATTTATTGGTATTCCATATTTCAGGTAGCCTTTTTTCATCCTTTTACTCTTTCTTCTTTACTTTTGTCTAACTCGGTTTTTTGAAAAGTCTTTTTCTCCAGATCAGAAATGCTTTCTTCCACTTGGTCTATTCTGCTGGTAAAGCTTACAGTCACTGATTGAAGATTTCATCACCAGAATTTCTATTTTATTTTAATTAATGATTTCTTTCTCCTTAATTAATTTTTCATATATGTCATTCATTGGCTTCCTCATTTATTTTAGCTGGCTGTATTCTCTTGAATTGGATTGAGTTTTCTTTTTTAAATTTTTTTAAAGATTTATTTTATTTAGTTGAAAGGCAGAGTTACACATAGAGAGGGAGAGATGCTGAGATACCTTTCTTTCTGCTGGTTCACTCCCCAAATGGCTACAGTGACTGGGCCTGAGCCAGGCAGAAGCCGGAAGCCAGGAACGTCTTCTGTGTCTCAGGGTACTCAGCACTTGGCCATCTTCCCTGCTTTCCCAGGCACTTAGCAGGGAGCTGGATCACAAGTGGAACAGCAGTGCCATGATCCAATGCCCATACAGGATGCCAGTGGTGGAGGTGGTGGTTTAACCCACTATACAACAATAGTGGTCCCTCATTTGATTTTGTTAAATCATTTATTAGTGGAATTTCATTAATTTCCTTCAGATCAAGATCTAATTCTGGAGAATTCTTGTTTTTTTTTTTTTTTTGTTTTTTTTTTTTTTTTTTTTTTTGAGGTGTCATTCTACATTGTTTCTTGTTTCCTGGGTCCATACATTGACATCGACATGTCTCATGTGATAGTCCCTTCTTCTTTATGAAATAACTTTTTTGTTTTTTTTTTTATTCCCATCACACCAGCCATCCCACCCACATTCCCACCCTTCCTCCTCCTCCCTCTCCCCTTCCCAGTCTCATTCTCCATTAAGATTCATTTTCAATTAACTTTGTACACAGAAGATCAACTGTATACTAAGTGAGGATTTCAACAATTTGCACACACTCACAGGAAAAACTGAGAACAAGTATCACAGTTAACTTTCATAATACAACTCATTGAGGACAGAGGTCCTGCATAGGGAGTTAGTGCACAATGACTCCTGTTGTTAATTTAACAATTAACACTCTTATGTATGACATCAGTGACCACCTGATGCTCTTGACATGAGCTGCCTAGGCTATAGAAGCCTTCTGAATCCACAAACTCTGTCAGTATTTAGACAAGTCCATAAGCAAAGTGGAAGGTCTCTCCTCCTTTTAGAGAAAAGTACATCCTTCTTTGATGGACAATGAAGTAGCTTTAATTGGAAGAGTTTATGGTTTAGATGGAATACATGGTATCACTTGTTTTCTTGCTTTGCCTTTGATTCTAGGTGATCTCAGAAGCATAGACTCTGAGTGATATTTTTGCTTTAAACCATGTCAACTGTGTATGTAAGTGACATAGTGGTCTAGTCTATTGCAGTTTGTAGGGGTATAAGAAGTGTGACTTTCAGGTGAATGTGGGCTTCTTAGGGTATATCTTCAGTCTCAGAGTTTGATGTCAGTTACACTGGGGATTATGATCATTGGAGCCTTGTTCTTGATGCTGAGGGAGATAAAAGATTGCCCCAGTGACAATCCTGAGTGATGCTGGGACTTGTGAAACTAATAGCTGTGGCTCTAGGACTGTGTGATGTGAATGTGGATGGGTGCTTCTTCAGGTGCTGCTAGGAGAGTACAACTGATGCTGTGCTTATAACACCAACAGCTTTAGTCCTAGTACTGGAGTATGTGAATTGAACCCTGCTCCAGTCCTATAGGGTAACTACAACATATACAGAGGTTGTATACTGGCAGGTATGGGTCTAGAGAGGTGGAATGCAGGCAGATTCTTCCCTGTGGGGAGCAACTGGGAGCAACTCGGACTAGACTAAGTTACTGGAATTAAGACTTATTCTATGCATCTGCTTTCCCACAATATGGCGCTGAGAAGGGAAACAGCTGCCTCCAGTTCAACCAATAAACTGTGGGACCTGCTCCTGATTGGAGGAGAGCAGCGTACTCGGCGTGTGGGTAGCAGAGTTGGGATTGGTGGAAGAGGACTATAAAGGAGGAGAGAGATGGCATGCACCAGGAACATCTAAGGGGAACACCTGTGCAGCCCCCGAGAGAGCCGGCTGGCGGTGTGCCGCTCCCCTGCGGAAGTGGGGAATGTGGCAGGGGGAACCGCCCTTCCACGGAGGTGGAAGGGATGGTAGCCAACCCGGGAAGGACCAGCAGCCAACCCGGGAAGAACCAGCAGCAAACCCGGGAAGGGCCGAGCAGACGAAAGAACAGCGCAGGGTCCTGTGTCGTTCCTTCACGAAGACGGGGAGCGACATAATGGTGCCGTGACTCGGATATGAAGCCTAGGCAGGGTTTAGTGTCATTCCTCCATGAAGAGGGGGAGCGACACTTCCCCATGTGCATGGGGTAGATTCCAGTGGGTTTGAAGAAATTACCATTGATTGGTTTTTTTAAACTTTTATTTAGTAAATATAAATTCCCAAAGTACAGTTTGTGGATTGCAATGGCTTTTTCCTCCCCATAACTTCCCTCCCACCCACACCCCTCCCATCTCCCACTCCCTCTCCCATTCCATTCATATCAAGATTCTTTTTTCAGTTATCTTTATATACAGAAGATCAATTTAGTATATCTCACCATTGATTGTTGTAGGTCTGGTGTTAGAGAGTATAATGAGGTCATTATCCAGATCTCCTAGGGTGGGAGCCAGGCAGTTTTGGGAGCAGTGGTGGCCACCCATCTAAAACAGAGCAATATAGATAGAGCACACCAGATAGTGCTAATGAGTATAAATTACTGCAAATATTATAATACCAGCATCAACACTTATGTTTGTGTGAGGCACAGATGGAACTGTCTCCAGCTCTCACAAGGCATGCAATGGTGTTGCTGGGATTTGTGTCCAGGGGTTGCAGCACCATGTGCTAGGAAATGTGTGACGGGGGTTGGGGGAAACTTCCTCAGGTCAGGTCTGGAATTTTTTTTTGCATAGCTGCTGGTACCAACCCCAAGAAGCTGAGGGGAAACCCCTGGGTCATGTAAAATGAATGAATGCAGCTCTGGGGCTTATGCCCCCAAACTCCAACAGTTGTAGGATGCAATGAGTCTGTTTTCTGCACTGTAAGTTATCTTGACAGTGTTCTGATGAATCTAGTAGCAATGGAACAAATATCAACTGCATGACTCCTCACAGCCAACTCATTCCAGTGCTCTGTAGGGGAGTGGGAGAGGGGAGGGAGGCAATGTGGGTTCCCCTCTCAAAGCCAAGCAGTTACTAGACCCCACTCAGCTCCCCAGGCTGGAGACAAAGTCAGTGGGTGAATGTAGAATTCTCCCTCAGCTAAAGCTGTAGTGGGCAGAGCACATAGTAACTTCTTCCTACCGTGACTTGGAAGGATGGCAGCTCCCAGCTGGCACCTAGCTGCATCATGTGGCCAGCCTCAGTAGCATGTCTGTCCTCTTTCCTCATTGTCCCAAGAGTCTTTGTTTTGTTCTGTCATTTCTGCACTGAAAATTCGTCAGTGCCCTGGAAATGTGATCTTTCCTTTCCCACCCACTCCCCATATCATACAGTGGCTGAAGTTAGTGTGACTTCTCGCTGTTGAGCCATCTTGGATCTACTTCATAGATTCTTGTGTTAAATGTATATGATGACATTATGCCTTCAGTAGTTTTTCAACCAAAATTACAAAGCCATCTTTTAACTCTCACAGGAGAAATGTTCTTGAATATTTTACCTGTTTACCTTATAAAATAGTCTAGTTCTTTTTATCTTTTTAGCATTTCTATACTTATTTCTATGTCTTAAGGACTTAAAAGACACTATTAAGGAAAAAATTATGTCATCATGAAGTATTTTGGGAGTTCTTCTGTATTTTTCAGAAGAGAGAGAATGACTGGAATGCTACCTGATTCTTGCTGACAACACTGATGGGGGACCCATTGGCCTTACTGAGTCTGTTGTGTGCATCTATGTTATATAGGGTTGACATCATTGCCCCTATAGCAATGTAGTTTTCTCCCAGGACTGGTTACAAAATTTGTGGGTTTTAGGACACAATGAAAATGTGGGTCCCATTTTCAATACTTACCAAGAATTTTAAGCTGGAGAGACCAGGGCTTTAAATCAATGCAGGACCCTACTAAAGTTGGAGCCTTGTGGGACTTGTCCATGTCCCTGGCTAGATTTAGAGTCTGCAAGTCCCATCATTCCTGACTGATTGAATCTCATATTTCATTGACTCTTATGGGATTTGAGTATATTTGCATGAATTTCTAAAGACCTTGATCATGAGATAATATTACTTTTGTTTTGTTTTATTTTAGTAACATTTTCCCTGCTTGGTCAATGGCACACTATCAGCAGATACAAAACTATCTGAGTTTTGCACATTTTCCTGGGTTTTCCTTAGTACAAGGTCACAGTTTCCATGTCATTTTTCTCAGACTACTGACATCTGTCATTTTCTCAGATGGTTGTGATAAAAACTCTGAAGAAAGGAAGAGAAATGGTTCACCTAGACCTGGCTTTAAAGGCTCATCTCTCCATCTCTTTCCCTCTCTGTGTTTATTCTTTTCTTGTTTTCCTTCCTGCTTTTCTGCAAATTTGTATTGCATAGGTACTAACTTTAAAGCACCCTGTAAGGCATTAAAGTAAAATCCTTATTTTTGACAGCTTATTCGGTCATTAAACATGTGCAACTTTATTTCAATTTCTTTACATTTTATCTATAACATTTCTAAAAGTTCTCAATAAAAACATGTTTTCAAATACCCAAAGTGGAATTTAGATCACATTCTGTTCTCTCTACACGAGTCAAACAGTACAAAATTTAGGCTTCCAGAATATGTAAACACAGGGAGTGTTGTGGCGCAGAAGGTTAAACTGCAGCTTGTGATACCTGCCTGCTGTTTCAAAGAACTGGTTCGAGTCCAGCTGTTCTGCTTCCAGTCCAGCTTCTTGCTAATGTATCTAGGAAAGCAGTAGATGACGACCCAAGTATTGAGTCCCTGCTATCTAAATGGAAGACTTAGATGGAGTTCCTGGCTCCAGGTTTGGACGTGGCCCAGCCCTGGCTATTGGAGGAGTAAACAGCCATTTGAGGAGTAAGCATCAGGTGGAAGATCTTCCTGTCTTTCTCTGTCACTCTGCCTTTTGAATGAATAAATACATAAGTCTCTTTAAAAAGAATGTTTTAAAACATAAGTAATTGTTTTAATACTACCACTTGTATTTGCTAAGAACAATCATGGAGGAGATGTACCAGCCCTTCCCATGGATGGGAGCTCAGCATTGTGATTTCTCACAAGTCTAAGCAGGGAATAGGATTTCAAGATTCAAAGGGAAGGGAAGTTCATAGGGGATCATTAGCATTTTAGCCATAGTAGTCAGCAGTGTGTGGAACTCTGCATCAACCTCATCAGGTAAGGAGATGGACAATCATCTCACTAATACCATAAAGAGGAGTAACATAAAGTGGTCAGAGCATGCTTCCTGAAGTCCCATCCCATAGGACTGCTTGTGGGTGTTTGATCTAATTGAAAATTGTTTGCTTAAATACTTCAAGATGTGAATCAGAGAAGGGGCTGGTGTTTCCAGGCAAAAATAATGCATAGCTGCAAGATACATACAATCTTGCATTCCAATCAACAGCATTGGACCTACATTCAAATTGTACTAATAGCAGCAATTAGTATCAACAAATTTCCTTTCTGAAGTTTTTATTTCAAAAGACAAAGAAAAAAAATCTCGTTTCAATTTTATATTTGTTGGGATATCCCCAATACTATTCAGAATGGAATTCCTAGGAATCCTCCATATAAAAATTTCATTTTTCAGGGGGCTAGGTGCTGTGGCCCAGCGGGTTAAAGCCCTGGCCTAAAGTGCTGGCATCCCATATGGGTGCTGGTTCAAGACGCGGCTACTCCATTTCGGATCTGCTATGGCCTGGGATAGCAGTAGAATATGGCCCAAATCCTCAGGCCCCTGCACCCATGTGGGAGAACCGGAAGAAGCTCCTGGCTCCTGGCTTCGGATTGGCGCAGCTCCAGCTGTTGTGGCCAATTGTGGAGTGAACCATCGGATGGAAGACCCCTCTCTCTATCTACCTCTACCTCTTCCTCTACCTCTACCTCTACCCCTACCCTACCCCTACCCCTACCCCTACCCCAACCCTTACCCTTACCCCTACCCTTACCCCTACCCCTACCTCTACCTCTCTGTGTATCTCTGTCTTTCAAATAAATAAAATAAATCTGGGGCCGGCACTGTAGCACAGCAGGTTAATGCCCTGGCCTGAAGCACCGGCATCCCATATGAGGGTTTGAGTCCCGGCTGCTCCACTTCCAATCCAGCTCTCTGCTGTGGCCTGGGAAAGCAGTGGAAGATGGCCCAAGTGCTTGGGCCCCTGGACCCACATGGGAGGCCAGGAAGAAGCTCCTGGTTTCTGGCTTCACATTGTTGCAACTCTGGCCATTGCGGCCAACTGGGGAGTGAACCATCGAGTGGGAGACCTCTCTCTCTCTCTCTGCCTCTCATCTGTCTGTGTAACTCTGATTCCAAATGAACAAATAAATCTTTAAAAAAATAAATAAAATAAATCTTTTTTTTTTTTGACAGGCAGAGTGGACAGTGAGAGAGAGAGACAGAGAGAAAGGTCTTCCCTTGCCGTTGGATCACCCTCCAATGGCCGCTGCGGCCGGCGCACTGCGCTGATCCGATGGTAGGAGCCAGGTGCTTCTCCTGGTCTCCCATGGGGTGCAGGGCCCAAGCACTTGGGCCATCCTCCACTGCACTCCCTGGCCACAGCAGAGGGCTGGCCTGGAAGAGGGGCAACCAGGACAGAATCCGGCGCCCCAACCGGGACTAGAACCCGGTGTGCCGGCACTGCGAGGTGGAGGATTAGCCTAGTGAGCCGCGGCGCCGGCCTAAAATAAAACTTAAAAAAATTACTTTTCAAAACATTATATAGGGGCTGGTGCTATGGCACATCCCATTTAGGCACCGGTTTGGGTCCTGGCTGCTCCACTTCAATCCAGCTCTCTGATATGGCCTGGGAAAGTAGTAGAAGATGGCCCAAGTCCTTGGGCCCCTGCACCAGTGTGGGAGACCCAGAAGAAGTTCCTGGCTCCCGATTTCAGGTCAACTCAGCTCCGTCCATTGAAGGCATTTGGGGAGTGAACCCGCAGATGGAAGACCTCTCTCTGTGTCTCTACCTTTCTCTGGAACTCTGTCTTTAAAAAAAAAAAAAAATTGTATGTTCTCACATTGCATTTGGACACTAGACAACCCAATAAGAAATGGGATTTGTTTGGCTTTCATTGTTATGTTTATTTTATATGAAGATGAAACCCAGTTATTGATTTTCTTGACTTTCAAATCTGATGATAGAATAACATCAACGTGGTTTATACAGTCCACCTAAGGTAATTTCTGCCCTACCTATTCTTAGTAATTAATGAATAAAAACTGTCTGTCACATATGTAAATACAGTTGTATATACACCATCCAAGTCTTGCATTAAGTTAAAGGTCTGTACCTGTTTTATCTTTATGTAACTTTTGCTATTAAACTAAGAATATAAACCTTATTACTTGATGTTCAACTAACAAAATTAAAAATAAAACTGAGAAAATTAAATCACTTCTTGAAACTCAACTAAATATTGAACTGACGGCCTCTATTGCTTTCTAATACACACATTTAATTTAAACAGGATATGTACCAAAGACCCTGTGGTCTCAGGTTTTTTTCTTCACTAGAATCTCATCCAGGCACTGAAATTGAAGGGTTGGCCTGAGGTGATTCAAAGGATGGAATGAGACTTGATCCAAAAATTAATTTAAGTAAACTAGTCCTTTGGAAGGGTGCATAAATTCACATGCAACAGGTTGGTGGGGTATAAAACCAGAAGTTGTTTTAAGAATACATACTTGCTGATAGAGTCCTATTCAGCTGCTTTCGCATTGTTTTTAAAATCTGGAGGAATTTACACGATTCACTAATATAAATAATTCTAGTATCCTGCCTTATTCTACAAGTTCACAAGTAAATTTTGCATACATAGTTTGTATTACTTTCAGAAAAATATTATTTCCTCCAATTTTATGTTAAAATCAATTTTAGAGAACAGTTTGCTTTTAGAATATGTCATCAAACACAGTAAGTTGAGTCCACAAGTCACAGCTTGTCTGGAACATAATTGGGTGAAATCTTATAGCTAGAATGAAATTCACAGCATCACCATTGGAGAAGTCTATCAAAGTCCCCATTTGTTCACTATATCCTTGTCTGATCAAATCCATTTGACTCTCAAATTTTCTAATTCCAGGGAGTGACATGATGACAGGAAGCAGCTGGTAAAAGGACCCAAGATACTTATTGTCTTTCATGTAATTACAGGCAGTATTCTAGGAAGATTCAAAGGGATTTTATACAATTATATTTCATTATGATATCATAGATTTTCCCCCCAGAATGGATAGTCAAAATCTATAACATCCTTATTGTAAAAATATCAATGCCCAGTTTCTTTACAAGAACAAATTACAAAAACATCTAAGGCAGCATAAATCCACTCTATTAGACTTTTTTTTCCTTGTAGTCAGTTAAGAATTATTATGAAGCTAAGATTACACATATATAAATTACAAAATGCAAGACCTGCCACCATAACACACAATCAATCAAACATATTTTTCTTTTCTAGAAATGACCACACATGTTATATATTACCTATATGATTTTTACATCAACCTTATAAGGTGACAATGGCTGGTATTTTACTTGATGAAATTGATTCTAAGCCTTTTAAAGTTACTTATGGTAGCAGATTTGGTCAACAGAAATAGAACCAGATTTTTTAACAACTAAAGTCAACTTCTTCTTTTTGGTCCTTAATAAGAAATAGGAAAATAACTTTTTTTAAAGTTATATATTTTCATTAGTAGAATGCCCTTCAATATTCTTCATGTAAAGAATTACAAGGTGTTTCTAATACTTGTACTTTATACATAATTTTTCCAAAATTTAAATCTCCTTATTATATTTATTGAACCATGAAAATCTACATAAATTCAGTGAAAAAGAAAAGAAATATTAGCTTATTTGTTCAGTTTTATCTAAAACTAGATATAAGTGGACCAAATAGAATAAACTATTGCTTAATTGTTGTTAAATTTCATATTCTAATGAAGACAATGTCATTCTCATTGGAGAACATGCTATTTTTTTGTTTTGTTTTAGGAGTGAACATTTTAGTACCATAAGCTAATTAATTGAATGTTATCTGTAAATAAATAAACATATGTAACACCTTTGGAAAAGATAGAAAATACTGTGCCAATCTGAATTAAGAAATAAATATTCATATGAAAATAGTGTGATTTTATAGTATTTAATTCACATCAGTCACATAAAAAGAACATTTTGGTCACATTAGAAATATCTCAGACATTTGATTCGAAGTAGCAAGCTGATTCAAGGTAGCTTATACTAAAAAAGAAGACAGTATTAGAATGTATAATGTTGTCTTACACAGTCTTAGGGCAGGGAATATAAACTACCACATTTGAGGCAAACTTTATGTCTGAATCATGTTTTTATGTTTTCTTGCTTTCTCTTACTGATGAACAGTTTTTCCTCGGTTTCTCCGCAGACTCAACTATAGAAAAAAAAGACTCAACTATAGAAAAGTCATTTTAATTAACCGGAAAAAGCTTCACTGGCATTCTTGATCCCCACTGAGAAATGATGATTGGTCAAATATAGCAGCATTTTCTTCCCTGAATCTCCTCACCATGTTCTAAAAGGAAATTTCAGTAACAAACTAAAACTGGTGACCAAGTCTTGTTCTTTAGGGTTATGGATCAGGCAGATATCCATCCCCCTCCCTGCCTCCTCACCAAAGTATGTATTACTACATAGTATTCAACCAATTCAAAGTTATTCTTGGCCAATTATCTCTGATACTCACAAAGAAAATATTTTTCACACAAGGTCAAATTTAACAGCATCAAAAAGTATAAGTGTTTTATTTCTGTATTTTGGTTTGTGTATTTTTTATTTTTAAAATTTTTTATTTTTTATTTAATAAATATAAATTTACAAAGTACAACTTTTGCATTGTTGTGGCTTTTTCCCCCATAACCTCCATCCCATCCACAACCATCCCATCTCCCAATCCCTCTTCCATCCCATTCCTCATCAAGAATCATTTTAAATTATCTTTATATACATATGATCAACTTAGTATACACTAAGTAAAGATTTCAACAGACTGCACCCACACAACTGCACAAGATATAGAGTACTGTTCGACTAGTAGTTTTACCATTAATTCTCATAGTACAACACATTAAGGATAGAAATCCTGGTGGGGAGCAAGTGCACAGTGACTCCCATTGTTGATTTAACAATTGACACTCTAGTTTATCACCCGAGGCTCTTGCCATGAGCTGTCAAGGCTATGGAAGCCTCCTGAGTTCACCAACTCTGACCTTATTTAGTCAAGGCCATATCACAGTGGAGGTTCCTTCCTCCCTTCAGAGAAAGGTGCCTCCTTCTTTGATGGCCTGTTCTTTCTGCTGAGATCTCATTCACCAAGATCTTTCATTCAGGTCGTTTGTGCCACAGTGTCTTGGCTTTCCATGTCTGCCAGACTGTCCTGGGCCTTTTATCCAGATCCGAATGCCCCAAGGGTTGATTCTGAGGCTGGAGTGCTGTTTAGGACATTTGCCATTCTATGAGTCTGCAGTGTATCCTGCTTCCCTGCAGGATCATTCTCTCTCTTTTAATTCTGTCCTTCATTATTTGCAGACACTGTTCTTCTTTGTGAAATCTCTTTGACACTTAACCTATCTTTTTGATCAGTTAGGTACTTCAACTGATCACTTTAACAAATGAGATGGCATTGGTACATGCCTCCTTGAAGAGATTGAGTTGGAATCCCTTGGCACATTTCTAGCTCTACCATTGGATGTAAGTCCGAGTGAGCACATGCCGAACTGTATATCTCCTCCCTCTCTTATTCCCATTTCACATGAGAAGACTAATACCACATTTTAAAATTTTGTAAAATTCAGTAATGTGAATTGTTTAGTAAAATTAATTTTAAGATACATGGAAGATATTGCCCTGAGAACTTTAGAGAATTTTAGAAAAGAAAATTGGGAGGATTTTCTGATCCTCCAAAAGTTTGTTCATTCTGGGTTGTTTATCTTATACTAGATATGTTTTCAATGCTCATTGTCAATTATCCCCCCAAAACATCTAGTAGGTAGTAAATCATTTATACCAGAGATGACTCATTAACTCTCCCAAACCTGGTCCTCACTTCATCTTTAGGAACAGGATTTTCATGTTCCTGGAGATTCCAGTGAGCCTAAAAATATCACTTTCAGTATCTCCTTTGTAGATGATGGGGGTAGGAGGGCTTGGAGAGTGGATATTTATATATGAGGGCAAGCTGTGAGAGGTATTTCCAGAAAAAGTTTTCCATTGAGGTAGACATTTAGCATGATGGTTAACCCTTCATGTGGGAGACCAGGACAGAATTCTTAGCTCCTGGCTTTGGCCTGGCCCAGACCTGGTTATTGAACCCATGTTGGGGAGTGAGCCAGCAGATTGAAGATTTCAGTCTTTCTCTCTCTCTCTCTCTCTCTCTCTCTCTCTCTCTCTCTCCCCCCTCCTTCCTTCCCTCCCCCACCCTTCTATCTCCCCCTTCTTTTCCTCCCTCCCTCTCTCTCTGGCTCTCTAACATTCAAATAAATATATTTTTTAAAACAATAAGTCTTGGGATGTCTGCTTCCCATATTGGAGTGCCTTCGTTCAAGTCCTGGTTGCATTCCCATTTCCAGCTTCTTGCTAATGTTCACACAGGGAGACAGCAGGTGATAGTTCTAGTACTTGAGTCACTGCCACCCTTGTGGTATTCAGATTGGGTTCTGGGCTCCTGACTTCATTTTGGCCCACTCTCAGCTGTTGCAGGTATTTGGGGAGTGAACCATTGGATGGAAGACGTGTGTGTGTGTGTGTGTGTGTGTGTGTATGTGTGTGTGTGGTCTGCTTTTCTGTTTCCTGTGTCCCTCTCTGCCCCCTCTCCCCATTCTAAAAGAAGTCTCAATGAGGCTTCCATTCTGGCTGTGACTGAGTAGTCGACTGATCCTTGACTTGCCTTCTCATTATGGCAAAATAGAAAACTATCCCCTAAACCAATAGAATTGAGAAACAGTGTGTCAGACAGCTTTTGATAAACATTGAACTTTACACAGAGCAGGACTGTCATCTTTGGGAGTAAGGAATATTGAAGATGGGTGCTGCATTTACCCAGACTTTCTGAATGGAGGTACTTTCTTGCCTCAGTGTAGAACTGGAGGGGAGAGGGTGATGGTGGGGCTCAAGTAGCACAGTAGTCTGCCTGAGCTACAGAGTCAGAAAGGAGCGCTACTGCAAGGATGGGCCTAGGTGACTTTTTGACTTTTTTTTTCTTTCTTTTTTTCACTGTGGAAGACTTTTTTTCGTTTTTATTTAATGAATGCAGTTTTTCATAGATACAACTTTAGGAATATAGTGGTTTTCTCCCCCATACCCACCCCCCCACCCCCAGCTCCCATCCCATCTCTCTCTCCATCTCCCATCTCCTTCATTAGGGTTCATTTTTAGTGTGACTTTATATATAGAGGACCAGCTCCATGCTAAACATATACTTCAACAATTTGCACCCCCCCACACACACATCATATAGAGTACAGGTTGAGGAGAAAATTTTCAGTCAATTCTCATATTACAATTCATTAGGGACAAAGGTCCTACATGGGGAGCAAGTGCACAGTGACTACTGTTGTTCCTTTAACATTTAACACTCTTTTTTATGATGTCAGTGATCATCCAAGGCTCTTGCCATGGGCTGCCAAGGCTATGGAAGCCTTTTGTGACCATAGACTCCATCGGTATTTGGACACAGCCATAAGCAAAGTGGATATTCTCTCCTTTCTTCAGAGAAGAGTGTCTCCTTCTTTGATAACCCTTTCTTTCCTCTAAGATCTCACAGAGATCCTCAGTGTAGGATCTCACAGAGTCTTGGCTTTCCATGTCTGAAATGCTCTCGCATGGCCTAAGTGTCTTTATGGACATTTGGTGTGTGGCGAAGGTCTTAACTGTGTAGGGTGAACCTCTATAAAGCTTACCAAAAAACAGTCACTATGGAGCTTTGAATACGTAAGAGACACCATTGGTTCCACAGGTATGTTCCACAGGCAAGTGTTAGTATTCTGGCCCAGACAGACTGAAGGGAGCTCATTGAGAACCACAGGCATTCAGTTGACATGGCCATGTGTTTGGATTGAGAAACAGTCATGCCTTGGAGCTGAGGACAAAACCAAGATAGAGTAGAACAGTCCCGACAAAGAATAAACTAGCTCAGACAGATTTAAAAGCCCACAAAATAACTTAACTGCCAGTAGAAAAACTTGTTTTTTATTTAAAAGCTGTTTAATAGTTAATAAATGTAGTGATCAAACCTTCAGAAAGATAGATAAATGATAGGGAGAAACAGAGAGAGACCCTAAGCCTAGATCATCTTTCTTCTGATGGTAAAAGAGATTGTCTACTGGGTGTGGCATTCTGGTACAGTATGTTAGGCTAGTACTGATAATGCCAGCATCCCATTTCAGAGTGTCAGTTTGAGTCCCAGCTGCTCCACTTCCAATGCAACTCCCTGCTAACTGTGCCTCAGAAGACAGTGGATGATGGCCCAAGTACTGATACCCAAAGGGGAGATCCAGATGCAGTTCAAGGCTTCTGGCTTCTGCCTGTCCCAGCCCTGGTTATTGTGGCCATTTGGGGAATAAACCAATGGATGGAAGATTGATGTTTCTTGTTGCTTCTCTCTCTCTCTCTCTCTTTCTCTTTCAATTAAATAATCTTTTTTTAAAAAAAGATATTTTCCATGTGTTCTAACCAATTCACACATACATGCAAAATAAATACAATAATGGATGAGAGAATTAGTGTTTGCAGTGGGGCATCATCCACTAATATAAGCTAACATATAGTGCTGCTTTATCAGTTTCCTTTTATTTGTAGCTTTCTGCAAGTTTTTAATAACTTTTTTATTTTGCAAGTGAGCCAGATAAGTTATTGGGAACATCGTCTAAAATGTTGTCTGGAGAGAAGGCCTGGTCTAAGCCACATCTGGTAAATTGAGCCCTTTTTAGAATGTAACGGCTATGTGTACAAGGGGTCTTCTAAAGTTTCATGAAAAATCTGTATAATAAAAAAAAAGCTCACAGATTTCAACATTTTTGTACCAAAATAAGCTTATGTTCTAATTATTTTCCATGAACTTTTTGAAATACTCTTGTATCTGAGCAACCCGTGGGCAAATTATGTTGACCTGTAAAATTAACCATCAAAATGTGATTTTCTGTTTTTATGCAGTAGTCATATATACCAATATAAACAGATGGTTTTAAAATTGAAGAGTGAGTCAGATAAAAGAAAACCGAAAAGAAGTTGATATTTGTTAAAGCTGAGTACGCACCAAAATATATAGATGAAAAATTCCAAAATAATAAGTTTAAAATGATTATAATTGTGAAAGGACTTAAGACAAATAAGTACCAACTACTCAAAAAATAAAATTAGTCATAACTTGGATCTAAGTATTGATCAATATTATTCTAAGCAAGTAGAGAATTAAGATATTTATATAATGATTTTCATATGTTTTTCCCTCACTGGAAAAATTACAACTACAGATAAATGATATAATGAATAGCATGGTTAATGATATGCAATTTAGATTTTTAAAGATTTATTATTTATTTGAAAGGCAGAGTTACAGAGACAGGGAGAGGGAGAGACAGGTAGAGAGAGTAAGAGAGATCTTCCTTCTGCTGATTTACCCCCCAAAATGGCCACAACCGCTGGGGCTGGGCCAGGCCGAAGCCAGGAGCCAGAAGCTTCCTCCAGGTCTTCCATATGAGTGCAGAGAACCCAAGCACTTGGGCCATCCTGTACTGCTTTCCCAGGTACATTAACAGGGAGCTGGATCAGAAGTGGAGCAGCTGGGGCTTGAACCAGTGTCCATATGGGATGCTGGCAGGACAGCTTAACTCATTATGCCACAATGTTGGACCCATAATTTAGATTTTAATCTATTTTTTTCTCTATTTGTCAACACTGCTTCAAATTTCCATATACAATCTTGAAAAATACATACATTTCAGAGTATCTAAGGAATGTAACATGCAATACATTGTGTGAAAGATTTAAATTCTGTGCTGTTATTGTTTCTTATCAATGACTCTTAAAGAAATTGAAATATTTCATCTGGATAATTTATGTTCTCTTGTTAACTCTTCCATCTGATAGTTCATGTCTTGATGATGGAGTAAAATTTTTTAATGGGAGCTCCGCAATAAACTATTCTCTCGTGAATCCAATCATGATTTTATACACTCTCTAGCAAGTCTTAGAATAATATGAAATTCAGTGGTTTGCGTATTTGCCTGTTTATTTTTTTCTTTGTGATTCCTTGTCCTATGATCACCCATTTCTAATTTTATTCTTTGCATTAACAGGAAGTTGACACATTTTCATAGGTTTGTGTTATTTATAAAACTTCTGCAAAATGTGCTTGTTTCTTTACTATGTCTTTTGTCAAAATCCTCATTATTGTAACTGGGTGTTAGTTGTCTCTGCCTTTCTTGCCCTGACTCTCATGACTTAGCTTTATTCAGTATGCGTTTTTCCCCTTGAGCACAATCTGAACCTGATTTTCAGATTTTATGCTGCTGCTATTTAGAGCAACCTGGAAGACATTTGTATAACACATACATAAGGAATGTCTGTAGAGTGTGATTACTTGAGCCTTTCTGTTCCGTGGTATTCCATGGACATTATCTCAGAGTTAATCTGGATCCTACTGACTCTATATTGAAATTTTCATGCAGTTAAACCAGAACAAAACTGTATCCAGTTAACAATACCACTAGTTATAACCAATGCATTACATTTTAGATTTTAATGTTCTTTTTAAAGATTTGAAAAGCATTGCTAAGATTTTTTTTTCTTCCTTGTTTTTGATGCTTTTGTTTGAAATACTCATCTCATATTTTTTGGGGGGAGGTTCCTAAAAGCATTTTTTTCCAGACCTGTAAATGTAGCTAAATAACATGTTTCTGATGTAGACTAACATATAGAAATATATTTGATTAGCATGGAAAACTAATGTTCAGGATCTGTCTGCACCTAAGTTCTTTGAATTTGATCAAGCATTAGAACAAACTGACACTGTATCTTGGGATACTTAATGCTTTAGAAGGTTTATAATAAAGGCTATCACTAGATAAAATTTAGATGTTTTATCGCTTGATGAATATAATTAAAGGATGATTACATTCTATGGTGTGTAGGGTAAACTTGTGTGTCAATGACCAGAGCATATATTTTGGTATCACTGACATTCTACATTTTTCTGTGGTTGCTGCAAAATAATTTTTCACTTACCCTGAGTAAGTTTACTTTATTTTTGCAAATTATGCAATCAAAGAGGAAATACAAAATCTATTTTAGAGAGAGAAAGAGATAGTAACAGAAAGTTCCCATGTGCTTGTTTAGTCCTAAAGCTCCCAAAATGGCCAGGGCTGGGCCTGGGCCTAAGCTGGGAGCAGGAATGCAATCCAGGTCTCCCATATAGGCGGCAGTAATCCAATTGCTTGGGTCATCACCTTCCAGGGTCTGCATTCGCAGGAAGTTGGAGTCAGAAGCCGGAGTCATGAATCAAAATCAGGTACTCAGGTTGGATGCAGGAGTATTAACTGCTATGCTAACAATATTAACTGCTAATTGCCCATCCCAAGTATGTAACTGAATGTAAACACTAAATTGTTTTTGTTCTTTTAGAGTTGTCTTTAAATGGTGCAGCGAATGCTAGAGCTCCCTTTCCTCTCTCAAGTTCCCTCAGTGTGAACTGAGAATTCCTAAGCACATTATGGACTCCAATGCCTCTCTGCCTGAGAATACCTCTGAGAACCAAAACAACCTCTCCCATCAGTTATGTAAGACTGAGAAATTGGAATTTACCATTACCAGTTATGCAATTCAGCCATGGAATGCCTTGTGACTGTGTACACATTCTTTGCACAGATCTTTGCTGGATTGCTCTGGACTGCTGCCTTGAGAAATCAACTAATACAAACCCTTGTTTTCTAATATCCCGCACTCTAGAGGCAGGTCCATAAGTCATGAATATGGTAAACTCATTTCCGTAATGCCATTTCAAAATTGCCTGTGTGGTGCTTCATGTGGTTGCACGTTGGTGAATAAAACTTCATACAATAGACATTTTCTTTCTTTGAGGGGATGTTTTATAAATCAATCTTAATTATGCACACAAACCCTTCTCCTAAATCCTTGCCTCAATCTCTGCTTTTGGGGAAAATGAATCTAAAGTAAGGACATTGAAAAATGTATTAATTAAAGATTAAACAGTCATTGTTATATGAGGGTACTTCAAAAAGTTTGTGAGAAATAGAATTAAGAGGTAAGTTTATTTTGGTGCAGAAATATTTTGAAATCTATACATACAAGGAATCTTTATAAAGTTTGTGAAATCTATATTATGAAAAACAATACATAATTTTAAAATTTTTGCAGCAAAATAATTCCAGTTTTCCACAAACATTTTGAAATACCCTTGTCGAATATCATAAGATTGAAGAGCAAAGTGAAAAGAATGAATCCTTTAGTGATGATCTAGCTCCGGCTTGTCATTTACTTCTTTACAGGTTAATTATCTGAAAATCATAGAGTTTAAACATTGTGTGTGAGACCCGACAGACTCAAACTGAGAATCAAGGAGCAAATCTTAATTTCTATCACTCATATCTTATAGTAGTGGTAGGGTATAATTTTATTTGACCATATTTATGGTAACAAAAATTTTTATAGGAACTTGATGAGTTAGCTATGAAATGCATGACTTAATAATGGATATACCAGTTTACTTAACCATAAAGAACCTTGATGTTTATCAGTTGCTGTGGACTAAATTATAGCTCCCTCTAATTAATGTGTTCCCTCAAACCCCAAAGTAACACTATCTAGTCAGCAGGTCTTTGGAAAATAAATAAAATTAAATGAGGTCATAGGGTGAGCTGGTGAGCTCTATCAGACAGGACTATGACCTTATAAAAAGAGGAAGAGCTCTCTCTGTATCTGTCTCTATGACATGTGGATACGGTGAGAAGGCTGTCATCTGAAAACTGGAAGAGAATCTTCAGCAGACCTCTGCCATGTTGGCACCCTGACTTTGGATTTCCAGCCTCCAGAATTATGAGAAAATCTTTTCCTGTTATTTAAGACACCCAGTCTACAGTATTCTGTTATAGTAGCCTGAGATGACTAAGATAGTCATCCATGTCCCTTATGTCTCTCTCCTTACCATTCACTTCTGTTCCCATATCCTTTGCATTAACTTCAATATAATCTACAGTGTTCGTTGCTGCCAGTCCATCTGATATGGATATGGTTATCTTCTTTTCTTTGAATATCTTCGTTTCTTTCAAATTTCAAGCTACAGATAATGGAGCATCCAGCCTGCTCCTACAGGCATCTGGGGGCCTCTTAGGGGTGGGATTAGCCAGAAAACATTCAGAAGAGTTACCATGAGTAGGGTCAAATGTTTGCTTATGTGAGAAGGTATTCATATGCATACTACACATAGGCAAGACAATGTTTCATATAAATATCCAACCAGTTTGAGTCCCAGCTGCTCCACTTCTGATCCAGCTCTCTGCTGAGGCCTGGGAAATTAATAGAAATAGCCAACCTTCACTGGGGAATCATGCCTAGGTTCACCAAAGGTGACTGTTTAGGTCATCACAACTCCTGGGCTTTCACATGGTGTCCCACAAAAGCAATCATTTGATTTCCCCTATTCTGGCACACTTAAGGTTACACATTGACAACAAATCTACCATGGGATCCAGATATCTGAATCCTAAATCACTATGTCTATGTCAGTTGATTCCTTCCATACCTTGATTAACAAAGTGATTAATATTTTTGCTTTCTCACACACAAAAAAATTTGCTGAAGCCCAAAAGAAGCTTTATTTTTTTAAAAAAAAGATTTATTTTATTTATTTGAAAGTCAGAGTTACACAGAGAAGGAGAGGCAGGGAGAGAGAGAAGTCTTCCATCCACTGGCTCACTCCCCAGTTGGCCACAAGGGCCAGAGCTGCGCAGATCCAAAGCCAGGAGCCAGGAGCCAGGAGCCAGGAGCCAGGAGCCAGGAGCCAGGAGCCAGGAGCTTCTTCTGGGTCTCCCACATGGGTGCAGGGGCCCAAAGACGTGGGCCTTTTCTATTGCTTTCCCAGGCCGTAGCAGAAAGCTGGATCGGAAGTGGAGCAGCTGGGACTCAAACTGACACCCATATGGGATGCTGGCACTGCAGGCAGTGGCTTTATCTGCTAAGCCACAGTGCTGGCCCCATAAGCTTCATTCTGCCTTAGGAAGAAATTATAGCACTTGTAACATATACACTTATTCATTCTATCTGCTTTTTGGAAAAAGGAGAAGAAAATAGAAACACTTTCCCAGATGGTGGCTCACTCTGTGTTGCAAATTGAATTGTGCCATTCTCATTGGAATTTCTGTGTTGAATTCTGAACCCCTAGTACCCTCAAACGTAACTGCAGTTGGGTATGGGTCTTTATCAAAGTAGTCAAGTTAAACAGGCCATTAGGGTGGGTGTTGGTCCAATAGAACTGATGTCCCAATAAAAAGGGGAGAATCAGAGGCTGAAAAATACTAAGGAGAACATGATGTGATGAGAAAGGCAGAACTTGACAGGATATTTCTATCATCTAAGGAAAGCCAAACACAGCGTCTGCCAGACAAACACAGAAGCTAGGGGAGAGGCATGGGGCAGATTCTTACTGCCCTCAGAAGAAACCGCCACCCAAATTTTGATCTGGGACTTTGGGCCTCCAGACCTATGAGATAATTAATGTTTGTGGTTTAAATCAGTCAGTTTGTGGGTGTTTTGACAGTCCTAGGAAATGAATGCCCCTATTCAAAGACTGACTGAAGAATTTCTTGTTAATGCATCATTAACAGTCCCCATACAGCAAATGCTGAGTTCTCAGGTCCTGCTACCCAAGACTTCCTGCTGCCCACAGGTTCCTGCATTTGCATTGACCAACCACCTGTTTTCATTGGTTCCTTCATACTTCCACCTTCTTTTCCTTGCGCCTCACTTGGTTAGCTCCCTCCTCCGGACTCATGGAGATGGGGGGGGGGGGGACAGGAGAAAGTGGGGAATTTGGGGGAGGAGATGGCTTATTGTGGCCTGCCTGTAGAGAGCCTGCTCCTCTCAGCCTACAGATCGGCTCAGAGTGAACTCTCCCCAAGGCCACAGTATTTCAGAGAAAAACAGGAAAATTAGTTTCATTTGGAAATGACAGTTTGCAGCTTGTAATACAGATCTGGAAGTAAAAAGAGGGAAATGAAATAGAAGTACAGACCTGGGAATCAGTGAAATTCTGAGAGTGGATGAGACGTCACAGAAATTCTCTAGATTCAATAAAAAAGATAGCTGTGGGCAGAACCCAATAAAACGACATTGAGAGGGCAAGGAGAATAATAAAATACAAATGCAAACTGACATTTATTAGCCACCTATTAAGTGGTGGGCACTATAAAGATAATAAGAATTAACATTTTGAATCCTTACTAGATGTCAGGCACCATCTTTACTGCTTTTCAAATATTATCTAAACTTGCTCAAAAACTATAATCGGACAAGTACTATTATTATCCTCATCTCTTCATTGAAGAAACAGAGGCTCTTAGAAGTTACTTAGCAAGCAACAGAGAGCAAGTATGCAAAGCTGGGTTCTCAGGACTATAGAATATGGCTGTTGAGTAAGCAGTTATAAGCTCCAACCACCAATAGGCTAGGTTCATGTGAATTTACATATATGGCCTCCCATAAATATCAGAAAGATTCTTTGATGTGAGTCCAGATAAATAATTCCTATAATGCAGACTGATGCTAGGTTAAGCAAATTGTCCAAAGGTTCAAACTAGTAAAGAGCAATGATGGAAATGCATATAACAATAGATGAAATCCAAATGAGGCCTGTGATCAAATTAATAGGATTATACCAATGTCGTTTCCAAGTTTAAGTATTGTATTATGGTTCTGGATGATGTCTTCTTTGTAGAAAACTGGATAAAGGATAAACAGTACATCTTTGCACTATTTTGGAAACTTCTGAGTAGTCATATTATTTCAAAATTTTAAAAAGTTAAAATAAATGCAATGTTTTTAAAAATGTGCTTGATTGTAACCTAGTTTGTTCTGGCCTTGAGGTATGCACACTTTTACAGAATGGCACAATATACTTTTTCAAGAGGCCAGGAGTGGGCAATGGAGCGGGAAAATATAAAGAAGAGAAAAAAGAGGTGTGAGAAAGAAAAAAGAAAACATGAAGATTTATAAACACCATGTGGCATTCACTGTGCAGTTAGGCATTTTAAATGTGTTCTTGGTCCCTCCACAGTGACTCTCTGAGGTGAGTATTGTAACTGTTTTTATACTAAGGGCAGATTCTGACTTTAGGGAGATTGAGCCATATAGGCTGTTAATATCAGAACCAGAAATAACAACTTTGGACTCTGAAAACCTTGACTCCACAGCTTTTGAGATTTCTATTATCAAAACTTCCTGGAGAACCTAAACAGAATCATAGAAGCAGAAATTTTAGGGTTAAAATGGACACATGAAGACAGACAAATGAGAATTTTGGCCGGGAAACTGTGAAGTTTCTAAATGAAGTAGATTCAAGACATGACAGAGAAAAAAAAAAAAAGAAAAAGAAAAAGTTTTGCAGTTTAAAAGGTCAATAGTGGCGAAAGTATGCAGACATTCATTATAACTCTTTCATCAGGGAATTTGAAGGACAGAAAATAGACAGTAGGCAGAGTTGAAGGCTCAAGGGGAGCTTTCCAAAGGTAGAAGAGGGTAGGAAAGGCTAGGATATGGGTCTCTCTTGAAAGGAAGGAACTTATAGATATATAGCAATGAAACACCTGGATGCAAACTGATGAAATCTTTACTTAATATATACTAAATTGATCTTCTGTATATAAAGATAATTGAAAATGAATCTTGATGGGAATGGAATGGGAGAGGGAGCAGGAGATGGGAGGGGTGTGAGTGGGAGGAAAATTATGGGGGGGAAGCCATTGTAATCCATAAACTGTACTTTGGAAATTTATATTTACTAAATAAAAGTTAAAAAAAAAAAAAAAAAAACACCCTGGACTCCAAGCTGCTAATAGGCATCCTTTCTGCTCAATTGCCATTTGTGTTCCATGGAGGGCTATCCCAGCACCCAGCACATAAACATCCCAGGAATAAATACATGCATTTGTACTGATTTTTAAAAAATAGTCCTAAATGTTATCATTCAGTTCTCAGCTAACATAGCCTTGCTCTCATCAGACAGCTTGTCCAGGAAGTGCTCTGCCTTGAAGAGTCCTATACAAATTCAGCAGGGAGGGTTTCTAGTTGAGCACCAACCGAGCAGATTCAAATTTGCAAGCTCTGGAAGGACCTGAGGAGATAGCTGCACACAGCCCTGGAAGTTTAGGGTTGCCTGCTGTTTCTTCTAGGCAGCTGTCAGAGCTGATAAAACCTGTCATGCTTTCCTGGGCTGCGCAGCCATTTAATAGCAAAAAGACATCACCGTAGGAAGCACCGTCAAGAGGCATAACATTTTTGGAGATGGATGGATGGATGCTTTGTTGCATGTCCCTTCACAAGGACTTAAATGCTGATCCTTTCCCTGGAGGCATCCTCATCTACCCCCCCAGGAGCTGGCTTTGGAGCTGACCTCCCCAGGCAAGTCCAGAGTGTTTGATGGGCATTGTGCCACTTGCAGATGGAGAGATAAGAAAGCAAGGAGGTCAGGTGTGGAAATGTAAGACAGTGCATTAGTAACATTTAGCAGCAGGGCAATTCAGAAGGCCCAAATGTACTGGAGTTTCTAGATCTGTCGCACAAAGTGTTTTATTTCTTTTCAGGTGTCAAGCATAATAATTTTAAAAGCAGCTCCCACAACAGAGCCAATGGCTGGTTTGATTCAGGTGCCTGAAATAGGATGAAATAAACTTAGACTGTGCCGTGTTTTCAACTAGTTCCTTTTGCTTTGGAATGAGAAAAATCTTGTTTACTAAAAGAGTTGTGCAATTCTGTGTTTTTGTTATTCAAGGAGGACAGGTCCAAAGAATAATTAATTTAATGAGCTCTCATGGAAAGCATCTCATATGAAAGAGGAGTAGGTCCCCCCCCCCCCCCCCCCGCCCGACAGGCAGAGTTAGACTGTGAGAGAGAGAGACAGAGAGAGACAGAGAGACAGAGAGAAAGGTCTTCCTTTCTTTGGTTCACCCCCCAAATGGCTGCTACAGCCAGCACGCTGCACCGATCCGAAGCCAGGAGCCAGGTACTTCTCATGGTCTCCCATGTGGGTGCAGGGGCCCAAGCACCTGGGCCATCCTCCACTGCACTCCTGGGCCACAGCAGAAAGCTGGACTGGAAGAGGAGCAACCCGGACAGAATCCGGCGCCCCAACTGGGACTAGAACCTGGGGTACCAGCGCCACAGGCGGAGGATTAGCCTAGTGAGCCGTGGCGCTGGCCGAGGAGTAGGTTTCTTAATGAACAAGTTAGGCTCAAATGTGATTGAAGATTTCAAGGTCACAAAAATGTGTATGGTGAAATAATTATGTAGTCAGATAACTATTTCAGATTTCTGAGAAATACTCCTCGTCTTTCTGTTTATGTATACATTTTTATGCGTTTTCAATGCCCTCACCCTTCTTCAGTTTTAACACTATATAAATAGATGTAAATTACTTTTCATTTATGATATTTGGGGATTATTTCCTTTCCCAAATCTAGGAGTTGTGGTTTTTGTCAGTTCTGAGTAATTATCAGTCATCAGCCTTATAGCTTTCCTTTTTTATTTCTCACTTTCCTTCTATTCTCTTCATGTGGAACTCTGATTAGATATGTTGCAGCTTTCTGTATCTCACACATTCTCATTTTTTTTTTATTTCTTTCTCTCTCTCTGAAACACACCACATCATACAACCCAATTCAGTCTTGCAGTTCACTAAATTTTCCTTTAATTCTGTCTAATCTCAACTTAGTGAAACTAGTTTTTCTATTTGTTTTATAATTTTGCAGTGTGAACTCGTGGTCGATGAGATGAGATTTAATGTTGTGATTTGTGCCTCTAAGGAAAATTTGCCTTTGCTCTCCCAGGAAGCCTTTATATTTATTGTCATCTTGAGATTTTGGAATATTCAGGCAGTTTACAAATTGAGACAGAAATGCTAATTTTCTTTAATAGCTCATTTTATATATAAAATAAAGTTTTCCTGTCTACTCTTCCACTGGTGGTAAAACACTTCAAGAACTCTAGTTTTGTTTTTTTTTTTTTTTTTTTTTTTTTTTTTTTTTATGTGTTTGGTATAGGACGGGGACATATTAGCTTCAACTCTGGACTTTTTTAAATCCAACACTCCTATTCTGATCTCCAGGTGGACTTTAAATCTCAATTCCATTTTACCAAAATTGGAAAATACTCTTAGAAAACCTATAAATTCAGTTAACTACATTTTCCCCTTTGATCATCATTTTTAACAATCTGAAGATTTTCTTTGTGTTCTTGAGAACTCTCATATGATTTATTTTTTTTAAAAAAATATTTATTTTATTTATTTGAAAGACAGAATTAGAGAGAGGTAGAGACAGAGAGAGAGGTCATCCATCTGCTGGTTCACTCCCCAGATGGCGCCAATTCGAAGCCAGGAGCCAGGAGCTTCTTCGGGGTCTCCCACATGGGTGCTGGGGCCAAAGAACTTGGGCCATCTTCTACTGCTACCCCAGGCCATAGCAGAGAGCTGGATTGGAAGAACCTGCACCCATATCTGGTGCAAGCGCTTTAGGCCAGGGCATCAACCCACTGCACCACAGAGCTGGCCCCCCTCATATGATTTCAAAAACCTGTTTACTTATTGTGATCCTAAAAATACTCTGTTAAAAATGTTAGTATGTTTTATCCTCATTATTTGTGCCTATATGTATAATGGAATTTGTTGTAGAATGTTGGAGATCTCACCGGATATCTAGTTAGTCTAGTCTAGATCATTAGCTGGAGATATCACTAGAAATAGTAGCTCTTCAAATACTTTAAATTAAGAAGTAAGTAGAAATTTTCAAATATGGTATAAAGATGATGCTTTGTAGAAACTAGAATGTATAATAAGTTCATTAATTTGGCATCAACAAGAATTGGCAAATGCAGGAGTAGATTTTAGACCAAAAATATTGGAGATCATAATTTTGAATGATTTCTTTACATGAAATTATTCTGAATAGTTATTGAAATATTTTTCTGATAATAAGAAATTTTACCCAAATTAATTTTAATTACTTTCACTTTTGTTGCCATTTTACTTTAAATATGAAAATAGCCTGTATGAAAGATGAATTACCTTTGGATATTTTACTATTTATAGAAGAAAATAGTCCTAGTTTTGATCTTTGCTTTGCATGAAGCATTCTATTGTAAATTTAGGAAAGTATTGTTCATGTACCTCCTTTCCACTATACCCAGTAAGAAGATTTTAGGGATGAAAACAAAACAAAACAAAAATCATGAAATCTTTTTTAGATTCTACCTGTATCTTTCTTTCTAATATATTCTTTGCTGAAAATAATAATAATTATGTGTCCAATATCCATTTTGCACATGGTGAATAGCCTGAGATAAAGTGTGCCTTAAGACAGAAAGTATGAAAGACATTTCCCTGGAGGCACTGAGTTAATTATCATAATTCATTGGCTGGGTGTGACATCTGTCAGTTTGGAAAAGACCTTGGACTAGAAGCCAAGTTAGAGAATTACTTTGTTTCAATTTCTTCTCAACAGATTGAAAAATACTTGTTAAGTATTTTTAGTGGTGGAATGACAAATCTTGTAACTTAGTCTCCTACAGTCCAGCAGTATGTGATATTCCTAGAGATTGTTTGGTTCTGATAACAATGAATGAGGATTTTAGTGTAGATAGCATTACCAGCAACAATTCACATGTATGTGTTCAACTTCTGTGTACTTATTCAATTATTTATTCTTTCAAAAACTTTTAATTACTTTCCATGGATCAACTATTGTTCAGAAACACAGAATCAACAGTGAAATAATTTTACTCATGGGAATGAATGAATTTTGAACCCACAATTGACTGTTTTATACAACATATGGAAGCATTTATATCTAAGTCAGCATGGAGCTGGTGCTTTACCCCATTACCCTATGAGTTCAAGTTCAGAATAGGGGTTTTTTCTTCATAAGAAGATGATACTTTCAGTGTATTATTCAAATTGGAATAGGCCGAGAAATCACTTAAGAATCAGCCAGATATGATGAACTTTGCTGGATCAATAGCATATCTATTGTTAAACCAATTGGTTTTGGAGTACTGTTTATAAAGGGCTTGAACTTGCTCTTTAGTAGCCCACAGTCTACCCTACTCTCCTACATTCTTTATCTCAGTGCTTGAAAGTGTGTGTCCTAGAGAAACCCTTCCAATGTTCAAATCCCCAACTTCACTTGAGCAAATTACTTGTTTGTATTTCAGTTTATTTTAAAATAGAATAAAAAATTCCTAGCATATACTGTTGGTGTGAGGCTGAAGAAGTCAATAAATTCCAGTGTCTGGAATTTAGTGGCAGTGAACAACTATAATGCTACCCTGTTCTGTTTTCTGGCTTGTCTGGCCCTATTGGCTCTTGAATTTGTGATCTTTATCTTTATTTATTTATTTAT
The DNA here is from genome assembly GCF_964237555.1 of Oryctolagus cuniculus. Taxonomy (NCBI): domain Eukaryota; kingdom Metazoa; phylum Chordata; class Mammalia; order Lagomorpha; family Leporidae; genus Oryctolagus; species Oryctolagus cuniculus. Next base: position 30,842,699 of record NC_091451.1, on the reverse strand, counting down.
TTATTTGACAGGCAGAGTGGACAGTGAGAGAGAGAGAGACAGAGAGAGAGAAAGGTTTTCCTTTTACCATTGGTTTACCCTGCAATGGCTGCTGCGGCCAGCGCACTGTGCTGATCCGAAGGCAGGAGCCAGGTGCTTCTCCTGGTCTCCCATGTGGGTGCAGGGCCCAAGGACCTGAGCCATCCTCCACTGCCCTCCTGGGCCGCAGGAGAGAGCTGGCCTGGAAGAGGGGCAACTGGGACAGAATCCGGTGCCCCGACCGGGTCTAGAACCTGGTGTGCCGATGCCGCAGGCGGAGGATTAGCCTATTGAGCTGCGGCGCTGGTCAGTTGTCTTGTTTCTTAACAAAAAGATTTTTGAATAAAAAGTCTAGATGAAATATATCTCCGGTACCTTTGAGGATGAAAAATATAATTAGAAATGTTCTTTACAATTTAGGAGTTGGGGTGTGATGGATAAATGAAAACTGACAAAGTAAAGGGAAGCAGAAGAGGGAGTACTCAACTCTAACTAGGAATGTTACAAGGTTCTTGAGGGGCCAGTGCTCTGGCGCAGTAGGTTAATCCTCTGCCTGCGATGCCAGCATCTCATATGTGTGCTGGTTCTAGCCCTAGCTATTCCTTTTCTGATCCAGCTCTCTGTTATGTCCTGGGAAGGCAGTGGAAGATGGCCCATGCTCTTGGGTCCCTGCACCCACCTGGGAGACCTGGAAGAAGCTCCTGGCTTTTACCTTCAGATGGGCATAGCTCTGGCTGTTGCCACTATTTGGGTAGTGAACCACCAAATGGAAGACTTTTCTCTCTGTCTCTCCCTCTGTCATCTATAACTCTACTTCTCAAATAAACAAATAAAATCTTAAAAAAATTTTTTTTGAATGAAGTGACAGGTGAGCTTGTTGTTTAAAAATAAAAAATTCTACAGGAGGAAAATGTAGTGTAAAGTCAAGAAAGGATAATCCAAATATATACAAAAGAAAATTTTAAGAAGTTTCAGTGTTATAAAAACAATGGGTAGTTTGGGAATGGCAGTACCTATGTAAATTATGTGAATCATAGCTAATTTATCACATTTGCATATGGCAAAATTTGACTATGTGATTTTTATGCAAGCTTTCCTTAAAACAAATCATCATACCAGCCTAATGTGATAGTAGATAATATCCTTCCAAAAGATGAGAACAATACAGATAAGAACAGTATAGTTCATTCAGATCTTTTCACAAAATGGTTTAATTGTTAAGCATATTAATTAATTAATTAATTAATTCGAATGACGAGAGAGAGAACTCTCATCTCTTGGTTCACTGTGAAATGCTGAGATTGGGCCAGGCAAAAGCTAGCCAGGATTTCTGTCATGTGTTCTGCATAGGTGGTGGGAAATCAATTGTTATAATTTATCCTTTGCCTCCCAGCCTCTGCACCATCAGGAAGCTGGTATCAGGAGCTAAGGATCATAACCAGGTACTGTGATATGGGGTGCTGTCATCCCAGCTCATGTCTTAACCTCCAGGCAAAATGCCCACTTAAGAGGTTTTTACATTATTAATAAATAGTAGAAACCTTCATATCCATTGCAAAAATTACCAGAATACATGATAAGGTTAGTTTGGTACAGATTAATTGTCATACTAGGAAAACTGGATAAGAACATGAAATAATTTTATTCTGGTAGAAATCAGAATCAACAGAGTAGGAAGGGAGCTATTTGCTTAAGATTCAAGAGCTGACCTAACAGCCAATCAAATTCATTACCTCAAGTATTTTCTGGACCCAACTTCTCAGTCTTTTCTGAAAGAATGTGGGCCACATCCAAATCTCCATGGCAGGTCTCCATGTAAAAGTGGAAGAGATAGAGTTCATTATAAGTAGCTATTCTTTTATAAATTCCCACTTGTGGAAACTAACGTAAGCCCACATTACCCTCAAAAGTTGGACTAAACGTATTCCTTTCAATCACTTTGCCTCTATATATTTAAATATAATTATTTATTTGAATTGCCCTGAAGATTAAAACATGTTTAAATAAGTTTTAAATAGTTTTCTTTATGTAAAAATTCTCACTCTAAATTATTTGAAAATAGTATTTAAAGCACATGAAATATGCTTTCTAAAAATTAGTTATATTAAAAAACACTTAAAAACGTTAACAAAATGTTGGCTTTCAGTAAGCTTCATTCACTCTCTCTTCCCCCACATCTAGTAAAATAAGACTCTGTCTTAATTCTCTTCCTCACATATAATTTTGTGTACTTAGAGGAAATTTCTCTTAGCCTAAATGAATTTGACAAATAGATTTAGCAGATGAACAGATGTATTTAAAACAGAACAGATGGGCTTCCATTTTCTTAGGTGAGGAGATCTATATCCATTTTATCAAGTTACAAAAATGCTAGATTTAAGGCTCAAATGATACAAAAGATTTAGAAAATATTGATGGCATCATGCCATAGATTAAAAGGGCCAAAACATTTATTAAAGTTAAAATATATATTGGGGTATTTGAAACCATTTTATTTATTGCTAAAAGTTGTATCAAATACACAAGAAGTAAGTATTCTGAAACACTTGATAATTTCAAAATAGCTCTTAAATTATGACCAGATTAATTTAGATTATGTAGCCTTCTTTATGAATGTGTGACCTTTATGGGGTTAGGAGAGAACAGTTTAGAAATATAAAATTAAGATTTATTCATTAGCAAATTGAGGTCAAATGGTTAAGTGTCTTGCTGAAAAGAAAGCAATGGCAGATCTAGGACTGTAACCAAGTCTTACAAATTATTTTTGAGTTTTGAACCTTTCCTAGTTTCTTCACTTCTATAGAACTGGTCCTAGTAAAAGTAATTACCAATAGATCAAGTAGGGATGAACAGTACTTATGGAAATTCAGCTGCAGAGCCTGTAATGAACTGTAATGCAGTTCTCCTCACAATGTTGCTTGTCAAATGTGAAATTAGCAGATTTTGAGCACGTTGAACTTGCCCTAGCTGTTTGATATTCTTTTCTTATTATTTTGGGAAACTTGAATTCTATTTTATTTTTAAGTAACAATAACGTCACTATTTAAAATGTAATAGTTATATTACGTTTTAATATATATTATTTGAGTGCTTGAAACACAATTCCAAATGTGTATTCAACACCACTACATAGGGGAAATCTAGAAAGTTCATGAAAATGCATATTATGAAAAAGCTATGCATGAATTTAAATTTTTACTTGCATTAAAATAAATCTCTTTTTATTCCATTTTCTAAAACTTTTTGTAGTACTTTCATATCTGGGACCTGAGGATTTGTGACAATAACCTTATTCACCTTTTATGCTTAATTTTTAATTAAGATATAAATATCTGTGGATTATGGCAAGTTTTCACCAATACTGTAAATAAAATACTTAAAACTCATTAAATATAAGTATCATTGTTTATATTACACAACTTTTTTACCTATATAAAAAAACATCCATAGTCAAGACTTAATGGCTGACATTGTCTTAAGTTAAACTAATGATAGACATTGTAACAGAAAACCACAAATCCCAGTGGTTTAACAAGTATAAATGTTTCATTTTGTTTTGTTTTGCTTACTATGTAAAAGACAACTCCATGACCTTGTGGCTTCAGCAATCATTGAATTTCTGACTATTCCTTGTAACAAAAATTCAAGGAGCTCTTAGAGGGTCAGCTTCATTTCCTCTCTGTATAGTGTTGCCTGGAATAGCTTGCTGAAGTTAAAGACCTACGATGGTGTATTTGTTCATTTAGGCCACTACAACACAACATCAAGAACTGAGGATCTTCTAAACAAAATAAATATATTTCCCACAGTTCTGGAGTGCTGGAAGTTCAAATAAAAAAGATATATCTAGTGAAGACACAGTTTATAGTTTACACTTGCCCATCTTTGTGTTTTGTGCTTGCATGGTGGAAGGATGAGGGAGCTCTCTGGGACCATTTATGTAAGTACACTAATACCATTCAGCAGGGCTCTATGACCTAATTGCCTCCCAATGATCCTAGCTCCTAACACAGTCACACTGGGGGTTAAGTTTCATTATATGTCTTCCAAAGAGACACAAACAGATGGTGTCCTCACATTTCTGGTTTTAGAAATCAGTTGGAGGCCGGCACCGCAGCTCACTAGGCTAATCCTCTACCTTGCGGCCCCAGCACACCAGGTTCTAGTCCCAGTCGGGGCGCCGGATTCTGTCCTGGTTGCCCCTCTTCCAGGCCAGCTCTCTGCTGTGGCCAGGGAGTACAGTGGAGGATGGCCCAAGTGCTTGGGCCCTGCACCCCGTGGGAGACCAGGATAAGTACCTGGCTCCTGCCATTGGATCAGCATGGTGCGCTGGCCACAGCGCACCAGCCACGGCAGCCATTGGAGGGTGAACCAACGGCAAAGGAAGACCTTTCTCTCTGTCTCTCTCTCTCACTGTCCACTCTGCCTGTCAAAAAAAAAAAAAAAAAAAAAAAAAAAAAGAAAGAAATCAGTTGGAGTACCCTGCTTGTCTTTGTGGCTTCGTCATCCACATGGTCTACCATTTTTCCATAGTTCACCTCTTGATTCTTTGCATGGTACCTAACTTCCATTAGGGCAAAAACAGAGCCAGTTTTCATAAGGATCAATCCCAAAAGTCAAAGAGCATCACAAAGGAGACAGAAACAATTAAAATTAGAGAATAAATTTAAAAATTGGTTCAAAAAAGTTACAAAAGATAAATGAAACCAAGATCTGTTCATTTGAAAAAAAATAAACAAAATTGATACACCATTGGTCCAACTAACCAAAACAAAAGAGAGAGAGAGAAAGGGGAGGGGGGAGAAGACCCAAACCAATAAAGCTTAACTTTATTAACAACATTACATATAACAGCATTATATAACAACATTAGTTGAACTTATGGCAATGTCAGCCAGATGAAAAAGGACATGTAACAACAAATATCTCAGAAATTAAAAGAATGATTAGGAATTACTACAAAAATCTGTATGCCAACAAATTGGGATGCATAGAAGAAACAGACAGATTCCTGGACACATACAACCTACCAAAATTGATCCATGAAGACACAGAAAACTTAAACAGACCAATTACCAAGACAGAGATTGAACCAGTAATAAAAACCTCCCCAAAACGAAAACAACAGGGCCAGATGGCTTAACTACTGAATTATACCATACATTTAAAGAACTAATTCCATTTCTTCTCATTCTATGTAGCCAGCATCACCTTACTTCCTAAACCAGAAAAAGATGCAACAGGTAAAGAACTATAGACCAATTCCCTGATGAACGTAGATGCAAAAATCCTCAACATAATACTAGCCAATTGAATCCAACAACACATCATAAAGATCATTTACCTGGACCAAGTGGGATTTATCCCTGATACGCAAGGATGGTTCAACATTCAGAAATCAATAATTGTGATACATTATATTAATAAACTGAAAAACACAAACCATATGGTTATCTCAATAGATGTAGAGAAGACATTTGATAAAACATAACACCCTTTCATGATGAAAACCTTAAGCAAATTGGCTAAAGAACATTCCTCACGTAATCAAGGCAATTTATAACACACCAATTACAAGCATGTTATTGAATAGAAAAAAGTTGAAAGCATTCCCACTAAGATCCCAAACCAGACAAGGATGCCTGCTGTCATTATTACTATTCCGAATAGTCCTGGAAGTTTTAGTAAGAGCCATTAGGAAAGAAAAAAAAAATCAAAGGGATACAAATTAGGAAGGAGGAAGTCAAACTATCCCTATTTGCAGTTGACATGATTCTATATTTAGGGGATCCAAAAGACTCCACTGAGAGACTATTAGAACTCAAAAGAGTTTACTAAAATGGCAGGATATAAAATTAACACACAAAAATCAGTATCAATAGCCTTTGTATACACAGACAATGCCATGGCTGAGAAAGAACATCTAAGATCAATCCCATTCACAATAGCTACAAAAAAAATTAAATACCTGGATGTCTACGACAAAAATTACAAAACATTTAAGAATGAAATAGAAGAAGACACAAAAAATGGAACACTCTTCCATGTTCATGTATTGGAAAAATCAATATCTGTGGGGAGCAACTCAGACTAGACTAAGTTACTGGAATTAAGACTTACTCTATGCATCTGCTCTCCCACAATATGGTGCTGGGACAGGAGTAAACAACTTCTACACAGCTGCCTTCAGTTCGACCAATAACCTGCAGGAGCTGATCCTGCTCCTGATTGGAGGAGAGCAGCATACTCGGGTGTGGGTAGCAGAGTTGGGATTGGTGGAAGAGGACTATAAAGGAGGAGAGAGACAACATGCACGAGGAACATCTAAGAGGAACATCTATCTGAAGGAACACCTGTGCAGCTCCCGAGAGAGCCGGCCGGCGGTGTGCCGCTCCCCCGCGGAAGTGGGGAAAGTGGCAGGGGGAGCCGCCCTTCCACGGAGGTGGAAGGATCGGCAGCCAACCCGGGAAGGACCAGCAGCAAACCCGGGAAGGGCCGAGCAGACAAAAGAACAGCTCAGGGTCCTGTGTCGTTCCTCCGCGAAGAGGGGGAGCGACAAATATCAACAAAATGTCCTTACTACTCAAAGCAATTTAGAGATTCAGTACAATTCCAATCAGAATACCAAGGATATTCTTCTCAGATTTAGAAAAAAAGCAATGCTGAAAAATTTGGAGTCCATTCTCAGGGGAGAGTTAGGGAGAAAAATCACAGAGGAAACTCCATACAAGTTAGATGGACAGTGTGGATCTATGTGGAGGATTTGGGTGTGTACAACTCAGGACTCCAGAAGCCGAGAGCCTCAGCACTAGCTTTAGAGAGTGAGGCGAGAAAAGACTGCAGCAGCCCAAACCACTGGTGTTAAAGCTGCAGGAAGAGCCTGGCTTGGAGCCCTGTGGAGGACAGTATGCCTGCCAATCTAGAGGGAAAAAAAGGGGGCACATTTCTCTCTTCCTGACCACTTGGCACTGGAGTCCTGTAACTAGCAGAGAGAAGGCGGGTGCCATTTTGGACATATGTAACACCTGTGCCAGCTTGTGTCCATGCTGCCAGCAACCAGCTGAGCAGAGACTGGGAGAATAGACAGGGAAGAATAGATAGGGGACTGGGTGCTTGTGATTGTGGGAGTCTTGTGTGCTGGGACTGGGGAAACAATGTGGCTGCATGTGTGGACACAGAGTGTGGCTGGGTCTTTAGGTAGTTACTGTGGGTGGCTCCACATGCTTAGGGCTCCCTGATTGCCTGGTAATGGTCATTGCTGCAAGATCCATGTTCACACCCAAGTCTGTGTGGTTCTTGTGGCAGTGCAAACAAATATACCTACTGGGGCTACCAAACAGGCAGCCTCCTTGAATGAGAGATGAGCGGGAGACTATGCCAACAAAGAAGAATAATCCTCCCCTCTGATGAGAGAGAGAGACACAGAGAGAGAGAGAGAGAGAGGTTCACCACGCCCAACTTTGGTGTCATCTTGGATATTCCCCTCACACTGGAGCACTGACCAGCTCCCTGGCCACACCAGCATGCACTTCACAGTGTTCCATGAAAGAGCAGATAATCTAGTAATCCAGAGAGGTGCAGTCCAAAGATAAAATACATCACAGGAAAAAAAAGCCCAACAAGTATTTCCACAGATGCCCAAAAACAAACTTACCAATTCAAGAAGCAAGAATAAGGAAGACAACCTGACACTCCAAAGGAACACAACACTTCTATATTAGAATGTGAAAATGGACACTGTGAGAAACAGTGACTTGATCAGCTCTTGTCCTGACGGTAGATGTACAATGTAATACTTTATCCATTTTAGTATTTTTTTTGTTCTAGTACCATTGGTTGAACTCTGTAATTAACACACAATTATTCTTAGGTGTTTAAATTTTAACTGAAAAGTGATCCCTGTTAGGACTTTGGAAAACATTATGCTGAGTGAAATAAGCCAATCCCAAAGGGACAAATACCACTTGTTCTCCTTGATAGGTGACAACTAACTGAGCACCAAAAAGGAAACATGTTAAAGTGAAATGAACACTATGAGAAACAGTGACTTGATCAGCCCTCACCCTGACTGTTGATGAGCAACTTGATATGTTATCCCTCTTAGTATTTTTTTTGTTTGTTCTACTTAATACTTTTGGTTGAATACTGTAATCAATACACAATTCTTCTTAAGTGCTGAAACTTAACTGAACAGTGATCACTGTTAAATATAAGAGTGGGAATAAGAGAGGGAAGAGATGTGCAAGTCGGGACATGCTCAAGCTGACTTACCTCAAACGGTAGAGTTAGAAACATACCAGGGGATTCCAAGTCAATCCCATCAAGGTGGCATGTACCAATGCCATCTCACTAGTCCCAGTGATCAATTTCTGTTCACAATTGATCATAATGATAGGACTAAGAACCAAAGGGATCACATAAACAAGAATAGTGTCTGCAAATACTAGCTGATAGAATCAAAAAGGGAGAGGAGAATGATCCAACATGGGAAGCAAGATACACAGCAGACCCATAGAATGGCAGATGTCCAAAACAGCACTCTGGCCTCAGAGTCAGCCCTTAAGGCATGTGGATCCGGCTGAAAAGCCCATGAGAGTTTTTCAGGCATGGAAAGCCAAAACACTCTGGGGGGAAAAAAGAAAAGAAAAAAAAAAAAACCTAAATGAAAGATCTCCATGAGTGAGATCCCAGTGGAAAGAATGGGTCATCAAAGAAGGAGGTACCTTTCTCTGAAGGGAGGAGAGAACTTCCACTTTGACCATGGCCTTGTCTAAAAATTATCAGAGTCAGTGAACTCAGGGGGCTTCCATAGCCTTGGCAGCTCATGACAAGAGCCTAGGGTGATTACTGATGCCATAAACAAGAGTGTCAATTTGTTAAGTCAACAACAGGAGTCACTGTGCACTTACTCCTCATGTAGGATCTTTGTCCTTAGAGTGCTGTACATTGAGATTTAATGCTATAACTAGTACTCAAACAGTATTTTTCACTTTATGTTTCTGTGTGGGAGCAAACTGTTGAAATCTTTCCTTAATGTATGCTAAACTGATCTTCTGTATATAAAGAGAATCAAAAATGAATCTTGATGTGAATGGAAGGGGAGAGGGAGAGGGAAAGGGGAGGGTTGTGGATGGGAGGGATGTTATGGGGGGAAGCCATTGTAATCCATAAGCTGTACTTTGGAAATTTATATTCATTAAATAAAAGTTTAAAAAAAAAAGAATGTGAAAATGAACAGACTGAAGAAATGCCAGAAGCAGAATTCAAAAAATTGATTGTAGGATTACTTAGAAGTAATCAAAAGCAAATCCATGAATTAAAGAAATCTATACATGACATGAATGAACATATTTCCCATGAAATTGATATTTTAAAGATAAATCAAAATGAAATATTGGAAATGAAGTATTCAATAGATCAAATAAAAAATGTGGTAGAAAACTTTAACAACAGGCTCAGTGAGGCAGAAGAAAAAATATCCAAGTAGAAGATAAAACTTTGGAAATTTTACTGTAAGACCAAAAAAAGGAACAAGAAATTAGAGAACTAAAAAAATAGTGTTGGAGATTTATGGGATAATATCAAACGACCCAACATATGGGTTTTAGGAGTTCCTGAAGACATGGAGAGAGAGAATGGATTAGAAGGCCTTTTAAGTGAAATCATTACAGAAAACTTGCCCAATCTGGAGAAAGAAAAGACATCCAAGTACAGGAAGCACATAGAACTCCTATTAGACATGATTAGAAAAGATCCTCACCACGACACATTGTAGTCAAACACTCCACAGTAAAAAAATAAGAAAATATTCTAAAATGTGCACAAGAGAAACGCCAGATTTCTTTCAGAGATTTTCCAATTAAACTCACAGTTGACTTCTCATCAGAAACTCTTCAGGCTAAGAGAGAATGGTTGGATATATTACAAGTCTTAAGAGAAAAACACTGTCAACCCAAAATACTGTGAAGCTCTCACTTATGAATGAAGGTGAAATAAAGACCTTCCATAACAAACAGAAATTGAAAGAATTTGTCACCACCCGTCCAACCTTACAAAAGATGCTTAAGGATGTGCTACACACAGAAACCTGGTCATCATTATGAAAGGTAAAGACAGAAAATCTCCCAGTAAAAGTACAAAGGAAATCCAAAGTAAACAATAGGAACATTTATGGAAAAATGGCACGGAAATTGAACTTCCTCTAGTTTTTTTTCTGTAGTTCCTTAGATTTCAGAATATCTTGTTACTGGAAATCTAGCCACATATTAAGGCAGTCTGTGTTTGAATCTTTTTAAAAAGAAGGCATTGATTATCCTGTACCATCTTTTTTTTTTTTTCTTTTATTACATACCATGTGTGTGAGTACAGTGTTAATTCTTAGTTTTTATGTCTTTGGGTGGAAGAGTGTATCAGTTATTTTAAGTGATTTTTCCCTGTCTTTGAAGCTCAATTTGTAAATGTGTTGATACCACAAAAGAAAATACTTGGGTTTGCATTTCTTGAATGTTTGAAAACTGACATTGATTAGATACATTATGCAATAAATTAGGTTTTTACTTCTGTATAAAATTAGAAATGAAATAAAGATTTGAACTACTTAAAGGATGAAAATAATGATCATGTTTATAACCACCCTGTTATAAACCACTTGTGTTCGAGGCATCCAAAATTCAAGTTTTTATTAGATTTTCTTCCTAAAACTCTGCCTTTTTTGGTGCTTCATGCATTTGCTCTTATTGTTGATGTTGTAAAACAACAACATTAAAGTGTCATTATCTGTGTCCATTATGAATCCCATAGCTTCTCTAGTTAGAAAAAAAAGCCTCAAAAATACTCTTAGTGTCTCTTTTTTGGTTAATATTTTACTCACGCTATTTTAGATATCTTTAATTATTTTAATATGGTATCTATAAAATTTAAAACATTTCATATTATATTTGAACTAGTTAGTGAAAAGTAGGGAAAAAACCTAGCTTATTGAAACTATAGATGGTCTATTAGTTAAATTTCAAAATTTTTAATAAAGGTACTTTCAGGCATAGATTGAGACCTGATGGTATCCTTTAAACTAGCTCCTGTGATGTGGAAAGGGAACTCCAGAATCAGTAGAGAACATGTGAGAGCATTGACTTGCCATGGTTGTGGTTGTGGTGTGCTACTACTTAAATGCAGGTAGTGACCCACTGACATTTTGTTGTCCAATAATCTGAAGTAGCATCCTGCATTTATCTGTACTAAGGTAACTGTGAGTTATTGAATTATATAAAGAAGTAATTTTATGACTGTGCTGTATTTAGGAGCCTTTTTATAGCTAGGTAAAGTTTCCATGATACAAAGTGCTTAGATTTTAAAATTTACTATTATAAGGAAGAAGACATGACATTATTCCACGTGCTTAAGTGATAACTTACTTATTGAGTTTCAGAAGAAAAAATATGAAATGAGTAATTGTCACTGCATTATCTGTAATGTTAAATTAGCAAGTTGCAGCATAAAGCTTAAATCTGTGTTTTTCAAATGTGAACCATAGTGGTTTAATACTGCTCTGTAGATACTGTAAGTGCTACAAATAGTCTCAGCACTGAACGTGTATTGATACCTCTCAAATGGATGCAACCTTTGATGTAGGTGCTATGGTGTGCCTCAGACAGTATCTGAATGTCTGTGACTTTGTTAATCTATTTGGTAGTGAAGATACTTCCTGCTCTTTTTTGTTGTTGTTCCATATTTTCATGTTTAAATTTGAATTTTTACATTTTTACTACTGTTATTCAAGTACAATTTGTTCAATGGTTAAAATGGGTTTTCAGTGAATCTTAAAAACACCTCATTTAGGTAATTGCTTAAGTAAAAACTACCTTTTGTGTTCTATGTTCATAGACATGTAATGATTTGTTTATCTGTTTAAATATAAATGATGATGTTTAAAAATAATTAAATCTTTAAAACATTTTTAAAAAGAAAAAGTGATACTAAAATTCATATGGAAACACAGGAGACCTCAAATAACTAAAGCACTCTTACACAACAAAAACAAAGCTGGAGGCATCACAATACCAGATTTCATGAAACTGCAGGGCAATTATTATCAAAACGGCCTTTTATTGGCAAAAAATAAACAACAAGAAAAGAACCAGATGTGTATACCAATGGAGCTTAATAGAAACTTTAGAAATCAATCCATGCATCTACAACTGACTTATCTTTGACAATGAAGCTAAAACCAGAGGGATGAGACATCGGAAGGGATTATTGTTATTTTGGAAACAAACTATGAAGAAAAATTTCTTTCTTATTCTTGTAAAGTTCACAATTGCCATGAATAGACATGATTGGGAGAGACTCTCCCCCAAAGGTGATTTAAGCTGCTTCCTTATTGAGGCTCTAGCATTTTCAACATGTAGATTTGAAATGAGTCAGCAGCAATAGACTATAAGTGTGAGAATGTGATATATATGGTAGCATTTAGGTTGTTTTCATGGACCAGGCAAAGAAATACTTGAATTTGTTTTTCCATTATTTTTAATTTTAGAAAATTAACAGGTATCTAGAAATTGTGCACATATTTATGAGGTTCCATGTAATGTTTCAATACATGTATATATTGTATAAATCCAATATGGGTAATCATTATCTATCTCCTCAGATATTTAACTTTTATTTTTGATTAAAACATCCAAAATTCTAACTTCTAATTTTTTTCAATCTACCTGCCCACTTACTGATGAATGAATAAAGAAGCAATGGATGGCCGGCGCTGTGGCTCAATAGGCTAATCCTCCACCTGCGTCGCCGGCACACCGGGTTCTAGTCCTGGTTGGGGCACTGGATTCTGTCCCAGTTGCTCCTCTTCCAGTCCAGCTCTCTGCTGTGGCCCAGGAGTGCAGTGGAGGATGGCCCAAGTGCTTGGGCCCTGCACCCGCATGGGAGACCAGGAGAAGCACCTGGCTCCTGGCTTCGGATCAGTGCGGTGCAACGGCCGCAGCGCACCAGCCCCAGCAGCCATTGCGAGGTGAACCAATGGAAAAGGAAGACCTTTCTCTCTGTCTATCTCTCACTGTCCACTTTGCTTGTCAAAAAAAAAAAAAAAATGAAGCAATAGTACATATACACAGTGGAACACTACTCTGCATGGATAAAGTCTTGTCATTTGTCACAATATGGGTGGAACTGGAGATTATTATATTAAGTACAATAAGTCAAGCTCAGAAAGTTAAGTGTCACATGATCCCACTAATATGTGGAGTCTGACAAAAAAGGTGATCTTACAAAAGTTAGAAATATAATGGCAGTTTTCAGAGGAAGGAAAGAGAACTGGAAGTAAAGAAAGAGGAGAAAAGAGATTGATTTATAGGTACTAAGTTATAGCTAAATAAAAATTACATTCTGCTGTTCTATTGCACAGTAATAATTGGAGGTAATATAAATAGATGTACTACATGTTTATTATTTTGAGAAAGTTTCATTCTACATCTAAGATAATGATAATATTGTTTGATGAACAGTAATTTTAGCATCTAAAACTCAGTTTGAAATACGTGCAAGGATTTGTCCAAATGTGAAGCTCAAATATTTGATACAATAACACTTATTATCATCTATATTTAACTGAGAGTTAAATAAATTGAATTTCAATGGTATATTTTTCACTATTCCATTGAATGCAGGCTACCTTTTGTTGGGGACTCAAAAAAGTGTCCAGAGTTGTTGCTGGTAAACTAAAGGGCTATGTACCACACAAGGAAGCCCATTGGAAAATCATATCTGTATATGTGAACAAGAACTATAAACTTGGAACTAAGAATTATTAAATGTGATATATGAGGATATTGGGGAGCAAACACTGCCAACTTGCTAAGAAATGAGACAAAATTGATTTTCTAAAATAATGAGAAGATTAATTGTAATTTTACATAGTAACAATCACTGCTTGCTAACTTTTACCAGTGTGTAAGAAAAATTGCTATTTATCAAAACATAGTCAAGTGTGTGTTCATATTTTGGGCCCTAGAATCTAATATCTGTATTTCCAGTGCTCAGATATAACTATATGAGTGAGTGCTTTAATTATCTTTTTTCATTAAAAAATAAGTTGTTTACATAATTTGAAACTAAAATAAATCTCAACCAAAATCTTATTAGATGAAACCTGTGGTGGTTGTATGAGGTGTTAATAATTATCATTCATATAGAATATTTTAGTATCTTTGAAAGTTGTCCGAGAATATTTGAAGACCCTAAAATGGGAAATCCAGCTAAATATTTAAGCTACTAACAGTTCATAAAACAAATTAATATCTAACTAGCCTAAATATATAAGTTGCACTAAATTCTAATACTTATATCTAGAGAGAAAATTTCACCAAAGAAGACAAATTGGTAGCAATGAATTTTGACTTTTATTCTAAGACAGTCCCATTCCTAATTTATAATGCTACAGTGAAATATACATAAAGTAAAATTACATAGACACATGTGAAAGAAAAGCCAACACTATCAATGCCCACCTTTTCAATATTTACTTCACTGAATTGAATTTTGATTTTATCTAGTAAATGAATTTCCTCTTTCAAAGCTGGCCCATTCCACATATGCCTTCAGATTTTAATTATCAGGTCTATCCCAGAGGATAAGCTAAGTGGTCACATATTTAATATAATTTGAGAACTGATATTGAAGGATGCTATACTGGAAATAAATCCTCCATCTGCCTTCTAGAGTCTTTAGAATTGCATTATTTCAAGTGTATCATTTACTTATAGTCACTGTGTTTCAAAAATCACTGTTAAAATGCAGTTAACACTGAAGGGGATTGTAGATAATATTACATCTCTTTAAGTTAGTATATATAGCTCAAGAATTGAGATAGGCTAAAATCTTTGAAACATGTTTAAAAGATTATGTTTGGGCATGAAACAACAGACAGAGGAAGCTGTTAGAAGTGTGAGGTGCACTTGCAAGAATCTTGGTCCTCAAAGAAGATAAATAAATGTAATTTAGAGAATTTGGGTATCATATTCATATATTGTACTTATTAAAGTTATGAAATTTTGTACCACTATTTTATTCAGCTATTTTTGCCTAACAACTAGGACAAGATTCAGTGCCGTATAAAAGTAAACATTTATTTATGGAGTGTCTTCAGACTATTTGGAGCCATTTTTAGTAATCTAGCTCTACTCACTTCATGCTTCTAAAGATTGCTTAAGCATTGGGCGTATTTAGACTGGACTTGATTGAGCTTAGCAACCTGAAGCAGTTATGTTTCAAAGAGTCAGGTATTAAAAGTCTCTCATGCTTGATCCCACAAGCCAGCCAGTACATCATCTCATGGCAATGGAAGTAGCACAAAAAAGTGGAAATGCATGTTTCTTAATAGGATTTAAGGAGGGAACTGGTTCACTGCCATCTCCACTTGCACTTCATTGACCAAATCAGACAAAACTGAGCCTAAATTCAAGAGGATCAGTATGCATAATCTATCATAACTTGACAGAAAGTCATTATCACTAGGTTTAACACCAATGGAGTAGAGAAGTAAGTTCTTCTAGTGGATGTCTGAGTTAGATGTAGAGGGATGAGTGAATATATTTCTAAATTTTTGTTTATTATTTGAGAGGGAGGGAGGGAGAGACACACACAGAATACTCCCATCTGCCTGCAATGGCGGAGGCAGGGCCAGGCCAGAGTTAGGAGCCTAGAAGTCAATAGGAGTCTCCCAGGAATCCAAAACCCTGATCCACAACTGCTGCCTCTCCAGGTGCATATTAGCAGGGAGCTGTAATTGAGAGAGGAGGTTGTGTTACTGTATGAGATGTAGGTGGTTTCAGTGCCTTTTTTGCCGCTGGGCCACTCTTTTATTCCACATTTGTATACTACAAGTACCTTTTTAAGCATCTATGCATTATATGAAAAAAAATCATATGCTTGGCTACAAACACAAAACAAACCTCAATAAATACCTCAAAGGAGAATCTTTGTACTTTTTCTGACCACAAAATTGTATGACCAGATATGATTGATATGATTCAAGAAAAATATGCCACAATATGAGGGTCTGTAGGCCTCAACAGCTAATCACCTATAGTCAGATAGAGAAAAGGACAATCTCAGAGAAGCTTAGATTTCTAGGAAGTTGATGGTGTCCAAAAAGCATATGATTTGTGCACTTGAAATAGCTTTTCACCTACAGTTAAATTCTATCTGTTCTCCATATGTGAAAAAAAAAAAAAATAGAATGGGTATCGGAAAGCCTGCATTTTACCTGTCACAGGAGAAGTCTGGCGATACTGGCCTGAATCCTTAGTGGTGGATCTCCAATGAAGCTCAGGTAGGGTCTGCAACACAGGGTCACTGGTCCTCAACAAACTACACTCCTGACTCCATAATCTGAAATTCACTCAATTTCAAGGACTGTGTCTTATTCTGAGAGACTATTCTTCCTACATTTAATTGCTAAGCTGCTCTCTCCATTTTAGTGAATATTTAGTGAATATTGTGAGCCTAGGGAGCAGTATTTTATTTTGAACTTTGTCAGATGTTATGAAATTTTACTTGTTCCTGAGATCCAAAAGTCTGAGAATATTCATGTGGTGTTTTTACATTTTCTTTTCCTTTCTGAGCTCTCTGGCAAGAAAGAACTGGCTGAGTATTAGAGCTTTGGCATCTGCAGCCTGTACTAGACACCCAGTGATTATTTTGAATGAAAGAAATGATGGAACATCCTGCTGATAGAGACTGGATAGAAACTCACCAAATCTGTTTTCCCTTATCCTGAGACATAGTCTTCCTACCAATTCCAGTCTTTCTAGCATTTAGGTGTGGCTGTAGCCAGTGCCAACAGTGGAATGTGGTGGAAGTGATCTTCCACACATCTAGAACTAGTCCTTTAAAGCTCCCTTATGCAAGACACTCCTTGCCTTTTTATGTTTGTTTTCTTGCATCTGATGGACAGATTTGGTCCATTTATTTTTGTACTTTTACCTTTTGTTATAAGGTGGGTAAAGCAACATGAGCCAGCTACTGAATATATTTGTTTCTTGAGTTGAGTACACTAAGTCAGTGGTTCCTGTGCTGCTTTGAGAAAGCCTGTTGTTGCTAGGAAAATGGATTAAGCCAAGAGAGACTGAAGATACATGGAGTCTCTCAGAACTGTTTCCTTGGCTGGGCAAACAAGAAGTGCTGACTGTATCTCTTGCTGTGGATTCCACTCTGAGTCATATAACCTTCTGATAGGATTACCTTGAAATACCTATTAAGGAACGGAATCATTCACAAGTTTGCAAGTTATTATGTTATTTCCTTATTGCCTAATAATTCAGGCAACAGGTTTATGTGTCTCTGTCAACGTGTTAGGTAGAGCAATAATAAGAATTTTACAAACTTGAATTTACTGCTACAAGTGATATGTTTACATAACAGAAAATTCTAGGTAGAAATGACGGCCTAATGATTTATTTCTATCAGACAATTTGGACTCAGCATATTGTCCATTCCACTTAGTAATTTCTGAGTTTACGTAGTAGTCGCAAAATTCAAATATAAAAATTACTATTAAATTCTATAGTTGGATGGACTAAACCATGTGAAATACTTCCTTCTCTCTCTCTCGCTCTCCCTCTCTCTCTTTCTCTCTCTCCCCCTCTCTCCCCCCTCTCCCTTTCTTCCTCTCTCTCTCCCTCCCTCCCTCCCTCTTTCTCCCTCTTTCTTTTTCTTCTAGACATAGAAATTAATTCCCCTTTTTATGGTCTAACTAAACCAATACAAAGGAAGCATCCACAAAACTCAAACGTGTTAAATACTGAAAGTCATTTACCAAATAATGCTTGTGTTTCCTCTTATAATTTTATCTTCATGTTGCTGAATAGTTATAATGGTACAAAGATCTGATCAAATTGCTATATCTTCTTTCAATTCAATGAGTCGATTTCAATTTATTGTCAAGTAGGAAGATTTTTTTTTCATTTTCACCAGACTAAATTTTCTAATGATTTGTACAATAAACAAAACTTAATTTTGAAAACAATACATAATAAATTGATTAGGGGAATTTTATGTATGATTTTACCATCCAATATCCTGAAGTAAAAGATGAATAATCTATCAAACAGATGATCAGTTAGTGATGCCGAGTAGAAGAGCCTGGTATGCCTGGTACTTTTGAATAATATGTTTGTGGCACTAAAAAAATAAAACAATGACATGGATGAAGGCTGAATAAATGGGCTATATGTAACATTATTTTCTAGCTATATCAGAACCTTAGAGTAACAATAATAGCTGTCATTTATTTAGGCCCAGCTATTTATTTCTAAGCCATCTCTATCTCTAAGTACTACTATTTCCACAAAGTATGTACTATAATTCCTGATTTGTAGATGAAGATATGAGAGAACAAGTAACTTCCTCAAGGTCGTAGAGACAGTAAATTGTTCGGCTAGAATTCAAATGTAATTTCTTCTGTTTTTCCCATGCCACCAAAAAGAGTATCTGACAAACCCATGTGATAATAAGATAGCTAAAGTGCTTAGTTGGAGCAGGGCTGATGTTTATTTTGCTGTATATAGACTTCTTTCATAGAACCACAAGCAAAGTATATTTTTCTTTTAAAAAGGTTCAATTACCATACATTGTGGGTTTAAGTCAAACTGGCATATAAAAGGACCTGCATTTTCCTGTATAAACATTTAGATTTTGATTTAATGTATAGGTTTACTCATCCAGCTGTGGCTGTAAGCAGTTGCAGCCCTGAGGCAGAGATCCTGGACTCCTGCTTTCCCCCAGTGAGCTGGTCTTTAGCTGTTAAGAGCATCCACTATTGGAGAGGTAGGCAGAGGACTGGGTTGAAGGCATAAGCAGTAGCTTTAGATTGGCTTCTTGGTTCCAAAAATTCTAGACTTAGAGAAAAAGTGTGGAAGATTTCTTTAATTCACTGATTTTGAGGAGAACACTCAGGCACTAAAATGTAATGTGCTATGCTCAAAGCCACATTGTAAGTTAGTAAATCTCAAGTCATTTGATTCCTAGTGAAATGCACTTTCCATTATCCACTGAGTTATGCAATGGCTTAAAATCTCATGGAAAAGTGAGGCAAAAACATATGTTTATTCTGATTTAATTTTTAAAACCATTCCTTTTTTAAAAATACACTTTTTTTCCCATGAATTTTGTGAGGTACCCATATGTATGTTGTCTGGATTCTGAGAAAAAGTCTTAATTGTTTTATTTAGATTGCTTCATTCTTCCACTTTTGATGGGTGAGAATCATGTGGGTTAGGAAAAGGAGATACTCCAATGTATGCATAGTGAGATATGAATATGTGAAATTTTTTATGATCACAATTCTTGGCACTTTTTTTTTTTTTATAAATGAGTCATCGACATTGTATTTTCATGGCCAATTCTTGGGAAATCTTGAGATAGCATCACTTACTTGTGCAAGAGTTGGATTCCTACAGGATATTTTGCTTTGTGATGTGGGAAAGATAAAGGTGATTTTAATGCAGGGATTGGCAGCATGAATCCCAGGCATGTCCCTGCAAACCTTTAGTATAAACACTGCCTCGGTGATGTCTGAGTGGGTTCAGTTTGCTGAGCTGATCAGATGAACCCAAACTTAGCCTCAAACTAGTTTTTGTTCTAGGTAGTTAAGGTGTTAACATTACAGTTTGCTTCCTTCTTTTTTTACCCAAGGATACACTTGTGTGCACACACACACACACACACACACACTCCCTCTCTCTCTCTCATACATATACACATTCACACATGCATACTCCATGTTTGAGGCTTTAAAAAGTAAAGTAAGTCAGGGCCGGCGCCGCGGCTCAATAGGCTAATCCTCCACCTAGCAGCGCCAGCACACCAGGTTCTAGTCCCGGTCGGGGCGCAGGACTCTTTCCCAGTTGCCCCTCTTCCAGGCCAGCTCTCTGCTGTGGCTCGGGAAGGCAGTGGAGGATGGCCCAAGTGCTTGGGCCCTGCACCCCATGGGAGACCAGGAGAAGCACCTGGCTCCTGGCTTCGGATCAGCCGTGGCGGCCATTGGAGGGTGAACCAACGGCAAAGGAAGACCTTTCTCTCTGTCTCTCTCTCTCACTGTCCACTCTGCCTGTCAAAAAAAAAAAAAAAAAAAAAAAAGTAAAGTCAGGTCAAGCAATTGCAAAAGTATTTTTCTGGAGATGATGAAATATACTTTGCATATTATTTTCTCTGCTTTTTGCCACATTCAAACCCTCCCTCTCCCAAATCTCATATCAATAAAAAAGGCATTTTACATTTGCTTCATAACCATTAATAAAACAGCTGTCAAATGGTAATTTTTATGCCGTTGCTCTGTGTTCATAGGAAGCATACAACATGAACAACTCAAAACAAGAAAGAGAAGACACGGCCAAATTTTCCATAGAGTTTAGTAGAATTCATTGACTTTGTTGATCATTTTCTCTTCCTGTGAGACACAGGGGAAGAATATTGAACATTCTCACTACAGCCAGCAGCAGCCTCTCATGATATTGTTTGTCGGTGTCAGTACATGCAACTGACAAAAGCGTCTGGATGAAAGATTGAGTAATTATTTTTCCATGTTAATGGTCCTTTATTTGTGGTTTTTATGCCTTTGTTTGTTAACAGTAATTGCCTCTCCTCTACTGTTTATTTTTAATGAGTCCCTTTAAAACTGGAGCAGTAACTACTGTAGGATTTATTCCCCTTTTGTTTACCATAGGAAAAACAGTAGACAAAATAGAATTCCTTTTCCTTAAAGGGAAAGTAAAGACTTCATCAGTGAGTGAAAGAAAACAAAAAAGAACAAACTAGTACCTTAGAGAGACGTGCATGGGGTTTTGGAAATGGAAAAGCAATCAATGCATTACACTATGTTGAATGCAGTATCACAAACCCACAGAGGTTCAGACCAATATGTCTATTTTTTTGCTGCTGTCATAATTAAAATCTTGATTTTAGGATGTCCATATAAGAAATACAAAATAGGTTATAATGCTAAGTAGATTGCATTGCATACATAGATTGCATATACAGCAATACTCAGAATTTTCCTTCCCCTACACCATTATATTAAACACTCTGAGGTCAGTAGCTATCATGTTGAAGTCATTTTATACCATCTGTACTTAGTATGTATTTTCTAGGACATATTTATATATTGAATAAATAACTGTAACTACTGTTATCTTATGGACTGAGGGAAGAGAATGATTGTAGTCCCCAAATCAGCAAACACATTTGATAGAACACATCTGAAATACTAGCATTTAAATTTATAGTGGTTTTTTTTCTGCACACACATGTGCAAGTTTCCTAGGTTTCTCGTGACAAATTACCACAAACTTACTGAGTTAAAACAACAGGACTTTATACTGTCAAATTTCTGGAAACTAGAAGTCTGAAAACAAGTTGTCATTGGGGCCATGTCTACTCTGAAGGCCTGGGGAAAAATCTTTCCTAGCTGATTTTCTGGTATACTTGGCATTCCTTGCCGTGCAGATGTATCACCCCATGTCTGCCTTTCTCTTCATACGGCTGATTTACCACTGTGCATCTCCTTGTGTGTCTATTTTCTCTTTTGATAAGGACACTGATCTTTGAATTAGGAGAAATTCGAAGTCAGTATGAAATCATCTTAACTCATTGTGCTAACAAAGACCCAATGTAAAGATATTGTTATATTCTTAAGTTTCTGGTAACTACAATTTGGGGAACATACTATTCAACCTAATGCAACCCAGTTGAATTTACGTCCTGGCTATAATGCTTATTGGTTGTAAGACCTTGTGCAAGATATTCTCTCTCTCTCTCTCTCTCTCTCTCTATATATATATATATATATATATATATCAGTTCCCTAATTTCTAAATGGAGAATAGTGCTGTTACTACCTACCTCATGAAACTGTAGTTAAAACTACAGCACAGCAACTGACATATTGAGTGAACTCTAATAAACAACATGGCAAATGAAGATAGCAGAGAGTTCAGTAGCATTTTTAATGATAGTGTCCTTCAGAGTAGAATAGTGACAAAATGAAAAAGCAGTAATTCATACATATAGTCTTATACTGAAAAAATGAGTGGTCGTGATGATCTCTAGAATGATCTAAGAGTGCAACAGAGTATGTGAAGTAGGTCTTCAAAAGTTTTTTATTTGAGTAACACTTTCTCCTAACAGAATCAGACCAAAAGTCTTGTTATATACATTTATTAAAAACAAGAACAAAAACTGACAAGGAGTAATATATTTAGTGTGGTGGGGCAAAGCAGAGAGCACTGATTATAAATTTCTAAAGGGCATTGCTTGAAATCAAGGAACCTCGGAGGAAGAATGGACTTTATCTTCTTCAAGGAGTATTTTCTAGATCTGTTTTCTTACAATCAAGTTGATGGTAAGAATTGGGCAATATAGAATGGAGGTGAATAGCACATATACTCACCTCCTTGATTACAGAGCAGAGAACACTGTAAATTCCTCAGAAAACAAAACAGCAGCAGCAGCTAAGGTAATATGGATTAATCTGGGAGGGATGGTTTTATGCACTGTTGTAAACACTTACTATGCATTTTGTTCAATCCTTACAACTCTGTGAAAGACATACTATTAACGTTCCCATGTTTCTTGAAAACCAAAGATAGTCAAGGGAAGGTGAAATTAAAAAAAAAAAAAAAGAAGTGCCAAATGGTAGAAAAATATATGGTAACTAAGCATTGTGACATGATTGCTTGTGATTTATATCCTATATCATTCTTAAATCATTAAAAAACAATAATTTTACTTTCTGGACTGTGTGTGATACAGCCATTACATCTATTACAGAGAATAATGTAACTTTGCAGATAGAAGTGAATATGAGGGCCCTAGATAACAAGATAAGCTTACATTTCTTCTGTCCATATCATTTATGGAATGCTTATTTTGTGTCTTTTATGCATTAAGCATTCAGTAAACAAATTTTTTGAGCTTTATATTTTATGATGTCACATGGTTTAAGAAACCACCATTGTTTCCTACCTCTTCTCCGTGACTTAAATAGACAGCACTCTCCATTGATGGGTGTGCAGAAATCTAGAAAGCAAGCAAAAATTGTTGAAGTGGTGAAAATAACATAAAATCAAGAAAAAAAGCAAGTATTTTTTAATGTGAATTAAAGCTTTGATTGAATATGCTGCTCTTTGGATTGTGTGAATTAATGGACATGATTGAGAGAATGTCTTTTTCTGTATAAATTGCTAGATTCCTATCTCATCTCCATATCTCTTCAAAAATAAGTTGGTCCAAAAAAATCCAAAGTCAAAATAATGGTCAGTGCTGAAATAGTTAATATGTTTTGACTCAAGCCATGAATCAAAAAATGTTTTTTAACTGGTACAAATGACTCACCCAAAAGAATAGTGTGATTTAATAAATGTATCTCCTCTTTTAAGTTAAAATATTTGAGCCAGGATTAGCTGCACATCTTGTTGTTTGACTACATAGCTGAATGGAATAAACCACAGCAAGATAAGTTTCTCTTGTCTGATTTAATTGCTTTGGGGGAATGTAGAGCTCTCCAACTCTAATAGACAAGAATGTGGATAGAAGAATGAATGCACCAAAGAAGAAGGAAATTAGTAATGATGCAGTAAACAACTTGAAGTCCCAAGGATCCTTGGAGATGCATTTTTGTCTCCTGTAATTTCCGCCTAGGAATAAACTCTGCAGCTAAAAAAGGAAATCTACCCATATTATTCTTAGTATTAATAATTCATTAGCATCACTCTTATTGCCAGCAACAACCTTTTTCAAAGAAAACTATGCATAGATTATGATCATGTTATTATTTGGTACCAAAAGAGATAGGGAAATTTGGTGATATTTTAATTTTCTTTTTTCAAATTCAATAAACGTACGTGATTAAGTAACAAGCTCTTAATTACTTTAATAATTTGGAGGGAAAGGAACTCCTGGATAAGGCTTTCTGGAAATTATTTAGCCCAGAAGTAATTGTCTTACCACTTGAATAGGAAGATACAGTGAAGAAAAACTTTGAATTGAAAAATGTTCATTGAGTGTCTTTTATGACCATTCCCTATGCAGTGTGCTGCATACGCAAGGATGCAAAAGACAGTCTTGTCCACAAAAAATTCCATCAGGAAAAGAAAATATAGGCAAAGTAAAATATTCAAGACAAATTTGCACAGCATTAAGGAGCCAGAGTAAGAGGGAACATGGAAACTGAGAAGATAGGAGTTTGGAAAAATGTATTAAAGCTAATCTGAAGCGTGACATCATTATAATATTAGAAAATTCATGCTGTATTTTCTGTACCCAAAGAAATAGCAAGTCAAAAAACTATACTAAAAGATTTACTTTTCTGATGTTTCTGCCATACAAGAATATTTCAAAATGTTTTCATGACACATGAATTTTTAAATTATGTCTCATATTTCATCTGAAAAGGAGGCAGAAGAGAGGGATTTTACATACTGATTATGAAGTGTAAATTATTTACTCTTGCAAATTGTCAGACTTTTAAATTTTCATTTTAATGAAAACCATACATTTCAGATTATTTTCTGCTTTTATGTTGTGACAGATGTCTCAAAGCTTGCCATCTTCTCTCTTTGATTCAAGATTCAAGGGAGAAGATCTAAACTGTGAGTAATAATGAGAAATGCAACCTATGCAGAAGCCCTCTGTGCGAACTCTGGGTCTCTGTGAGCTTTGTATGTTTAATTGGTGGTAGGATGGATCAACAGAGTATGGACTAGGGGCTGGGATGAGGTCCTGAAACTAAGGCATGCATTGGTAGTGTGTCTTCTTTAGCAAGTGGTCAACTCTGAGAGTTTTCTTTTCATAGTGTTATTTGGGCTTGTAGAAATGCCACGTACAATCTGTGCAACAATCACAGACTGCTAACCTGGTATAATCCTCATGTAATTTGTAGGTAATATCCAAGTTATACAGGAGTGGCCAGTTGATGGGCACGCTCCTCCAAACACAGACAGAACTAGGGTACTGCTGTTTCTGTGGGCAAATCTGCAGTGTTTGTGTTTGGATGTTTGCTTATTTGCATGATGTTTCCGATTTATTTTAACATTTGGAAAGTGGCAATGACTGCCTTTTGATTTTGGTTGTTGTTAGGAAAAGAGTGTAAATTGGTACCTCCTCACGTGGAGCACCAAAAATGTTAGGAAAAGAGGCATAGAACAGAAAGGAGGCAGAATGTGAATCTACAGCCAGACCGAATTGATTCGGAGAAAATACATTTGCAGAGGTTGTTGACCAACTGCTTGTGTGCACATTGACAGAACACGGGACCGGAGGCCCCAACCCCTAGGAAGGGCTCTTTTTACCTCTTAGCAGGGCTACGGGTAGGGGTGGGGGTGTGGGGCAGCAGGCAGAGGTGAATTCCTGGAACTGGTCTTTCAAGTGGCCAAGCAGCTGGTCTTTCAGGTGGCTGTGTGGGGCCTCAGGAACCTGTGGAAGACTGCAGGGGTGCAGTGTAAAGGCAATAGAGTGTGAGACCCAACTGAGACTCAAAGGCAAGGAATAAATTCCAATGTTTATCTATCTTTTGGACAATGAGTGAGAGTGGCTGAGGCTTATGTCTTTGTTCCATCAGTTGTTAAACAAATTGAACCTTTGTTGCAAAGGTCTATTCCATGACAAAAAGAACAGTAGTACCCTAGTTCATGACAAAAAAGGCTGGAAGACAGGCTTTGATCTGTGCTTCTCAAATTACCTGAGATGACTCACTTAGTTTTTGTTTTCTTTTAAATTGCCAAACATTGGGGATCATGAATTTCTATAAGGTGCTGTAAAAGTTAGTAGGAAAACTAAAAACATACAGAAAATGTAAGCTCCAAATTTTTATGATTCGTCTCAATAGACTTATTCGTGTTTTCCTGTCAATCTAATTTAAAGGTTTCTAGATGTTTCCTCATCACTGCTGCACATCTCTTTCCATATTTCAGAAAAAGTTCCAGTAGGTAGACCACGCCTGGGATAACACTGACTAGGGATCTGTAAGCAGTCAGGAAATTCCAGAGCAAATAATATAATTTAAATTAAAAAAAAAGCTATAGACAACACTTTGCTTAGTCAAAGCTGTCTCTGTTCCTCATTAACCTAGGTTGTTTCTGACTGATTTGAAAGATGAGAAATTGTCTTTTTGGCATTCAAGTAGAAGTGTTGGTGGAACCCAGAACCCAAAAAGCTACTTGCATTTGTGTGCGTGTGTGTTCCTGTGCAGTAAACGCTATTGAACAATAGCCCAGGATATGGGTAGCAATCCAGATCTTCATGACATTTTTGAAAGTGCCATCAAAAGAAACATATACCCTGAAATATTTGCAATTACATCTAGTTGTTTCCAAATTCGTCCTTGTAAAACTTATGAAATGGAAGCCATCTTGGGGAATTTCACTGTGTGATACTGCTTCATCTTCAGGAACTTTTTCCCCCTCATTAGCTTCTTTCCTTGGCCAGCCTTTTCGCAAATATCCTTTAATTTTCCTCTTAGATTTCTAAAGCGATGAAGAAGCGGCCAATGATAATTTCAGCCTCCATTACCCCTCTTCCTATACAATAGAATCTTTGGTGGTTTTTCAGAACAAATGGCAGCACAGAAAACATCTGTAACTCCAGTTGACCCTTGGAGTGAACCATAATCTCAAGACAAACTGTAGATCATGGGATGTGAACAGAAGTCTGGTGACTGGGTTCTGGGAACCAGGAAACCAGATTTAAAAGACTGCAGGAAATCATTTTTTATTTTTCTCTTTCTCTCAGTCTTACTTCTGGCTGTAATGAGGTGCTCCATCCATCTCGGTTTATAACACAGTTCTGTAAGTAGCAGTTATATGCAGTGAAACCAAATGAGATTAGGGCAACAGCCTCTAACATCCCTGAAATAGTTTTCATTTCCCTACCACTTCAGACAGAACTGCTCTGACAATTTTTACCTTGAAAGAAACTAAATACTGGCCTTGTTCATCTGACAACAGACAGAACCATGTCTTGTCTTAAACAAAAGAATAAACATGGAAGCATATGACAAGTCATTTTTGTGCTTTCCAACATTGTAGCCAATAGCCATATGAGACCTTCCAAACTTAAGTAAGTAAAACATATTATGCAGTGACTCAGATACTATAGCTAAATGTTATGTGATCAATAACCACTTGAGTGTAGTGGCTACTGCTTTATTGGTCAATGCAAAAATTGTACAGTATTTCCAACCTCACCTCTGGAATTTCTACTGAACAGTGCTGATGTAGACAGGAAATATTCATTGCAAGCAAATTGATTTTTCCTAAAAGTCATTTACTTTTTTTTATTTCTAAAAGACTCTACATATTGAGTTACTCACACAAATATGTGAAAAGAATAAAATATATATTATAAATTTATAGATTATTAAATGTTTGAAATTTATGGCAAGAAACAGCATGTTTGTTCCTGGCATAGATGGAACAAATATTAGGGAAATTCTCCAGGGCTTGGAATAATAATTCTAAACTCTTCCACTCTCTAGAATTTTCATACTGATTATTTAGGTGAAAATAGACATCAAGGATGCCTACATGGACAAAGAGAGAAGAGGTTTGTGAAACATAAAAGTTAAAATATGTATCTTGGTTAACCCTTGATTGGTAAAATAAAGCTGCTCAGAACATCTGAATTTCATTTGTTTTTCGGATAGTGGAAAACATAAGAACTTATTCACAGTGATCATAGTTTTCTTATTGTTTCTTTTCATTTTCTCTATTGTATTTATTTAATGTTAATATTTTTTCATTTTTAAAATTTATATAAGGAACACATTTCATATAGTTCATGTAAACAGACCTTAGAGCACAGTGATACTTTCCACCCTACACTCCCTCTCACCTACATTCCCACCCTTCCTCTTCCTTCCTTTCTTATTCTTTTTAAAAATTTGTATGGCACACTTTCAGTTTTATTTTATAATCATAAGCTCATTTGCCTTGTTGTCTGCGTGGTTGTAAGGCCGCCACAAAACACACCAAACAGCGGACTAAGGGAAAGAGTTTATTGGGGGAAACCCGACAAACTGAAGGCATACAGGTTAAAATTGCTTAGGTTTATGAACTGGAAGACCACGCCTTCATCACACCCTGCGTGACCTGTGGAGCCTAGGATGGATGGTTTCAGGGTGTAGATCTCACCATAGATAAGACCGAAACATTTTACTAACAATGATGCCTGGAGCACCTGAGTCTTACAACATACTGGGACCTCCAGTAGTTTGGAATATGATGCCTTTTGCATTTACAAGACTGCAAGTAAGAATTTCACAATAAGCAAATTCAGTACTATAATAAAAAATTAAGCTTATTCAATTTTTAAAAAGCGATCACCATTTTCCTTTTTTGTTTTTGTTTTTTCTTGGTATCTGGGCTATTTTTCTGTTCTTAATATTGAGTAGTAGACTTTCTATTCTTTCTCTTTTTTTTTTTTTTTTTTTTGACAGGCAGAGTGGACAGTGAGAGAGAGAGACAGAGAGAGAAAGGTCTTCCTTTGCCGTTGGTTCACCCTCCAATGGCCGCCGCTGCAGCCGGCGCACCGCGCTGATCCGATGGCAGGAGCCAGGATCCAGGTGCTTTTCCTGGTCTCCCATGGGGTGCAGGGCCCAAGCACCTGGGCCATCCTCCACTGCACTCCCTGGCCACAGCAGAGAGCTGGCCTGGAAGAGGGGCAACCGGGACAGAATCCGGCGCCCCGACCGGGACTAGAACCCGGTGTGCCGGCGCCGCAAGGTGGAGGATTAGCCTATTGAGCCACGGCGCCGGCTTTCTATTCTTAAGTATACAATTATGTCCCTTTCCGTGAGGTTTGAAGTAAAAAAACTGGAAAAAATCTTAAAGTCTATTTCATTATATAAAATGATTTTGAAAATTGAAGTTATATTTACTTAGTGAATGAATTTTTTCTCACTCTCCCTATTTCAAGGGCAATCTTGCGAAACTTCAATAATATGGAAATGTGTTATAAATACGTTAATGTGTAAGCTATATAGTGGAATTCAGTGTGCAGAAAATTTTTACTATGGCATGTATTTGTGATTCAAGATTTCAGAATAACTTCTCATGCCCTTTTCCCAAGCAAGGGATAATACTTTAATTAGTTGTGCGTGCTCTTCTCTGTTGCTCCATCACCAACACAGCATTAGGCCACACTAATCTATATCTTTCAACCTAGAAAGCCTTCAACAGTGTGATGAAAATTACATAGAACTAAAAAGTTCTGAGTTCAACAGTGGGTTCCTATTAAGGATGGGACCTGGAAAACTGAATTAGAATTCCTGAGACTCCACAGCAAGAAGTTTGGATTACTTATCTCCTACCATAATGATGACTATGAGATGAAATATCTTAGGAACTACACTTGATACACAAGAATCACACAAGACAAAACTTGAATCATTGCCTAGAGATAGGTAGAAGCGAAAAAGTTATGATCAAAGGCGTATGTCTGAGTATATTCTTTTTGGTGTGAACTTCCAGCCCAGAATTTCCTGGAGGGACTTTTGAGTCTTGGCATACCTTAAAAGAGAAAAAAGGGATTCCATATTCAGCAGGTTTTTTTTGTTTGTTTTGTTGTTGTTCTTTAAGGATTATTTTATTTGAAAGGCAGAGTTACAAAAGAGAGAGGGAGAGAGAGTCAGAGAGACAAAGAGTTATCTTCCATCCTCTGGTTGACTCCCCAAACTATTGCAGTGGCCGGAGCAAAGCCTGCCTGAAGCCAGGAGCCAGGAGCTTCTTCCTGGTCTCCTACGTAGGTGCAAAGGCCCAAGTACATGGTCTGTCTTCCACTCCTTTCCCAGATGCATTTGCAGGGAGCAAAAACAGAAGTTGAGCAGCCAGCACTTGAACCAGGGGCCATATGATGCTGGCACTACAGGCAGCCTTTTAACCTGATGGCCACAGCACCAGCCCAAATGTTCACCAGTTTCAGAATTTCTTCCTGAAATTTTAAAATATTATTTAAGTTTAAATATTCTGGATTTATTTAACTGAGTGATCCTTTTAAGACCTTACGCATCAGCTGGTAAAACCACTATAGGCGTCAGTTTGGAGATTCCTCAGAAACCTGAATATAACCCTACCATGCAACACAGCCATCCCACTCCTTGGAATGTACCCAAGGGAAATTAAATTGGCAAGCAAAAAAAAGCTGTCTGCAC
This sequence comes from Oryctolagus cuniculus, assembly GCF_964237555.1. Taxonomy (NCBI): domain Eukaryota; kingdom Metazoa; phylum Chordata; class Mammalia; order Lagomorpha; family Leporidae; genus Oryctolagus; species Oryctolagus cuniculus. The sequence continues at coordinate 30,812,482 of NC_091451.1, read as the reverse complement.
CTTAATGTTTATTGCAGATCAATTCACAATAGCTAAGACCTGCTGAATATGGAATCAACCTAAATGCCCATCAACAGTAGACTGGATAAAGAAATTATGGGACATGTACTCCATAGAATACTATACAGTAGTAAAAAACAATGAAAACTGGTCATTTGCAACAAAATAGAGGAATCTGGAAAACATCATGCTGAGTGAAATAAGCCAATCCCAAAGGGACAAATATCATATGTTCTCCCTGATTGGTGACAACTAACCAAGCACCAAAAAGGAAACCTGTTGAAGTGAAATGGACACTATGAGAAACAGGGACTTGATTAGCCCTTGTCCTGAATGTTGATGAGCAACTTAATACTTTATCCCTTTTAGCTTTTTTTGTTGTTGTTGTTGTTGTTGTTGTTCTACTTAATACATTGGTTGAACTCTGTAATTAACACACAATTATTTTTAGGAGTTTAAATTTAACTGAAACGTGATCCCTGATAAGAGTGGGAATAAGAGAGGGAGAAGATGTACAATTTGGGTCATGCTCAATCGGACTTGGCCCAAATGGTAGAGTTAGAAACGTGCCAGGGGATTCCAATTCAATCCCATCAAGATGGCGTGTACCAATGCCATCTCACTAATCCAAGTGATCAATTTCAGTTCCTAATTGAGCATAACGATAGGATTAAGAGTCAGAGGGATCACATAAACAAGACCAGTGTCTGCTAATACTAACTGATAGAATTAAAAAGGAGAGAAGGATCCAACATGGGAAGCGGGATACACAGCAGGCTCATAGAATGGCAGATGTCCTAAACAGCACTCTGGCCCCAGAATCAGCCCTTAAGGCATTCAGATCTGGCTGAAGAGCCCATGAGAGTATTTTAGGCATGGAAAGCCAAGACACTCTGGCAAAAAAAAAAAAAAAAAAAAAAAAAAAAAAAAAAAAAAAAAAAAAACGCCACCACACAAACCAAAAAACCTAGATGAAAGATCTCTGTGAATGAGATCCCAGTGGAAAGAATGGGCCATCAAAAAAGGAGGTACCTTTCTCTGAAGGGAGGAGAGAACTTCCACTTTGACTATGAACTTGTCTAACTAAGATCGGAGTCGGCGAACTCAAAAGGCTTCCATAGCCTTGGCACCTCATGACAAGAGCCTAGGGTGATTACTGATGCCATAAACAAGAGTGTCAATTTGTTAAGTCAACAACAGGAGTCACTGTGCACTTAACTCCTCATGTAGGATCTCTGTCCTTAATGTGTTGTCCAATGTGAATTAATGCTATAACTAGTACTCAAACAGTACTTTACACTTTGTGTTTTTGTGTGGGTGCAAACTGTTGAAATCTTTACTTAATATATACTAAATTGATCTTCTGTATATAAAGATAATTGAAAACAAAAAAAAGACCTTATGCATGTAATAAAGCAAAAGTCCATTATTAATGAAAGTTTCATAGAACACAGTTTGTGTAACATTTCTATTTTCCAGGTTCTTATAAATGAAATTTTTCATTTATTTAAAAACATTTGCAAATAGAAATTAAAAGAAGGTAATTTGTTAATTTGCTATGAGTTTTTAGCCATAATTAATCTAGAGGTAGGGCCTGAGAATAAATACTTGGTGAGACTACCACATACACACACACAGACACATTATATATCATATATGAATGTGTTCATAAATATACACACATACAGAAAATGTGTGTATAAATACACAAGCATACATGTACACTCAAACACATATGTTCAATTAATTTACTTTATGTAGCTTTTCTAGTTTCAAAAAAATTCAAGGCAACTCAAGCCTGGTTTACATGGTTGATTTATCATTTGCACAACCTATTCATTTAAAGGATTAGTTAACACATTCTAAGAATGTTGTAACTGTGATAGGTGTGATGCATATGTGCTTTCCTTTAATCCTCAAAGCATTCTTAAAAGGCAAGTTCATCTCTTAGTTCCACTTTTGCAGAGTGGAAATGAAAACTTCAAGAAAGTTAGGTAGCTTGCCTGAAATTTAGTGTCATAGTAGTAATTGGTGCAAATATACATTAAGGTGACTCCAATGAGTCATTCCTCTCTATAATCTCCTCTGATTGAGTATGGGCAAAACCTATGACTCACTTCTAACTGATGGAATAAGATGATGGTAAAGGAGTTTTGAGGATTTAATTCAAGTCTTAAAGAAGTTGATTTAGAGTTAATTAAAAAGGGAGATTATCTTGAGTGAATCCAGGCTAATCAAATGAAAGTGCTATAAGGAAAGGGCTCTCCAGCAAGTTGTTTGCCCACTAACCTTCAAGAAGCAAGCTACTACGGACTCCATAGCCACAGAGAGTTGAATTCTCTCAACAAATGACACAAATGACCTTGGAAGTGGACACTTAACTTCAGGTGACAGGGCAGCCTAGGCATATCCTTGCTTGTAGAGTTGTGAGGCCAGAGAATTCATCTAAGCTATACCTGGACTCCTGAAGCCATAAAAGCTGAGAGGCAATAAATGTGTGGTGTTGTACAAATAGAAATGATGAAGATAAGATTGGAACTTTGGCAATTTGACGTCCTGGTTTTACATTCCTAACCATTACAATATTCAGCCACTCAAACCAGTTTGGTGTCTGGTGTCTTACAGATATGTTCACGGTCCCCAACTTAAAGTGGTTTTATTTATGAGTTTTGGGACTTAAAGTTCAGTAGAAACTATTCTTTTACTTGTAAATTTTCATTTCTTCCTGAGCTGGCACCATGCTGTACTGTACACTCTATGCTAAGCAACAGCAATGAACTCAGCTCCCAGTCAGCCCTGTGATCAGGAGGGTAAACAACCAATACTCCATTCCATATTGTATTGCTAAACTATGATTTCAGTAGGTTAGGTTTTAAGATGCATTTTTTTTTGACAGGTAGAATTATAGACAGTGAGAGAGAGACAGAGAGAAAGGTCTTCCTTCTGTTGGTTCACTCCCCAAATGGCCGCCACGGCTGGCACTGAGCCGATCCAAAGCCAGGAGCCAGGAGATTCTTCCTGGTCTTCCATGCGGGTGCAAGGACCCAAGCACTTGGACCATCATCCACTGCCCTCCCGGGCCACAGCAGAGAGCTGGACTGGAAGAGGAGCAGCCGGGACTAGAATCCGGCGCCCATATGGGATGGCAGCGCCGCAGATGGAGAATTAACCAAGTGAGCCACGGCACCAGCCCCTTAAGATACATTTTTGAAACGCAATATTTTCAACATGCTCAGGACTTCACAGGGTGTAGCCACATCATAAGTCAAGGAGCATCTGTACAGCTTGATGGTCCAGATGTTTGTGGGGTTAGGACTGATAACAGATTAGTTATAAGCGTAATCACTGTTTTAGTCCATTAGCAATGCTTGAGGCTGGATACTTTACAAAATAACTATTCATTTTCTGATGGTTCTGAAGAATGGGAAATACAAGAAGTACAGTAGCTTTTGTATATTCTGGGGCTACTGTCTGTCCTGAGATGGTACTTCGTTGCGGCATCCTCTGGTCTTCAGGTAGTTGAAAGGATGGCAGGGTAAAAAAAGGAAAGAACTCTCGGAGCCATTGTGTGGTTAAGTCGCCATTTGCAGCACTGACATCCTATATGGACGCTGTTTTGAGTCCCAGTACTCCACTTTGGACCAAACTCCCTGCTAATGTGCCTTGGAAAGCAGCAAAAGATGGCCTAAATCCATGGGCCCCAGCACAAGTGTGGGAGACGCAGATGAACCTCCTGGATCATGGCTTCAGCCTGACCTAGCCATTGGTGAGTAAATCAGCAGAGGGAAGTCTCTTGCTGTCTCTCCAAGTCTCTCCCTCTCTCTCTCTCTCTGTAATTCTGCCTTTTAAATAAGTTCATATTTTTTAAAGGGAAGAACAGTTTTCAAGCAATTTTATAATAACAGCACTTAACCCCATTGATGAGGGCGGAACCTTTATGTCTCGATCAACCTCTTAATACTGTGGCATTGGAAATTAAGTTTCAAAATCAATTTTGGAAGATATAAAACATTCATACCACAGACCTGTCTTACATGGATTTCTCACTTTGTTTCACTTGTTCTTCTTGTTATTACTCATAGTTTTAGAGATATTTAAAGAAACTGGAGGACAGGGACAATATAGATTGGAATTAATGGTATTTAATTTTTGGTACTGTCCTTAGTTAGATGACCTTGAAAAATTCACAAATTACATACTTTCTCAGTTTCCTTTGAGTCATGAGCACTTTATTTAATTTCCAACTTGAAGTTAAATCTACTGATTGTGTCATATATTATTGATTGCAAAAAGACTTCTCTGAAATGAGAAGCAATTGCAAAATATTGCCTTAAACACTTAAAATCCAATTAGAAACTCATTTAATGAGTGCCTACGCAGTAACAAATGCTATTAATCTTCAAATATTTCTTAAACATTGATTCTTTTTTTAAGAAGCTGAAATAAGAGAGTTGCATGACTTGTCTTTATGACAATATGACAAAACTCAAATTTTCTGATTTATTGAAGTGTTAGACAAAGTCTGGATTCTTCTGGAACTTTAAATCTATATTCATGGCCAGCACATCTTTAATAGGTTAATATTGTGCATTTTTCTGGTATGTGGTAGCTAATAGAGTACAAAAAAAAGCCCTGAATATAGGAGTGAAATTGACTTTTTTTTTTTTACGAAAGATTTATTTATTTATTTGAAAGGCAGAGTTACAAAGAAGGAGAGGTAGAAGCAGAGAGAGGGAAATCTTTCACCTCTGGTACACTCCCCAAATGGCTGCAACAACCAGGGCTGGGCCAGGCTGAAGCCAGATCTCCCATGTGGTTGTCAGGGACCCAAGCACTTGGGCCATCCTTTTCTCCTTTCTCAGGCCCATTAACAGGGAGCTGGATCAGAAGTGGATCAGCCAGGACGTGAACCAGCACCCATATGAGATGCCAGTGCAGGAGGTAGTGGCTTAACCCACTACATTACAGCATTGGTCCCTGATATTGCCATCTTATGATATCATAATCATTCATAGCCCTTGGCTATATTTCTGTGGAACAATGGTCTTTCTTTTTTGTTTTTAAAGATTTCTTTATTTATTTGAAAGTCAGAGTTACACACAGAGAGAAGGAGGGGCAGAGAGAGAGACAGAGAGGTCTTCCATCCTCTGGTTAACTTCCCAATTGCCCAAAACACCTGGAGCTGTGACGATCCGAAGCCAGGAGCCAGGAGCTTCTTCTGGGTCTCTCAAGTGGGTACATGGGCCCAAGGACTTGAGCCATCTTCTACTGCTTTCCCAAGCCATAGCAGAGATCTGGATCGGAAGTGGAGAAGCTTGAACTCGAACCGGCGCCCATATAGGATGACAGCACCGCAGGCAGTGGCTTTACCTGCTACACCACAGCGCCGGCCCAAAACAATGGTCTTTCTTCTTTTTATTTATTAACAACTATATTTAGTGGAAAATTAAGCCTGTGATCATGAACTAAACTGAAAGTGTGTTATTATAAAAATTTTTAAAAAAGGAGGAGGAAGTGAGGCAGCGGGCAGAGAGGAAAGTATCCTTAGGGTTCTTAGAATTGTATCTTTGGATATATATGAAATATGTCCTCTGTATATTAATTAAAGTTTTTAAAAAGAAAGAAAAATGTCAAATGATTTCAAATGTGTGTTATAGTATTCTATCAGGTGATGTTTTGTCAAACAGCAGGAAAATAAGGCTGTGAGTCTCTGTTTATTTTTAACTCTCATTTAGGAAGCTATGTTTTTAATGGTAACATAATTTTAAATTTATATTTTTATCCTCTGCAAACTCTACCCCTGGCCCCATAAATGCATCTAACAAGAATTTATGGACATCAGTCCTTTCTTGTCAGTGTTCTCCTCTTAAAAATACTTTGCAAAGACCTGCTAATTGCATTTTCTTTCTGTTTAGTTTCATTTGTTCCTCTTTGGGATTTCTGTTTAAAAGAGCTTTTAACAGTCCTCACTCACATATGGTACATGTGCTTGTGGAATAGGCAAACCAGCTTGAGTAAAACAAGAATAAAAATAAACCACACAGAACTAAACTCTAAACTTTTTGGGAGGTCCTCAATATTACTTTTTTTTTTTTCTTTTTGCACATGTCAATGATTCCTGTTTTGACTCAGTGATGGAATCCTCCCAAATAACAAATACAGTAAGAAAGATGACATTGTTTTCCAGATCAAAGAGCTAAATGAAATCTATGAGTTCTAGAAAGTTCTTCATGTTGTGAAATTTGCAGGCTCTTTCAGAACAAACTCTTTCAGCCAGAAGATGAGAATTGCTGGATGCGCTTGACTAAAAGATGTTCTTTGACAAGTTCTTTTTGACATCGTATTATAAAAAGACAGACACTAAACATAGCAAGCTCCATAGTGAAGAGAAAAGCTACAAAATCCAAATATTTAAGTCTTAGCTACTCAAGAAGCCATGAAAATCAAATGGAATTTTTCTTTAGTGAAATCCCTTTTGCATTATCTTTATGCTGAATGTTTTCAAAACACTCTGAGTAGTCTATATCCCTAAGGATTGCTTTTCTTTAGTTGATTTATATGTTTACACATGTTCAACTACTCATTGTATTGTCTATTATGAGAGAAAATTCATACCATGCATGTGGGTTTGGGTCCAGGTGATTTTGCAGACTGATTCAAGATGTGGGTGTGGGATGCTTGTGTGTCTGGATGGTATTTCAGTCTATGTAGGAAGGCGGAGTGGAGTACAAAGGAGAGTAGTAGAGAATTTATGATGAGTGACTTCCCTGCTCTTAAATTGCCAATACTATTTTGGAGGTCTGGCTATACCTCTGTTCTTTGTCACTTGGATGAAAGTCAATCAGGGAATTAGTCAAAGAACCCTGGGCATGTACAAAGCAGGTAGGAATCATAGCACCTGGAGCTTGTTCTCTGCTGTTAATGATTTTGATCCTGTGATAAGACAAGAATTTAAGTAACACATGTCACCTGTATGAGAGAAGTCACCATGTTTACCATTGCTTTCCAATCAGTCCCAGCAAGATGAAGCTTCAAAGAGGATATGGGACATTACCTGCCACGGAAAGGGTTTTGGATGTCAAGAGGATGAAGAGGGGGAGGGGACCATGCAAAGAAAAAACTGTGTAGATAAAAGGGACAAAATGTAAGTTGTATACCAGGTATGGCAGGAAAAAGATTTTTCACTTGAATTCTGTTTTAAGTAGGACAAGGATGCAAACTCAGATTCCTTATATGGGAAAAATTATCATAAAGGAGAACTGTAAGCTGAAGCTTATAATTTCCTAAAGGCACTCATTTAAAAGCATTCCTTGGGTACAGGTGCTTTGTAGCTGCACGTTAAATTGCTGCTTGGGACAACCACATCTCATACCAGAGTGCCTGGAATAGAATCACACCTCTGCTTCCAATCCAGTTTCCTGCCAGTGCATCTGGGAGGCAGCAGATAGTGGCTCAATTACTTGAGTTCCTGCCACCCACACGGGAGCTAAGATAGAGTCCCTGACTCCTGTCTTCAGCCTGGTGCAGCTGCAGCTGGGGCAGGCATTTGGAGAGTGAGCCAGTGGATGGAAGATCTCTCTCTGTCTCTCTCTTCCCTTTCTCTTTGTTACTCTGCATTTTAAGTGAATTAAGTAATTAATTAATACTTTAGAAAAAACATTTGTTAATAAAAAAAAGTAGAAATAGTCTTCCTTTCCCAAAAGAAAACAGCTAGTTCCCTTTCTATTTCCTTTTCTTCCTCTCCCTTCTGTTACATGGGCTCAGAGGACTATTTCTGGGGGTGGGGGGAGGAAGAGAAGAAGCAGTAGTATAGGCATATAAATAGATCCTCATTGATGCTCTGCCTCCCATCAAGAGACAATATGATGCAAAAGCAGCCAGATTACTCTTGTTGGCTCAATACTTTTTAAAAACATTGTGCAAGCCAAACACATCTTTAATCAGGAATGCCCTCATCAACTATCAGAGGACAACTGTTGTTGAAGAGAAGTGTGGCTCAGGACTACAAAGATAAGGGTGTTCAGAAAGTAAGTGGAATTAGTCTTCAGGATTCAATACATGATTCCAGATCTGGGCTTCCACACCCAGAGCCCAGATTTGATTCATTTGTTAAATGTTAAATCTATTCTATTTGCATAGCATGTTCTCTAAAGCATTTTCAATTGGAACCAATTTTGTATTTGAGAGTGAGAGAAGAATGAATCCTGGCAAGTTGATGTTTCTGTCTGTGAAGAGCTACCTTACCAGGGGCTTGACAAATGCCCATCTTGGCCTGTCTGTATTTTCCTGTGTGCTGAATGGGCTTCAGGAGCATAGATCACTTTTATTGTGGAATGCAATATGTTTGATAATAAAGTTTTAAGCTATATTTATTGGGCTACACGTACAAAACCATTACTGTCTTGACTAACACCAACACCTTATCTAATGGAAAAGATAAAGAGTGATTTCAGTGAGAAACTTTAAGGAGCATTTGATACTTGGAAGAAAAAAGTAATCAATTTTACTTAATATTTATTTTCTCCTGTGTGTCTGGCATTATAATATTGATTGATACTGCTTTCTACCCATCTCATACATAAGCATGTTGTCCCATTGTGTGTGTGGTGAGCTCTAAATAACCATTTCCTTGGCATGAGAGAGAGCTGCCTGAGCAGAAAATATCTGGTAATTGCAGATTTCAGAAGGACAGTGAAAGGAGAAAAAAATAAAAAAAAAAAACTTTTGATGCTAGAATATTTGAAGCTGACTGATGATTACTAGAGAATTTATGAACAATTGGCCTGAGTTAAATATAGATATGACAAAAAGAGAGTACATTTTAATGCTAGTTGTAAGGTAAAATGCATTTAATGCCTCATTTTTCCAATATATTTTTACTTTCAGTAGATCATTTGATATATAAATAGCACCACAAGACCTGGTGGGAAAGTGAAGTGTGTGTGTGTGTGTGTGTGTGTGTGTGTGTGTAGAGAGAGAGAGAGAGGGAGAGATAAATAGAGGATGGGGTTTCAGAAATGGTTATACTCCTTCCACAAATGTTGTCACTTAGATGAGTGTGAGTAATATACCTACAGTACCACAGCTGTTTAGGAACAGCACTGAAGTCTCCTAACTTCTTATCCACAATAATAAATATCATTGCCTCTCCAGTGTGCATCCCATGTATGTCCCATTGTGCTATTATGAACCTACAAATGATTTCTTAAATTTGTTTTTATTTATTTGAAAGAGACAGAGAGAGGAAAACAGATTTATCTCTCATCCTCTGGTTCACTCCCCAAATGCCTGCAACGTCTGGACTGGGACAGGACAAAGCCATAAACTGGGAGCTTAATCTGTGTCTCCTGGGTGTATGGCAGGGAGCCACCACCTAAGCTGTCATCTGCTACATCACAGGATGGATACCAGTAGGAAGCTGTACTCAGAAGCAGAGCTGGAAATGGATTCTAGGCACTCTGATACAAGATGCAAGTATTCCAAACCATGTCCTAACCACTGCACCAAATGCCTTCTGCCATCCTGACAACAATTGGCACAGAACTATGCCTATTCCCTGGTTAATCTAAAATAGTCTTCAAAAACGGATGGCCTTTTCAGAGTGATTGCTTCAAGATGGACAAAGAGACTACGTAAACCTAGGGTTTTGCTTTGTGATTGTAAGGGGAGACATGTTCTCTTTCATTCACAAAATATAAATAAAATGACACAACATTTGCTGCTGCTAGCTATTTGAAGCAGTCATACCATAAAGCCTTGAGAGGAACATGAACATTCCCCTGCAGGCTGAGAAGAGACTGTCATTGAGAACAACAGACTGGGTACATATTCAAACTCCTGGATCAAACCTTGCCTGACCTTGGTTTTCCTTTTAACCTCAGTAAGTTTAAAAAGTGAATTATTTTTCTGACTTAAGCCATTTTGGTTCTGATTTCTATCATTCATCCTCCCACCCCACCCCACCCCCCAAAAAAACCCTAAATGATGCACAAAGGCTACCCTGCAGAAACATTTTACATTTTCAGTTTGTTTAGAGAAAACGTTTAGGCTGAGTAACAGATATTGGCAAGAAGACTACTCTCAAATATTTTCGAGATCTGGATACAGAGAAGAGAAGCACGCACTTGTGGAGGGTTTTTGATTCTAATTTAGAAAATGGAGTTTGGGTTTCATGTCTAAGATAGGGTGGAATATTTTCTTTTTTTTTTTTTTTTTTCTTTTTGAGAAGTGCCCTTGGCACAGACATAGGCTCACTGTGGAGGTCTCATTGACCAGGACCAAAGTGAGACTTCTGCCAGTGACTGAGAGAAATTGCCATCAGCCCAGGGAAGTGGGAGGCTGGCAGCAGAGCAGACAGTGTAGCAGACAACTCATTTGTAAGTTTCGTCTTCTGTTTTCCTTTTTGCTGTGCCTTTTGGAGAGATTGTCAAGAACTGTGAATGTGCTGAGATTTCACCTTGTTTGCATGCCAACAGGTTATCATGGCAAGTTTTTTTAATGCTTTCAGAAGACTGTAGGTTCGAGTGTCAAAGACAAAGGACCTTTTACTCAAATCAAATAATCAACGTGAGCACCAATTGACCTTTCCCAAGTCCCCAAGGGGCAAGGCAGAGGGGCTCATTTAAATGCTGCAAGAAGAGTGGGTAGCACCACGCCTAAGGAATCCTGACCTTAGAAACACAAGTCTTCTATCCAGGGCGGTAAACAAATATGGCTTCTGCTCTAAAGGGAGATACTATCTCTGTTTTTGTAGGGCTGTTTTCTCTATAACACTCACGAAAACACAGTTCAAAGTAGAAAAGGAGATAGTATCTGTAATGCCTCATTTTAGGTGTCAACTTGATTGGATTAAGGGATGCCTAGATAGTTGCTAAGCAGTTTCTGGGTGTGTCTGTGAGGGTGTTTTCAGAGGGGATTAACTGTGAATTGGTGGACTGAATGAGGAAGATCTACACTCAGTGCGAGTAGACACTATTCAGCTGGCTAGGGACTCAGACAGAATAAAGAAGCAGAGGAAAAGTGCTTTTTCCACCTGGAGCTGAGACACCCTTTGTATCCCTGGACATCAGAAATTCTGATTCTCCAGTCTTTGGACTCTGGAATATTCATTAGTGGCCTCCTGGGTGTCTCAGATCTTCAGCCTCAGACTGAGGTTTGTTTATACCTTCAGTTTCACGGTTCTGAGGCTTTTGAGTTGGGACTCAGTCATACCACCAGTTTCCTCAGGTCTCCAGCCTATCATGGGGCTTCTCAGCCTCAGTACTCCTGTGAGAAAATTCCCCTATAAACCCTAACATCTATCTATCTATCTATGTATCTATCTATCTATCTATTCATACATCCATCCATCCACCTACCCACCCACCCATTCATCTATCCTATTGAGTCTGTGTCTCTGGGGAACCTTGGCTTGTACAGTGTCTGCTCAAAAGATATACAGAATTGCAAGGGATGGATAGAGTATAGTAGCACAGCATGATTTCACAGTATTATTTGCAAATCCCACTTCAAATTGGTGAATGTTAAACTATTATCATTTTCACATTAAAAAGTCAACATGCTCATTGCAACCCAATGTATAAAATAAACATCCATAAGTTCACACTGATATAAATGAGTGAGTGATGATTCACACATGGAGAAGAAGAGACACATTTCTTATGTAAAAAATTTCCAAGGAATTTATGTTGATACTCTACTCTCAAAGAGTGGGAGCATAATTCTGTACTTCTTAGGTATGAGATGAGCATGTTGTCTTCTAAACTATACTGAAAGGGGGGAATTGGAAGAGTAAATCTACAATGGAGAAATATGACAAACACTAACTCATTCAGTCTATAAAAGCCAACATCAGTACCTTTATCATGTTCACAGTATGCACCTTTAATAAGATATGATGAAAATCACACTTTATCTGAGGGCTTCCACCCAATAACCATGACACCAATCATATCATGAGATAACGTGAGAAAAATTCCAATGAGGAGTACCCTATAAAATATGTTTCTAGTACTCCTAATACTGTCAGTCATCAAAAACATGGGAAGTCTATGAGACTGCCAAGTCAAGAAATAAGAAAGTGGACTTGACAAATAAATGTAATAAGATACTATGGCTAGGATCCTAAAGCAGAAAAATTGCATTAGGTTGAAATTAAGGAAATCAAAACAAACTATAGACTTTAATTAATAATGTGCTTATTTAATTTCATTATTTATAATAAATGTATAATAATATGTCAGTAGAGAAAACTGGATGTGAGGTATAAGGGAACTCTATACTTGCATCTTCATTTGTTTTGATGTACAATATTGTAGAAGAGAAAATCTATAAAGAAATAATGATCTCGGCCAACACCGCAGCTCACTAGGCGAATCCTCCGCCTTGCAGTGCTGGCACACCGGTCGGGGCGCCGGATTCTGTCCCAGTTGCCCCTCTTCCAGTCCAGCTCTCTGTTGTGGCCCGGGAGTGCAGTGGGGGATGGCCCAGGTCCTTGGGCCCTGCACCCGCGTGGGAGACCAGGAGGAAGCACCTGGCTCCTGGCTTCGGATCAGCGCAGCATGCTCACTGCAACGCACCAGCCATAGCGGCCACTTTGTTGGTGAACCAATGGCAAAAGGAAGACCTTTCTCTCTGTCTCTCTCTCTCTCACTGTCTAACTCTGCCTATCAAAAAAAAAAAAAAAAAAAAAGAAAGAAAAAAGAAAAAGAAATAATGATCTCTTATATCCCAGCAGTTCTATTCCTGTGTAAATAATCACTGGAAATATATGCATATATTTTTGTAATGCATGCACAATGATGTTTATACCACTGATATACTTAAAAACATTTTTTTTTGAATGACAGAGTGACAGAGAGAGATAGGGAGGGAAGGAGAGAGGGATAAGGAGACCAGGAGGAAGCACCTGGCTCCTGGCTTCGGATTGGCACAGCTCCTACCGTTGCAGCCATTTGGGGAGTGAACCTTTCTCTGTCTCTCTCTATCACTGTCTGTAACTCTAACTCTCAAATAAATAAATAAAAAATCTTTAAAATAATCAGTTCTCCATCAATTAAGCTAAGGAATCAATATAATAACAAAAATTTCAGCAGGTTTTGAATTTTTGTATATGCACATCTCTCTGTGTGTACATATGTGTGTGACAATAAGCTAATTTTAAAATGTACATGGAACTATAAAAAGCCAAAATAATCAGCATAATCAAAGAATAACGAAGTTGGAAGACATATTAGATCAGATATCAAGACTTACTCTAATGTCACAGAAATTAAGAACATGTGGTATGGGAGTGAGGATAGATACATAGATCAATGGAAAAAAGAGTAGAGTCAAGAAACAAATTCATATGTATTTAATCACCTGATTTATAACAAATGCCATACTGACATGCTATAGGGAAGGGATTTCTTTTCTCTTTTACATAGAGAGCTGAATCCATGGGAAAATTTTAAGCCCATATGGAGAAAAAAATGAATCTTGTGCCCTAATTTACAAAAGAAGAAAACCCTTGACTGCTACTTTATACTGAAAAGAAAATGCAAGGGAACATCTTCATGTCTTTGGTAGGAAAGCTTCTCTTTGATAGAACATTCAAATGTGCCAGTTATATAAAATGATAGAGTACTTTAAAATGAAGAAATTTTCCTTATCAAAACACTATTAAGATAATGCAAATTAAAAGATCTTAAAGACCTTTCACAAGGAGATATACAAGTACCAATAGACATATGAAAAAATAATATTATCACCAAAATGACAATTAAATCTATAATGAACAATCAGTACACCACCCACAGAATGTCTTAAGTGAGAAAAAAAAATTGACCAACACAAATGCTCACAGAATGTGGACAACTAGAACTTTCATACACACATGCCACTCAGTAAAATCACTTTGGGAAATTTGGGGCAAAATCTGCTAAAGCTGAAAATATTCATACTCAACTATCTACTCAGTTATGAACCCAAAAAATCTTCCTATGTGTGTTGAACTAAAGTCATATATAAGAATGATAATTGTGGTATGCTTGGGGGGCCGGCTCTGTGGCGTAGCCAGTAAAGCTGCTATCTGCAGTGCCAACATCCCATATGGGCACCCATTCAAGTCCCGGCTGCTCCACTTCCAATCCAGCTCTCTGCTATAGCCTGGGAAAGCACAAAAGATGGCCAAGTCCTTGGGCCTCTGCACCCATATGGGAGACCCAGAAGAAGTTCCTGTCTTTGGATCAGCACAGCTCCAGCTGTTGCTGCCATCTGTGGAGTAAACCAGCAGATGAAAATTCTCTTCCTCTCTCTCTCTCTCTCTCTTCGCCTCAGCCTCTCTCTAACTCTGCCTTTCAAATAAAATAAATAAGTCTTAATAAAATAATATGCTTGGAATTGCCTCAAACCGAAAATTAAGCAAAATGAATGCTAACAGTCAAGTGGATAAATACTTGCTGGATTATTCCTACAATGGGTTAGTATTAGATAGTAAAGAAACCAACTGCTACCCAAGTAAAATACTGTGCAAAGGAAACCAAATATCAAGGATGGCATACAGTATTAGACTATTTCTCTAAAGGTCAAAATAGGCAAAAGGGATCTATAGAACTAGAATTGAGGATAACGGTTACCCTTCACACATATAGTGGGGAGGTACAAGGGTGCTTCTAGCATACAGGTAATGTTTGCTTTCTTGAATCAGTTGTTGATTACATAGATATGTTAATCTGACAGTATTAAGATTTGAGCAGTTTTCTGTATGTGTATTAATTTCAATCACATTTCTTAAAAAAATATATACAATTATTTGCTACTAATACACTGCAGTGTACTTTATGTTCCTGTTAAGTACATTCAATATTCGAGGAGGCAAATATATTTTTCAGGACAAATAATAACAGACAAGTTTAGGAATGGGATCTCTGTGAGTGAATTAAGGCAATGGATTGCTGTAATTGCTCCCCGTAGACTTGGAAGACATAAAGACCCCTAAAAAGTCTGCAGTTAACGTGACAGAAGTCCCATTGCCAGCACGATTAGGCATCAGCTAGGAGAGCTCAAAGATAGCACTCAGGCTCTCTTCCAGATGCTAGCTTCACTAGACAGTCACACAAGGCAGAGGAGAAGGGGGAAAGTTGGTATTTTTTTTTTTTTTTTTTTTTTGCAAAGGAAAACGTGTCTATATCTTAGCACAATGGTTTCAATGCCTTTGATTGCTGACAATAAATTAGCTTGCCCTGACATGCAAACACACATGTTTTCCCAGCCAAAAGTGTGCCCCCAAGCACCTCCGTAGATAACAGACTCAGACAGACAGAAGACTGGGGTCACTTTATCAGCTGCTGAAGAGCTGCCACTTTGGCTGAGAACGCAGCAGCAATTTAATAGATGCACGGAAACAAAAGTGCAATTATCCCTGCTGGAATTTGTCCTAACACATGGCTAACACTCCCATTCCTGTGCAAAGAATGTTTCTTGCTGTAGATGAGAAATGCAAACTGGCTGATGTTTTAGCAAATCTAGAACACCTAATTAGTGCTTAGGTAGACAGGGTCAATCTTGCACGAATTTACCCACTGTATTTATCACATTACCTTGTTTTCTCATCCTCACAAATAGATAAATCTCATGGTGAACTACTATAAAGCAACAGAATAAAATAAAACAAGCAAACAAACAAACAAAAAATGATTCAACCCATTGCTGAGTCCATAATCTAAATCTTAGGCTATTTGTAAACTACAAAATTAGAAAAATAATTATACTGGAATGAATTAATTTTATAATACTTCTCAATACAAATGAGTTGGTAAATATAGACCCACCTTTAAACTCTAAATAATTACTAAAACTTTAGTAGTTAATGGTATATAAAAAATCAGATTATTTAGTTTATATGTATGTAAGTTCTAATAGCTCTTTTGCCTTATATAATTCACTTAACTGTTATATACTCCAAAGGAAATCATCCCAGTAAATTTCTATTACTTGTGGACATTTTCTTCAGAATCCATCACAATACTTTTCATGATGTCTGGTACATAAATAATGTTCAGCAGATATTTAGTGCCAGCACTTGTTGAATGAAGGTCTAAAGTTTAAAACATGATTCTTTATTAGACGACCATTAATTGACCATTATTGAAGAAGAGGGAAAGTTTTAATTAAATATTTATTATAGGAAAGAGCACTATGAGAAATTAGCTTCACAGAAAACATTTAACCCTTTCATAGGCTTAAATTCACTGAATTGTGGAAATTGTCTATGTTTATTTTAAGATCCTGGGTTTCATCAAATAGATAAAGAAACTTTTCTAAAGAAATATATTTCATGAATATAAGGTAATATTTTACACTCAATTATGGGAAATTTGATAAATTTAAGCATTAAGTAATATTGTTTTATTGTGTATTAAGATGGTTCTGACATTAAATCTACCTTCTAACAACTGTCCTATGCTGCTGCACTTAAGTATTGATCTCTTGCATCCCTGCCCATAACTGAAAGACAAATGCTGAGTTGCAAGCAAGCTACAAGGTGAAAAATCTGAACCCAAGAACAGAGAAGTTCTGTGTAGTTGGAAAAAAGTCAGCTTAAAATAATCATTCCCAGACTTTCTAGCACCATAAATCTCTTCAGTACATATTGGAGAAGTTTGTGCACAGAAATTTAGTGACTACCTGACTTTGGGTTCCATTAAACATGATTCAAGTCAAAAGACTATCATTTAACTTTCTTTTTCTGTTTCTTTTCCTTATATCTGCTGCACTTCCTTTATGTTTTCTTCCCCAACAGTGCAGTACTCTTCTGTTCATTATGCTGGATATTCTCCGTTTGTCCTGCTGGATTGTGTAGTCAACAGGATCACTATCTTCTAGCTTGTGGTTGGGAATGGTCCATGGGAAACACTAGCAAGAAATTGCAAATGTGGAAAAGAATCAGGTAACAATGTTGGGGATATTTTCACAATCTCACAACCTGCTGTTTTACATGTTGGTATTGACTGCTTCACACCAATGACCAGAGCACCCTGTAGGCAATTATCCTGTGGCTGCATTACTCTTTGAGTTCTAAAAATCATTACCTCCCGTTCTTCTTCTTCAAAAAAAAAGGGGTGGTAATAGGTTTCAGGCTTATTAGTCCTAGAATATTACACAATCATTGAAATGAATTCTTTCATATTTTTCTCAATTTCATTACATTTTCCTCAATGAACAGACCATCCCATTCCTACTGTGACCTATCAGTGTGATTCGTTAGACATTCTGGGAGATCATGAACATGAAAGAAAATTGAGCCTTAAGGGACAACTTGCAATTCACATATAAAAGGTCAAGGAACCATGTTCCTGGTATTACTCTGTTCAAATTCATTAGGAGTTCAGAGAAGGGGGAGATAATGATTATAACAAACAAGAAAAACACTAATCTTTAGATTTCAGATTAGTAATCTCTTTCCAGAAAAGTCCTCCCTGATTTTTAAATGGGTAATCTAACTATCATGTAGTTTCATGGCACAGAATGTATATATTTTGTAGCTGTAGTTGAGATTTTACATGTGTTTATTTGATTACTGCACATTGGATTTACTATTTGATAGTGAGTTCTCTTGAGGCATAAACTACATATGCTTTTTTTCCTTATTGCAGTAACCCAACACCTAGCACTGTGTATGGTACATAGTTGGCACCCAATATTTTACTTAATGATTGACTACTTAACTGGGTGAATGGATGGAAAAAATAGAATGGACATGGTGAGCACTTTTAGCAAATCAGGTTGAATGACTGTTTACCACAATATCCTGAATGCATTTGCACCCTTAGCAGTGATATTCAATATCTCCTTAGGAATCTTTCTGCCTAGAAACAGAAAATGATATTTCTGCTTTTTATAGTCAAAGTAGCTTTTCTTGGGCATCAATTGATATTCAGTGACTTTTGGTCTTTGTCCAAAGTATAATTACTGAATCATTAAATGATAAGACATTGAGGTCAAATGGTGAGTCATGTAATTGATTTTACTGTGGAGTACATCCTAACAACTACGCAGACTTCTGCCTTTGCTGATGATACATGGCATTCTCTAGAGCTGATTCAGATTGCAACATTTGCTGCCAGAAATATGGGCTCCCTGGGGATGTGATTGTTTATAGTCAAAGCAAGCAATGGTCAAATTTTGTGCATCAAAGTCATCTGTTGACTTGTTAAATGCAAAATGCTTTCCCCACGTCCAGAGTGTCTTATTCAGAAGATCTAAAGGGGAGCCCAAGAATGAGCATTTGTAGTAAGCCCCCAGCTGCTGCTGCTGTTCTTTTCTGGGGACCATATATAGTCAGCCTGTCATATCCAGTGGTTCTACATCTTCCCTATCAACAACTATGGATAGAAAATATTGAATATAAAAGATTGTTTTTCTACTGAACGTACAGACTATTTTTTTTATTTTTATTTTTATTTTTTGACAGGCAGAGTGGACAGTGAGAGAGAGAGACAAAGATCTTCCTTTGCCGTTGGTTCACCCTCCAATGGCCACCGCGGCCGGCACGCTGTGGCTGGCGCACCGCGCTGATCCAATGGCAGGAGCCAGGTACTTCTCCTGGTCTCCCATGGGGTGCAGGGCCCAAGCACTTGGGCCATCCTCCACTGCCTTCCCTGGCCACAGCAGAGAGCTGGCCTGGAAGAGGGGCAACCGGGACAGAATCCGGCGCCCTGACCGGGACTAGAACCCGGTGTGCCGGCGCTGCAAGGCAGAGGATTAGCCTAGTGAGCTGCGGCGCCGGCCTCAGACTGTTTTTCTTGTCATAATTCCCTAAGCAATATGAAAGAACAACTACTTATATATCATTTACCTTGTGTTAGATATTATTCTCATAATAATTTAAAGATGATTGAAGGATGCATAAGAGGATGTGTATCAGTCATATGCAAATACTGTGCCATTTCTTATCAGGGGCTTGAGTATTCACAGAATTTGGTATCTGCTGGGTTCCTCTTAGATGCCCAGGGTTAACTCTTTTCAACCAGTGCACTAAAAGCTTCATTTTCAGAATTTCTCTATCAGTTGGGTTTTTTTGTTACTTAAGTTAAATAACTGAGGCAATTAACTTTATAAAGGGAATATTGTTTTTTTAGCTCACAGTTTCAAAGATTTATTTATTTATTTATTTATTTATTTATTTGAAAGGTAGAGGTACAGAGAGGCAGTGGCAGAGAGAGGAAGAGAGATCTTCGATCTGCTGGTTCTCTCCCCAAATAGCCTCAATGGCTAGAGCTGCGTCGATTCAAAGCCAGGAGCCACGAGCTTCTTTCAGACCTCCCACATGGGTGCAGGGGCCCAAGCATTTGGATCATCTTCTACTGCTTTCCCAGGCCATAGCAGAGACCTGGATCAGAAGTGGAGCAGCGAGGACTTGAACAGGCACCCATATGGGATGCCAGCACTGCAGGTGGCAGCTTTACTCACTACACCACAGGCTGGCCCCATAGCTCACACTTTTAGAAATCCAGGTCTAAGATTGGACAGTCTCATTAGTTTGGTGTCTGCTTTAGAGAGGATGGCAATGTCAGGAAGAGAGTGGAGGAAGGACCATATGGTGAGCCCGGAAGCAAAAAGTGTCCAGTCCTAACTCAGCCATTGTATCCAGCCCTATGGCAAGAGCCACCTTTTGATGGACACTTTCAGTGTACTAAAAACTTCCCATTAGGCCCACCTCCTAAATACCTGAATTGAATTAGGCTTCCAGAATCTTAGAACCACTAACTTTTGACTTTGGGGTTGAATTGTTTGTATGTATGACTTCAGGGTTCCAGATGATATAGAGACTGTAGCAACTCTTAAAGCTATATTTCTGCACAACTCATTTTACTGCTAATAATTATTCCTTTCTCATGAAAGGAATATTATTATTATTAATATTAATATTTTATTTTTATCTGCAACATTTCTTTTATTTCTATCAGTCAACATTTATAGTAAAAGTCTGCAATTCATTAATACCATTTCAGGTTCTTGAGATTCATCAGTTAATGAATCAAACTATAACAAAAGAGAATCTTCTACCCTCATAAGTAGCGTTTATAGTCAGAAATCCTAAGATTATGTTTTGTGGTTAATTTGAAAATCATTTCTCAGATAGATTGCTTTAAGATATGGCTATCATATTCCACACCAATTACTTATTGTCAACTTACAAGTTTATTAAGAAAAAAGAAAATATACATCATAAATAAATAAGTGTATTTTGTATCCTGAGAAAAATCCCATGACACACTAAGATGTAAGTGCATTTTTTTCAGAATTTCTTTTAATTATATTCAAATACTCCCTCTTTTTCCCATAGAATGGGAAATACCAAAGAAAATGATCGAATGTTGTCTGTCTCATATGAGAAAAAAAAATCACCTCAAGCTAAAATAGCTCAAGCATTTCTTAATTATTAATATTAACAATATTAAGAAAAAACAACATACAACATAAACCAACATAAGAAATATGTGGTTAAAAAGTTTCACAATCCACTTTATTGAAAATTTGCATTAAACAGTAAGTTATTATGATTGTTTTCAGTGCAAATTGTTTTAAAACTGGTGAAATGAAGAAAATTATATTTTTACTCATGTATATTTTAATGTTTTTTTCTTCATCTATGGACAAACAAATCCTTACCTCTCTGAATACATATTAGGTTGTAGGGTGTTATATTTAGTCTATAATAAATTGGAATTAAAATACATTATAAGAACTTTTTATTCAGATGATTAAAATAAACTTCATTAGCTAGTTATTAAATCATGGATTTAATCACCTATATTGTTAGTAGTACCATAATTTAGCCGTGCAGTAAAAAATTATCGAGTGTTCAATGAATGAAGTTCAATGGATGGTTTACATGTCAAAAACAAAAAGTAAACATATTCTGGACATGGAGGCCTTTCTTTTTTTTAATTTATTTTTTAAGGAATAAAAATTTCATATGTACAACTTTAGGAATATAGTTATTCCCACCATATCAGCCCTCCCACCCACACTTCTACCTCTTCTCCTCTCTCTCCCCTTGCCAATCCCATTCTCTATTAAGATTCATTTTCAATTAACTTTGTACACAGAAGTATATAACTCTATACTAAGTAAAGATTTCAACAATTTAGGTACACACACACACACAAACAGAAATGTGAAAATTGGTTTTACAGTTAACTCTCAATACAACTCATTGAAAACAGAAGTCTTGCATGAGGAATTAGTGCACGGTGACACTTGTTAACTTTATGACGTCAGTGACCACCCGAGGCTCTTGAAATGAGCTGCCTAGGCTAGGGAAGCTTTTTGATTACACAAACTCTGTCAGTGTTTGGACAAGGCCATAAGCAAAATAGTAGTTCTCTTCTCCCTTCAGAGAAAAGTACATCCTTCTTTGATAGCCACTTCTTTCCACTGGGGTCTCACTCACAGAGATCCTTCACATAGAACATTTTTTGCCACAGTGTTGGCTTTCCATGCCTGAAATGCTTTCATGGGCCTTTCAGCCAGACAAGGAAGCTTTAAAGGCTGATTCTGAAGTCAGAGTTTTACTTAAAGTGATTGTCATTCTATGAATCTATGGTGTAGACTGCTTCCCATCTTGGACATTCTATTTTGAAGGCCTTCCTTCATACACTTTACTAATGATTTGAATTATCAGCCTATCCCTGTTCTTTCAAGTGACCTTGAGTGTTTCCATAACTTTTCAGAATTTAAATATGTAGGACTGAAATTGACATACTGAGATTTGATTATTGTTTATATTCTTTCTCTTTACTCCTGCGGAATAGTGGTCTTTCTATTTGTTGAATTCTTTACTTATTAGAGGATTAAGCCTGTTACTATAATGTAAACTGAAAGCAAAATTTAAAAAAAAAAGCAGTTAATTGAATAACAACATTTCATAGGATTAGTGTTAAGAGAAACTTTGTCAGAATGCATCACACAGTTACTTATGTAATCAGGGTTAGTTGTATAGATACTGTTGCATATTAATTACTGACATATAAATTTGTTGACAAAATGAGAATATGAGGAACAGATAAGAGGTACAGAGTACATTGAAATATTTCTAATCAGTGTTTCACCTGATGTGTAATAAGCCACTCATTAGAGAGATGCTTCAAGAAGAAGCATTTCAGGAACAAATACATCCAGGCAACTTTGGATTTTACTTCTTATTTCTGAAAAGCTATGAAAATTTCATGCCAAGATCCTTGAAAATTTCTTCAAAATCTTTTCAAACATTTCCAGTCCTCCCAAAATTCACTAAATACACATATCATGCCATATCATTTATGTCCCCTACAACTTTTGTAAAACATATTAGGAAACTAGTCACACAGCATCCCTTCACTGGATTAAGATACTTCTAGAGAGTAAAGACAGACAAGTTAGTAGTCAAGGGAGATTAAAGACAAAATATACAGGAATTGTCCAAGCAGAAGTACCATTCTAAGGTGTTAAGCATTACATCACTGTTTCTTTTCTTTGATGTAAGCAACAATGGCAGCTGTAAAAAGTGAAAACTAAAGAACAGACAATTTTATAGGCAATGGCATGTGTCTGATATGGTAGGAAATAATAGTGTCAGCACATTCCACATGGGTAATTGGTTGTCATTGTGCATATTCTCAGCAAATTGGGCCTTTTGCTCCTAATTTAAACACCCATTTTTGCTTAATTATGTTGTGTATTTACATTTCACATTATCTTTGTTAACACGTGGAAATCCAGCTGGTGACCTAGCAGGAAGTCCCTTGAAGCCATAATTCTTAATTACCTTCCCTGGAGCCAGAGTGGTTTGAATTGAGAGGTAGTCAGAATGGATTATAGGAAGGATGCTGCAAAAAACCACACAGCTGTACAAGCCCTGGTATTTTTAATCTATAAATTTTTGCTTAGTATTTTATAATAGTCATTATTATAAGCTCTTGCTTAGTATTTTGTAGTAGTCAGTAGTAAAAGCTTTTGACTCAGACTTGGTTTCTTTTTTTTATTTTAAGAATAATTTATTTTAATGAAAATAAATTACAGAAAAAATAAATTTATTATTGAAAGTAAATCTCAGAATTACAGAGAAAAACGGAGAGACATAGGGTGACCTCTTCCATCCCATTTCACTCCCCAAATGGCCACAACAGCCAGGGCTGGGTCAGGTCAAAGCAAGGAGCCAGAAGCTTCATCCTGGTCTCCTATGTGGATGCAGGGGCCCAAGCACTTGAACTATCTTCCACTACTTTCCCAGGTACATTATCAGAGAGTTGGATTGGAGGTGGAGCAGCGAATGGGACTCAAACCATCATCCAAATGGGATGGGGGCACTGTGGACAGCAGCTTAACTTGCTGTACCACAGCGCTGGCACCCAGACCTAATTAACAAGTATTGACTAGCTTGTATGGTTCAGACAAGTTACTGGATCTTTCTATGCCTTAGTTTTCTAAGTATTAAAATTGAGAAATATCAATACCTAAACCCACTGGACTTAAAAAAAAGTAAAAATGTGAAAATGTTTGCTAAGCCTCTGAAATATAGAGCATGCTCACTGAACAATGACTTTCTTTTTATAATTTTTTAATTATTTCCTTGTTTGTAGTGAGAAGTGATTCCATATAAGTTACTCAAAAATTATAAGTGTTTATAGTGGACAATTGTCTTTAATAATAAGCAACGTTCATTTCTATCCTTATCTGAATGATCCATCAATGTGATGTTTTCTATCCTCAATATAAGTAGAGTTGTTTTAGCTGTTTTTCTATATTTAATGTTAATAATATTAAATTTATTTTGTTGTACTAACTTCATTCTTTTTTAAGATTTATTTATTTATTTGAAAGATGGTTAGAGAGAGAGGGAGAGAAGGAGGGAGGGAGACAGAGAGAGAGAGAGAGAGAAAGAAAGAAAGATTCAGAGAGAGAAAGAGATATCTTTCATCTGCTGGTTCATTCCTCAAATGGCTGTAATGAGCAGGGCTGAGCCAGGCCTAAGCCAGGAGCCGAGATTTATCCTACATGAGTGCAGGAGCCCAAGTGCTTGGGTCGTCTTCTGATGCTTTACCAGGTACATAAGCAAGGAGCTGGATCAAAAGTGGAGCAGCTGGAACTCGAACTGGCACCCATATAGGATGCCAGTGTCGCAGGTTGTGTATTAAACTGCTATGTCACAATGCTAGCCCCTATGCTAACTGAATCCTTTTTTTTTTTTTTTTGACAGGCAGGGTGGACAGTGAGAGAGAAAGACAGACAGAAAGGTCTTCCTTTGCCGTTGGTTCACCCTCCAATGGCCTCCACGGCTGGCGTGCTGTGGCAGGCGCACCGCACTGATCCGAAGGCAGGAGCCAGGTGCTACTCCTGGTCTCCCATGGGGTGCAGGGCCCAAGCACTTGGGCCATCCTCCACTGCCTTCCCTGGCCACAGCAGAGAGCTGGCCTGGAAGAAGAGCAACCAGGAAAGAATCCAGAGCCCCAACCGGGACTAGAACCCGGTGTGCTGGCGCCGCTAGGTGGAGGATTAGCCTATTGAGCCGTGGCGCCGGCCGTTAACTGCATTCTTAAAAGTGTAATCACTGGGACTGGTGCTGTCCTGTAGAAGGTTAAGACTCTACCTGCAGTGCTGGCATCCCATATGGGTGCCTGTTTGAGTGCTGACTACTCTACTTCTGACCCAGCTCCTGGGAAAGCAACAGAAGATGGCCCAGGACTTGGGTCTCTGCACCCCATGTGGAAGACCTGGGAGAAGCTCCTGACTCCTGGCTTCAGCTCCAGCTGTTGCGACCATTTGGGGAGTGAACCAGAAGATGAAAGATCACTCTTTTTCTCTCTCTCTGTGTCTCTGACTTTCAAATAAATAAATAAATCTTTTTAAAAATTAAAAAATAAAAAGTACATTTGCACAGCACTTCAAATATTTTAAGTAGTATTAAATAAACCATTGGAATAAAAACCAGTGGTCACCAGGAATACAATTAACTATGTCATGGTTATTGAAAAATCAATAAAATTCAATAATGACATGAAAGCGCATTAAAATATTTAGTAAATCAAATGAGTAAAGATATATACATATATATGTATGTATTTGATGATGGAATTAAATAATCTAACTATAGGCAAGAACTAATTATGTGTTTATGTCCTATCTCATATAATAGAAGGGCTGAAATTCTGAAAAAGATTACATATGTTTCCTTTAATATAAATATTATAATGGAAGTTACAGTTTGTTCACTCCATTCCAAGCCCAAGAATTAGGCTAATTATCATGTACCTTATGCCATTGATATCTCAAGGAAACTCTGTGGAGTGCCACTATTAGCCCCAATTTTCAGATGACAAACTGTGAAAGAAGAAAAGTGCAAACTGTCTCAGTACTTCCTTCTCTGCTTTTCTTCTGGAGACAGAAGATACATGGCTATGCACAAGGGCATTTTGGGCTCCCATTTCCATGGAAATTTTTATGGCTGGACATTTGTCTCTACCTGGATCAGAATCATTCCCATAGATTGTCTGGCTTGAGTTTGTGGAAAATGATTTACCCTCTATTTCACATTGCAAATTCTTTTTTTTAAAGATTTATTTTATTTATTTGAAAGACAGAGTTACAGAGCGAGGTAGAGTCAGAGAGAGAGGTCTTCCATCTGCTGGTTCACTCCCCAGATGGCTGCATCAGCCAGAGCTGCACCGATCCAATGCCAGGAACCAGGAGCTTCTTCTGGGTCTCCCACGTGGGTGCAGGGGCCCAAGGACTTGGGCCATCTTCTACAGCTTTTTCTCAGTACATAACAGAGAGCTGGATTGGAAGAGGAGCAGCCTGGACTAGAAGTGGTGCCCACATGGGATGCCGGCGCTTCAGGCCAGGTCTTTAACCACTATGTCACAGCGCCAGCCCCTGCAAATTCTATGTTGGTACAACTGAAATGATTCATAGCATGTTTCTTCTTCCTTGCAAAAGCTTATCTGTGGTCAAAGGAAGGCAGAGAGAGAGAGAGAGAGAGAAATTTGGAGCTTTGGATCATGCCATTCCTAAATTCAGCTTTATCTTTTCTTTTTTAGTGATTTTGTTGTGTCATCTTCATTTTTTCCTTCTTTTTAAAAATAATTGAATTGGGATTCCAGATTGCAATTGAAAGAATTCCTCATATTTAAATCATGGTGGCTAAGCCTATTGTCTTTATTGTATGGCTAGTTCATTGTAGAGGCAAGAATCAGCCAATTTCAGAGCCAAAACCCATTCCTTGTCTGCAGGAAACTCAATCATAAGTTGATAAAGAAAATATTCAGCAATCATTTCTAAATTGGACTATTTATTTCTTGCTACTGAGTTGTTAGAATTTCTTACATATTTTGAACATTAATGCCTTATCACACATGCGGTTTGCAAATGTTTTCTCCTAATCTTGCAATTAATTGTCTCCTCAACTTGTTAATTCTATCTTATGTTGTATGCAATCTTTTAAATTTGATGCAATCCCATATGGCTATTTTTGCTTTTGTTGACTATGCTTTTATGGTTAGATAAAATTTTTAAAAAATGTTCAACAAATATTGTGGAGTTTTTCCTCCATAGTTTTTTATTTGGTAGGCTTAGAGTTTCAGCATGATTAAGCATTTAATAATTGAGTTATATATATATATATATATATATGGTGTAACAGGAGAGTCAGATTTCATTCTATGTGTGGATATCTAGTGTACCCAACACCTTTTGTTGAAGAGTCTGTCCATTTTTGTGTGTGTTTTATTTGTAACTTTGTTGAAAATCAATTGATTATAAATGTGTAGGTTAATTTCAAGCCCAGTATTCTATTTGACTATTTTTAATGCCAGTGTAAAACTATTTTAATTACTACAGCTTTGCAAGAAAACTAATAATCTAATCTAAAAAATGTGCAAAGGTGGCTGGTGATGTGGTGTCACGGGTTAAACCACCACCAGTGATGCTGGCATCCTGTTTGAGTGTCAGTTCAAGTCCTGGCTACTCCACTTCTAATCCAGTCCCTGCTAATGTGCCTGGGAGGATATCAAAGGATGGCCTGGATACCTGGATCCCTGCCACCCATGCGGGAATCCCAAAGGAAGCTCCTGGCTCCTGGCTTCTGCCAGGCCTATCCCCAGCCTTTGCAGCCATTTGGTGAGTCAACCAGCAGATGGAAGATCTCTCTCTCTCTCTCTTTCTGTTTCTCCCTCTATATCTCTCCATAACTCTTTCAAATATTTTTTTAAATGTTCAAAGGATTTGAACAAACAGAATGCATTCAAAAGAATGCATACTAAAGTCTTAAAGATGTATGAAAAAATGCTCAGCATCACCAATCATCAGAGAAATTCAAGTTAAAACTACAATGAGTTAGTCACTTCACTTCATATCTATAAGAATGTCTGTCTATTGTCAAAAAGACGAAAAAATGTTGGGCACAGAGAAAAGGGAACCTTTGTATGCTGTTGGTGAGAATGGAAAATTAGTATAGCTGCTATGGAAAGCTGTTTCAGTTTTTCTGAACCACTAAAAATAATATACCAACAACTCAAATAAGAAATTAATGATGATGATGCATATTAGTTCTGTTAGGAACTGTGTAGCCTCTAAGATGTCAGTTTTGTGAGGAACACCTGTTCTGCACCAGAGTTGATACAAAATGATGACTATGGACCTAGATTCAGACTTTTTCTGTTATTTGACTTTGAATGTTATTTGTATTAGTAAGTCTGGTAATTCACATGCACAATGGATCCAAATCCTCATCATTCCTCAAAGAAACTCAAATGATGATTCAACCTGGTAAGCAAAAACACAAGTTTTAGTTTCCAAAAGCACAAGTAATTTGCAGTGGCTGGAGTTGACTTTTCCCCAGGGCTAGAAGATATGATTCCCCACACTATCTTAGAAGGTTCAAAGCTGCCAGACTATTTCATAGGGTGCTCTTAAACATCATCCAACATTAGCTAATATTTCATTTTAACTGCTGTTTTGGGAAACACAAATGGAGATGTTTGGTTGGAAATATACGAGGTGTATTAGACAGGGGGTGTTTTAATTTTGAATGCGGAAGATCTCAAGAAAATATGTACTTTTCTGAAACTGTTTCCGTATGTTTCCTGATCCATTGCTTTCAATACAGGAGACATGGTGTTAACTTGATTAATGCCTTCGTCGTAAATACATGATGAATGGTACCTTACGTCCATTCTGGCTCTTTCGCACTGTAACGAGATCAAAGCACATATATTTCATTCTGCTATGAATGTATTTTTTCATGGGTAATGCAAAAAGGTGACCACTTGTATAGCGGCTCTATTTTTATACATGACTAGAAAGGCAAAATAAATATTTTCTAAGGTTAAAATCTGTTTTCTTCTGTAAGAAATAATACTAAAATTCTTTTCACTTAATGTTAATGTTGTAGTGATGGTCAAATTCTCTTCCTTTTTTATTATTCTTATGCTATATGTTGAAAATTTAAAAAGGCCATGTTTATCAAATATTTCAAATGGAATATTATCTGAATTTCTTTGTATTAATTGAAGTTGCTATTGATATTTTATTATAATAAAAATCCCATAGTTTTCTATTAAAATCAGTCCTCCGGTGAACAGCCTATCTTTTTACATAGGACAGTTCTTACAGCAGAGAGGCTGAAGCAAAGGAAATATGTGTTTAGATTTTTTGTATACTCATCTTGAACTCATTCTTGAAAGGTTACCCAATGTGCATGTTTACTTGTATACTTTCAAAAGCTTAGCATTGTCAAAAGGATAAAATGCTTTCTTAATGATTTAATTTGAGCCTTTTGATTGTGAGGAGGGGCCACACATCTTTAACTCTTTTTAGAAAATTTATATTTCCTTGTCTTTTTATAAAGATTTATTTATTTATTTGAAAGGCAGAGTTAAAGAGAAACAGAGAAAGGGAGAGAAGGAAAGGGGGGCACAGTGGAAGAGAGAGAGCAGTCTTCCATCTTTTGGTTGACTCCCCTCATCGCTGTAATGGTCATGCCTGGGCCAAGCCAAAGCCAGGAGCCCAGAACTCCCTCTGGATCTTCTACCTACATGGCAGGTACCCGAGTACTTGGGCCATTTTCTACTGCTTTCCCAGGTGCATTAGGAGGGAGCTGAATAGGGAGTGTAACAGCTGGGCCTGGAACCAGTTGCTCATATGGGATGCTGGCATCACAGGTAGCAGCTTAACCTCTGCACTGCAATGCTGGCCCCTCTTTCTTGAATATTTTCTTTGGCTTTTCAAGAAAATATTTTCATATTAAAAATTATATTCTCATGCTTCAAATGCCCTTATTTTTAAAATTAGTTAATTCAATTTCCTTATTATGTTTTGAAGGAAAACTTTTATAAGCACACAAAACTATAAATATTTATATAATTTAAACAGTTACAGTCTTTGAGAAAATATAACACTTGTTTTGTTTGAAAAGCCATATTGTAAACAATAATTATTCAAGACGTGAATGGTCTATTCTTTTCCATTCAGAGTTTTGCTTTTATATGCAAACGTTTAATTCATATGAAAGTGATTTCTTAGTAAGACAGGCAAAAAAAAGGAAACCAACTAATAGTTTTCTACAAATGTTTAGCCTCTTGTCTCAACAGTATTTACTTCATTCTTTAGAGAATTCAGGTGTTAAATTGAGGAATGTTTCTTTTTAATTTTAAAAAAAGATTTATTTATTTGAAAGGCAGAAAGAGAGAGAGGGAGAGAGAAAGAGAGCAAGATCTTCTATCTGCTGGTTCACTCCCCAAATGGCCACAACAGCTAGGGCTGGGCCATAGCAAAGCCAGGAGTCAGGAGCTTCATCTGGGTCTTCCATATGAGTGCCCAAGAACTTGGGCCATCTTTCACTGATTTCCCAGGGACATTAGCAGAGAGCTGCATTGGAAGTGGAGCAACTGGGACTGGAACCAGCACTTACATGTGTTGCCAGTTTTGCAGGCAATGGCTTAACTTGCTGTACCAAAATGCTGGCCCTTAGGAAAGTTTCCTAATCATCCTTAACATCAATTATCTTATCAATAAAATGATTATGATTCTTCTTCACTTATTACCTACAAATAGTTTCACTGTAAAAATAACCAATAAGCACAAACAACTTTAATATTTAAAAAATTATTTTTTTATTTGGAAAGCAGAGTGACAGAGAAAAAGGGAAACACATAAAGAGATCTTCCATCTGATAGTACACTTCCCAGGGCCACACAGCCAAGGCTGGCCCAGGCCAACACCAGGCGCAAGGCATTCCACTGAGTATCTCACATGGGTATCGGGAGCCCAAGGACTTGGACCATTATCTGCACTGCAATGCCGTGCCTGTGTTAGCAGGCAGGTGGTTTGGAAAAGAGAGTATCCAGGACTCAAAGTGACACTCTGGTATGAGATATGGATGTTCCAAGTGATGATGGCTTAACCCAGTGTAATACAATGCCAGCCCCATCGTTTTTGAAATTTAAGTTTATATTTTCAACTAGTTAAGACCTTTGCATTACATGCAGAAACTAAATTCCTAAGACAGAAATTTTGAAAGGTTACCAAAACCACACCAAACACCAGAGTAAGGGAAAAGGTTTATTGTTGGGTGGGAGAGAGAACAGCAGCCTGCCTACAAGAGCAAGTCGTACATAGCTTTGCAGAGATAAGCAAGTGGGAGCAGCAAATCCCATTAGGTTGGGGGTAGTACTGATGCTTGTGATTGGGCCATTTGGTCACCTGACTTTTAGTAAGCCAGGCTGGGCTAAGGAAGATGGTACCATTTTACTATGAAACTTATTTCAGTAAATGTTATGTTTTTTCCTTAGGCTACAATTTTCCACACACAAATATTTACTGATTTCTGGAAAGATGATTTCCTACACGATTATTATTGATATACTACTGATAACTATGCTCATGAGAATTCTAAGATGATGCTTTTGGCCCATTATGTGTTGAAAATGGGCTTTGATTTCATTTTTATGTGATAGAAAAGGATTTTTTTGAGTAATTGTCCTTCATGATCTGTACCTTGAAATTGAATGTCGTAGCACAGTTGGTGTTCTAGACATTTTAGTTCATTTAATTTACATGGCTTGGTTTTGCAACTCAGTTCCTAACTGTATCACAAAAATTGCTAAATAATGCCCATTGTGATGCAGTCAGACATCCTGGGATCAGACGCCAGGTCTCAATTTTATTAGAGCTATGCTTCTTTTAAAAATATTTAGTCCGCAATAGACAGCCATGAATTTTGTCCAGCTAGGTATGTATGTTAATTTACTTAAGTTTAAAAATATCAAAATGCAGCAGATTTAGTGAGATTCATAATCCATAAATAGTCCTAGTCCTTACTGTCAGAAAGAAACATTCTTTGTAATGTCTTAGGGGAATCAGGAGGAGAAATTTTACAGAGCTGAACATGCAGGCGGCCCATAGGGACACAAGTTGCCTACAATGGGTATTGTGTCAGTGAACAGTATTGAAGGACATAAATAGAATGTGATGGAAATAGAAAGAAAAGAGAAAGACTCCATTTCCACTGGGACATATAAAGTATAGTGATAATATTCTAAAAGCAGCTATATTTTGTCAAAATTTGCTTTTAAAATGAAAGATTAAAGTTGAATTTTATTTGAAAATGAAGTTTATATGATACCTATCAGTTATTTTTTGAAATAAATGGCAGATTAAAAGCTAACCACTTCTAAATTTAGATATTAAACACAAAACATTTATATAATAAACTAGGTATGACACAGAATGTTAAGCAAAACTGCTTTGGTCTGACAAACTGGCATTTGAGTGTATTGTGCTTTGAATGTTGTATATCACCAAAGATTCCTGTTTTGAAACTTCATTCTCAATGTGGGAGTTTGAAGAGGTAGGACCTTTAGGAAAGTGATCAAGTCATGCGAGTTATGCTGTCATGAGTGGGCTCACATCCTTCTTCAAAAGGTTTAAAAATTCTTGCTTTATTAGAATGGCAGAGAGAGAATAGGAAAACAGAAAGACATCTCCCCATGTACTTATAACAGATAGGATTGGGCCAAGCTGAAGCAGGAGCCTGGAACTCCATCTGGGTCTCCAACATAGGTGCAGGGACCCAAGTACTTGAGCCCTCATCTCCTCTCTCCTAGGGTTCACATTCACGGGAAGCTGGAATTGGGGAAGGAGGCTGGACTTGATCCCAGGGAGTCTGATGTGGGATGCATAACTTAAGTATTATACCAATTGCCTGACTGGATTAGATGATTCACTGTCTCTTGGACTCTTTCCCTTCTGCCTTCCACAATGTGATGATTTTAGACTTGTTTTTAGACATAATAAATGCTCTTCCTTTAAAATATATTTTAAATTTGTTAGGATTAAATAACTTGGGATTTTGGCCTTTTGTAACACCCAGAAAGGAGATGGAGGCCAATCTAAACAGAAACAGGTAGTTTTATTGGAGCAAAGTGGCCTTTATCTGGTTTGGTTGCTGAGGGAACTTGGCCCCAGGGGCTTTTACTTATCTTGTTCTGTGAACTGTTTTATAGGTGGCCAGAGAGAGAGAAAGCCAGAGAGGTCAAGAGTAGATCTGGGGATGGGAGTGAGCCTTACTGTTCTGTATCCTAAACCCTAAAGGCAAAAAAATATTGACCTGGTCTTGAGGGACAGCTTTGTTACAATTCTGTAATAAAAAATAAAAAAGTAGCCAGATGGCTACTTTTAGAGCTCCAGTCTTCTTTGGGTTTTGAGTGAAGGGGCTGGTATCCTTGATTGAGATGGTGGAGTAGCACTGTGATATTGACCTGGTCTTGAGGGACAGCTTTGTTACAATTCTGTAATAAATTCTAGAACGCATTAAATAGGCATGGTCTGAAAAGCAGGGCCATAGGGATGACTGTGATAGGCCCAAGAAGAGGAGCTAACCATGCCCACTCTCCGAGTGTAGCAGTCCACCCCATGAGAGACAGCAGAAAAGCATCCTGCCAAAAGAGGGTTAAGAGAAGTTTTTTACCACAGTAAAAAAAAAAAAAAAAAAAAAAAAAAACAGTAGGGGCAACTGTTGCTGAGCCTGTGATGAATACGAGAGCTAGGACTACAACTGTAGACAGTAGCAGGTGGTGACAATGCATTACAATATGGAGTGTAAACAGAAAGTAAAAAGGGCATCTGTGTGGGTGTGAGTTTACGGAGATCACCCTGGAGTCAGCAATCTGAGACAAGGTCAGGGATGCAGACTGGTGGTGTTGAGTATGGACGGTTTTTCTGTTTTTGGATGAAGTATGAGATACAAAGTGAGAATGAAGAAGTCAGTCTGGTCTGGAGGGAAGTAGATGCAAGTCCCTGGGAAGCAGAGATAGCAGAGATAGATGATCAGTTGTCAGACGTCATCAAGTGAGTAGATTTGGGGTGAAGTCGTCTGGAGGTCTTTTTGGAGGACTGTGAGGAAGGCGACGAGTTGGAGCTGGGTATAGGCCATCAGGCCAGAAGATGACTGTGAGATGGTCCTGCACACGCAGGGGAGATAATCTTGTTAGTTGGATTACTGTGGGGCCAGTAAGTGTGGCCATATATTGGAAATGGATTGTCATAGGAGGGGACATCATGGGAGGAGCCTTTTTTAGCTGGGGCAGGTGGACCCAGATGAGGCCATTAACTAGTTAGCCATGGCGGGAGTAAGAAAAATAAATTTATGGGAACTCTTCCACTTTAGGGTCAGGAGGAGTGGGATAAGTCTAAAAGCTAAGACCGTATCTTTTATAGCCAAGCCTAGCAGGGGCCCAGTTAGTATGCTGGCATAGAAATTATCTTTTATCTGAAAGGAGGGGCTTGATAATAATCCTTGGGCATTAAGGCCTGGCCTTTATGTGTGAGGTCTAGACCTGCCTATCTCTTCCCATGAGGTACCAGGAGAGACAACATAAGGAAGGTGTGAACCTCCTCAGGGAAGGCACCCTGTTGACTCCCATTTCCCAGCTGCCCTGGGAGCAGAGCTGGGCTGAATAGGAGGTCAGCATCGAATAGACAGGATCTCTAAAAGAAAATTTACAGCTTCGTCTGCAATGACCTGGGCGTCCTTCAATCTCCATCGCAGAGCTGTTCTGTTCTTAGTGTCCCAGCTCTTGGCAGACCTGAAAGGACTCTGCAGGTGCCGGCTCTTGTTAAGACTGCTGACTGTATGAAGCCCTGGCTTTTCACATCAAAAGCACATGCCATTTGGGGTGGACGGGACTTGTTGGGTCTCCGAGGTCAGATCACTGTGAAAGCTGTTATTAATTGGCCTGCTATTTGTCCTTACATTGTTCCTGCTGCCTCGCTCACTCTTATTTCTCCTGATCTCTGTTCAAATAGACCACAGGAAGCCTCCATCTTTAACAGATCTAACAACTTATATTCTAACACTGTAACTTCATAATCTTTGCATACATTCCCATTACAAACCTTACCACAAATGTTATTTGCACATTAGCAAGACTCTCCAAAAAACAACAATATTACTTCTCATTTTCCACCTTAATCCTTAACTTTCTGGATCTTTCCCAGCATAGATTCATCCTACCTTTAGATGTAGCACTCATATTTCTGTCTTAGAACTGGAACTTCATAAGGGAAGAGCCTGTCTCTATTGTATTATAGGAAAGTAGCACAGTATCTTGAGAAGAATTCAGCATACATTTTGAACAAAATCAGGATCATGCACTGCTTTGGTTCTTAATTAAAATACTTTCCTCCTCATTCTCATCTTTGATGTTTCCCTGTATCAGGCTAGAATGTCACCTCCTTCCCATTGGAAAATATCCCATAAAGGGATAAGATAGCCAAAGTCTCTTTTCTCAGGGTGCTAATAGCTTGCTTGGAGGAAGCCATATAAACATGTGACTATAATAAAACATAATCATTTCCAAGACAGAAACATTCATTAAAAACTATGAAAATAGGAACTAGTATTTTGTTCAGTGGTTAAAATATCATTTGAGATGCCTTCATCCCATATCAGAGTGCCTGGATTCTAGTCCTAGCTCCACTTCTGATTGCTGTTTCCTGCTAATGTACACCTTAGGGAACAACAAGTGATAGCTCAAGTAACTTCGGTCCCTGTCACCTACGTGGGAGACCTGGAATAAGTTCTTAGCTCCCAGGTTTGGCCTATGCTGGCCCTGGCAGCTCTTGTGGGCATTTGAGGAATGAACCAGCGACTGAGAGATCTTTCTCTGTCTCTGTCTCTCTTTCTCTCTGCCATTCAAATATCAATCCATTAATAACTTTTAAAAAATGGTATGGGCATAAAATACAGAGACATAATCTAGCATGGAAGAAAACAAGCAAGTCTTCCTGAAGAATGAGGGAGGATAGAATTGTCCAGTTAGGGAAATTAGAAAATGAAGATGGAGGTATGGATCCATTTGGCTGTGAAGGAAACAACAGAGTACTACCCAAGTGTTCAGGTCACTGAGTGGTGAGATACAGATTGATGGGGAATGCAGTGGACAGGTACCGTCTTTGGGAGGACCTTTACACCGTGTGAAAGAGCTCCAGCTTAGTAAATTCTGAGATGATTTAAAGCCAATTTAAAAAGGAGAATAAGGTCCAAGTTCACCTTTTCATGCCTGGAACTAAATGTTAAGTCACGGGACCCAATATTACATGGTAATTACCACTTGAAAAGCAGAGTGACAGAGAGAGAGAGAGAGAGAGAGAGAGAGAGATTGATTTCCCATTTGCTAGTTGACTACACAAAAGGCCTTAGCAGTGTGGGCTGGGCCAGGCTGAAGCAAGGAACCAGGAACTTTGTCTGGGTCTTCCATGGGGGTGGCAGAAACTCAAGTACATCGGACGTCATGGGCTGCTTCCTATGAGCATTAGCAAAAACCTGTATCTGAGGCAAAGTAGCTGAGACTTGATCTGGCACTCCAATATGTGATGCAGACGTCCTAAGTGGTAGCTTAACTGTCTTTGACACAATATTCGCCCCTTTTAGATATTTTCTAGCAGTGATATTCTATAAAACATACATTAGTGAAACAGGTAAAACAAAAATATGTCTTTTTAGAAAAAAGTGATTTTTTTCTTTTTCTTTTCTTTTCTTTTTTTTTCGGGGGGGGGGGTATCATTCAAATCCTAATGAAGCAGATAGGGTAGGCTTAGCAAATAAAAATTGGTGAGGCCCTTTGGAGTACCTAAAGAATGGAAGAGTTTCCTTATCAAACTGTTTTCAAGACCATTTTTAGAATAAAAATAAATGAATATACATTTACCAAAGAATAACCAGACAACATTGGAAGAGATAGAATAATTTTACTTTTTTTTGTTTGTTAAAATATGGGAAAAACCAATTTGAAGTCAAAATCAAGTACTAGGAATTAGAAACCAGAAGGAGAATTTATAGAACAAGTATAGTTTTATTTGAAAGGCTAGATTAATTTTCACATACTTATGCATGAAATGTTATTGCCTAACTATTCCATTATGTGTTAATAATAAATTACCCATATGTGCAAAATGGATGTGTCACACTAAGAGAAAATGTTTGAAATACCAAGTAAATACCACAACAAATGTATGAAAATTGCTTTACTGACAGTTCTACTTTGAGAATTTTTTGCCTTTCATTTTGTTTTGTTTTGTTTTGCTTTCCGGGAATACAGAAAGGAAGGGTTCTATTCTTTATAGAATAATCTTACTTTGGTGCAGTTTTATATCCACTCAATTTATATTCCACAGGAAGTATTACATTTTTTTATATTTTAAAATTGGCCCTGAAAAAGATGTAAGGCTATTGGATGTCTCAGAGTAGCATGGCTCTGAAAAAAGCTTGAGACACAAAATTTTCTGTCTTCTTTTTTATTATAAAATGTTTTATTTAAATATTTTGTTATGTCACTTATTTGAAAGGCACACACACACACACGCACACACACACACGGGGGCACAGTGGGGGGAGATGTAGATACATCTCCCATCTACTGGTTCACTCACAAAATGCCCACAATAGCTGGGGCAGGGTCAGGCAGAAACCAGGAGCTCGGAACTCAGTTCAGGTCACCCATGTGGTTTGCATAGCATGGACTCAATTACTTGACTCATACATGTTGTTTCCCAAGGTACGTATTAGCAGGAACTGAATAGGGAGCAGAGCTGGGACTCGAACCCAGATACTCCAATATAGGATGTAGGCTTCCCAAGTGCTATCTTCTTTCTTATAGGTAGTTTAAAATTTTCCTTTTTTTGGATTTCACTGCTTAGGATAAACTTATGGAAGAATGAGTGTCATCACTTCCCTTCCTTGAAGTAGTGCTTTTCTTTCTGGCAAATATTCATCTATCATTTTTTGCTTTTTTACCTCAAAAGGATTGTGTAATTCAATAATATATCTGATAGCAATGCACATTATCTCTGGATCCAGTCTTTCATCATGAAATTCCTCTTGCTTGTGTAAAAGCAGTGGGCTCCCTAGGCATTACAGAAGACTTTTATTATTCCACTACTCATTCAGTTCACGTATCAAGCAAGTTCAGCTTTTCTTAGATATTTTCCACACCCACTTCTCAAGCCTTTTGAATAAGACAGTGACTTGAGTTTTATTATTCTGTTGTGCAACTCATTAGTTTTATACTATTTTTTCCTTTTGTGCAAAACATCTTTCTGTTTTAATGTTCAACAGAAAGATATTGTTCAAGTTGAATTCAGGTCATCTCTGTGGAATCCTTAGGAGCAGTAGTTCTCTACAAGCTGTGGATACGCTACAGTCATGGAACAGTAGCTTCTAAAAGGGTAATTTCTGTATGACTTTATTTATAGCAAAGCTGATTTTAATGCATTTTTAATGATATATTTATTTGAGGAGCAGAGTTATAGTTATAGTTATAGTTATAGTTATAGTTATAGTTATAGCAGAGAGGGAGAGAAAGACAAAAAGAAAGATCTTCAGTCTGCTGGTTCACTCCCCAATGGCTACAATGGACAGGGCTGGGTCAGGCTAAAGCCAAGAGTCACAAGCTTCTTCCAGTTGTCCCACATGTGTGGCAGGGGCCCAAGTACATTTTGGTTTCCCAGGTGCATTAGCAAGGAGCTGGGTAGGAAGTGTTTGGGATGAGGGTGTTGCAGGCAGCAGTTTAACCCATTACACCACAATGCTGGACCCACAATACAATGTTTTAAGGAAATCTGTAGTATTACAGATTTGCCCAGATACCCTGATTGCACAGGTTCACATTTTCCAACATCTTCATCTAACTTCATGGGAAATGTAGAGTGATGGTAAAGAACATAGACCTTGGACTATTATAGACCTTAGTTTTAGTATAGGCTCTGTCACTATAAGCTGATGATTATATTACCTATTTTTTTAGATGAGGAAGGAAATCATTTATATATATATATATGTCTATTTTCAGAAACTCTGGACTAGGTTAATTCACACACAAAAAAACTTCTGAATTTGTTCTCTAATGAGATCTATTAGCATATTTAAAATCAAGTTCTTAAAATACAATAAAGAAATTCAAATGGTGACTCATGAAGCTAAGATCTAATGGAAGAATGTTGGGTAATGAAATTAGTCCAGGATTTGGGGCAGTCTTCCTTTATTGGCATTTAATGATGTCATCTTAAAGGCAGAAAATGTGATATGTATACCCTGTGGAATGCTACTCAGACAGAAAAAAGAATGAAATCCTGACCTTTGCAACAAAATGGATATACCTAGAAACCATTATACCTAATGAAATAAGCCAGTCCCAACAAGACAAATATCATATGTTTTCTCCAATCTTTGGTAACTGATAGAGGACAAAACAATGTGATGTATATTAGCAAAATTGACACTTTGAGAATTTATTATTGTTTACAGCCCCTGTCTCTACTGTTGAGGAACAGTGTCTTTACTATGTAATTGTAAAAAAAAAAAAAAGCAGAATCAATCTTTTGCAACAGGGATAAGGGGCTTCTTCGGCATGGAAGACCCAGTGGATTAGGGACCAAAAGCAAGAACAGAACTGAGGACCTCTCAAGATATTCAAGAGATGGACAAAGTGTAAGGTAACATTTGTTGATACTCAGAATAGAATGGGCTCTCATCCAGACTTAACTAATCCACTCCTGGGCATATACCCTGGAGAAATTAATATAACAGATGTGTCACCGAAGACACTTATGAGAACATTTGTAGTAAAATAATTTGTTAGAGAATGATCATGAAGTACATTAATGTACATCAGTTGAGCAACTGAGTAAGATAGATGATTAAAAGATAGACAGATAGGTCAAATACAGTAATACTGCTTTGGCAACTATAAACATCCATATGGATGAATCCCATTTGCTGTTAAGTAAAAAATAGTCACTAAAAATATGTGCTATACTTTCATTTATAGAAGAGTAAAAAAAATAAGACTAAACAAACTATTTAGGGTACATATTTGACAAGATAGAGATAAATAAGGAAAGAGATGTCATGAAAGAAATATTTACAAGAATTTCACTCAGGTTAGGAGTTGTTCTATTTCTTTTTTCTTTTAAAGATTTATGTATTTATTTGAAAGTCAGAGTTACACAGAGAGGAGAGGCAGAGAGAGAGAGAGAGAGAGAGAGAGAGAGAAGGAGAGAGAGAGGCAGAGAGGGAGGGAGGGAGAGGTCTTACATCCAATGGTTCACTCCCCAGTAGGCTGCAATGGCCAGAGCTGTGCCAATCTGAAGCCAGGAGCTTTTTCTGGGTCTCTTACGTGGGTGCAGGGGCCCAAGAGCTTGGGACATCTTCTGCTGCTTTCCCAGGCTATAGCAGAATGCTGGATCAGAATTGGAGCAGCCGGTCTCGAACTAGCGCCCATGTGGGATGCTGGTGCTTCAGGCTGGGGTGTTAACTCGCTGCACCACAGCGCCAGCCCCAGGAGTTATTCTGTTTCATAAAAATGTAACCACTTCACAGATATTTATTTTTGAAATTTTTTCTTTTTTCAAATATTTATTTCATTCGAAAGTCAGTTACAGAGAGAGAGAGGGAGAAACAGAGAGAAAGAGATCTTCCATCCACTGGTTCACTCCCCAAATGGTGGCAATGGCTTCAGGTAGGCCAGGCTAAAACCAAGAGCCAGGAGCTTCATTTGGGTCTCCCACATGGATATCAAGGGCCCAAACACTTGTGCCATTTTCCATCGCTTTCCCAGGCTATTAGCAGCGAGCTGGATTGGAACTGGAGCAGCTGGTACATGAGCCAATACCCATATGGGATGCTGGCATTGCAGGTGGCAGTTTCAACCACTACGCCACAACACAAACCCCACATTTTTGAGTATTTTTTACATGTTAACATTTTTGAAATCATAATGATTTTAAGTTATGTAGTTTTAATTCTCATAGACATATATCAATAAACTTGTTTTAGTAGACTTTTATGTATTCAAAAGAGTTATATACATTCAAAAGCAAAGTCTGGGATTTGGCGCTGGGGCATAGCAGGTTAAGCTGCTGCTTGCAGTGCCTGCATCCCATATTGGCACTGGTTCTTGACCTGGCTGCTCCTCTTCTGATCCAGCTCTCTGCTACGGCCTGGGAAAGCACTAGAAGAGGGCCCAAGTCCTTGGGCCTCTGCACCCATGTGGGAAACTCAAAGAAGCTCCTGACTCCTGGCTTCAGATCAGCTCAGCTCCGGCCATTGCAGCCAACTGGGGAGTGAACCAGTGGATGGAAGCGCGCTCTCTCTCTCTCTCTCTCTCTTTCCCCTTCCCTCTCTCTCTTTCCCCTTCTCTCTCTCAGCCTCTCCTTCTCTCTCTGTGTAACTCTGCTTTCAAATAAATAAATAAATCTTTAAAAAAAAGCAAAGTCTGGAAGATATTTTTAATATGTGTAAAATAAAAACTGAAGTAACAAAAATAAATAATAAAACACAGAAGAAGAATTGACTTGAGTGGAAACCAACAGACAGAACAAACTGTCAATAAACTTCCAAGAGTTCACATAAAACAACTAAAAGGTAATTATGGAAATGAAAGAAACTTTGAGAGGTTTTGGCCACAAACTGAAAACTGTGAAATGGTAATAAATGTAGATTCTGGAACTGAAAAATGCAGTTATCAAAAATGAAGAACATCTTACCATGGAGTTAGTAGACAAAATTTAAAATACTCAGTTAAATTTGATTTTACATAAATAATAAACCTAGTATAGAATGCTTCTTGCATTACTTTTTGGGACATTCTTATTCCAAAAGTTTTTTCCCATGCAATATTTTAAATATATTAACAATGATACATTATGTTCAATCTAACTGAGAATTCTCTATTTTTATCTCTAACTTTGATGATCTGAATAGGGTATATTTTAAAGTACACTTAACACAGATAAAATAGAACATGGGAAAAAATTGCAGAATGGAGCCTGGAAACTGTAAATTAAAGAAAAGAGAGTGCATAAAAGATAGAGACTTATGGTTTAACATGTGTGTAACTGATGTCCAGAATTAGTGGGGGGAAAGACTGGGAAATACCAATAATTTGAAGTGATAATCACTGAGAACTAGGAAAGATTAACCTTCGGATTAGAGAATGCCTATGAAACCCAAATGGCATAAATTAGAAGATAAGTACACTTAGAACATCTAGTAAAACTGCTAAAAACCAAAGCCAAACCGAAAGATACTAAGCACCCGGAGAAAGTGACATAATACTTCCATGTTCAAAAAAATACTTAGATTGTCAGCTGATGTCCAGATGGGATTAGTGCAAAGTAGAATGGAACAGAACATCTTGAAAGTGCTGAAAAGAAACAACTAGTTACTAATCTATACCCACCACTGGTATATTTTGAGAATAAATATAAAATAATGACATTTTACACAAACATCAGGAATATTAGAAACAAGTAGATGTATACTGAAGAAATTACCAGGCAGGCTCTTCAGTAGGAATATGATCCTGTATACAAGAGGCAATGGAAGGCAATAGAAGATGATAGATATGATATAGGCAGGCAGATAGGATTAAGTCGATTAGATTTGTGAGCTGGAAGACCTCGCCTCCTGTGTGATCTCACGCCCCTACCTGACCCCACTTGCATGCCACAGGCGTAGTCTTAGCCTACTAGGCCACAGCGCTAATCCCTTTAATTTCATAAAATAGAAAATAGGGGCTGAGAATCAGTGAACAAAGTACCTGTCTCAAGAAGGTGTACAGGGGTTGGTTCTGTGGTGTAATGGGTAAAGCTGCCGCCTGCAGTGCCGGCATACCATAAGGGCACCGGTTTGAGTCCCGGCTGCTCCACTTCTAATCCAGCTCTCTGATATGGCCTGGGAGAGCAGTAGAAGATGGTCCAAGTACTTGGGCGGGCTCCTGCACCCACATGGAAGACCCAGAAGAAGCTCCTGGCTCCTGGCTTCGGATTGGCACAGCTCTGGCCGTTATGGCCAACTGGGGAGTGAACCAGCAGATGGAAGACCCCCCCCCCCCCATCTCTCTCTCTCTCTCTCTCTGTCTCTCTCTCTGCCTCTCCTTCTTTCTGTGTAACTCTTTATAAAAAAAAAATTCACAAAGGGGACCAATGTAAGTCCAGAATCGAACTTCTGCCAGATTCCACAGAACTTCTGCTGAATATCAACATCCAGCTGTGTACGTAAGGAATACCTTTTACTATTAGTCTTTTTAATAGTGTTACTACTAATAATAGTTTTAATAGTTTTACTCATAGTGTTTACCAAGTGATCTGAGAAACTCGAATCCGACATTGATCTATTAGTAACCTGACTGACTCAGTTCTAAAGTGGCCTCCAACATTTGCTCCCTGGCTTACCTACTCTCTAATTCTCTCCCCTTGCATGTGGGAAAGACCCATGGCCATAATGGTACATCCCTCCCGTGATTAGCTTGTGTTAACCCGGAGATGAATGTGTCTCACTGTTGTTTTTAAGATCCCTAATCGGTTGATTTTGAGACAATAAAAAGGTGCTTATCTTCGATGTACCAGTACTAACCAAGTGAATCACTTATGCTTCAGGCCTTCCTGGAAGAGATGAGAAATAAGCCTTGGAAAATTAAGATGCTATGATGGGAAAGGGCCTTTCAGAGTTCTATTAGAGAATCCTATGACAAGGAGTTGCAAACAGCCTGTCAGCAGCCTCCAGATGACAGCCAGAAAGAAAGTGGTGACTTCAGTTACGATGTGCACCATCCACCATCCAAACCCAGAAGCTTCCCATTACGTTCTCCAGCCTCTTTCCTGAAACTTAATTGCCTTATACTTTAACAGTACATCTGCTCACATTTTTGAAGCCTTTGTTTTCTTAGGGAAATCTCTGAAGGTTTAGTTGCTCAAGTTCAGAGGGAATACAGATCGAAACAGCAGAGTTTGCAACGTGTGCTTGTGCAGATGAGAAGCCTACCTCCTGGAACCAGAGAGCAGTCTCACAAAAGCTTAAACTCCCATTGCCCTTTCAGACGTGAGGGGATCATTGATCCAGGAAATCTGATGCTGGAGCCCCTCTTCTTAAATTTTACCATAACATAGCCTGA
Organism: Oryctolagus cuniculus; assembly: GCF_964237555.1. Taxonomy (NCBI): domain Eukaryota; kingdom Metazoa; phylum Chordata; class Mammalia; order Lagomorpha; family Leporidae; genus Oryctolagus; species Oryctolagus cuniculus. Next base: position 30,769,013 of record NC_091451.1, on the reverse strand, counting down.
TTCAAAGACCCTCCAATCGGGACCTCCGTATATCAGCTTTACCTAATTCCCAAGACTTCCAATCAAGGAGACAGATTTGAACCATGTCTCCTGTCTCTTGCTGTTAGCCACACAAACAAACCCTCTTTTCTCAAAAGACTGGTGTCACAAATTGATCTTTGCACACATCAAGCAGGACCCTACTTCATTTGCCAACAGTCCTGCTTCTGTATGAACCCTGGCAGAAAACTTTGTGAACTTGGTAGAGAACCTGAAGCACTTGGCACCTTGTTTTCAGCATTGCGAAACCATAAACTGAGATTTCTGGACAAACTATAAAGGAATAAATAGAGGTTGTTTTAAGTTACTAAGTTTGTGGCAATTTGTTAAATATCCTAGAATACTAATATAGTACCTGTTGGCATGCCCTTCCTAATATTTGTCTTGCACTCTCACTGGGGGAAAAAGTAAATCTAAAAGTGAAAGTCATTCTTTTGCTTGGTTCAAGGATTTAAATTTACCCATTCCCTTTCTCTCTCTCTCTCTCTCTCTCTCTCTCTCTCTCTCTCCCCTCTTTATCATTCTGTTACACTATTTTTTGGCTTCATTCAATCATCATTCTTTCTCCTGCTAACTTTAACAGTAAGTTAAAAAGTAGCTTTCCCACACAAAATTAATTACCTGCTTCTTCCCAACCTTGGGAGCAGATGGTGGGAAATTGCCCAATAACTTCAACATGTATCCTGTTTACACATTTCCCGAACAATTCAGCAACTCATCCTTTTGCCGTTACTCTCTAATTTCTAAATGGTAATTGCTGATAGAAGATGGATTGAAAAATATATTATTTTTAATTTAGTGTCTTGGTTAGTTAAGTTCTGATTAATTGGTTTTTTCACTGCATCAAAAAAGAAGAGTATTTGGCTCTCTTTTCAACAAGATGAACATAAATATGATTTATTGGCAACTACTTTGGATAAGACACTGTAATGGGTACCAAGAAGGGAGGTGGACATCAAATGAATTTCACCAATAAAAGGACTTTGGAGTATAATGAAATTAGCTATAAATTGATCCCAAGAGAATAGAGGAACATTTGTGCTATTAATTGGACCTCACAACTATCAGAACTTGATTTCTGGACTCAACATCGGCATTTCAAACCCTGTGAATTCTTACTAGATTTTCTCAGTGGAAAGTGAGGAAAGTAATTGAAGAGAATATAATCATTTGAAAAGAATGCAACCTGCATTGAGAGATTAGATACTTTGATTTCAGTATTCAATCATTCTGAAACATTTGTGTCCACTAAATGTGAATGGCTAGTTTCTTCTTTCAGTACCATCATTCTGGGAAAGTTCTCTGTGGGGAAGTGACCCTTCATCACATTACCTTCTGTTTGGCTTCCCTTAAGATTCTCAGTTTATTTTCCTTAGGTTACTATGTAAGCCTAGTAAAGAAGTATTCCTGCCATGATGATATCCAGTAATCACTTTGAAAGGAGAACTAAATAAATATATATTGATAACCACTATATATTGATAACTAACAACTGAACATTGCTTTAAATGCCTTACCATATTATTTGACTAACACTTTTATTTTTGTCATAGCAAAAATTATTTGAATGTATACTATGCATTTGTGTTATAAGCATCTTCTTCATTCTTAACAGTAAATATAAAAAATAGAAGATAATTTTTTAATTTGACAGGTAGAGTTATAGACAGTAAGAGGAAGGTCTTTCTTCCATTGGTTCACTCCCCAAATGGCTGCTATGGCCAGGGCTGCACCGATCCAGAGCCAGGAGCCAGGTGCTTCTTCCTGGTCTCCCATGTGGGTGCAGGGGCCCAAGCTCTTGGGCCATCCTCCACTGCCCTCCTAGACCACAACAGAGAACTGGACTGGAAGAGGAGCAACCGAGACTAGAACCCAGCACCCATATGGGATGCTGGCAGTGCAGGCAGAGGATTAACCTAGTGCGCCACAGCGCCAGCCCCCATAATTTTTCATCTGAGACTCAGATTTGGTTTCCTGCCCAAGACACATAGCCAGGAAGAAAAGTACCAGACTTTAAGCCACACTGATGACACCAATCCCCATACAAATTATTTTATATTAATGTGTGTGTATATTTATATGTGTGTGTGCATGTATACATGCAAAACGTGCATCACACTTCCTAGATTTGAATCTTGGCTTGTCAGGATTGTTAATGATGTGACTTTCCAAAATTTAGGCTATCTTCTTGGAATTATGCCTATTAAATACATGAAATCTATTCTCTTTATGTTAATAAAATTATTAAAAATATTTATAAAAAAGAAAGAGGAGTATAATAATTTTAATAGTAGCCACAAATTCAAGGCTTTTTAGCTTTCAGGCATCAGGAATATAACATGAATGAGACATGTGAGTTGAGAATTGGAAAGACCAAATGCCATGGAAACTTCTGAGAATATCTGCTTGGTTCTATAGTGCTTGGTCCCTAGGTTTTTCTATAGAAATTTGGCAAATATTCATGTTTATTTAGGAAGCACTCACATAGTTTTTTTTTTTTTTCTAGCAACTGTTGTGATCACTTTATGTGTATTAATTTATTTTATCTTCATGACAATTCTTTACAATTCTTACTGCTGTTTCCATCTTAAAGATGTGGAAATGGACACACAGAGAGTGCAGTGTTCAGAGTCATTCTCCTCAGAAGAGGTTGATCTAGGTTCTGTCATAGGCTGCATAGGTTTCATTAGTACCCATGCTCATAACTCTTATGACTAGGAGGATACAGATAATCCAGTACCTGAACTGATCATTGCAAACACAAACAACACAGCCTGCTTCAGAAGCCAATTCCTTTTTTTTTTTTTTTTTTTTTTAAGATTTATTTATTTGCTTGAAAGGCAGAGTTACAGAGAGGCAAAGGCAGAGGGAGAGAATGAGAGAGAGGTCTTCCATCAGCTAGTTCACTCCCCAGATGGCTGCAATGGCCAGAAATGTGCCAATCCAAAACCAGGAGCCAGGAGCTTCCTGCAAGACTCCCAGGAGTGCACAGGGGCCCAAGCACTTGGGCCACCTTTTACTGCTTTCCCAGGCCATAGCAGAGAGCTGGATCAGAAGCAGAGCAGCCGAGACTTGAACTGGTGCCCATATGGGATGCCAGCACCACAGGCAGCAGCTTTACCAGCCATGCCACAGTACCGGCCCTGAGAAGCCAATTCCTTGAACTCAGTAAAAGACTGTTTTTATTTCTACAGATAAACTGTGGTTCAGAGAGATTAAGTATGCTGCCTAAGGTCTTTTTTTTTTTAGTTTTATTGATTTATTTGAAAGTCAGAGTTATACACAGAGAGGAGAGGCAGAGAGAGGCAGAGAAAGGTGGGGGGAGAGAGAGAGAGAGAGAGAGAGAGAGAGAGAGAGGTCTTCCATCCACTGGTTCACTCCCCATTGACCACAATGGCCGGAACTGCAGCGATTTGAAGCCAGGAGCCAGGAGCTTCTTCCGGGTCTCCCACGTAGGTGCAGGGGCCCAAGGACTTGGGCCATCTTCTACTGCTCTACCCGGCCATAACAGAGAGCTGGATTGGAAGTGGAGCAGCCGGATTTCAAACTAGTGCCCATACAGGATACCGGCACTGTAGGCGGAGGTCTAACCCGCTATGCCACGGTGCTGGCCCCATTTGCCTAAGGTCTTAAAATATTTTAATATTTAAAGAGCAGTCCAATGCTAAATCTAAGACTCTCCATTGCTTTTTCAAACTATGTTGTGTCTTACTTTAGTATCATGAGAGGATGGAGTGGTCTCATTATGAAAATAAATGAAGTTGTGGAGTGGGTTTGTATGTTTTTAAGAAACATGTACTAGGACACTGCTTTTCAATCTCAGTATGGAATTATTTAAACCTTTTCTTGTTCTCTAAAAGTAGCCAGTTCTCTACATCTTTGCCAGTTTCTTACTCAGTGACCACTTGGTATTAAGGGCCTGTCAAAAAAAATTAAAAAATAAATAAAAAAAATAAAAAAAGGGTCATTTCTCTAGACAAATTCAGTTAATCTAAATCCAAGGGCAAAATTCCCTGGAGGACCTGGAGACACAAAAACAGGAAGAAATATCCTAATCTATGTAGGCCATTAAATGCTGTATCTGCAGTATCATATCTGTAGGGTGAGACTTTGGTGTTTTCTTAGGTCTTGAATTTTCTGTTCATGACAGATGAGGCTGACACTGTGACAAACAATGTACAGTAATGAGGGACTCTACAATCTGTCATGTTTCTCATACTGGATTCCTGTAGGAAGCTTTGCTTTTTAACATGACTGGCAGGGAGAAGTCAGCATTTGGCCTAACAGTTAAAATGTTTGCATCTGATCCTGGAATGCCTGCATTTAATACCCAGCTCTGGCTCCTGAATCCAGCTTCATCCCAGTGCAGAACTTCTGAGGCATTAGTGATGCCTAATTAATTAGGTTCCTGCCACCCATGTGAAAGACCTGAATTAAGTGCCAAGTTCCAGTTTAGCTCAGCCCTGGCTACTGCAGAAATTTAGGGAGTGAACCATGGATGAGAGCTTTCTCTTTCTCTGTATGTGTCAGTGTTTCTCTATATATCAAATAAAAGAAAAATAAGAAAACAGCACCAAGAAAAAAAAAGGCTGACTTAAACACTTTGTAAAAGATGCTTACAAAGGACAACAGACATGAGTGGCTGATTCCTCTGCCACACAGTGACAATTCAGGTTGCCTGTGGAGTAAAGTGGCTCCAGGGAGGGATAACAGTTGCTTCTTTTAACCAGGGCTAGATGTTTTTTTAGGAAATTTATAGATTTTAGAGCAGTGTCTCTCAAATGTATAAAGACCCACCATACTTTATTTTTTTAACTTTTATTTAATGAATATAAATTTCCAAAGTACAGCTTATGGATTACAATGGCTCCCCCCCCATAACTTCCCTCCCACCTGCAACCCTCCCCTTTCCCTCTCCCTCTCCCCTTCCATTCACATCAAGATTCATTTTCAATTCTCTTTATATACAGAAGATCAGTTTATCATATATTAAGTAAAGATTTCAACAGTTTGCACCCACATAGAAACACAAAGTGAAAAATACTGTTTGAGTACTAGTTATAGCATTAAATCACAATGTACAGCACATTAAGGACAGAGATCCTACATGAGGAGTGAGTGCACAGTGACTCCTGTTGTTGACTTAACAAATTGACACTCTTGTTTATGGCCTCAGTAATCACCCTAGGCTCTTGTCATGAGTTTCCAAGGCTATGGAAGCCTTTTGAGTTCACCAACTCTGATCATATTTAGACAAGTTCATAGTCAAAGTGGAAGTTCTCTCCTCCCTTCAGAGAAAGGTACCTCCTTTGATGACCTGTTCTTTCCACTGGGATCTGACTCGCGGAGATCTTTCATTTAGTTGTTGTTGTTTTTTTGTTTTGTTTTTTTTGTTTTGTTTTTTTGTTTTGTTTTTTGCCAGGGTGTCTTGGCTTTCCATGCCTGAAATACTCTCATGGGCTTTTCAGCCGGATCCGCATGCCTTAAGGGCTGATTCTGAGGCCAGAGTGCTGTTTAGGACATCTACCATTCTATGAGTCTGCTGTGTATCTCGCTTCCCATGATGGATTGTTCTCTCCCTTTTTTATTCTATCAGCTAGTATTTGCAGACACTAGTCTTGTTTATGTGCTCCCTTTGGCTCTTAGACCCACCATACTTTTAAGAGTCATCCCTTCCAGAATGCTTCACCTGCTGTCATGGAAAGAATGAGGCAGGCAAAGAGATTTCTTGACTTTATTTTCCATTAGTTGTGTGTTCTTGAGCATGTTATCACATGCACCCAAGTCTTATTTTTCTTCCACTGAAAGGAAGAAAATACCAGTGTAGAAAGGGATCATTTCTGTGACTGAAGCTCTGTGTTCAGGTTTAGACTAACAGAAGATTGAATCCTGACTCTGCTGTTTGATATTGGACAGGTAACACTTTGCAGCCACAGTTTCTATATTTTTGAAAGAGAATTAATATCTATCTAATGTAAGACATAAAAGAAAATGAATATAATATACTTAACAAACTTCCAGGCATGTAGTAAGTCATTGAATAATTGTCTGTTGTTATTTACAGATTACTACTACCAGCACTTTCTTGTTCTTACTACTGCAAAAATTTATTAAGTAGACCTCTGTTACTTTGTGCTTTACTGTAAAAATGGAATTATTTTAATTACTTTGAATAGCACAGAAAAAGAGGCAATAAATTATATGGAAAGAATGTATGTAAAATGGGAGTAAAGCTCAATAGTTCTTTTGAATTATTAGGGAAAGAAGAAATGCCCAGAAAGATGGTGCCGGCACTGTGGCTTAGCAGGTAAAGCTGCTGCCTGCAGTGCCAGCACTCATATGGGTGCTAGCTTGAGTCCCTGCTGCTCATCTTCCAATGTAGCTCACTGCTAAGGCCTGGGAAAGTAGTAGAAGATGAACAATGGGTTCAGATCGGCTTAGCTTCGGCCATTGTGGCCATCTAGAGAGTGAACCAGCAGATGGAAGACCTCTCTCTTTCTCTCTCTCTAACTCTGACTTTCAAATGAATAAATCAATATTTTTAAAAAAGCATAGAGGGAGACACACAGGTACAAAAAGTGGACATGCAATGAAGAAGAAGGGGTGAGTGTTTGACACAATGATTAAGATGCTCCTGTTGACACCTGCATCCCGTGCCTGGTTCAGCTTCTGGCTCTGAGTCCAGCTTCTTGCTAATGTGCATGCTGGGAGGCAGTGATGATAACTCAAGTAGTTTGATCCTTGCTGTTATCACCAGAGACCTGAATTGAATATTGAATTCCTGGCTTTCAGCTTAGGCCTGGCTCAGTCCTACATGTCTGTCTGTCTGTCTGAAGAGGTAACAGGGAAATGAGCCTAGAAGTCTAGGAAGAAAGAGTGTCAGGGAACCCGAGTCACCAATAGAATAGGAAAAGATCAGAGCTACAAGCCCTAGAAGTCAGGGTGAATTGCAAATCTCAGGTTGCTTTATTATCAACCCTCTTCTTTTGACCTCTCATTTCTGAACCATAGCCTGAAAATGTTATGCTAACATAAAGAGGTGAAATTGATGGACTGTGAAGAGAACTGTGGGCTGGCCATGCAACCATAATTTTCTCTTGCTGTCATTTCTTCTGAATTAAGTGATTTTGACCTTGGACAAATTACTTAGACCCTTTGAATATAAATGCCTTTGTCCATAAAACCAGAGATATTATACTTCCCATATGAAGTTTTTCTGACACTTAAATAACCTATCTAGCACAGTTCACCTAGGATTTGTATACATGTTGTAAATCAATATTTATCCTTAAGAAAAATAAGTTTGATACAGTCAAATTGGAGTAGACATTAAAGGGCAATTTCTCCAAAATCAGGCTATACATCGGCACCAGCACATCACCTCTTTCTCCATTCACGTGAGTTTTTGAGTGGTACTGAATGGCACAGTAAGCTATGATAGCTGCCAAGTTGAGAAAGAGAACATCCAACAGCACATGTTTATTGGAAATGAACTATGAGCCTGCACAAGTGAGGAACCATGCTTACAAAGGCAAAACAGGCTAAATTCCTGCTCTCCAGTGTTGAAAGTGTCATACAATATAAACTAAAACCGCAAGCACACACACACACACACATTTCAATATAGTTAGTGGCTTTAGGCATGTAGCAGGCAGAGTCATTTGAATTTTTTTATTCCCAGAGAATATATATATATTTGTCTGTTGGTATCATTAAAACTTAGAGCCCTTCTATAGTGGGAAAGAGTTCCAGTTACTAGGAGAAACTTTCCTAACTGTTTGAATTTTATAAGCATTTTATATCCCCAGTCGATTTTAACTTCCAAGTGTCATAAAGTAACATTTATCAAAAGCTTAAATGTCCTTTCTTGTCATTTTAAAGGAAGAAAAAATTTGTCTTAAAGCACATTATTTAACTATAATGAAAGTCTTAAAATATCTGCAAATGACTGAAAATAATTTTATTATATAACAGCTACTGCATGCAAAAGATTGATATATCTATTAGCAGAGCTTCAAGTTTTCAATAGATGTGTTTGTAAATTGGATACTTATAGTTAATTAGCTACTTTGTATTTAAAATGCTGCCCTAGAGCACTTACTAAATCTTGCTTTTGTAGCATTAATTATGATTCAATGGAATTTTCAACAAAATTAAATTCTGAATGAACCAAGGGAGAATTGTTCCTTAGAACATTACTGTTAGTCCAACCAATGATTAGAAGATGTGATATTATTGTTACTGTTTCTTGTAGATTAATCTCCTTTTTTTTCCCCAAAAATGTAATTTAGCAAGTAACCAATGTTCTTGGTAAATGATCCAAGAATAAAGTCCTGGGAAACTGTGGAGTTTCTTAGAGACATTTGTCTATGGAAATGTATTCCAAAGGTCTTATAATACAAAGTGTCATCAGGAAGGAAGACTTATAACAAATAGAACATTTTTTGCAAAATACAGTCAAATGGAATGGACCCTGACTTTTCTCCTTGGTAGCTATACAGTTCTGGGAAAGCCAATTTGTTTCTGTGGCCCTGTTTCTGCTTTCGTAAAAAGGACAGAATTATATCTATAGGATATTTGTGTGTGTATCAATATATATACTTCTCTGAAGGCGGTATCATGAGTAGATGTTGGATCCATCTCCATGACTACCTCAAAACCTAGTCTCCACAGTTGTTTTAATTCTGCCTCTGAACTCTTAGAGTCAGTCCTAGTTATTTTCTTCTTTCTTAGTCTTCAGTTAAATTTTTTTTCTGGATATGTCCACGTGGGGACTATGTGATAATTACCTAGGTATTTAGTGGGTATGGACAACTATTCCTAAGTCCATCAAATACTACTCTATCTGAGTTGATCTTCCATGTAAATGTAACCAATGGGGCCCAGCACTGTGGCGCACTAGGTTAATCCTCCATCTGCGGCACTGGCATCCCATATGGGCACCCGTTCTAGTCCCGGCTGCTCCACTTCCAGTCCAGTTCTCTGCTATGGCCTGGGAAAGCAGTAGAAGATGGCCAAAGTCCTTGGGTCCCTGCACCCACGTGGGAGACCAGGAAAAAGCGCCTAGCTCCTGGCTTCGGATAGGCGCAACTCCAGCCGTTGCGGCCATCTGGGGAGTGAACCAGCAGAAGGAAGACCTTTCTCTCTGTCTCTCCCTCTCACTGTCTGTAACTCTAACTCTCAAATAAAATAAATAAAAAAAAATTTTTAAAAAAAGGAACCAATGGAATTTTCCAAGCCTCTTAAATTTCCCAATATGTGTTTGCTGATAAGATTAACTCTAACTCATCCATGTATATCTGTCATTTCTAAGAAAACACAATACAGCCAGAAGTAGCCCAGGAATCAGACTGATAAAATTAGTAGCTCTAAAATATGTCTGAGTTCTAGAATCAATAGAAAAGCTTACTAATGTTAGATTTCTGAAGCCTTCTTCTATATAGTCTGATGCAGGAGGTATGCTTAGGAATCTGCAGTTTGCAATGCATCTGAGGAATTCTGATAAGTGAGAAAGTCTATCAAATGCTAGTCAAACAATTTTGGATTAGCAGGTATTTGAAGCAAGACCTTGTAAAATGGGGAAATAATACTCTATATTTTACCAGCAGCCTTGGTCTAAAAGCAAACAGTGGGGATGAGGAGGTAGTCATATCTTAATTCTTTTTTTTTTTTTTTTTGGACAGGCAGAGTGGACAGTGAGAGAGAGAGACAGAGGGAAAGGTCTTCCTTTTGCCGTTGGTTCACCCTCCAATGGCCGCCGCGGCTGGCGCACTGCGGCTGGTGCACAGCGCTGATCCGAAGGCAGGAGCCAGGTGCTTCTCCTGGTCTCCCATGGGGTGCAGGGCCCAAGCACTTGGGCCATCCTCCACTGCACTCCCTGGCCACAGCAGAGAGCTGGCCTGGAAGAGGGGCAACCGGGACAGAATCCGGCGCCCCGACCGGGACTAGAACCCGGTGTGCCGGCGCCACAAGGCGGAGGATTAGCCTAGTGAGCTGCGGGGCCGGCCATATCTTAATTCTTCACATTATGTTAGTAGACTTTTCATGACACTCTGGCATCAGTTTACTTCAAGTTTTTGTAAAAATTGTGAACAGAACTGTCCTGGTCTTTAACCTCTTCCATTCTATATATTCTGCTCTCCCTTTCTGTTCATGGAGCATGGAAATGCTCCCAATAGACTGACTAAACTCAACTCTCAAATCCCAGTGCCAGGATTTCCTCTCCAAAAGTGATTTCAGGTCTCTTGCTGTTACATACCACATCACCTGCACATGGGCCAGTCGTATCTTTCAAAACGAGGAAAGGATTTGTAGGAAACGGATCTTGCTCTTCACATAAATGCTCTTCTGCTTCTCCTAGTTGCAAAAATTCAAATGTATCATAACCAAAAAGAAATTGCATATTCAATTCACAGGATCTATTACAGTTTAACATTCCTAGACTATTTGCATTTCAACAGAGGTTTCTCAGTCCCAATCATCCCCTAATTGATAAGAAGTACTAGAACTTTTCACCAACATTGCCCACTTCAAGGCAGGTATGAATAAAAATTTTCAAATAATTGAGGTCTTTGTTTTAAAAAAAACTAAATATCTATTCTTGTGACAGTAAACACAGGACAATGTACATGCAGAAATAAAGGATTACTCTTATGCCTCAAAAGTGATAAACATTAGAAAATAAGAGGTACTTGGAAAGTGTGGGAGAGGTAGTCAGAAAGAATCATGTTTGATTTATAGGTAAAGAACTAATAGTTTTGTAACTTTAAATATATGGTTGACCTTACAAAGCCATATTTTCCAAATAGGATATAGAGATTTTATATATTTTGCAACTTTGTTGCAAATTTATACATGAAAAATCATATAGCTTGGTGCTTGGCATATAATATGTACTCAGTATTCATTTTTTCTTAATTATCTGCCTATTTTATCTAGAAGGTAAGAAGCTTACCTAACTTATATGCCAAATAGAAAACTAAAGTTAATGATAAAATTTGATTAAAAAAGTTCTTAAAAATGGTCAATCCCTGGCATTTTCCCCTAAATTTTATAAATGTTCTTTTTCTATTTGTAAGTTATCAGGGGATTCAGATACAGTTTCTTTCAACCCATTTCTCCATGTCTTTATTGTTACCTAAATTCCATCATATGAAATATGACTTTTTCTCCAGACAGGGTAACATAGCCAGTGTCTCAATATTACTCTACTTTTTTCCTTGCAAGGGCATGCATGGACTCACAGATAGTACCCACCCCTAAGAGGCCCAGGTGACTAATAAGGTTCAGTGTTACAGATCAGAGGCTGTGCTGTCAGAAAGAACAGACCTTTCTTGGCGCCACAGGAGCATTCTGCAATCAGTTCTAGAAATGCCATGGGTACCATTTTCTTATGTTAAGGACTACTAACTTTTATTTCAAATTCCAGTAGTAATAAAATGCATTTTAAAATTAAGAGTTACACTGAAAGAAGTATTTTTTTTTTTTGAGTTGTACTTTGGATCACATGCAGTCAATCACCCTTTAAGACTGGCAGTCTTCAAGCCTGAAAGGAATGCTTCCATTCCTCAATTTTTTCTCTATGGCTACAGACATGGAATACACTAGAAAGGATGTGGGTGGATATATAAATCATGCTTCCTTTGCACATATTAATAACAACTGGGAACTAAGGACAAATTCAGTTGTTCTCCAGAAACTATCTGAAAAATGAGGGAACCAGAATATAACAAAAGAACTGCAATGCAAGGTGTTTGGTGTTAGATTTGAGATGGTGGGGTGTTAGGATAAGCTCCCAGCAGTTACATACCCTTTAAGAACTGCCTTGAAGAATGATTGTGAGCTTTTCATCTTAAGAAAGTAAATAGCTGACAGAAAAATAAATAGCATGTATATGGAGGAATAAAAGAAACAGAAATGGAAGAATTAAAGCATTGGAATAAACCTACTATCACTACAGTAGAGATTGAAAATATGTAGGGTATGGTGGAAAGGTGGGGGATAGACTATGAAGCCAGGAATGAATTTTAGTGATGAATAGTTTATAGCCTAATATGAAATTTGTGTATTTCCTGTAGAAAAAAATGAAAGTATGGGAGAAACAGAACCTACTTTGTAATATAATGGGTAACTTTAAATGCAAAATGTAGGATTGATGATACTAGAAGCAGAGAGATCAGGTGTGAGAATTTGTAGTAGTCTAAAAGCTCTATGATAACAGTTTAGACAAGTGGTTCTCAACTAGGGGAGATCCCCTACCTCACCCCTACCCCACCCACATATAGGGAACTCCAACAAGGTCCGGAGACAGTTTTGCTTTTAACAGCTAGGGAGTTGATACCAGCATCTGCTGGGTAGAAGCCAAAGATACAATTAAATATTTTTTAATGCACAGGAAAGGCCCTCAGAATAAAATATAACCTAGTATAAATTCTCAATAGTGATCGTTGAGAAATCCTGGTGCAGACAAAGCCTATTACAATGGAGACAGAGAAGAAGCCTGACTTTCAGTACGTTTGATACATAATATAAGAGAAAGATTCAAGGACTTCTATAAATTCCTTATCATAGGAACTTAAATACTGTTCACCAATACAATTGTTTTGAACAGTATAAAATAAGTCGACATTACATTATCTGGTTAAGGTTTCTGATAATTTATCACCCATAAGAAACTGAAAGAAACAGATTTTGTGTCACTAGCTTTTAAGTTATAGCTGAATGCATAGAATGAAGGAGATAACGGACGAAGAGTACATAGGTCTGTTTGTTTTCTTCTTTAAATTTTATTTATCCATTAGGGGTAGGAAGAGAGAGAGAGAAAGAGAGGAAGAGAGAGAGAGAGAGGATAGAGAGAGAGGAGAGAGGTCCCCATCGGCTTTGACACTCATCAAATGTCTACAATGGCTGAGAGCCAAAGCCAGGAACTCAATTCAGGTCTCCCATGTGGTTGTTAGGGACCCAACTTCTTGAGTCATCACTATTGCCTCCCGGGATCCAATTTGCAAGAAGCTGCAATCAAATGCCAAAGCCAGAGATAAAACTCAGGCACTCTGATATGACCTGGGTATCCTAAGCAACAATTTAACTGCTAGGCCAACTGTCTACTCTTATAAGGTTTGTAACCAGAGATGTGCATCAGAACCATCTGACCTCCCTCTGGGATATTATAACTTGGTAAATTGAAAGTAGGTTCTAAGAATACACTAAATCTATATGCAATACACTTTTGAATAGTTCTCTATGGAAAGAGTAGAAATAGTGTAGTGGGAATAATAAAAACTGACCTGTCATATCTTGTTTAGCAGAGTTCAGTTTGGATTCACAGGAATATTCGACATAATTACAAAACAAAATAGCATTTTCTAAAATTCTAAAGCAAAATTAAATAACACATTGGTGACAGTTAATTTGGTTGTCAACTTGTCTGGATTAAGGGATACTTACTTAGTAAAGCATTATTTCTGGATGTGGGTGTGCAAGTGTTTCTGGAAGAGATTGGCATGTAGGTCAGTGAACTGAAATGAGAAAAGATTGACTCTCAATCTTAGTAGGCATCATCCAATTGACTGAGGGCCCAAATGGAATGGAAAGGCGAATTTTTACTGTCTTTTCTGGAACTAGGACAATCATCTTCCACTGCCTGTGGATATGACCAGAATTCTAAATTCTTCAGCTTTTGGACTCCAGGACTTATAGTAGCAGGCTCTTCTCTCTGTCCTGCCCAACTCTAAGGCCTTTGGTCAGAATGAGAATTACATCATGGACTTCCCTGGTTTGGTTCTAACTTGGACTGAACGACCCTATAGGTCTCCATGGTTCTTCAGCTTGCAGATGGCCTATTGGTGAGCTTCTCAGCATCCATAATTGCATGAGCCAATCCCACTAGTATATCTTTCATCTATCTATCTTTCTTTCTTTTAAAGAAAATTTTATTTATTTTTATTTGAAAGTCAGAGTTCACAGAGAGAGGAGAGGCAGAGAGAGAGAGAGAGAGAGAAGTCTTCCATCCGATGGTTCACTCCCTATGGCTGCAGTGGCCGGAGCTGTACCAATCTGAAGCCAGGAACCAGGAGCTTCTTCTGGGTCTTCCACATGGGTGCAGGGGCCCAAGGACTTGGGCTATCTATAGCAGAGAGCTGAATCGGAAGAGGAGCAGCCAGAACTAGAACCGTTGCCCATACGGGATGCCGGTACTTCACGCCTGCTGCGCCACAGCACTGGCCCCATATCCATCTTTCTATCGATCATCTATCATGCATTTTGTATTGTTTTTGTCTCTCTGAAAATCTCTAATTCAGTACCTATCTTATTCTTTTAAAGATATTATTTATTTATTTGAAAGGCCGAATTACAGAGAGGCAAAGGCAGAAAGAGAAAGTCTTCCATCTGCTGGTTCACTCCCCAGATGGCTGCAATGGCTGGAGCCAGGCCAATCTGAAGCCACGAGCCAGGAGCTTCTTTAGGGGTCCAAGCACTTGGGCCATCCTCTACTGCTTTCCCAAGCCATAATAGAGAGCTGGTTTGGAAGAGGAGCAGCTGTGACTTGAACTGGCGCCCATATGGGATGCAGGTACTGCAGGAGGAGGCTTTACCTGCTATGCCGGCCCAATCTATCTTACTTTGAATTGAAGACATAGAAAGAATTCTTTCCAAGTAACGTTGTACTATAGGAATATAACTATACATGTCTGATAGGTATGTGTTCTCCAAGGCATATTGGAGAAATGGCTAAATCCAAGTTTGTTGGTTCCTCTTTTAAAAAAGATGAATAAAAAACAAAATAGATAAAATATCTCTTGTCATTTTTAAAGGAATATAGGATACCAACTCACTAATTTGGGGATTGGTAATAAATGGGAAAATATTTTTTTAAAGATTTATTTATTCATTTGAAGGCAGAGCTACAGAGAGAGAGAAGGGTGGTGGGGGAGAGACAACTCTTCCATCATCTGGTTCATTCCCTAAATGGTCACAACAGCTGGAGCTGGAACAGGCTGAAGGCAGGAGCTGGTAGCTTCTTCTGTGTTTCCCATATGGGTGCAGGGTTCCAAACTCCTGGGCCATCTTCCACTGCTTTCCCAGGTGCATTAGCAGGGAGCTTGATCGGAAGTGGAATACCCGGGACTCAAACTGGTGCCCGCATGGGCACTGCAGATGGAGGCTTAGCCTTCTCCACCACAGTGCTGGCCATGGAAAAAAACATTTTTTCAAATTTTACTTTAGGTATACAAACTTTATGCATTTCATATGTATAGATGTAGAAAAGATATTTAATTTTACCTTTCCCATATTTGTTATAACCCAAAATAACAAATTAATTGGATGAGGAAGTTTCTTTTTAAAATAAACAACCATGCTAGTAAATAAAAAAGAGATATTAGAATTGACTATCATCATTCTGCTGCTCCTCTTGACATAATGAATTGGGCAAGAATCATTAGTTGCTTCTAAGATCACAAAAAGAGAGATCACAAGTCATGACTTAGTTTCTGCCCTACAAAATGTAAACTTGAAACCGATAGAATATGTAGATCTATTTTTTAGAAGATACAGTATACAAACATAAATGTACAAAATAGCATATTGCAAAGACATTCAGCAGATCCAGATTGTGGGAAGCAGGAGAAACAAACCAATTGTTCATCAAGTAAATAAGAATATATAGTGAGCAGGTAAGGTGAAAGAGAAAATTATATTTTTTGCCTTGTTTAATATTAAAGTTTGTCTTTTTATTTATATAAAAAGAATTGATTTCCTGTATTTCACATATGCAATTTTAAATACATAATAACATAATCCATTCTCTTTCTTCTTTTTCTTTTAATTTTATGATAACATACTTTTGATTTATTTTATAATCAGAGGCTTAATCCTCCACTAAATAAAGAATTCAACAAATAGAAACTACTCATTTTAAAATTTTTATTTTTATTTCTGAGAGAGAGAGAAAGAGTGAGCACTCTCATCTCCTCTCTCATTATAGAAATATGCATAATGTCCCTGGGCTGGGGGCTGAGGCCTAGACTTGGGAACTCAATCCATATCTCCCACATGGGTATGAGAGACTCAACGACTTGGGGTATACCCATTGTCTCCTCCTCAGGGTGCACTTTGACAGGAAGCTGGTGTCAGGAGTACAACCCACGTACCACAATATCAAATATGGGCCAACTGGCATCTTAACTATTAGGCCAAATGCCAACCCTAGAATTAAAAAAAGAAAAAAAGGACGTATGTGTTATCACTCCTAAATGAATATATAGTCTCTATTTTAATTATTATTCAAACAAATAAGCTGTTAAATAATAATTCATGAAACAATGTGATTAAGACTGAGGAATTATTTGATGAGAAGAGAGTAAATTCCAAATTTTAGGTATGATAATGGTATGTGATTATGTTTCAAAACAGTCATCTTCAAAATACTACATTTTGGGGGGTAAAGTGATAAAATATCTGATATTTGCTTTAAAAATGTGAGAATTGGGGCTTAGAAGAAAGAACTCTTGGTGAATTAAAAATTATTGAAATAAGGTGATTGTAGTGGCTCATTTTACTGTTTTCTCTGTATGTGCTTGAAACTTTTCATAATAATATTTTAAAGCTTGTCAAGTGATCTTTATTTCTGACAATTACTGTTGTATAGTAAAAATATTATATATTTTTTAAAATTGTAAGAATCCTGAGATCAGGAATACAGATTTGAAGAATTTGCTGTAGCAAAATTAGCTTCAGAAGCTGGCTCTAAGACAGAAAAGACAACATGACATTGGGTGCAATTTCAGGCATGGCTGAAGGAAACCCTGAAAAAATACTGCTCTAATCTTTGAACTTACCCAGAGATAAAAGTGTGCTCATCCAGATGATTTTATTACATGTTGATCTTATCATCAGAAATACTGTTTATACACACACACACACATACACCTGCACACATCCACACCTGTTGGTAATTAAGTTGTTTTTGTTTGATTTCTTTTATAGTTCCTGTAGGTCTCCTAAGGCCTTTGTAATTTTGTTAAAGCTACCCAATATCTGCTCTCCTCACCCTTTTCCTACTATTGATATTGTACTCCAAACATAATTACTCAGAAGAGGCTTTGTAGGCTTAAGGGAATTAAGGACATAATCAAAAGGAAATGTCATGAATCCTAGACTTGACACTGCAGTGATGGTGCAACTATTAGGCTGTAATTCAGGAAGTTTTTTTGGTGGTGGGAGTGACAGGGAGAGTTGCAGAAGTCTGATGGAATCAGGCTTTTTTTTTTTTTTTAAGATTTTATTTATTTATTTGAAAGGCAGAGTGATAGAGAGACAGAGAGACAGAAAGGTCTTCCATTCACTCAAATGGCTGCGAAAGTCCAGAGCTTGGCCCATCTGAAGCCAGGAGCCAGGAGCTTCATCTGAATCTCCCATTTGGGTGAAGGAGCCCGAGTACTCGGGCCATCCTCCACTGTCTTCCTAGGCCACAAGCAGAGAGCTGGATCGGAAGAGGAATAGCCAAGACTGGAACTGGTCCCATACGGGATGCCGATGCCACAGGCAGAGGTTTAGCCTACTACACCACAGTGCCATCCTGGAATCAGATTTTGCAGTTTTCTTTCCATGAACTATTCAAGCCTTGAAAGTAATTTTATATAAACATTATTAAACACTAGGCTAGCTTAAATGAGAACAGAATTATTATCAGAATGGTCTTCCAGCCGTGTGCAGAAGAGAGAAATACACGTACAAAATGTCACAAGGGTTTAAAGCCCTAAACACGTGTGACTAAGTTTCTGTTTTGAATCTGGGAGTGATACTTCTGGATTCTAAGATCCTAATCACATCTCACCTCACTCCCAACCATGATCTATCTATGCTTCTTTACTATCTAAAGTCAAAAATCATCTTAAGGGGCAGATGATGGCCTGGTGGTTAAGACATCCATACCCTGTATCAGACTACCTGGATTTGGGCCCTCGATCAGGTAAAAAATCCAGCTTTCTGCTAATGCAGAACTTGGGAGGCTGCAGGTGGTGGTTCAAGTAAATGAGAGCCTACCACCATGTGGGAAACTGGAGTTAAGTTCCTTGGTCATGGCTTTGACCTGTCCCAGACCTGGCTGTTGCAGTCATTTGGGGAATGAACCAGCAGATAGGAGCACTGTCTGCCTGTCTCTGTCTTTCTCTTCCTCTTAAATAAATAATTGCTCTGGAAAGGTTGCTAACCAAAAAGAAATCATTGTAAAAATTTATAAAATCTCTATTTGGAATTTTTTTTTTTACATCATGGATGTAACTCTTGTAAGATCCATGGAGAATTTATCTTGATTTGTTTCACTATGATGTTAGAAATAGGAAAACATGTACTCTATAGAATACTATACAGCAGTCAAAAACAATGAAATCCAGTCATTTGCAACAAGATGGAGGAATCTGGAAAACATTATGCTGAGTGAATGAAGCCAGTCCCAAAGGGACAAATCCCATATGTTCTCCCTGATTGGCGACAACTAACTGAGCACCAAAGGGGAAACTTGTTGAAGTGAAATGGACACTGTGAGAAACAGTGACTTGATCAGCTCTTGTCCTGACTGTTGATGTACAATGTAATACTTTATCCATGTTAGTATTTTCTCTTTGTTTTGTTCTAGTACTATTGGTTGAACTCTGTGATTAACACACAATTATTCTTAGGTATTTATATTTTAACTGAAAAGTGATCCCTGTTAAATATAAGAGTGGGAATAAGAGAGGGAGGAGATGTACAATTTGGGACATGCTCAATAGGACTTGCCCCAAAAGGTGGAGTTAGGATCATGCCAGGGGATCGCAATACAATCCCATCAAGGTGGCATGTACCAATGCCATCTCACTAGTCCAAGTGATCAATTTCAGTTCACAATTGATCACACTGATAGGTCTAAGAGTCAAAGGATCACACAAACAAGACTAGTGTCTGCTAATACTAGCTGATAGAATAAAAAAGGGAGAGAACGATCCATCATGGGAAGCGGAATACACAGCAGACTCATAGAATGGCAGATGTCCCAAATAGCACTCTGGCCTCAGAATCAGCCCTTAAGGCATTCGGATCTGGCTGAAGAGCCCATGAGAGTATTTTAGGCATGGAAAGCCAAGACACCCTGGAAAAAAAAAAAAAAAAAGAAGAAGACCTAAATGGAAGATCTCTGCGAGTGAGATCCCAGTGGAAAGAACAGGTCATCAAAGGAGGAGGTACCTTTCTCTGAAGGGAGGAGAGAACTTCCACTTTGACTATGACCCTGTCGGAATAAGATCGAAGTCGGTGAACTCAAAAGGCTTCCATAACCTTGGCAACTCATGACTAGAGCCTAGGGAGATTACTGACGCCATAAACAAGAGTGTCAAATTGTTAAGTCAACAACAGGAGTCACTGTGTACTTACTTCTCATGTGGCATCTGTCCTTAGTGTGTTGTCCAAAGTGAAGTAATGCTATAACTAGTACTGAAACAGTATTTTACACTTTGTGTTTCTGTGTGAATGCAAACTGATGAAATCTTTACTTAATACATACTAAATCGATCTTCTGTATATAAAGATAATTGAAAATGAATCTTGATGTGAATGGAATGGAAGAGGGAGTGGGAGATGGGAGGGGTGTGAGTGGGAGGGAAAATAAAAAAAATACACAATTACTCTTAGGTGTATTTTACACTTTGTGTTTCTGTGTGGGTGCAAACTGGAAATCTTTACTTAACATATGCTAAATTGATCTTCTGTATATAAAGATAATTGAAAATTAATCTTGATGTGAATGGAAGGGGAGAGGGGAGTGTTGTGGGTGGGAGGGAAGTTATGGAGGGGGAAGCTATTGTAATCCATAAGCTGTACTTTGGAAATTTATGTTCATTAAATAAATTAAAAAAAAAGAAATAGGAAAACTATGGCTATATGTGATTGTCTGTAACTAGGAGGTCATAAGTAGTTTAGAAATGAGATTATAAGAAATGAGATTATAAGTAGTTTAGAAATGGTGGACCATCATTGTGGCATAGCAGGCAAGGCTGCCACCTGCAATGCTGGGATCCCATATGGGTGCTGGGACAAGACCTGGCTTCTCTACTTCCAATCCAGTTCCCTGCTTATGCTCCTGGGAAAGCAGGGGAAGATGACTCAAGTGTTTGGACCCTGCACCCACATGGGAGACCTAGCAGAAACTGCAGGATCCTAGCTTCAGCCTGGCACAGCCCTAGCTGTTACAGCTATTTGAGGAGTGAACAAGTAAATGGAAGATCTCTCTCTCTCTCTCTCTCACTCTAACTCTGACTTTCAAATGAATAAATAAATCTTTTAAAAAAAGAAATGAGGCTGGCACTGCGGCTCAATAGGCTAATCCTCCGCCTGTGGCGCCGGCACACCGGGTTCTAGTCCCGGTCAGGGTGCCGGATTCTGTCCCGGTTGCCCCTCTTCCAGTCCAGCTCTTTGATGTGGCCCAGGAGTGCAGAGGAGGATGGCCCAAGTGCTTGGGCCCTGCACCCCATGGGAGACCAGGAGAAGCACCTGGCTCCTGGCTTCAGATCAGCACAGTGCACCGGCTGCAGCGCACCACCTGCAGAGGCCATTGGAGGGTGAACCAAAGGTAAAGGAAGACCTTTCTCTCTGTCTCTCTCTCACTGTCCACTTTGCCTGTCAAAAAAAAAAAAAATGAGACCTAGCTAAAGTTATGTCTAGACATTGAAAGTGGTCACTGTATGGAAAGTCCACTTTTCTAAGGTATGTCTTCCTAACAATCCCTGTGTATCACTGTCCAATGTGTCTGACACTTCTAGATTCTACAAAAAGCAAAAAGATCAATACAATTTGTTTATCAGCCCAAAGACAGAAAAAGCATGGTGTTCTGTGACTTGGTGACTTGTAGAGAGAACTTCTCTTGTCAACCTTTCCAGCTTTTTTTCTTTTTATGGCCTCCAGGAAATATCATTAATTTAGGGCTGAATCTGCAGCAAGTCAGTTTCATGTCTGAACCTCAGTTTCCAAATTAGTCAAAGGCAAATGCAATTTCTGATCAATTTAATATAACCAGGAGACAGTTTAGTATTGCTTGATATATGTTTAATAGCACAGTTAACCAGAAAACAAAAAAACATGCGATGCTAGTGTTGCCAGTTGATTCAGCTAACCTAGTTTTCAGTCCTCTAGTGCAGGCCCCTCTGACCCCCATGGTATAATAAACATTTACTGTGCTGGGCTTCATTGTTCTAAATGTGGGCTTCCAATTTAACAATTCTGAATCAGCAAGTATGTGCTGTTCCCTCCTAAACAGATGACAACCTGTACATTGCAGAAGTTTATGCTTTTCAAGACCCAAGAGTCTATTTAAACATAGTTTGAATTCTGCATACCTCAATAGAGATGTCTTGAATTACCTTAGAATAATTGAATCATTCAGAAAATGCTAGTTGTTCCACATGGCATTGAAGCCTGTGGTACAACAGTCACCTCATAGGATGGGGGCATCATGTGACCAGAGACAAATGGTTTATAAAACTCAAAAAAGGTTGAGGGTTGTCAGAGCCTGAATGTGCCCATTGTGTTTCAGTAATTGCCACTTAGTATTTGATTTGATGAAAGCTTTGGAATAAAGAATGTTTCAATAGACATGGCTGTTATGCTAATTTTTACTAGACCCTTTTCTGTCTTCCCAAATTACATCTCGAAACCTCTGTTTTCCATTAGAGACCAACTTTCCCTCTCCCTGCTTTCTGCATACATTCTCCAATCTCTCAGTGGCCTCATTAAAGACAACTACTGTAAATTATAGGGTCTCTGGTTAACTAGTCTGTCCTTTTCCCATCTAAAGATGCAAATTCCTTTGTATATACCAGGCAAAATATATGCCTGTCTTCCCTACATGTTAGACTCTCCAATCTTTTTTATACAGAGGACTGTTCCTTGGTGAAATTTGTTAACTCCTTCCAGTTATGTGTGTCTTGGAGGGAGTATATGTATGCACATTTAAAAACATCTTGTTATATTCTCTCAGATTTTGAGCTAGGAAAAGGTGCTCATTGCATCTATAAAATACCCACTGATAATAATAAAATCCAAAAGTCTGGAAGGAGCTATTTTCTTCACATCCAGTCCTTCAACTTATACAAGCCTCTGCAGGTAAAGCTAGTGGAAAATAATCATTAGAGACAGCCTATGGGAACTAGAATTCCAAAACAAGGGCTAATTAGCCATCATTAGAGTATTACCTATTGTTCTGTTGCTGACTCTGTCTTGGACAGACTCCAAAACTTTAAGCTCCAGGATCCACATTTATTCTCATATTAATATTTACAGTGATTTTTTAAGCAAAAGCAATAGTTAGATGTTAACTGCTTTCTTTTTCTTATTTTCTTTTTTTTTAACTTTTATTTAATGAATATAAATTTCCAGAGTACAGCTTATGGATTACAAGGGCTCCCCCCACCATAACTTCCCTCCCACCCACAACCCTCCCCTCTCCCGCTCCCTCTCCCCTTCCATTCACATCAAGATCCATTATCAATTATCTTTACATACAGAAGATCAATTTTTCTTATATTAAGTAAAGCTTTCAACAGTTTGCACCTGCTGCTTTCTTTACTGATTGTAAAACCACTTTGGTGTATGTGTGTAAAATGAATGAAGGTAAAGAATGTGAAAAAAATATTGATTCTCTGTAATCTCATACCTGTTGCGTTTTGAGCTTATTAACACAAAATTAAATCTCACATTTTCTTGCTCTAAATAGGACCAGCAGCCAAAGATAATGAAAGTCTATAAGGTAAATTATTGGACTTTCCAATGAGATTGTGAATACAAAATAACAAGAGAGGAAGACCCTATAGGCCATAAGTTTTGATGAAGATCAAAGTATTAGGACTTTCTCAGGAGATTTTGAAGTCCTTAGATTATCATTTGAACTCCTTTGAATCAACTCAAATTCTTGAAAAGGGAATTTCAAAGGAGGTTAATAATTAACAATACCATCAATAGTTTCAGCATACAGATAAACCTGGTTTATTAAAAATAAGGAATAAGTAAAAACCAAAAAAAGTAC
The DNA here is from genome assembly GCF_964237555.1 of Oryctolagus cuniculus. Taxonomy (NCBI): domain Eukaryota; kingdom Metazoa; phylum Chordata; class Mammalia; order Lagomorpha; family Leporidae; genus Oryctolagus; species Oryctolagus cuniculus. Next base: position 30,745,921 of record NC_091451.1, on the reverse strand, counting down.
AAAAAAGAAAGACTTTAAGAATAACTAAAATAGCCGTCTTTGAATATAATTTGAGAATCTGAAAAACAACAGGGCTCCCTATAGTTCTACATTGGCTTCCACATATGCCAAATTCTGGGATTAGTGAGAAAAAATCACTACACAGCAAACTCCCCAGAAATAAGTATTCTTTGATGTTTATTCTAGGTGAATTGGCTTATGAAATCCTATTTCAGGCAAATTTAGTTTCAGATTGAGTGAAAGTATTTTGAACATCTAAACAAGAGTTGAAAAGTGACAGAGATAAAGAGGATATAATTGATAGCTGACAAATGGAAAAGAATAGGCTTATTAAGATATTTAGAAGTCAGAAGCACTAAAAGAACTATAGAACTTCTATCATATATAATTCACAGCAAAAATTATATAACTGTTGTCAACCTAGTAATTTCTAAAGGGCAACAATGTTCTATTTCCTGTTTTGAACTAATTTATTGATTTTGCTATATGGTATCCTCTGAACATGTTTTGCCTGTCTATCAGGTATTCTGAAGGTTTTTATGATGAACTGCACTGAAAGGGGTCATGGACAAGTCCTAAATATTTCCAGCTTTAAAATTTTCCCACCTGAGTGGTTTCAGATAAAATAGAGAATACCCTTTTATAGCCTTTATCCTCTTATGGAAGAGAGAGATGACTTGGTGTAGAAGAGCAACAGAAAGCCATTATACCCACGAACAAACAAAGAACCACAATAGACTTTGCCTCTTTGTACCTCAGCTGAGAAAAATCAGACTAAGTCCAGAGCCTCAATATTCTCCTCATTCTATATTAAGTAGCTTATGTTCCTCGGGCCCTCCTGATGGAGCGATTGGGCAATCACCACAGACACTGGAGAGGGCAGGTGGAGTCTGACTATGAGAGACCCTGGAAAGTTGGAACAGCCTTGCAGCTCTTCTGAACAACACTTGTCTAGGACAATCGAGTCATTGGATCTATCAAATCAGAATCCTCTCCCGAAGTTCTGGTTATGCTCTTTTTAAGTGAATCTCTTAGAAAATTCCTGTGCTTTCGGTCTGGCACTTTCCTGTTGCCTGATCGTCAGGAACCACTGTGCTTTTTTCCACTGTTCGTTACAGGCCTTCCATGTTTCATGTCATAAATCATATCCCCAAGGGCAGGATCAGCAACCTTTAACCTATTCTTTTGTTTCTCTTAAATCCGCATTTCCTCATTGCTTTTAGCCTGTTGTAGGTATCTCATTCCCAATTTGCATACATTTTCCAGGGTTTTTGTATACATTTTATAACAAGTAACTGGGATGTGGTAGTTGACAGAGCTGAATCCTTCCCACCCCACCCTAAAGACCCACAAATGCCTGCATCACTTAGTATTTTGGCTCGTGATGTTCCTGGCACTGAGTTTTAAACAGAAGGTCAAATATCATGTCAGAAAATCGTATGCTAGTCATACCTATTTGTGAAATTCATGGTAGAACAGAATCCAGTGCAGACTTCTATATTGATTAGTGGAACAACTTCAACAAGTAATTTAATCGCTCTGAGCCTAAGTTTCTTCATATGCCACTCAAGAGTTTTTATGCACTTTATCTGCATTTAAGGGTGCCTTGAGGGTCAAATTAATAGAAAGTGCTACACAACTCTAAGGTATTATTACTAATCCCGAAACAAATTCTAAGATCCACTGTCTTAGCCTTCAGGTAATTTTTTCCCCTTTTTTCTCCGCCACTTCCTAATTCTCAGTGCTCTTTCTCATATGTGGTGATTGAGAAGGACCTGGAGGGCCATAAGAATCATTTTGGAATCTGAGTAATGGAAAACAAGAAGGCACAATTTCTATATTTTTCTGTTTGTATTAGTTTCCTAGGCGGTTGAACAAATTGCCACAAACTGGGTGGAGTAACACAACAGTGGTTTATTCTCACAGCTCTGGAGGCTCAAAGAATGAAATCCAGGTGTTGGCCTTGCCATGATACCTCCTCAGGATGGAGGGAAGGATCCTTTCTTTCCTGTTCCAGCTTGTGCTGCTTGCTGCTAATCTTTCTCAGGTTTGTGGCAGCTGAACTCCAGTTTCTGCCTTCATCTTAACAAGGAAGTCTTCCTTCTGTGTGTGTTCCTATCCATAACCCCCATTCCTTCTAAGGACACCAGTCATTGAATTAAGGCCACCTTACAACCTGTCATCTCTTTTTAACTTGATTTTATCAGCAAAGACTATTTCCTAAGAAGGTCATATGAAGAAATTTCAGCAGACACTATGTAACCCAGTATTCTCCATAGATCGTTTTCTATCCCTTTTCCTGGGCTTCATTTAAGTTCAATTTTTGGAAAGCGAAAGTTTGACTTTGTTTTGAGAAAGTGTACAAACTAAAAACAATTCCACTTCTTCCCATGTATGATTAAAAAAAATTGTAATGATTAGGTTCCAAACTACCTTGAAAGACAGATCTGTTATGTTAGAGGAGGTTGAGAAAAAGGCCTCAGCACTGCCGAGAGGGAAGTCAAAACATAACTTTTGATACTTAGTCTATGAAAGACAACAGATATTCTTGAAACATATGAATGAAGATTATGAGACAGAATGGAACAAACTTATCTCGTGAATGTCATACATGTGGATAAAGAAACTAAATCAACTCATAAATAAAATAGTTGTCATAGCTTTAGATAATCACCTCAAATTCAAATTTATGTGCAGAATCACAGTCCTGATTCCTGGAGAAAATTCAATGAATAAGGAGACATGATAGTTCTATGAACTTAGAATTTATGTATCACAGCATTTTATAAAGGATTATTCATTAGATGGAATGTTAACACTTAAACTGGGTTACAATGTGCAATCTGAATCTACCATGCTTTTCTTTCTTGTGTTACTCATGAGGGAATTCAGGGCTAAGTTTAGTTGTACTAAGACAATATCTGTATTAATTATAACACAATAGCAAAGTCTACTGGTCCATTGTAGTTCGTTCTCCCTTATATTTTTCACTTTTTATTAATAGAATATTTAAAAATGTATTGCATAAAGTTCTCTAGATTCTTGTGAAATATCCTATCACAGGCATATGAAGCCAGACACAAATATCAAATTTGCTGTTATATGTGGATATTAATGTATAAAGACTATAAAAATTGTGTTGATGTCATATTATTTGTTATATAGATGGTTAAAGATATTGTCTATATGGAATTATGCCATCTGCATGACAACATACCCTTCTTTTCTAACTATGATCATTGTCACAAATCCCAAATTATGTAATATTAATATCAATGTTTTCAAGAAAAATAGTACATGATGTATGTATTTCATATCTACATATGATGTAAATGTGGCAAAATGTTAAAAAATTTAAATCTTACAATAAGAAGGAAAACATAGGAGTTAGGATATCATTAGATTGAACTATATGAAATTATGCTCAATGGTTTTTACCTACAATGAAAACAATTTTCTATCATTCAAACTAGTATAAATAAACAATCTAAAACAGGAAAATAACGTCTATATATAGGGAGAATTCACCACAAATTTGTCAATGTCCTTTTCTGATAGTGCTACTGGAATATTATGAATGGAAAATGCATTCACCATTCATTCATTTATTAAATAAATATTTATCACTTTCAACTTGCTAAGCACAATGAGATGAATATATAAAATTTTCTGGGGCTTGCAGTCTAAACAGAGTGAAAGTCAAGGTAGCAAAGCTTTTTTAAAAAAATCAAATACTTTTTATTAAAAACAATTCTTCATGCACTGTTCTAGTCACTGAGAGGTAAAAGTGAAAACGCATAAAATGGTGACCCTGCCTTTATACTCTGGAGGTTTAGACTGAACTTAATCATAAAAACTCAGAATTTGTTTATAGTGAATATTCTTTTTTTAAAGATTTATTTTATTTATTTGAAAGACAGAGTTACAGAGAGGCAGAAGCAGAGAGAGAGAGAGAGAGAGAGAGAGAGAAAGTGGGAGAGAGAGAGAGAGAGAGAGAGAGAGAAAGTGGGAGAGAGAGAGAGAGAGAGAGAGAGAGAGAGATCTTCCGTCCACTGGTTCACTCCGCAAGTGGCCTCTATGGCTGGAGCTGTACTGATCCAAAGCTAGGAGCCAGGAACCTTTTCTGGATCGCCCATGAAGGTGCAGGGGCACAAAGAGTTGGGCCATCCTCCACTGATTTCCCAGGTCATAGCAGAGAGCTGGATTGGAAGTGGAGCAGCCAAGACTTGAACCAGCACCCATATGGGATGCTGCAGGCGGCGGCTTTACTGGCTATGCCACAGCACCAGCCCATATAGTGAATATTCTTCAGAAAACATTTTTAAGAAAAAAATTGTACAGTAGAGGATGTCTGACCTCATTTTTCGGACTTTAGAAAATTGAAGATTGGATAAGAATTAACCTGATTCATATGCATGCATGTGTTTTTGTGAATGGAGGAATTTCTGTACGAGAAGTGCTTACGCCAAGAACTCTAGGGGCCAGTGCCATGGCACAGTAGGTTAATCCTTGATCTACAGCTCCGGCATCCCATATGGGTGCCGGTTTTAGTCCTGGCTGCTCCTCTTTCAATCCAGCTCTCTGCTGTGGTCTGGGAAAGCAGTGGAAGATGGCCCAAGTCCTTGGGACCCTGCACCCACATGGGAAACCCAGAAGAAGCTCTTGGCTTCTGTCTTTGGATTGGCACAGCTCTGACATTTGCAGCCATTTGGAGAGTGAATCAGTGGATGGAAGACTCTCTCTCTGCCTCTGCCTCTCTGTAACTCTGCCTTTCAAATAAATAAATAAATCTTTAAAAAAAAAGAATAGGGCCGGCACCGTGGCTCACTTGGTTAATCCTCCACCTGCGGCACCGGCATCCCATATGGGCACCAGGTTGTAGTCTGGGCTGCTCCTCTTCCAGTCCAGCTCTCTGCTGTGGCCTGAGAGGGCAGTGGAGGATGGACCAGGTGCTTGGGTCCCTGTACCCGCATGGGAGACCAGGAAGAAGCTCCTGGCTCCTGGCTTTGGATTGGCACAGCTCCGGCTATGGCAGCCATCTGGGGAGTGAACCAGTGGATAGAAGACCTTTCTCTTTGTCTCTCCCTCTCACTGTCTGTAACTCTACCTCTCAAGAAAAAAAACTTTACCAAAAAAAAAAAAAAAAAAAAAAAAAAAAAAAAAACCTCTAAGGAGAAAGTGGCTAATGTGAGAAATGAGAAATATAGAGGGATCAGCAAACCCAAGCAAAGAGGGCCTTGGAATTCTTCTTTTATAATCCCCAGGAAGCCACTAAATACTCATATATGGCTGCAGCGCTGTGGCACAGCGGGTTAATGCCCTGGCCTGAAGCTCTGGCATCCCATATGGGTGCTTGTTCAAGACCCGGCTGCTCCACTTCCGATCCAGCTCTCTGCTATGGCCTGGGAAAGCAGTAGAAGGTGGCTCAAGTCCTTGGACTCTTGCACCCGGGTGGGCAACCTGCAGGAAGCTCCTGGTTCCTGGCTTCGCATTGGCACAGCTCCAGCTGTTGCAGACAATTGGGGAGTGAACCAGTGGTTGGAAGACCTCTCTCTCTATCTGCCTCTCCTCTCTCTGTGTAACTCTGACTTTCAAATAAATAAATAAATAAATCTAAAAAAAAATACTCATGCACAATGGCTTGGTAATCTGATTAGTTTTGTATGTGTACCTTTGACTATAGCATGGAAAAAAGAATGGATTGGAGGGACACCAGAGTAGAGATAGGCTACAGGTAGAAGATGATGGAAGATACTCAGATAAAGGTGATGGCAGTGGGGATAGAGGGTTTGTGATATACCACAAATACACATGGAATATTGATAAACCACAGAGGAGAGGCATATTACCCTGAGTTGCTTTGTACAGAGTCTGGCTTCAAAAATCATATCAAAGAAGGGTTTAAATAGGCAAGTGAGACTCACTGCATCTGCATATTCCTGCCACACTAGCTGCATCATCTTGTGAGATTGGAAGAATCCATGTTATTTCTATAACTGTGTATGTTCTGGGCCTTATTTTCCTCATCTGAAATATGAGAAAATAATGTATTATGTATTTCTTTGGAATAATGTTTGGATACCATCACAGAATATAAAAGAAATTTGATACAGGTAAGAAATATAACATGTAAAACTATTTTTGCATAATTTTGAGTCTAGGTTCTCAAAATGTGGGGAAAAATAGGACTTAATAATGTTCATATGCATAGAAAAAAAAGGGATTATTGTCTCCATTCCCATTTTGTAACTTCAGAGATTTTAATTCTGAGCATTTTGTATAGAGCTCTATACCCTCTGGGTGCTAAATAATTACTTGTCAACTGACCTGTTATAAAATGTTACTTTTAATCACCATGCAAAGAGAATTTAAAGTAGGTTACAGAGGGACAAGCCTGATAACCTGACAGATCTTAAAATGTCTCCTAGTCAGCTACTTGGCATTTGAATTTGTAACTAGAGGAGCTTAATGTTCAATGAGCTTTTCCTGCAGTAAAGAATTTTGAAAAAAAAAAAATCTTCCAAGGGAACAATTATTTCTTTCACAGGATGACCTTTCCTTCAAACACCTTTGGTTGGTAAAACTTTGTAAGTTTTAAGGGAAAAATGAATTCTGTAGAACAGTATCTATATCACCTTTTTCAAGCAAAAGAAAAGAAAGAGAATGTTTGAAACAGTGCTTCAAGATAAGCCCCATTTCAAAGGCCAGATCGTATACAGTCTCTGTCTGCACATGGAACACTTGGTCTCAACAGCCCGTGGGAAGTGTCTATTTCATTTCACAGGGATTCTTAAGAGCACCAGAGCCTCCAGTAATTGTATTGCAGTTCCCAGGACTTTTGTGTGATGAGCTTAGGTGTGTTAGGAGCTTTTCTTTCTTTCTGGAAACACTTCTACTTCCTCCTCAAAGGCAGGACAACTGTCTATAGCCTTTGCCTAAGTCTTTTGTGCTTGACTTTCAAAAGCCAATGATCAAGTAGAATCTGGAACGACTCATCAACTTTCCAGACTCTGGTTTTTCCTTAATGCTAAACTATGGATGACTTGTTAAGTGTCTAGATAACTGTGTTTTCTGGATTCTCATAGTTTTAATACATGAGACACAGATAGAGATGTTTTCAATACAAGAATAGCCACTTGCCAGTAATGAAACTACTTAAATTCTCCAAGATTCAATTTCTTCATCTGAGAAGTGTGGGTATTAATGATGACAAGCCCAAATAATTAATGTCTATGTTGAAAGGCAAAGCCCTCTGCACATCTCTTGGACATGGAAGCATTCAGTACCTGCTCGTGTCATTACCTACTAGCCCTGAGAATTGCAGTTATAGTGAGAAAATATATGTGGAGTAGTCCCCACTGAAGCTGCCCACAAATTCCTAGTCCCCTTTTATAACTTTTATATTTTTATGATAATTCAAAAATTCAGCATTCTGCAATGCCTCAGAGTCAACATTGTGAATATTACATATAATCCTAGATTAACATATGGAATGATTGTTAAGAGCATTTTGACTAATTGAAGGCTGCATGACCAAACAGCCTGTGTAACAAATCCAAACTTGGATTTTAGAAACAAGACAATACATGGTGTAAATGGGGTTTCTTCCTGGCAGAGAAATGGTTATATTTTCATTTATTCATTCATTCATAATACACATACAAGTATATGTATGTATGTATGTATATATATGTGTCTATATAGACACATATATTCAGACATACACACAGTTTGTAGTGCACAAGCAAATAGGGTAACTTGCTAGTTAATGTATAAGAGTTTGCCATTAGGGGCGTAAGATTCAAATCTGAATTCTACTAGTATTAAATTCTACTAGTATTAAATTCGTATCATCGAACCTCATTTATTCATTTGTGTCCTGAGGATTGATATTAATAACACCCTGTTTACTTACTATGCTCTACTAAATTATAAGGCCCAAGAGGGCATGATTGTTCTTATATGTTTTATTAGTTTTCTATTGCTGCATAACAAATTACCATAAACTCAGTGACCTCAAACTACATCCCTTAATTATTTCATAGTTTCTGTAGGTCATATGCCTGTGCCAGGCTCAACTGGGCTGCCTGTGTAAGGTTCATACTAGTTTTCTAGGACTTCCACAACAAAAGGTTACCGATTGTAAAGCTTAGAACACACAAAAAATATTTTCCCACAGTTCTAGAAGCTGGAAGTCCAAGATCAGGGTGTTGTCAGGTTTGATTTCTTCTGAAGTCCCTCTCCTCAGCTTGTACCTGCCTGACCTCTCTGTGTCTGCACATGGTAGTCTTCCCTCCGGGCATGTTTTATCCCTGGTACGTTAAATGTGTCTGAATTTTCATTTCTTATGAGGATAAAAGTCATGTTGAATCGAGGAAAATACTAACATTATGATGTAATCATCGCTTCTTTGAAGATCCTATCTACGAATGTAGTTGCTTTTTTAATAATTAGTTTTATTTATTTGAGAGCATCACACACACACACACACACACACACTGCACAGAGCAAAGAGAAAGGAAAGAAGTAGGATAAGGGAGAAGGAAGAGAAAGAAGGAGGAGGATGAAGGGAAAGGGGGTACAAAAGGAAGGGGAAGGAGAAGGAGAAAGAAAAGAACTCCTATCTTCTGGTTCATTCCCCAAATGCTTGAGAGACAGGAACTCAATCCAGGTCTCCCACGTGGGTGGCAGGAAGCCAATTACTTGAGCCAGGACCTGCTGCCTCAAAGGGAGCACATTGGCAGGAAATTGAAATCGGGCACCTTGAACCTAGGCACTGCAGTATGGGGCACAGCTAAACAAACTGTTGGGATAATTGCTTGCTCCAAAATACAGTCACCTTTTAGCAACTGAGGATTAGAGTTCTAATATGAAATTTGAGATAATAAATGTCAAACCATAGCAGAGTTTCATACTACCAAAATCAAGGTGTCAGTTGGGGCTTGAAGTTTTCTTCTAAGTTCATTGGTTGTTGGCAGAAATCATTTTGGGTTGGGTGAAGTTGTCAGGAAAGAAAAAAATATATAAATACAAATATAAATATAAACCTGTAAATAATTATATGTACATATATTTACAGATATTTCTATATATAACTATATCTGAAATACTCATAAACCTGTTTATAATCCTTTTTATGATCAAGAAACTATGTTTTTTTAAATCTTTTATTTATTTGTTTTATAGGTAGAGTTACAGTGAGAGGGAGAGACAGAGAGAAAGGTCTTCCTTCCGTTGGTTCACTCCCCGGATGGCTGCAACTGCCAGAGCTGCGCCAATCCAAAGCCAGGAGCCAGCTGCTTCTTCCTGGTCTTCCATGTGGGTGCAGGGGCCCAAGGATTTGGGTCATTTTCCACTGCTTTCCCAGGCCATACCAGAGAGCTGGATTGGAAGAGGGGCAGCCAGGACTCGAGCTGGCACACATATGGGGTGCCAGCACTGCAGGCAGAGAATTAACCTACTGCACCACGGAGCCGGCCCCTAGCTATGTTTTTCTTATCAAGAAACAGGAGTCATAGAGCCAGCATTGTGGCACAGAAGGTTAAGTTGCCACCTGTCACACTGGCATCCCATATGAACACTGGTTTGAGTCCCTGCTGTTCCAGCTCCATACTAATGGGCCTGGGAAAGCAGCAGATGACCCAAGTGCTTGGGCTCCTGCACCCAGGAGAAGCTCCAGACTTTGGACAGGCACAGTTCTGTCTGTTGCAGCTATTTAGAGAGTGAACCAGTGGGTGGAAGACCTCTCTCTGCCTCTCCTTCTCTGTAACTAATCAGGAGTCATACTCAGGGATGAGTTTTAGAGCATAAAGTTATCTATACATGAAAAAGAAGCCTTCAGTAGACCTTGATATTAGATTCTCGGTTCCCCTCCCTATATGATTGTGTGTATCTTAACACATCCTGGTCAAAACACTGATCTTTATCTTACTCTAGTACCTACTATCCTTTTGGAGCCACTTTTTAACTATAGTATGTTAATATGTGTCTGTTAAGTTACAGTTTGCCAATAACAATCAAGCGTTTATCCATAACATGATATTCATGGAAGTCTTTGCATCTCATATTCCATTATGTGATGCATATTACTTTTAGACTCAATAAAGGTAATGGCATATGATGGTGCCGGCCTCTATCACTGTCTCAGTTAATCTTTGTTCTTCCTGTTGAATGTGTGCTTCATGTTCCCAGTATTGTTCTGTCTAACTTGATCAGCCATCCTCAGGTATTGAGGTGAAATGAAATGTCACTTCCAGTTTGCAATCTGCACTAGAAATGTTTCCTTCTTTGGACAAAAGTAAAAGGATAACATTTTCTCTGACCCTCTACTCTATACGCCCTTGGATTCTTAGGTGAAGAGGGACCTTTTAGCATCTGCATTGTTCTGAATCTATTGGATGCCTAGCATGCTAATTTTATATGATACTTGAATATTCTAACATCAATGAATTAAACTTTGATTACATTAAAATAATTTTAAGGGAGCTAGTACTCTCAAATTTCTTAATTCTTGTTATTCTTTCTAATCTGTTCAGTTTCTTGTCTACTTGCTTGAATTGCTTTTTCATTTTCTGCCCATTTTTATTCTTTTTTTCTTGCTAAGGTGTCCTTTTCATTCTATGTTCAGAAAAGTTCTTATATTTTTCGGAGAAAAAATTTCAGACGAAATTGATTTGTAATGAATTTTAGGCTGCAAATTCAGCAAATGCATTTAAGTTTTTGGATAAAAGTTCTTTTCAAATAATCATAAAATGGAAATAACTTTTAATCTTGTTAAATATACTGTATGGGAGGCCATTATTTAGGACTAGCCTCCCGCATCATCCCCAGCACATCCAGACAAAACCAGAATGTAATTACTCCTGCTTACTGCTAGCCAGTCAGGCTGAACTTTGAATTAAAGCAGTTTTCCAATACTCAAATAAAGCCAAAACAAAACAAAATAATAGTAAAAAAAAAAATTCAGTCAATGTAAGTTGGCTTAGTAAGGAAGTCCTCTCTGTTCTATCACATAAAGAAAGTAGCTTTGAAATGATTCATTTATTTTTATTCTCTATTCCTTCTTTTTTTTTTAGCCTTTCCTTCCCATTGAGTTACATTTTTCTATTCAGCTCATCAGAATCAATCATCCTGTTTTATAGAGCAAAGTGTTGCCCATTTGTAGAATCACAAACAAAAGAAAATTTGATCCTTTAAATTAAACTTGTATTTTTGTCTTTTGACAATCTATGTAACTACTTAGCCCTAAGAAACTTTGCATGTTTACACTGATGTTCATGGATTTTGAGAAGTAACTGAATTTTACTCAATACAACTGGAAAGTTTGACTATATCCTTTCTATTAAATGCCAAACCAAGGTTTGTAATTTCATTATAACATCACTGTACACTATGTCATTAAAAATTCTCCAACAGAAAATCCAAATTGGAGATCTCTGTGAGAAATTCAGTAGGTTTGAAATGGTTTTGCATTTAAAAATAATTTTTGACCTTAACCCAAAGTTGTAAAATATTTTTGCGGATAGCTTTCATCAAAATCACTTCAGTTGATTTTTTTTAGTTTTATATTTTTAATTGAGATATCTATGGCCAGTTTCTGTGCTTGATACATGCAGTATTTTTGAATGCCAGCAATGTCAGCTGTGCATCAGATATTGTTCTAGGCTTAGAGCCCCAACCAGGAACTGAAGCCCATCTGCATGGAACTATGTTCTCCCACTGGAGATGGAAACAACAAATTAATTGAAAAGTAATTACAGTATCTGATGTGACAAGTGATATTGATATAAATAAAGCACCCAGGGAATTGGGGAGTTAGGAACTTCTATTAAGGAAGAGAAAATGAGAGAGCTCAATTTCAAATAACATAACAAAAGAAAGCATGATGGAGACAAAGGGAGTGATACAGGAAGATAGAGAGAAGCTAGGACTTGCCAGGCAAAAGGAACTGGAGTTGAAAAGGGAGCTGCTTGTATGTCTGAATGACAGGAAGACCAAGTGTAGCTAAAGTGGGCTGAATGCTATTGAGACAATATTGCTAGGTCCATAGGAGAATTAGTTCTGTAGATAGACTTTTTTTTTTTTTTTGGTCAGGCAGAGTGGACAGTGAGAGAGAGAGACAGAGACAGAGAGAAAGGTCTTCCTTTTTCCGTTGGTTCACCCCCCAATGGCCGCTGCAGCCAGCATGCTGCGGCCAGCACACTGCGCTGATCCAAAGCCAGGAACCAGGTGCTTCTCCTGGTCTCCCATGTGAGTGCAGGGCCCAAGCACTTGGGCCATCCTCCACTGCCCCCCCGGGCCACAGCAGAGAGCTGGACAGGAGGAGGAACGACCGGGACAGAATCCGGTGTGCCAGCACCACAGGCAGAGGATTAGCCTATTGAGCCGTGTAGCTAGCCTGTGGATAGACTTTTAGTGTTTTCCTTTTTTCTTCTTTCTTTTTTTTTTTTGATTCTCTTGGGTGAGTTTTGAGAAGTTTTTCCTTCCTTTTTTTTTTTGCTCTGTGCCTCAATTTCTTCATTTATAAAACAAGAATAGTGATTATACTAATATAATTAGTATATAATTTATTATTATAATTATGTTAATATATTAATACTTATAACTACTTAGTAACTCATAATAGTTGAGATCAGAAAGGTAATGAGCAATTTGTAGAATACTTTTATTGAAAATTATTAAAAAATTAAAAATTATTATAGGTCTTGAGAGGAGGCATTGTGAGAGCTTACATACATTTTACGTAGGACAAACACTTATATATTTTTTCATTCTTTAAAAAAATTTGTTGGAAGGAACACCCTGAAGTTCAGATCCAACTTGCTGTCTTATTTTATTTCAGATCCAACTTGTTACCTTATTTTATTGCTCCAAACACCTGGATGGCAAAAATTTCATATTATAAACTTGCTCAGGTACTTCTAAGGGTTAATTTATTCTCCATCAGGTATTATCCAAAAGTAAATAATAGAGTACCACTCATTTCCCTGTTGCTACAACCTAACACAAATCTATTATTTCCAAAGTTCATGACATATGCTTTCCTTATCCATGTTATAGGATATACATATTTGTCCAGCTTAGCTCACTGTTTTAGTTGAGTGTCAGATGAGATAAAATACACATGAGCTAATCAAAATTAGTAAAACTCCATAGAAACAAATGCTTTATAATTTACAGTGTTGACCTGGCCACTTAATTTTTTTGAAGATTTATTTATTTATTTGAGAGGCTGAGTTACACAGAGAGAGAGAGGGAGACACAGAGAGAGAGGTCTTCCATCTGCTGCTTCACTCCCCAAATGGCTGCAACAGCTGGAGCTGGGCTGATCTGAAGCCAGGAGCCAGGAGCTTCTTCTGGGTCTCCAGTGTGGGTGCAGGGGCCCAAGCACTTGGGCCATCTTCCACTGCTTTCCCAGGTGCATTAGCTAGGAGCTTAGGCACTTAATTCTATAAAACAACTTTAACTTGGCAAAACTTAATGGAAGAGGTAAGTTCTATTTGTTTTTCACAGGTGTCTAGCTGAGATAATTTATCCTTCTTTCTTGAGCCTTAAGGAGTCAGATGGTCCCTTCATAAGCAATGCCTGTTATGCTTCCTCTCCTCAACCATTTCCGCCTCTGCAAGCTGACTCTCTGTTCTTCCCAAATAGCAGTTTGTCACAGTGTTTGCTCCTACTGTTTGCTACTTTCAGCTCTTTCCCTTCTTCTTCCAGAGAAGAATGAGGACAGGTTGCTCTTTTCTTATTTATAAATTCATTTGTTTCCATTCAGATACTTTTGAAAATCTCGATCCTGTCAAGTTCTATTTCCCCCTGCTTTTTGTTGTCATTGTTACTAGCTAGTCTAAGAGTTATCATTTTTGTATCTTGAGTATTTAACCCAATACTGAGCACTCAATGCCTAGACAATTGTAGGCCTGCACTTGCCTGGAGCAAAGGCAAATGAAGCATTAGAGAATGAACATTCCAAGTCCTAAACTTGCAGACTGCTCCAGATGAATCAATTTGACTAAGTGTTTATGCTCAGTAACACAAGTTTATTTGCAAATTTTGGGGATGAGAATGAGAGGAGACCAGTTAAGTGCTTGCATGGTATTTAGATAATTCAGAAAGAAATCAGGGTCTCTTAGTCTTGGGATTAGGATGAGGAGTCAGGATATACAAAATTTGCTTAATGTACAGAACAGAATGATTTTGTGATTCGGCACTGTTAATTCTGTGATTCGGCACTGTTAACTAAGTATGATGAGACTTTTTTTCTTCTTTTTCCCTCACTCACTAAAAACTGGGCTATATTCTCTCACCAAAATAAATGTCTCTTTTGTTCAGTTACTAGTTTCTCACATGCTGTTCTTATTTTTTTCTTGTCTTGTCTTTGTTCTTCTTTTCTTTATTTATTTTTTGTCTCTCATCAAAGAGTAATACAACTTTAGCTATAAACAGCAAGCGCTAGGAATTGCCAGCTGGATGCTCTACTTCTAGACAATGGCAATAAGAAGAGGCTGATGGGAAGCAATTAAAAAAGCAAGTAAGGATAAGTGCTCCACTTGAAACAGACAGACAGACACACACGCACACACACACACAGATAACCAGACTAGTCAGACTTCACAAAGCTGCTCTATTTGTTTTTCTTTCAAGTGTCTAAAGATGCTGAGATTCTTGCTATCCTACTGATTCCACCACCCCCCACCAAGATTAATCTTATCATTCTGAAAATATCCTAGCCTAAAATAATGCTGATGTTAGACTCAGGAGTGTTTCTTATCCTGAGGGAGGCCAGGATGGCCATGAAGAGACACGGCGACTTGTTAGAATGATGTCCTTAGTGGCAAGATGGTGCCTGGAGACAGTATCTGGGTGAATACCAGCACCAGGCTTCAACCCATTCTATCACATGACATTTGCATATGAACTCATGAAACAACACAGAACATACTTTTTGTTCTGTGCTCTTCTATAGTCATTCTGTTACTGTAACGGTTTTTGAAATTGTACTCGCAATATTTAATGTCTCCAAATCATAGAGTATACCACTCTGTTCGTTTAGAATTCTCATTAGAATCATTCATGCCCAGATCTCTTCAAGCTTTCCAAAGCAATTCCTAATCCTTTACAGTTTAGTTTAATTGGAAAATAATAATGCTTTCACAAATTAACAGCACCTGAAGATGGCTTGTGGTTTACATACCAGTGTCAGAAATGGGGAGGCAGTAAAATATGAAGATTAAAAGACCAAATGATGGAGTTTGGGAAACCTGGGTTCAAATCTCAACTCTGTTTACTGTATAAAACTTGACCTTGCAAGGTTTAGTTTCCTCAACTGTAAAAAAAAAAAAAAAATTAACAATTAAATAAAAGGGTTCTTCTTAGGAAGTAATAAGGAAAAAATAAAGCACACAAAACAATAGACACAAAACAAATGATCAGAAAATTATGTCATGAGTTCTTAAGTAAAACATTGCTGAGACACAATTAAATGTTGCATGAATTTAATAGGATTTTTATTTTAATTAATTTTCAACAAATTAAAACCACAAACAAGTAAAAACTAGGCTGAACTTTTCCATCTCTCTGGGATGCTATATTTTACTTTATTTCTATTTTTAGAGATTTATTTATTTATTTGAAAGAGTTACACAGGGAGGAGAGGCAGCTGGGAAGCGGGGGTGTCTTCCATCTGCTGGTTCACTCCCCAGTTGGCTGCAATGGCCAGAGCTGCACCAATCCGAAGCCAGGAGCCAGGAGCTTCCTCCTGATCTTCCATGTGGGTGCAGGGGCCCAAGGAACTGGGCCATCCTCTACTGCTTTCCCAGGCCATGGAAGAGAGCTCGATTGGAAGTGGATTAAGTGGTACTCAAAAGGGTGCCCATATGGGATGCGGACATAACAGCCGGTCACTTTACCCACTAAGCCATAGCACTGACCTTCTATATTTTATTTTATAATTAAAGCATTGCTCAAGGCTAATTATACCCTTGATTCTAAGTCTAGTTTTGTTGATGGTGAAAGATGGAGAAAAGAATTTCAGCACCCAGTGTGAAAAGGGTGAAACATTTTACTTCATGGTAGAAGAAAAAAATACTTAGTTATAATTATCAACCAATAAATACAGAAATGATTGATTGGGTAACAATTTTTGAGATCTCATAGTTTGAATAAAAGATTCCAAATTGTTATAAGCACCTGAGTCTGCCCTTCTTGCTATTATCAAGTCAAATTAAGGCTGTGTGCCTTGACTATCTTGTTTAAAAAATGATTTTACTTTTTTATTGATTTACTTATTTAATATAAAGAGAACAGATTTCATGTATTTCATGGATACAGTTCTAAGCATATGATGATTCTTCCCTGCCACCTTTCCTCCTCCTTCCTTTCTTTCTTTTATTCTTTTACTTTTTGGGATAACATATTTTCAATTTTCTTTATAATCACAGGCTTAATGGTCCAATAAACGAAGAGTTCAACAAGTTGATATCAGAAAGACCACTCAGCCAGACCCAAAAAGACAAATGTCCTATTTTTTCTCTAGTTTGTGGTAGCTAATATATAGAGTAAAATTGAAAATTTGTGATTTGATTATTGTTTATAGGCTTTGTCTGTATTCCTGTGGAATAGTATGGTCTTTCTACTTCTCATTATTTACAAGGCATAGTTATATCTGAAACCCACTGTAAAGTACTGTTACCAATTCATAATAGTTAAGATATGAAATCAACCCAAATGTCCATCAATGAAGACTGGATAAAGAAATTATGGGGTATGGACACTATGGAATACTACACAGTAGTAAAAAAAATTGAAATCCTGTTGTTTGCAACAGAGTGGATGCAATTGGAAAGCATTATACTTAGTGAAATAAGCCAGTCCCAAAATATCATATGTTCTTTCTGACCTGTGGTAAATAACAGAGCACCTAAAATGTAATCCATAGAAGTAGAATTGACACTTTGTGATGTGAAGACTTTGAAAAGCCTTTGTCTCTACTGTTGAGGAACAGTTTTTTTTTTTTTTCCATACTGTTTGTTGAACTCTTTACTTGGTATAGAGTTAATCTTATGTGTATAAAGTTAAATAAAAATAGATCTTAGTAAAAAGGAAGAATGGGTGTCGGAGAGGGAGGCAGAAGAGGGGTGGGAGACCAGGTGGGAGGGTGGGTAGGGTGCAAAGAATCACTATTTTCCTAAAACTGTGTTTATGAAATGCATGAAGTTTTCATGCCTTACATAAGTTTCTGGGTTAAAAAAAAACCTAATTGAAAAACTGCAAAAAAAAAAAAATAAAGTACTGTTACTCTGAGGTTTTTACAGGGTAACATGGTTTACAATAAAGAAAAGCTAAATCATAGTCTCTAATAAAATTAGAGAATTCTATGTCATGATAAAATAATAAACTATGAAGAAATAAATATTTAATAAAATATAATATATAAATTACATAATATACACAATAAAATATAAATATCAACATTATACCAGATATATCCAATATCTGGAAACCCTGCTTTTAATTCATCCTGCTTATTCTTGTGGCTTTGTATGATTAAGCTATGTTCCCTGGTCCATATCCTTGGTGTTGGTGAACACAGATACTATAATGTAGGCTGAAAATACTAGATTCCGAAAAAAAAAGAAGTTTTATCATGAATTTATGCCTGTACTCCCTGTGTGTTTTATTCTCAGTTGAAATGTTCATATAAAAGGAAACATAATTATGTGATTCATTTACTGGCTACAACTAAAGAATGGATGAGTTGACCAAGCTGTTGTATCCTTTTGTTGGACTTTGAATTCCTTTTACGGGGCAAACATATTTCAGAAAGGAGATACTAAAAAGGCTCTTTGTTTCATTAACTGATGGCAAAAGAACAGGAAAACAGGATTGTCCTTTCTGAATTTCTTGGTCCCAGTCCCAGTCCTGCAGACAGGCCCCAAGAGAATCTTTGACAATCAGCTAGTCTTCAGAAATGGATGAGCTGATCCTTGACTTGACCCCACCACTCACACCCTCCCCTCAAACAAATTAGTTGACTTGAGGACATAAAAATGATTCTTTTTTCAAAGACTGAGTACATAAAAGCAGATATCCTTCACAACTCAAAAATTTTCTTGGGCCAACTTGGATTCTGAAACTCAATATGGAACATGTGGTGACCACCCGTTTCTCTAAGAGATCTAGCTATTCCATTTTTTTTTTTTTTTTTGACAGGCAGAGTGGACAGTGAGAGAGAGAGACAGAGAGAAAGGTCTTCCTTTGCCGTTGGTTCACCCCACAATGGCCAACACGGCCGGCAAGCTGTGGCCAGCGCACCGCGCTAATCCGAAGGCAGGAGCCAGGTGCTTCTCCTAGTCTCCCATGGGGTGCAGGGTCCAAGCACTTGGGCCATCCTCCACTGCACTCCCTGGCCACAGCAGAGAGCTGGCCTGGAAGAGGGGCAACCGGGACAGAATCCAGCGCCCTGACCGGGACTAGAACCCGGTGTGCCGGCGCCGCTAGGCAGAGGATTAGCCTAGTGAGCCGCGGTGACGGCCATCAAATTATTTTTTTAAAAGATTTTATTTATTTATTTGACAGCTAGAGTTACAGACAGTGAGAGGGAGAGACAGAAAGGTCTTCCTTCCATTGGTTCACTCCTCAAATGGCCACAATCAGAGCTGCCCCTATCTGAAGCCAGGATCCAGGTGCTTCCTCCTGGTCTCCCTTGCGGGTGCAGGGGCCCAAGGACTTGGGCCATCCTCCACTGCCCTCCCAGCCACAGCAGAGAGCTGGACTGGAAGAGGAGCAGCTGGGACTAGCACTGGCACCCATATGGGATGCCGGTGCTGCAGGTAGAGGATTAACCTACTGCGCCATGGCGCCGGCTCCCATGTATCAAATCATTAAATACTCTATGCCCAGGAAGTATATGGTTATTATGTGTCCATTAAAAATAAATTAAAATGAAAGTATAAACAGATCATGATGAATAAGAGTAGACCCTTCAGTAGACACTGAAGAATCCTGAACCCACAACACCATAAAGTAAAAATAGTCAAGTTCCAAGACTAAGTAATATATATTACTTGTTTCAATGGCAGGAGTACATTATTCAAAAATATGTTTGAAGCTTCATATGCATTTGTTTTCCCTCTGAGATAGATTTTGAGGATGAGTTCTTGCACATTAGACTTAGAATGTTGCGCTCTCTTTGTAATAATGAGATGATAAACAGTTGAGATTAAAAAAAATATGTGGGGTAGAGAGGGAAATTGCCTGGCCAACTATATGGCAAGATGCCTAAAAATAAGAAAAAAATTTCTTTGATCTTGACTGGCATTTTGGTACCTGTGCACCTGAGTCTAGGTACAATCAGATAAGCCAGAGCATTTCACTTAGTGCAGGTTTGACAAGCCAAAATGCTAGTGAAGATTTGTAGTGTTGATTTTACTATTAGATCCAAATAGCACGACTAACCCTGCTGAATCTAAGACATATTTTAAATATTCCCCACTCTCCTCACTTCTTCTCCTCCCCACCCCAAATATGTGCATTCCATCTGTCTTATTTTAAAAGACCAAAGGCATCCCTAGATGGTTATGGAGTCTTCTTTATTATTGCTGTTTAAGTGGTAGAGAAATACGTAGGTGTTAAGTGATCTACTCAGATCATTGAATAAAAAGTTAGGAGATGAGAGCTTCAACCAAGTCCTGTCTCTGTGTCAAATCTGAGTAGATCACTTAACACCTACGTATTTCTCTACCACTTAAACAGCAATAATAAAGAATGACTTATTATATACAATTTACTGAATTCCTAAGAGAACAAAAATTTACTTTTAATTAATTGATGATGCCAAGCTCAAGACATGCTAATAATGTTAATCACTAACTTTGTACTGGTCATATTTCTTAAGTCAGGGATAAGGAACTCTTGGTCTTGGTACTAATTATAGCAAAGATCACTAAGTCTAGAAATTCTGAATTTAAAAGCACCATGCAGTCATGCATTTTGTGTTTTCTTTCTACAACCTTTAGCCTCAATGAGAGAAAGGAAATATGAAGGTATTTCAAAAAGTTAAATTTATTGTGGTACAAAATGTTTTAAAATTCATGCATAATGTTGATTATATGTGCTATCCATGAACTTTTGGTAGATCCCTTGTATGCATGGGCTTAAAATGTATCTGCACCTAAATAAACATTTTTGAATGTCATTTCCACAGACTTTTTGAAGTACCCTTATATAAAAAGGATGCATATGGATACTAGCAAACTGGAGAGTTCCTGCCTCATTTAAAGGTCACTTATTTTCAGTGCATTGTTATGTGGCCATATGAGCACAGTTTTGCCAGATCTTTTGATATTTTAAGAAAAGCCAGGAATCCAGATATTTTTGTGCACTACGCATTTTTAAAAAAAAATTAGCAATAATTCAGATTTAAAACAGTGTGTGGGCCAGTTCTCTGAAGACAAAAACAAAAAGCAAGAACAAACTGCACACGCATACAAATACATTTGCAAGTGCATATCAAGTATCATGCATGAGGTTGTTTGAGCTTTGTTAATAGTATTATGCTTCTTTTACGTAAAGTAAGACAACATTCTAGAAGCATTTTCTTTGTTTCCTCCCTAATCCCCAAAGCAAAACATCTATAGACACGTAATATTTAAACACAGATATAGAACATTAGTGTATACACACAAGTAATATATGATGTTTCTGTGATACAGATTTCATGGTAAGGCAGGTTTTAGTAATGGCCATCAACTCTTCCACTCTTATATGTGCATTCACATCTACTTGCTAGTTCTCCAGTCATAAGATGAGGGCTATTTCTCTGTTTTTGAATCTGAGCTTAACTATATGGCTGTATTTCATTATTGAAACATTAACAGACATGACAGAAGTGGAGCCTTGAAAAATGCTTGTTTTTTAGAGCTTGCTGCCCTGGCTGTTCTATGGAACTCTTCTGCCATCATGTGAGGAAGCTCAGGCTGACCTATTGGAGGAAGAAAGACCACAGGACCAGAAGGTCCAGACACTGTAGCTGGCCCAGTGTGCTTAGCTAAGTCAGCTGAACTCCTAGCCATGTGCCATTGAGCCAACCAAGACCAAAAGAGCCACCAAAGTGGCCACAGGATCTTAAGAAATGCATGTTGTTTGGAGCTAATTTCTGGTTCACATACTCCAATAAAATCTTTAGCAACAAATAGTGCTTTATATATCAGTCACACAACACTGGGCAAGTTACTTGATTCTCCCTTAGTTCTAGTTTCTCCAGTAAAATTCTACAAAATACATGTGAGTTAAATGACATATGTGTATCTGTTATTGTTGTGTCCACCTATTTATCCATTTGTCTCTCCTCCTGCCTCTCCGATACTATCCCTTTCAGTCTGTCATTATAGTTCTTAATTTCAATACTATGGAAGGTATTCAACAAATATTCTTATTCCTTTGTCCTTTACTAACTCTGTAGCTAATGTTAAGGCTATAACAACACTTCTAAGACATCTTTATGGTTTTTTAACAGATTTATGAAAACATTTACTCTTTATAAGAATTTGTAAATGATTAAGAAATATAAAATTTGAAGCTCATAGAGTTATCATAACTGGTTCAGGGAATAAATATTACTATGCTAGAACCATTTGAAATCAAATGTATTGGCTTGCATTGCTTATAGAGTAGCAGTATTCCTCTAGCTCTTAGGTAAGACAGTGGTATGATTTTTGGTGAGTAGTTAACCACTATTCAGACCTTCAATGAAAATATAAAAATTGTTTTAAAAATACAATTTTAAATAGCAATGTTTGGATCTGCCGAGTGTCTGTTTTCACAGCTGTTTTTATACACATATAATGAATTGTAGTGTGAAAGACAAAGTGAAGATCTAAGGAGCTGACACTTACCAAAATCACAAATATCACAAGAATGCTTCTTAGAACATTTTCTCCATCTTTGAGTTATATGAATGCTTAAATTAGGTCAAGAGGGAACAAAAATCATTATTAGGTTTTAGGAAAGAGATGTTCCTTTATTTCCATTTTAAAACTACCCATGGTCAGACAACCGAAGTTGTTATGCTCGCCTTTGTTCTTTTATGGAGTTTGACAACCAACTGGACCCACTGCCAGCTGTCAGCCTCCCAAATCCTACTTCTATTTTGTCTCCCACCTGTCTTTTCTCTCCTTTACAATTCCATTTAAATATGTTGGTTTCTTGCTAATGCAACCCCTGGGAGGCGGCAATGATGGCTCAAGTAATTGTGTTCCTTACACCCATATAGGAGACCTGGACTGTGTTCCTGGTTCCTGGCTTAACCCCAGCCATTACTGCTATTCCGTAGTGAACTTGGTGGTGGTGGGGGGATAGAAACCATTTTTCTGTTCCCGTCCTTTCCCCTCACCTCATCCACCGTCCCCACTTCTCCCCTTTCTCCCTCTCCTCTCTTTCCCCTCTTTTTTTCTCTCCATCTCTCAAATAAGTACATTTTTTTTAAAAAAAAAAGGTTTTTTTTTTCTGTTTTATTTTCCAGCTTCTTTAATTCCTCTCCTTAAATATAGGACATAGCTTTACCTATCTTAAAAAATTCCTTTCCCTCTTCCTTGGAGAGAGGGGGAACAAGCACACAGGCATACCAAAAAGACCTCCAGGGAGCAGTATTTAAAGCAGAATGCCAAAGCTAAACTCATAGACAGTTCTGCTCCTTTTCTTAAACTATAGCCAATATTCTCTCATCTCTTAAAATTGTGATTCTGACTGTGGATTTGTTGGAACCAATATCTAATTTTTAAAGTGATTATTTGTTATATAATAGTTCAGTATGTGGTTTATGATTTTCTTCTTATAGATACTTTCAGTTGGGAAAAACAGCTCTTTACTCTTTCTTCATTTTCCCTCTCAAGTAAATACGGGAGTTTCTTATTATCACCAACATCTGTTCTTCTAGACCTAAAACTCAAACTATAAACTTGCTTAAAAAAACACACGTGCACCAAAACACAGCTGTCTGTAAGTTTCTTTTGATCCCACTGTAAAAGAAGCTACATGTCATTTTCTTGATTTGAGGCTTTTCGAAGTGAGGGAACTAATAGATCCTGGACTTCTCACCATCATTCTTTTCATCTCTCCTCCTTGGGGCACAGCATGTGTGAGAACTGTAGGCAAAAAGACATTCTTTTGTGCACCCATGGTTATGTTACATTTTGTTGGAAAAATAATTTGGACAAACTGAGGTATTCATTTGCTTTTTTGTCATCTTCTTAAAGGCGCCAAACATTGAGCCTATTTCAAATTTGCTTTTCCTGTTGGGTTATGGTTTGGGGAAGGGAAAGAAGCATTATGTGAACTGATTTTATGATCAGACTAATTTCAGCCTCACCTCAGTGGCAGATGAACAGTTTACATTTCTGAACTCATCAGCAAATACCATGAATCGATTTGCAAAATTCTTTCAAGTTTTTCAGGAAATCTGTAACAAATAGTATGTTATACCTCCCTATTTATGTAGAACAGAACAAAACCTTAAGTTACTATCACCAAAATATTCATATGAAGATTATAAAATAAAGATTCAGAATCTCAAATGTCACCATTCAAAGATGCAGGCAAGAAAAGAAAAATTAGATAGTGTTCACATTTTCTTTAAAAGATAATGTCAGTTTCTTCATGTGTTTTCCCTAGAGATGGAAAAAGAGAAGAAAAATAGGACTCCATTTGTAACATTGGCCCTAGAGAATTTTTATTCTTCTCAGGCAAGTATGTTGAATCTTTTGTTTTTCAAATTTTATTTGCTTTAAAAGAAAATGAAATCTTGTCAGACCACACACATCTCCTCAAAATAGTTGGATGAATTACAAAACACATTTTATGAATTAATAAGCACTCTAGATTTTTGCTGTGTGATTCTTGACTCGTTAAGTGGAATAAATTTGTTCTAAGTAAATGTATTGTTTATATTTTAGAAGGAGATTTACTATGTAAGGCTGAGACAGGCTACTAAATCTAAACTGATATTGTAGGTAAAATGTCCATTCTAGACCTTAGGCATAAAAGTAGGGTTTTATTTTCAAAAAAATAGTTAAAATTTGAAAAACATCTAGCTTTTCCCCTAATTTATTATCCTCAATCCCACATTTTGTTTATAGAACACAACTGAGATTTTGACTGATGAGTTCAGTAATTAGTTATATAAAAATATAAATTTCAGAATGATACATTAAAATATATACTAAATAGTGGCAAATCATGAAGTTATAGCTCCAAATGATAATATTGGAATTCTCAAATTTTCCATTGTAGTATGATTTTAATAAGATTATCTCTGTTTCATTTTTCTCTCCCCACCAAAAAATTTAGCATGATATTACATGTTGGTAATTTGGCTTAGCCTGAGAAGCACTTCCAACAAGATTAGATGTTTTGCTGAAGTTTGAAATGAGTAAGAAATGTGAATTAGTGGAGAATCTGACATGTAGGATGTAGCAATGCAGAGAGGAACATTAATGTATTGCTCTAGGTGACCAATAACATCTTTGGGAAAAGGGGAAGGAAAGATTTATATTTAGGGTTAGAACCACGACAATAAAAATGGATGAACCAATAAAACATCATGATATAAAAATTCATGATGGGGAAAGATTACCTAAATTAGCTGTAAACAAATTATTACTTTTATTTTCTAAAATGTAGTAGTGCTGCTTTCAAGTCTGTATGGAGTTCTTAGAGTAGATAACAGTAGACTAGACAAGAACACTCAATAAATATAACTCTGAAGGCACATGCTTTGATATTCTTAAGAAGATGTGTGGATGTGAGAAAAAGACATTTTCAGTAATGAGAATAAACACATTTATTCAAGAAAGGAAAAGTCTGGTTGTGTGTGGATTGTAGCAATAGGTAATCACTAGAATCAATATTTTTTGAATTTTAATCAGTATTGATAACTTACACATGATTGCTCATTCTGCGTGATCACTGTTTAGTAACAGCCAGATACTTGTGAAAGTCCCTGCCAGGAACAGGAACCACACTCTTCCATGTAAAAGAGCATTAATTTCAGCTCCTATATCTCTATATATTCTTTACTCATTAACAGAGATCATTATATAGCAGCCAGGTCATCTTTAAAATGTCAAGTAATATATTTCAACTGTCCTTTCACATATTGAATGATAGCCCTTTAGTTTGACTGCAGATAGATTTCTAATAATTTTATTAACTAATATTAATACAATATGTTATAAAATATTGAATAAGGAAACTCATTCATTCAGTCAACTCTTACTTTATACTGAGAAGGAAAATGATAATCAATACCTTCAAAAAGCTCAGACACCTAAGCTGACAATCCAGTGTGTTAAATACAATAGGAATACGGTGGGCTTTATGGGAGTGCATGGGGGCACCATGAACTAAGTGGAAGGGAAGGAAATTGGGGATTGTTTACTTGTGAATTAGTTCTTAATATAGGTGATGTAGTATAAAAGTGAGGAGAAGGGTGGTCCTGTAACCATGAGTAACTAACCAAAATGACTGTTCATGGAAACACACTCACTTCAGTGCTGCTGTAGTATAAACAAGGAGAAATAGGGAACTGGGAAAAACAAATTGGAGGAGGAGGAGGTGGTGTGCACTCTAAGATCTGTCGTCATTTGAAGAAATTTAGCAGTTTAGCATTTTGGAAGTGTGAAGCCATTTAAATATTCTGGGCGTGACCTTTCCAGGCTATTTATCACACTGGGAACCTTGTGCAGAGAAGTCAGGGCAGGAGACGGGAGCAGTATCTGTGCAGCAGTAGCACCAGTGTGGAGTCAGGAAGCGTGGAAACAGCGTGGTGGGAGGAATGGAGCTCATGGAGTTATTGGGTCACCTGGCTGTGGAGAGAAAGGATTCAAAAGCAGGCCCTGCTCCGAAGGGAAGATGCTGCAGCTGCCAAACGTAATTGAGATTAGAGGGCAGGAGCCAGTAACACATTTTCTTGTGTAGATCATAAAGATAGAAATCAACATGTAGGTGTTTTTTACTTTGCATTTCTAAATTTGTCTCACTCATTACTTATTTTTTTTTTGAGTATCCCTTTTGAAATCTGTCAACAAAGTGTGCTATTAAGTCTTACAGAGAAGGGATTTCTTCCTTCACCATAACATGTGATGGTGCCTGTCACCCAATGTGATCTAACTCCTTTGCAGATGAGACAAGCTACAGAAAATATATGACAAATTGACAAAAATGTAAATTGTAAAAATTCTCATTACAAATACATGACCACTGAACTTGGGTTGGGGCAAGAAATGACCAATGTTTCAGTGCAGAATTAGTCTTTGAAATATAGGAATCATCTTGGGTATCGGTTTACTCCATGCATCCTGACTATGAGGTGGTTCTTTTCCAGATAGAAAACTTCCAGTTTTATAGTTGGCACTTTTAAAATGAGAAAATAGACAAGCTGGAGATCATGCTAAATTAAAGTTTGTTTAGTATGAAGGACAACAGTTTATAATACATCAATACAGGAAAACACAGGTGTCTACAATGAAAGAGATTAATTTACTCCTCATGTGAAAATATGGAAAAAAAATCGCATTTTGTAGGGCCTCTGAAAGTGTTAAGTAGTTTTCTCATTGTACCTGTTTCTCCACTTGCATACATAAATCAAGAAAATCATGAAAAAGCATAGAGGTTGTAAGAAATGTGCACACAACTAAATTATACAAAAATATCCTAGGCTTTCCATTATTAATAAAGCCACACACAACTAGGGGAGGACGTGTGTGAGCTTATTATTGTTAATTACTGAATATGAAGAGTAAAAAAATAGAAAACATTGACTTAGTTAAGTGTAGTTTAAGGAATAATCCTATTTGCCTCAAGTTTAGCAATTTAAAATCATATTTTAAGGGGCCCAGCATTCTGGCATAGCAGATTAAGCCTCTGCCTGTAACTCCAGCATCCCATATGAGTGCTGGTTCACGTCCTGGCTGCTCCACTCCTTTTTTAAAAATATTATTTTATTTATTTATAAGTCAGAATTATAGAGAGGGGGAGAGACACAGAGAGAGAGAGAGTGACAGAAATCTTCCATCTGCTGGTTCATTCCCCATATAGCCTGGACAGCCAGGGCTGTGCCTGTCTGAAGCCAGGAGCCAAGGTCTTCTTCTTCTTCCACTTCCAACATGGGTGCGGGGGCCCAAGCACTTGGGCCAGCCTCTGCTGCTTTCCCAGGTGCATTAGCAGGAAGCTAAATCGGAAGTGCTGCAGCCAGGACTCAAAGCGGCGCCAATATGGAATGCCAGTGCTGCATATGGAGGCTTTACCCACAGAGTGCTGGCCCCGGCTGGTCCACTTTTACATATATACATTCTCACACACATACATGAATATATGGATACACTGTGGGAAGGTAGGTGAATTGAGAGGAACTAAGGTCTGACAGCTCCAGCTAAATAGCTTTGGGGCGTCTCCTGGCAACCTGTGGCAGTGCAGATCACTGACTGATAGCCCCAGAGGACTGTTGAACAGCTATTGCAGACCAGCATCGCAGTGCTGGTACCTGATTGACTGCTTCAGGTGATCCATGGTTTGAAAGTCCATGCTGAATCATGGGACAGCTGTGGCTGATCCCTGCATGGATGACAGCCCGGTCAGGCCCTTTCTGTGCCCCATCCAAACCCACCTTCCAAGCATCCCCAAGCCCTCCCCTTTCCCTGCAACACAAACCACAGGTTTCACAATGTTGTGAAATTAGAATCAGTGCAAACTAGAAATATCCTATATGGCTGCAGGTTGTGTCCTGCAGGTGAGCTCCAGGTCATTTTGATGTCAATATAATAAAATTACTATGAGGGAGCATTTCCACTCCCATCATGCACCTAATGCCGCAACACTTCTGATATTTCAGAAAAAAAGTAGGGGGCTGTGGAAATGGGCAGCACCCAAACCCCACTAAAACTCTGCCCCTTTTTGAATATTTAATTAAGCCTCATCCCAGACATTACCCTGTGTACCCCTGCATGGTATAAAGGGAAAGCCTAGCCTTAGTTTAGGGGGGCTTTTCTTTGTTGTTGGCAATTTTCTTTCTTTCTCTTTTTTTTTTAAGATTTATTTATTTACTTGAGAGGCAAAGTTATAGACCGAGGGAGAAACAGAGAGAGAGGTCTTCCATCTGCTGATT
The DNA here is from genome assembly GCF_964237555.1 of Oryctolagus cuniculus. NCBI lineage: Eukaryota > Metazoa > Chordata > Mammalia > Lagomorpha > Leporidae > Oryctolagus > Oryctolagus cuniculus. Next base: position 30,717,768 of record NC_091451.1, on the reverse strand, counting down.
CACTCCCCCAGTGGCCGCAACTGCTGGAGCTGTGCTCACCCAAAGCCAGGAACCAGGAGGTTCTTCTGGGTCTCCTATGCAAGTGTAGGGGTCCAAGCCCTTGGGCCATCTTTTACTGCTTTCCCAGACTAGGGAGCTGGACTGGAAGAGGAGCAGCTGGGACTTGAACCGGTGCCACAGGCAGATGCTTAACCAACTAAACCTCAGCCTCAGGATTTTCTTTTATGAGGGTTTTTTTTTTTTTTTTTTGCTTTGTTTGGGGTCTTTTTGTATGTTGGCTTTTGTTCATTCTCTCTCTCTGTCCTGATTTTTTGAGTGTGCACTCTCGCTTTATTCTATATAAATTCTGCTTTCCTGTACAATGTTACCCATCCACTTTGACTGTTTTTCATCCATGGAGGGAAAATTCTGGAATAGTCTAGCTGGGGATCCTGATACCTACAACAAATACACACACACAAACACACACACACACATTTTAAGTGTATAATTTGTCACAGGAGGTAGAGGAATAGTAGCATTGATTTTGACATAGAATGGAGTTGAAAGAAACATTTTCCTAATTTCAGGTGAGTCACTATCCATGTTTGCATGGTGGAATAAAAAACAAACTTTCCCCTATACAACCTGAAAACTCAAACTTTGGAAGTTTGCACAGTTTCAGCAACATGTGTTAGTGCAAAGCATAGTAAATGTAGACAACATAATTTCATCATTGAAATTAAATTATGGAAAGCTTTGTTTTGTCTGCAATTGGGAGTTTGCTATTACTGCTGCAGCTTTCAGCTATAAGACTATCTACTATGATCAGAAGTCTTTGCTCCTTGCATTGTTCAATTTTCTATGCAGGTAGTTTTTAGATGAAAACAACACTTTAACTCACTGTGGTTTGTTCATTTTTTATTCCTGACCACTAACTCTTAGTTTTTGGAGCAATGTATGCTCTTAACTAATATTGGTTGGATGAATGGGTGGGTAGTTGAATGGATGGAAAAGTGAGTGAACTTGTTCTACAAAAACTTCCACATATGCTCATCAGCTTTGGTGAAATGTAGTTAGGCAAGGAGCTCAAACAAAGAACACTTTAATGTAACAGAAGGGCAAAATCAGTTGCAACAACAATTGGTTTTTGGTAAAATCAATTTGGTATAAATCATTTGACTGCCAGTCTGCATTTCCTCTGAATTGCTAAGTACCACCCACACTACTGATTTAGAAGTTTTCTATACATGAGCTAGGCATATGCAAATTAAAATATCAATGACTGAAGTGACATATGGCTTAATCTTTGCTTTAAATGAAATCTTATCAGGCGTGAAAATCTTTAACTGGAGATAGAATGCATCCTGACAGCATGAACTTTATATTTAACAGTAGTTATTGGTTTATCATTAGTTTAATCAGAGACACACTAAAATGTGTGTGTTTTGCACCCTCATTGAAGCCGACCTGCTAAAACTAGGAGAGCATATTGGAAACGTAATAAGCAGTGACATTCTGAGTCGCATGCTTAATTCTGCCCACCTGTTAACAGGTAAGTGCATCCAGGCAGCTTCTTGAGCCAGTTGAAAAGCCCTCTTAGGTTATAAGAAGATAAAAGGAGCTTTTAAAATACACATATGCTAGAAATCCATTCGTCTCCTCTCCAGAAGAGTCTATCTTTTGACCCTTTTCTACCATTTCTTTTACAATGGAAACCCCCTTTCGTGACTCCCTTTTAGCCATATTCGCAAAATCTTATTTCAAGAGTTGAAAAAGTGAGAGTCATTTTGTGTCTCTTTGGCGCGCTTCTTACACCCACTCTTCATATCTACTTTGCCTAACTCAAGGGTTTTCATTAACATCCCCATACTCACTTCTTCAGTTAACGTTTTCAGCAACTAAATATGGAAAAGACACATCTTATAGATTTATTATTCTCTTAACAGTTGACTCCTAGAGGTGAAAGGAGTAAACATGATTTTTCTTTAAAAGTTGTAAAACCCTTTAGTTGGGTGCACTGTTTACCACCGAACTTCTGATAGGTTCTTCAAATCTTGGGTGATTCCTGTCTCCCAACTAGGCACAAAATGCATTTTTTGGGACATCTTAGCTAGTACTGTCATTATTAGTTGTAGCTAGTAGTACCTATGTAACCAGAATTTCAGTGTATCCTCTGCTATATGAGATTCTTTCCTGTGATTCAGGAAATAGATATGAATTAGTCACAGAGTCTGATTTATTCTTATATAAAACTAGCAATCTTTGTTCTTGAAACAATAGAATCTAACTCTCAATTCACTATACAATACTTGAGATGGACAGGAGAGGAAATAATGCCTTCATTACTAAAGCTAAACATAATGAAGTAAAGAATTGAGAGTTAATAGATTTAGTTTGTGACATATAAACTTAGATAGTTGATAACAAATTGAGAAGAAATAAAGTATATGTCATTTATGCAAATTTATTTACTCTTTTTAGCATGGTAACATTTAGGCTGAGTACACTATTTTGGTAGAATTTCATCTGTTGCTATATATGTGTGTGTATATATATATGTTTTTTATTTTAAGATTTATCTTTAATTATTTGAAAGACAAAGTTACAGAGAGAGGCAGAGACAGAGAGAGAGGTCTTCCATCCGCTGGTTCACTCCCCAAATTGCTAAAATGGCTGGAGCTGCGCCATCTGAATTCAGGAGCCAGGAGCCTTCTCGGGGTTTCCTATGTGGGTACATAGGCCCAAGGACTTGGGCCATCTTTTACTGCTTTCCCAGGCCACAGCAGAGAACTGGATCGGAGGTGGAACAGCAGGGACTAGAACCGCACCCACATGGGATGCCGGCACTTCAGGCCGGGGCTTTAACCTCTGTGCCACAGCGCTGGCCCCTCTATCAAACCTTTGATGCCTTTGAATTTCTTTCTAAAATTTCATTTGTTCTTTTACAAACATGAGCCTTTGTTTTCAAAGTAATTTTTTTTACATTTTTATACCAATTTTCTTTTTAAATTTTAATTTGTTTTCATTGTATTTGAAAGGCTGGGAGAAGGAGAGCTCCATCCACTGAATCACTTCCTAAATCCCCTGGAGCCAATAAATCATCAATCTAGATCTTCCATAGGGATGATGAAAACCCAATTTCTTGAGTCATTACTTGTTGCTTTCTGGGGTATACATTGGCAGGAAAGTGGAATCCTGGAATCAGCAGTGGAGTTGCAACTCTGATATAGGATACAGGCATCTCAACCACTAGGCTTAATAACCACCCCACCCCAATATTTTCTTTTAGTTAAATATTTTAACTCCTTGTCATTTGATACATCATCTTCCATTATTTTGAATTTGTGCTGACTTATTTGCATTTGATCTTCTCATGAACATGTAGGTTGTTGCATTCTTTCATCCTTATAATACTGTTGGATCACATATTCTGCATATGAAATTTGTATGTAGGACAGTTTCCTTAGGAAACTTTATTACAAGAAAATAATTTCGTGAAGAGTGTGAAATTTCCAATTTATGTTGGTATATACTAATAAATTAATTTTCTTTTTTTTCCTTTTTTGGACAGGCAGAGTTAGACAGTGAGAGAGGGAGAGACAGAGAGAAAGGTCTTTCTTTGCCGTTGGTTCACCCTCCAAGTGGCCGCTATGGCCTGCACGCTGCGCCAATCCGGAGCAAGGAGCCAGGTGCTTCTCCTGGTCTCCCATGCAGGTACAGGGCCCAAGCACTTGGGCCATCCTCCACTGCCCTCCCGGGCCACAGCAGAGAGCTGGCCTGGAAGAGGAGCAACCGGGACAGAATGCAGCACCCCAACTGGGACTAGAACCTGGGATGCCGGCACCGCAGGTGGAGGATTAGCCAAATGAGCTGTGGCGCTGGCCTAATAAATTAATTTTCAGAAGAAGTTTATCAACTTGTTTCTAGTTAAATAGTTTATGAAACTATTTAACACAGTTGTTTTTAATAATTTCAGATAACAGTGAGTACTATGATTAGTTTATTGGCAGAGTATGATATTCCCTTTGAGTTAATTTGCATTCATTTGATTACATGTGACTTTGAAGATATTTGTATAGTCCATTTAATTCTCCAGTTACTTCTCAGTTCACATCTTTTGGTTGTGGTCATTTATTGGTTACCCTCAACTAATGAAACTAAAGACTACATGATTTGGGCTAGTGCTGTGGCATAGTGGGCTAAGCTTCCGCCTGCAGCACCAGCATCCCACATGGGTGCTGGTTCGAGTCCCCGTGCTCCTCTTCCAATCCAGCTCTCTTCTTATGGCCTGGGAAAGCAGCAGAAAATGGTTCAAGTGCTTAGGCCCCTGCACCCATGTGAGAGCCCTGGAGGAAGCTCCTGGTTCTTGGCTTCAGACTGGCCCAGCTCCGACCTTGGGCCATTTGGGGAGTGAACCAGTGGATGGAAGACCTTTCTGTCTATCTCTCATTTTCTCTGTCTATAAATCTACCTCTCAAATGAATAAATAAAATCTTTTAAAAATGACTATATGATATAAAAGGTTTTTTAGTGTGAGTATCATAAAGCAAATCTACTGGAAATCTATCTTGAAAATTCTATCATATTATATATCTAAATTTAATCATTTAAAAGTGAATGATGAATTCTTTGAGTTAGTACTCCCTATTTTCTTAATACTTTCCACTGTCAGTACATCTTGAGTGATTTAGAAAACTGAATCACGGTATTTAGGATGGTCTAAGGATGTTCTAAGTATAAGCCATTTCTAAACAAAGCGGACGCTAATGCAATTTTGGGACACAGACAACTGGACACCTGAAAATTAATAGAATTTCTTCCCCTTAACCTGAGTCAGATGCATCCCCAAGTTCACGAAGGTGAAAGGCTAATGTTAACTCAATTACAATGTCATAGTATCTCCTGATTTACAGTCTATTAAGATTTGAACATCTCCGGTTAAATTGACACACTTGACATTAACTTATGAGAGTTCTTCCTCTGCTAAAAGCTGCTGTTTATCTTCCAATGAGGTCAAGACCTCAAAATAAAACACTGGATTTCTTTTACTATTTGAATCTCTCCTTTTTTTTTAGTAGTGTAAAGTTAACTGAAGAAGAATTCTCTATCTAGGAAAAGCAAAATTCTTTTTCTGCTTCTAAAATAATACATACACACACATATATATATATATAATGAAAACAATTCTTGGGTAAATAAACCTTAATATGAATATTTCAGGCAAATTTCCCACATGATAGTTTTAAGATGAGTTTTGTTAACTTATGTTTGGTGATTGAACCCTTTAACTCATAAAATAAGCTAAACAATTTAATGAGTAGTGTATATAACCAATACATAGAAAAATTATTTCCACTCTCATTTGAGTTCTAACAGTAATTTTATTTCTTATCATCCTTACAAATATCATTTAAAAATGAGTTTTGTTATGTAGAACCTGTCTAAAGAGTTTCTGAGACCATTAAATAAACTATTAGATTTAAGGTAGTGACTAGGACATAGTAAGTATATCCTAAATAAATATTGATTGTAATGTTGTTGATAATGTTTATACTTATGAAAACAGATGTCTCTGAAATTTCATATACAAATATGTCAGGCACTTTTAAGAACTGGTGTCATATGGCTTTTATTGTTTAATTATGTTGCTACAAAAACAACTCTGAGAATGCTGAGATAAATTGCATGTTTTAGAATCCTAGCGCCACTCTTGCGTAAAGATGAAAGAAAAAAAGTACATTCCATTTTGATGTGTTCAGCAGAGAGAATAGTTTCAAACAGCAAATAATTTAGCATCTAAAAGCATACATATCTGTGATTTAGCTTCCAAGAAGAAAGATACTCAACTCAGTTTCTTTAGATTTTAAGAGGACTGATCAATAACCCAAATCCCTGTTCTTCGAATTCCTTGACTTTCCTCTGCACGAAACTCAGTCTCTAAATACCATTTACACTGGATTTCCTATTGCTAGTTCAGCACCATCACCACTCGTCTGAGAAAAGGAAAGTATTTCCCAGAGTTCCCTTCTCTCTCAGCTTCTCAGTTGAAAATTGACAAAGAGGGCCTCATGTTAAGCTTGGAAATTCAAGAATTCTCTATTTGGGACAGGCAGGATTAATTTGTTCAGTTTGTCAAAAAAGAAGCATATCAAATGAACAAAGCCATGGATAAAAAAATGAAAATAAATAGTTCAGGCAAATTTCCCCAGTTTACGAGGTGGTCACAGCCAGACAAAAATCACAGAGGCTCTTTCAGGAAGCTCATCAGAATCTCACAGGTGCATTGGGTTAAAATTGTTAGTTTCATCTCCTATGGCCATAGATGACAATTCTTCCATGACCTTCAGTGGTAGCATCCTTAGATACTACTCTCTCAGAAATTCAAATGGTCATGTAAGCACATGGATATCAAAACTTTTAAAGCTGGAATATAATGATGATTTCTTTTTTAGACCAAATCCTGAACAAACAAAATGTGCAAATTCTAAGCAGAACTTTTGAAGTTTTCAGCCTGAGTCCCTGACTGTATTTTAAAATTAGTGATTAGTTTTACATTTTGGACACTGCTGTAGTAAGCTGGTCCAATCCTATTGAGTCAATTAAACTATTTTTCTCATATAGTAAATATGAATGATTTAGAGTGAATATGTTGATCCCAACAGTCATTTGTTTTTAATTTTAGATATGACACACACATACACACCCATGGGGCAGGGGTTGCAGGAGGAGAAGAGAGAGAGAGCCCTCCATCCCATCTACTGGTTCATTACACAAATACCCTCAACAACTGGAATTGGGCTGGGAGTCAGAAACTCAATCCAGGTCTCATGTGTGGGTGACAGCTACTGCCTCCTAGGGTCTCCATTAGCAGGAAGTTGGAATCAGAAGTCAGAGCCAGGCATTGAGCCTAGGTGTTCTGATTCGGAAAATGGACATCTTAACTGGCATTTTTATGAGACTAAATGCCTGCCCTGATCACAACAGATGTTTCATTTTATTTTCAATAAAATTTTATGTACATTGGACAAAAACAGTGCCAGAATCATAAGATTTTATGGGACTTGTAGTGGGTTGAAAATACACTCTCAAAATTCATGTCTACTTGGAAATTTAGGAAGTAATTTTATTTGAAAATAGCATGCTTACAGATGAGATCAGTTAAAATGACACAATCCTGAATGAGAGTGGGCTCTCACGTAAATGACCAGTGCCCTTCCAAGAAGAGGAGTGGACACACACAGGAAGAAGTCCATGTGCTGACAGAGGCAGAGAATGCAAGGATCTGGCCCTATCCTAAGGAATGTCAAGGACTGCTTGGAGCCACCAAACTCTTGGATTAACAAAAGAATTCTTTCCTGCAGCCTCCAGAGGGAGCATGATTCTGACCACACTTTGGATTCAGATGTCAAGTCTTCAGAACTGTGAGAGGACAAATTACTATTGCTTTAAGCTGCCCGTTTGTGATAATTTTTAATAGCATACCAAGGAAACTAATACTGACTATGTATAATAAATTTTTAAGAGTTATATCCCATACTATGCTAAAGCTTTTGGCTTTTGTTTTTGTTGTTTGTGTGTTTTGAAAGAGTAACAGAAAGACAGGGAGAGACAGAGATTTGGAGAGAGATATTCCATTCACTGGTTCACTCCCCAGATGGCTTAATTGGCCAGGGCTGGGCCAGGCCGAAGCCAGCAGCCAGGAGCTTCTTCCAGGTCTCCCATATGGGTGGCAGGGGCCCAAGAACTTGAGCCATTTTCCACTGCCCTTGTAGGCCATTAGCAGAGAGCTGGATTGGAAGTGAAGCAGCTGGGACTTCAACTGGCAGCCCTATGGGATGCAGGCATAGCAGGCTGAGACTTTACCGTCTATGTCAAAATGCTAGCAACCTGTGTTAAATATTTTGGAAAATATGAAAGCCTCTCAATCTATTCACTTTATTTTTTTTTAACTTTTATTTAATGAATATAAATTTCCAAAGTACAGCTTATGGATTACAATGGCTTCCCCCCCATAACGTCCCTCCCACCCGCAACCCTCCCCTCTCCCACTCCCTCTCCCCTTCCATTCACATCAAGATTCATTTTCCATTCTCTTTATATACAGAAGATCAGTTTAGCATACGTTAAGTAAAGATTTCAACAGTTTGCTCCCACACAGAAACATAAAGTGAAAAATAATAGATGATTTTTCAAATGATGATGAAATCAGATCAGACCTATTGTCATGTTTAATCCCAGTGAGAGTCAAGTTGGGAATTGATAATTTCTTCTTCTTCTTTTTTTTTTTTTTACAGAAGATCAGTTTAGTATACATTAAGTAAAGCTTTCAACAGTTTGCACCCCATAGAAACACAGAGTGAAATATACTGTTTGAGTACTCGTTATAGCATTAAGCCTCAATGTACAGCACATTAAGGACAGAGATCCTACATGAGGAGTAAGTGCACAGTGACTCCTGTTGTTGACTTTACAAATTGACACTCTTGTTTATGGCCTCAGTAATCTCCCCATGCTCCAGTCATGAATTTCCAAGGCTATGGAATCCCCTTGAGTTCTCTGACTCTTATCTTGTTTAGACAAGGTCATAGTCAAAGTGGAGGTTCTCTCCTCCCTTCAGAGAAAGGTACCTCCTTCTTTGAAGACCTGTTCTTTCCACTGGGATCTCACTCACAGAGATCTTTCATTTAATTGGTTTTTTTTTTTTTTTTTTTTTCCTGAGTGTTTTGGCTTTCCATGCCTGAAATACTCTCATGGGCTTTTCAGCCAGATCGGAATGCCTTTAGGGCTGATTCTGAGGCCAGAGTGCTGTTTAGGACATCCGCCATTCTATGAGTCTGCTCAGTATCTCGCTTCCCATGTTGGATCACTTTCCCCTTTATTTATTCTATCGGTTAGTATTAGCAGGTACTAGACTTGTTTATGTGCTCCCTTTGACTCTTAGTCCTTTCATTATGATCAATTGTGAACTGAAATTGATCACTGGGACTAGTGAGATGGCATTGGTACATGCCACCTTGATGGGATTGAATTGGAGTCCCCTGGTATGTTTCTAACTCTACCATTTGGGGCAAGTCAGCCTGAGCATGTCCCAAATTGTACATCTCTTCCCTCTCTTATTCCCACTCTTATGTTTAACAGGGATCACATTTCAGTTAAATTTCAACACTTAAGAATAACTGTGTATTAATTACAGAATTAAACCAGTCATATTAAGTAGAGCAGACAAAAAAAACTACTAAGAGGGATAATGTATTAAGTTGTTCATTAACAGTCAGGGCTATGCTGATCAAGTCACCATTTCTCATAGTGTCCATTTCACTTCAACAGGTTTCCTTTTTGGTGTTCAGTCAGTTGTCACCGATCAGGGAGAACATATGGTATTTGTCCCTTTGGGACTGGCTTATTTCACTCAGCATGATGTGTTCCAGATTCCTCCATTTTGTTGCAAATGACTGGATTTCGTTGTTTCTTACTGCGGTATAGTATTCTAAAGAGTACATATCCCATAATTTTTTATCCAGTCTACCGTTGATGGGCATTTAGGTTGGTTCCAGGTCTTGGCTATTGTGAATTGAGCTGCAATAAACATTAGGGTGCAGACCGCTTTTTTGTTTGCCAATTTAAATTCCTTTGGGTAAATCCCAAGGAGTGGGATGGCTGGGTCGAACGGTAGGGTTATCTTCAGGTTTCTGAGGAATCTCCAGACTGACTTCCATAGTGGCTTGACCAGTTTGCATTCCCACCAACAGTGGGTTCGTGTCCCTTTTTCCCAATCTATTCACTTTAAAGATAAATCTGATAATCCAAACAATAGAGCAAACACAAAACAACATCACTTACAAATATGAATGCAAAGATAACAAGTGTGTCCTTAGAACCTAATATTTTTCAATATTGAAATAATAATTTAGTAAGTTTAGTGAAAATATAAGTTAACACTTTAAATCAGGTGTACATAATTAGTTCCAAGTGAAATTTACTGTATGCGGTATAGGGTAGTCCAATATTTGTAAAGGTTATTGATGATGTCTGTTATATTACAAGTATCATGGAAAGAATGTGCTTTGTGCTTGAGAGTTATCATCTAAATTTAAAAATGGGATGGGCCTGTGGTGCAGTGAGTTAAGCAGCTGTTTTGGATATCAGCATTCTGTATCAGAGTGCTGGTCTGATGTTGGTTATTCCACTTTTTTTTTTTTTTTTTTTGGCCAGGCAGAGTGGATAGTGTGTGTGTGTGTGTGTGTGAGAGAGAGAGAGAGAGAGAGAGAGAGAGAGAAAGGTCTTCCTTTTTGCCGTTGGTTCACCCTTCAATGGCCGCCGCGGCCGGAGCACTGCGGCCGGCACATAGCACCAATCCGAAGCCAGGAGCCAGGTGCTTCTCCTGGTCTCCCATGGGGTGCAGGGCCCAAGCACTTGGGCCATCCTCCTCTGCACTCCTGGGCCACAGCAGAGAGCTGGCCTGGAAGAGGGGCGACCAGGACAGAATCTGGCGCCCCGACTGGGACTCGAACCTGGTGTGCTGGCGCCACAGGCAGAGGATTAGCCTATTGAGCCCCGGCACCGGCCAGTTATTCCACTTCTGATTCAGCTTCTGGCTGGTGCATCTTGGGAAGCCCAGATGATGAGTCAAGTGCATAAGGCCCTGCCATCCACATGGGCTTCCCAGGTGGAGCTCTAGACTCCTGGGTTAAGGTTTGCCCAGTTCTGGCTGTTACGGACATTTGAACACTGAACAAGCATACAGAAGATCTCTCTCTCTCTCTCTCTCTCTCTCTCTCTGTCTCTGTCTCTCTATCCTTCTCTCCATGTCTGTTTCTTTCTCTGTATGTTTTACTTTCTGCCTTTCAAGTAGATGAAACCAGATAGATATAAAACAAGCCACAATTTCTTATTTAATTTAAAGTTTCAATTTGTAAGTCTATGAATAAAAATAAATGCCCTTTAAATTATGATGATTATGCATCTGAAGTAACTACCATATGCTAAATGACAGAACATTACACTTTATCATTAAGGAGATGAAAAATACATGAACTCTATTGTCACTAACATATTATTAGTCATTTATTAGAATCTCTAACCAATATAAAAGGACAATAAAATAAGAAATGAAAAGAAGGAAGAATATGTATTTTATCATTGTTTTCTATTTTTCTGGTCTGTCTTGGAAAAACTGGATATAATAAATTGAAAAGTATTATACTCAGTGATTTGAAATATAGATAATTTTAAAATTTATAATAAAAAAAAAAACCTCTTGCTACAGACCAGCCAGAGCTAGGTAAAAATAAAAATAGAGAATCAAATTTTCGCAATAACATTCAGGAATGATTTGAATGAAGAATACAGTTGGCTTTTATATAAAAATTACCAGATATTACTATTCTTCAAAAATTTGGACAAATAGAATGATTAAACACATTATTTGACTAGAATATTAATAATAAAATATACCATTTTCTCCAAATTATTGAATAAATGTAGGTAGCAAATTTCTACTTTATTTCCCCTTTAATACATGAAGCCCATGAAGCCTGGGCCAGCAATAGTGTAGCAGTTAAGGCCGCCTTCTGCAGTGCCAGCATCCCATATAGGTACCTGTTCGAGTCCTGGCTGCTTTACTTCTGATCTAGCTCTGTGCTGTGGCCTGGGAAAGCAGCAGAGGATGGCCCAGGTGCCTTGGTTCATTTATCCCAAGGTATTGAATTTTTTTGGTAGCTGTTGTGAGTGGGATTGATCTTACAGTTCTTTCTTAGTCATGGCATTGTTGGTGTATACAAAGGCTATTGATTTTTGTGTGTTGATTTTACAACCTACCACTTTACCAAACTCTTTTGTGAGTTCCAATAGTCTCTCAGTGGAGTCTTTTGGATCTTATATGTAGAATCATATCACTTGCAAATAGGGATGATTTGACTACCTCTTTTCCAATTTGTATCTCTTTGATTTCTTTTTCTTGCCTAACTGCTCTGGCTAAAACTTCTAGGACTATATTGAATAGCAATAACGAGAGTGGGCATCCTTGTCTGGCTCCAGATCTTAGTGGAAATGCTTCCAACTGGCTGTGGGTTCATCAGAGAAATGCGTTAGCATCATAGGCATTTGATTATTCATCTAGCCTTTGAAAGAGTTATCTGTACCCCGTGTTTATAGCAGCTCAATTCACAATGGGTAAGATATGAAGTCGACCCAGATGTCCATGAACTGATGACTGGATAAAGAAATTAAGGAGTATATATACACTATGGAGTATTACTCAGCTGTAAAAAAAATCTAATGCTTTCTTTTGCAACAAAATGGATACAACTGGAAACCATTATACTTAATGAAATAAGCCAGTCCCAAAAAGACAGATATCATATGTTTCCCCTGATCTGGGATAATTTATAGAGTACCTAAAATGTGATGTATTGCAGTGAAATGAACATTTTGATATTCAGTGATCGATTACTGTTGAGGAACATTGATTTTTTTCTTCATGCTATTTATTGAACTCTTTACTTGGTGTAAGGTTAACCTTATGGGTATAAAATATAGTGAAAATAGATCTTTGTAAAAATTGAGAGTGGAAAAGGGACAGAGAGAAGCATGGACACAAGGGAGGGTAGGGTAAAAAATAGCACTATATTCCTAGATCTGTATATTTATGAAATATTTGAAAATTATATACCATTGATAAAAATTTAAAAATAAATATGAAGCCGGCACTGTGGCATAGCAGGTGAGACCACCGCCTGCATTGCTGGCATCCCATATGGGCACCAGTTCAAGTCCCTGCTGTACTACTTCCTATCCAGCTCTCTGGTATGGCCTGGGAAAGCAGTAGAATATGGCCCAAGGCCTTGAGCCCCAGCACCCATATGGGAGACCTGGAAGAAGCTCAGCACAGCTCCGACCATTGCAGCCTTCTGGGGAGTGAACCACTGGATGAGAGACTTCTTTCTCTCTCTGCCTCTGCCTTTCTGTAACTCTGCCTTTCAAATAAATAAATAAATTTCAAGAACAGTTAAAAAATAAATAAAATATTTAAAAAAGAAAAATGAGCTATTGAACTCCACAGAAAAAGTATTTAATATATTCAATGGGCCAATAAATATAAAATCTTTGAATCATATAAGTAATTCTATGAATATAATTTATAAAAGTGCAACATTCTGATTTATAATATGTGTAAAGTTTAAAAATAATAGTAACAATTGCTAGAGAGGATGTAGGAAGAATATGTAAACATACCTCAGAGGTGAAACTCAAAACTAAAAAAAAAAGTTTGTGAAGAAAATTTTGATCATATGTATTTATAATCAAAATGAAACCAAAAACTTAAGCATTGAGCATGCCATAGCAAATCCACATTGAAGAATTTGCTGTAAAAACAATTTGATTCAGAATGCAAAGATGTTTCTATCAAAAATAAAACCACTATATATAAGTAAAAATATAAAATTGAATAACAATAATACATTCATATAATGGGCCATTGTGTTCTTAAGATTGATGATATAGAAATCAGAAAAAAATTAAGAACCATATGCACATTATGAGTTAATCTAAGTAGATATACACATAGGAAAATGTCTATACATTTTCAAATATATATTCATATATATTTAAGTACTGATATATGATTGGTTTTTCTTTTTAAGCTGATCTTTCATTTATTTTCATATCATGAACATGTATTTATGGGGCACGTAAAATGTTAGTTTTATAGATAAAGAAGTTTATGTAGACTCATGTTTATTGACATTCAACTATGCATGTTATATTAAATTTTACATGATAGTTATGCAACAGTATATTCTAAGATGCATATAAAAATGAGAGTACACGGAACAAAATGTTATCTGTGGAAGTTGGATTTTTAGGCAGCTTTCCTTTTTTATATTTTCAATATCTCAAACATGAATATGAAATAAATAGTATATCAGATTATTTTAAAAATATAATCAAATGCCTATGATGCTAAACTACTTTAAATTAATTGGAGTAGCCTATTTCTGTTCAAATTTACTTGAAGTGTAACTTTTTAATGCATTAATTAAGAATTTCAGCTACTATGTTAACATTATTTCCATTTTTCTGTAACCTACTTTTCTCTAAGTCATATCCTGATTCCTCAAATAACAGGGTAGGCGTTACCTGGCATCTTTTTAGAAATATAGAACCTGGAGGCCCACCTCAGACTTTCTGAATCACAATCCACAGTTTAGCGGAGCCTCAAGTGACTCACATGAACATCAGTTTGTGATGCACTGAGTTTTATCTGTCCAGTCTAATAAATGCTACTTCCTTTACTGATACTTGTTCTGACCACCTCAGCAAAAATGTCTAAACTCACTCCTGCTTATTTCTCCTGAATCATTTTTCATCATTGCACTTACCATTATCTGATCTTCTACCTTACATTTCTTGGTTTCTACATTCCGATTTAGAAATATTTTTGTTTGTCTTATAATACTGTGCTTTCTGTATGATTAAGGGAATTTAATAAGCAAGTTAATCTGGTTGTATAAAGTACCAAAGGTTCAGAATTAAAAGGCAAGATTGGATCAAAGTCACAGTGGAAAAGGCTCAGTATTTATGCAACAAACTATTCTTGAACTCTCATAAATGACACATCCATGCAGTATACAAATAAATCCAAAATTTCTGCCTTCATGAAACTTTCATTTTAGCCAGAGGAGAGAGTTGATTTGAGAAATCGATGTTTGCTGTGCTAAATGATAGAAGGCACCAAGGGAAAAACAGCAGATGAGGGAGATGGAGATTGTTGAGGTGTGCTAGTGTCACTAGGAAAGGCTGCCCTGGAAAAGTGACATCAGTGTAAAACTGTTTAGACCCTTCTCCATACCAGGTACTATAGGAGAGATATTAGAAGAACAGAAACAAAGAATAAATATAAAAAGAAATTACAAAATAAAAGGAGAAAAGATTTCTATTTTATGGTAGTTTCTATTACATGACTTGTGTGGATTTTTTTTTAAATCAAATGTGGTAATCATGCATAATCAGACAGAGGAAGGGTTGAGGCAGGTGGGAAATACTTAAAATAGCCAATGTGGAGTCAGTTTGTAGTGGAAATTTTACTACCACTCGTCCCCACTACTTTCCTATGTTGGATTCTGTGTCTTACTCTGTTTATATTGTAATATAGTAGTTCAGTCACTAAAACAATTGAGTTTTACTAACTCTAAGCAAACTGAGGGTGCATTCTGTGATAGATCCACCACTAACTCCCAACATCAAAATACAGGACCTGACATATAAAAGATGATTAATAAATGTTTGATTAAAACTCAGATAAGCAAATCACTATATCAGAGAGATAACTCCCCCTCCTATGTTCATTGTAGCACTAGTCACGATAGCAAGATATGAATCAAAATATGGTTTATATACAATAGAATACTACTCAACCACAAAAAAGGAATGAAATACTACCATCTGGGATAACATGATGAACCTGGAGATAATCATGCTATGTGAAATAAGCCCAGGGCAGGCACTGTGGCAAAGCAGGTAGGGCTACACTTTGGTGCTAGCATCCGATATAGTTGCTAGTTAGAGTCCCAGCTGCTCCTCTTCTGATCCCATTCCCTGCTAATGTGCCTGGGAAATCAGCAGAAGATGGCCCAAGTACTTGGACCCCTATACCTATGTGGGAGGCCTAAAAGAAGGTCCTGGCTCTTTGATTTGTTCTGGCCCAGCTCTGGCCATTTGGGGAGTGAACTAGCAGATGGAAAACCTTTCTCTCTGTCTCTGTCTCTCTCTATGTAACCGAAGCATTCATATAAATAAATAAATAAAATTTTAAAAAAGAAGCTAGTGTGGAGTATATTTTAAAAATTTAATCTCATAGAAAAAGTAAAATTGTGGGTACCAAGGTCGGAGATTACTGCTGATGGGCAGTGCTAGACTAATGTTGGTCAAAGGATACAAAATTCCAGTTAGATGGGAAGAATGAGTTCAAGAGATCTATTATACAACATGTATACTGTAGTTAATAATAATTTGTTACATTCTTAAAAGTGCTGAGATAATGGATGTTAAGTGTTCTCACTACAAAAATGGTAACTGAAGTAATGCATATAATAATTAGCTAGATTTTGTTATTACACATTTTATATATATATATATTTCAAAACTTTATGTATTAAGTGAAAAATACATTGTATTTTTTCAATTTACATAGCAATAAAAATGATCAGGAAATGGGCCGGTGCCACGGCTCACTAGGCTAATCCACCTGTGGCGCTGGCACCCCAGGTTCTAGTCCCGGTCAGGGTGCCGGATTCTGTCCCGGTTGTCCCTCTTCCAGTGCAGCTCTCTGCTATGGCCTGGGAGTGCAGTGGAGGATGGCCCAAGTGCTTGGGCCCTGCACCTGCATGGGAGACCAGGAGAACCACCTGGCTCCTGGTTTCCGATTAGCGCGATGCGCTGGCTGCAGCACACTGCCTCGGCGGCCATTGGAGAGTGAACCAAAGGCAAAAAGGAAGACCTTTTTCTCTGTCTCTGTCTCTGTCTCTGTCTCTCTCACTATCCACTCTGCCTGTCAAAAAAAAAAAAAAAAATCAGGGAATGAACAGGGAGAGATGTGGAAAAGAAAAGAAAGAGAAAAAATAATGGTGCTATTTTGGGGCTGGAGGCTAGAATAGCGGTTACATTAGTAACTCCAGGAGAATGAGAGGATAGAAGGTTGGAGAGAACAGGCTGAAATGGCTAGATTTGGGGTTCAGATGGTCTGATGGCATGATTCCAAAAGGGGGTTGATGGGCAAGTTGGAAATTACCATGGAATTGAAATCAGGTAGAGGCAGAAGATTGAACTGATTCTGATAAAGGAAGAGATGGGTAGAAATAGAGGGAGGTGTGGTCATGAAGGATGACAGCATTTGGTCATATTCATTCTGCATGTATTTATGCTATTAACGTAACTGCGTGTCAGCTGGTGATCACTCATACCCTAAATATGCATGGAGTCTCAGGTGGGGGATGCCACCTTCTCATTACAGAATTGGGGTGGAAACATTTTTTTAATGAGGGATTAGATTGGTTTATAGTCGTTGAAGCAACATGAGAAATCACTGCAGTGTGTGATTACAGACTTTGTACATACCACATCAGCACCGTATTCTCAACGACACTCTGGGATCCAGTTTAACTACGGGCACAGTTTTGATAAACCACATGACTGGAAACAGAATCACTAAGTTTATTATTTACAATAAAAATGATAGCTTCCTAACTGGGTGGATGTAACCAATAATATTCCCAAATGCCTTCAGATCTTCCTGTAAGGATCATAGCCAGTCTTTTCCCCTCTTAGAATTATAATACATTGATGTACACTTATCTGGAAAACCATGAACCACAGAATTCATTGACTAGCACACTTTGTAACTCAGATGATACTCTTAAGCACTACGTTCCTCTGTCAAGTCTAACCCGTTAGTTATATTTCACTAGTTAACATTTAGCTGGGATTTCTCTCTCTCCTTCTCTTTCTTTTTTTAATGACAGTAGTACTCTCGCCAAGATGCACTTACAGATTTTCGAGTTTCCTTCCTCTTGGATGTGAATTATGGCTGTACATAATAAGGTCTTTGTCTGAATAACCATTCAGGGATTTCTTATGAAATGGGGATTTTCATGGTATAAGCAGAAGCAATATGTTCTCCCGATTAGTACTTGTTGACTGCTTGTTGACTGCCTGGGAGCCTTGGCCAAGGCTGTTGAGTTATGGTCCCTGTTCTGTCATACATAGACTGTGAAACCTTGTCCAAGTTATGTTACCTCTGAGCATTTCATTTGTAAAATGGGTAAAGTAGACTTTCCTGACAGGAATGTTGTAGGGGTTCATTAATTGCCATTTGTTAAGTGTGCCGAGATTGTCAGATTAAAGCATTAGGGAAGTGTCAAGTTTGTGTTATTTTGGTATTATTTTTCTTTGTTTGGTAGGAAATGCCAATTCTGTGTAATTTGCTTTCACGGTAAAAATAAGCCATTTTAATCAATGCACAATCAAGCCCTTATTCATTGAGGACAAGGGTGTATACAGTTAGTAAGAGGACTAGTGTCAGCTGACACAACGGCAGGAATCTGAAAATGAGGTATTGTATACAATGAAAGCCTGGAAAGTGAGACTTGGAGTGATCAGGTTCTGAGTGCTCAGGAGATTCAGATTACAGACCCAGTGTTGTCCATTATTAGTGGAGAAAGAAAGTATGTAACCTTAGCAACAAATTACAACCCCCCAATAAACAATTATCCATGTCACCATGAAATTTTTTAGGTGATTGTACCTATGACCCAGAAACAAGGTATCACAAATATTTCATTAGAGTCTAAAGGGGAATTTAAACATGCAGAATTAGTAAAGACTTAATAACTTAGATGAATACATGTTTTGATGTTATTTTCTTTATAGAAAGACACATTGACCATAATTTAAGATTTGACTATTAGTATAATAGCTGATTAATCTTGAATTTTTTTAAAAAAATAATGACATAATATCTAAAAGTGCTATTTAGCAGTGTTTATAAATATTATATATTATATATATATACACACAAAGAATACAGTAATTTTAACGCATTATTTGCTGATAATTATGCTAATAAATATAATCAATAAATAGGTCAGTAATAATTTAGTACCATTATTTGAAGTAAGAGAGCTAATTGACAATTACAGGTAGTTTTTTTATTTTTAATTTACTTTATATTTTCACTTTATTTTCAAGGTAGAGACAGCAAGATAGAGGTCTTCCATGTGCTAGTTCATTTGCAAATGTTCACAATAACCAGGCTGTGCCAGACCAAACTCAATCCTGGTTTCCCACATGGGTGGCAGGGACCCAAATACTTGAGCCATCATCTGCTGCCTTCCAGGGTGCCCAGTAGCAGGAAACTGGATTTAAAACAGAGTAGCTGGGACATGAAACCCAGACACTTTGATATGCAATATGAGTGCCAACCAGCACCTTAACTTCTGCACAAATACCCCATATTGATTTCTTTTTACAACGCCTTATACAACAGGACTGTAAGGATTTGTATCTGAAGATTTTCAGTATCGTAGTGAGGGGCAGGCGTTGTGCCACAGCTAGTTAAGCCTTACTTGAATGCCTGTATCAGAGTGCGGGTTTGAGTTCTAGCTACTCAGTTCTTCTAACCCAGCTTCTTACTACAATACCTGGGAGCAAGCAAATCATGGCCCAGTGTATTCCTCCTACCCACATGAGAGACTTCAATGGAGTAGCCAACTCCTGGCTTCAGCCTGGCTAAGCCTTGAGGTCACAGGCATTTGGGAGTAAACTAGCAGATGGAAGATTCTCTCTCTCTCTCTCTCTTTCTCATTTCTCAAATAAATAAGTAAATATTTTAAAGAATCTTAACTAGTTATTGGAAATTCTAGAAATCTTACAACTTCTGTTTAGTCACAGGAATTCAACTTTATTTTCATTTAACCTCAGGATAGAAAAGTCTACAATCTTCAAATTATAAAATTACAGGTTTAAATTTTCTGTTTAACCAGTTGGTCCTCTCATATTAATGAAGTACCATCCTTATATTCCACTTGGACATTGTAGTTGATCTCTAATTATCTTTCTACTTACCCTCCTGCCATTCTGTGGTCTATTTGTAGTTCAGAAGCCAGATTAATCTATTTAAAATATAAGTCAGATCATGTCACAGTCTTATTTAAATCCCCAACATGCTCAGAAAAAAATCCATCACACTCCTAATGCGGAGCATCCTCATTTACTTCCCTCTCCTCGTTTCCTACCACTGTATTCCTTACTTACACTGTTCTGTTCCCATTGCTTTTCTAAGCACTGGGCTTTCGCACTTAGGCACTATGGCCTTCGTATTTTCTGTTCCTTTTGCATAGCTTCTTCCCTCACTTTACTCACTTTTGTGCCCTAACATAACCTCGGAGATCTTTCTTAGGTAGCCTATATATATAATACCATGAGAACATTTTGCTATTACATTATTCTAATTTTATCTTCCTCATTTAGACTTTCTTTACCTGCCATATAATATAGTCATCCCTTTTAGACAGCTGGTGCTTTGTTTGGTCTTTCATTGCCTGAAAGATTGCCTGGCACAAAGTAGCTTAATAAATATTTACCGAATAGTTTAATACACACTAAAGTATTTATATTTTCAAAAAAATTCCATGGAATTTTAGTTAATAACAATATTGATATTTATTGAATGTCCCTCAACTCAGCAAAATTATGTAAATTGAAAAAGCTGATACTTAAGCCAAGAATGGCATTGCCCAAACACATGCATCTTCATATATGACATAATTTTCTCAAAGGCATTTATGGTTTTTCATGAAATGATGACAACCTATACCTTGTATTGACCAAAAATCATTTATTTTGGCCTGGCCCAGTGCTGGCCATCATAGCCATCTGGAGAGTGAACCAGCAGATGGATGATCTGTGTTTCTCTGTGTCTCCATCACTTTCTGTAACTCTGACTTTCAAAATAAATAAATATTTAGTTTTATTGACCACTCATTAAATATATCTTTCCACATATGTATATTTCTATTGTAGGATTGAACTGTGAAATTTAGGTATTATCAATATTTGGACATACTGCTTCAAGAAGAAAATAATCTAGAATTGAGTATCAAAATACTCCTTAGTATAAACAATCTTCTACAACTAAAGCATGTAAGAGTAATAATCATGACAATAGCTTAGAATCATAAAATTCATAAGAATGAAAGGAATTTCTTTTATTTTCATCTTATTCCTGCTTGTATGTATCAAAACTCATACTGATCAATGAGTTCTGGGTTGTAAAAAAGGATTTATTTTTTGTACCTTTATGTCAGTCTTTGTCCACAAGTTAGACAAAAACATGCATAAGTGCAGTTGGGATTTTTTGATATCATTTAATTCAACACACTCATCTTGCAAGATAGGGAATCAAGTTTAGCTCTATTGTGACAATGGCCAACAACTCCTCAATAGATACATTAGGAATAGAACTTGGGAATTGATGTCCCTGGACTTGTTCTCAGTTATACTGCTATACTCCACATATCCTAATATACTCCACTAAAATAATAAGCATACACATTCTCTTTAAAGTGTAGATATAACTCATATCTATTTTTTCCTATAGTTTATGCAGCATGTGCAGTTAATTCTGTAATTGTATAAACTGTGAAATATCAACTAGTCTTAGCTGTAACTCAGTATGGCTTGTGAGCAAAAAACATATATTGCCCTAACGTTAACCCTGAATACCTTCAAGTCACAAAGACATTGGTTTCACACAGCAAATAATAAGGCCTGCGTTTGTACTGGTGACTAATGGATAACATAGTATAAAATGTCAGCTCCAGATGGGCATTTAGCTTTGCCTGTAAGACATTGGTTAAGACGCCTGCATCCCCCATTGAAGTAACTGTGTTTGATACCTCACTTAGGCTCCTGACTCCAGCTTACTGCTAATTTAGACATGGGGACAGCTGCGATGATTCAAGTAATTGGGTTGCTGTCACCCAAATGAGAGACCTGAACTGAGTTCCTGCCTTCTAGGTTCAGTTCGGCACAGCTCCAGCTGGTGCAGGCGTTTGGAGACAAAAGCAGCATGTGAATTTTTTTTTTTTTTTTTTTTTTTGACAGGCAGAGTGGACAGTGAGAGAGAGAGACAGAGAGAAAGGTCTTCCTTTGCTGTTGGTTCACCCTCCAATGGCCGCCATGGCCGGCGCGCTGCGGCCGGCGCACCGCACCGATCCGGTGGCAGGAGCCAGGAGCCAGGAGCCAGGTGCTTTTCCTGGTCTCCCATGGGGTGCAGGGCCCAAGCACCTGGGCCATCCTCCACTGCACTCCCTGGCCACAGCAGAGGGCTGGCCTGGAAGGGGGGCATCCGGGACAGAATCCGGCGCCCCAACCGGGACTAGAACCCGGTGTGCCGGTGCCGCTAGGCGGAGGATTAGCCTAGTGAGCCGCGGCGCCGGCCCCAGCATGTGAATTTCTTTCTCTCTCTCTCTTTCTCTCTCTCTCTCTCTCTCTCTTGCTCTCGCTCTCCCTTCTCTCCCCCAGCCCCAGTCATCTTCCCCCACTCTCTACCTTTCTGTCTCTCTGTTCCTAAAGTAAAAACATTTTTAAAATTTAAAAATAAAAATTTCAATTCCTTGCCATAGAATTGTGTGATTTTATAGGCAGACATCACTGTTAACACTTTTCTGTAATTCCAGTGATACACCATGGTTCAAGGCCCCTATGTCTTCTATTTGAGGTCAGAAAGTTCGGAGAAACCCACTTTGCCGTAAGAAGATTCTTTTATCTCAAGTGTACATTAACCCTGTCTGCGATTTTGTTTTAATAGAGAGCTGGCAATTGTGCCAAAGACTGATATTTATGGAATCTAAGATCCCATGAATTTTTGTAAAGAAACATGTGTTTTATTTACCTTAACAAAAATAAGCATGTTCTTGACTGGTTAAAATTGAATTACCATGAATTTAATATTCTCAGATTAAAATGTCTAGTTTTGATGTAGCTGAGGAGTTCTGCAAAGCAGTCAACATTCTATGAGAGGCATCTGGAAATGCTCCAGTGCAGACGCGTGTTTTCGTTGACCGCAAGCGGTAGGTATTTGGGTGTTAGATCATCGCCCAAACACTTCCTAGAAGACACCCACACATGTAGCTTTAGAGTCCAGGACTGCTCAGTGGAGAAAGCAATCCTACAGGCTGGTTGTGGCATGTGTTCTCATCCATCCTGAGTCTTACATTTTTAAAATAAAAGTAGAGGCCGGCGCCGCGGCTCACTAGGCTAATCCTCTGCCTTGCGGCGCTGGCACACCAGGTTCTAGTCCCGGTCGGGGCGCCGGATTCTGTCCCGGTTGCCCCTCTTCCAGGCCAGCTCTCTGCTATGGCCAGGGAGTGCAGTGGAGGATGGCCCAAGTGCTTGGGCCCTGCACCCCATGGGAGACCAGGATAAGCACCTGGCTCCTGCCATCGGATCAGCGCAGTGCACTGGCCGCAGCGCGCCAGTGGTGGTGGCCATTTGAGGGTGAACCAACGGCAAAGGAAGACCTTTCTCTCTGTCTCTCTCTCTCACTGTCCACTCTGCCTGTCAAAAAAATAAAAAAATAAATAAAATAAATAAAAGTAGAGGAGAAACATGATTTTAGTTTATAAGTCTCCTAGATACTGATTTAGAAAGACTTTTTGACTAACCTGATACCATTGTATGATTCCTGAGGAAATAATGTAAAGCTTATCTGCATGTCTCAATATTTGAAGTCTCAATTATGTTTCAAAATCATTCTCAAATACTAATTCTGTATGGACCCCGCCTTGATACCTCTTCCAGTGTTAACTACTTCTCCCTTGATTTTTCTTTCATACACATGAGAACACAGGATACTTGGTAATTTATGTATGTCTGTGTTGCCAACCACAGTATGAGTTAATTCAAGGAATATTCCATACCTAATTTACCCCTTATCTCCAGCATCTAGCTCAACATCTAACCTGAAGCAGCCACTTAATAAGTGTATGTCAAAGATTTACATGATTTTTTATTCATCTCTCTTTAATGTATATATGGTCACATCACTTCATAAATCAGTAATTAAAACTCCCTCAAGAATGTGATGTGATGTGGCATTATTATTGTCATAAACAACTACTCTTGAATTCTGGGTGGCATATGCATTGCGCAAAAGTTGTGCATATAACTGATTTATGTCATCAAATAATAATTTGTCTGCTATTAAAGATGCATAGTGCGAATACTGTCTAGAGAAACCTTCTGATTCATCTGTTCAACACACAAAAAATCATGGAAAATTATGAAGAAAGGTGGCATATTTTAGTTTTAAGAGCATGGAATGGAGTTTGGGGAATTTGAGTCTTAATGTTTCACTATTTGTTTGGCTTTGAACTAGCAAATCTATTTTATATCTCTCAGTTGTCATCTGTAAAACAAGAGCCTGAGATGGATGATGTCTGCAGTAGGGTAAATAACAGGCCCCAAAGTTGTCTACCCAAAACCATGTAGCCTGTGAATATGTAGACAAAAGGACTTTGGAGGTATAATTTATGGATGTTATTCTGGATTTCCCAGTGGAGACCAAACTAATCACCTGATTCATTAGAACTAGGTAACTTTTCCTGGCTGTTATCAGAGAGGGAGATGAGACTACAGAAGAATTGTCAGTGTGATGCCAGCTTTGAGGATAAAGAAAGGAAGCCACTGCCAAAGAATGAGAAGTCACTAGAATTTAGAAAAAGCAATACCATGAATTCTCAGAGTCTGCAGAAAGGAGTGGAGCTCTGCCAGCACCTTGGTTTAGTGAGACCTATATAGGACTTTTGACCTGTACAAATGTAAGATAATAAATTTGTGTAGTTTTAAGCCCTGTATTTGTGGTGATTTGCTATAGCTGCCATAGAAAACTAGTGTAATACCTTATTGCTTTCTGTATTGAAAATCCCTTAGTTCCACATTTTAATATATTGTATTTGGAAAATCCAGTGATCATATATTGGGGTTGTTTAAAAATGAGGTGCATTTATGCCAGGGATTTCTGTCAACTAAATTGTATTTGATATACTTCAGAACACCTCTCACTGCATTGCTTGAACAAAGAGTTTCGTAACTAACTGCTATCCTCCTTTTACACAATAGAAATCAAAGCCTACAACAGCTCATGCCATTTACTTTAGTCAAAATCTGAATGATGCATTGCATAAGTAACAACATAATAGGGCCCTCATATTGTAATCTGGATAGATGTCTGCTGTGCTTTGAAAATCAAATATTGTTCCCTTTGACGTTTTGACAAGTAATTTCGACAACAATATACATTTGGCTAACTCATGAATGTAGTACTTCTCATCCTCTGGATTGTGCGGGGTTTGCACTATGCTAAGAATGACAACAATTATGGAACTGACTTGCATCTGCCAAGTGAACAGATGGTCTTGTAGTTTAGAGGAACAATGGAGAAGAAAGAAAAGGCAAAGTGGTGGGGGGTGGGGAGAACTGGTAGGCTTGGATAAGAATCTTTCAATCCAAAACAGCACTAATAAAATGAAAGAAGGTTGCAGACAAAAGTATGCTACAATTTATTAATGAAAGATATAAAAAAAGAGGGGAAAGGTTTTGCTTATTTCATTCTTCTCACATTTGGATATTTAATATAATTTCAGTATACTTGAAACCTATAAGCAATGAAATTTTAACGTTTATGTTCCTGTTGATGGAAATAGTGATTTTAACATATTACCAATGTGATTTTTGATATGGGGTGACATTTTGCCTTTAATAGGGTACAGATCCCTCCCCTATTTAGTTTATCTGTGGAGTAAACAGAACACAAATAACAGGAACCAAAACTTCACCCTCATAAACCTTCAATAGTTTGTAGACTCTCTTTGTAGAAACAAATAGGCAATTGTCTTCTCTTATCTGTTTTCTCTTCTGAGTTATTTTATCTTCATTGAATGAAGCAAATGTTAAGTACAAATGGTGAAATGTGAGTTTTTTAGAAAGATCTTAATTAAAAGGGGTGTATGTAAGTGTGTGTTTTTGTGTAAGAGTTAATTTGTAAAAATGGTCCTACTAACTCACTTTGAGAAGTATAGACATTTATTCTTGTATCTTTTAGCATAAAAATACTTAAAGTTGTCAACTGTAAGTATCCTCTTACTTATGCAATATGCTGACATGAAAATTTAATTGCTATTTAGTTTCTATGGTTCTGTTGAGGTAAAGGTCTGCATTTACATGCATCCTCTTAGGAAATAGATTTTAGAAGCTATGTAGATATGTGTTTCCTTTTCCTTGCGTAGTAAATAATTTTTGTATCAGAATATTTCATTAGGTACTTAATTAACAAGCTAATATTAATAGCTCTTGTATGTGAATTATTTAGTTGGTACCATGTTGAATATTTTAAATATTTTGATTTATATTATGTAATTTAAAATTCTTAGTGACACTCTAAAGTAGTACAGGGTACTAATTCCTCATTTTATACATGAGATAATAGAGGCTTTTTAAGTTTGGAAGTGCTGGCCATACTTCACAAGTTGGGGGTGGTGGTTGAAAGCCAGATTTACCTACCTTTCTACTCTACTTTAGCACTTGCATTAGTTAGGCTATGGTGATTCACAGACTCTAAAATGTCAGTGGTTTAACACAATAAATTATTGTTCAATCACGTAAGAAAAATGGACCGGTGTTCCTGTTTGCAGAGCAATTCTCTTTTACATGAACACACTCAGACCCAAGTGCTTTTAGTCATAGAGCTTGACCTTCCCTGAGATAGAATCTCAGTCTATTTCCAAGAGATGGAGCACCGTGGAGAAATATCCATGGAAGGCCTTTGCAAGTTTGGCTTGGGTCTCAAAAAAGCATTTCTTCTTGCATTTCCTTAGAACAAACCTAGCTGAAAAGACACATTCAATCTCAATGGCAGCTGAATATGTACTCTTTCTGACTGACCCATGACAAAGAGGGATTTTAGTGGTTATCCAACCAACACCATTGTTTACTGTGTTTTATTTTGGATTTGTGAATGATAATGAATCTTCACACTGGACCTTGAGTGAATTGTGGATAGGGCTTAGATTATTTATCTGAGTCACACCTCGCTCACAGTGTGGATTTGTATTAACCTTATGTCTTGTCCTTCTCTGCCTCTAAGGATTGTTGATTTACTCAAATAATTCAAAATGCTCCCCATAACATGGATTATTTTTAATGCCAGGTGAAGGAAAGCATTTACAGGTTGGAGAAGAAGTGAAAGCCAGTTTTTTTGCCACCAGTATTATCATTTAGGCTTCTCATTATTTGGAAGGCCTGCATAATCAGAAGGCATACCCAGACATTTCTTTTTTTTTTTTTTTTTTTTTTTTTTTTGACAGGCAGAGTGGACAGTGAGAGAGAGAGAGACAGAGAGAGAGAGAGAGAAAGGTCTTCCTTTGCTGTTGGTTCACCCTCCAATGGCCGCCGCTGCAGCCGGTGCACCGCACTGATCCGATGGCAGGAGCCAGGAGCCAGGATCCAGGTGCTTTTCCTGGTCTCCCATGGGGTGCAGGGCCCAAGCACCTGGGCCATCCTCCACTGCACTCCCTGGCCACAGCAGAGAGCTGGCCTGGAAGAGGGGCAACCGGGACAGAATCCGGCACCCCAACCGGGACTAGAACCCCGTGTGCCGGCGCCGCTAGGCGGAGGATTAGCCTAGTGAGCCGCGGCGCCGGCAAGACATTTCTTTACCATCATTTAATTTCAAAGAATTTTGTGAGTTAAATTTAATAAACATTTTTGAGGGTGCTGGAATTTTGACATAGCAGGAAAGGCCTCTGCTTGTGACACTGGCATCCCATATGGGCACTGGTTTAAAACCTGGCACTCCACTTCTGATCCAGCTCTCTGCTAATGTGGCTTAGAAAGGAGCAGAGGATGGTGTCGGTGCTTGATGCCCTGCACCCATGTCAGAGACCAAGAGGAGGCTCCTGGCTCCTGGCTTGAGTCTGGCCCAGCCCTGGCCACTGTGGCCATTTGGGGAGTGAACCAGCAGATGGATGATCCTCTCTCTTTCTCACTCTCTTCCTCTCTCTCTCCCTCTTTCTCTCTCTCTGTAACTCTGGCTTTCAAATAAATAAAATAAATCTTTGGAAAAAATAGACTTTTGAGGTTTAGATTTTGAAGTAGCAATTGGTAGTGTCTACTTGTTTTTTCAATTTATGTATAAGATAATAATATTGAAATTCAACAAAATAGAAACAGATCAAAAGCAGCGTAGCTGTTTTTGACTGCTTACAAAGAGACAGGCAATTTAAAATCATGCTATGATTTTAATAGTACTGATACATACAATAGTATCTCATGATTCCATTACTATCTTCAAATGATATGTTTCATTTTTGGGAAATTTTCTATATAGACAATACAAAGTTTCACAATGAAAACTAACTATTTTTCTTGAAGATATTGCTTTATTTATTCATAATCTAAACTTTTCGTGAAGTCTTATATTTATGAGTATATATATATATTTATTGTTACCTAAAATAATATGGTATTGGTAGGTAGAGTTCTTAAAAGTTCACTCTTTGTTTTAACCAGACCAAACCCTATGTCTTGAATGCTTTTATTGTTTACAAGTTTTTTACTACTTACCACTTGATTTAATTTATTATAATTTTATCTTTACATATTTACTGTGAATCATAATCTGTATGATTTTATGTAATATTAACATTGAGTAAATATATGGATTATATTTATGTTTCTACCAACCTGACATAATTTCTTACCTCATGGTTTGAGAAGGCAGCAAATCAGTTTAATTCATATCAATGAAAATAGCTTAAAATGTATAAAATAAAAAATAATTCTCTGAGGCTGTCTTTTAGGAAATAAACAAAATTAGGACATAGATTTTCTGACAATTGTTCTGGCCTTTCTACACAGAGGTGGTAGATTTTATGTCTTGTTTCTTATTTCTCTTTATTTTTGTTTTAATTTTATTTGAGAGAGACAAGAATATGAAAAAAGAGCTCCCATCAGCTGGTTCAATCTCCAAATTCTGGCAACAGGCATGAGAGAGTCTGGCTGTAGCCAGGAGCCAGGAACTCAATTTTCATCTTCCAAATGGATGACAGAGACCCAATTACTTGAGACATCACTGCCGTATTCCATGGTGTGCTTTAGCAGGAAGCTAGGATGAGAAGAAAACTGAGACTTGAGCCCAGGCACTGCAATATGGAATGCAGGCATTCCAACTGGCCCCTTAAGAGCTAGGTCAAACATTTTCCCCTTTTACTTATTCCTTAAATTCATTTTTGTAATAACGTTGGTAGCAAAGTAAAAACGAAATAACAGATTATTTTTTAGCTCTAGAATTTGTGTTACCAAAGTCAGGCCAGTCAACTGCAAAAAGCAGTTGTCATGAATCCACTTTTATATGTTCTCTCTGCTTTATTTGGATATCTATATTTTAAGATAAAACACTAACAGACTTCTTATTCTTTAAATGAGATACTGTTTTCTGTCTTCTGTAGTATACCAACAGATTTTACAAAATTATACCCATGATTTAAATTTTTAATGTTATTACCCTCCCTCTGTCCATCTCCCATTACTCTTATAAGAGTTACTGATCTTTTGTATTTTATTGGTTTCACATTTATTTATTCTCTAATTTTAATTATTTCTTTTCATTTTGGATTTGGTTTGCTATTGTTTTTCTAGATCCTTGAGATGCACTGATAGCTCATTTATTTGGTACCTTTCCAATTTCTTGATGTAGGCACCGATTGCTGTAAACTTTCCTCTTAACACTGCTTTTGTTGTATCCTATACATTTGGTATGTTATATTGTCATCTTCATTTGTTTCCATAAATTTTTTGATTACTTTTTGAATTCTTCTGTGACCCACTGTTAATCGGGAACATGCTGTTCAATCTCCATGTGTTTGCATATGTTCTGGAGCTGCCTCAGTTGCTTATTTCCAGGTTCATTCCAATGTGGTCTGAGAGGATGCATGGAATGATTTTGATTTTTTTGAATTTGCTGAGACTTGCTTTATGCTCTATGATGTGGTCAATCCTAAAGAAAGTTTCATGCACTGGTGAGAAGAATGGGTATTCTGCAACTGGAGGATGAAAAATTGTGTAGATATCTCTTAGGTCCATTGATTAAATCAGTTGTTTCCTTGCTGATTTGCTCTCTGGTTGATCTGTCCATTGCTGAAAGTGGGGTATTGAAATTCTCCATTATTACTGTATTTGTCCCTTAATATTTCTTTTAAATAGCCCGGTGCCCTGTAATTAGGTGCATATACATTTATAATAGTTACATTTTCCTGTTGAGTTGATCCCTTAATCATTACATTAGTGTCCTTCTTTGTCTCTTTTAGTGGTTTTTGTGTTAAAATCTATTTTGTCTGATATTAGGATGGCTTCACCAGCTCTTTTTTGGTTTCTATTAGCATGAGATATCTTTTTCTATCCTTTTACTTTCAGTAGGCCAATTGAAAGGCTATGGACCAACTATTAAAGGTCTTTTGCCATTCTAAGAAATTTAGAATAGTCCTTGCATAGTGAATAGGACACAATGACACAATTGCCCCAGCTCCCAAGCAGGTAAAGGAATGGAATTGTGTGGCAATTGTTAAGAAAATTTAGAAATTAGTTAGGAGTCACAAAGGGTGGCAGAAATGAAGAGAAGGAGAGAAATCTGAGGTTTCTTTAGGGCTACAATTAACTTTAAACATGTGAAGGCAATAGTAAAAGTATAAGGTAACACTATCAAAGGAGGCAGGAAATACAGGTGAAAAGGGAGCTTTGAAAGGAGTTAATAATGCACTCAATTTTTAAAATGTTAAACCTAAGATATTTGTAGTTATTCTATGTAGAAGACTATAGCACATACCTATGGGAATAAATGAGAAAAAATTGTACCTGGGTTTAAGTCCTGCCTCTTCTCCCATATTAGAGGGAACGCTAATCTAGGAATTTTGTTTGCTTTAGTACATAACTCACTTTGTAAAACTGAGAAATTATATAATCTCTTTGAATCATCATATGGGCTTTAAAATATGGGTATCCATGATGATTTTTCAGATGTTTTCTGATTCTGTGCCTCTATTTTGTAATTTTGTTGTATTTTTTCATTATTTGTTTCTGCTAAACTTGCCCTAAATGAATACATCGTAACATTGTGATCTTACAAATAGTAAGCAGTATGTTTGCTTCCTGCAGTGGAGTTTTTCATATCTTGGTTTCTTGGGCCAGATTTTCTAATTAAGAATGAAGTCAAGTCAAAAGCATTCATTATGTTCTTACTGGTGCCCAATGCACAAATCAACAGACGTCATTAATATTTGCCATTTTTATATGCAAGGTCTTTAGAAAGTTTATGGAAACTGTATTATGAAAAAATTTATGGGGCCAGTGTTGTGGCGTAGTGGGCAAAGTTGCCACCTGTGATGCCAGCATCCCATATGGGTGCCGGTTGGAGTCCCTGTTGCTCCATTTCCCACCCATCTCTCTGCTAATGTGTCTGGTAAAGCAGCAGAAGATGGTCCAAGTACTTAGGTCCCTGCATCAATCTGGTAGGCTCAGAAGACTCTCCTGGCTCGTGGATTCAATTTGGCCCAACCCTACTATTGCAGCCATGTGGGGGTGAACCAGGGGATGAAAGATTCTCTCTCTCTCTCTCTCTCTCTCTCTCTCTTTCTCCTCCTCCTCCTCCTTTTCCTCCTCCTTCTTTTTTTTCTCTCTCTCTAACTCTGCCTTTCAAATAAATAAAATGAATCTTTAAAAAATTATACACAGAATTTAAAAATGTTTACACCAAAAGAAATTCATCTTTTAATTTCACGTTCCATGAACTTCTTGAAATACCGTCATATTAATTGGGACTGTGTGTGTACTATCATGAATACCTCATCAATAAACAAATGCCTAGAGCTCCATTTTCATGATGATAATTATATGTGTTCTTTTGTTTTCTTTTGAATTTTGTAGTGCAAAGCCACCCTCTTTCCCTTCATAGAAGTTTGTATAACTATATACAATCATTTAACTTATTTTAAAGATTTATTTATTTATTTGAAAGAGTTACATAGAGGAGAGGCAGAGAGAGAGAGAGAGAGGTCTTCCATCTGATGGTTCACTCCCCAGATGGCCGCAACAGCCAGAGCTGTGCCACTCCAAAGCCAGGAGCCAGAAGCTTCTTCTTGGTCTGCCACGTGGGTGCAGGAGCCCAAGGATCTGGGCCATCTTCTGCTGCTATCCTGGGCCATAGCAGAGAGCTGGACAGGAAGTGGAGCAGCCAGGTCTCAAACCAGCACCCATATGGGATGCTGGCGCTTCAGGCCAGGACGTTAACCCACTGCGCCACAGTGCCGGCCCCCAATCATTTAACTTTTATCAATGTTATTATTTGCCTGCAAAATGTATGTTAATGCACAGTAGCTTTTGTCATTTGATAAATGAGCTTTGGAAAACTTTTTCTGGGAGTTATTAGGGGTAGAACTCTATAAGCTTTTATACCACTACTCATTTTGCTTGCAATATATGTGAAAATCTTGGTGCTTTAAGGTATTTTGTATTCAAAAGCACTAGATATACTGAGCCTTAAACTTATGCCTTTTATATGATAGTGATGATATCTATGTGTAAAGAGCACTAAAGAGCAATAACATGTATGATCTATAAAATTATCAAAAATTCCCCATATGAACCAATTTATGGATAATTTTTTAGTCTTTGATTCCATAATCATCCTAAAGTAAATATAATAAAACCAAACATATTTATTTATTCTAAGCCCTTTAAATCAGAAACAGTATCTTATTTTCTTTGTATTCTATAATGTTGCTCAATGGGCAAAAATATTCATAGGAATACAATAATACTTGCTAAATAAAGGAGATATAACAATATCATACTGGAATGCTCCACTCTCTGCAAATATACTTATTCATTCAACCCTAACTTATTGTGTGTTTACTACAAATACATGCCAGCTACCTTCACATATGTATGAGGGAAAAAAAAATCTGGCATTCATGGGACTTCCAGCATAAGTTGTAAGAGCATTCTTAGAAAATCAGAAAATCACATGAAACAAGTGTCCTCACTCTCTTTATTTCTCTTCAGAATCTCAGAACAAAATGTCCCAAAGCATTATTATAATTATTCAGACAAATTTGCACATTCTACTATTAACAATTTGAAATAGTCCATGACTCAGTTGTATATCTTATGTCATGAAACATAAGTGTTTCTTCCAGTTGTTTTACTACAGAATGAAGAAAAATATCAAAGTTAAAAACAGAAAAAAATATAATATATATGCCACCATTAATATGGATATACTAGTAAGCCCCAAACCAGATTGCTTCTCCGCAGTGAACAGTCTTGATTTGTGATGATTTTGATCTTTATATCTCAGAAGATATGCAAAAATAATATTTATATAGATAGCAATAGCAAAGTGAAAATTTAATTAGAAGGAACCCAGTGAAGACAATGCTTCTTTCTGAAGACTTGTTGAATTCTTAGTAAAAAAAAAATGAACATGACTTTATCTTTTAGTAAAACAAGATACTGACTATTGGTTTTTACTTTTCGTGTAGTTTTATGTATTTTTTTTCAAAGATTTATTTTATTTGATTTGAAAGACAGAGTTACAGAGAGAGGCAGAGACAGAGAGAGAGGTCTTCCATCTGCTGGTTCACTCCGCGATTCGCCGCAATGGCTGGAGCTGCGCCGATCTGAAGCCAGGAGCCAGGAGATTCTTTTGGCTCTCCCATGTGAGTGCAGGGGCCCAAGGACTTGGGCCATCTTTTTTTTTTTTTTTTTTTTTAGATTTGTTTATTTTACTTGAAAGTCAGAGTTACACAGAGAAAGAAGGAGGGGCAGAGAGAGAGAGAGAGAGAGAGAGAGAGGTCTTCCATCCACTGGTTCACTCTTCAGATGGCCACAATGACCGGAGCTGTGCTGATCAAAAGCCAGGAGCCAGGAACTTCTTCCAGGTCTCCCAGATGGGTGCAGGGGCCCAAGGACTTGGGCCATCTTCTACTGCTATCCCAGGCTATAGCAGAGAGCTGGATCAGAAGAGGAGCAGTTGGGACTAGAATCGGCGCCCATATGGGATCCCGCGCTTCAGGCCAGGGTTTTAACCTTTGTGCCACAGTGCTGGCCCTGGTTTGTTTGTTTCTAAGAATGCATATTTGGATGTGTATATAAGTGTGTTTGCTTCCTGTAGAAGGTAGGAGATTTCTTGGCAGACACAAAAATTTAAACTGATTTTATAGCATCAGTAGTTATGGTCATCAAAGTTACTTCAGGTTTGTGGGCTTCTCTTCTAGCTAACGGCTCAAGCTATGATATTTTTATCTCACATGTGTCCAGAAGAAGGAGGTAGAGTGATTTTATTTTAAATGCTGTCTGTGTATTTATAAAGTAAAACCTAAACTAATTATAACACTTCACATCAAATATCACATCATGTCTACAGAGGTAGGATGAACTTTTTAAATAGAAAGATGTAATATAGTCAGCAAAGTTCTTGAAATCTCCATATAGAAATGCCAAATACAATGTTTTATTATTTTAAAATACACAAAGTAGAGAGAAATACTTTGATGAGCTGGGCTTGTGTAATTCTTACACAAGGATACATGGATATATCTCTGTTGGAAGAAAGAATCCTCTCTAACCTTCTGACATTTTGGCCTCATCATCTGGTGATCCAAGCTGATAACCTATCACCTGAAAAGAAATTTAATAATGTAAGAATTCTCTACTATGCTGCAATAGACTGGCTACCATCCGATGTCTAAAATTGGTGTTTATTTTCCTAAATGATAAAGGGCACACACAGTGGGAGTGGGTGTAGATCAATTTTGGTCATTTAGCTTTATTCCAGGTTAAAAATAAACCTGAAATTGATTTGCTTTGTTTAGTTTGTTTTGGTTTTAACATTTCAATTCTTATATTGTCCTTAAGATCAACTATAACTTGGGAGGAAAGCCAAATCTCTCCTCAGTAATTGGGGTATTTTTTAATATAAAAGGGAGATTAAACTCATTGTGACATAAACTTTTATATTTACACATCTTCACTTAAAATTATTCCTAATAATTAATTGGATAAAGAATAAAGTTTTCAACAGGTAGTGCAGGAGCAGTGAGTATATCCACTAGGAGACCAAAAATGAACTTAAGTTCATATCTGACACTGGGTTCAATAGTAACCCAAAATGGTTAAAACTATAAAATTAGAAAACTTCTAGAAAACAAAAATACACGAGAAAACCTTTGTGATCTTAGGATAGGTGAAGATTTCTTGAATATTACAACAAACCATAGTCTATCAATTAAAAAAATGAGATTAATAAAAATTTAAAGCTTGAGTTCTTCAAGAAACAATGTAAAGTTAAAGAAAATACAAGCCACAGATTGCGAGAAAATATTTGCAAATCACATATCTAATGTAGGAATAAATAATGAAATTCTAAAACTTATTGAGAGAACAGTATAATTGTTAAAAATAGATAAAAATGTTAAGCAGACATTCTATCAAAGAAATTATATTGATAGAAAACATGCACTTAGCAAGAAATTTAATATCATTTTTTCCTTTGGAAATGCAAATTAAAACCATAATGAAATGAGATATCATTATGAATGTGGTTTTAAAATTGTTAGAATTAAAAAGATTGAAAGTATCAAATATTTTTAAGAATGTGGAGGTACTAGAATTCTCATACAATGCTGATAAGAATGTAAAATGATACACTTTTGAAGATTATTTGTCACATCCTAAAAATTATAGACACCTAACATACAACCCATATACTCTATGCCTAGGTAATTACCTGAGAGAAAAGAAATGTCAAACAATGGCTTGTACAAAATGTTCATAGTGATCTTTGTAATAGCCCAAAGCTGGAAACAACTAAAACAGCAGTAAAATGAGGAATGGATAGGATAAGCAAATGAGTATCAATTATATTAAAGTAATAAATGGAAGAGGATTCTGATCTAGTGGTTAAGATTTCACTTCAGGTATCCATATCCCATATCAGAGTGCCTGAGCTCATGTCCTGTCTCCACTTTGCATCCCAGCTTCCGGGTAATGAACATTCCGGGAGGTAATAGTTGATGCCTTAAGTAATTGTGTCCTTGCACTCTATGTGAGAAGTGGAGATTGAATTCTAGCTCCCAGCTTCAGCTTGGCCCATCCCTGGCTGTTGTGAGCATTTGGAAAGTGAATCAGCAGATGAAAAATATCTCTGTTACTCACCCTCTTTCTCTGTCTCTCTGCATTTAAATAAATCAAATATTAAAAAAATAAAATAAAAAGTGAACTGTTGTTCACTCTACTACAAAGAGCGAATCTGGAAATAATTGTGTTGATGACACAGAATACTTACTGTATGGTTGCACTTATATGTCATTCAAGAAAAATACACAAACACTGAAAGAAAATCAGTGATTGCCTAAAGAAAGCAGTATCGTAGAAAGATTATGAAAGGGTAGGAAGAAATTTGGGGAGGACCGTTATGAATAAACTCATTATTTTGTCTGTGGTGCTAGTTTCAAACATATAATTGTACAATCTAAACATTTGCATTATTTATGCCAATTTTAAAAAATTATCTTGCTATGATTCTCACAATCTGGATGTCATCCTCCAGGCATTAGGACATGAAAATTCCAAGAGATACTTCCTCAAGTCCATACCATTCATTATTCAAATACTTCTCACACATATGTCTTTTGTGTGTATGCATGTATGTATCTATATATCTTTATATTCACTTATGCATATAGAAATATAAATAGTTTATAGATTGTGTCTATGCAAATAGAGGCTTTGACTAACTGCTATTTGTTGATCAAAATTTATAATAACTCATGTCAGTTGTTTAACCACTTTTTATTTCTGGCTTGGTATTTTACATTTTTATTTTATATTTTATTTTATTTTATTTGAGAGGCAGAGAATTGGAGCTAGAGTTCAGTTCATTGATTCATTCCTAAAATTCCAAAAGGCAGGAGCTGGGAACTTTATCTAGGTATCTCATTTGAGTTTTAGAAACCCAATTACTTGAGTTATTGCTGCTGCCTCCCAGGGTCTGCATTAGCAGGAAGCAGAAATCAACAGCCCAAACAGGCACTGAAAACAGACACTCTGATGTGGTACATGGGCCTCATGACTGGTACTTTAACTGCTAGATTAAACACTCACTTCTGATTTGATATTTTATAAAATCTAATGGAAACATAATGACTTATACATGTAGGCTATCTCTTTCTTTATGTTTTTGTCCAAAAGAAAAGAATAACTAGACGTCTAGGACCAAGAAGCATTAACAGATTCCTCCAATATACCACATGCACCATCATCAGAGGAGATTATTAAGCTATTGGTATTGCAATGGCTACAATGTAGTAATTAACTGGGATCTATCATTCTGCAACCCTGCAAGGTACAGCAGTTTATAGCACTGTCTTCACTGTTCTCTTATTCTACAGTGCTGATTTCATTTTTCTGACTCTTCATAGTTAATCCAAAGCAAAATGATGATGATGTAGTGAAATCTGCAAATTAAAGCTTTACTCAGCATATACAACATAAAATCGTTATGAAGGAAATTGAATGAGATTGTAACTGGGTTTTTCTTTTAAAAAAATCATTCTCAAGGAGTGGACTGATTCACTTTTGTGAATGACCCTTAATCTGGGGGGGAACTTCACATTTACAAGTGAAGCTGTTTCAAAATGTATGTGCCTGGACCTCTACTTCATACTGTACTTTGGAGAAAGGAGGACAACATCTAGAAAAGCCCCCAAAGTGATTGATATGGACTGCCAGTAAACAAACACTGACTTAGAAGAAGAGAATTAGAAGGAAATGTTTTTCATAGTTCTCATGATGGAAGGACCATAATTATTTCATCTGCTCCCATTCTGAAGTTGGAGTAAATAGCAAACCTTGCCATGGGCTACATAATGCTCTCGTTGACAAAGTTACATCTCAGTCAGGTTAAATGGAAAATATAAACTAAGAAAATGCCTTTGATATCGGACTCTTATACCACAATTTAATTTTATATAGTTCTGGAAGGCTAATGCCACTGATTTAAGTATTTGAGTGTTTATATTGCTGCCAAAGAAGTTATTACATACACATGGAATCATCGAGTCAGGTTATTTGAATCTATTGAGATCTGCTTTGTTTGCAAACACCCGTAGCCCTGTAGTTGTAGATCTGAATCATTGTTGTGATGCATAGAAAGTAGACATTTTTAGAAGTATCTTTTATATGTTATATTTGCAATACTGTTTATATTCCTTAAGGTTTATAAATTGATTAATAATCTGACTCCAAAGCTCTATGGTACACATGTTATTTTAAATATATTTTCCTCATTTGATGATCACAACATGTATGTTTAGTAGGGATTATTATCCCATCGTACACTGAAGCACAATGAAGCACAAGGAACACAAGGATTTTGCCGGAGGAATCATATTCCTGAAAAGGGAGGCAACAATTTCAATATATATATATTTGTTCAACATTAGTCCTCTGCCATCCTCAACTGATGTTTGAGAACTACTTGGCAAAAAGTCCTGAGTTTTCCACACATTATGATTCTAGAACTTGAGAATGAGGGAGGTACAAGACTTTCTATCTTTCCTGTTGACTCTTTTCATTTGTGCTTTTGGGTCTGTTCTCCTGGGACTCTTCGGGACCTTTGTATTTATTTAGCAGAGTTACTGGCTGGAGTTCTAACACTGTGAGACTGTAAATCATTCTTTTAGGAATTCATTAAGCATAACAATGGCTCACAGAGTGAAACTTAGGTGCTGTTAAACAAGAGACCAAAGGCACTATCCTGACATTTGAAAGGACTTTGTGGAAGAGCAAAAGTAACAGAGTAACCCTACTCCCATGGCTTCCATACAGCTCACTCCCCTAAGAGTTTAATTTAGATGAAGTATTACAACAACAACAATAATAGTAAAGACAGGTAGCCTCTTGGATGTTTGAACATCTGTCTATACAATGATCAATAGATATTAATATTAATATTGTTCCTTTTTTTCCTTGTAATTACAATGGCATTTACTTTTTTGAGGAAATATATCTAACTTTAATCATCAAGTGTTAAGTGACCAATGGTGCAAATTCTTGGCTGAAAGTCACCTCACTTCTGTTATGAAAACTCTGACAAGAAAATGGGTCTCAAGACTGCAATAAAATGTGATCAAAATGCTATGTATTTCTCACTACTCTTGGTAATTATTTGGATAGCTGATTACTATGTTACCTTAAATGATAATTAATAGCCAGTTAGACAATACCTCTGATTTGGTTTAGCAACATGTGGCCAATAATGCAGAAAAATGTGCCAAATACCCACTGGTAACCAAACATCCATGATTACTGCTGAATCAAAATTTGTTTTGACATCAGTCCAAAAATCAACTCTGAGAGCTTGAGGAAATTGAGTTTCACTTAGCAGGTTCTGGATTGCATACTTCCCAGAGATGAGTTGGCAAGGAGAATCCAGAATATTTTTTGGGAAGAATCCTCCTTCAGGACTAGATTATGAATGAGAGCAAGATACATGTGAGAAAATTCAAAAAAGGAGGTAATCTATAGCAATCTGTTTGATGCATTAAGGATGGAGAATTTATCCTAGGCAGGTCATTGTTTGCCTTTTGTTTGAGTTATAAATTGCTGTATATAACAACAAACTAAAATATAGTGGTATAAAATATAATATTTATCCAAAACTTAAGGTGTGTTGGGCAGTTCTTTGGCTGGTTCCCCTAAGCTGATTCATGTGTCTGCTTTTACTTTGTAGCTCTTTAGGGAACTGAAGTGGATGAGGGTGTCGAGGTGGCTGGTTATCACCTGGTGATCCTAACCTCTTTTTTCCTAAATGTTCACTAACTGTTTAGTAGCCTATATGAGGCATTAACATGAGATAAGTTTCCAAAAGAGAGTGTATCCCCAAAAAACTGGACTTCCAGACACTCAGTTTGTATCACATATTAATAATGCTCCATTGCTCATGAGAAGTCACACATTCAAGGCAAAAGTCAGTATGGAAGGAAATCATTCAGGGTGTGTATACCAGGCAGCATGGTTCATCACAGTTGGCTATACCTGTCTAACATATCTCGTGAGTAGAAAGTCTGATTCCTATCATTACATGGGAGGTTTGTAGAATGAGGAAGAGATAGAAAAATGTCAATAAAAGTAGAGGGGAAAATGAGAAACAATTTAAAAATTAAAAATGTAGTTGTTTACAAAGATTCTAGTTTCAACAGGACTTGGCCTTTTGGAACAAAAAAAAATAGGCTATTTAAATCACTTTGTTGAATTGTACACCATTCCCTACATACAGCAGAAGTATAAATAATTCCTTGGAATTTCCAATAGAGCATAATGGCTAGAGGAATAGTCTGGATCCAAGATGCATGACTTTGAATCTGGACTCTGCTACTTGTTAGCTCTGGAGCTTGACACTGGTTACTAAATCTTTCTGGCATCAGTTTCCTCTTGTAACATGAACTGAATCATAGTACCTATTTCCAGGCACTGTGGTGAGGATTAAATGGGTTTGTAGAAGTAAAGTGTTTAAATAGTGTCTGGCACATAGTAACAGCTATATAATGTATCATTACTATTATTATCATAATCATCATCGCTGTTACTGTTTTTATTGATTTTTGTGTGATGTTTTTATTATGTTATATTGTTATATAAATTAATTCATTTATAGTATCTCTTTAGTTCTAGAGAAGCAGGTACACAAGAATTTAAACATACACTCAGTATAAAGTATTTAAGAGAGGAAGAGGGAATTCAAGAGGAGCAAAGATACATTTTTAGAATTCCTCTTTGAAGTCACCATACATGTTGAAAGCTAATGTGTTTTTATGTTATCTACTATTTTAACATAAAGCATAGAAATTATTTCTAAATATGTCTAAACAAGCATGCCAATTTTAAGTTCCTTATCAATAGCTTCATTCTCTTGTCAGTAAAATTCTCAGTAGTCCATAGTTCAACATTTCATTTTTTTTAGAATGATTATTCTTTCATTGCCTGACTTCCTTATTCTCCATAAAGGTATGGAACTTAAAAAAAGAGACAACAATGCCACTTGATTTCTAAGCAATTCAACTGACTCAATAGTATTATAAAATATTCACATAGTATTTCAGAGAGCAGATTTTAAAATCTGGTCTGGTTTACATGGAAGGAAATAATAAAGGCCGGCGCCGCGGCTCACTAGGCTAATCCTCCACCTTGCGGTGCCGGCACACCGGGTTCTAGTCCCGGTCGGGGTGCCGGATTCTGTCCCGGTTGCCCCTCTTCCAAGCCAGCTCTCTGCTGTGGCCCGGGAAGGCAGTGGAGGATGGCCCAAGTGTTTGAGCCCTGCACCCCATGGGAGACCAGGAGAAGTACCTGGCTCCTGCCATCGGATCAGCACGGTGTGCCGGCCGTGGTGCACCGGCCGCAGCATGCTGGCCGCAGCGGCCATTGGAGGGTGAACCGACGGCAAAGGAAGACCTTTCTCTCTGTCTCTCTCTCTCACTGTCCACTCTGCCTGTCAAAAAAATAAAAATAAAAAAATAAAAAAGAAGGAAATAATAAAAATGAGGGTTTACATTTATTCAAAACTTGTCATTAGCAGGATTTATGCTCTGAGCTTTTTTATGTGAGTCAAGAACTTTCTGCCCTGTGTTATAGTCCTCTTTGTAGCTAAATAAGTTAGATTGTATTTGTATCCACAATCTGCATTCTCCTCTCTCTATTGTGGGACATGTATTCTCATCCCAGTCTATTCATGTAGGGATCATCCCTGTGATGTGCTTTGGCCCCACTGGAACATCAGTGAACACATTCATGCTCCACATGGCTGAACTTGGGGGTGTAACAGTTCAGGCCTGGTCTTTCAGCCTGAATATCAGAAAGAGCAGACCAAAGAGCAGACCACCAGCCCATCATGGCCCTGCAGCTTGAATCAAGTATTTTTCACCCTCATGTAACATGAACAAAAAATAACTGTGGCTTAAATCTCTAAGACTTAGAAGTTGTTCTCTAGAATTATTACATAAATTTGAACTGAAATGCTTAGCCTACCTGTGTGAGCTATTCAGAATCAAACCATATCTGTGGACTTCTCTGAGTTGCAGTGGTTTTGACTTTTCTCCTCAGTGAACAGGAAGAGTTCTTCCTGTGTCTAGCATATCCTTTCTCCAATGAAACCATAGCCAGAATATATAAAAAAAAGTTCTTAAGATCCAACACTAAGAAGAAAATTCAATTGTTAAAGTGGGTAAATATTGAGCAAGAATGTCACAGAAGATATACCAATGATAATAAAGGGAAAATGTCCACATCATTAATAATATGGAAAATAAACAGTAAAAGTACACTGAGATATGA
Organism: Oryctolagus cuniculus; assembly: GCF_964237555.1. NCBI lineage: Eukaryota > Metazoa > Chordata > Mammalia > Lagomorpha > Leporidae > Oryctolagus > Oryctolagus cuniculus. The sequence continues at coordinate 30,675,789 of NC_091451.1, read as the reverse complement.
TTAGAAAGCTACTTGAATGATTGAAAAATACAATTATAACCCCCAAATTAGCAAATATATGGAGTAAGCAGAACTGTTATATGCTACTGATGGGTTACAAAATAGAAACTAGTTTGGTGGTTACTCATAAAGCTGAACAAATATTACCATAGAACATAACAATTTTAGTCCTATGTGTTCACCTAAGAGAACTGAAATACATGGCTATAAAAATTCTACGCTGAAATACAGATATGCACAATAGATATATGCAGAATAATAATAAGCTACAAACAACCCAAATGCCCATAAACAGATGACAGGATGAAGCATGCTATTTTCATACAATGGAATACTATTCAGCAATACAGAGAAATAAACTACTAATCAAAGTAAAACAAAAGCTGTATTTAAAAGCCAGACAAGATTCTTTAATACATGGGTCCATTCATACAAAAATCTGGAGTAGGCAAAACTACTCTTTAGTGACACAAAGTGATTTTCTAGGGATGGAGTTGGGTATCTAACTGAAAAGAGCTTTGAGGAATCTTTATGGGATGACAGTCTTGATTCTGGTGGTAGTTACACATGTGCATAGATTTATCTACACATTCATTTTATGGTATGTAAATTATACTCTAACAAGGTAATTTAAACATAATGTAAAATAACTGGGATCACCAGAATGCTACAGTACCCCAAAAATAAATTGCTGTCACAAATTTCATTTACTGTGACCCATTAATAGGAATGAAACGCACCATTCCTGAAGTGACTGTACTTTCTAATGTCTGTGATTCAGAAAACATCTATCCCTACATCTTCTATCACCTTCCAGTTTGCTTTGTTCTTCCTCCATTAAGCAGTTCTTTCATAGACATTTCCTGCAATAAATAGTTTTTATGAAGGCTCTGTGGTATGAGCAAAATTTGGGTACTGAAACTCATGTGTACATTGAACTCCAAAGTCATAATTTAATAGTACTCAGAGAGCAAAGACAATTGAATTATGGAATTATAAGTGGAGATTAATAGGAGATCCCAAGTCTTTGGGTTGTGGCCTCAAAAGGCAAATTTCAGAAGAGGTTGGTAATAAAATTTGGGCCTAGGTATTCTATTTGCCTTTTCACTCAACATGGGATTGTCCATCTGCATATACTCAACTGTTGCCATTCTCCAGGCAAAAGTTGAACAAATGTGGTTTACTTGATCTTGTTCTGTGAACCTCCAAAATTGTGAAGTCAAATAAATATTTTTCCTTCATAAGTAGCTTATTTCAGATATTTTCTATAGTATTCAGAAGTTGACTAATACAAATGGTAAGATCCATTTAGGTACTTTAGCCAAGTTGATTTTGACAATCAATATGATAATCAATATGATAATCTTTCTGGTATCCAGTATTTCTTACTATAGGGCAGAATCTTGAATTTCATTTTCATTCAATTAGCACCCTCCTCTTTACCCCATCAGTGCCTGAAAAACAAAAACTAAGTATAACATCAAATAAATGTTGCATAGTTTTAAGATACAAGGTATCCAATCTGATCCATACCAAACATATATATTATTTAAAAATCATTTTTAAAAGTTTCTACATGTTTTACCTTCACAGAATCAAGTGTCAAGTGACAAATCAATAAATTCCTTTATAGTGCTTGTTTTCCCATTGGCATTTTATAATTATTACACTAGAAAATAGAAGCAATAGACTTAATAAAAATAGAATTCCAGGGACCGGTGCTGTGGTGCAGCAGGTTAAAGCCCTGGCCTGACGCACCGGCATCCTATATAAGTGCCGATTCTAGTTCTGGCTCCTCCACTTCCAATCCAGCTCTCTGCTGTGGCCTGGGAAAGCAGTGGAAGATGGCCCAGGTCTTTGAGCAAATGCACCTGCATGGGGGACCCAGAGGAACCTTCTGGCTCCTGCCTTCGGATCAGTGCATCTCTGGCTGTTGCAGCCATCTGGGGAGTGAACCAGCAGATGAAAGACCTCTCTCTCTGTCTCTACCTCTCTCTGTAATTCTGTCTTTCAAATAAATAAAATAAATCTTTAAAAAAATAAAATAAAATTCCAAATGGATCTTATTTGGATTTAAAAAACAGTAAACAAAATACACCTTAATTCTATTTGAAACTTATATAAATCATTCTTTTCACAAGTCAACAATGTAAAATCCAAGACAGTTGTGTTCATGTACTGTTATTAATATTTATTTATCAAGAACCAAGAGAACTGAAACATTACTTTCATATGGCAACATTATTCTTAATTTTTGTCACAGAACACCTAAAATAATAGCAACATTTTCATCACAATGTAATATTTTTACTATTTCATCCATCTCCCTGCTGAAAACTATTCATTTCCAACTATTGCTTTGAGGAGAACTTATTGCTTTAAAGAAAACCAAGTCATCAGAAAATCTGGAAGTCACTGAAAACAAAGCAGTGAGTGAGTACATGGTATCAAGAACTTGGGGAGAGACAAGTTCATAAATGGGTCTATAAGAATACTTAGTATTCTTTGATAGCAAACATAGCGACAAAAATTGTTATCATTGGAAGAAACAGAAAAGACACACCAACTCAAGCTTAAGTGTTCATTTAGCATTCTCAATAACTATAACAATAGAGTATTCTTCATATGGTGGAAAGACTTCAAATAAAGAATAATTAGAGTTGAACCAAGAAGAAGTCACTTGTTGGGTTAGCTCCATTTGGGCAATAAAGGGAAATTAGGAGGAGTTTCAGAAAGGTTTATGCTATATTCAAAGGGGATGATGCAGTGAAGGAAATAATACCAGCATGAAACTGGATCAATTTGAACAGGTATACTCAACACAGTTTTTGATCTGTTGCTTCTCCTGATGATTTTGGTCTAGTGGTGATAATAAATTATGTAGCTGGATATCCACTAAGTGTGCTGAATGATAGCCATCCAAGGATATAATTGCATGATGTAACCTAATTTGGATTAATTGTTGTTGTAGATATAATTAAAGTAAGGAAATTTGAAATTAGATAATCTTGAAACAGAATTTTTCTTAACTCCAATAATAAATATACTTTGAAACAGAAGAAACAGACAAAAAGACACACACAGATGAAAATGACTTGTGACAAAAATGGCAAAGATTGGTGTGGTACAGCTACAAGCTGAGGAAATCGAAGGATTGCTGGGATCCTCGAGAAGTTAGGAGAGAGATCCTGACTTCTTAGAAGAGAGATCTGGAGAAGGAAAATATCTTACTTAAAGCTTTGATTTTGCTTCTGACTGTCAGAACTGTCATGGAATTAACTTTTGTCTAAGCCATCATGTTTATGGTACTTTATCATTAGAACCTTAGGAAACTAACCCATTTATTTTGTCTTCTTCTGCTCTTCTGCATCACTGTATGAATAAATGCATGAGTTGTGAACAGTTGAATGTTTAATCTCCTGATAACCTGTATGATCTGGCATTTCTATCACCAAGGAGAATCAGACCACACAAGAATTACAATAGAACACACTAAACACATATCCTATTAATTGATCTCTCTACCCTGGAAGACTTTAAAATAAAAGATTAATCCAATTAAAAAGGGAACTCAAGGAACTGACAACCATATGTAATAGGAAGGACAACTCATACAGCTAATCATTAAAATTAATAGTTGAAGGTTATTTTGAATTAGCAGTAAGTCAACAAAGAAAATAGGTACAAAATCAACCACCTTAATTTAAATTAATCCTTTTGTCACTTAGCTAAGGAATTCAGAAGAAATTTCTTAATGTTCATGTGCCTCAGCTTTCTTGTCTATAAAATTTGGGTGTCAATAGCATTTACCTGATGAGATCATTGTGAGAATTACAGATAATTCATGTAACTTCATGTAAAAACCTTTGGTCAGAGATTGAAGATATCTTAGTTGCTGCTTCTGGGCAGTAGAAGGACAAGTGGTGGTCTTTTATTGTGATTGTTAATAGTTTCCCAATGTTTTCATAAAGCAATATCAACATACAAAAGAATCCTTAATGTAATCATGGAGCTTCCAGACATCTGTTAATCCATTTTATGTAAATTTACTGTTTATCAAATACAGGAGAGACCTTCAAACAATTCGTGGACAAATGGAATTAAAAGATGTTTATTTTGATACAAAAATATTGAAACCATGCATATGAGTTCATGAAGATGCATGTTATGAAAAAAACACATGAGTATCAAAACATTTTTGCACCAAAATAAACATTACAGCTGACATTGTGGCATAGCTGGTTAATCCATTATTTGAGACACCAGTATTCCATATTGGAGTGTCAGTTCGAGTCCCAATTAAACTGCTTTCAATACAACTTTCTCCTCCTAATGTGCCTGGGAATGCAATGGAAGATTGTCCAAGTACTTGGGCAGAAAAAGTTAAGTTCAAAATTGAGACTAAAACTGTGGAAAATGGAATTAAAAGATAAGTTGATTTTAGTGTAAAATTTTTGAAATTCATGTACACAAAGGGTCTTCAAATAGCCAGAAAATGCATATCATGAAAATCTATACATGGATTTCAAAATTTTTTGTACCAACATGAACATATCTTTTAATATTTCTTTTTGAGAAGCAGAGTAAAAGAGAGAGATGAAGATGATGAAGATGATAGATGACAAGGACACACAGGGGGCTCTCATCTGCTGGTTCTCTCCCCCAAAAGCCCCTAAAGCTGGGACTGGGCCAAGCCAGGGGGAATAATTGAGAATTCAATCTAGATCTCATTTGCATGAGAGTAGGGATTCAGCTACTTGAGTCATTACCTGCTGCTTTTCATGGTCTACATTTTCAGGAAGCTGGAATCTTGAGCTGGATCCAGGAATTGAATTCTGTCACTCTACAAGAGAAATGGACATTTTGACTGAGTCTTAACAATTAGGTCCAACATCTGCCCCATACACTTATCTTTTAATTCCATTTTCTATGAACTTTTTGAAATATCTTTGTATATGTAAATTAACGAAAACAAGAAGGAAACAGTTTTCTCTTCCATTACTTCTAACATTAGTTGTAGGGAAAGCTTATCTGAATGATTTTGAATAGATTTTATTATAAATATGTAATAACAGAAATAAATGGGTATAGAATGGGAAATCATGATTGATGAAATAATTAACTTACAAACATCAGAAAATTACCAGCTGTATTCACCAATAAATGCATAAAATTTTATAATTGATAATCATTATATAAAGGTTCTTTTTGCAAATACAGTGAAGCTAATATGATGTCAACTCTCTAGTTTGATATACAGCATATTATAATTTTAAAAGCAATGTTATTATAAAAAATTCATTTCCTGTAATAGTCAAATAAATTTTCAAAGAAAAACAAATATGCATTAAAATATTTCCACAGGGCCTTCCTCTTTTAATGAAAGTACTAAGTACAACAACAAGAAAGGTTTGCTAATTAAAAGCCATTTTTAAGCTTTCAATTTCATTGTTTTCTCTATTTCAATCAGTAGAAAAAGGCAAATAATCAAGCAATATTTCTAAGAGGGAGGAACTTAAAAAAGATAGCAGATTTAAGAAATGCTGCTGTCAATTTGATTCTGAATTAGTTATTTTTGTCTTTGTTTTCAAAAGGAATTTGAATTGGACAAGTATAACTGTATAATTTATCATGAAGTTTTAAACTGCTAGTTTATTGGATTTTTGTATTTAATCAAAGCAGGGATAGCTTAGATTGAAACATGGTAACTAAACATTCTGGAAAGAGTATGAGATGAAAAACGTCTTGAGGCTTCATAACAGATTTTTGAGACATCTTCAAATTTCAGTGGCTCCTGATATTTCATCTTTTCTCCTTCTCCTTGTCCTCTCCTCCTCCTCCTCCTCCTTCTTATTGTTATAGTTTAGAATTCTGTTTCCTCTCAATGGAAGCCATTCTGAATCTACAGAGTATGATTCCAAAAATATAAAGTTACTTATCAACTGGACTAAGTTCTCTTACTGATTTGTTACTACTTAATTTAACTCATTGTTTACAACATTATAGGGTGTTTAGTGATTGGAAAAATTATTAAAAAGATTGTAGATAAAGTTTACTCCGTCTATTTCTCATTTTAGGGCAAGCTAGGTGGAAAATATATGTAACATTACCTTGCAAATGGATAAGTGAAAAATAGTAACCAGTCTTTTAAATTTATTTTATTTATTTATTTCTCTAGCTTTTTTAGAATTAATAAATGCATTCATAGATCAGGGTTCAATAAGGAAAATAAAATCCAACCTCTGTATTTTAAGATAATGATTTTAAACAGTATTAGAGAATTGAGAGTCCATAACAGCTAATGGAGCAAGGCTCAGGAAAGCTACTAGTAAACTTCAGGTGGTCAGGTAAGTACAGGGTCTCAAATGCCTGCATCAGCAAACTAGCTGTTTTGCAGGAAGACACCTTGAACCCACTGGACCAACACTCTGCTTTGCTCTAAACACACCAGCTTCTGCCTTAGGAGCAATGATAGGGTTTGCTTCTCTTCTGCCAAATCACCCAGCAGCAACTCAGTATGAGTTTAACCCAGCTATTAAGAATTCTGGGAATTGAAGTTCTTGTATTCCCATCCACCACCATCCCCTTCTCACACTAGAAGGTAGAATTAATTAAAGACAATGGTGTTATAATAAGAGCAGAATATAGGGCCACAAACATTAAATTGTAAATTAATGATAGTGGGTTTTAGCACACATCAGGAGATAGAGAAGGATTTATGGAGACTTACTCCCATAAAATTACACTGTTTGAAGAGATAAGGAACAAGGCTAAATTTTCTTAACAGTGAATCTATCTTCAACAAGTTTGTTTGTTTAATGTATTACATTGTTTTCCCTGGTGATCACATGGCTTACTGGAAACAGTAATGCTGCTGTTGCTAGAATAGTGATGAGTATGGTACTGGACATCACTAGACTGAAAAAGACACATGCGATCATAAAAGTGGGGCCCTTCTCTAATATAATGGGTGTCATTGTGAAAAGAGAAAGAGATAACAGTGATATCTCTCACTCCATGCACACACACAGCCATAGGAGGGATACAGCAACTAGTGGCTATCTACAAGACATTAAGAAAGATCTTACCAGAAACCAGTCCTGATGGCACCTCAGTTCAAACTTTCATTCTCCAAATTTGTGGGAAAAAATGATGTATGCTGTATAAGCCACCCAATCTAATATTTTGTTATGGAAGTCCAAATAGATTTCCACATTCCTTTCATAGAAGCTGATTCCTGATAAATACTCTGTCCCCAAGCACTCAGGACCTGCATCTGGAGAACCAGAGACTGGTATACTTTCACTGACTCCTGAATAGCATCATCAGGCTAGGCTACGGGCTCTGTAGTTTCCTTTAGGACCTTTTATAAGCTAACCATGATCATTACCATTAGTTGACTTGTCTCAGATGGAATGAAGACTATTTGATGTCAGGAAACTTGTCTTATTCATAAGTATATCTCAAGAATCTAGCACAGGGCTGGCGCCGCGGCTCACTAGGCTAATCCTCCGCCTTGCGACGCCAGCACACGGGGTTCTAGTCCCAGTCGGGGCGCCGGATTCTGTCCCGGTTGCCCCTCTTCCAGGCCAGCTCTCTGCTGTGGCCAGGGAGTGCAGTGGAGGATGGCCCAAGTGCTTGGGTCCTGCACCCCATGGGAGACCAGGATAAGTACCTGGCTCCTGCCATCGGATCAGTGCGGTGCGCCGGCCACAGCGTGCCGGCCGCGCCGGCCATTTAAGGGTGAACCAACGGCAAAGGAAGACCTTTCTCTCTGTCTCTCTCTCTCACTGTCCACTCTGCCTGTCCAAAAAAAATATATATATAGCACAGTGATAGGCATATAATGATTATAATCAGTATTTCTTGAATGATTAACATCTCATCATCATGCTGTTTGTTTTCAATAGAACATACAGTTTACACTTACCTCTGAACTTTTCAACATTGAAACCTGAGTTTTGCTGGGCCCTTACTGTTAGACCTCAGCTGTGTTCTATTCAATGGTATCTATATACACTTGGACTCAGGGTTACTCCAGATTTCTGTGCTACATGATCCAACTTTTATGACTGGCTGTCTTAGTCTTGCTTTGGTTTTCTAATTCCTTATATTCTATCTTATTATCCATGTCTCATTGCTGCACCTACCATCTTAAGCCAAAGGAATTTTCTTCTAATGTGGAACAAAAGATCCTATCAATGTTTGCCAAGAGAAATTTCAATTTCAGATTGCTCCAAAATACACTCACTAAATAGGGATAAGCATAACTTAGTCTTCAGGTTTGGGTGGAGCTGTGAATTCCTGGGTTATGGCTATAGTCTGTCAGGAAAGTCATCAGATAAAAGAAGAGCCAGGTAGAAGATTGATAATGTTCGTGAGGAAAAATAGATTGATTGTGTTTTCCTAATCTGTCCTCTTAATAAGCGAAACAGAACACTTCATGTCATTTGTCTCTTTGCCATGTGTTCCTAGAGAGTTGGGCAGGTGTATCTGCTAACTAATATTTAAAGGAAATGCTTGGGCATGTTTAAACAACTTTAATCCCTTGGCTGACCACAGGTCCATAAAACAGGATTAATTTTTCCCTGATTAATTTGTTGCCTCTGCAAATAAACATGTAGGTTTTTCTCAAGCTCCAATGGAAGTAAGTTTTGTATTAATTTTAACATGTGGGACAACATGCAGTGTTTTATTTTTCTCTGTTGTGTGGTTGTGTGTGTTTCCACCTTGAGTGGAAAAAATAAAATCAACAAGATGCTGACATTTATATTTATTGTTTCTTTATCTTGCAAACTATATAAAAGTAAGAGCCACAGGCTCTTCCCGTATCCCTCAGCTACCTGCAGCCCTTCGCTTTTGTTAAACAATTGACCTTTCAGTGAGGAAGAGGAGAGCGGCAGGCCACTGATCTCAGTGTAGCCCATGATCCTGCTGCATCTTCAGGGTCATTTGAAGTTCCATTAGGTTGCTTGGTTATTTTATATATTCCAAGAGGTGATGTGGTTTACTCTTGGGGTTTCATTTCTTTCCAAAATAAATAATATTGCCTCTAAGATTTTCTTAAGGGGAAAAATAAAAAGATTAGGATAATAAGTATTTTACTTAAGGATTTCTCCTCCTTGATTTTTGTTGCAGAAACAGTACTCTCCTTACCCCTAAGATACTGCTGTATAAAAAAGCAATTTGAACTGAGAGAGAGTGAGCAGTAAGAAAAGGAAATAAATGAGTGGAGGGAAGAGGAAAGGAAAACTGGAAAAACCAACCGCAAATTCATCTTAAGAACTCACTGCTACCTCTTTACTAAACACTGAGCATATCTTGATTTTGCCTTGATGTCCAACTTTCAGATCCTTAACTTGATCAACTATTTACTTTTGTTCTTAAAACCAAAAAATCAGACTATCATTAAAGAATAATATTCATGTAAAAACTTGTAGAGGCCTACAGCCTATGTGAAAATTTACTAAGCATACTAGCTTTGCCTAAATTTATGTGACTGTCCATTATGGCTAAGATATTAAACAGATTTGTCAATGAAGAAATGAACTATGCTTGTGTGAGTTTCTCTGGTTAGCAAATGTCCACTTGTCTCAGTCATCAGATTTCACTTAAAGTCAAAACTTCTGCAAATAAACTTAGCAACATAAAGAAGGTATGCCATGTTTCAATGTCAAATATAACAATTAATATCACTGATTGGATTTTATTAGTATGCTAAATAGTTTATTACATAATTGGATTTTGGGTGGGAGACAGGGAGCTGACTAGGGAACAAGCCTCACGAATCCTGATTCCTCCAGTATTTTATAACGATAAAAAAAATCTCAAGCCTTCTTAGAACTAAATCTTTACTAATTAGTTTTTGCCACTTAAGGAAAACTTTGCTTGTGAAGGTTCTTAGCAGTGTGTGACAGCCATTCTTGCTAACTGGGCTCACTAGAAGGATGGAGGTTTTTCACCATGTTATCTAGCTTTTGACTTCGGAGTCTCCGTTAATATATTACAATCAAAACCAAGACAAACAACACCAAAATCCCAGCGTGTTAGTCAGCTTGTCATTACTTTAAATAAAATACCTACGCTTATGGTTTTGAGATTCACAGTCTGAGATAGGGCGGTCCTGTTGATTCAGGCATCTCGGGAGCTCAGAATGATGGTGACTCTGAAAGCGGAGAGAGGAAAGTCTAGCCAAACTTGGCTTAAATACGTCCTGTGTGAATGATTTCCTGAGGCCAAACCCCTGATGACCTGAAGCCCTCCAAATAGGCCCACCTCCCAGATCCCTAATTAGTTCACCAATTAACATGAATCATTCACAGTTAACAGAAAATTTGAGGGTTTAAATATCTGCATACTTTTGGACAGCCAAACCCTAACATCCAGCCACAACTTGCTTGTTGATGCTTTAGCTGCTGCTCTGCCAGGGCCTATTCACAGTATCTGAGATGGCTCCAGGACTTTTTTTTTCTTTTTTATCAAAAACACACTTAATAAATTTCAAAATTACCTACAAACTCATGTCTATGTGATCCATATTTTATTTTATTTTTTTTTCTTTTTCATTTGTATTTTTTTTTTTTATTTTTTTTTTATCTTTTATTTAATGAATATAAATTTCCAAAGTACGACTCATGGGTTAAAATGGCTTCCCCCCCCCATACCATCCCTCCCACCCACAACCCTCCCCTTTCCCACTCCCTCTCCCCTTCCATTCACATCAAGATTCATTTTCGATTATCTTAATATACAGAAGATCAGCTTAGTATACCTTAAGTAAGGATTTCAACAGTTTGCTCCCACACAGAAACATAAAGTGAAAAATAATAGATGATTTTTTTTAAATGATGATGAAATCAGATCAGACCTATTGTCATGTTTAATCCCAGTGAGAGTCAAGTTGGGAATTGATAATTTCTTTTTTTTTTTTTTTTTTTTTACAGAAGATCAGTTTAGTGTATATTAAGTAAAGATTTCAATCGTTTGCACCCCCATAGAAACACAAAGTGAAATATACTGTTTGAGTACTCGTTATAGCATTAAGCCTCAGTGTACAGCACATTAAGGACAGAGATCCTACATGAGGAGTAAGTGCACAGTGACTCCTGTTGTTGACTTTACAAATTGACACTCCTGTTTATGGCATCAGTAATCTCCCTATGCACCAGTCATGAGTTTCCAAGGCTATGGAAGCCCCTTGAGTTCTCCGACTCTTATCTTGTTTAGACACGGTCATAGTCAAAGTGGAGGTTCTCTCCTCCCTTCAGAGAAAGGCACCTCCCTCTTTGAAGACCTGTTCTTTCCACTGGGAACTCACTCACAGAGATCTTTTTGCCAGAGTGTCTTGGCTTTCCATGCCTGAAATACTCTCATGGGCTTTTCAGCCATATGTGATCCATATTTTAAAAGCAGACATGTCTCACCTTTGTGCCACTCCGGAGAATTTCACTCCCTTAATGTGCATGAGGGACTTCAAAATGTTCATGGAAAAATTTAATCAAATTAGCTAAGTGAAAAAATCATATATGAATTTTAAAATTATCTCACTTATATGCATGCTTTTCTGAGGCCCCGGAGGAATAACAATACCTTTCCAGATGTACAGATGCAACAAAGCCTGTCCAATACGGGACTTATGTGACATGATCTTCCACTCCAGGGTAATTTTTTACCATAGATAAACATTAACACCTCTTCATAAGATCAAACCAAATTATATAGCATTGTCATTGGTACCTATGATTAATTTATAAACAGAAATGGAAGTTATTCTTACCAAATAATTGATGGGTTGCAAATCCTACTTCTTTTACCATTCACATTTAGCTGAAGAATAAGACTAATTTCTGTATTTATTTTTTATTTATTTAAAAATGTTTCTAAATCCAATTATTTGACTTAGAATGCAGAAATTGAGTTAAATCATTGCAACTGACCCAGGCAAAGCTTTCAAAGAGAAATATAAAGCCAAATAACACATGAAATGTAAAAAAGATGTTTTTGTGGGATCTAAACTGGATTTGGAACTCTAGAAAATCAGTATCTATAATACATATGAGGGTAAATTCTCTGTGTCAATTTAATGAAGCCACAGTACCAGATATTGAGTCAAATACCAGTTTGTATATGTCGATGAAGGTGTTTTTCAGATGATATTAAGATTTAAATAACATACTTCCTTTGAATTACAATAGTTATGTCCTGATAAATCTATGGTAAATAGAAAATATCATAAGCCAAAATGCATTTAATAGACTTAACCTACCAAACATCATAGCTTAGTAATACAGCAACTACAGAGTAGGGATTGCTTCCCCACTGTGATATCATGGCTTACTGGAAGCTACAGCTCACTGCCACTGTCTAGCAAGAGTTTTACATTTCATATGGCTAGCCCATGAAAAGATCAAAATTCAAAATTCAAAGTGCAGCTTTTACTGAATACATATCAGTTTTGCAAAATCATTATCAAAAATCAAAAATCATGACATTGTAAACTGGAGATTATCTGCTGTCTGAAAAGCAGACCCTCCATACTATGCATAAGCCGTATCTTCTCTCAGCACTAGATCTTAAGAAAGATTGGGATTCCCTCAAAAGTCAAGGGGGTTCTGCTTCCAGACTATAATCAGACTCAGACTAAAACAACAAAATCAACTTCCCTAGGTCTTCAATCTGTTGGTCTTCTCTACAGAACTGAGCTTGCCAGTCAACCAGTCACATGAGTCACTTCTTTCAATCTCTCTCTCTCTCTCTCTCTCTCTCTCTCTCTCTTTCTCTCTCTCATTATTGTTTTCTGTATAGTCCTGTGTAATTCACTAATAAGGTATGATCACTGCATTCAAGAAACTCACAATCTAGTGGAAGGCAAACCACATGCAAACATACATGTGTACACATATGCTTTCTTACGATACCAGCGATTCATGTGGTACAGATACCTAAGTATCATGCAAACTGCTACCATGACAACCCTGACTCTGAGAGTATCTTTTCTTGTGTTGAATTGGACAGTGCTTGTGGGTGATTGATAGTACAACTGCTCATGTAAAATTTATTTGTGAGAAAGTGGAAGAAAGATCGTCAAAGAATGTACTACACAGACAGTGCATTTTATGACAAGTATGATATATCCATTCCTCAGGGACAATACCAGTAAAAGGGATGGCAAGAACTACAGTTGAAAAAAAAAATTAGAAAAAGAAGTGCAACTTAAAAAATTATTTTTAAAAAGATGAAGTTTGCTGGAGCTTCCAAGATGGCAGAGTAGGGAAGATAGTTTTAAAAGTGAAGAGAGTGCAATCTCAGGGAAGAATTAGGGAGAAATGGCATAGGAAACTCTATGCAAATTAGAGGGACACAGTGGACCTACATGGAGGATATGGACACCACAACTCAGGACCCCAGCAACCGAGAGCCTAAACACCATCATTGAAGAGTGACATGAGAGCAGAATGCAGCTTCCTAAGCTGCTGGCAATAAAGCTGTAGGAAGGGCCCAGGGGGAATCTGGCTTGGAGCCCCATGGGGGATATTGTACCTGTCAAACTAGAGGAGACAAAAAAAAGGAAGAACATGTTTCCCTTTCATATGCTCATTATACCAGATATGGAATTCAAAAAATTGATCAAGGGATTACTTAGAAGTAATGAGAAGCAAATGCATGAACTATTGCAATCCGTACATGACATGAAAATTTCTCCCACAAAATTGAGATCTTAAAGAAAAATCAAAATGAAATCTTGGAAATGAAGAATTCAATAAGACAAATAAAAAGGCAGTGGAAAGCCTTAATAACAGAATTGGTGAAGCAGAAGAAAGAATATCTGACTCAGAAGACAAAGCAAAGGAAATTATATAGTCAGACCAAAATCAAGAAGAAATCAGAGAATTAAAAAACACTGTTGGGAATCTACAGGACAATATTGAGCAGCCCAACAAAAAGGCTCTAAGAGTTCCTGAAGGCATGGAAAGAGAGAAAGGATTAGATGGTCTTTTTAGTGCAATAATAACAGAAAATTTCCTTAATTTAGAGGGAGAAAGGAACATCCAAGTACAGGAAGCACATAGAACTCCTAATAGACATGACCAGAAAAGATCTTTACCATGATACACTGCAAACTCTCCCCAATAAAACATCAGAGGATCTCCAATCAGACTCACAATGGACTTCTCATCAGAAACCCTACAGGCTAGGAGAGAATGGCGAGATATAGTCCAAGTCTTAGAAAAGAACTGGCTGGCGCTGTGGCTCATTTGGTTAATCCTCTGCCTGTGGCACCGCATCCCATATGGGCACCAGCTTCTAGTCCCAGTTGCTCCTCTTCCAGTCCAGCTCTCTGCTGTGGCCTGGGAGGGCAGAGGAGGGTGGCCCAAGTGCTTGGGCCCCTTCACCCACATGGGAGACCAGGAAGGGGCTCCTGGTTTCAGATCAGCACAGTGCCAGCCAAAGTGGCCATTTGAGGAGTGAACCAATGGAAGGAAGACCTCTCTATATATATATATCTCTCTGTCTATAACTCTACCTGTCAAATAAAAAAGAGAGAGAGAGAGAGATAAGAACTGTCAACCCAGAATACTATACCCTGAAGAGTTCTCATTTAAGAACAAAGGTGAAATAAATACATTCCATAACAAAAAGAAATTGAAAGAATTTGTCACTGCCCATCCAGCCCTACAAAAGATTCTTAAGGATGCGTTGCACACAGAAACATATAAACATGGTCATCACTACGAAAGAAGGTAAATGAAGAAGTCTCCCAGTAAATGTTCAAAGGAAATTCAGAGTTAATATCTTTGGGAAAATGGCAGGGCAATGTGATTACTTATCAATAGTCACCTTGAATGTAAATGGTCTCAACTCTCAAGTTAAAAGATACAGACTGGCTGAATGGATTAAAAAATAAAGCCCATCTATTTACGGCCTACAAGAAAAACATATCATCAAGGACAGTCTCTTCAAGAAATGGCGCTGGGAAAACTTGATTTCCACATGCAGAAGTGTGAAGCAAGAACCGTATCTTACACCTTATACAAAAATCCTTTAAAACTGGGTTAAAGATCTAAATCTATGACTCGACACATCAGATTATTAGTGAACATTTTGGAAACTCTGGAAGATGTTGGGACAGGCAAAGAGTTATTAGAAAAGATCCCAGAGGCACAAGCAGTCAAAGCCAAAATTTCTTTTAATAAATATTTATTTATTTATTTGATGATCAGAGTTACACAGAGAGAGAGAAGAGGCAGAGAGAGAGAGAGAGAGAGAGAGGTCTTCCATCTGCTGGCTCACACCCAATTGGTACAACAGCTGGAGCTATGCCAATCCAAAGCCAGGAGCCAGGAGCTCCTTCTGGGTCTCCCACGTGGATGCAGGGGCCCAAGAGCTTGGGCCATCTTCTACTGCTTTCCAAGGCCATAGCAGATCTGGATCAGAAGTGGAGCTGCCAGGACATTAACTGGCACCCATTTGGGATGCTGGCACTGCAGGCTGCAACTTTACCCACTATGCCACAGCACCAGCCCCAATGCTAAAATTAATAGGATTACATCAAATTGAGAAGTTTCTGTACTCAAAAGAAACACTCAGGAAAGTGAAGAGGCAACTGACAGAGTGGGAGAAATTGGTTGCAAACAATGCAACTGATTAAGGATTAATAACCAGAAAATACAAAGAGATCAAGAAACTCCAAAACAACAAAACAAACAACCCAGTTAAGAAATGGGCAAAGGACATTGGCAGACATTTTTCAAAAGAGGAAATCCAAATGGCCAACACACACATGAAAAAATATGTAGGATCACTAGCCATCAGGGAAATGCAAATCAAAACCACTATGAGGTTTCACCTCACCCCAGTAGAATGGTTTTCATACAGAAATCAACAAACAACAAATGCTTGTGAAGATATGGGGGAAAAGGTACCTACCCACTGTTGGTGTGTGTGTAAATTGGTAAAGCCACTATGGAAGACAGTATGGAGATACCTCAAAAATCTGAATATAGACCTACCATATGACCCAGCCATCCCATTCCTGGAAATTTACCCAAGGAAAATGATATCAGCAAACAAAAGAATTACCTGTTGTCACTCCCCCTCTTCGTGGAGGAACGACACAGGACCCTGCGTTGTTCTTTTGTCTGCTCGGCCCTTCCCAGGTTTGCTGCTGGTTCTTCCCGGGTTGGCTACCGACCCTTCCACCTCCGTGGAAGGGCGGTTCCCCCTGCCACTTTCCCCACTTCCGCGGGGGAGCGGCACACCACCGGCCGGCTCTCTCGGGGGCTGCACAGGTGTTCCTCTTAGATATTCCTTCAGATAGATGTTCCTTGTGCATGGTGTCTCTCTCCTCCTTTATAGTCCTCTTCCACCAATCCCAACTCTGCTACCCACACACCGAGTACGCTGCTCTCCTGCAATCAGGAGCAGGTCCTGCTGTTTATTGGTTGAACTGGAGGCAGCTGTGTAGAAGCTGTTTCCTCCTCTCCCAGTGCCATATTGTGGGAGAGCAGATGTATAGAATAAGTCTTAATTCCAGTAACTTAGTCTAGTCCGAGTTGCTCCCCACACCTGTACCCCTATGTTTATTGCAGCTCAATTCACAATAGCTAAGACATTTAATCAACCCAAATGCCCATCAGCTGAACACTGCATAAAGAATTTATGAGGTATGTGCACTATGGAATACTACACAGTAGTAAAAATTAAATCTGGTCATTTACAACAAAATTTATGAATCTAGAAAGCATCGTACTTAGTGAAATAAGCCAGTCCCAAAGGGACAAGTACCATATATTCTCCCTGATCTGTAAGAACTAACAGGATTCCTAAAACAAAGTCTGTAGAAGTGAAATTGACACTTTAAGAAAGGATTCCTTGAGCTGCCCTTGTCTTAACTGTCCAGGGGCTGTTTCGTTTGGTTTTGTATTGTTTTATAATTTTTTTCTTCATATTCTTTGTTGAACTCTTTACTTCACATACAGTTAATCATAGGTGTTCAAAGTCAATTAAGGATGGAGCTCAGTAAAAAGTAAGAATGAGAATAAGAGAGGTAGAAGGAAGTTTGTAACTGTAAAGCTGTATAGTTCTGCATACATTCCTATCGACTTACTTCTAAGGGTGTAATTTAAAAACTTGTCATGGGACCCCAAATCCCATTAAGCTGAGTGGTAAAAATGCGATCTTAAGTGATAAAGTGTTCATATTAAGTGTTAATGTGAACATATAGATAGGATTACGTGTTAAAGAGATCATATAAATAGGATCATGTGTCGGGTAATAATAATAGATAGAATTCAAAAGGAGAGAATGTTCCAACATGGAAAGCAGTCAACACAGAAGACTGATAGAATGACAATCCCTTTAAGTAACACTCTGACCTCGGAATCAGTCTTTAAGGCTTCCTGCTCTGGCTGAAAAGCCCATGATAGCATTTCAGGCATGGAAATCCAAGACACTGTGGCAAAAAATGTTCTGCATGAAGGTTCTCTGTGAGTGAGACCCCAGCAGAAATAAGTGGCCATCAATGAAGAATGTACTGATCTCTAAAGGGGGGAGAGATCTTCTGCTTTGTTTATGGCCTTGTCTAAATACTGATGGAGTTTGTGGGTTCAAAAGGCTTCCATAGCATAGGCAGCTCACGTCAAGAGCCTTGGGTGGATACTGACATCATACATGAGTGTTAATTTTTAAATTAACAACAGGAGTCACTGTGCACTAACTCTCTGTGCAGGACCTCTGTCCTCAGTGAGTTGTATTATGAGAGTTAATTGTAAAACTAGTTCTTAAATAGTTTTTCTGTTTGTGTGCATGTGTTTGGAAATTGTTGAAATCTTTACTTAGTAAAGAGTTGGTCTTCTGTGTACAAAGTTAATTAAAAATGAATCTTAATGGAGAATGGGACTGGGAAGAGGAGTGGGTAGAGGAGGAAGGGTGGGAGTGTGGGTGGGGGGTGGGTATGGTGGGAAGAATAACTATATTCGTAAAGTCATACTACAAAATTTGTATTTCGGGCTGGCGCCACAGCTCACTAGGCTAATCCTCCACCTTGCGGCATCGGCACACCGGGTTCTAGTCCCGGTTGGGGTGCCGGATTCTGTCCCAGTTGCCCCTCTTCCAGGCCAGCTCTCTGCTATGGCCCAGGAGTGCAATGGAGGATGGCCCAAGTCCTTGGGCCCTGCACCCCATGGGAGACCAGGATAAGCACCTGGCTCCTGCCATCAGATCAGCGTGGTGCGCTGGCCACAGCACGCCAGCCGTGGCAGCCATTGGAGGGTGAATCAACGGCAAAGGAAGACCTTTCTCTCTGTCTCTCTGTCTCACTGTCCACTCTGCCTGTCAAAAAAAAAAAAAAGAAAAAAGAAAAGAAAAGAAAAGAAAAGAAAAGAAAAGAAAAGAAAAGAAATTCTTATTTCTTAAAAGGTAAATAAATACATTTTTTAAAAAGATGACATTTAAGAGAAGCAAAAATAACTGCCATATTATGATAATATGTATACTTTTATAGAGGTTAAGGCAAAGCTTCTGAGAAAGAGCTGGGATCACAACAGTGTTCTACCAATGAAACCAGATGCATTTTGGCAAGACTAGTATTCTATTTTGCAGATTTTGCATAAATCCACATAGTTGCAATAAAAGATGACTGTGAATTTCCTAGTGTGTCTTTTTTTTTAAAGATTTATTTATTTGAAAGTCAGAGTTACAGAGAGAGAGAAAGAGAGAGAAGAGAGAAAGAGAGAGAAAGAGAGAGAGGATATTCCATCCTTTGGTACACATCCCAAACGACTTCAATGGTTTGGGCTGAGCTGGGCCAAAGTCAGGAGCCAGGAGCTATATTGGGTCTCCCCTGAGTGTAGGACCCAAGCACATGGACTACCTTTAGCTGCTTTCCCAGCCACATTACGAGGGATTTGTATAGGAAGTGGAGCAGGCAGGAATTGAACCGATGCTGCTGTGAGATGCTGGCAATGCAGGCTGTGTCTTAACTCTACATCACAATGCCAGCTCCTTCTCTTCATATCTTGCAGCTTATGGATTGCATTTCCTATCTTAATTTCCCAAGAGTTTGAAAAGATTGCTAACAGAAAAGAAACAGGCTTCCCTTAACCTCTGCCCTGAAGTCTGGGAGTCTGAGAGTGTAAGTTGTTGCTCTGTGCTGAATGATATGACAGAATAAGGGGAAAATTTTGTAACAAGACAGGTTGGCACTGTATCAATAGAGGATAAGATTATTTTCTAAATTGGTGATATAAAAATTTGTCAGATTTTCACTTTGAAGTTCTTTTCCAAAGACAGAATTGGCTTACTTTAGGTGAGTTACCTGAAATTGATTTGAATCCTTTCTCCTCTGAGAAGATTGGTTTGTTTCTGTATCAGGTGTTCAGCATTTGTTTAAAAATAATTTCTGCTGATTGGTAATTTCTAACTCTAGACTTTGAACAAGATGAACTAATATATTGACGGAAACACTGAATTAGACATTTGCTTGCTAGTTTTTAATTGGTTTGTTGTATGATCTTGAGTCATTTACATATTCTCAGATATGGAAATTGAAATAGAAGTCAATAGTTGTCCTTGAAATAGTGGATTAATCATGGAGCATCTGCATGCTTTCCTTGTTGTAGTGCTCATGAGAAATACAGTGTCTATGTTAAGAAAAATGTGGGTATCAAAATTTTATTCTCAAAACATGTTGATATGCAAGTGATAAAAATAATAATAAATTTGTTATTGATAATTGTTATTCTGGCAATAGGAATTGAGGAATCAAAATCTGAGGAGTCAAAAATAGCCATACTGTCAATCCCTGAGAAATAAAATAAAGTTTCAACCCATCTTGATAATAACAATGCAATATTTCTTAAAAATAAGTATGTGCCTTAATTTTCTTTAAATGTTGAGTTTATCAGAAAAATAACAGAAATGTGTAATTTTCATCTAAATTTGAGACTAAAGGGATAGTAACCACTATCCTATGAAGAACACAGAAAAGTTGTAATAAATAATAAATGATTTATAAATAATGGTAAATATTTTCAATTTAGCATATTACATTATCTCAAATAACTTTGTTATAAGATGCATATTTTCAGACTTCTTGATCTCACTCTATGAGTTCAAGCCAGTATAGAAACAACTGATATTAATAAAGAAATAATATAAAAGCAACTTCATAAAAAGAAACATTGTTTTTAACCTATGACACCTATCTAAATAAGAGAGAAATAAATTAATCTAGGTTGGAGAATAACATATGGATGTGCATATTATCAAATAAGGGCTTCTTTTGACTACCTTTCTTCATCTCCCCCTTTTGATTCCTCAACTGAGAATAATTTAACAAGGTAATGTTCTACTTTATCATTTGAATTTACTATTTTATTTATTTGAAAGGCAGGGAACAGAAATTAGAAAGGAAATATTTCTCATCACTGCTTCAATCCCTAAATACCTACAATAGCCAGGGCTGGGGAAAGCAAAAGCCAGAAACCACAGACTCCATCTCTGTGTCTCCCACATGGGTGGCAGGGATCAAACTCCCTGCGGCATCATCTGCTGCCTCTAAGGGTATAGAATAGCACAAAGCTGGAGCAGAAGCAGGGCTCAAACTTGAAGTCGTGCACTCTGATATGGGCAGGCATCTGGAGTGGCATATTAACCACTGTGATAAAGCCCACCCTCCAGAATACTTCACTTTAACTCATACAAAGTACTATTTATTGTTGGAGTCTCAAGCCCAATGCTAGCCCCTGACCAGCAGGGGCAGTGCAAGCACCTCGCCCCCCAACAAGGTGAACGGGAAAGGTAAGGTCGACGGGTGATGAACACACCACAAGCACCCGTGAGTTCTGTCGAAGCAGGAACCGCTTTATTGAAGAAGTGTGCAGGCTCATAAAGCTTATGAAAGACATGCACAGTAGGGGAGCCAATCAGCGAAAAGGTCATGCAGGTGTGGGTGGAGCACACACAGGGGCATCTAAGCAAAGTATAGGGATCATGCACTGTCCACGTGTCCGGAACTAAAGAGGCCCTATCCCCACAGGTGGTCTGATCTTACGTAGCTTAACCGCAGCAGCTGCAGACACGCCCCTGGAACATCTGCCAGGCGCCATATTGTAATGGAGATTTTAGGCAATGCCCAACAATTTATTTTTCCTAGTATTCCTAGAAGTGGTCTCACTTGCATGGTGCTATTAACTGAAATGTCTGTGCCTTTCCGAAATTCCTATTCCTATGTTGAAGCCTACTCTTCCCTGCTGTAGTATTTGGAGATGGAATTGTTGAGAGGTTAATTTGGTTTAGATAGGTCATGAAGGTATTAGCACCTTACCAGGAGATGAAGGGACAAGAGTTCTCTCTCTGTGGCATGCAAGAGTACAGCAAGAAGATGGCTGTCTGGGAACTAGAAAGAGGATGCTGGCACCTCCACCTCAGATTCCTAACCTTCAAAACTGAGCTAAGTAAACGCTTGTTATCTAAATCACCCAGTCTGTGATATTCTGTTGTAGAGACCTTAACTGGTTCAAGTTCTTACTCCTCTGCTTCTGATGCACCTTTTGCTAATGTGCCTGCTAGAGTCAGATTCTGGCTTAAGTGCTTAGGTTCCTGCCTTGGAATACTCAAATGGAGTCCCTGGCTCTCGATTTCAGGTTGGCCCATCCCTGGCTGTTGTGGCCATCCAAGGAGTGAACAAGAAGATAGAAGATCTCTGTGTTTCTCTCTCTTTGTGTGTCACTCCACCTTTCAATTAAATAAAATAATTTAAAAACTTAAAAAATTAAATCCATTTTAAATAATTTACAAGGAAAAAGAATGATGCTGCAGTGAATAAATGTTGAAATAAAATAGGCAAGATGGACCACTTAATAGTAGATAAAAGTAGGTTACAATTTTGAAACTTCACTTTCTTGATTATAAATTGGGAATGTTCTCCTCAGAAACTTGTAATAAAACCAAAGCATAACAATTCATCTTTTGTTAACAACAAATAAATAAGTAAAAATGTGAATTATATAATTTTATATGAAAAATTGTTTTGACTTTCATTGCTATACATTGATTTATTGATGTGCATTGGTTTTAAAGATTTATTTTTTATATAGTTATTTGGAAGTTAGAGTTACACAGAGATATGAGAAGACAGAGAGAGAGAGCGAGAGAGGAAGAGAAAGAGAGAGAGAGGAAGAGAAAGAGATCTTCCATCTGCTGGTTTACCCTCAGATGGCCTCAACTGCCAGGGCTGGGTCAGGCTGAAGCCAGGAGCCAGGAGCTTATGTCAGATTGCCCATGTGGACGACAGGGGATCGAGTACTTGGGCCATCCTCTGCTGCTTTTCCCAGGCCATTAGCAGGAGCAGCCAGGACATGAACCAGCACCTGTATTGGTGGATTTACACCCAATGCCACAAAGCCAGCCCTAGTGATGTGCATTTCATGATATTTATACATTATGAAAGTAAATATTTAGGGAGAATTTCTCCCTTTATAACATGAATGGCTTTGGAATATTAGGTGATAGATTATAATTTTTACTCTGATTAATTCATTATTGTATTAGAAACTAAACTATATTGTAAATGAATAACTGATTAGTAACAATCTCCCAAGGTGAATGAAATTCAAAAAATCTAGGAAACACAGACACAATTCTGAAAAATTACAGATGGGCAGGCGCCGCTGCTCAATAGGCTAGTCCTCCACCTGAGGCGCTGGCACACCGGGTTCTAGTCCAGGTCAAGGCGCTGGATTCTGTCCCGGTTGCTCCTCTTCCTGTCCAGCTCTCTGCTGTGGCCCGGGAGTGCAGAGACCAGGAGAAGCACCTGGCTCCTGGCTTCGGATCGGCGTGGTGCGCTGGCCACAGCGGCCATTGGGGAGTGAACCAACGGAAAAGGAGGACCTTTCGCTCTGTCTCTCTCTCTCTCTCACTGTCCACTTTGCCTGTCAAAAAAAAATTACAGATGACATAGACTTTCTGTTTCCTACTTCCACTAAGACTTATTTCAAAACACCTTTAGGAAGCTAACATATATGACTTACTTGTGTTACCACAAACTCATATGAATTAAAGAGAGAAAATTGACTAGAATCAAGTAGAAGAGAAGCAGAATGAGTTGAGAAACAATATTAGTCTTACCTACATAATTGGAGATTGAAGAGAAGAGTAGATTGAAGAATACAAAGTTTATAAAATAATGGTTAATAATTTCCAAAATTAATAAAAACCACCTATAGTCAACAATCTCATTAATCATAACATGTAAATATCAAATTATTAAAAATGGTAATAAAAATCTCTTGAATGTAGCCAAGGGGAAAGTGTTTAGCCTAGAAGTTAAAACTGGTTAAGACACCCATGTCCCACATCCAAGTACTTGGATGTGATTCCTGGCTCCATCTCTTGGCTCCAACTTCCTGCTAACGCAGATCTTTTTTAATTTTAATTTTAATTTTTTTTTTTTTTTTTTTTGCCAGGCAGAGTTAGACAGTGAGAGAGAGAGAGACAGAGAGAAAGCTCTTCCTTTTTCCGTTGGTTCACCCCCCAAGTGGCCGCTACGGCCAGCGCATTGTGGCCGGCCCGCTGCACCGATCTGAAGCCAGGAGCCAAATGCTTCCTCCTGGTCTCCCATGCCCGTGCAGGACCCAAGGACTTGGGCCATCCTCCACTGCACTCCCGGGCCATAGCACAGAGCTGGCCTGGAAGAGGGGCAACCGGGACAGAATCCGGCGCCCCGACCGGGACTAGAACCTGGTGTGCTGGTGCCACAAGGCGGAGGATTAGCCTAGTGAGCCGTGGCCTTGGCCCACTAATGCAGATCTTGAAAGGCAGGGCAGTGATGATGGCTGAAATAACTGGGTTCCTATCACTCACCAGGGAGACTTGGATAGAGTTCCTGGCTTCTGACTTCAACCTGGCACAGTCCTGGTTGTTGCCACCATTTGGGGAGTGAACCAGCAGATGGGAGTGAGAAAAGTAGTCAAAAAGATACAACTAAAGAAGAACAAAAATAAGAATGTCAGTAAATTTCCTTCCTAAAAGACATCTAGGTCAGAAAGCAATAAAAAGATAGTGATAAAATGCTGAAAGAAAGCAAAATCTGTTAATCTATACCCAGAAAAATTGCTTTCAATATTTAAGACAAAATATACTAATCACTTCTATGTGTCAATATGGCTAGACTATGGACCCAGTTGTTGGTCCAACATCAATATAGATGTTGCTGTAAAGGTAATTTTTTTGGTACGATTAACATTCAGATCAAAGGGCTGAGTAAACAGATTATCTTCCATAGTAAAGATAGGCCTTCTCCAATTAGTTGAAATCTTTAAGGCTGAAATGTCTCATGAAAAAAAAAGGAATCGTGCTTTTAGATTTCCTTTGGACACAAGAACTCAACATCAACTTTTCTCTGGCCTGCCAGTCTACCTTGTAAATTTTGGACTTGCCAGGTTGAGGAAATCTCTGATTTCTTAAAATAAACCTTGCTCTCTATATAGACATCATATTGGTTTAGCTTTACTGAAGAATCTGAAGACTACACAAAATAAAAATGTTCTAGAATAAACATTGGGAAGATGTATCCACTAAAATTAATGAACTGTAAACTAATTGCAAAAGGACTTCTTCAGAAAGAAGAAAAACAATATCAGATAGAAACTTGGCTCTATACAAAAATATGAGAACCAGAAATCACCAATATGTGGGTAAAATTTCATACAGTCTCCGAACTAAAGTAATTATTGAGGTTTTTTTTAACCCTCTATATGTTATATCTGGGCACTTCTACCATAGCTAAAGAAAAAGAGTAGCAAATACAGATGAACCTGGGGTATTGGTTACTCAAGACAGGTAAAACATCCCAGGATGGAGCTGGCATCACACCAACACATCACACACACAAAAAGGGCCTTTTTGAGGGCACCTCATTTAGGTGCTAGTAATGTTAAAAAAAAAAAAAAACTTCAAAAGACTACACAGAATTTTAATGACTTTTCTATTTCAGTCATCCAGAGTCCATCCTTTAGAAGTGTTGCATGGGAGCCAATGTTGTGACAGCGTAGATGGGGCCACTACCTTCGGTGCTAGCATCCCATGTAGGTGCCAGTTTGAGTCCTGGCCACTCCACTTCTGATCCAGCTCCCTGTTGATGCACCTGGGAGGGCAGTGGAGAATGGTCCAAGTCCTTGGAATCCAGTAGTCACTGGCTACCGACTCCTGGCTTCAGCCTGGTCCAGCCCTGGCTGTTGCAGTCATTTGGGGCATGATCCCAGCAAATGGAAGATTCTCATTCTCATTCTCATTCTCATTCTCATTCTCATTCTCATTCTCATTCTCTCTCTCACTCTCTCTCTCTCCCTCCTTCCCTTCCTCCCTCTCTCTCCATCTCTCTCTCTCTCTCCCTTTCCCTCTCCTTCTCCCTTTTCCTTTCTCTCTCCTTCTCTGTATCTTTACCTTTCAAATACATAAATCTTCAAAAGTTTTACCTAGGATATTCTATACATACTTAGCAAAACTAATACTGACCCATCCAGATGCTACAGCAGATATCTGAGGAAGGTGAGCAGGTAGATACCTCAGGCGATGCCTGAGGTAAATGGAGCTAAAACACTAAACTGGTTATCTGCAGGTCTGTCACTGATGCTGGATCCCATTATCCCCAAAGAGATGGGTCTTCTACTCGGAAAGCCTTTATGATTATTCATATATCCCCATTTCCCAGTCACCAAAGCTGGGAGCTGGATTGGAAGCTCCCAGGATTTGAATTTGAATTTGAATCCCAGGATTCAAACCAGACATTTCCAAATTGGAGTTAGGTGTCCCAAGTTGAGGCTTAACCCACTGCATCACAGTGCTGGCCTTGGTAATATTTTCTTAAATTTTTCCTATGTGTGCTTTAAAATTTATATTAATAATTTGTATTTTAGAGGGAGAGAGAGAGAGAGAGCAAGCTCCTGTCTGCTAGTTCACTCCACAAACTTGCAACAGCCAAATCTGTACCAAGTCCAACCCAGAAACCAGGAACTCCATTCAAGTTTCCCGTGTGGGTGGCAGGGATTCCACAGCTTGAAGCATTGCCTGCTGCCTTTTAGGATGCAGATGAACAGGAAGCTGGAATCAAAAGTGGATCTGGCACTCAAAACCAAATACTCCAGTTTGGGATGCAGACATCATTTTTTCTTTATTTGAAAGGCAGAGTGACAGAGAAAGAGGGAGAGACAGAGAGAGACAGAGAACTTCCATCCACTACTTCACTCCACAAATGGCCACAGTGGCTAGGGCTGAGTCTCCCATGTGGGTGGCAAGGGCCCATACACTTGAGCCATCTTCCCCAGCTAACACTTAAATATATGAGATGACAGCATTGCAGGCAGCAACTTTTTTTTTTTTTTTTAATTTTTTTTCAAATTTTTTTTGACAGGCAGAGTGGACAGTGAGAGAGAGAGACAGAGAGAAAGGTCTTCCTTTTTGCCATTGGTTCACTCTTCAATGGCCGCCATGGCCCCCGCGCACTGTGGCCAGCGCACTGCGCTGATCTGATGGCAGGAGCCAGGTACTTGTCCTGGTCTCCCATGGGGTGCAGGGCCCAAGGACTTGGGCCATCCTCCACTGCATTCCCTGGCCACAGCAGAGGGCTGGCCTGGAAGAGGGGCAACCGGGACAGAATCCGGAGCCCCAACCGGGACTACAACCCGGTGTGCCGGCACCGCAAGGCAGATGATTAGCCTAGTGAGCCGTGGCGCCGGCCGCAGGCAGCAACTTAACCCACTACACCACAAGCTGACCCTGGGATGCAGGCATCTTTTTTTTTTTTTCAAAGATTTATTTTATTTATTTGAAAGTTACAATGAGAGGTAGAGAGAGAGACAGAAAGGTCTTCCATCCGCTGGTTCACTCCCCAGATGGCTGCAATGGCTGGAGCCGCAGCTATCTGAAGCCAGGAGCCAAGAGTTTCTTCTGGGTACCCCACATGAGTGCAGGGGCCCAAGGACTTAGACCATCTTCTACTGCTTTCCCAACCCATAGCAGAGAGCTGGATCGGAAGTGGAGCAGCTGGGTCTCGAACTGGCATCCATATGGGATGCTGGCACCATGGCTTTTCCCACTATGCCACAGTGCCGGGCCTATTTTAATCAATTTTTAAAATTATACTTTGTATTTTTGTAGCTCACATGTAACAATACGATGTTTTTGTGTATTAGACTTTTATAAAGCAATTATTTTCATCGTTTTTTTGTGACAATTTTCACAATCTGTATCATAATAATGATATTAAAAAAACTTCTAAAAAATTGAAGGTTTTTTTTTTTCTTTTTATGTAGGTTTGACACCAGATCTTATTCCAAGGACAAATCTGATCTGAGCAGATGTGAGGTTATTTACAGTCTTTATCTTAATTACTATGAATATTCATAAGTTTCACTGAAAACATTCATGTATTTGATTGTGGGATGCTGCTCCTATTCAGCCAAGAATGTTATGTAATGTAGAATTATGCACCTTGTTTTTCTCAAACTCAATATTTCTGAATTGTGAAACATCTTCGGAACTATGTATATTACTAAAGGATTTGGGGGGCTATTTTTTTTCTTATAGATCTTCATGGACTTCATTTAATATTTTGGGGACACTATGAAGCCAAAAATGTTACTTTGTACTCCTTTTGTTTTGAGGAACAATTTTTCATGAGTGGATACTGCAGTTTAACAAATTATTTTTCACTTATCAAGATGATCATAGAACTTGTCCTTTAAGCTTTTTGTATGTTGATGTATATGAATAGAACTCATTTTGTAAAATAAATAGTTCTCTTAAGTTTCCAACCCCTTATTATCATTACTTACGATATTTTACATTATTCCTCATTCCCAGAGGGACCTGACCTAACTATCTGTTAATCTCCTCATCCCCCCAGAAGAATGGACCCGAACTGGTGCTAGGGATATGAAGGTGATGACGACCACTCTGGCTGCTTCTTCACGCTAGAAGGGGGTATTGTTGAAGGACAGCACTAGTGCATTCCTCTAAGGCTTGAGCTAAGAGTCCCTGGTAGAATGCAGATTTCCTTGGGGTGGGGTGGGGGGGCCGGAGTGACACCTGGAGTTTGATGGCTTCTAGTTTAGTTCAGGATAAATTAAAGCACAAGGCAGTACTGCCTCTCCACATCTACACCATCGTCTTTTGAGAGTTCTAGTGATCCAGGTGGAAGCCTCAAGGTCAGACATTCAGTTTTAGAGCTTTAGATGTAAAAGAATTGTTAGGTTTAAACCATTTGGTCAAAGTAAGTTACACCTGAGCAGTTCAATCAGAGCTGTGGACCAGATCTAATCAGGTAAAGCTAACTGCTTTATGATTCGAATATTTTAAGATATCAAATTCAATAAAGGCAACAAACAATACATGAAACTTCCCTGAGATGCATGAAACTTTGTTACTCGATCAGTTACAAAATACAGAAAAGTCTTAATTGAAAAGGTTAGCATGTGATATCAGCATATAAACTCATAACATAGTACAGTTTCTTTAAGATCTAACTTTTAAATTAATTACCTTCTCATCTCGTCCAAACTAATCTTGCATAGCCTTCGACTTCCACAAGCATTGTACAACACACTTATTACTTTAGCTCCTCTATTAAAAAATTTATCCAAAATTTCTCTTTGTCTTCTGTATGCAAGAATACATTCTCATGCTTATACTCTTTTTACAACTTTATTTCCTACCTACTGGTTCCTTCAATTCACATCCTAAACAATCCTCAACACCTCTAAATAAAGATAAAATGTCTTTTTAAAAGAAAATCCAGAATTTTTACCCATAGTTACTTTAAAGCAGTTTTTGAATTTTGAAAACTTTAAAGCAGTTTTTTTAATCCAGGTAGGAAATAGGTTAATGATTTTTACACTATAATACTTTACCAAAGGGTTACAAACTTTAGGAGTCTCAAGGAAATGATTAACCTAGAAGATAAGACATTTAAGCACAGTACCAGCAACGTTTTGTTAATACATACATAAAAATTGTGAGAATCACATTGTGGACGGCAGATTTAAACTAGTTATGATTATAGTGACTCAACAGCTTACTGCCTTTTAGGAAGTATAACATAGTTTCACAGACCTTTATACTTTTTAGAGCAGTAGCATTCAGTTGGAGAGTTCTAGCTTAACAAGGCATATACTGAGGATTGGAAAACAGTAGAATCTGAAATAGGTGGGCAGAGAAACTCCTATAATTTAGCAACCAAGAAATTGTGAATTCTGTGTCAAAGCAGCCAGAGTGCCCAACCTTGTCAATCTAGGAAAAAACTTAAGAGGGAAATTGGAAAATACGGCCCTGCAGAGAGTCTGATCAGAGGTTAAAAAAAAAAAAAAAAAAAAAAAAAAAAAACAACCAGGTTAAAATGAACCCCATTATGACAAGCTCTTCCTCATGTGTTTTCAAAACTGCTGAAGTAGGGAAAATGAGACATGAGGCATCCCTTAGTCGGGAGAGCCAACTGGGACCAGGTGCTGGGCCTTGGCTGCTGAACAGATGCAATACTCACCCCTCCACTACCCCATACATACATTTCCCAGTGCTAGAGACAAAGGTAAGGTGGTAGTGAACACTCCCTGGGCAGATCAAGCAAATGAAACTCAGGAGGGCCTGAGTAGACTTTGAGAGAGGAAGTTCGTGTAGGCCTCTTTCAAGATACTCCTCATGCATAAGTATCTTTGGCTGAGACTTTGGTGGAGAGAGGGGTTTTGTTTGCACTCAAGAATGAATTTAGATGTACAACAGAGTAGCAGTAAGCAAGACAGCAAGGCATGGGGATTAGGAACACAGCATGGATAGGCACTGTTGCCCCGCTAATGAGGCAGAGATCCTGTGCTAGTCTCCATTCTCCATTTGGCTTTTGAGCTGCTAAAATCGGAGTGTTACAGGGACTATTGCATGGCTTTGAAAGTCCCTGCATCTTGAGGTTTTCTACTATTAGTCTTAGTCCTTTCTGAGTCTCAGTCTTTAATTGATATTGTCTCCAAAGGGGAAAGGAGGACAGGTCTTTTAGACAATCCTATACAGGCTGAGCAGTTATAGCTTGACCAGCTTTTCCTCAGATACTGCAAACATCAGAATTGATGTCTGTCTCTGTCAGAGGGAGGCACAAATTCTCCCTGGTCTTCTAAGAACTGTGGTCTTCATCTGGGCCAGGAGATCTCTACCTACTAAGGTACTTTGATATGATCAAAAAGGAGTGACTAAATATTAGATCATCCCAGACACAGCTCAAAAGTGAGGAGTAATATCTAACTTGGATGGCTCCTGAGACACCTTTTATGGTTGTTGTATGAGAAGAGAGGGGGTCAAAGCTAGATCAAAGAACAGAGAAGGTTGCTCTCCAGTGTCCAGAAGGAAATTTATAGGCTCACCTTCCACTGAGAGAACCACTCAGGGCTCCTGTGTGCTGGTCTGGTGTATCACTGTAGCCTGTAAGGGAAGCTCCAAACTCCTTCAGTCCTCTGTGGGAGATCTATCAGAAATGCCTGACCCCAGAGTTCTTGGCCTTTGGGGGAAGTCAGTTCTCCAGTGATCTCTGCAAATGGAGCCTGGCCTTTTCCTTAATCCTTGGTGAGATGTCCACTGTCTTTGCAGTGAAAGCAATTGGGAGGTCTCCAGGGGTCTTCCTGGAACTGAGACATCACCAGGAGCCCACCTCTCCTCTTATCCTTTCACTCTGCTGTTGTTTCCTCTCCTGATATGTTATAAAAAAAAAAAAAAATGGTTTCTACCGTTAAGAGGTTGTCTAGGGTGCTCTCAGTTCCCACTGCAATTCTCTGGAGCTTCCTCCTAACGTCTGGAAAGACTGAGTTAGGAATCTTTTAAAATTGCTTTTGCTTCTATAGAGTTAGTACCTAATGGAATATATTTCTTTATAGTCTCCCTCAAACATTCTAAGAAAGCAGGGGGGATTTCCTATGGCCCTGGCTGTCAGAGTCTGGTGTCCATTCAAGGATCCTTTGAAAAACACCAAAGTGTGGTCCTGGCCTCAATTTTAAAATTACACCAAGATCTTCTCCCAGTCTCACACTAAGGGCTGATCCCTGGGAAAGGAAATTGAGTTGGGCAGGACCAACATTCCCAGAGCTGAGATGAGACGTATGAAGGGCGAAGCCGCCAATGTGTATGAGGACCACAGAAAGGCAGACAATGGGCACTGGGGTCTGAGGTAGAGTATGGAGGCATTAGGGTATTGGAGCATGGAGCCCATGGCCTTGCTCCAAACTATGCCCAGTCTCAGTAGTGTCGATCCTTGCGCAAACTGCATTTCACAGTCCAGTGCCCAGTTGGGCTTGCTGGGGACTGGGGTCCAGCCTAGGGATTTTCAGAAAATATTGGGTTCTGCCCTGGCCAGAATTCTCCAGTCATCTCAAGGCCTTTTCCTTTCCCTCAAGAAGGGTCCATCCACATGAGAGAGAGAGGTTAGAACAGAGTCTCATCTCCAGGGGATGGCTGCAGCCTAGTCACCACGCCTAGTCCCTGAGTATTAGGACTGGCAGCCATGCTAACTGCTGGGACCCAGTGTTCTAGAAAGAGTGAGACAGTTACTATGGAGGAGAGTTAGGTTCTCCAAAAAATAGAAGTTAAGAGCAGTCCACATGCTCACCCATCCAACGAGGCATCCGATGCTGGCTGGAGTCAAATTTGAACTGGACCTGAGTTACTTTGGGGTTGTCTCTGAGTCACAACACCAAACTGTTAATGAGGAAAATGACAGCAAAGAAGGCTAACTCGGATCATGTCTCTCCAAGGGGCTCCAAGAGAGGAAGACCCAAGAAATTGTGAGGGTCAAGTCTTTTAAGCACAATTTTTGGAGAAAAAATAATAGCAGCTAATAATCAGAGAGCAGACAAAACTCATCAAAAGACTGGAATTTTTATACTGTCCAGCTTTGCTTATGATAAAAAAAAAAGCCATCAGAAGTGTGTGGTTGGTAACCTCTCCTATGTATTCTCATGATAAACTAAAAACTCAGAATAGTGGAATCACTACTTCCTTGGTATTCTCACGATAAAATTGGAACTTAAAGGGGATTGGTACTTTTATCTTGCTGAACCAGACTTCTGGGGAGAAGGATACACTTTGTACCCCATTAAAGAGACTTCTCCTTTCCTTATTCTGACAGGGACCCAACCTAACTCCATATTAGTCCATCTACCTCCTCACCTGCATCCCATATCGGACACTTGGCTACTCTGCTTCTGATTCAGCTCCCTGCCAATGTTCCTGGGAAAATAGCAGAAGACAGTCCAACTAATTGGGCCCCTGTAACTCACATAGGAGACCCGGATGGAATTCCTGGCTCCTGGCTTTGGTGGACCCAGCACCAGTCATTTTGGGCATCCTGGGAATGAACCATCAGATGGAAGAGCTCTTTCCTTATGTCTCTACCTCTCTTTTTGTTACTTTGCCTTTCAAGCTTATAAAATAAATCTTAACACACACACACACACACACACACAGCTGCATCTCCCTCATACCTATGCCACTTGGAGTTTCTCATTCTTATGCTAGTCCACACTCACCAAGATAACATTTAACTTGTAATTCTTACCCGTTTCTGGTAATAGTGGCTTTTATTCTAGGTAAGCAGATCTTGGTTATCCAATGTTGCATTTCAGCCTTTTTTTTTTTTTCAGATATTGGTGGTATTTTGTTCTGTAACCTCAGTTTTTGATGGATTCATGATTTAGTTTTGGCTTATTCACTTTTTTCTTTTATTAGGAGGGGGGAGGATGATGACTTTAAGCTTTATTTATTTGAAAAGTTGAGTTAGAGAGAGGGAAAGACAGATAAAGAAATCTTCCATTTGCTGTTTTATTCCCCAAAAGGCCCAAACAACTGGAACTGTGGCAGGCCAAAACCGGGAGCTTCATCCAGGTCTCCCACATGGGTGGCAGGGGTCTAAATATTTGAGCCATCTTCCATTGTTTTCCCAGGCACAGTAGTAGGGAGCTGATTGGAAGTAGAGAACTAGAACCAATGCTCATATGGGAGTCATAGACAGTGGCTTAACCCACTGTGCCACCACACTCACTCTGATTTTAAGCTCTTTAAATGTCAAAAATGAAACCAGAAGTTTGTTCTTTTTTTCTTTAATTTTTACTGACGCATTTACATGTTTTTCACCACTGTCTTAGTATTTCATTCTCTCATTCTGGTTTAATTTTCTTCTTCTGAATTTCATTCTAGTAACTTACAATGGCTTTTTAGTCTTGCTTTCTTGACCTAGCTTTGTGTAACACACCTTTGATTATCATTTTGAGTGACAGTTTAGTTGTATAGAAATCTAAGTTGAAAGTTACAGTCTTTGAGCATTTTGAGGAAATGATCCGATTCTCGTTTGGCTTCTGTTATTGCTATCAGTCTAACTGACATGGGTTTTAAGTTATTCTATTTTTGTTTATCTTTTCCCCAGATCCTCTGCTTTTCATTCTAACCCCCTCTTTTTCAGAATATTTTCAAATGGAAATCTGTCTCATTTATCTCATTTTTTTTCTTCCTGTACCTATTGGAGTTATATTCTTCAAAAACATTAGAGGGGCCCGGCACTGTGGCACAGCGGGTTAACGCCCTGACCTGAAGCACCGGCATCCCATATGTGTGCCAGTTCGAGACCCGGATTCTCCACTTCCGATCCAGCTCTCTGCTTTGGCCTAGGAAAGTAGTAGAAGATAGTCCAAGTCCTTGGGCCCCTGCGCCACCATGGGAGACCCAGAAAAAGCTCCTGGCTTCTGATCTGTGCAGCTCTGATTGTTGCAGCCAATTGGGGAGTGAACCAGTGGATGGAAGACCTCCCTCTCTCTCTCTCTCTCTCTCTCTCTGTCTGCCTCCCCTCTCTCTGTGTAACTCTAACTTTCAAATAAATAAATAAATCTTTAAGAAAAAAAACATCTGAGGCAGGCGCCATGGCTCACTAGGCTAATCGTCCGCCTACGGTGCCGGCACCCCGGGTACTAGTCCCAGTCCGGGCGCTGGATTCTGTCCCAGTTGCTCCTCTTCCAGTCCAACTCTCTGCTGTGGCCTGGGAAGACAGTGGAGGATGGCCCAAGTGCTTGGGCCCTGCACCGGCATGGGAGACCAGGAGGAAGCTCCTGGCTCCTGGCTTCGGATCGGCACAACGCGCCGGCTGTAGTGGCCATTTAGGAGGTGAACCAATGGAAAAGGAAGACCTTTCTCTCTGTCTCTCTCTTTCTCTCTCTCACTGTCTAACTCTGTCAAAGAAAAAAAAAAAGATAAAAAAAACATTTGAAGTAGTAGATACCCCAAATGCTAAATGTTTAAAAAAAATTTTAAATTCTAGTCAAATTGTCAGTAGACTATATTAAACTAATAATAATGCAATTTTTTGAAGTGAGGAGCCAGGGACATATTTTGAGTTTCCTTCATTGGTGGTAGAGACCTCATTAATAGAGCTATCAC
Source organism: Oryctolagus cuniculus (assembly GCF_964237555.1). Lineage (NCBI taxonomy): Eukaryota > Metazoa > Chordata > Mammalia > Lagomorpha > Leporidae > Oryctolagus > Oryctolagus cuniculus. The sequence goes on along the minus strand of NC_091451.1, from coordinate 30,641,337 downwards.
TCACTGTCCCCCAGGAGAAAGCTGTAATGAGGAGTCGGAGCCTGTAACCAAACCCAGTTACTCAGATGTGAGATGTGGGCAACTTTTTTTTTTTTTTTTTTTTTTTTAATTTGACAGGCAGAGTTAGACAGTGAGAGAGAAAGGAGAAAGGTCTTCCTTCTGTTGGTTCATCCCCCAAATGGCCACTAGGAGCCAGGTGCTTCCTCTTGGTCTCCCATGCGGGTACAGGGGCCCAAGCACTTGGGCCATCCTTCACTGCTTTCCCGGGCCAAGGCAGAGAGCTGGACTGGAAGAGGAGCAACTGGGACTAGAACCCAGTGCCCATATGGGAGGCCAGCGCCACAGGTGGAGGATTAACCAAGTGAGCCACGGCACTGGCCCCGGGATGTGGGCAACTTAAACATTATCTCAAGTGCCTGTCACAGTATCAACAATTTTGAGAAATGAATAAGTAGTGGAAAATCCCCGCAAGAACAGTCTTATTATTTCCCTTATTTTAATCAAATATCATTTATCTGGGCCTCCATTTGAATTCCAGAAAGAGTAGTTTCTGTGCTTATTCGTTACTAAGAGCTTAAAAAAATAGGATATCACCTAAATACATCTTAGTTTCTACAACTATAAAAAACACTTGAATATGCAAGGTAAAATAATTTCCCAACTACTTTTAAAAAGTGCCTAACTTTGTTTATAAGCAGAAAGAAATTTGTTGGGACTGATACCCAGTGACTGTTTACCTGATATCTTTTTATTTAGTTAGAGAAATGAAATCTTTATTAAGTATGGCCCATAGGGGTTTTTTATGGGGGAACATCTGTACTTTTATAGAAGCCCTATTGAGTGGTTCATGCACAACTTGCCAACCTCTATCTGATATTTGAATCTCATTTTACAGTTGAGGAATCATGAAGAGGTGTAGGGAAGTTAATGCAAATGTTCAAGACTACACAGTGGGCTAACTTCAAAATCTGAAATAGCATCCCTAAATTCCTACGAATTCTATCTCTACCCTGAACCTTCTCTTCCACTGTTTTCAATTAATATGGACAAATGCATGCAAATATGTGCTTATACTGACTTAGTAAAAATCATAAATGGAACAGGTGCCTAACCTCTGTCTTTCTCATATATCTTAAGATCATTTACATTTGTAACCAATGAGTAGAAAAAGTAAATATTATTCAGTTCCTTTGCACCATTGAGTAATAGAATACATACTTTTCAGACATTATATATCATTAATATATCCATATCCACATATATAATGTTTCTGTGCACACATATATATATATACACACACACATTCTATAAAATCTTTTTAAATATAATTAGCATAGGTCTTTTGTTGGGCTTACAGTTTGCCAATGTATCTTTAGTTGCTTAGTTATCCCCAGGGATAACATATGGAATAAAATCTGTCTTTTAAATAGAGATGTAAGTGAAAGCGAGTTCTTTGATAGGACTCTTGACTGAAGACTTCATGACAGAAAACTTTTACTGGAATCCAATTATGGTAAACTGTGAAATGTTAAAAGCACTTCATCACAATGTCTAGTGCTTTCTCCTTCTGCCTAAATGCAATGTGGTATTTGCCTCACCTTCCGTCTTTTGTAACTGGTGCCCAGAGGAACTGTATTATGGAATGGGCAAGACTCAAAAGTATCCTTCTCAGTGCTTTAAAAATCAAGTCCCAGCCTCCTTAATAGGCATCCTGACAAAGTATAGAATATGTTCCCTGGGCAATCAATCAAGCTCTCATTGCACCCATAAAAGAGCAAGCAGGGCTGCTGGAGCGAGTGGCTCCTTATGAACGGACCATTGTTCTCACAATTAAGGCCACAGAGACTCAAGTGGAAGACTCCGGAAATATCAGGGTGGGATATGGGAGAAAGGAGGTTGGGGAATGTAAATTCTAGTTGTCCTTCCAAATCCTAAAAGATCCCTCTTGCAAGGGAAAAGATGCTAATGTTTGATAAAAGCAAAACAAATAAGCACACTTAAACTACTGCTGGTCTCTCACGCTGCTTCATTATGTTGCTAGTTGGGAGATTGCTAACTCACCCACTTCATCTTTTGGCCTATATCCAAGCAAGCTACCACAAAACATAAACAGCTGGGTTCCTTTGTATGATAGATATAATTAGAAATGAAGTGGGCTTTTCAAAATACTATTTCAAATTGTTACTGTCAGGTTTTCTAATTTTTAGGTGTGTATACAAGTAAAATACACATTTAAGATTCAATGTCTTCTTATTCCATTAACAGGATTTAATTTTCATTTCTTTTTCTCAGGGTAAAATGACAGGTAACATGGATAAAAAAAAGCTTAGTTGAATTTAACCACATATGTCTGTAGCTATACTAAGAAATAAAAATACAGAAGTTGAGAGTAGCTGTAGCTAAGGAGGTGGTAATGAAAATGGAATTTCAGCAGATACTCAAAATATTTTTCAGTTTGTGAATTAAATTTATACAAAAGAAATGATGCATTACTTATTTAATTTAAAAATAACAAAAAGCAGAAAAAATGCATCATGTAAGTTTCTTACATGATTTTCGGTTATATTCTAATCAATAAATTAGATCATAAAGATAGCTGTCAACAGAGTTATATTTTCCAATAGGATAATATTACATTGTGGTGTGTTTGTTTATACTTGAAAGGCAGAGAGACCAAGATTTCCCACTGCTGGTTCACTCTTCAAATACACACAAGAGCCAAGGCTGAGCCAAAGCCACATATCTTGAACTCAATTTGGGTTTTCCACATGTGCAGCAAGAATCTAAACACTCGAGTGTTCACTTGGTGCCTCCTGGGTGTTCTTCAGCAGGAAGCTGAAGTTAGGAAAGGAGCTGTCACTAAAATCCAGATACTACTGGTTTTTACACCCTTAGGCATGCCCACATCTTAAGCACTAGGCCAAATGTTCACCTTTATATTTGTCGCTAATGAGGGTGTTATCATCTAAAACAGTTACATGCATACATACCTCAACTTATAGTACTTAATAATCTACTAACTCATTTATATGTGATTATTTATAAGTATTAAATAATTCAAGAAGCAGAAATTGATGCAAGTGATCAGTACAGTTCTCACAATGAACTAAAATTAAAAAATGAGCCCAGCTGGAAATCTGTGAAATAGTACTGAAACTTCATCTACAGGGATCCAGTTTGACATGACTGTAGCCATCCTGGTCATGACCACCATCTTGCTTTACAGATGACTCAACGGTCACTCTAAAACTTATGGAAAAACAGAATCATCAAGGTATTATGTGACACCTGAAATGTAAATGTTTCTTGAGAAAGTTCAGTTGGACTTCTGTTACCACAGGACATCTTTGTCTATAAAGCCCCTTTTTTCCCATCTTGTGACATGGGGACCTATCTCTTTTGTGGCTGCTCAAGACCATGCTTCTGTCCATGGGTCCCTAAGAAATCACACTCAGGGCCAGCGCCGCCGCTCACTAGGCTAATCTTCCACCTTGCAGCGCCAGCACACCGGGTTCTAGTCCTGGTCGGGGTGCCGGATTCTGTCCCGGTTGCCCCTCTTCCAGGCCAACTCTCTGCTGTGGCCAGGGAGTGCAGTGGAGGATGGCCCAAGTGCTTGGGCCCTGCACCCCATGGGAGACCAGGAGAAGCACCTAGCTCCTGCTATCAGATCAGCGCGGTGCGCCCGGCCACAGCGCACCGGCCACATCGGCCATTGGAGGGTGAACCAACGGCAAAGGAAGACCTTTCTCTCTGTCTCTCTCTCTCTCACTGTACACTCTGCCTGTCAAAAAAAAAAAAAAAAAGAAAAAGAAAAAAAAAGAAAGAAAGAAAAAAGAAATCACACTCTGTAATCTTGCATGTTCCCATCTCTGTCTTTGGTCTCAGTACAGCTTCTTGCCTTTGGCAGCAGGTTGTCCTATATTTTCCTACATTGTGTTTTCCTGAAACACTATATACTATCTGGGACCAGAGTGTAATGGAATGAAGTTTATATCATGCTTAAATAATGTATGTGTAATAATATACAGATTAAAAAGGCAAGATTAGGGACACCTGAGGCAGATGAAGGGTTACTGGGTATAAAGATGCCGTAGCTGGGTGAGTGCTGTGCTTAGAGGGTTGAGCCTCTTCCAGCAGTGCCAGCATCCCATGTGGGCTCTGATTCAACTCCTGGCTGCTCCACTTTCAACCCAGCTCCCTGCTAATGCTTCTGAGAGGATAGTAGAGGATGTCCCAAGATCTTGGGCCCCTGCACCCATGTGGGAGATAGGAAGAAGCTCTTAGCTCCTGGCTTTGGCCTGCCCCAGCCCTGTTCATTGTGGCTATTTGAGGAATGAACCAACAGATGGAAGATCTCTTCTTTCTTCTCTTTTTTTCCTTCTCTCTCTGTTTTTCTTTTAAATAAATAAATCTTATAACAAATTAAAAGATGCTGTAGCCACAATAATTGAGAGATTAATTTTTTCACTCCTTAAGATATATTTACTAAATCTATAACTATAAATCAAATATTCTGTTACAGTTTAGAGATTTTAGCTGAGCAAAATCTTGATCATTCATATTTGGAGGCTTGCAACACATGTGGAGGAATATATACATGTTAAGAAACACATTGAAATAAGTTTTATAGGCACCACTGTAGACAGAAATATAAGACAGAAAGGCACACAAAAAAGACAGTTATTTATTTCTCCCAATAAGATCAGTAAAGGTTTCATGAGAAATGTCACTTAATTGCATCATGACAGAAAATATGAGTTTTCCGGATAGACTACTCTGGCTGGGCACCGACAAATTAATCCTGGTTCAGTCATCACAGGGTAGGAGGAAGGATGGATGGAAGGAATCTGTTACTGGAGGTCCTTCATATGGACGTATTTGCTCTAAAATGATTTCACCTGCTGGTTCACTCCCCAGATGGCTGCAACAGCCAAGGTTAGGCCAGGCTGATGCCAGGAACCAGGGGCTTCATCTGGTTCTCCCATATGGGTAAGAAGGGGCCCATACACTTGAGCCATTTTTGCTGCTTTTCCAAGGCCATTAGCAGGGAGCTGGATCAGAAGTAGAGCACCTGGGATGTGAACTGGTGCCCATATGAGAAGTGACTTTACTTGCTACGCCACGACATATGCCCCTGCCATGGCAATTTTGAAAGCAATCTAGCACTATTGGTTAAAAAGCCACAAGATTCTAAATGCAACTTAAATGAACTTAGGCAATGCATATAGTCTCCAGTTTCTGATATCTCTATCACATTCTGTTACCTTACACAAGACTCTTCTACTCTCTATCAGCATAAGTATTAGTTTTCCACCCCTAATATAGCGACTTGTGATTTACTTAGAATTCCAAAAGAAAGTGGAAAAAGACTGTGTCCATGGACTCCTTATTTTAAATAATCCAAAGAAATAATTATCTGCTTTCATTAACTAGAATCCAATTCAACGGCATTTAAAACTTTTGACTGAAAACAATTAGATAAGAAATTTATTATTTCTGAAAAATGTACTTTTTCTAGTTAATATATTTCATGCCATGAGTCCCTATGAATATTTTTAATAAGTGTGAATACTTCTAAAATTATAGATTAACTGGTTGAGGAACAAAGTTAAACACTACAGCTAGGGACAGAGCAATGACAATAGTCATGACGCAGTCAAATTTGCAATGTCTAAACGTTTAATCTGGCAGCTGGAGCAGCAGGCAAAAGCTTGAGATGAGAGAGAAGGATGTTGTCATATACATCATCCTATTATCTCATAATCGAAGCTGCATGGAGGGGCTGCAGAACCCACAGAAAATTTGCTTACACTTATGATCTGGAAAGATGAATTTAAGTTACTTCCATGTTTTTCTTTTGGAGGTGATGTTTCCCTAATTTGACTGTTTGTAGGAAAAGTTAAATTAAGCTTAAATTTCTATGAGAGAAATGTTGCTCAGAAGTGTTTTGTAAATATTATGACAATGAGTCCACAGCAAAATCACTGCAGCTATGTTGCAAAAAAATAAATAAATACTAAAAAGAGTAGGTGACTGGCTCAAGGAAGATGATACCTTTAAATTTAGCATGTATGTTTCCATATAAGACTTCAGAGCAATCAGATTATTAATATTTTAAGATATATCAAAGCTGTTTGACAATATCATAGCTTTGATTTTATATTTTGCCTGTCCTGTTGTTTTGAAAGACAGAGTTACAGAAAGAGAGAGAGAGGGAGATATAGAAATCTTCCATCTGCTGGTTCATGCCCCAAATGTCTGCAAAGTCCAGGACTGGGCCAGGCCAATGCCAGGAGCCAAGAATTTCATCTGGATCTCCCACATGGGTACATGAGTTCAAAGACTTGGACCATCTTCTGCTGTTTTCCCAGGCATATTGGCAGGCAGCTGGACTGGAAGTGTGGAAGTGGAGCAGCTGGGACTCAAACCGGCACCCATATGGGATGCCGGCTTGCAGGCATGACTTAATCTGTTATGCTAAGACACCGACCCCAACTAATTTTATAAAATTTTGGAGAGGCCTAAGTTTGTACTTTGCAAAAGATAATATCTAAGATTCACATAGCAAAATATCCTGTTGTTTTAAAACAGTCTTTTAGTTCCAACCAAAGGTGTTGTGTACACATTTTGTAATAGAAAAGCTTTAAATATAGTCTCTACTGTTAATATGAATTTATATGAGAATAGTGATACATTGAGATTTCTCATTTTAATATTATTCATTTCCTCATTTTATTTTATTAAACATGTGTGAAAAACGCTTATAGCCTCAGGAATTCAGCATTCTATATGTTTTAAGAAAACTTTTATTTAATAAATATAAATTGCGAAGGTACAACTTTTGGATTATAGTGGTTTTCTCCCCCATAACCACCCTCCCACCCGCAAACCATCCCATCTCCTATACCCTCTCCCATCCCATAGTTCATTAAGATTAATTTTCATTTATCTTTATATGCAGTATATACTAAGTAAAGATTTCAACAGTTTGCACACACACAGAAACACAAAGTATAAAGTATTGTTTGAAGACTATTTTTACCATTAATTCTCATAGTACAACACATTAAGGACAGAGATACTACATGGGGAGTAAGTGCACAGTGACTCCCGTTGTTGATTTAACAATTGGTACTCTTATTTATGATGTCAGTAATCAACCGAGGCTCTTGTCCTGAGTTGCCAAGGCTATGGAAGCCTCTTGAATTACAAACTCTGACCTTATTTAGACAAGGTCATAGTCAAAGTGGAATTTCACTCCTCCCTTCAGAGAAAGGTACCTCCTTCTTTGATGGCCCGTTCTTTCCACTGGGATCTCACAGAGATCTTTCATTTAGGTTTGTTTTTTTTTTTGTTTGTTTGTTTTTTGTTTTTTGTTGTGTGTGTGGTTTGTTTTTTTGTTTTTTTGTTTTTTTTTTTTTTTTTTTTGTTTTTTGTTTTTTTTTGCCACAGTGTCTTGGTTTTCCATGCCTGAGAAACTCTCATGGGCTTTTTAGCCAAATCCGAAGCATTCTATAATTTTGAACTCAATTCATCTCATGCTCTCTTTAAAATGACCAAATAAAACCATGGCCTAAAATAGTGATTGTGAATTTCATTCAGCTATAAAAATTGAAGTTTGAAATAAACTTTGTTTATCAGGTATAGTATTGCTTTGAATCTAAGAACTCCACAAATTCTTGTTTTAATTTATATTTCTTCTCATATAATTATACCATTATTTGCCTTCATACATATTATACATGCATGCACACACACATATATATTTGCACATATCTGTTACTATCAATCATGTATCAGTAAGTTGAAATTCAGACACATTAGGATGAAAACAAAGGGAGACTTTCATTCCTGATCAATTTAATGTTTTGCTGTCCCCAGGTTAATCTTCCTGGGCCACTGACTAGAGAAGCTGAAGGCTTCATGTTCTGGAATTACTATTTTGAAATTCTTAATAATTTTTCTTTTGAATTTGTCTTTTTCAAACAAAATCCCATGGGATATTGGGGCAGGTGCCAGAGCCTTTGACAGTAGGCTCACAAGTGTTCCGTCCTCCTGCTACCTACAGAACAGATTCTCATTTTCCCTTCCAACCTCTTGCTCTGCACCATCCCACTCACCTTGCTTGGTGGCCTCTGCCAACCTCAGTCTGTAACGATGATAGGAGAGCTTAAATCTCACTGCCTTTGATTTTTTGGCCCCATGTAGTGTCCTAGGAGTTGGTACAGGGAAAGTAGAGAAAGACAGGGGTCCAAACCAATCTGTTTATTGCTCAAGACTGTGTGACTGCTCCTTTCCCTCTTGTGTTAGAAGCACATGTTACTTGGCGGATGTCTTGTTTGGTGGGATCTTGTACAAATCATGGATCTAGGTACCCAGGTCACCCAACGCATCCCAGGGCTTGGATGATAAATCTCATGGGTGGCTGAGCTAGCAGGCCTGATGCAGGGGGGAGTCGTCTTCCTCTCCACCCACCCACGACACTCCTGCAAAGATACTGAATTTTCCTTTTGTACCAGGTTCTGCTCTGCAATTTACGTTGCTGACTATTCCTTATCTTCTGCATATACTTCCAGCTAAAATGAAACGTTTTGAGTTTGTCATATATACAATCTTTGCACATTTGTGGTGTTACTTCACCTGTAAAATTTTGTCACGCTTGAATACCTTGAAAAGTCTTATTTATTCCTAATATTATACAATCACAAGTTCATCTCTGATATTTTCATCTCTCAACTCCATTCCATAGAACAAATTTAGATATTCCTACCATGTTTCTCTAAGATGACCAATGGATACCACTATTCTGGCATTTGGTATAAGAATTTGTAAGGGTAAATCATCACTCTATCCTAGAGGATAAGACCTATTTTTCTGTAACCCCAGCATCTAGCACATGCAAATAAAATAATAAATATTGGTTGAAAGCTGATTTTTTCCAGAACTAGTGTAGAATATATTATTTAAAATAAGTAGTCATTACATTAAATAATTTCAATAATTTATGCCTCCCAGTAATTTTTAAATATTTATTTATTTATTTGAAATTCAGAGTTACAGAGGGAGAGAGAGAGAGAGAGAGAGAGAGATCTTCCATCTGTTGGTTCACTCCCCAGATGGCCACAATAGCAAGGGCTTGGCCAAACCAAAACCAGGGGACAGGAGTGTCATCTGAGCCTCCCACTTGGATGACAGGTGCCCAATTATTTGGGCCATCCTCTGCTGCTTTTCCCAGGTCAGTAGCATGGAACTGGATCAGAAATAGATCCCATTTAAGATGCCTGAATCATAGGCAGTGACTTGACCCACTACACCACAATACTGGCCTCTCTCAGTAATATTTTTGAATAGGTATCAAATCTACTTAATTCAGAATATGAATTCCCTTACAGTGTTGCTTTTCTATTTTCATTTAGAGGACATTTCGTAAACACACAGAAACACAAACACACCTGTATATATATGTGTGTGTGTGTGTGTGTGTGTATATATATAAATACAATTGCTGGGAATTCTAAACACTTGGCATTGTTGAGGGCAAGTAGAGAAAATTAGCCAATTTAAATATTGCACTTATTCACTTTATTTTAAACTTAGCTGTCTGTTAGCTAAATAATAACTAATCCTTTATAATATATGCAAATTTAGGCAAGTGACTTACATAATGGTAAGAATACACATGTGAAATGAATTGCAAATTCATTTACTTTTTTTAGCATTGGCTTTATTCCAAATGAGCTACTGTAACAGTTACATCCAAGTGTTAACTCTATCTTAAATTTATCGTGAATATATGGTACCTGAATTTATACTATTTAGACATGTACTTTCCAAGCTGCAGTTATTTGAGAAATGTAATTTTTTTTGAGAAGGAGAGTGAAAGGGAGGGAGGGACACACACACACACACACAGAGATTTCCATCCCCCAGCTCATTCCCCAGATACCTGCAGAAGCCATGGCTGGGTCATTTCCAGGAACTGAAAACACAATCTAGGTCCCCAACAAGCCTGGAAGGAACCCACTTACTTGACAAATTGCCTCACAGGATCTGTGTTGGTAGGAAACTAGAATCAAGAACTGGAATTGAACCCAAGTACTCTGCTGTGGGTCATAGACATTTTAACTACTAGGCTAAACACTGATCTAAATCACTATTTTTGACTCCTATGTGTTACCTATTTGGTCAGTTATTTTTATATATATATATGTATATATATAACTAATATATATAATATGCATTACAGTATGTAACACTATGGAAAGTAAAATATGTGTTCACTTCTCAGAAATTAGAACTAAGGGTAAATATAATCTGCATGTAAATACAGTAAGAGGTACATTTTAAAATAATGAAAGGCAAATAAGACTAAATCTAGTTATTTTCCAAAGGAAAAGCTATACCTGAAACAATTCCTGAAAAAAAGCTGTACCTGAAACAATTTGTTACATAAAAGAGTTACTCTCATTCAGGAGAGTATGGAGAAAACTAACTCAATATTGCTTAAAGTTTTACATCAGTGAGCCTACCAATATGTTTTGGAGCTCCTGCTGTGTGCCAGCCCCTGTGGCTTTCAGTTTTGAAACTTATGGGCATGCAGAATTCCACATCTCTTGGAAATGTAGACTGCATGGTAGAGACAGGTTCTGAATTCTTCAGAATTCTGCTCTTGTAAGCATAGCAGGTTAATTCAGCAGCTTCCCACCTAGCGAAGCTGGATTCTTTTGACTAAATTCAGGTGAATAGACTGGCCAAAATGATACAGACTTGGGGTGGGCATTGGCATAGTGGCTTAAGTAGTTGCTTGGGATGCCTGCATCCCCAGAGTGCCTGTTTGGAGTCCCAGCTCTGCTTCTGATCCATCATTTTGCTAATGGATACCCAAGGGAGCGGCAGATGATACCCCAAGATCTTGAATATCTGCCACCCACATGAAAGACTCAGATGGAGTTCTAGGCTCCTAGCTTCTGCCTGGTCCATCCCTGACTGTTGCACACATTGGGAGTGAACCAGTAGATGAAACTTCTCTGTCTGGAGCTGGCATTGTGGTGCAGTGGGTTAAGCTGCCACCTGCAACATTGGCATCCTATACCAGAGTCCCTGGCTGGTACAGCTCCCTGCTAATGCACTTGGGAAGGCAGTGGATGACTGTGCAAATACATGGGCCCCCTGCCACTCATATGGGAGGTCAGAGTGGAGTTCCATGCTCCTGGATTGGGCCTTGCCCAGGCCCAAACATCTGGGGAGTGAACCAGCAGATGGATGGTATCTTTCTCTCTGCCTCTCCCTCTCTCTGTCACTCCATCTTTTTTTTTTTTTTTTTTTTTTGACAGGCAGAGTGAACAGTGAGAGAGAGAGAGACAGAGAGAAAGGTCTTCCTTTGCTGTTGGTTCACCCTCCAATGGCCGCCGTGGCCGGCGTGCTGCGGCCGGCAGGAGCCAGGTGCTTATCCTGGTCTCCCATGGGGTGCAGGGCCCAAGCACTTGGGCCATCCTCCACTGCACTCCCTGGCCACAGCAGAGAGCTGGCCTGGAAGAGGGGCAACCGGGACAGAATCCGGCGCCCCGACCGGGACTAGAACCCGGTGTGCTGGCGCCGCAAGGCGGAGGATTAGCCTAGTGAGCTGCGGCGCCAGCCTCCATCTTTTAAATAAATAAAATTAATCTTAAAGAACTCTGACTATCCTCTTCTCCATTTGTCTTCCTTTCAAATATAACAATTTTTTTTTTTAAAAAGGAAAAATTGTGGACTAGTTTTAGGCATGCCTTGCTTTTTAGAAACATCTGCAATGATGCTTTTCTAGTCTCTCTGCAAAAAAAAACAATCTAGAAACCATCCATTTCAGAAACACTAGCCAAAGCCAGAGAAGAGTTGCCAAACTGTGATTTGAACAAGAGGTAATTTTTTTTTGTCATGAGCCTTCAAAATTTTCTGATATATTTATTACTGAAGCCTCTCCTGGGATATCCTAATCTAGGCCAATAGGCAGATAATATTCAACTTTGTCCTGGTTAGGATAGATTCCAGCTAGTAATTCACAACCACATAACATAACTAAATGTTCAACACTTATTGCTTTAATGAAGTAAAAGTGATTGCCAGAATATGTCCTTCTGTATGTCCAACTACTTTTTAATGCTACCATAGACTGATAAAGGGTTTCTGGCTTGCCAGGCATTCACATGGGTTTTAGAAAATTCATATGGACATCATCCATCATGCTTTCAATTGTGTATTTGTACTATTTTGAAAATAGATGAGTCATTAATGAGACACTTTGGGTTAATTGAATAAATGGCTGAGATTTGAGGACATACTCACAGGGCCCCAGTTTTTTTTTTTTGTTTTTTTTTTTTTTTTTGATGAAATAATGGTGACAGCTTCAATTTTGTAAGCCATAGACTTCTAAATGCTTTACTAATGTCTACACAGTGATTCTCATGGTAACTTTACAAGTTAGGTGGTATGATTAATGCCATTTTGCAACTGAGAAACTTCGCTCCTTAGTTCACTTGGAAAACAGTACCCTGAACGCACTTGTTCTTGAGACCCGGTGCTGTTGGATCTGGTTTTGAGGCTATAGCTCATCAGCAGTCCCTGGATATCTGCACAAAGCCTCACTATAAAAATGCCCCGTGTGACATGTTTATGATTCCATGTGTTCCTTTTTGAGATATAGCCTCCAATTTCTCACCTTCAGTAAATTAATGAGAGTTAATCTTTTGCCAAGCAAACTTATCATCCCTATATGGATTTTGAATTATTCTCCATTTGTCATATACAGCAGACTTTCAACCAGTTCTGATTATATGATCTTTCTAAAATGATCTCTCAGAGACTGAGTCTGGAGCGGACTAGCTGTGCTGTTCAAGGCAGACTTTCGAGGAGACCAATAGTGAGAGATCCATCTCTTCGGTCTACTCAGACTCCAACAGTGCACCACTAAATGTAGAGAGATTTCCTTATTTACAAAGCTGTGTTCAATTGACAATAGTTGTTAAATTGTGGAGAGCATAGGCTTAGAGGTAAAACAATAAGCTATTTCTTGTCCATTCTACTACAAAAAACAGCTTAATTTTAGGTAATTCTGTAATTTAAAATTTCTAATTTAAATAAATCAATAGTAGAATAATAACTCATGCTTCTGTTAAAAAATCAAATTTGTGAATGTAAGGAAATTAAATAACAAAATATTGCCCTATTCATTATCTTTTCACTACATAGGTAACCATTGATCATTTTGATCATTAATGATCATTAATGATTTTGAAGTGATCTTGAAACTGATTTTAGCTTTCTTTTTTGAGTAAAGAACTTAGGCATGTGCACCTAACAAAGCAGTGTCTATAGAATTATTTCATTATTTTACAACACAGGTTGGAATTCTGTTGTATTGCTACATTGTGACTTACGAAACCTATCCCCTATTGTTCAACTTTTGCTTCCAGATTTTTGCTACAACAAAAAGAAAAATTCATCAGTGAATATGTCTTTATATACATCTTTGTAATATTATACCATAATATCTGAAGAACGAATCCTTTGAAGTGGAATATCTTGGCAAAAGGAAAAGTACCTTTTACATTTTGATATATGCTTCCAAGGTAGACCACAGTTTTAAATTCAGCCAAATTAATTTTAGTGATGGCTCATGCCAGCGATTCTGCCCTCAGTGTGTTAATGTAGGCAGCCGGCTGTGGATCAAAGAGTTTGCATAGTCAGTTGATATAAATTTGGATAGAAGGCTAGCCTATGATAGCTGACACAAGAAGACTAGAACACATTATCACAATTTAAATAAAGGAATTCAAAGACCACCAGAAGGATGTTAGACTAGTCTATCCTATGGGTTCTCTCTCCTGGCTTCTGAATTATGTTACTTGGGTATCTTTTCTTTACCCCAGACATTATAAGCAGGTGTCAAAGAAACCCAGCAGCGCTGGGATTGATTCCTTTGACAGTGTTCTCTCAGCTAGGAATGCTGTTTGAGAATACAGCAACTTAATGGCAAACACAACAATTTGAGAGGGATCATAGTTTCTTGACCCAGCAGACAGTTCTGTACCATGTGTACAGTAGATGTTATCACTCACTCTTAGTGAAAGAGTGGCATTGTAACCTAAGTTTATTGAGATATCTGGTATTTGCATATGAGTGAACCACAGTGTTATCAATGGTAAGACATATATTGATTAGGGCTGTATATTAAGGATTGAAGTTAAAATGTTTTCTTTTTTCTGATTGAAACAGTTTCTTTTTGTTTTTTAAAGATTTATTTTATTTATTTGAAAGACAGAGTTACAGAGAGAGGCAGAGAGAGAGAGAGAGAGAGAGAGAGAGAGAGGTCTTCCATCCACTGGTTCAAGAGAGAGAGAGAGAGAGAGGTCTTCCATACTGGTTCACTCCCCGATTGGCTGCTATGGCCTGAGCTGTGCCGATCCGAAGCCAGGAGCCAGGAGCTTCCTCTGGGTCTCCCACAAGGTTGCAGGGTCCCAAGGACTTGGGTCATCCTTCACTGCCTTCCCTGGCCATAGAAGAAAGTTGGATCAGAAAAGGAGCAGCCAGGACTAGAACCAGCACCTGTATGGGATGCCAGCACTTCAGGCCAATGCTGGCCCCTTGAAACAGTTTCAAGGCTTAGCGATAGGATCTCTGATCTAAACTAACTTGCTAGTTATTGAAGCCAAGTAGTTCCTTGGTTTGGTGTAAGTTATTTATTGCCCCAGAATCCTTGAATAAAAAGATCTGAGAGCAGTTTTATGTTTGTATCTGTTCTAGGGCCTCCCATGTCAGATATTTTTGACCACAAATTTTACCTCTTTTTTTCTTCTATGTTTGTCTAGATGTCCTATTTTGGTTTGAGTAACTTTTGGCAATCTGTAGCTTTAAAGCAATTTTTCTATTTTATCTGAATTACCTAATTTGAGGGCCCACAGATGTTAGTAGTCTTCCCTTGTAATAATTTTTATATCTGTGAAGTCAGTAATTTACCTTTTTTTATTTCTTTTTTTTTTTTTTTACTAATTCATTTATTCTCTCTTTCTCTTGGCCTGACCCGCTAAAGATTTCTCAATTCTGTTGATCTTTTAAAAGTTCTAACCTTTGTTTTCTGAATTCCTCTCTACTAAGTCTTATTTCCAAAGGTTTTTTTTTTTTCTTTTTCAGGAATATTTTCTATCTAAAAAACTTTTAAATGTAGTCCCAGAAACAAACAAAAAAAAAACAAACAGGCAAAATTTTGTGCTTGACATTAAGACTTCCTTGTTTATATCTTATTCTTATATATATATATATATACTAAACATGCATATGTGTACTTATCTGTGTGTGTAGTCACTCATGCCAGTTAACATTAACATATAAGGGGTTGCAATAATAGGCAATTTAATATTTTCTTTTTGGAAACTTATTTGCATTGTTTTGTTAATTAACCCTGAGTTCCTTTCTAGTTTCACACACAGTAGTGTGACTAGCTAACTGAATCAGGGATATTGCTTGGACTCCTGCCACCCATATGGAGACAGGGATCAAGCTCCTGGCTCCTGGCTTCAGCCTGGCCCAGATGGAAGATCTCCCTCTCTCTCTTTCTCCGTCTCCCTCTCTCTCTGTAATTCTAACTTTCAAATCAATAAATACCTCTTTAAAAAAGAGAAATATTCATACTGTTTTTGATAGTGACTGAACTAATTTACATTGCCACCAACGGTGTAGAAGAATTTCCCTTTTCCACATCGTGTCATCATTTATTTCTCTCATTTTGATAATAGCCATTCTAACAGGGTTGAGGTGATAACCTCATTGTAGTTTTGATCTGCATTTCCCTCATGGCTGTTAATATTGTGCATTTTTTCATATATCTATTAGCCATTTGTATTTCTTCTTTTGAGAACTATCCAATGAGGTCCTTTGCCCATTTCTTACTGGGGTCAGTAAGCTCCTGGTGTATTTGGGATATTAATCCTTTGTCAGATGAGTAGCATGCAAATATTTTCTCCCATTCTGCAGGATAGTAGTTTTTATTTTATTTTTTGTCTAATATCATTTATTAATTTTATATCTTTCCACTGTATCTTCATGCATGTTCAAATAGATATAATTAGCGTCTCCATTTATTTTACAAAATACTATGCATTTTATTGTAGGCATTTATTATTTCATTTAGACATATGATGAATATAATTAGAGTGCTTTTTGTGCCTGCACGTGGGATATACATTCTCTGTTTGATAAGTTCTTACTAATTGAAAATTAAGTTGTGTTCAGCCTTTTACTGCTAAGCCCAATGTTTCTGTGATTCACCTCACACATGAATCATTTCTGCATGTCTGCTGGTCTATTAGATAAATCCCCTGAGGTTGGGCTGCTAGGTCAATGCATAAATGCATTTGTAATTTAAATAATTAATTCTCAAATCCAATATTTGGAAGAGATTTTTGAAAAGCCACTGTTGCTTTCAGTTTTTATTTGTCTCTGTAAGATCTATGTAGCTGAATGGTTTTGCTTTATTTGGTTTGTGTGTTTACTCTGAAGAAGTTCAAAGAAAGACATTTTGAATCTCAAGATCAGAAATATACTCCTCTTTATAGTTAGACTTTTATATTTGTTTCTTCATTGCTTTTAATTTTATTTCTAGAATGCTATCATTTTATTGACTCTTCTTTTGTTAAATTCTTGTTTAACAAGATGATCAAGTACTCCAACTGTCCAGAAGCCTGGGTGTGAATCTGAGCTTCACCTCTATGTGACCTTAGGAAATTTACTCAAACTCTGTGACCTATTTCATCATTGATGAAATGTGAATCATAATCATACTATCTCACTGGGTTTTTATGAAGTTAGATAACGTAAAATACATAAAAGTGTTTATATCAATACCTGATACACATGAATACTATTTAAGTGCTGGATAGTTTTAGAAGGCACCTCATTAATTTTGTGAAAAAGCACAAATGAAATAGTAATGTTATTTTGGTTTCATATTTGATTTTCATGGGGATGAGAGATTGCAGCTAAAAAATTAAAATTGCTCAATTGGGCTCATTCTCCTTAATTTACATATAACTTCCCTACAGAAGAGTATTCAAAATTAAAATCTAAACACTTTTTGGGAACCAAAATGTGTTTTGGAAGTTGTGCTAACAAGACAACTAGCTAGTAATTTCTTGGAGATACACAGGCACAACCCATTGTAGCCTTGAAGAATTTAAAAAGAAGAAAATAGCAGACTATAATCGCATTAGATAATTATTAAAACTTCGTATGTTGAAGTTTTCAGTTTTTAAATTACATTTATATATGGTGTTGGTATTGGTAAAGGCTGATAGTGTAAACATTTCAAAATATTATGAGACAGGGGCTTGGTTAATCCTCCACCTGTGGCGCTGCCATTCCATATGGGCGCCGGCTTCTAGTCCCGGTTGCTCCTCTTCCAGTCCAGCTCTCTGCTGTGGCCCGGGAAGACAGTAGAGGATGGCCCAAGTGCTTGGGCCCTTGCACCCGCATGGGAGACCAGGAAGAGGCACCTGGCTCCTGGCTTCGGATTGGCGCAGTGCCGGCTGTAGCAGCCATTTGAGGAGTGAACCAATGGAAGGAAGACCTTTCTCTCTGTCTCTCACTGTCTATAACTCTACCTGTCAAATAAAAAAAAATGAGAAACAGTATTGCTGGATATGTAATAATGATAACAGAGAATCAGTTGAATTCTTAAGGTAAAAATCTTCCCTCTGAAAATGATTCAGTAGTCCCACATTAGTCCAAAACTTAAAAGGAAGTGACAGTAGGCCAGACGGTAGATGCCATTTGGGGTGTGGAAAGAAGCTTATGGCCCTGGGGTGTGGGTAAATAATGAGTGCTCATTATAGGGCTGTCTTCAGTTTATGAAAATTCATTTAGGTGAACATTCATGATACGTGAAAATTTAAGATAAAAGGTTTAGCAGTTTCCAAATCCCTGAGAGAGCCAAACATTCCTTTTAAGGGCCTCTGGTATGATTATGGGCACTGGATTGGGGTTTTACCGGGTGGTGATTTGTGACTTTTCATTCTAGCTTTGATCAGAGCAACTTTGTATGTCCTTGTTTATTATTGCTTGTTCTGTCTCCCAGGGCTGCTGTCACAAAGTAACAAAAACTTGCTGGCTTCAAACAACAGAAATCATTACCTCACAGTTCTGCAGCCAGGAAGTCTGAAATGAAGTTGTCAACAGGGGAACAGTCTTTCTGAAGGCTCAAATGAGAGGAATCTTTCCTTGTCTTCAGCCTCTGGTAGCCCCAGGCTTTCCTTGTCTTGCAGCTGCAGTAATTCAATCTCTGCTTCTATTGTTATGTGGTGCTCTCCTCCCAATCTGAGTTCCACTATGTGTCTCTATGTCAAAATCTCCTTCTAAAGTGGGCATTCATGGATGCAATAGATAATGGCTCAACCATTTGAATCACAGTCACCTTTATGGGAATCCCAGATTGAGTTCCTGGTTCTTGACCTCACCTGAAGTGCAAAATCATCTGTCTCTTCTGCTTGCTATCTTCACCTGGGAGTGGAGAGAGAGTGATGTTAGGCTGTGCTTGCTTTCAAGTGTCCTGTGATGGTACAGTGGTGCTCTTCCCAAGAAATTAGAACAAGCTGATGATTTGTCCTTCCCTCCCTCGCCCAAAATTTCCCTCTGTACAAGGCTCATCATTTCCATCCTCTTATCCAGAAATATAGCTGGGTTGGTCTTCTAGATCCCACACCTCACTCCTAAACTTTTAGAAATCTGTGTTTTCCTCACAGCGAGATGAGACAAGTGCTTTGCCTGCTCAAGTTGAGTTCTGATTGAGTGGCATTCTTGTTATTTAAATCAACAGTGTGTTCTTCTTTCCTGCTCATCCCCTTTAGCATGATTTAATTTCTCAACTCTACACAGAGGATTATAGATTTCATTTCATTTTTGAGCTATATAATTCATTTTCATTTATTAGATTACAAATGTTTGGAAAATAGGTTCTATTTGGCAGATAGCCATTTATGTTGTAACTTGTTGCAAGTGTAAAGCTTTGACACCTTCCCCTTGAAAAAGCTTTTGAAATAAAATTAAAATTCATCATTTGAAGTTGAATGTTTTATGCTGCTGGGAGCTAATTACCAAACACATCTCAGAAGTGTGTGCTTATCTCTCTTCCAGACCACTTGTCTTAAACTATAGGCTCTGAGTTCTACAGTTTGTGCTAAATCCTCCAGTTGCCAAGTGGGATAAGGGCTGTTTGCACAAATTGTATTCTCAAAAGACTCTGGTTTGATCCAGGTGAATGAAAATGGCTGCACCTGCTTATTGGCAGACCTGGCAGGAGTCATTCATCCTGGAGTGGGGTTAATAGCTGTCAGCTCTGGGGTCTGCCTAGAAGAAGAGAGTGGCACATCACCAAATTTTTTATAATAGGAATTCGGTTAAAAAGACTTTGAGAGAATAAAATTGGCCACTGATGGGCTACATTTGACTCTTCAGTCAAGTTAACTGGATGGGGGAATAATTAGATGACCCTCACTTGCCATATCTGTTTCTACTCACTTTTACCCAGGATACACTATAACATCTTATTCTGGGCATGTCATGGAGCAATTGCGTTTTTCTCTTGATCTTGAAGCAGACACATTCGCTTAGCTATACAAATTATTTTTGAATATTTTTTGAATAATTTGGAGTAATAATTGAAGAAAGCTGTGTGATATCTGTGAAATTCTTGATTCCTTTTTCATGTTCCTAAATATCATTAAGAATGCATGCCTCCTATCTAGCTAGATTTGGTATAGCATTTATCTAACTTCCTCTCCAATCATTGTTCCCATTCCTAACCAAGAAAGCTCATTTTCTGATCATGCATCCTCCTCTTAATAGCTATGTCTTTTGTGTTGCATATTTCTATCTAGTGTCTCCCTCCCCCCCCCTTTTTCCCTGCTTTATTATTATACTTTGAATTGGCTTTCCATTCTGGGTCGTGCTTATGCATCTTGCTCTAAAAAACCTTCAGTTAATATAAATTCTAAACTATCTTTATGCTTCTGTTTACCCAACTCCATTTAACCACTGGTTTCTGAGTTTTTCTCCTATTCATGAGCTTATCCACTAGGCCAAGAAAGTCAAATACTTGACATTTCTGTTACTATTCCAATACCTCCTCAAGTATCATAGACTACTCATCTTATCTATGTATTTTTTCTTTCTGACTTGATCTCACCCATAGAATCACTAATGAGCTATTACCTTTACAGGTAACTTTCAATTGATCAGAGTTGGCACTTGAGATGGAGGCAGTTTGCTATCCCTGCCATTGCCTGGGCTGGTTGCCAGGCTCCGGATTCTGACCCTAGATCCATAAGTGCTTGACCCTGAATAGACAAGGTCTTAATAAATACTGGCTAACTAGGTAAAAAATGAACACCGGGAAGGCATTAGCATTTGTGGACCAGTTACATAAATAGCAATGCGCAGATTCAAAGTGCTATTTTGGAACTGATTGTTCTTTAGCCCTGACAGAGTTTGTTATCACTTAATGACATTTTTACTTTATCTGTGAAATGGGGATAATGATAATGTCCTCACTTTATAGAATTAGTGAGACTAAAGCCAGATGATATCTGTAAAGCTCTGAACACACTGACTGGCATGTTATAGAGCTTGATGTGTGTAGGACAGTTATGGTAGTAAACCTGACAGCTATTCCAGAGTTTACACCACTTGCTATTGAACTGTCCTGGGGACTATATTCAGGGGCAGAGTCCTAAATCAAAGGATATTTTGTCAAGATAATGGAATTGTATTTTCTTCCACTCAATTGGAAGCTGTATGTAAAATACGAATGGCTACTTTTATGGAGTGGGGGAATAGATGCAGTTTTAGACAGCAAGAATATTAGATACCCACTAAAATAAGGCCCATTGCTCCTCCAAATGTTTCTAGTGTGAATATAAAAGCTTCATTTCTTATTTAGGAGTTTACTGGTGTATTATGATCATAATATGTCAGGGCAGTTCCATTGATGATAAAATAAAGTTTGATTTTGGCCTATTAATTTGTGCTTCATTTGTTCCTAAAAGTAAGCAAACAAAAACTTCTTGAAGTTTGTATGTCACTATTAAAGAAAATATGAGATGATTCTGCTGATGATTGTGCCTAAATTCTGAACCTTTGTTTCTTTTTTCGTTACTGTTTGCAAAGATCAAGAAATTGAAAAGCAATGATGCTTATAAAATCAAAATGAAATGTTTTCAAGTGTTCATGCATTCTTTAAGATTTGCATTGATGAGCTTTCCTCTGTATCTTTTAGATGATTATTGATTACTTGACCTTCTTATGCTAATTTGCCTCAAAATACATTCTATGGGTGAACATTTTAGTGATATGTTTTTGTTCCTATTTTTATTCCGTCCTGCCCTGAAAACAAATACAGTTTTAGCAGATTGAATATCCTTTTTCTTCTTTGCAAATTCCATAATAATGCACTTCATTCACATTTCTGACCCTGGGGAAACATTGTTTCTGAGGCAGAATTGTTCTGTGCTACTAATTGCAAATGTGTGATTTAACAAAAACCTATC
The DNA here is from genome assembly GCF_964237555.1 of Oryctolagus cuniculus. NCBI lineage: Eukaryota > Metazoa > Chordata > Mammalia > Lagomorpha > Leporidae > Oryctolagus > Oryctolagus cuniculus. Next base: position 30,619,768 of record NC_091451.1, on the reverse strand, counting down.
TAGAGAAATAAATAATTTAAATGGCCTGAAAGCTCAGGCTTCACTATAAGCTACATAAACTAAAAGGAAAGAAAAAAAGTCCTCTGTGGGGAATACAATTTCAACATAGAAGAATTTCAGTGATAATGTAAGTATAATGATGCAAATAACAAGACACTAATAGAAATATCTGTCTCTTAAGGTTGTCATTCTACCTTCACCATCATCCTTTCAATTACATGGGTTACAGCTCCAGTATACTCTCTGAAAATCAAGCACAACTGATCAAACATGTTTATGTGAATATTTGGTGCAGTGAAATTTTAATAAAATGAGATAGTAGTTGCTCAAAGAAAACATCCGAGTTTCACAAGATGACATGCTGGTAATATTGGAATAAATTTGCACACAACACATGTTTTATCTATCTAGGTATAAGAAACACATAAATCTAAAATTTCTGGAAAAGCAGCCACAGTTCTAGTTTTTCGTCAGAGAGTGACATAGCTCAATGTTTAGTTGGAGGACTGTGATCAATGACTTTGTTTACCCATTTGGTGTCTTTATCTCTAATCAATGGTAATGTAGTTGTCAAATCCATTTCTATTCTACTTGATCCAAATGATTGTGGATTTGTGAATTGAAACAAAATGTTCAATGTTAACGATAGACTATTGATGAATAGTTTCTTGGATGATTAATTTCAGCATGCTCATAAAACTGTTAAGACAAGATAGGCAAAGCTGGATTTCATCTTACAAACTACATCTTGATGAATCCTAAGTGCAAATAAAACAACCCAGAAAGTATTTGTGTTAAGTGACATTTTATTAGGGGATTTCATGTGAAAGATTGTAAATACAACAGAAGTTTACCAAACATGTCTCTGCCTCATGGATTTGCAAAATGAAGAAGGTTCCTCACTTTGTTCCTAACCCATATTCATTAAAAGATCCACATTCATACAGTATAAAATGCTTTTTAGTGCAGCTGAGCATTTCATCTCTATTAGACTGCATACTTACCAAATTACCAATTTAATTGATATATAAAGAATGTACCATGCACAAAGAATTGATCTAGATATTGACAACACAAAAGAACTCTGAAAAGTTAATGGAAAATGGAATTAAAAGATGAATTTAGGATTGGGCATTTAGCACACTGGTTAAGATGCTACTTTGGATACCCACATACCATATGAGTGTTTGAATGTCATCTCCACTCCTGGTTCCAGCTTCTTGCTGATGAAACTCTAAGGGGCAGCAGGTGATGGCTCAGGTCCTTGCCACTCATGAGGGAGGCCAAGTTTTATGGGGCCTGCAGTGTGTTGTGGCCAGTAAGGCTGCAGTGCTGGCATCCCATATGGGTGCCGGTTCGATTCCCGGCTACTCCAGAGAGCTTCTGATCAAGCTCTCTGCCATGGCCTGGGAAAGCAGAAGAAGATGGTCCAAGTCCTTGAGCCCCTGCACCCATGTAGGAGACCTGGAAGAAGCTCCTGGCTCTTGGCTTCAGATTGGTGCAGCTCTGGCCGTTGCAGCCAACTGGAGAGTGAACCAGAAGATGGAAGACCATTCTCTCTCTCTCTGCTTCTCTTTGTCTCTCTAACTCCGACTTTCAGATAAATAAATAAATATTTTTTAAAATATTTTTTAAAAAAGATTATTTCTAGTCTCTTGGATTCATCTCAGTCCATCCCTAGCTATTGTTGGCATTTGAGGAATGAGCCAGTAGTTGAAAGATCTTTCTGTCAGTCTGTATTTATACCTTTCTCTGTGTCTCTCTGCTTTACAACTAAACAAAAATAAATAATCTTTAAGTAAGATCAATATATTCTGGTGCAAAAAGCTTTTTGAAATCCATGCAGTTTTTTTCCTAATACATGTTTTCCATAAACTTTTTGAAGACCCCTCAGGTAGCTACAGTTAAACAAACAAAAACCAAACATGTAAATATCCATGTTTTTGTAATACTTACATTTTATCTGGAGGAGGCATGATAATTTGCAAATATAAAATATACGGTAAATTTTATCATATACATTTTATTATTACTGTATAGCAAGTTATTGGAATTAGTTGCTTGAAATGTCAATGATTTCACTTGCATGTGACTCTGTGGGTTAGAAATGTGAGTGTTTTCAGCCTTGGGATTCCTCAGTTTCTCCTCCCTGAAGTCATTCATACAAACTGCAGTCGTCTAACGGCTCCCCTAAGACTGCATGGTCAAAGATGGCTTCATTCAATTGTTTTGTATTTGGAACTGAGTGTTGCTGCATGGTGTAGGGGATTTTACATTGGAAATTTTGCCTATGCTTTGTAAGACTCTTGTCTTCCCAGGAACCAAAGAACTTCATATGATGAACTCAGGACAGCATTCTGAGACAAAATGGATTTGATAAGTGTTGTGGGGCAAAGACACTGGGGTTCCTCCCAAGTCATTTGCTTTTTGATAAAAACAAGTAATAAAGCTATCCTAGATTCAAAGAAAGAAAAAGTAGAATCTCCTATTTTATGAGAAAAAATTTCAAAAATACTAGTTGACAGTGAGCATGCATACAAGGAGGAAATAGTGTATATACTTTTTGTACTAAGTCTTCCAATGATATTAATAAATATTATGGAGAAAGTAAATCAGGGGAGATAGAAAATCATATGTTTAAGGGAAGGAATCCCAATTGCAAAAAGGGATTTGCCAACGTGAATAACTTGAAATAAATAAAGGAATGAAGAATGTAGATATCTGGGGGAAGTTAGTCTATGCAGAAGACATAAAAATTCTCAGTAAAGCATGTATTTGGAAATTCAAAGAACCAAGGTGGTGGTCAATGTGTTTGAAATGATATGATACAGGCGGACATCTATAGAGGATGAGTTCAAGATTACAAGTGTGGGCAACTGAAAGAACTTTTGCTCATACTCAGCATGACCTGGGAAGACCTTGCAGGGTTTTGAGGAGAGCAGTGAAAAAATTCACTAAAATTTTAATATGATAACCCTGGCTGCTGTGTTGAAAGTATTTTATTGGAAATAAGACTGAAAACAGTTAGGTTATTTAGGGAGTTGTTCCGTGAGTCCATAAGGGACCATTGTTTTTTAACCAGGATCATAGTAGTGGAGGTACAAGAAGTAATTATAGTTTGAAGATAGTCCCAACAAGGTATGATGACTGGATGCTAGATATGAGAACAAGAATGCAAGGGTGACTCCACAGTGTTTTGAACTAAACAATGGCAAGACTGGAGTTGCTATTTATTAAGATAGGGAAGACTTAGGCAGAAGGATGTTTTAGAAATATTTTGAGTTTTTTCTCCGATATTATCTTTGGCTTGACTCTCCTTAAAGTAATACTGGTCCAAAATATAAAGACAAGTAATTTATAGGGAGATTGATCAGGAAATGTGAGTGGAGGAAATAGGAGAAGACAAACAGGAAAAAATCCAATACATTACTGAATTGGCCACCTCTAAAAATCACTTATTCCTTCATCTGAGGGATGGCCTGAACTGCATCTCAGGATGGTCTTGTATGGGAGGAGGGAAGAATAAGCATGTGTCCAATGACTTCCATTCTCTTTTGGCCTTGAGACTGTTCAGTTCAGGACAAGGCATTAACCCACTGTGCCACAGCGCAAGCACCAATTTTCTAGGTTTTTAAAAATATTTATTTATTCCTTTTTAAAAAGGTTTAGGTTTATTTATTTATTTGAAAGGAAGAGTTATAGAGAGGCCGAGGCCGAGGCCGAGAGAGAGAGAGAGAGAGAGGTCTTCCACCCACTGGTTCACTCCCCAAATGACCACAATGGCCAGAGCTGGGCTGATCTGAAGCCAGAAGCCAGGAGCTTCTTCTGGGCCTCCCACGTGGGTGCAGGTGCCCAAGTCTTGGGGCCATCTTTCATTGCTCTCCCAGGCCATAGCAGAGAGCTGGATTGGGAGTGGAGCAGCCCGGACTCCCAGCACCCATATGGGATGCCAGCTCTACAGGCAGCAACTTTACCTACTATGCCGCAATGGTGGCCCCTATTTATTTATTTTAAAATCAGAGCTACAGAGAAGGAGGGGTAGAGGGAGAGAGGGAGGGAGGGAGAGATTGATCAGTCTTCCAGCTGCTGGTTCACTCCTCAAATGGCCACAATGGCTTGATCTGGGCCCAGCTGAAACAGCAGCCAGGAGCTTTAGCACAGCGGCCATCTTTTGCTGCTTTCCTTAGCACATTAGCAAGGAGCTGGAAATGTAACAGCTGGGACTTGAACTGGCGCCCATATGGGATGTAGGCACTGTGGGCAGCGACTTTATCCACTGTGCCACATCTCTGAACTCTCCAGATTGTCTTCACCCTAGATCATATTTCATTTGATATGGGTTGCTTGGCTGAGAAACTGATTCAGATTTTCAGCCTTAAGGTGTCTAAAACCTTAGTTGCCTAGACACTGAAGCATGCAATTGCCCATGTACCATCATTACTAGGAACAAAGATATATCTGTGAATTATCTGGCATTTAGACATAGTCATTCTTGGCTTCATATGCAGCAGCAACATCATCTACTCTAGTGATTGATTATTCCCACCAGAATAGAAAGATACTTCTTCACCTGTAGTATCCATGGAAAGAGGAGCCTAAGTGTTCAGTGTAGTTTCAATTCCAAGTTTAGCAGACCACCATGTCCCGTGGTATAAATATTTCAGGGAAATGTATTCATCTTACCCAACTGAATCCAAGGTGAAGCAGGAAATACAAATTCTACACATGGAATTGGGATTCACAGTGTACTGCTTGCTTACTGGACCTGAGTGATTTAGTTACAGACACTGAAGGCCATTTTTTTGGTCTACTTGTTCAGTGCATAAATTCCCTTGTGGATAAACAGTGCACTGTTTTCATTAATTTTCATTTCTGAGATGATGCCTTTAATGAAGACTTTCATAAGCTGTTTCACTGTTTTATTGAGATGTTTGTTTCTGGGTGATGGTAAGAATAATAGAACTCATGCAACAGAATGAATGTCAATCATTTCATCCACAATTAACCATAAATATCACTAGGATATGTTCCAAAGTAGAACTGTAAGGTCTCCATGTGTAATAAATTATGCTACCTAAATCCTGTCTTCATAATTTTACCACCTATTTCTGTAATTTTAAGGGAGTGGTTTTGTCTATGATTATGTATGTATATTTACATTGAGGATTTAGGTTTTATAATCATTCATCCATAACCATAACCTTTGATGATTCTGTGTTTTAAAAGAGTCCTAATAAGTATCATTGGACAACTACATTATTCCAGAAGTTCTGCTGACTTTTATATGCATTTTCTTTATAAACCTAAATGTTTGAATGTTTGAGGTAGATAGTTATGTTAGTATAGAAATGTTAATTTTGTGCAGCAAATACTCAATTAGGTGCCCAAGATCACTTAACAAAATAATTGCTTGACCAAAGCTGCAGAATCTTTGTTCTTAATTATAATGCTATGCTTACTCAAGATATGTAAACAAGGCTATTGTTAATAATAAAACAATGTGGCTCTATATTGAAGCAGTTATTTCTCAGTGTTCATCACTATTGTTTTATGTATGTGTGAAAAAGTCTGAAAACTTCTGTAGTTAAAAAGGAATTCCACAAAATTTAACATGATGCTCTATTCTGTTTTTATGGACTTCCATGTCCACTTCCATTCCACTTCCTTCATTTGTAAAAATGAGCCCAGCTATCTTTCCATTTTTAGACCTCTGACCTATAATAATAGGAAAGCACACTTATGTCTTGGTGTTTTACTCACCTGGTAGCCACAATTTTCTCTTTGAGCACAAAATTTTCTTAAAACTACTATTCTCACCTTATCTCCCTGGAATAAATTATATAAACATTTATAAAGTAAGACTCTAGAAGAAAAATTTGATAACCTCTTTTCCAGTGACCTTCTTTTTAGTAGCTTCCAATGTGAACAGTGCTTTTGTGCACTCCGCAACTCTTACACTTCTTGTACATACTCCTTAGTGACGGTTCCCTACCTGGGTCATGTGACATGCAACATGAATAAGTTTTCTTTTACTCTTAGTCACCAAGACAGTTCATGTTTTTTTTTTTTTTTTTTCATTGATGCCCTCCGCTTTGGTTATTTAAAAAAATCAAAACTGTGATAGAGCATTTAGAATTTAGCATCCTGTGATGCCATTTTTAAAAAATTTCCCCACATTTCTAACTTCCTCATAGCCACTTCTATAACATCTATTTTTTTTCTAATTTGACTTATGCTTCAGAGCTTCTGAATCTTCTCATTTAATGTCATCAAAAATTTCATGAACATGCTGTCTGCACTAACAGATCATAGTCCCGAAGTAGTCCACTCAATAGTTCTCCCGGAAGACTCTAATACCTATTCATCATTACTCATTCCATATGATATTTACGTTCATTTTCAATTCAAGTGACTGCTTTATTCCCTGGGCCACTCTGAACAGAATTTCCAAGGAAAGCTGTAGGCTTCTTGCCCTCTCAAGGTCTTAAAAAGTATTTTAAAGATAATAATTATGAATATCTTATACTGTCTGTGTATATTGCCTAGCAGATCAATTATAAATTCCTTTGCATTTCACTTAAGGTATTTCTACAACTGCTTACATTGATATTGATGTATAAAATGACTATCAAATCACTTTATCACTTTTCTGGGCAATGGCAAGGTTTGGGGGCAATCCCCTCACACCTCACATGTCTTGCCCTGAAAACTGCCACGGCTAATCTTTCCCACATGGAATGCCCTCTTTCATACTTTGAAGCAGTATTTCCCTTGTCTTACATTTTTCACTATTGGAGTTTTTAATTATTTGTCCTTCTATTTTCCATTTGTAAAAAAATATTCCTTTCTGTTCCAATCAGTTCATGCTAACACAACAAAATACCATAGGCTGAATGGCTTGAACAACAAACATTTATTTCTCACAGTTGAGGGTATCAAAAAATTCAACATGAATGCCTGAACACATTTGGTTTCCACTTGCTCCATAGATGGGTGTCTTTCCATTGTGTCCTCAAATAACTGATGGAATGTAGGAGGTCTTTGGTTTCTTATTTTCAGCCTACAGATTTTATTCACTGGGGTCTGATTTAGTGACCTAATTATCTCCCAAATGCCCCACTTCCAAGTACTATCACATTATGGATCATGTTTCCATGTTATCAATTTGGAGGATGCATAAACATGCAGTCTGTATAAGCAGTAGAAGTATTATCATTTGCTTATCACCTTATTTTTTACTATAATATCAAGCACTCAGTAGATCACAACAGATTCTTGGCATAGTCCCACCATTTCAGTTACTTTTAAAGGAGTCTATATTAACATTAATTATGTGGTTTTTGTCATGAATGATATCCATAAATGTAACCAGTGTGGAACACAGTGTCATAGGTTTCATAATTTCTGGATTGAATCTTTCTTCTACAGACTAAAAATTTAATACATTTAGTAATTTTTTAAACTTCTCTAAGCCTTATTTTCCTCAACAGAAAATTTGTGATTACACAATCAAATCAAAAATTATTTTAAGGATTGAGATGATGTCAATAAATATCCCATTTTCTTGATTGCATCGATTCATTGCATGTTCAATCTTTCATGTCACATCACTGAGCCTTTTTTCCTCCTGTCAAGCATTCACTGCTTTTCTGTCATGGTTGTGTTTTCTGCGTGTGCTATGAACATTGTGCTCTTCCTTTATGTTCCTTTATACCATTCAAGCATTAATTAGGCTTCACACATCCATTTCTCCTGGATTTGAATTCTTAGTAGGCCACCTTTTAGTCTTAAGATTCAGGACAAATAATGTCTCCAATTACACTTTCATCATATAAAAAAGAATACTAGTCCTATCATCTTATAGGGCTGAAGTGGGGTATAAGTGGAGAAAAGAACAATAAATTTGTAGCATAGCACCTAGAATAGAATAGGGAGTCAATAAACGTTGGAATCTTTAATTAGGGTTTGGAAATGCAGACCTCACATAGATCTTAGTCTTTGTTCTTTGAGACCTGATTTTCCTTATAGCAGGAGTGTAAGGACTAACGGGATTGACTTCTTACTTTTTTTATGATGTGATTGATGGATGTATAACTTCAGCTCCTAGTATTTCTAAAGTGAAATGACAGGCACACTTCATGTCAGTGAGATTCCATTGCTATGCCAAACAAAATCTGTCCTTCCACACAATCCCACACTTGTTCTTGCCTTGCTATGTCCCTGCAAGGTACTCTTACTTAGACAACTTAAACTGAGAAAAAATTATTCTGCATATTTTAAAATGTACTCTGTCTACAATTTGCCTTAATTTTCTAGACAAACAATTTATGGTCCCAATGCTGTGGCATAACAGTTAAAGCCTCTGCCTGTGGTGCCAGCATGGCACCTGTTCCAGACATGGCTACTCCACTTCTGATCAACTCCCTGCTAATGAGCCTGGGAAAGCAGCAGAAGATGGCCCAAGTGCTTGGGCCCCTGTACACATGTGGGAGATCTGGAAGAAGCTCTTGGCTCCTGGCTTCGGGTGGGCCCAGCTCCGGCCATCCCGGTCATTTGGGGAATGAACCAGCAAATAGAAGATCTCCCTGTCTCCCTCTCTCTTTACCTTTCAAATAAATAAATAAATAAATTATTTTTAAAATTTTAAGAAAAAAATTTTTGTTTCACACAAATTGATAATTATTTCTTGGGTTCCAAATTAAGTGTTTTTCTAAAATTAGTTGTTTAAATTTTTATTTATTTGAAAGTCATACAGAGACAGTTACAGACAGAGATCTTCCATCTACTGGTTCACTCTTCATATACCCTCAGCAGCTGGAGTTAGGCCAGGCCGAAGTCAGAAGCCCAGAGCTCAATCCATGTCTTCCACGTGGGTGACAAGGACTCAGGTGTTGTATCCATTACCTGCTGCCAGCAGACTCTGCATTAGCAGGAACACTGAAATCATGAGCCCCAAGCTGAGACTTGACCCCAAGCACTTCTATATGGGACATGGGTACCCCAAGTGGTATCTGCTGCTGTGTCAAATGCCTGCTTCAGGAAGTTCTATTTTCTTTTTAATAAAGCTTCTAGTTAACTGTATTGATAGTATGGGAAGCCAGACTCATATTTTGAAATGCCATTCTTCTAAGGACTAAAGCCTAGGGTCATTTTATCTTGGCCTTTCATCTATTCGGCCCTTAAATGTTATCTTCTTTTTCTATGAAGTAATTCATCTCCTGCTCCTATACTGATAATATTAACTCGTACCAGCACTATCTAAAATTGGATTATTATACATTGCAAACAATTCAAAGCATGAGGCACATATTTTATAATGTTTAGGACAGCAGGATGCTATTTTGTTTAAATGTTTCTTACCATGAAGAACTAAATAAATGATAACTAATCATGACAACCAAAGAGCACAGTGAAATCTCACAGTGTGCATTGGCATTAACAGTTAATTTAGTCTATGAGCATGTAAAATATGAAAGAATGTGTCCAGTAATATAGATAATAAAGTTTCCCAATTTTTAGTTATATATTCAGTCATATCAAATGTTTCTGAAGCCAATGATGCAAAACTAGGAATGTATTAGGGTACTAGATATGCATCTGTTTCCTTACCTTTTGGAATCCGCTATTCATTGGTTCATTCATTTACTTGGTCAGTTGAACTAAATAAAAAATATTGAAAGATTAACAGCTGTAGTTCCAGATAAGTTGTGACTTGCCCTGTTAAAGAAGGATATACTGATCCCTTAAACTGGAATTCTGGTACTTATGCAGTTGAAGCATGAGGATTGGTATGACAACTAGAACTTACTTTTCCATGATTTTTTTAAGATAAGATCATCCTGGGCTGGTGCTAATCTAGGCTAATCCTCTGCCTCCAACGCTGGCACTCCGGGTTCTAGTTCCAGTTAGGGCGCCAGTTCTGTCCCGGTTGCTCCTCTTCCAGTCCAGCTCTCTGCTGTGACCCGGGAAGGCAGTGGAGGATGGCCCAAGTCCTTGGACCCTGTACCGGCATGGGAGACCAGGAGGAAGCACCTGGCTCCTGGCTTCGGATCGACGCAGTGTGCAGGCCATAGCAGCCATTTAGGGGTGAACCAATGGAAAAGGAAGACCTTTCTGTCCCTCTCTCTAACTCTGCCTGTCAAAAAAAAAAAAAAAAATCATCCTGAATCTCTTAAATGAAGGATCCTTTGTTTGATGGAGTCCTTGGACATTAAACTCTAGGTTTTACAATAATAATTATGAAAAAGACAAATTTCTCTGAATAACAGAAAAAGAAAAATGTTGATTCTTCAGGGACAAACTAGGAGGAAGAGATTGGAGTGAGGTGAGGTGGGGGAGCAGAAATGAAAGTCAGAACTGAAAGAGACATCAAAACTCTACAAGGCTGAGCACTTCTCGACATGCACTCTCTTCATGACTTTCTCAGTTAGTAATAAAAAAGCTATAAAACTCACAAACACACAGTAGGATTGAATGTAGTTGGAAAGGGATCAAAAACTGAGTTCATTATCTGAGATGGTCGCCAAAGCAGACTAAGGAGAGTTATGGCTGGGAAGAGAAAATCTGGTGAAGGTTTGGCCTCCAGATACTGCCCATGCATTTGTAGGAGGAATGATGGGTCTCTGGAGGCCAAAATATTGGTATGCGGGTCAAGAGCAATCTTCAGGTGTCAGAGAGTCAAGTCTGTATCCATTGTCCCCATCCCCCGCCAGTAGAACTCATAGGGAACACACACAAACACGCACACACACAGAGAGGCATATGTTTACTTATGTATTTGTATACATATTTAAATATATAGTATATTCTATGCTTCTATACAGCCAGCATATTATAACTCTATATATCCTAAAACAATTCAATTGTGGTCATATAAAAACGTTAAAATCCTGGAGAAGGAAAATGAAAGGTTTATCAGGAAATGCTTCCCAGATGTGGTAGCCTTAAAATACGATAAGATTTGGCTATGAGGAGTTTATAGAAAGGGCATTCCAGATGGAAAAAATATATTGTGAGCAAAGTCTAGGAGCTTGAGTTCCCCTGTGAGAGAGCATTATAAAATTTAACTAGGGGAACTGGATTTGCCGCCATCAGTGGCTGGCCTTGGTTTCAGGCAGCTCTTTGCATATTAGCTTAGATGTCCTTCCCATCACCCTCATTCTTTTCAATAATTTCAAGATTAAAGGGCTTCTGGCATTAAGATGTGATTGTGCTGTAAACTGTTTTCAGCTGCTTAAAAAAAGTAGGGACTGGATTTAACTATTATAATTTAATGCTAGGTCTTCAAAGTGAGAAAGAGTTTTATACCATCCAGAGAACTCCCAAATTTCAGTATACTCTATCTCTAGTTATGACATTTTGTCATCCTGTAGCAAGCAGGTATAGAATAAAAAGATCTATATAGGAAATAGGCCCCCAAATAAGCCACATTCCTGCAAGAAGTGAGTTAGAATTAACCTCTTCATCATATATTTCATGAGCTTCAATATAATATGATGCAACTCTCAAACTATAGATAAGAAACACACGTCAGTTGAAATTTTCATAGCTAGTATAGCTGAATATATATATGCTCATTGAAGAACTTTATAAATTCATGTTGATCAGTATTTAATTCTTTAATGAAATTATTAATATTTTGAGTATATTTCCTATTTTAGAGGTAAACAAAGCAGGTTAAAAAAATCTTACTCTGTACCACACTCAATGCTAAGCATTTTCCATGTATTACAGTTATTCCCAATTCTACCATCCTAGTCCATATTAGTGAATATCATTTTTTGAACATTTACGATATTGTATTTTCTTTCCAAGAATTTTATCATTTATTTTCTTTTAAAATTTTATTTATTTATTTATTTTAAAGATTTATTTGATTATTTGAAAGTCAGAGTTACAGACAGGCAGAGCGAGAGAGAGGTCTTCCATCCACTGGTTCACTCCCCAGGTGGCCGCAATGACTGGAACTACACTGATCCAAAGCCAGGAGCCAGGAGTCTCTTCTGCATCTCCCATGGGTGCAGGGGCCCAAGGTCTTGGGACATCTTCTGCTGCTTTCTCAGCCTATAGCAGAGAGCTGGATTAGAAGTGGAACAGCCGGGACTTGAACCAGTACCCATATGGGCTGCTGGCACTGGAGGTGGCGGCTTCACTCACTACGCCACAGCACCAGCCCTTTATTTATTTATTTATTGTGATATATGATCTGCAACTATGTATTTGCAATTTCAGCTTTAAGTAACACCAAATATGTTAAGTAGTACAAGCATAGTAACATGCTTTCACATAATTATAGAGAAAAAAGTAACATGTAGTATGATTTATTTACTTTTAAAATTTATTTATTTATCTGAAAGCCAGAGTTACATAGAGAGATGGAGTGACAGGGAGAGAGAGAGAGAGAGAGATCTTCCATCTGCTAGTTCACTCCGCACATAGCTGCTGTGTCCAAGGCTAAGCTAGGCCAAAATCAGGAGCCAGGGGCTTCATCTGGGTCTCCCAAACACTTGGGCCATCCTCTGCTGTTTTTCCCAGGCCATTAGCAGGGAACTGGTTCGGAAGTGGAACAGCCAGGAATTTATCCACTATGCCACAACACTGGCCCCTATCTTAAAAAAAAGGCAGAGATACAGAGATAGAGAAAGAGCTTCCATGCACAGTGTCACTTTCCAAATGCAAACAAAGCCAGCGTCTGGGTCTAGGCCTGGGCCAAAGCAAGGATCCAGGAACACAATCCAGATCTCACATGTGAGTGGTGGGAATCCCATTAGTTGAGCCATTATTGTTGCCTCCCAGGGTCTACTAACACAAAGCTGGAATCAGGAACCAGAGATGGATATTGATTCAAGGTGCTCTGATGTGGGATGTGCACAACTTAACAGATGTCTTAATGTGAAGCTAATATTTCTGCTGAATGACTTGTCATAATAGTTCTCTGTAAGGCCACTTTCTCAAGGGAGTTAGTCATAATCTTAAAAATTGACGGTGGTTCCCTTACAATACAGTTTTACTGCTCTTGTCTTCTGTGAAACATCTCAAAATTTTGATAAATGTTTAATTAATCACTTGCTGAGATGTAGTGTTCATGAAGTAATAGGTCCTCTGCCTCTGATCATGATGGTTTCACTTGCCCTAGAATTGTATCTTGCTTTGGAGTTTAGTAACCAGTTATATTTGCTCAACAAAATCAATGAATAACATGAGAGAGACTGTGTTAAATTCTAACTTCATCAGTTTTTAATTGAAATATCAAAGGTAAGCGTTTTGATCCAGTTCAGCTTCAGTTTCTTATCCAAATATATTATCCATAATAATTCCTGATAGACCTTATTTTAAGGATTACATGAAATACACTTAAATATTTTATAATCACTAAAACAATCTACACACAATATTTTTGTAAATAAACATGTATTTTCAAAATTATATTTAAATGGGGCTTAAATGTTTTACTAAATACACCTCTACTTGATGGCTGATGTGGTGGCATTGTGGATAGCTTCAAATTCTTCATTTCTATTCCCAGTATGTTGCGTTAAGACTGAGATGATCCTGCAGTGAGCTTCTCTGCAACTTGGGGTTCTTACAACATGGTTTTGAGCCTTGTCTGCTTTGCTAATCATCTGTATTCTGCAGGCTCTAGGTGATAATCGTTTTATAGATTTAAGATAACAGTTTCATATTATCCATTTTAACTGATTGCACACTTCAGCAGAGTAATCATTTGAGAATCTGTTAATGATCCCCTTTGACAGCTTTTATAGACACAGCAGCATGTATCATTTTACCACAATGTATAAATATCTGAGATTGATTTTAATTGTGAGAAGAGGTTTGTTCAAAAGAATCAAGGAAAGCACAAAACCACAATCAGTGTCATATAAAAGGTAAAAATTAACATCAAGAAATATAATTACACTGCAATTGCAATCCATCATATACATGCAGATAATATGCTTCTCTACTTGAGTGCAGCTTTTTTTTTTTTTTGAAAGCAGATGCTTCCTGCTGCCATGTGCAATACATCAGTATATACAGAAGTCTTGCTTTTTTTGTGGCAGCCAAAATAAATAAAGCAAAACCATCTTCTGGAAAGCACTGGAAGAATATTTGTAGACCATTAATCTTCACTCATCCTCATTTTGCAGGCAGTGTATATGCCACTTTTTACATTTACTTAGGGATATTCTTTCCAACCCTTTCCCTCCCTCCCCTTCTCACTCAGCTCAACTTTGGTCCTGCCTTGAATCATTCTGACAGGCGCAATATCTTTCCGCACAGTGGTTTAAAGTTGTCAATATCAGTTAATATTTTACCTTGTTGAATGTGCAACTATATATCATGAATCTACAAAGAGATAGGTCCCTCTTGACTCATGATCACAAGGCATCACATTCCTCACTCTTTTCCTGATTCTTTGGCCCTTTACCAGATACTTTTCTTTTAGTTCCCAACTTCAATCATTCATTAATTTGTCTTTTATGTATCATCATTTTAATTTATTCTTTCTCAGTTTTATACATCCCTTGTCAAAGTTTAAAAAATAGTAAAACTAGGAAAGGTGTAAAATTTGGTTAAAAATTTTTTGCCAGGGGCAGGCATTATGATGCAATGGATGAAGCCACCACTTGGGATGCCCACATCCTAAATAACTTTTGGTTCAAGTCTCAGCTCCACTTCCCATGTGGCTTTTTGCTGATGTACCTAAAAGGCAGCAGATGATGACCCAAGGAGTTCCTGGCTCCTGGCTTCACATTGGCCTGGTTTATAGCCAGCACTTCAGGAGTGAACTAACAAAAGGAAGATGTTTCTGTGTTTCTATTTCTGTGTTTCTCTCTTCTCTGTCACTCTGCCTTTCAAGTAAATGAAAATAAATAAAATATATTAAGTGCATACCTGCAAAGAAAGTCAATTATAAATTTGTAATCAGTTGTAAAATCTATGAGATCTGATTTGTTTTTCCTTGAAATAGGGGCAAGAAAAATAGCATATGACTTCCAACTCCTTTCTTTCACATAATTCACTTTTTGTTATGGGTGTAAATTTCTTTTCATTGCTTTCATTCCAAAATTAGTAGCCTCCTAAAGTAAATTTATGAGAGCTTTTCACAAATGTAATTTTTCAGAATCCTTGGGGCCAGAGCTGTGATTCAGTGGGTTTAACTGCTGCCTGTGGTGCCAGCATCCCATTTGGGCACTGGTTTGAGCGTCAGCTGCTCCACTTCAGATCCAGCTCCCTGATAATGTGCCTGGGAGAGCAGCAACAGATGGCTCAAGTGCCTGGATTCCTGCACCTATTTGCAAGGCCTGTATGAAGCTCCTGGCTCCTAACTTTGGCCTGTCCCAGCTCCTGGATGTTGCAGCCATTTGGGGAGTGAACCAGTGAATGGAAGACCTCCCTGTCTCTTCCTCTTTCTCTGTAACTCTGCCTATCAAATAAAATAAATAAATCTTTAACAAAACAAATCAGAATCCTCAAATTGATACTGAAATATATTGCTAATTTTCAGGATCTGTTTAGGAGTTGCTAGAGTGATTCTCTCAAACTTTCTGAAATTATAGAACAGCTATTCCTGTGTCTTGAGCCTTTGGAACTGAGCCACCAGTGCAGTAATTGCTCTATAAGACAGTGTGAGAGCAATCAAAACTATAAATTGTGTAATTAAGATATACTTTAGATCCCTCAAATCCCCAAGAATCTAATGTTATCTTTTTTACTGCTTCTTGAAGGACAATAACACAATGTGCAAAATAACTATTGACATTAAACATACAAAATGGAAGGCATGTAAATATTTTTCTTTTTCTTTATTCTTCCTTCAGCAATTTTAGTTTTAAAATACTTCATTAGGGTACTAATTTTATAGTGTGTTGTACCAGTAATGTTTTTCTTTTTTTACTCCATGTAGCTATTAAGAGGTTATCAAATGCAGACCTTCAAAGTTTCCACTGCAAATAATTAATGAAAGTTCTCAGCTATTTAACAATGTAGGCTTCACATGAGATCCTCCAAAATTGTAAATATAAAAACCAGATTTCATAAAGTATAGCTTCTAATTTTGGTGAAATAAATTGGGAAAGTTCTTAAATAGCTAATTCTAAAAGATAAACTTCAACATGTTTTTTTTGGAACACATCATGTTGAGTGAAATAAGCCAATCCCAAAGGGACAAATACCACTTGTTCTCCTTGATAGGTGACAACTAACTGAGCACCAAAAAGGAAACCTGTTAAAGTGAAATGAACACTATGAGGAACGGTGACTTGATCAGCCCTCACCCTATTGATGAGCAGCTTAATATGTTAACCCTCTTAGTATTTTTTTTTGTTTGTTCTACTTAATACTTTTGGTTGAATACTGTAATCAATACACAATTATTCTTAAGTGCTGAAACTTAATTGAAAAGTGATCACTGCTAAATATAAGAGTGGGCATAAGAGAGGGAAGAGATGTGCAATTCGGGACATGCTCAAGCTGACTTACCTCAAACGCTAGACTTAGAAACATATCAGGGGATTCGAATTCAATCCCATCAAGGTGGCATGTACCAATGCCATCTCGCTAGTCCCAGTGATCAATTTCTGTTCACAATTGATCGTAATGATAGGACTAAGAACCAAAGGGATCACATAAACAAGAATAGTGTCTGCAAATACTAGCTGATAGAATAAAAAAGGGAGAGAATGATCCAACATGGGAAGTGAGATACACAGCAGACCCATAGAATGGCAGATGTCCTAACAGCACTCTAGCCTCAGAATCAGCCCTTCAGGCATGTGGATCTGGCTGAAATGCCCATGAGAGTATTTCAGGCATAGAAAGCCAAGACATTCTGGGGGGGGGGGAAAAAAAACCTAAATGAAAGATCTCCACGAGTGAGATCCCAGTGGAAAGAATGGGTCATCAAAGAAGGAGGTACCTTTCTCTGAAAGGAGGAGAGAACTTCCACTTGGACCATGGCCTTGTCTAAAAATGATCAGAGTCAGTGAACTCAGGGGGCTTCCATAGCCTTGGCAGCTCATGACAAGAGCCTATTTGTTAAGTCAACAACAGGAGTCATTGTGCACTTACTCCTCATGTAGGATCTTTGTCCTTAGTGTGCTGTATGTACATTGAGATTTAATGCTATAACTAGTACTCAAACAGTATTTTTCCCTTTATGTTTCTGTGTGGGAGCAAACTGTTGAAATCTTTCCTTAATGTATGCTAAACTGATCTTCTGTATATAAAGAGAATCGAAAGTGAATCTTGATGTTAATGGAAGGGGAGAGGGAGTGGATAAATGGAGGGTTGCGGGTTGGAGGGACGTTATGGGGGGGGGAAGCCATTGTAATCCATATTCTGTACTTTGGAAATTTATATTCATTAAATAAAAGTTAAATAAAAAAGAATATAGAATCTAAAAAAAAAAAAGACAAACTTCAAAATTTTGAAAAACATGTCAATTTTAATTAGATTTCTTTCTTAAGGAATACTGCCCTTGAGTGTCCAATACATTGGATGTTCTTCTCAAATTGTTTTAATTTTATTGCTCATTAGTCAACTCCCTCGATCTTTTATTTATACCCATTTATTAATTTCTAGTGTTTTTTACTTACCAAACTAATATTTATTAAAAATTGTTTTGTTCCTACTCATTGACAGAATCATCAATATCCCTCCAGCTTCTAAACAATTATAGGGGCAGTTATGGGGCCAGCATTGTGCTGTAGCAGGTTAAGCCACCACCTACAATGCCAGTGTTTCATATGGGCACTGGTTTGAATCCGCTGGCTCCACTTCTGATGCAGCTCCCTGATAATGCACCTGGGAAAGCACCGATAGATGGTCCAAGTACTTGAGCCCCTGGCACCCACGTGGATAACCTGGAAGAAGCTCTTGGCTCCTGGGTCTGGCTTGTCTAGCTCCAGCTATTGCAGCCATTTGGGGAGTGAACCAGTAGATGGAAAATTCTCTCGTGCGCGTGCGCTAACTCTTCCTTTAAAATAAAATTAATTTAAAAGTTGCTGGTTAACACACTGTAACCCATATTCAAGAGTCACGCTCAATTCCAGGTTCCAGCTTAGGACTCCAGCTACAGGACTGTGGGAGACAGTCATGATGGCTCAGGTAACTGAATTTCTGCCCTACACTTGGGAGACCCGGTTTGAGTTCCTGGTTCCCAGCTATAGCCTGGCCCAGTCCTGGGTGTTGCAGACATTTAGGGAGTGAAAACATTAAATGGGATCTCTGCCTGACTCTGTCTTTTATTTTATTATTATTATTTTTTTTGACAGGCAGAGTGGACAGTGAGAGAGAGAGACAGAGAGAAAGGTCTTCCTTTGCCGTTGGTTCACCCTCCAATGGCCCGCTGCGGCTGGTGCGCCGTGGCCAGAGCACCGCGCTGATCTGATGACAGGAGCCAGGTGCTTTTCCTGGTCTCCCATGGGGTGCAGGGCCCAAGGACTTGGGCCATCCTCCACTGCACTCCCGGGCCACAGCAGAGAGCTGGCCTGGAAGAGGGGCAACCGGGACAGAATCCGGAGCCCCGACAGGGACTAGAACCCGGTGTGCCGGCGCCGCAAGGCGGAGGATTAGCCTGGTGAGCCACGGCGCCGGCCCTTATTTTTATTTTTAAGGATTTATGGATTTATTTATTTATTTATTTATTTGAAAGAGTTACAGAGAGGCAGAGGCAGAGAAAGAGAGAGAGAGGGAGAGACAGAGAGAGACATGTCTTCCATCCACTCCCCAAATGGCCGCAACAGCCGGAGCTGTGCAGATCAGAAACCAGGAGGCAGGAGTTTCTTCCAGGTCTCCCATATGGGTGCAGGAGTCCAAGGACTTGGGCCAATTTCTACTGATTTCCCAGGCCATAGCAGAGAGCTGGATCTGCATTGCAGGTGGCAGCTTTACCTGATATGCCACAACACTGGCCCCAGCCTGTCTCTGTCTCTCTGCCTTACAAATAAATAAGTGAATTTTTAAAAGTTGTGATTTTTTCTTTTCTCTCTACTTAATCCCAAATATTGTGCTTAATCTTAAATTTAGAGATTTTATATATTGATATCGATATATAGATATAGATATAGATGTAGGTATAGATATAGATATAGATAGATAGATATAGATATATCTCCATCCCTTCTCACCACTGGTAAATGCCACCCTAGTCAAGGAACCTAGCTCACCTCATTCTATATTATTACCTCTGTTTCACTAATGAGAAGCTGAGGCACGGAGATGATAAGTGAAGATTTTACTAGGAAGAAGAACCAGCACAAGGAGACTGTCTGAGCCATGTACAGGGAAATGCAGATTTTAGCTTATGTGTAAAATTCCTAGTTTTTAAGAAACTGAATATTTGCAGTCTCTATATTAAAATGTATTAAAATAACAGTATAAACAAATTAATACAAGTCTCTACCTCACATTGTAGAAGAAGACTGATTGGCATGCAGTGAGAGCTCAATAAATAATTACTTCTATTATTATTTCCGCAAGATCAAATTTTGCCCATTCTTCAAGGCTCACTAAATTCTGCTTTCATTATCCTGTCTTCCTATTGCTCTCTAGAAAAAAATAGCATTCACATTCTAGAACTGCAGTACTTTATTCTGTCTTTAACAATGGTTTAATTTAATTGTCTATCACACATATTTTGATCTATGTGTCCCACATCATTAAAACCTAATTTCTGTACAGGAAGAGATTATTCTTATTGTCCTAGCTATATGCCCTGAACAGTGATGATTGTATATTAGGCACTGAATAAGTATTTGAAGAAAAAAAAACAAAACTGATGCACTTCCTTTAATATCTCATGGTATATAAAGGGATACTTGTGCTACATTGACTCTCACTTCCCAGGCTATGATCTGTAGCCTACAACTGAAGGGAATACTATGTTTTCTGTTTCATAAAAATGAGGAAACAAAGTCCTGTTGTGGCGTTGGCTCTTCAGAAAGCTCACCTCACTCATAAGGTTGGTGATTCATAGCTGATTGGCAACTCAAGGGCCACCCCTTTCAATTTGTACCAGAAAAATCTCTTAAGTTTAAAAACAGATTGTTTTGCTTAGTCATAGTTGAATCACAGATATGAAGTCTGAGAGAGCTAGTAATCTGCCACAGCTGTCTTGTTTATCAGTGCAGGCTTCCCTGGTGCTCAGAGCAAAACCTGGTGAACAAAGCATTAGCTGTTAGACAAATATGCTCAACCACATTCTCTTGAGATTAGCTGTAGCTGCACGTTTGGCTGATACTCCATGATTCCAATCCCTAGTTTATCCTTTTACTCAAAATCCAAATCTGATTGTTCAAAAACATCTGTTTAGTCAGCTGTTCATTACTCCTATAGTCACTATTATTTCAAAAATTAAGCCAAAATATCACCTTGCTCAGGGGTGGGTGTTTGTTGAAACTGTTAACTTCAGTCTCATATCAGAGATATGAGAGTTTCTGGATTTGGTTCGAGTCCAGCTTGGGTTCCCTGTAAGCACATTCTGGGAGGCAGCAGATGTTGGCTTAGGTAGTTGTGTCTCTGCCATATTTGTGGGACACCTAGACTGAGTGCCTTGCCTCTAGTTTCAGTATGCCCCGGCCCTAGCTGTTGCAGGCATTTGGAAAGTAAGCCAGCAGATAAGAGATGCCCCTCTTTCTTTTTCTCTCTTCCTTCTAGCAAAGTAAATAAATAAATAAAATATCACCTTGCTCTTATGTTTTCAAATTTACAGCCTAAGCTTTGATAATCCCTTGTGATACTTCCTAGTTAATCCAAGTATTCATTCATTCATTACCCATTTATTTATTTAAGTAGTAATTGAGAGCTTTCTTTATTGAACTACTAAGATATGCTGTCATGGTTCTATGAACCAAATGATATTGATGAATATAACTTATCATGATTCCTGGCTAGCAGGGAAGTTTACTTTAGATAGCGTTTCTCCTTCCCAATTAAGGCTATGAGTATCTATTTTTCACATCAAGTTTGCTAAGTCTTCCAACTAGTTATGGTCATCTGGAATCAGGGCATAGCCCACTTTACCATGGCAGATTAACATTAAGCCATCTCTAAACCTTCAACATATGATAGCCAACCTTGGATTCTATTTTTATTTCTGTGATTAGTAGCAAATACCTCATACTGTTGGGACATGTAATCCATCGGCCTGCTATATTTCTTCTCCATGACTAGCAACTCACAAATCATGGAAAGTTTCTCTTACCAACTTTATAGCAGTACCCGCTGAACTCATGGAGAATGTCTGCATTTCTCTACTGTGTCATTTCCCTCCATATTACTCATCGTTATGAGTCTGATTAGTGTTGCCTTCAACTGCTTTGTACGTGCTATGCAGCTTCGGTCTAGCAGATATGCTATAGCCACCTTCCCTGTGTATTCCACCAATTTCATCAAGTTTCGAGAGGAGCATATGTAGACACAGATCACCAAAGCACAAAATCTGCTGCCTTTAGTCCTGCCACATGCATGGGAACAGGGACACAATCACGTGTCTTTCCAATAACTGGGGTTCAGATAACCTGGATCTTTAGCTTTGCTTTTATGTTTGTGACTCAGGTACAGAAATTGTGCACCATTTAGCATTTTGCAGAACTGGCTATTTAACTTGTTTGATATTTTAATGCTGATGAATATTTTCTTTGCCCTCAATGCTAATCTCTCTAATGTTTTAAGATTAAAACATATGCAATATTCATAAGTAAAAATATGGGAATAAAATGAATGATTAAACTCTGCATGAAAGAAGAAATATCAGTGATGGAAATAAGCAAAACAAAATTTAGTCAAAATTTTGATTTTTAATGCTAAAAGCAAATTATTTTATTGCTCTGCATGAGGCTATCTTTTTTTAAAAGTATATATTTATTTGAAATGCAGAGTTACAGAAGCAGAGACAGAGAGCGAGGTATTCCATCTGCTGGTTCACTCCCCAAATAACCACAATGACTGGAGCTGGCCAATCCAAAGCCACAAGACAGGAGCCTTTTCTGGATCTCCCACATGGGTGCAGGGGCCCAAGCACTTGGGTCATCTTCTACTGCTTTCCCAGACCATAGTAGACAGCTGGATCAGAATTGGAGCAGCCAGGACTCGAACCGGCACCCATGCGGGATGCTATCACTGCAGGCAGTGGCTTTATCCACTACACCACAGTGCTGGCTCCTATCTGAAACTATCTTGAAATTCAGTTATCTTATTAATCTGTGAAATGACCAGAATATTTATCTCAGAAATTTGACTTACATTTGAGATACAGTTCCAAGATTTGTATCCACATGTTGGGGCTTTAGCCCAACCTATGGTTGCATTTTATATTCTATAATTTTGAAAAGAAACATACACTAAAATATGTGAAATCAATAGTTTTTAAAAACTATTTTATAATTACCTCTGTATATTTTCTCTCCCACATGATATTTTTGTTGAGTTCCTATCCAATTTAGATTCTTTCTAATATGGAAGCTAGGTAGAGTCAAATTTAAATTAAATCTCAAAGAACTTCGAGGGAGTGGAAGATGAGATGGTTGTTGGTGGGTGGGAGGTTATGGGGGGAAAATCCGCTATAATTCAATAGTTGTACTTTGGAAGGACTTCTTAGGCCAATTTCAGCACAAGATGTAGAGGACTTAGATATTTCATGGAAAGTGTAATCATATTTACGTTTGTAATCTGGGAACTACCCCATTATTGTTAACCCAGGATTACTATATTTTTGGCTGTCTGTTTACCCCAAGACTAAAGGCAGCTTTGTCAGTCAGTAGATGAAGGAGAGCACCCCTGCCCTTTTTGACTATTAACCATTGATTCCTAACCTAATGTATTATCACAGTTGCTTGTAAAACTTTTCAACATATAGGTGTGTTCATGTAAAGAACCAGAGCGCTAGTGCTGGATCTTAGCATTTTAACAGTATTCCAATAACTTGTATTTTTCCTTTTTATTTTTATTTATTTTATGTATATGAAGTGAACAAATTTCATGTATTTAGTATGTACACATTTAGGAGCATCGTGATACTTCCCACCCTAACCTCCCTCCCACTGCACAGTCCCACTCCCTCAATCCCACTCCTCACTCCCACTCTCCTTCCTCCTTTATTTTCTTATTCTTTCTGTTAATTTTTACAATGACATACTTTCAGTTTATTTTATAATCATATGCATAGCCCTCCACTAGGTAAAGAATTCAACAAATAGTAAGAAGAAAACAACAGTGTTCCTCAACAGTAGAGACAAAGGCTGTACAGCCTCTTTTTCTACACTCGCCATCCTAAATGACTGATTCTTCTTAGAGTAGCAGCAAGTTATCTTTTCAGTTATTGCACAAACAGAATTCCACTATTCCAGTAGGAGAAGGTTTATTGTTTGATCTCAACCCTTATTTATGTGTAGAGAAACAGAGATAAAGCAAAAGGGAAAGAGAAAGAGATGGAGGGATTCCCCAAATGCCCACAACAGAGTTGGGCCAGGCCAAAGCTACAAGCCCTGAAATCAATTCAGATGTCCCATGTGGATGTTAGCGATCTAACTACTTGAGCTATCATCTGCTACCTCCCAGAGTGCACACTGCAGGAAGCTGTAGTCAGAAGCAGAGCATGGACTTGAACCCATGCACTCCCTAATAGAATGTGTGCATTCCACTAGGCATCTTAACCACTGTATCAAACAGCCATCCTGTCCTCAATTTTAGCCACAGTTGACTTATTCAGGTAGATAAAGCCTAAGTTCTTCCTTGTCTATCTCTCCAAATGAGTCCACTAATAATCAACTGACTTGAATTTGGCCAATCCAAGGCCTTTTTGACAACATTTCACATTAGAACAGGACAGAGGGTATTCTCTGAGAGCAGATATGTGGATGTGAATGTGAAGATTGATTGGTGTTATGACTGTTGCCAATTTATGAAACAGAAACCTAAAGAAAGATGACTAATGACTGCCTGAGGAGACCATAGGTAAAAGATGGAAGGAGGAATAGTCTTCGAACTGTTAGTCATTTATTGTCTTCATTTTGCATACTAATGAGATCTATTCTCTTCCATAGTTCTGCTGTTCATCCTTGTTTTGAATATAGTTATCCAAGAAATTCCTGTCTTCACAAACTATTTTGATTTCAGTTGAAGAGACTTACATACTAGTGATTCAGGTGTCCTTCAATATTCTAGTAGCACTGCTTTATAATGCCCTGGTCCCCATTAATGAAGAAAATGTTAGATGCCATAACCAACTTAGTTCTAATTCGTGATTTCTCCCTTCTGTAACTTTTCCATATCTTTCACAAATCTCTGCCCTTACGTGCTAGAAAGTTTTAGCCTAGCTATCAAGCTCCAGAGAAAAATCCCAACGTATGGTAGAAGGTATTTAACAAATGTCCTTCATTCCTCACACTTTCCTGTAGATGTAAGCAAATTACTCCTGCTATTTTGCTAGTTTTATTTCAGTTTTGTTCTATCTAATCATCCTATAGTCAGCAACACAACTGTTCAAGTAACTTAGATTTCTGTTTTGATTTCTAGAATTTAGTCATTGTTCTATTGAATTGGCTGATGCCTGTTATCATCAGTAGCATCAGCTAATCTTTTTTTCTGACATTTTCCCTCCGCAGGGATTGAGAAATTGTTACTGAACTATGGTTAATGTTGTGACCTCCCACATATTAACAGACAATGTAACTATCTCCCTGCTTGACTTGTTAAAATCACTTATCTTCAATTCTCAATTCCATTTTCATGTTTCAAATTTTTTTCTTTATTTCATTTATCTGGAAGAGGAGAGAGAGAGGTAGAGAGGTAGAGAGGTAGAGAAAGAGAGAGAGAGAGAGAGAGAGAGAGAGAGAGAGAGAGAAGTAGATACTATCTGCCGGTTCAGTCCTGAAATGCCCACAAAAGCCAGGGCTGGCCCATGCTGAAGCCAGGAGCTGAAAATTCAAACTGAGTCTCTCTCATGAATTACAGGGATCCAATTGCTTGAGCTGTCACTGCTGTCTCTCAGGTATACATTAGGAGAAAGTGGACTTGGGAGCAGAGCTGATATTCAAACCCAGACTCTGATATGAGATGTAGGTTTGTCAAGTGACATTTTCATGCTAGGTCAAACACTCAGCCCTCAGTTTAATTTTTAGAAGCCTCAACCAACACCTTTCCTAAAATTAAGGAACTCTCTCTCCTTTTCCCTTATGTTGGTTTTTGTTTTTTGACTCAGATGTAAAATTGGTCTTAACTTTTTCCTAGGCCATACAGATAAATTACTTCCCAGGGACATACCACAAACTGACAGGTGTGTCAAATTTTTGGTATATGGTTTAGCATCTCACTTTTTAAGAAAAATTGGGCTTACATTTTAAAATTCTCAGATGCAACTCTGCTGAAAGTAATTAAAGGCATGAAACAAGTTTTCATAAGATGGAGGAAAAAACAGTCAAAATTTGTCCCTGAATTCAACTGAAAGCAAAAAAAAATTACCTTTATAAAGTTAGGTATAAAAGTTCCAAAAAGTATCAATAATTCACATTGTGGTGTTCTTATAGATGGATTTTACAAATATCAAGCTTATAAGATCATATGTTGTTTTGACAATACAAAGTTGGACTCTGAAATTTGTTGACAATCATTTTTTTAAGAGCAAGAATGGAAAATAATAACAGATACTTTGTGTTCTGTTAAGGATGTGGTTGTGGGTGGTGTGTGCAAATAAAACTTTTATCTCACTTCAAGAGCAGTGCTTTTCTAGCTCCCTGTTTACAGGAATCCCTGTTACCTTGGAATCGGTCCTCTCATTACAGAATCCTGCAAATAAGATCTGTTGGTTTCATGGACAAATAAAAGTAAGTGTATGCAATAGAATAACTCCTCTGACTTGTGTCAGCTCTGACACAAGTGGAAATGTTTGATGTTTCACCATGTATTTCCATTTTTCTTGTGGGTCTATTAGAGTATACCCAAGTATACAAATACACATAGCCCATCTACTCAAAATGCTCACAGATCTGTAGGCAAGATTGCATCCATATGAGTATGTACACTATAAGGTTATAAACACAACAACTGAAACCTGAGCTGACTGCCATATGATTCTGAACACTGAGTGACTAACTCCATACTGGGTGGCTGTGGGTGAAAGGGGCTCCAGTGTCACAGTGTCAAGGAAGCTTCTCAGAACAAGAGAGGCCTAAGATCGTACACCTGAAGAATGCTAAGCATGGACTTTGGCTAGGGTGGAGTATTCCAAGTAAAAGGAATCGCATGGCCAAATACTAATTCCTGGTCCAGTATGGCTTGTTTTAAAAACCATAAATGTGTTGCTACTGCTGAGGACTAAATCACAAGGCATTGTGTGGTCAGTTTGTGCTGCTATGACAAATGCTATCAACTGTATTGCTTAAAAACAGTTTCTCACAGTAATGTGAGTTGAAAGTCCAAGACCAAGGTGCAAGTAGAATTAGGGATTGGTGAGGTACCTTTTAGTGGCTTACTCATGCCCACTTTTTGATGTGATAGAATGAGAGCTAGCTTACTTTTTGACCTGTAAAAAAAAAATAAGACCACTGATGTCATCCATAAGGGCTTCACTCTCATGATCTAATTGCCTCCCAAAGAATCACAACCAAATCCTACCCACATTGGAATTAGAGTTTCAGCATATGAAATTTGGGCAGATGCAACATTAAGCCATTTGCATGCGTAGTGGTGCTTTGAAGTAGGTCAGGGATAAGTTAGAAGAGTTGAGGGTGAGCATAATATCAAGAAAGTAAACATCAAGTCATGAAGAACTTTTTCACATGATCTACCAAGGGAATTAGAAATTAGACATAAGGCTGTTATGACCTACCAAAGCAACTTAAGCAAATTTTCATTTTTAAATATTCTATTTGTTCATTTTTATTTACTTATTTGAGATGGAGATAGGGTAAGGGAAGAGAGAGTGTGAGCACACTCCCATCCTCTGGTTAATTCCCTAAATGTTCATAAAAGACTGGTCAGAGACCATAGTTTAGAGCCAAAAACTCAATGTAAGAATCAGTAGCCCAACTAGTTGAACCATCATCTGCTGCTTCCCAGGGTCTGCATTAGCAGGAACCTGGAGTCAGGAACCAGACCCAGTTACTCTGATATGGGATGCCAGTATTGCATGTGGTAGCCAATGTGCTGCCAGAACTCTGGCCACTGCAAATAAACGTCATTCGGATTATAGTAATTCTTATCATTAACAAAGCTATAATATATACCTTTTTCCTGTAAAATTATGTGATAATGGATTTGAGTTCTTAAACTTACATTCGACTATGACATCTCTAACTTCAGACCAGTCAACTTTGTAAGTATATTTGAAAGCTTTATTATTTTTCAACATATTTACCTTAATTCCTTGATCTCCACCCCTTTTTATAATTCTCATAAATTGTATCTTCTAAAATTGTCAGATGTCTTAAACAGGACCAGTCCTCATTGAAATTTGTGCCTGGTGTCACAAAAAGAAAAAAGCACCCCTTCCTGAAAATTTCATAATAAATGTACAACTCCATGATAATCACATTAACAATACCACACTTAAAATTGTACAGTACACAACCTACCCAAATATTTGTGATTGTCTTGACATTTTATATCCTTAACAAGAATACTTTCACCTATTCTATGGAATCTTTGTTGTTATGGAAAGTAAAAAACATCAAATTTTTCAATCACTATGCATGGTATTTGCAATATGTCTCCCAATATTTGCAACTGTTATAAACGTGGGAAGACTAATTCTTCAAAAGTGATAAAAATTACAGAGAAATACATGAGTGTCAAGAATATGGTGACAATGAAAATAAATCATTTTTATCAGCCCTAAAGGCATTCGGATCTGGCTGAAAAGCCCATGAGAGTATTTCAGGCATGGAAAGCCAAGACACTCTGGCAAAAAGATCTCTGTGAGTGAGATCCCAGTGGAAAGAACAGGTCTTCAAAGAAGGAGGTACCTTTTTCTGAAGGGAGGAGAGAACCTCCACTTTGACTATGACCTTGTCTAAACAAGATAAGAGTCGGAGAACTCAGAGGGCTTCCATAGCCTTGGAAACTCATGACTGGAGCATAGGGAGATTACTGATGCCATAGACAGGAGTGTCAATTGGTAAAGTCAACAACAGGAGTCACTGTGCACTTACTCCTCATGTAGGATCTCTGTCCTTAATGTGCTGTGCATTGAGATTTAATGCTATAACGAGTACTCAAACAGTATATTTCACTTTGTGTTTCTATGGGGGTGCAAACTGTTGAAATCTTTACTTAATGCATACTAAACTGATCTTCTGTAAAAAAAAAAAAAAGAAATTAGCAATTCCCAACTTGACTCTCACTGGGATTAAACATGACAATAGGTCTGTTCTGATTTCAGCATCATTTAAAAAATCATCTATTATTTTTCACTTTATGTTTCTGTGTGGGAGCAAACTGTTGAAATCCTTACTTAATGTATACTAAGCTGATCTTCTGTATATTAAGATAATTGAAAATGAATCTTGATGTGAATGGAAGGGGAGAGGGCGTGGGAAAGGGGAGGGTTGTGGGTGGGAGGGACGGTATGGGGGGGAAGCCATTGTAATCCATAAGTTGTACTTTGGAAATTTATATTCATTAAATAAAAGTTAAAAAAAAAAAACAAGAAAAAAAAGAAAATAAATCATTTTTGTGAGTGATTGGTTGATTAATACCTTCTAATTAAAATTTTTACCTCCTGACACAGCCTCTCAAATATGAGAAGTTGAGTAATAAACACTCATTTAATGAAGATGATATAAAAGAATGGGAATAGAGAAAAAGGGGTACAGTTAAGGAAAAAGCAAACGTGAGGAAAACGAAGCTTGTACAGGTTGACTAGAGAATGAGTTAAGAGAAGAAAAGGATATCACTTGGGAGTCTCGGTTAATGTTAGATCTCTTGCTTCAGAACGCTACATGGATGTATTGACTTTTCATCTTGCTTGGGGATTTTAAAGAAAGTGGCAGATTTAGAGAAGAAAGTAGGGTAACTCTAGTTTAGGGCATAGATTTCTTAAAGGTTGTGGCCTGTCCAGACACAGTTACTCTATTAAGGGCTGAAGGTAGAATTTGCAAGAAATGTGAAGGTTATGGATGGAAATTTGGAAGTCATCAGTGTACAGGTGGTGTTTCAAAAAGGGGAGAGAAACAAGGCACTTAGAGAGAGAAAGTAGAGTGATAAAATGCTGGTGACAAGGCCTGGGAAAACATAGTCTTTATGAAACAAGCAAAGGAAAAGTTCTGACTAAGGGTATGAAGGGGAATTCAGTAAAGTAAAAGGAACAGATAGAAAGAGAGGGGTTTTGAAATCCAGGTGCTAAAGAAGATTCAGTCCACAAAGAGTTCCCAGTACTCAGTAGTGTCAAATATAACAGGAAGATCAAAATACAGAGTAATTCAGGGAAGTTCAGTGAGTTTGTGGGTATCTAAGAAGAATCAATAAATATCATTTTCCCTTGGCAACCCTAAAAAACATTATGAAATAAGGGAAAAGGAATAACAACAGCAACAATTAGACACAATAATGATACAATTACTAAGAAAAACTAAGTCTGAGGGGAGCACACTTTAAAAATTAAATATTGGGGCTGGCACTGTGACATAGTGGGTAAAGCTACTGCCTGCAGTGCCAGTAATCCATCTGGGCGTCAGTTTGAGTCCCATCTGCTCCACTTCTGGTCCAGCTCTCTGCTATGGCCTGGGGAAGCAGTAGAAGATGGGCCCCTGCACCTGCATGGGAGACCCGGAAGAAGCTCCTGGCTCCTTGCTTTGGATCAGCCCAGCGCTGGCCACTGTGGTCATTTGGGGGGTGAACCAGTGGATAGAAGACTTCTCTTTCTCTCTCTGCCTCTGCTTCTCTGTAACTTTGCCTTTCAAATAAGTAAATAAATCTTTTAAAAACTTAATTATTATTTATTTATTTATGAGAGAGAAAGATTAATCAGCTGGTTCACTTCAAAAATGCTGGCAACAAATCAGGGATAGGCCAAACCAAAGCCAGGAGTCAAGAATGCCATCTGAGTCTCATATGTGGGTGGCATGAACCCAAGTCATCATTGGTTGCCTCCCAGGAACATTAGCAGGAAGCTGTATCAGAAGTGGAAAGCAGCTAGGACTGAAACCATGCACTTTGATATGGAATGTGGTGTCCCACATGGTGACCTAAGCCCTTGTACCACAATATTTGCCCTTGAACCACAGTGCATGCCCCAACTCTACATTCCAGAGGAGCATGGTTGGCCTTGCTGAGTTTGATAATGAAAATGGAGAAAACCTGAACAAGCCTTGACACACAGAGCCTCTACTGGGAAGAGCTTCAACTGGCAACTGAGGCTCTTTTTGTCTTGTTTCCCACCTCCCCAGGACATGTTTTTAACTCTTGCATTCCTGGCTATCTGGTTGTGTTCCTTTCCTCTTTCTGTCATTAAAAAAAAAAAAAAGGACAAATCTCTTTTCTCCCCCTCTGCTGTTGTTCCCAGCACATGACATCAGGACATAAATACTCAGATACTCAGACAAGGACACTTTGCCACATTTTGGAGCTGAGCATGGACGTGTTTAGTGAGTGATCCAGGAACAGGGAAGCCATGCCCTTGCCCATGGGTGATCCAGGGATGGAGTGGTTATATCTCTGTGTGGAGGTTGTGTGTTAAAAGAAAAACTTTAACAAAACAAATTTAATGCAGTTTATTTGAGATAAGACGATTCACAAATTGAGTATCATGCAGAATCAGAAGAGATTAACAGAAGCTGAACAGAGAACTTTCGTAGGCAAAGCCCAGAAGCACAGCAAAGCAGTCATCCACTTGGCCACAGCTAACTATTTGCTTCAGTTGGGTATGGCATGATGAGGCACATGTTTTATTTGGGCGTGACCTGATCAGTTGGCTGCCTATGATTGGCTGAAGTTTGACTGTTTGTGATGGGTTACAGTTTAGTTATTTGCTAAAAAAATATCCTCCTAAGCTAGATTTGGGTTGTAGTTTGTTATTCAGAGACTTCAGGTACAGAGACAGTAGTCTCAAGATGGTAGCTACTTCATGGTCATCTATTTCTTTTTTAAGATTTATTTATTTGAAAGGCAGATCTATAGAGAGGCAGAAGCAGAGAGAGAGATAAAGAGAAGGAGAGAGGGAGAGAGGGAGAGAGGGAGAGAGGGAGAGAGAGAGAGAGAGAGAGAGAGAGAGAGAGAAAGTCTTCCATCTGCTGGTTTGTTCCCTAGATGGATGCAACAGCCAGAGCTGAGCTGATCTGAAGCCAGGATCCTGGATCTTCTTCTGGGTCTCCCCATGGGTGCAGGGACCCAAGGACTTGGGCCCTCTTCTGTTGCTTTTCCAGGCCACAGCAAAGAGCTGGATTGGAAGTGGAGCAGCCAGGACTTAAACCGGGGCCCATTTGGGATGCTGGCACTGCAGGCGGCAGCTATACCCACTTTGCCACAGCCCTGGCCCCCAAGGTCATCTATTGACATGAGTTGAAACAGCAAGTGGTAAGCTGTGGGACTGGGAGAGTGACTCCTCTCCCCCTATCCCCACACTTCAGAGCAGAGTCAGGCATCCAGGAAGAAGGGAACCCACAAGAAGTGCCCTGCTGCGTGGACTCATGTGGTCCCAGAGCAGGGCCAGCCCAAAGGAGCCTGTGAGAGTCTGTACTAGCTCTTGAGTATCCCATAACATGAAGGAGTAAGACACTAAATAGATAAAAGACATCACCACTCAGCTACGGAGAAAGACTTCAGAAGAAAGTACAAGTTTTATATGTTAGTGGCTTTACTGAAAAGGCTTTCTTTTCTTTAAACAAGAGGCCACACCTGTTCATTTTGAATCAGGCCTCCAAAATTTTCAGATTGGTGCCTCCTAGATCCACAATGGGTTAGGGCACACACTGTCTTCCTTTCGCGTGACTCACCAATTTGGCAGTCACTGGGGGAGACCCAACATGTTATGTAAGTGGAGTTCCTTCATATTCTGTCAGAGTGGCAGAAAGGAAACGTGCTACTTCTCATGAGTCCTAACTACTCTTGCTGCAGCCATTTCTGACTGAGAAAACAGGGGCTCTGTAGTGCATATGACCAAGGCAGAGCTATAACAGTTCATTTGTTTCCTATTTAGTAGAGGCAGAAAGAACATGGAGAAATATTAAAAATCTCTCTTCTTTTTTCCTTGAGGCATTTAGACTGCTCTCCAAACATACTCATAAGTGCTCTTGCACATAAGCATGCTGTAGGTTCCTACTGTTGAAGGTGAGGATAGGACCAGGCAGTAGTGGACCTATAATTGGTCCTGTAAAGGAACCTATGAGGGTATCCCTGGGTCGTTGAGATCTGAAGAGATCCTATTCAGAAACATATCCATTACATATCTTATTGTTAATTTATTTTACACATGTGAGAGGGAGACAGAAAAAGAAAGAGAGAGAAAGAGAGAAAGGGGGAGAGAGAGAGAGAGAGAGAAAAAAAAAAAACACCTTCATTGGCTCACTCCCCAAATGCCCATAACAGCAAGGGTTGGCTAAATCCAGTTCTTTCACATGGAAGGCAGGGATCCAAGTACTTAGGCCACCACTACTGTCTCCCAGGGTGCACGTTAGCAGCCAGCTAGAGTCAGGAGCTGGAGTTTGAACTTGATCACTCCACTATGGAATGTTGGGGTATAAATGGTATCAACTGAAATGCCAAACACCCACCCCATAAAATCTTTTTTAAGGTTAGACCTACTCTTCGAAGTAGATCTGTTCCACACTTTGGTAAAAACGTAATGATGATGAAAGCATTCCTTTTTGTCCAAATTGGTGTGGTGGTCCAATTAGTATTTGCCCAGGAGGTCACAAACATCAGTATTGCAGACCAGCTGTTAAGTAGCCAACAGATTTATTCATTAAGGGGATGGAAGTCTGTGGCTCAATAACAGACACACACTTAATGATTGCAGGCTTGGAGATGTAGGTGCTTTATCTGGCAAACTCTATTATCCTGGAGGAACTGAGGACTTTTCGAGTGACCTGACTTCACTGGGGGAAAGGGGACAGGATTGAATTATCAGAAAACAGCTTCAGTAGAGAAGACAGTTCCTGTTCCAGCAGCCATGGGATGGTCACGTGGTCAGTATCAGTCATTACTGGGGAATACTGGAAAGCCACAGCTATGGTGAGTTGGAGGGGAGATGAATATAAACGACACTGGGGAGGGGGTCAGGCATTGGAACTAGTGGTTAAGACACCAGTTAGGTTGCCCACATCCCATATTATAGTATCTGGGTTCTATTCCTGGCTTCAATTCCCAATTCCAGTTTCATACTAGTGCAGATTCTGGGTGGCAGCAGATGAAGGCTCAATTAATTATTTCCTTGCTACCCACATGAGAGATCTGAATTGCATTCCTAATCTGAAGCATTGACTCAGCCATTGTGAGCATTTGGAGAGCAAACTAGTGATGGGAGTTCTATCTTTCCTTTTTCTTTCTGCCTTTCCGATTCTCGAACAAAACAAAATAAAATGAAAACCACATTGAGCATGGAGCCAGAGCAATTGGAACTTCATGTAAAGGTGACTGAGGTACTACCCAAGTCTGCAACATTCCCACTATTCACTCTTTGGTAACAAACCTGGAATTCAGAAGAATGGTGCTCTCTGGACTTCTTCCTTTTACATTCAAAGTGATTGACCACACTTCCTTTTCATGATTTAACTACCAGGTCAGCCTTTGGGAAAATGGTGTTAAATAGAGAAACACATAAAATGACATATCATTTGGGGGTGATTTTATGTCTATTAGGAGGTTTTGGAAACAGTAACCTATTTGTGCACTTGTATTTAACTCTCTTCTCCATGCATCAAAGTTTTGGACACATACCAGTAATAGTCTTCTAATGATTCACTATTAAAAAACGATAGGAACTTTATTCCTTGGAGCAAAGAGGAAAGAAAGAATGCCACAGTAGTCAGCATGGCAGTTCAGCTTTCACCAGCTGGGATGGAGTTAAGGCTTTAGACTTGTTGCCCCCTTAAGGAGAATAAAACACAAGAAGAAGGAATTAAGATGATCTTGCTTCATTAAGCAGTCATGTGCATACTGAAAGATGCTGCTTTCTTATTGAAGCTATTAAATATTGCTTTGAATAATGGTTTCAGAAAACTAAATGCCAGAACAAAGGCAAAAGGAAACATGAAAACATCAGGTCAGGATTTTTTTTTAAATCAGAATTGGGAAGAATAAATATTTTCTGCAATAAACGTTAAAAGGCATAATTGTAATTTTACATGCACACACACACACACACATAAAGGCATTTAAAGCAAAGGAAAGAATCATCTCACTTAAGGAATCACTTTTCTAGTCTAATGATTCCCTCTAGCTTTTATGAATACTTCTTTCCTTGTGCAATAATTTATATCAGCATGTTCTACTTTATTTTAATCAAATGTAGAGGTTTGTACTCATAATAAAACACTGAAATATTGGTCTTGGAAATTTTTGCACTTAGCTGGGAGTAGATGTTTCCTTTTCAAATTTAAGGGGGTAGGCTTGATATATTAGAATTTCTGCAGCATAGAAAAAATGAGAACAGAGCTGACAAAGCAGTATAATTTGTCAAATACTCCATGTTTCCATTAGACAAGAATTGGCTCTGAAGTTAGCACCAAATGGTGGGTGCGGACATGGATATGAATTATATATTTTTTCATGACAAAAACCTGCATTTTATGACATCCTGTGTCTTGGATTAAAATCAAGTTCCTAGCTCCTTAGTTTAGGGAACGTGCTAATTAGATACATTTTTAATTAAGAGGAACATAGTGTGTAAAATTATTTCTCAGCTCTTCCTGAAGAACTTGTGGATCCAGAACATGAGGCATATGCTAACGGGAAGATGAAAGGAGGGCTGGACAAGCGCATTCTATGCAGTGCTACCTTTCACCTGTACGGAAAGTAATGCCAATTGTTAAATAAGCCTGGAAATTCTGAAAAAGGAAAATATATGCTTTAATGTAGTAACACCAAAGAGCCTTTGTTTCTGTCAATCAGTTAACTAACACATTGGTTACCTAAGAACTAACAATAAGAAGTATAAGCAAGAAAAACAGGTGAAAGTCCAGAAGTCAGACACCTGAACTGAAATCAGGCTGTCTGAAGAGGTTAAAAAGGACCGAAAGAAATATGCAGATGTCATTTAGAAAATTGTTGTCTACATTCATTGCAGCCAGCAAAGCTTACAAAGGGCAAACATACTGCGTAGGATCACACATATGGCAAACTGTTTTACCTTGAAGGTAGGTAAACTTGAAATTAATAGTAATTTACCTATAACTTTCGAAGAATTTCTATAATTTTTCCTTTTTTTTTTTTTTTTGGCAGATAGAGTTAGACAGTGAAAGAGAGAGACAGAAAGAAAGGTCTTCCTTCCGTTGGTTCACCCCCAAAATGGTCGTTATGGCCGGAGCTATGCTGATCTGAAGCCAGGAGCCAGATGCCTCCTCCTGGTCTCCCATGTGGGTACAGGGCCCAAGCACTTGGGCCATCCTCCACTGCACTTCCCTGGCCACAGCAGAGAGCTGGCCTGGAAGAGGAGCAACTGAGACTAGAACCTGGCGTCCATATGGGATGGCAGCGCTGCAGGTGGAGGATTAACCAAGTGAGCCACAGCGCCAGTCCCTAATTTTTCCTTTCTATCGTGGTCCCTCAAAATGATAGGCACTGTAGCATGTAGGAAATCTGAGGAGTGAACCAGCAGATGGAAAATCTCTCTCTGTCTCTCCCTAACTCTCTGTAACTCTGACTTCAAAATAAATATAAATTTTTAGAAAAAATGTGATTGCTAAAAGCCCGAAATTGGTGATTAGAGTACTTCTGTCTAAATTTGCAGAAACAAAATTAAATATTTTGTTCAAAGGAAGTACCTCTGTACCATTTTCATTTTTTTATAATCTAATCAAACTTTTTAAAAAAGAATTACCATACTTTTAAAAAATATCTACTTTTTTGGTTTACAATAACCATACATACTTATGGTCTATAATGATGTGACATTTCAATACATGCGGATGATATGTACTGACAGAATTGGGGTAACTAACATTTCTTTCTCTTTGTCATTGATTTTTGATTAGAATCTTAGAGCTCCTCACCTCTATTTTCTCAGAAAACATGTAACGTTCTGAACTACAGTCACTTCAGGTACTGTGTAGCACTAAGAACTTACCCTGAAAAACTGTGATTTGGTACTCCTGATCCAACTTCTCTCTAACCAACCCCACCCTACAAGCCTCCTGGCCACTAGTAATCACTATTCTCTATTCAGATTGACTTTTTTAGTTTCTGCCTGTGAATGAGAACATGTGATACTTGTCTGTGTCTGATAGATTTTACTTAACATACTGTTCTGCAGTTCCATTCATTTTGCTTCTCATAACAACATATTATTTTTATTATGGCTGAATATTATTCTATTGTATAACACACTACATTTTATTTTTAAAGGGGGGTTTATTCCTTCAATTAAATTTTATTTACTTATTTATGTATCTTCATTTGATTATTAGAAAGACAAAGATAAATAAGAGATACAGCCAGAGATGGATCTTCCATCCACTGGTTCACTCCCCAAACAGGTAACAGCCAGAGGTGGGAGGGCCAAGCACAGCCAAGAACCCAGAACTCTGTCCAGATCTCACATGTGGGGAGCAGTGACCCAAATACTCGAGTCCTTATCTGCTGCCTCCAAGCATGTGCACTAGAAAGTTGGATCAGAAGTCAAGTATCTGGGATTCAAACCAGACACTCTGATAAGGAATATAGGTGTCCTACATGGTAACTTAGCTTCTGTTCCAAATACCCATCCCTCCTCCCCCAACATTTTCTTTATCCACTCCTCTATTGATGGATACCTTGATTGATTCCATATCTTGGCTATTGTGAATAGTGCTGCAATAAAAACAGTAGAGCAAGTCTCTTTTTGATATAATGATTTCATTTCTTTTATGTATATAACCAGTAGTGGGACCACTGGGTCAAGTGGTAGTTCTGTTTCTAGTTTTTCCAAGGAATCTCCATATTGTTTACCTTAGTGGCTGTATTAATTTACCCTCCCACTGACAGTGTAAAAATTTTCCCTTTCTCTTCATCGGTATTTATTACTTTTTGTCTTCTTGATAATAGCCATTGCAACTGGTATGATGTAATTATCTCATTATGGCTTTTATTTGCATTTTTCTGATGGCAAATGGCAGTGAATATTTTTCCTGTATCTGTTGTCCACCTATGTTTCCTCACATGAGAAATGTCTATACTGAGCCTTTGCCATTTCCTAACTGGATGGGGTTACTAATTGGGGAGAATTGTTTTACATTAATTCTGTCAGATGCACAGTTGGAAATATTTTCTCACATTCTGCCATTTGTCTTTCTACTATGTTGGTTATTTCCTTTGCTGTGCACAAGCTTCTTATTTAGATATAATCCCATTAGTCTAGTTTTGATTTTGTTACCTTTGCTTTTGGGGTCTTATCTAAAAACTCTTAGCCTATACCCATGTCTTGAAATGCTTTTTGTATATTTTCTCCTAGAAACATCATAGTTCCACGTCTTATAGATAGGTCTTTTATCCATCCTGTGTTGATTCTTGAATACAGTGAGAGCTAGGAACCTAATTTCATTTTTCTACTTATGTATATCCAGTATTTCCAGCACCACTTACTGAAGGGAATGTCCTATCTCCAATATGTTATATTAGTCAGATTTTCATTACTTTAACAAAAATACCCTGGAGGAGCTTTTTGTAAAAGACTGGTTCATTTTGATTTATAGTTTGGTGATTTACAGATCAGGAACTGGTAGTCCTGTTAGTCTGGCCTCAGGTAGAGGCTGCCCATGGCAGAGGAATAATCACATGTTGAGCCAGGAAGCAGAGGTAGGCTGAACACAGCTTATTTAGTCAACCTGCTTGTGTGAACTCTGTTTTGAGGGCAAGCCCACAATGACCAAAACACCTCCTACCAGATCCACCTCTCAGACACCACAGTTAGATCAAGTCTTCCTTCTTAATCCATCATCCTTTAACATTAGACTCCAGAATTTAACATCTGCATGAAAGCCATCTTCTGTTTAATTGGTCACATTCTGTCCCTGGCTCTCCAAACTCATGTCCTTCTCACATACAACTCCCCATTCCATCCCAGAAGTCCCAAATTCTTAATTCAGTTCTGCATTAACTCCAGTCCATATTTCAAAGTGTCATTTGAGATTCAAGGAAAACTTTCTTAGCTATGACCCTCCGTACAATCACAAAGCAGTTACTTATTTCCAAGATATAATGTGGGTCAGGCACAGAATATTCATTTCCATTTCAAACAGGGGAGAGAGAGGAAATATAGGCCAAAGAAAGATCAAAAACCAGGAGGGCAAACATTAAGCCTGAAAGTTCCATGTCCATTGTCCTGGAAACACTTTATTGGGTGCAACCCCGCCTCTACAGCTTTGCTAGTCACAGCCCATATTTCAATTCTCAGTGGTTCGAGACTCATCTCTGCAGCTCCGCTAGGCATTGCCCTGATGGCGACTTTCTGCAGCAGTCCTAACCCCTTGTTTTAGTTTAGCATTACCCTAGTGGAGGTTACTCACATGACTCTTCACCTGTGACCAAGCTCTGTCTGAACTCCTAGTTTGTCCAAAATATCCTTTGAAATTGAGGTGGAGGCATTAGGTTTCCAAGACTTCATTGGACTTTTCCCATGTGGCTGTTCTGTGAGACTGAGCACTGACATCTACTGCTTTCCCAGGCTATCCTGGCACGCAGCTCACAGGCTTTGTTGAGTGGGTATCTCATATTGCTGGCATCTTTAGTTTCCTGCAGTTCCAGCTCCTTCAATTTTCTTGCCCATGGCTACATGGCTCCATTTTCCTAAACTAATCTCTGTAGCAAGTAATTTCTTTAGAACTTTTCCTTTCTGAACAAGATTTTTCTAAATTCCTTCCCCTGCAACTTTTCATAATCCTTCTGCCCTGTCCCCTTTTGCTTCCCAGCAAGCCAGTCCACCATCTTTCAGTTCAGTCTCAGGACATGGACACAATATGGCCAGGTTCCTTGCCACAGTGCAGCAAGGGAGGCTTTTAGTCCAATTCACAGTAGGATATAGATTTCCATCTGAAAATTTATCAGAATGGCCTTTATTATCCACATTTCTGTCAGCTTGTTGGTTTTCTAAACCCCCAAGAAAATCATTCATAATGTTCTGCTTACAGAATTCTAGATTTTCTCTAGCCTACTCTTCTAAACTCTCCCAAAAGATGTTCCATATCTTCAGGCATAGGTAATAATAATGATCCTCTTCTGGTACCAATTTTATGTACTAGTCAGATTTTTGTTTATTTAGGTCAAATACCACAGAGGAGGTTTTTAGGAAGAAGAAAAGATTTATTCTGGCTTACACTTTGGAGATTCACAATTTAGGATCAGGTGGTCCCATTGATCTGGTACCCAGTAGAGAATAGCCCTGGTGGAATGAGAATGGAGCTATGAAGCAGAGAAAGCCATGAAGCTGAACTCAGCTTAAATAAGCAACTCTATCATAAGAACTATTTTTTGAGGGCAAGCTCCCAGTGATATAAAAACTTCCCACCAAAGTCACCTCTGAGATACCACAATTAAATCAAGTCTGATCATTAATTCATGAACCCTTAATGTAAGACTACAGAGAGTAAACATCTGTTTGAGTTTGGTGAGCTAAGTTCTGTTCAATCCATAACGTATTTTCTGGGCATCTTTGTCAAAAATTACTGTCTGTATGTATATGGCTTAATTTCTGAATTCTCAGTTCTGTTCCAAGGATGTATGGGTTTTCCTGCCAGTACCATGCTGTTTTACAGGTAGCAGGCCTTCAAATCAGGTATTGTGCATCGAGGTTTGTTGTTTTGCAGGATTGTTTGACTATTCTAGGCCTTATGCAATTTGATAGAAATTTTAGAATTTTTTTTCTCTTTCTGCAAAGAATGTCTGATATATTCATGGAGATTGCATTGAATCTCTAGAATGCTTTGGATTGTATAGAAATATTAATTATACCAAATTGGGAATATGGAATTTCTTTCCATTTTTTGTGCCTTCTAGGATTTCTATCATCAGTGTTTTATAATTTTAATTATAGAGATTCTTCATGTCTGGTTAAATTCATTCCTAAATATTTTATTTTTTTTTTTTTTTGGTTGCTTTGAATGGGGTTACTTTCTTGATTTTTTTTAAAGCAAGAAGATCACAAGATGTCAACTTTGCTTATATACATGAAAGGGTTTTTTGATACTCTATATATTAGCTACCACAAATCACAGAAAACATATAATGTTTATGTTTTGGATCTGGATTATTTCACTAAGCATGGTAGTCTCCAGTTGTAAAAGACAGGCTGAGTGGTATTCCATCATGTATATATGCCACATTTGCTTTATCCAGTCATCAGCTGATAGGTATCTGAGTTAATTCCATATCTAAGTAATTGTGAATTCAGCTGCTACCAACATGGGCATACAGATGACTCTTTCATGTGCTGATTTCATTTCCTTTGCATATATTCCCAGGAGTGGGATGGCTGGATCTATTTTCAGATTTCTGAGGATTCTCCATACTGTCTTCCATAATAGTTGTATTAGTTTACATTCCCACCAACAGGATACTAGGGTACTTTTTTCTACATGTAATTACCCACATTGATTTTTGGATCATAGCCATTTTAACTATTGAAGTTTTTATTTGCATTTCCCTGATGACTAATGATCCTGAGCAATTTCTCATATATTTGTTGGCCATTTGTATTTCATCCTTTGAAAAATGTCTGTTCAGGTCTTTTGCCCATTTCTTAACACGATTGTTTATTCTGTTCTTGTTGAGTTTCTTGAACTCCTTATATATCCTGGATGTTACTCCTTGATTAGATGCATAACTTGAAAATATTTTCTTCCATTCTGTCAGCTCCCTTTTCACCTTGTTGAGTGTTTCCTCTGCTGTGCAGAAACTTCTTAGCTTGATGTCTGTTTTTGTATTTATTATCTGTGCTTCTGGGTCTTATCCAAGAAGGCTTTGCCTATGCCAGTGTCGTGCAGTGTTTTCTCTATTATTTCATCTAGTAATTTGATGGCTTCAAGTCTTAGGTTTAGATCCTTGATCCATTGTGAGGTGCATTTTGGATAGGGTTTAAGGTAAGGGGTCTTCTGCATTCAGAGATCCCAACACCATTTGTTGGAAAAATTGTGCTTTCTTCAGAGAGTGATTTTAACTTGTTTGTCCAAAGATTCATTGTGGATACATAGATTAATTTCTGGAGTTTTTATTGGCCCACATGTTTTATTTTTTGGCCAGTACTAGGTTGTTTAGGTTATAATTTCCATATAGTATGTCTTGAAACTGGTATTGTAATGCCTCCAGCTTTGTTTTTATTATTTAAAATTACTTTAGCCATACAGAGTCTCTTGTGTTTCCATATGAAAAAGATCTGAGAAGAATGTCCTTGGTATTTTGGTTGTGATTGCATTGAATCCATAAATTGCTTTGGGTAAATTTTAGTTGTATGACTGTTATTTATTTGTTGACCAGAAACTTTGAGTGCCTTCAGTTCAATAAAGCTAAAATTAACATCATTGATGAAATTAAAGCAGAGCTCCTGCTTCACTGCACAAATCAAAATATCAGATCTTAGTGTCAAACTCAGTCTTCTTAACATTTAGCTAAATTAATAGATTTAAATGCCTTGTTAACTTTTGCTCAGCTATTTGGCAAAGAATTATTTCTGTACACGCAGGTAATTGACATAAATGCTTAAACAAATCTCTTTAGCTGAGACAGCAATCTAATTGAACTCATCATCTCCATTCATCTTGCCTCTTGTATGAATCCTATTGACTTCCTTATGGTATTATGACTTCTTCGCATTTTGCTTGTTTGTTTTTCTGGGATAGTCAACTGGCTCTTAAGAAAGGTACACAGTTATTTGTACAGGAATCCATACCTTGAAAAAATTCAGTTACAGTTTAAGGTACAAGTTGAGCTTATCTGAAGCAACCATGGAACTCAGGTCAGGTGTCTGATTTCTGTCCATGGCCTGTTCTCAATGCCCTAGGGACAGATCAGGTCCCTCATGCACCTGGCAAACCATGCAACATTAGAGCTTTGTGCAAAAGAAAAAAAGCATTTTTTTTTCTTTGAACGCAGCTGGCATTCAATATACTCTGAAATGAGAGGACTGATAGCCTATGTAAGTTTGATCAAGGTTAATATGCATTTTCAATAAGCCTACAAATGTTGTTCTTATTCATACATATTTTTCTTGATAGTGACACTCACTGCTCAAATTTTGTTATTCATAATTGCTATGGGAAATAACTATGTCATACACAATTCCTTTAAAACTTTTGGTTCCAGAAACCTTCCCTCCTCTTCTATGTGAATCAAATCCTAATAATATTAATGACCTCAGCAGACTATACATCCCAGTTTCTTATTAAGGTCTCAAGACTCTTTCTTGTTAGAAACATAGCCAGCTGAGTTTTAATCACAAAGGATTTAGAAAAAAAAACTAGAGAAATTTTCCTTTGGGGAAAACTGAAAGTCCTTAGTAGCTGTCAGATGTGGTATTGTAGCCACATGGACTCCTAAGGCAAGACTCCAAGAATATGTCATGGCTTTGTTAGAGAATGAACAATACCTAGTACAGAAAACAAATTAACTGCCTCCAGTGGAAGCCAAGCAATTCTGGATTTCTAGTTCTGTTCATCTCTAAGCAGTAGTGGCTGTCCGGATGTTGAGAGTTGCCTGATTCAGTGTCTCCTGGCCAAGTGACAACATTCAGACACTACACACCTCCCAGATACAGTTGACTTTGCATCTTATGATTGCTTATAACCTGAGGCTTCTAAGGAAATCCCCTTCAGAACCTTTCCACAGCATTGATGTTCTTCTCAACCTTGTACTTAGTGCTCTCAATAGCTGCATGAACTCTATTTCTCTCAATTCAACATTTTTGAGGGAGGAATCAGATATCAGTAATGATTTTCAGTAAATATCTTTATTCTCACATGATCCTCTGCTCATTCCAAATCTTATGCTCTTAGGGCTATAAAATGAATAATATGTATTGCTTTACTTATAATTAATGAATTTCAGCATCATGCCATAGCAAACATCACACAATTTCTGCTCTCAAGAAGCTACCCGTCAGGTTGAAAAATAGAGAAGCGAGGACAATTTGCCTATATTCCTGAATAGCATATAAAACAAACTGAAAACTAATATCCATGTCTGCATGGTTAATATTTTCCTAAATCTCTACAAAGCACCAACTAAAAGGTAATATACAACTCGGTCATTTGTTTAAAGAAATTTTTGAAACTAAATTGATAAAGATATCATTCTTCTGGCACACCTGTTGTGACAGACAGTTAAACTGCTGCTTAGGATACCTGCATCTTATATTGGAGCTCCTAGTTCAAATTCTGGCTACACTTCCTACAATCCACTTCCTGCTGACATGATTCTGGAAGGCAGAAGGTGATGGCACAAATAGTTGTGACTGTGCCACCCAAGTGGGGGGACCTCGATGGAGTTTTGGATTCTTGGATTTGACCTGGTCTAGCCTTTGGCTGTTTCAGGCATTTGGAGAGTTAACCAATGCATGGATGATCTCTCTAACTTTCTCTAGTTCTCTTTCTCTCTGCCTTTCAAGTAAATAAAATAGATAACTAAATGGTTTTGTAAAGAGAGAGGTTATTCTTCTCATAAAGACCAGGCATTTCAATCTCAGATTACCTACTTGGACAAAAAGGTCACTTATCAAATGCATTTCAGTCTCTGCTTGCCAACTTGGATGAAAAGGTCACTTATCAAATAGCTCACTTACTCATTAA
Organism: Oryctolagus cuniculus; assembly: GCF_964237555.1. NCBI lineage: Eukaryota > Metazoa > Chordata > Mammalia > Lagomorpha > Leporidae > Oryctolagus > Oryctolagus cuniculus. The sequence continues at coordinate 30,575,867 of NC_091451.1, read as the reverse complement.
GATTGATGACAAAACCCTCCCCTGCCTATGAGTGCCAATTTTCAACTATTAAGTCACAAATTTTGCCCAATCCAAATTGGCTCCCTACCTTAAAGGCTTCGCATGAAACTGCTGCAGCCTAGATTCCAATCCTTTATACCTACTCCTTACCTTCTCCCTCTAACATGTAAGTTAGACTCTCAAAAGATGGTATTCTCCATTATTTTAGTTTGCCGATAATCTTAACTTTGCTTGACCAGCATATTATTAAGGTGGGCTTTGGGGAGAGTTAGCAGCAAACAGAAGCAAATGTTTTTCCTAAAGTTTTGAAAGAAAAAATACACTTATGAAAAACATAGAAAGGTTCCTAACATAGATTGAATAAAAAATAGAAAGAGATTAGGAGAAGTTTCTTTAAAAGAGATATTTAAACATCTGTAAAAATTGGTAGGAAGAATGAGTTGGAGGTGGATTGAGAATGAGGGAAGATATTTAATAAACAGAATGACAAGTACAATGATTTAGGGGTGAGAGAGAACAAGGTTGGATTCCAGAAGTGTAGTGCTCTTGGTGTGGCTAGAGCACAGAATGGGAGGTGAAAAATGACAGAAAAATGAACTGGAGAATTAAGCAATGAACAGTAGGGTCCATGGATGAGTAATTAAAATGTTGGAAATATGAATTAAGCAGGGTCCATGGATGAATAGTTAGAACGTTGGAAATATGAGATGATCAGATAAGAATTAATCACCAAGCAATTTTTGGTTACATCATATAAAATGCCAAGTTTTGTGCTATTGGTGGTTATTGTCAAAGGGTTGAAGAGTGGCTGTATTCAGTTTATGGAAATCTATGAAGTGGGTTCCCTTATGCGTTTTTTATTACAAGTCACCAAAGCAAGTAAATTTCTGAGAGAGAGAGAGAGAGAGAGAGAATTATTACTGTCCACAAATAATTTCCTAGTAATAGGTTGATTCCAGAAATGTTTTAATTTAAAAGCACAATGAATTCACCGCATTATTGAAATGAATGTCTGGGAGCGCATGTTTGACTATTTGCATTTATGGGACTTAAGAGTTTTATACATCTTCGTAATGTTTAATATTAAAGTACATTCACTGGAGGCAAAGCATAGTGTCTTTAAACCATGAAATATATTCACAAAGAAACTTCAAAAAGTGCTTGATATTCACTTGCTTTGAGCAAAAACTGTTAAAATGTGTTGCAGTAAGCATAATTGCTTAAGAAATAGAGAAGACCTATATACATTTCATGGAAACTAGAAATGATATCTAATATTTTCAGAAAAAAAAAACACCTACATCTATTAGTTTCCTAGGACTGATGTAATAGATTACTACCACTAGGAGAGTCAAAACAACAGATATTTATTGCCTCATGGTTCTGAAGACTAGATGCTAAAACCAATTTAGTGGCAGGGCCATACTTCCTCCAAAGTCTCTAGGGAAAATCCTGGCCTCTTCCTAACTTAACTCTAACAATACTTGAGTTCTTTGCATTGCAGATTCATCACTTCAATCTCTACCTCTGTCTTCACATGGCATTCTCCTTGTGTAGCTCTATACCTGTGTTACTTCACCAGTCATATTTGTTTAGGGTCTCCCACAATGTTTTCATCTTAACTTGATCACATCTGCAAACTTACTTCCAAATCAGTTGACTTTTACAGAGATTAAGACTTCAACCCATCTTTTTGGGAATACAATTCAACCCATAACACAAGGTTATGGAAAAATATGTAGTGTGAATCTATAGACTCTGCTTTGAGGGCACTAATCCCATGCATGGGGGCTCCAGTCTCATGACTGTGATTAATCATCTCCCAAAGACTCCACCTCCAAATACTATCACATGAGATTGGGTTTCAGCCTATGAATTTGAGGGTAACCACATTCAATCTATGGCACAGGGCATTGAGCTTTCTTAAAAGTTTCATATCATTTTGATTAAAATATAATCATTTTCTATTATCTTCAGATTCATAATATATAAAGCAATGCCTGGGCTAAGAGTGTTTAAACCCATGTGCATCATCATTTTGTGAGTTTATGTACCATTCTTGGGCCATGGGGACATTTGTAACAAAAGAGAAAGGTCCAGGCCCAAGGTTATTCTCCCTGTGAGAACCATGCAGCCATTTTTTTTTCAGATGCTATGGAAAGTTCTCTACCACCAGGAGTCTTCTCGGTTTTTTTTTTTTTTTCTCGAAGATTTACTTTTTTGTTTGAAAGAGATAGAGAGAGAGAGAGGTAGAGACAGAGAGAATCTTTAATCTGCTGGTTCACTCCTCAGATGGCCGTAGTGACCAGTGTTGAGCCAGAAAGAAGCCAGGATCCAGGACTTTTTTTTTTTGACAGGCAGAGTGGACAGGGAGAGAGAGAGAGAGAGAGAGAGAGAAAGAGAGAGAGACAGAGAGAAAGGTCTTTCTTTGCCATTGGTTCACCCTCCAGTGGCCGCTGCGGCCGGCATGCTGATCCGAAGCCAGGAGCCAGGTGCTTCTCCTGGTCTCCTTGGGCCATCCTCCACTGCACTCCTGGGCCACAGCAGAGAGCTGTCCTGGAAGAGGGGCAACCAGAACAGAATCCGGTGCCCCGACAGGGACTAGAACCTGCTGTGCCAGCGCCACAGGCGGAGGATTAGCCTACTGAGCTGCGGCGCCGGCTAGGAGCCAGGACTTTAATTCAGGTTTCCTATGTGTGTGGCAAGAACCCAAATACTTGGGCTGTCTTCAGTTGTTTTTCCAAGACCATCTGCAAGAGAGCTGAATCAGAAGTGGAGGAACTGGGACAGGAACTAGTGCCCAGGCGAAAGTTTTACCCACTATGCCACAACACAGGTCCAAGTCTCACATTTTTGTAGTGTATTTCCCAAACTGTGTATCACCAGGCAACTTATTCTCCAAGTATACTAGGAATTGTGTTTTCTCACAATTTTTGAAAGTATCTTCTATTATCACCTCCCATTCTAAGACTCCAGCTTACTCTCCTCGAGTATAGGTATTTATAGGGGATATGGAGGAATTTCTCTATGAATATTTTCTGCTGTTTTCCTCACAGAAACATCTAAGGAAAGGAAAAAAGTTACAGGGAAAATATACAAAATTTAACTCAAGCAACTCAAATATGATCTTACTACTATGTTATTCAGGAGTGTTTATGATAATTATTCCAACATTTGCCAACACAGCATTTATAAACACTGAATGAACATGCAATTCTTAATTTAGAAATATCTGTTTGTTATAGAGAATGTTCCTCATTCCAATCATGAGATGTAGTCAGGATAAAATATATGTTTTTTAAAAAAGATTTATTTATTTATTTGAAAGACAGAGTTACACAGAGAGAGGAGAGGCAGAGAGAGAGAGAGAGGTCTTCCATCCGATGGTTCACTCCCCAATTGGCCGCAATGGCTGGAGCTGTGCTGATCTGAAGCCAGGAGCCAGGAGTCTCCTCTGGGTCTCCCACGTGGGTGCAGGGGCCCAAGGTCTTGGGCCATCCTCCACTGCTTTCCCAGGCCATTGCAGAGAGCTGGATCAGAAGTAGAGCAACTGGGTCTTGAATCAGCACCCATATGAGATGCCGGCACTTCAGGCCAGGGCATTAACCCACTATACCACAGCGCCAGCCCCAAAATATATGTTTTAAAACTGTTCTTTCTGTCTCTCTGCCTTTCAAATAAAATATAAAAAGTAAATAAAATAAATGTTTATAATTTTCATGTTGGTGTAAGATAGGTTTGTTTGTTGATTCTTAAAATTGTGGTCAATGGTTTTGTTGTTGTTCTCTATTTTGATGTTTTTGGTCCCTTTGGACAAGTCATAATCTTTCCATAATACAATTTCTTGAATGTAGACACAGGTGTGAAAAATACAGAGGAATATCTAGCAAGTTATAGTGAAAAATTCTTTTTGTTGTAATATTTTTCAAAATTCTCCTATATAAAATGCACTTCTCATTAATTTTCCACCAAATACTTCCTTTTCCCAAGTGATATTTAGCCAGTCATTCAATGGCCAGGTATGATGCCAAACACCAAATATACCATAATGAACAAAAATGGAGACAGTTTCACTTTCCCCCACAGAAGTGATCCTGTTGTGCTAGTGGAAAAAGGGGATTGACTCACAAAGGGGTGCGGTAACAATGGACCTCAATGATCCCATAAGTGAAGGGTTTAATTTTGAGCTGTGACAATGCTAGAAAAGAGATGTACCAGTTGCAGAAATATGAAGGACACGTTGGAGGATAAGAATTCATGGTGTGAAAGAGAAAGGGCATCTTAAGAAAGGGAGTGCTTGTACAAAGATCCTGTGGCAGGACGAATCTAAATCATTTTAATATCTGAGAGAAGACATGTAGAGTTCAACCTGTATTCCATAGAGGGAAGGGATGGAGTCAATGACAATGAAGAGGTAGGCGGGACAAGTCTCAAAGTTGACTTGAATGCCTTTCAGTTTTTCTCATTTTCCAGGAGAGAGTGACATGATCCAATTTCCATTTCAAAAAAAGCTCTTCTCACTGAAATGAGTAAATTGGCCTGAAGGTAGAGGGGAGCAAAAGGAGGTATTAGTTGGGCAATAACAAATTGGCATGGTGTCAGGGATACAAAGATAGCGATAGAGATGAGCATAATGGATGGACTTACCTTCTAATTGAGGATAGAATTAATAAGATTTGCTGCACTGGGTATAAAGTCTGATAATGCCATTAGTTTTGTCATGCATAGTTTGGTGGATGAAATCATCCTTTATGGATAGGAAGAACACTTAAAAGGGGGAATTAAATAAGAAGAAACTCAGAGTTCAGTTATAGACATATTATACTCCAGATGCATAAAAGATTCACAATAGATATTGATACGAAGTTGGGCATGTGGCTCCAGAGATAAACTATAGGTCTTGGATTGAGAAATCAGTTTGGGGTAATCCGCATACATAGGGTACATCAAACTGTAAAAGTAGAAATGGAATATCAAAAGGGAAGAACATAGCATCCAGGAATCTGTTACAACTTTTAGATGTCTGGTAGAGAAGAAGGCAAATCAGAAAAGATGCAGCAGGTCTGATATTTGATAATGTTCTAAAAGAAATATGACAAATATGACATGGATGTGAATTTTGATTTTTAAAGGAACTTACTGATACATTAGCTTCTCAGGGTCATAGCAATCCACTATTATCACAGATAATTACTACAACACAATTCTCATGTTAATGTGATATTAATATAAAGAGAACAGATTCCATATAGTTCACAGATAGAATTCTCAGACTGTAATAGTAGTTTCCTTCCTCTCTTCTTCCCTCTCTTTTCCCCTCCCCTTTCTTCTTCGTTTTCCTTTCTTCCTTCCTTCCTGCCTGCCTGCCTGCCTTCCTTCCTTCCTCACTCTTTTTTCTTCTTTCTTTTTTATAGTTTTAAACATAACATACGTTTAATTTACATTATAGTCAAAGGCTTAATGCTCCACTAAATGAAGAGTTCAACAAGTAAAAAGTAAAAAAAGAAAAATCCTAGTTCAGTGGGCATATAAACAAGAGTCATAAACAATATTCTAATGAAAAGATGTCCATTTCACTCATACACAGAAAATTTTTAAATAATCACAGATGATTAAAAGTATAGTAATATATCATTCTTAAATGTTGGTTTGACAAAGATATAAGACAAAGTTTGACAAAACTAAATTTGCAACAGTTTTGATACACATTGGCATTTATCTTTATTTTTGTTTTTTGATGTTTTTCTTTTTAAATTTTACTTTCCACATACAAGGGAGAACATGTAGTATTTGTTTTTCTGCATCTGGCTTGTCTTACTCAAAATCAAGTCCTCCAGTTGCATGCATCCAATTTGCTGCAAATGATAGAATTTCATTTTTTATAGAGAATAATATTCCATTATATGTGTATGTATATATGTATATACATATACATATATATATATGTGTGTGTGTGTGTATGTATGTATGTATATAACACATTTTCTTTATCCATTCATCTGATGATGGATACCTTGGTTGATTCTATATTTAAGTCAATGGTTTTGACTCTAATTGAAGTCAGGCATAGAAAAATGAACTTGTGTGTTACAATGAATGCTTAACTGCTTGTGTGTCATTGACCTTCTCTTGGAACTATAGAAATGTTTGATGTAATAAAGAGCAAACATATATGTACATAGCTCCTCTGTGTGTCAATCATTCATTTGAGACTTCTGACTTAAGCCAATGCCAAAGATTTTCCATTTTTTCTAAATTGTTGTTTACTCTTAGTTACAAGCTATGTTCCAAATTGATTGAAAATAGTGCAGCTAGGGGGCCAGCATTATGGCATTGTGGGTAAAGCTGCCACCTATTATATCAGCATCCCATTTGGGCACCAGTTTGTGTCCTGGTTGCTGTACTTCCAATCCAGCTAAACAATATGGCCTGGGAAAACAGCAGAAGATGGCCTAAGTGCTTAGGCCCCTGCACCCACGTGGGAGACCCCATTAAAACTTCTGATTCTTGGCTTGGGCCTGGCCCAGCCCTGTCCATTCAGATCATTTGAGGAGTGAAACCGGTTGCAAGGGATCTCTCTGTCTCTCTTTCTCTGTCTCTCCTTCTTTCTCTGTAACTCTGAGTTTCAAATAAGTAAATATATAAATCTTTTTTAAAACTGCAGCTATAGGCCTGACATTAAAAAAGTATAATATATTTATACAATAAGTATAAATGAGAACAAACTCCATTCTGATTTTATTGACATAGTTATTGAATTCTACTAAACAATATGGCTTCAAAGAATTTCACCTCTGCCTCTTTTAACAAGTAAAGCTTCACTACAGCTGCTCTTATTGCTGACTTGTATATTTATATGCAAATATGAATTTTATTTCCAATTTCTAAAGCACACCATGCAAGCAAAGATATTTGTATTCTAATAATATATGGTATAGCAACTTGAATATATTTTTGATCTTTAGATTTTAATTATGCCATTGATACTGGCTTTGATCTGTGTATATTTTACTCAAAAAGATCAAGGTTTAGAACACATAGTCAATTTGGTAAAACTACTTTTTCTCATTTGTGTATTAATGATTGAGTTCCCACAGTGTTCAGGGAAACCGCAACCTGTGCATCAAACAGTAATTTGGCAGAAATACACACACACACTCTCACACTTATTTGAACATACTCAATAGTTTTCTGCTTAAAAGTTCATATGATGCTCCTGAGTGAGCCACAGTACACTAAAGACAAGTTTGGGTTTGTCTTCAGCAGCACCCATTGGTTAAACCTGTATTTATTGAGAATCTACCATGTACAGAGCACTGTGTTAGCCTCAAGAGTTATACCAGTGAAAACCAAGTGGCTCTTCTGAGGCAAGGCATTTGTATTTTAAGATAACCATCACAACCAAAATGTGCTAATGTATGTTATATAATATGTATTAAATACAGTGAGAGGAAGAGTTGGGAGTGTTTGATTTAGTGTGAGGTAAAGTGAAACAACCAGAAACAGCTTGGTTACAAACACATAAGCTGAGTCTTCTAATAAGCAAAATATTCTCAGCAAAACGGCATAGAAAGGGTATTTAATCAAAGAAACAAATAGTCTCTGATAGTTAATTGAACCAAAAAATGCTAAGATCAGAACAAGAGAATAACTTCATATAATACCGTATGTTATATAAAAAGTAGTAACTGAAATCAATGTATACCTTTCACCAACAGGTGTATCTTCAAACATTTGTGGGAATTTATTTTTGTGAAATACTGAATGTTGAGATACAAAGTTTTGTGGAATGGACTCTGCTGTCAGGAGACTAGAGATGTGGCTAAGGATTTACAGTAGAAAATAAAAATCAATTAAAATTATAAAGGCATAATATGATAGTCTGATTGCCTTGTTTGTATGCAGATTTAAACAACTGGATGACTTTATTTAAAAAATTGTTGTAGAATAGAAAAGTTGGAAATTTTAGATACTTTTTATCAAAAATAGTATGATTGAAATCCACATTCAATCCATTATGAATTGGCCATTTGTATCTCAAAAATACTCACTTTATTCTGCAAGGCTTTCAAAGGACATGTTCTGTTATACACTAGAAATACAAAGATAAATAAAGCGTGGTCTGTATATGTAGAGGCTTACACTCTAATCAGTAGAGTGAGAAATATTTACCATGCAACTAAAACTAGAGTAGAGAAAACATATGCTACTGTGTGATGTAGATCTGTCACTGGTGCTCAGAGAAGTCTGGGTTGCCTTCATTAATAGAAATGGAATGGAAATTTGAGTAAGAGATTACAAAGAGAATACCAGTTATAGTAAGTTATAGTAAGTGTGAATTAGGGTGCTAAGTTTAAAAAAATCCTATCTATTTTTAAGTGTATTTATTTATTTGGAAATCAGAGTTACACAAAGAGAAGGAGAGGCAGAGAGAGAGAGTGAGAGAGAGAGTCTTCCATCTGCTGGTTCACTCCCCAACTGGTTGCAATGGCCAGAGCTGCACCAATCTGAAGCCAGGAGCCAGGTGCCTCTTCAGGTCTCCCACCTGGGTGCAGGGCCTCAAGGACTTGGACCATCCTCTACTGCTTTCCCAGGCCATAGCAGTGAGCTGGATCAGAAGTGGAGCTGCCAGGACTCAAATGGGATGTGGGCACTGCAGGCAGTGGTTTTACCCACTACACCACAGTGCTGGCCTCAAGATAAACTGTGAAGGTCTAAGTGGTGGCCATGTTTTATGGGTTGGAAAGACTGATAGAAAGAGAGAAAAAAAGGGTATTTCAAAACCACCATGTCACCTGCCGCATAAAATAATTCACTTGATTCTTTCATTAAATTCAAGGAGGTAATTGAAGTAACTTCTTGTATTTTTATGTTAAGTAACAAGCTTCTTAGAAAAATCCAGTTTGCTCTGGTCCTTTATTTATTTATTTATTTATTTTAGAAAACCTTTATTTAACAAATATAAGGGGAGCTGGATTCTGTCCCGGTTGCTCCTCTTCCAGGCCAGCTCTCTGCTGTGGCCTGGGAGTGCAGTGGAGGATGGCCCAGGTCCTTGGGCCCTGCACCCCATGGGAGACCAGGAGGAAGTATCTCGCTCTTGGCTTCGGATCAGCGCAGCACACTGGCTGCAACGTGCTGGCCGTAGTGGCCACTTGAGGTGTGAACCAATGGAAAAAGGAAGACCTCTCTCTCTCTCTGTCTCTCTCTCACTGTCTAACTCTGCCTGTCCAAAAAAAAATATATAAATTTCAAAATACAACTTTTGGATTATAGTGGTTTCCCCCACCCCCATAACCACCCTCCCACCCACAAGCCATCCCATCTCCTACTCCCTCTCCCATCCCATTCTTCATTAAGATTCATTTTTAATTATCTTTATATATAGAAGATCAACTTAGTATATACTAAGTAAAAATTTCAACAGTCTGCACCCACTGAAGCATCTTCATGATATTTTCAGACAAAAAGGAAGGATTTAAGGGGATACCACTAATGTATTTAATAGTGATGGAAATAACTTAAAAATATTGTTTTGTAAAGCTGTGAGATTAACTAGCTTTTTAATGTCAAAATATGGTGTAGCACATCTCATGTAATATATCATAATTTTACATAAGAAAATGCAAGATAAATTATATTATGAAATCAATAGCTTTTTGATATCAGTGCATATTTTATTAACTACTATATCATGAAAACATAGATTTTACATATTTATAAAAATTGTGTGTATATTACATAAATGCAAATAACAATGCTTAATGTGCATATGCATTTGGAGGATGCCATATTTTGATGTGTAGTTCCACATAATGAAAGGGAGATGAGAGCAGAAGTAATACGAATTGTTCAAATGTGGGACATTATTGATTGCATTTCTGAACTTTGCCAAATGTGACAGCATTTAATGATTACCAGAAATCAAGCAAGTTTAAAATTCTCTGTAAAATATTTTTTCTCTCTTTCACTCTCACTCTCTCTGCCCCTGCCTCACTGTAACTCTACCTTTGAAATAAATAAATAAATCTTTTAAAAAATTTACCTTTCCAAAGCCACACTCAATATCAAAATCAATGGTCATCTTTTTTTTTTTTTTTTTGGTAGCAATATCTTCACTGGGACCATAACTAAATATACATTTTTAAATCTAAAACAAAACTTGTTCCAACGTTACATTGTTGAGAATATACAGCAATATTGGTTTTCTGTGACTTAGAAATTGAAATCATTTCATTAAAATCATTTTTGGAAAGTAAAACATGAAAACGAATCCCGGTGTATAAATACCAAGTTCAGAATAAAGCTCCTTGGTTCACTTTCACCCTGGAGAGCCCCACACTTTCTGGCCATTCAAAGAACCTTCACATTTTGGATGTACTATTTGTGAATATAGGAGGAGGAAGATACTCATAAATGTCCTTTTTATGAAGTGTAGCTTCGCTTCTCTTCTCTTTGAAATAAACTTGATTCAGTCGTAGAGATATTGGGAGGGTTATTCTCAGCCTGAAAGAGAGTCTGCTAAGACTAAAAAGGTAGACAAACCCAGCTAGGTAAGACAGGGGACCCTTAACTTAGAATAACCCAGATAACCATGAATGAATAAACACCAATATCACAGTGCAATCTAGTGCTGGTCAGAATATGAAAAATTAAGTGAAAACGATAAAAGTGCAGGCTACTCTCTCACAGCATTTCTCAGAATAGTGCTTTTGAGAGGGCCAAATGAAAATATGAGATTCTGCACTGATTCAGAGCTTGTAAAAAAGGATCTCCCATTGTACCACATCTCCATTCAGTTAGAAAGCACAGAAATCCTAGTTTTCATTACCTCTGACTTCTGATTCTAATGGCCATATGGTTCCCACTTCTTCTGTAAGTAACTTAATGCTCAGTGTAATTAAGAGGGCATATGCTTCCTGTACAGAATCACTGTTAGATCTTTGCATGGCAGAATGAACACAGACCCAGTCCTAATATCAGCTTTTATCTGCTGCCAATAAACTTTAACATTGCTTAATAAAATTCAGAGAAAATGATGCTGCTTCTAACAGTTACCAAAACAATCATATGTGCTACCTATCTTATTCTGAGATCTCATTCTGCTCAAAGGATTGTTTTTTTTTATTGTTTTTATTTATTTATTTATTTTTATTTTTTGACAGGCAGAGTGAACAGTGAGAGAGAGAGACAGAGAGAAAGGTCTTCCTTTTGCCGTTGGTTCACCCTCCAATGGCCACCGTGGCTGGCACGCTGCGGCCAGCGTGCTGCGCTGATCCGAAGCCAGGAGCCAGGTGCTTCTCCTGGTCTCCCATGGGGTGCAGGGCCCCCCAAGCACTTGGGCCATCCTCCACTGCACTCCCTGGCCACAGCAGAGAGCTGGCCAGGAAGAAGGGCAACCAGGACAGAATCCGGCGCCCCGAGCGGGACTAGAACCCGGTGTGCCGGCGCCACAAGGCAGAGGATTAGCCTAGTGAGCCGCGGCGCCGGCCTGCTCAAAGGATTGTAACACCTTGTCATTCACTATACCCATGTCCCAACAACGGGATTTGATGGTGAAAATTTTACCAGAAAACAAGCAAAGTTAAAATCCTCTGTAGAATATTTTTACTCTTCCTGCAGTTTATTTACACTATAACATCATTCTGTCTCAATGAATTTTTCTACCTCACAGGGAAGCAATTTTTTCCTATTAACCTAATATCTGCAAAGTAATATGAGTGCATAGTTACATATGAGTCATCTGTAGTATTTTATACATGATGGGGACAGAATGAATATTATTTTTTTTGCTCCATGATCTGAGAACTGATTTTGTTTGATCTTGACTCAAAGTAACTATAGAATTAATTCCTTTATCCTGAGTTTTTTATTCTTCTTTAAGTTGTCAGAGCATAGACTGATTTTTTTTCTTTATTCTGCTCAAAACGCTTTAGAGCCTTCAAAAACACTGATCCTGTTCAAGATTTATTTAAATTTGAAAAGCAGAGTTAAAGAGAGAGAGAGAAGGAGAGAGATCACCCATCTACTGGTTCCCTCCTCAAATGGCCACAACCAAATCCAGGGGCCAAGCCAAATCCAGGGGCATGGAACTCCATTACGGGTCTCTGGGTCTCCCCCAATGGTAGTGAAGGCCTAAGTACTTGGGCTGTCTTCCACTGTTTTCCCAGGTGCATTAGCAGGGAACTGGATTGGCACACATATTGGATGCCAGCATTGCAGGTAGCTGCTTAATGTGTTGCAGCCGACCCCCAGAATACCGATTTTTGACCAAAGCAACAATTGTCAGAAACTTTTAATAGGAGTCAGATAGTAGACTTCTGCACATAACAAAGCTCACTATAGGCAGTGGGAATTTTGACACTTAAAAACCAATATGTAAAGCCTAGTGCTATGTAAATACGTGAGTTAAACTTTTTTCCCCATGAAGGCATATGTTAGATTGTAGTAATGCCTATAATTACTACATACTTCTTTTCATATTTATACCTTTGCTATGTAACTTTGTAATAACCTCCCACTATGATTAGGGGCTACTGTCCTATGTTTTGATTCTGGACTTGACTGTATAACTTGCTTTGATTCAAACAAGGAGATGAAAATAACAGTTGTCCAATTATGAGCCTTCCTCTCAAAATGTCTTGTGATGTCTCTGCTTCAGTTCTTCTGCTTCTGCCACTGCCAGAGAAGGGTGTTCCCAGCTATCTGTCATTCCTTGGAGAAACTAGAGAGACATATACAGCGCAGCAAACCCAGAAACCAATGAGGCACTCATCTAAGGTGACCTGACCATTATGGATGCAAGAAAAATACAAATACATTGCCATATATGTCTGAATTTTAGAGTGGCTTGTTTAGCAGCCACAGACAGTTAGTCTGTATTTGAATATCCTAAATAGAATCCACTGCCATGGGTGGCTCTTCAAGTTTTTCAAAGATCCTTATTGAAATCTCTAACAAAAATTTTGTTAACATATGATTTGTTAAAAATCACTTTTATGCATTAAGTGAAGAGTGCTCAGATATGTTATTGGTACTACCAGCGTAAATATTTGGGTTCTACATTCAGATAATTCACCCAACGCAATAAGCTAACACCTTTGAATCAGGTGTAGAAATTCTTTGGTTCTAGCTTCTCCCTACTTCATGTAGCACTATGGATCTTCCCTGACTGTTAAAGGGACTATTATTATAATACTAAGTAATTATATTAATTAATTTATTGTAATACTAACTAGAGGATTGTAATGAATAAAATGATCATGTGATTGGTTTTCTTTCTATTTACTAATACATGCTTGGTCGCTTCAAAAATTGTTCTCAAATTTGCTTTCATTGGGAAATATGAAGATAGCCATTAATGCCCTACAGCATATACTTCTTGTTCTTCACCTTTCACGACACATTGCATTTTAACCTTTTGGCATTTGCGGTTAGTTAGTTGTTAAGAGTCACTTCTTGACTTGGCATTTAATTGCTGATATAAGGTCTTCTAAGATTTTCAATTTGTCTTTTGACCATCTGCCTGTCACTGTGGTTCACAGAGTACAGACAAAGCCAGAGACCTTAGTCAGTGGGCCTCCAAAGCCTTTATCATTTCAGAATGTAAAATTCTGGGATTGTTTCTTGCTGAAGCATAACCTAGCATCACATGCCATTTGGTAATGAGGCTGTCGGGAATAGTGTATAGTGTTCACCTTCCTCTGTGTGCCTCCAGAGAATGACAGTGATGAGACTTGACAGTTACTGAATGGACAATTTGGCAAATGATCTATTTCTTTACCAATGACTTAACTTCAGCTCCCTTTTCCTAGTTGAAAAATAGGTATTGAACATTTTTCTGGACTGAGAATCAAACTTACAGACTCTAATTCTTAATCAATCAATAAATAAGATTAGATATCTAATTTCTCATGACTAAATCATGCTCTAAATGTGGGGAAAATATTTGGTATAGAATTTACCACTGGTTTAGGAATAATGACACAGAAACAATATTTTTTGAAAGTCAAGAAAGTTAAACCAACCTAAGATAGATGCATTTTAATTTTCTCTTGGCAAAATTTCTGGGCCAATCCTGGTGACAGTCTTTGCACCCCAGCTGGAAAACTTCACCAGCTCACAGGAAATGGGGACTCTCAAAAGCTTTTCACCTCAGGACTGCTGAGACAGGAGATGGCAGGGTTTGTGGAACATATGCATAATGCATTTCAATATGCTTTTCATGTTAGTGATCTTATTTAGTCTTCCCATAATACTCTGTTTTAAGTATTATTTTTCCTATGAAAGATTCTTCATTAGCAATTTAAGGTTAAGTTAGGTAAATTAGCAAAGAACATGCAATGAAAAATATTAACAGAAATTCAATTTCAACATGTTCTTTTTCCTCCAAGTGATGTACTCTTCCATTGCTATAAGCTGCCATGTGTTCATACCCATCGACTGTCCCTTAATGCACAATGAATGATATACTTTTAGAATACTTTGGAAATCCATGGGCACCAAACGTAGGTGTGCAAGTTATACACAGTATGCATTGCCCTACAATTATGTCTACCTCAAGATATGTGATGCCTTTTCCGGTCTCTTCCATTTGTCTGCTTTTCTTTCTCTCTCTTTAATTTCATTTGTGACACTATTTCCCTGTCTGTTTGCTTCCCTTTTCTTTGTACTCTCTCCATTTAGTGCAATTTCTTTAGAGGTTTGGTTAGAGGAAAGTTAGTTCATTTAAGTAGTTAATTAGTCAATTTAAAGCAAGTAGAGCTTATTGCTTCTCTCTTTATAGAAACCTAATCAAGGGGAAAAAGATAAAATGTGCTCACTTAGACTTACACACTAGAAAAAATGTGTAGAATTATATAGTTCAGGTATCTCTTACCAGATATTTGTGAAATGTTCATGTCTTAAGCTTTGACTATTTGGGTAAAATTTACCACTACATTTGCTTGAGAGTTTTGAATAAATTTTAGTTCTCAACAACTAAGATCGGATGATATGTTCATATTCCTTACCATAACTTTTTCAGGGAAAATAAAAATCTCTGCTTAGTTCACTGGCTTCAATATATATTAATGGATGGGTGCTTAGCTTAGTGATTAAGATGTCCGTGTCCTGAAGGGTTGTGTCTTCATTTAACACCTGCCTCCAGCTCCCGACTCTACTTCTGAGTAAAGCAGCCACCAGCAGATAGTGGTGATAGTTCAAGTAATTGGATTCCTGACACCAAAATGGGGGACCTGAATTGAGTTTCTAGCTCCTGGCTTCATCACTGGCCAATATTGGCCATCATGGGTATTTGGGGAGTAACCAGTGGTAAGAGCTCTCTCTTTCTCTCTTTGTCTACCTGTCTATTAAATGTTAAGAAATGTTGGCCAGAAGTTTCAGATTTGGTTTAATTAAGAGCTTTACAATGCTAACAAAGGTTGAAGTGTGTTTTTTTTTTTTTTTTCTCATCTTTCTGATTCAGCATATGGGGTCAGCATTCGAGATGTCTTCTAGAGTTCCAGGATTACTTTACTTAAGATTGTGTCAAAAGTTTATGGAAAAATTGAATTAAAATATAAATTAATTTCATTGTATAGCTTTTTCATATATGTATTTATTTTCCATTATTTTTTTTTGAAGATCCCTCCATACAAACCTGGCTATGTACCCTCTTTTCCTTTTACTTTGCTTCCTAAGAACCAGGCACTCTTTTCCCAGAACACTTCTCAGAAACCCTAAGATTTACAGACCTGAATGATGTCCCATGTTTGCAATTAAACAAAATTAACTGGATTTTTTTTTAAAACAAGAAGGCTGCCATTTTTTTAAAGATATATTTATTTACTTGAAGGTCAGAGTTACAGAGTGGGGTAGGAGGAAAGAGAGCGAAATCTTCCATCCGCCAGTCACTACCCAAATGGTCAAAACAGCCAGGGTGGGGCCAGGTGAATCCAGGAGCCAGGAACTTCTTCTAGGTCTCCCACATGGGTACAAAGACCCAAGCACAAGGACCCAAGCACTTGGACTATCTTTTGCTGTTTTCCCAAATGTTTTAGTAAGAAGCTGGATTGGAAGTGAAGCAGCCATGACTCAATGGGGAATCCACTTGGGATGTTGGCTTTGCAGACAATGGCTTTACCTGCTACACCACAATCCTGACCATGAATCTTTCTTATCACTGAGTTTGAGATAGGGTCATCTGAGAGCTATATGAAGTCACTTCGACAACTTTATAGGAAAGGGAAGTAAATTAACTTAGGCAAAACCATTTGAAATCAATGCATATGATGGATGATCTAAAAGTTTACAGAAAATGTGTCTTTGGAGAAAATATATATGCATTTAAGAAACTTTCTGCTGCAAAATAAACATATTTAATTTCAATTTGCCACACATTTTAAAAGTACCCTCATATATATGTAAATTTCATCAGGTTCTGTAAACAAGAGAGAAGAAGAAATATTCATAGTGTAGATAAGCAAAAATGATTGCTACATAATTTAAATTGGCTTTTATATCACAGTTTATTTTTTCTTTTATTGTTCCTGCAGAAACGCACCAGAGTGTATAGATGTAGGACATGTTTTTATGAGACAGGCAAAAGAGATGATGCCTATACTTCATCACAATCTTAGGTCACGGCTTCTTTAATGTTGTTAGTAAATTTGAGAAGATGTATTTTGCTTCAGATGGTAAATAGTGAATTCCTTGCATTTTATTCCCATTACTCACAGTTGGTTAAGCATATTTCTTGTTTTGCTTCTCTCGTTATCTAAAATATTTTCATCTTTAACTTCAAGTTAACACCTTGTTGTGTTTTGCAACCCACTCCATTATCATCATTGTAAGTTTATCTTGTTTCCAGGTTGATGGGTATGTATTGCCGAAAACAGCATGTGATATGAAGAAAATCACTTTGGATAAGAAAAAAGTATTTGCATATGTGTGTGTTGCAGGGGGAAATTGTTGTTGGTGAAGACCCAGTTTCCTTAGAGTAGAGAACAATGTTCAGAAGACATTCAAGTTGCTTCAGGAAACAATGAAAGGAAGGAAATGCTAGTCAAGGGTGAAAGGCACCATATGTCCTCCAGTACCTAGGCACACCAGGGAGCCAACCTAATGGCTGTCTAAACGCACCCTGCTGCGTGTAGGTATTGAAGGACATATGGTATATTTCACCCTGAACTGTGAATTTCCTGAAACAGCTGTAATGTTTTTCTAATGTAGTTTGTATGGACCATTATAAATAAGCAGAGATGTTTAAAGCATCTCTATTTCTCCCCTACACACTAATCAATGGCGTTTATATGTTGTTAATGTAGGCTCTGACTACTGATTTTTTCCCATTTTGAAATGTTACCTCCCAACCCTTTTCCTCTCCCCCTTTCTCCACACACAGTTTTTTTTTTTTTTTTTCTTCTCTCTCTCCATTTCTTGGGCATTTTGAAACCAGAATTTGGTGTGTCATATGATACCACCTGTGCTTATTATTAATTTCTCAATATTAAAAAGCCTGTGTGGGTTCTTGCCTAATATTCAGAGAAGAATTCTGAATACGGCGTAAATGAACGAGGTAGCTTGGTACATTTTAAGCTTTTATTCAGTGTGAAAGATGCATAGGAGTGTGAGAGCCCTATCTATAGGAGAGAGGTAAATCTGGGTTCATACCAAATAGCAGGAACCAGCCATGTGGAGGAGCATCTAGGCCAGGAAGCATGGGGCAGGGTGGCCCGAAGGCCACACACCCTGGAGGCGCAGGGCAGCAGCAAGCTCTGCATTGGCAAAAAGCCAAAGCAAGGAAGGGCGGGCACACTGTGGCCCAGGCTTTTAATCCACTTCCAAAGGGGAGTGGTTAATTAACCTGATTGGCCGGTGGGTGCTAGGTGTGGCCAGGTAGAGGCAGATGAGGTCACACAGGGGTGTGGTGAAGGCATGGTCTTCCAGCTCACAAACCTAATCAATTCTAACCTGTATGACTACCTGCATCAATA
Source organism: Oryctolagus cuniculus (assembly GCF_964237555.1). Lineage (NCBI taxonomy): Eukaryota > Metazoa > Chordata > Mammalia > Lagomorpha > Leporidae > Oryctolagus > Oryctolagus cuniculus. Next base: position 30,557,895 of record NC_091451.1, on the reverse strand, counting down.
TTGTTTCTTGTCTTCCTGTCTTTCCTTGTTAGCTAAAGGCAGTATTGAGAAAAAGGACTGAAAAATGTTTCATGGTTTTTTAAAGTGATATCTTGTATATCAACACTGGTTATATGTATTTCCAATTAAAAATAATGAAAAAATTGGGATCAAAACCTCAAGTTTGGGATTTCAAATTTATTAGTAAAAGTAATTAGCTGTGTTCAGGATCTCCTGAAGTGTCAATTTTCCCCTTCAGGACAGTGTATGCTTGTTCTGAATTCAGTACATCCAGTGCTGATTTGTGACCTGTGACTTACAGTTTAGCAGGATACTTATAGTCAAACAAAATACATACCCCAATCATGTGAATGAGACAAAAATCTGGATGACAGTTGAGTTATGAGTAAATTATAAAATCTTACACACCTATATTCCAAGATATGAGTAAAAGATAAACTTTCAGGGAGACATTTTTGATATGAAAATAATTTGGCCGATGTATGGCTGCTAAAGAGAGTTCACCAAAAATCAATGAAGATGATTAATAGCTCAAATAAGGCATAAATGATACTATCTTAGCATTTCTTTCTCAAGGCTATTGGAGGAAAAAATGAAAAATTATATCATCAAGTAAGAGCTCACATTATTGCTTATTTAAATTAGTCATGACTCAAAATTTAAGAAGAAACTACTTATACGGAATAAACACAAATATTGTGCCTTCATATTAGGACAGCTTATACTTCTTAATTATGAGAAATGATACAAATATTTAAATGGATTAATCTAGAAGTGTATGGTTCTTTTCTTTGATGGTAGTTACAGGGTAGTTTTTCTTCTCCCCTAAAGATTCAAATATGAAACACACACACATAAACACACACACATACACACACAGCTACACACAGCTGTCAGATCCAGTCATTATTAATAAGACCACCTGCTCTCATCTCAAAGGTCTTTGATTTTGGTTCTAAATGAAGCTAGATAGATACAGATTAGGCTAAAAATTCTTCCAGGCATTTTCTTTGGTTAAAAGGAGTTTTTAGATTACACTGGATAACTACATACAAATGTTTTAACATCAGTCAAATGCCTTTCCAGAAAAGCGAAACACATTAAAGCTAACTCTACTCCTTGATATTCATGATATGTATAAGAAAAATTTACTTTCTCTCAACTTCCAATAACAGGGTTAACCAAGTAAAATTAAGTAAAAGAAAATTGATGTAGGAGTCTATCTGGGGGAAAAACATATTTCTTTGTTGGTATAAGTATTTCTAAAGGTTTGTACAAGATCTTCATTAAAATTCAATTTCTATATATTCCTTAAAGTAGAATCAAATTGTTAGTATTCATTACTCAGTATCTTATGCTATATTAATTAATATTTCCTTAAAAGTGCTTTATAATTCCTATTTAACAGTAATATATCTTCTATTTTCCTTAATTAATCCACACAGAATTTTTTTTCTAATTTGCATCAAGGCTTCATTCACTTACAAAATTGAAGAGCATATGCAGCGGAGGGAAACGTGTCAAGGCTGAGAAGCCTAACACCTGCCTTCTCAATCCAGTCTCTTCTAGCTCGGTGCCCGACCAGGACTGTGGGTGACTGGTTCAGCATCTCAACTTCTAATTAGTTATTTGCAAAAAGAAAGTATTTATCTAGAATAATGCATCTCAAACTTTAACCTGCATACTCATACATTGGGATATTGTTAAAAATTCAGACTCACAACATATGGATGATGTCTGAGATCTGGCATTTCTATAAACTCCCAGGTTAAGCTAGTGTGGCTGACTCGTTTTGAACAAAAGGGCTCACCTCAGATTTTCTTATGACCACACTACACAACAGAAGTATCTGGGCAGCTTTTTCAAAATATCAAATATCAAAATATCTGGGTCCTACCTAATACCCAAAAAACTGAATTAAATTCTTATTGTGGAGGTCCAGGAGTCAGTACTTTTAAAGTTATCCAAGTGACTCAAATGTGAAGACTGGATGGAGAACAATTGTGCAAGATGATCTCTTATTTCTGTTCAGTCTCTCTGACGATATAAGATATACTTTGTAAAATCATGTGCTCAACAGCAAAATGAGACAACCAGTCACCTACAAAAGATGTATAAGAATTTGGATAATTTTTCAGACAGTGAATTAATATTCAGTGTCCCCCTGAAAGGAGCAAGACAAGAAAGTTAAAAAATGTAATTCAATATCACCAAAAGTACCAAAAGGAGATTAATAATATACTTTTAAAAATGGTATGGTCTTAAGCAAAAATTGTAACATGATGCAAAGATAAGAGAAAAGGTCAAGGCCACATTTAATTAATCAAGGGAAAGTCACATGTAATCAACAGCTGGGTGGCAAAATATCCATGTCTGTGTTTTTTGTAGACGTGTAATGGATCCACTCAAGTGTGGATTTTTAACCACAGGAGAATTTTAAGTTACTCTTAGTTGAAGAAACCAATTTCCTCTTCCCCAACAGGCATACAGTGTCCTTAGCCTATCAGGATTATATAACTTACCTCCTGCCATCTCTGCTCAGAACCCTGTTTTAATTTTCTTTTTGATTCTTACCACATTCTTAAGTACCATAACAAACACTTCCTCTGTTTGTAACAAAATATAATGGTAGAAACTGGCTAAATTTCTTACTGTATCCAATGTGTCTAGAACAATGTCCAGCACAAAATATGTGTTAGATAAATATTTGTTGAATAAGTAAGTAAATGAGAAGGCTATTTAGAACAGAACAACAAAATACAGTAAAGTCAGTTAAGAAAGGAGGGTGAAGAATGTAATCTAAAATGAAAGGATGCATTCCAACTCCTCCTGCTGGCTGGAATAATCTTTGTATTGTAAAGCTGGCCTTTAGTACTATGTCAAGAATATTGTTAAGATGGTTGTGTCATAATGCTACTACCAAGGAAACATGTAATTTAAATTTTAAAAACCTAATATATTTTATTAGTAAAATATTTCAAACAGCATACTAAGTACTTAATAAATAACTAATATCCTTAAGTGATTTCTACTAAGGAAAATTGCTTTTTGTATTCACAGAATAAAATGAAAAATATTTGAGACTATGGGGATTTTTTTGCCATTTAAGAGAACTCAATAATTTTCTACTTAGATATTGCTCTGTCATTTGGATCACCACTGGTTTCATAATGAAGTAAAGGCCGGTTCTTATTCTAACAATCTTAATTTAAGGTGGCAACAATGAGAATCCAACAATGAGTTTTATTTTTTTTAAGTCTCTATAATGGGAAGTTTTATTTGTGAAGTAATCTGATATATATATATATATATATATATATATATATATATATATAAACACTTCACTATACCTGTCTAGGGAGGGTGAATCTAGTACAATATATGACCTTTTTTTAAATTTAATGATTATTTATTAAGAATTACATTGAATTTTAGTACACTTGTAATTTGGGGATAACAGATGTGCCATTTACTTTTTTGACAGCTAATGCAGTGCCTAGTTCCATAGTTAAAAATTTCAGTCAGTTAAACAAGTACATTTAAATTTTTTAACTTTTATTAATGTAAGGATTTCTTTTTTTTTATTTGATAGATAGATAGTGAGAGAAAGAGACAGAGAGAAAGGTATTCCTTCCGTTGGTTCAATATATGACCTTTTAATGTTATGTATGGTGGAAAACAAAGTAAAGCAAACAAGAAAATTCAAGGGTGGCGTTGGCTTTTATTGATTTTCTAGTTTAATGCAAGTTAGCCCAAATGCTCATGAAATAATTAATGAGGGTCCTCTTAATTCATCTTTCTTGAAAGTGTTTATTAATATTCTACTTCATTGGTATTTTTCTTTCAATTTCCTGTTCTTTAACCTCTGTACAGGACAGAAAATATCTGATCACAACAAATGAATGTACAGATTCTTTGAAAGTATGTTAGAACATGTTGATGATGATGTTTTGTAACTTGACTTTACCATATTGCATTTAGATAATTATAGCTTCATTTCCACAATGCTATAACTCTATCCTGACTTTCTCCATCCTACTCCAAATTAACATCTTTTTTGTCCAAAATCCTAAACTAACAAGTATTTTTTAAACAGACAGTAGAATTAATTTGCACTCACTTGAGTTAACCAAAACTTGGATTAAATTGTGAATTTTAGGGAAAATATATTCTTATTTGTCTTTAATAGTGTGGTTGAATCAATGGGAAAAAAAAGGAGATGACCACTTATAAAAAGTTCTCCTCCATGAAGTTTAATTGCAAACATCTCAGACATAATGAATCACTGCAACCATAGCCACTTTGTGTGCATTCTGTGGTCCTTGTGGGTGCAGAGTTTGCATCTTCAATTGGTTGTGGGAAGAAAGCTGTAAGTATAATTGAAAACATTGTAAAAACTCTCTGTAAGTTGCTCATGAAACTTGGGGTAGGGTGCATGGGGATAGCAAGTCACTTTTCAGAACTCTTTGGCCTGGTGACATCTGTAACTTTTATTTCATGGAAGTTAAAAAAACGATCCCTTTATTTTTGGTTCTCTGTCTTAGTCAAGAGGAACAATCTAAAAAGCCGTTTATGAGAAACTTTAAAATGTACTTTGAGCAAACCACCATAGCTGTATTTTAAAATTGTTTGTCAAAGCCCTAGGCAGTTCAAAGAGCTAAGCAAACAATGTGAAATTACTTTAGTTGCTCTCAAGCCCAAAACCATCAAAATAAAACACAACTAGGTACTTTGAGTTGATTATAGACGTCATGTAGCAGTAGACATCAGTACAAGACAGCATTTACCAGTTGTTAGAAATGAGGAAGTCATGACAGGAAAGGTCAAAAGGTCATGCTATTTCATGCATCAAGAACATGTAAATATTTTCTAAAAGGGAATATTTGAATCCATCTTCCCAACTAGAGTCAGAAGGCAATGAACAGAGTGGGGAGGGATAAACAATGGTGAAATGCTCAAAATAAATCTTCTTCATTGGTAGCTCTAAGTAAGTAGTTCAGTTTCAGAAACTAAAACTGAACTTGAATTTAGTGTTTATATCAGAAGTTAAAAATAATAAAAGTATTAAGTAGTGGGGTTTATTTTTCTATCTGGTTATATTTAAAAAACTCATAATTCTAGAGTTTGCATAGCTTTAGAGATCTGATACAGATATAATATAGTAAAAAAGAACTATTAAAAGATAAAAGTACACATAAATCCAAAAATATATTTTTGTATGTACAGATAGGCATATAAATGAATGAAAAATAATAGAAATTATCAGTGTATAGAAAATATGAGATGGGAGATAGGATGGGTTTGGAAAAGGAAATTTTTGTTATGTAATTTTAACTTTTTAACAGAAGTTATATATTGGTTTTTAGAAATTTTAGTAAGCCATGGAAATACAAAAGAGAAAATAATGTTTAGGTCATTGACATAGCAAGTGTAAAGTGATTAGTATTTACAAGCTTCAGGTAGAGTGATCAAAGACAGTAAATAGGAAAGCAAAAGCTTTGATCTTCAGTAACAAGTCTCATTCATGACTTTGTACTTATGAGCAGTTGTTCCTTTGCTTGCTCCAACTGTCATATGAGACTTTCCCCAAAGACAAAGATAATTCCCTTTACTTCATTTCGTGCTTATAAATTGTCACTTACTCCCATGATCTTTTTTAAAAATATTTTTTCTTTTGAAATGTAAAATAACAGAGAGAAAGAGAGAGACAAAGAAAGATCTTCCATCTGCTAGTGCACTCCCAAAATGGCCACAGTAGCCATGTCTGGCCAGGACAAAGCCTGGAGCTGAGAGCCAGGAGCTCCATCCTATTATCCCACATGGATAACAGGAGCCCAAGTATCTGGGTCATCTTCCATTGCTCTAACAGGCATGTTAGCAGGAAGTTGGATCAGAAGCAGAGTAGTCAGGACTTGTACTTGCACTCCAATATGGGATAGTGGTGTTGCAATTGGGAGCTTAACCTACCATGCTACAATGCCAGTCACTAGTTGGATGATCTTCATTGCACTTACTAAAATGTTGCTGCTATCTTTCCCACACCTCATTACTCTGAGTTAGCTTTCCTCCGAAATACCAATCTTAGAATCTTATATTCATTTGTATGTTAACTTATTCTAATTTCTCCAGCACTAGAATGTAAGCTATATGAGTACAGGGGCTTTGGCCTTATATCTTAAATATTATATCTCAGCCGGCGCCGTGGCTCACTAGGCTAATCCTCCGTCTTGCGGCGCCGGCACACCGGGTTCTAGTCCCGGTCGGGGCGCCGGATTCTGTCCCGGTTGCCCCTCTTCCAGGCCAGCTCTCTGCTGTGGCCAGGGAGGGCAGTGGAGGATGGCCCAAGTGCCTGGGCCCTGCACCCCATGGGAGACCAGGATAAGCACCTGGCTCCTGCCATCGGATCAGCGTGGTGCGCAGGCTGCAGCGCGCCAGCCGTGGTGGCCATTGGAGGGTGAACCAACGGCAAAAGGAAGACCTTCTCTCTGTCTCTCTCTCTCTCACTGTCCACTCTGCCTGTCAAAAAAATAAAATAAAATAAATATTATATCTCATAGACATTTTTATTTGTAGATATTAAATGAATAATTTAAAATTAAATGTCATTATAGACAGAATCATGGCTCAATATTAAATCTAGATTGTCTTCTGGTAAAGTTTCTTTTTTTATTTTTTGACAGGCAGAGTGGACAGTTAGAGAGAGAGAGACAGAGAGAAAGGTCTTCCTTTGCCGTTGGTTCACCCTCCAATGGCCACTGCAGCTGGCGTGCTGCGGCTGGCGCACTGCGCTGATCCGATGGCAGGAGCCAGGTACTTATCCTGGTCTCCCATGGGGTGCAGGGCCCAAGTACTTGGGCCATCCTCCACTGCACTCCCTGGCCACAGCAGAGAGCTGGCCTGGAAGAGGGGCAACCGGGACAGAATCCGGCGCCCCGACTGGGACTATCTGGTAAAGTTTCTTAACAATTGTTTTGTGCCCCCTAATATCTCACCATGTCTACATAAGGCTGCCATGAAAAGTGTGAAAGAAGAAACAATTACCAGGAGATAGTGGAAAAAGTACAATACTTTAAAAGTACTTCTCAGTCATCATATTGAATTTATATGTTTTCTTTTCCCCATATGTGCTATTTGATTCATAATTTACTGGCCATCAGTTAAAGCATATAACAAGAATAATCAGTTTTAGTGCCTATATCTTATTGTGGGGAATAGCTTGATTTTTATATTTTGATTTTATATATAAAGGTAAAATCATTATGGGAATTCTGTTCAAAATTGTAGACTTTTCAGATTTCTTCTCCCTCCTGGAAGCTTGGTACAGTGTTTGAGCTTTTAAGGAAAACAGGACGTGCCTTGACTACAATAAATAGGAACAATAGAATTTTCCAGAATTTCAATTAAAATGCAAATTTTGGGAGGTTAATTTATTGCTCTGCCTATAATGCAAGGAAAACTGTGAGATACTGATGTTTTATTGTTCTCTCTTTGCAGGTTTTATCATTACCATTCCAAAAATTAATCTTATTTTGTTGTTAGTTAATTGAGTGATTAGAAATTATGTATAAAATTCATGTTAATTCAGTGAAAGAAGTATCCAGTAAAAAAGGAAATATAAAGTATTTCATATAAGTATGTGAGACAGTGTTATTACAAATTCTAGACACCAAAAGTAGATTTTAAAAATAGCTAAATACAATAAAGAAAGAGAATGAATGCTCAGGTAAATGTAAATTTCTAACTACTAAGGATTATACAAAAAAAGTTTAATTTGAATTGTTTAATCTGAGTGCTGCGAATGAACATGCACACTAAATCAATCTAGATTGTCTTCTGGTAAAGTTTCTTAACAATTGTTTTGTTAAATCATAATTGATTTAGTGAAAATGTCACTTGATGATTTAGAATCTTAGAATCACTCAAGTCATTGTGTATTTTCCTAACCACAATGACCCTAGGTGATACATACAGTTTCAATCTCAATTAACTACTGAAGAAAGTATGACAAAGGAATGTTAACAAATTTGATCAAATAACACAGCATGTAAGTGGTGGAGGCTGGAGCAGGCAGTGGAATCAAAGGAGCCTGATTTCAGAGATTGCCATATTAGGGTTTCAGAATTCCCTTGAACTCAATCTAGGCAAAAACTGTATTTCAGAAGTGAAGATGACCCATTCCCAATGGCCTTAGAGTCCAGAGAGGAAACAGAGAAACACAGGAACAAATGCAAATTTTATTTAGGCATAACTTGAACAGAATAAAGACAACACCTATGGATCACTATAAAGAACACATCACAGAGCAGGTGTCTCAAAGATTGCATGGGAACAGCAGTTACAATGAAAGAGAGGGCTTTATGGTTGTGCCCAATCCACAGGCCACAATCATAGGTTTTATTTAATTGCGACAGTTTTCCTTTTACTTGTGAAGAGGGGAACATGAAGTAATGTATTCAGTGTGGAGGTGATCAAGGGAGGATATTAAAGAAATCAAGTATGGTTTGATTTCATGACAGATTAAAATTTTTTTCAAAATTAATAATTTTAAAGATAGAATATAGAAGGACATTGCTAACAACTCTCTTAATTGAAGTTCATTGTTCACCCAGACTCTTCTCTCCGGATTCTTAATAGTGTTAATGCTTCTATAAAGTTATCATTACTAGGAGCAAGGAAACAAGATACAAGCACAAGAGAAATAGCCAACAAAATTAATATTGTTGCTTACGTTGACTTAAGTGAGGTAAATACTTAGTGCATTTCTTAAATTTTCCTGTAAATAGAATATTTTGCTTTATTATTTGAGAAACTGATACAGGAAAGATCACAGTAAGTAAATCAATTCTAGCAAGTCCAGGTAAGAACAATGCAACCATCTTTCTTGGTGGACAGAGTGGTTTCATTGCAAGTAGGAGGCTAGATGTGTCAAATGTTTGTTGGAGAATCAGATTTCATTTCAAGTGATGCAACAAGCAGAAAGCCATATAGTGCAGACCTGGAAAGGGTTCCTTAAAGGGAGAATAAGTTTGATGTTTCAAACAAAGTGAGGAATGAACAAAAATCTGTACAGGCCTGTCAACAAAGCAAGCTTCAGAGATGAATGCGAAGGTGATTATAAATTAACTGATAGAAAAAAGATAATAGTAAAAGTGAACAGGCTAAGTTAAAAAAATAAGAAAAAATGTGTAGGAGGAAAGTGAGGAGAATTAATAGAAAAGAGGATTTTTTAATAGTTGATAATATTGACATGGAAATACAAGTGATCATGGATATTCCTGAATTTTTAAAATACTAATCTAGTTTATTAGCTGAAATGAAAACAAAAACCACTCTCTTTCAGTTATAACAATGTAATCAGATCCATAAATCCCATTATAATTACAATAAATTGACCTGTTACCCAGAAAGCCATATTTTTCCTCAAGGTAAAGCTTTCTTGAATGTATTTACATTTTTTAAGGTTTGTGGCAGGAGGAGGTGGTTTCCATGTATAGATGAAAAGTAAAATGGGATCCATGATCTACTTATATGAGAGTATCTTCCAAAGGTTGATGGAAAGTCTGTTATGAAAAAAACTGCAATGATTTCAAAAGTATTTTTACACCAAAATTGACATCTTTTAATTTTATTTTTTCCAAGAAATTTTTGAAATACCATAACACATGTAAGAAATACACTGTAGAGGCCAGTGCTGTGGTACAGCAGGTTAAGCTGACATCTGTGGTGCTGGCATCCCATATGGATGCTGGTTCAGCTCACAGACACTCCACTTCTGATCTAGCTCCTTGCTAGGTTGCCTGGGAAAGCAGCAGAAGGTGGCTCAAATCCTTGGGCCCCAGCACCTATGTGGGAGACCTGGAAGAAGCTCCTGGATTTATGAATTTTTAAAACAACCTTTGTTTATTTGCTTGAGAAATAGACAGAGAGAGACAGAGAGACAACATGCAGAGTTCCCATCAACTAACTCACTCTCCTAATGGCCTCAACAACCAGGTTGTGCTAGTATCAGTGCTAAGAACTGGCGAAATCTCCTGTGTGGAAGGAGATCACTATTTGAGGCATCCCTGTTGCCTCCTAGGGTCTGCATTAGCAGGAAGTTGGAAACAGGAGCTGGAATTAAGGAATGAACCCAGGTACTCTGGACATGGGATATAGGTGTTAAACTCTGGGCTAAATGCTTTAAAAGAATATCTTAGAAATTACTTTGTGTGTTAGCTGAAGGATCACTGAAATCTGCAAGTTCAATCTTCAGCTTATCACTTTTCAGAAGTGCAAAATTGACCTTGTTATTTCAGTTATGAGAGTATTCTTAATGTCTGGAAGAGGGATATCTGAAGAGTTTCAGTATTACTAGTCAATGCAATGTAATGAGAATAAAACTATTGAATTGTATATGAAAAAAAGGCCACTGAGGTGTTTCCTGTTCTTACCTCATAGTTCATGGTTCCAGCATTTTTCTTACAGAGTGATTGTGAAGACAGGCTGTTGACATCACTGCCAAGTGTTTCCTTTACCTTTGCACTGTGTTATCTATCACTGCTGGCCCAATATGATGACTTGAATCGATCAAGAAATGTCTTAAATCAAGCAATATTATAGCCCTAGTCATGTCACTTTTATTCATGAATATGTCAATGGGGCCACAAATCATGTGGTGCCTTATAGACTTTCCTGTGTCCTTCTTGGTAGCAATCCTTGGCTCCATCTCCCAATTCTCTCTTCCTGCTAATATAGACCCTGGGAGGCATCAGAGATGGCTCAAGTAATGTATCCCTGCCTTCCACATAGGACAATTTTATTATGCTCCTAGTTTCTCTCTCTCTCTCTCCCCTTCTCTCTCTCTCTTTCTGTGTGTGTGTGTGTGTGTGTGAAGTATATGGTTTTGGTCTCTGCTTTTCAAGAAGATACCAAAATAGAAGGACATGCAAAGCAAATGTGCAGTAGATGAGATGGGAATGAGAAGTTTGTCCTTGGAATTAGACTTGAAAGAATTTCTAAGGGTGACTATCAAAAATATATAATAAAATCTTCATGTTGTAAATTAAAAGAATAATTATCATAATCATTTTGATAAATATTATATGTGGATTTTTAATTTTTTTAATTTTTTCCCAAATAAACCTCTTATTTAATGAATATAAATTTTGTTTAGTACAACTTTAAGAATATGGTTATTTGTCCCACTATACCAGCGCTCCCACCCACACTCCTACTCCTCCTCCTCCTCCCTCTCCTATTCGCCATTAAAATTCATCTTCAATTAAATTTGTACACAGAAGACCAACTCTAAACTAAGTAAATCTTTCAACAATTTGCACCCATACACACACACAAACACACACACATGCAAACTGTTTGAGAACAAGTTTTACAGTTAAATCTCATAATACAACTCATTAAGGACAGGGATCCTGCATGGGGAGTTAGTGCACAGTGACTCCTGTTGTTAATTTAAAAGTTAACACTCTTATGTATGCCAATGACTACCTGAGGCTCTTGACATGAGCTTCCAAGGCTATGGAAGTCTTTTGAATCCACAGATTTTTTCAGTATTTAAATAAGACCATAGCAAAGTGCAAGTTCTCTCCTCCCTTCAGAGAAAAGTACATCCTTCTTTGATGGTCACTTCTTTCCACTGGGGTCTCACTCACAGAGATTCTTCATGGAGAATATTTTTTTTGCCACAGTGTCTTGGCTTTCCATGCCTGCTTTTCAGGCAGACCAAGATGCCTTAAGGGCTGATTCTGAGTTCAGAGTGCTACATAAAGTGATTGTCATTCTCTGAGTCTGCTGTGTGGACTGCTTCTCATTTTGGGACATTCTCTCCTTTTTAATTCTATCTATTATTATTATCAGACACTTGATCCTATTTATATAATCATTTTAACACTTAATCTTATCCATAAGTTCACTTTAACACTTAATATGATCACTTTAACATTTAAGATGGCATTTTTATTGTCCAGCTTAATGGGATTTGTGTCCCATGGCAAGTTTTTAAACTGTACCCTTATAAGTAAGTCTGTAGGAATCTATGCAGAACTATACAGCTTTACAGTTATAAACTTCATCCTCCCTCTCTTATTCCTGCTTGTATATTTTACTGAGACCCATCCTCAATTGTCTTTATACAAATAGGATTAACTCTATATGAAGTAAAGAGTTCAACATATATTATGAAAAAAAAAATGTTCCTTGACAGTCAAGATAAGGACAGCTCGAGTCATCATTTCTTGAAGTGTCAATTTCACTTTTGGAGATTTCCTTTTAGGTGCTCTATTATTTCTCAGAGATCATAGAGAACATATGGTCTCTTTGGGACTGGCTTATTCCACTAAGTATGATGTTTTCCAGATTTATCCATTTGCAAGTGAGTGGATTTCTTTCCTACTGTGTAGTATTCCATAGTGTACATATCCCATAATTTCTTTATCCAGTCTTTGGTTGATGGACATTTAGGTTGATTCCATATCTTAGCTATTGTGAATTGAGCTGCAATGCACATAGGGGTGCAGATAAATCTTTTACTTACTGATTCATTTCCCTTGGGTAAATTCTAGGAGTGAGATGGTTGGATCATATGGTAGGTCTATATTCAGATTATATATTCAGATATATAGGTATCTCCTATATATAGGCTTTTAAATAAGGTGTAGGCTATCTCATTTACATCTCTCAACAACCTTGTAACAGAAAGGTTAACTGTGTCTACTTCTAGAAGGAGGAATTGATTCTTAGCAAAATTGAAAACTGGCCATGAAGAGGGTTTTAAGATTTCAAATATATTTTTAAAAACAAAAGTCTAGCCGGTGCTGTGGCTCACTAGGCTAATCCTCCACCTGCAGTGCCGGAACCCAGATTTCTAGTCCCAGTCGGGGCACCAGATTCTGTCCCGGTTGCTCCTCTTCCAGTCCAGCTCTCTGCTGTGGCCTGGGAAGGCAGTGGAGGATGGCCCAAGTGCTTGGACACTGCACTCGCTTGGGAGACTAGGAGAAGCACCTAGCTCCTGGCTTAGGATCAGCGCAGTGCACTGGCCGCAGCGGCCAATGGGGGGTGAACCAATGGCAAAGGAAGACCTTTCTTTTTGTCTCTATTCTCTCTCACTATCCACTCTGCCTGTCAAAAAAAAAAAAAAAAAAAAAAAAGAAACACAAAGTCTGGGCCGGTGCCATGGCTCACTTGGCTAATCCTCTGCCTGCGGCACTGGCATCCCGGGTTTTAGTCCTGGTTGGGGCGCCGGATTCTGTCTCGGTTGCTCCTCTTCCAGTCCGGCTCTCTGTTGTGGCCCGGGAAGGCAGCGGAGGATGGCCCAAGTCCTCGGGCCCTGCACCAGCATGGGAGACCAGGAGGAAGCACCTGGCTCCTGGCTTCGGATTGGCGCAGTGCGCAGGCCGTAGCAGCCAATGGGGGGTGAACCAATGGAAGGAAGACCTTTCTCTCTGTCTCTCTCTCACTGTCTGACTCTGTCTGTCAAAAATATAAAAATACAAATAAAAAAACAAAGTCTGAAGAAAATTTTGAAAAATTATGGTGGTGAAAAAATTTTAATGTGAAAATGAAACATGCATAGGATTTAAAAGGATTTGACAGTTTTGTCCAATGTCCACTAAAATATATGATGCTGGTTCTAACTTTAAAGTGAAACTTCCATGCCTCACAATGCGGTTCCCCTTGAGCTATTCTCACACAGCAATGCCAGTGCTTCTCAAATATTTTCTTAGCGTTTGATGTGAGAATCTCTAAGCTACAATTAAAGTTCTGTTTGTGGTGAGATTTAGCAAATGACTTATTAAGCATATTCAGAAAAGAAAATATGGGGCAAGGTGATTGGTGGAATGTAGTTTTGAAATTCCATTAGTCCCTCTAATAATTTTGCTAGAAATATGGAAAGATAATAATTACTGGAAGCACCTCTGAAATAGTTACCATATTCCAAGTTAAATAACTATGGCAGTACAATCATTCACACACAATTTTTTTGTCATTATACTCATTGATATGGAGCACTACTGAATATCTTGAAGAATTTAAACAGATGTCATGGATTGCTTATTATTATTATTATTGCTTTAATCTGTGTTCCCTTATAATTGAACATATTACTGAACAAATCCAAAGGCTTTACAGTGTGCAAAAGCTACGTCCTTCCAATGTGCAAACACTTTAGAAAAGATCATAGTTATTTATTTGGTGGGATTTTTACCAGCTTCTACAATTTTTACTAGTTGAGAAGAGTAAAGAATGAACATATTGAGAGAACACATGTCTATAATGATTGTAGATTTTGTAATTTGTGTATTTGTAAAACCATATTTGTGAAATAAATAATAAATAATGAGAAGTAGTGGTATAATTAAAGCTAATTTGGAAGTTTAACAGAATGTTAAAGGACATTCACAGCTTTCTCTCTTCATGTGCACACCAGCAGCTCAGTCGTGCTTTTCAATGTTAAAGCAGATTGAAAGAAGGAGGGTGATATATTTACGTGTATATTATGTCAAGACATTCAGGTCACACATTCCCTAGCAGTAATTACTGCTTATATTTAATAAATTCTTCCTATGTGAAAATCACTGTGTTAAGTGCTTTATACATACTATATTATCTAATCATCAAAATCCTATAGATAGCACTGCCATGTTCTTTTTTTGCAGAAAAAGTAATTTCTATTATCATTATTTAAAAAATTGATAACTAATGTTAATTGACAATTTAGGCCAAGAGGGGATGTAAGTTTTTTAGTTATCTGGGAACAAATCAGTGCTATGAACCACTAAGCTTTACTATAAGGTTATTATCAATTGATTAAAAGAAGAAATTCAGTTTACAAAATAAACATGAAAATACTTTGAGTTACACCAAACTGAGTTAGCAACCAAATACAGGTGTATGATGGGAGGAAATGAGAATGAAAATGGTTGATTACTCCCATACTTCAAGGTATTTTACTTTATATAAAAAGTAATATATTCTTCATAAATAAATGAAAAGCAATGGAGAGTTTCCACCATCCAGACAGGCTAAAAGTGTCAAAGTGAAAAGAGAGCCTGATGGAGGGAGTTTTAGGAATAAAATGTAATGATTCCAGATCATCTTTATGCCTAAACACCTAAGAAGAGGATAATTTATTTTAGTGTTCCATTTGCAATTTGAAGATGACCCACAGAAGCTAAAATTAGTGTGGAATGAGTCTTCATGTTAAGATCAATCTTTGCTTTTAAGTTACTATAAGGATAAATTTGGCAATCCCAGTTTTCTTGCTTGTATTTTGCATTTTTAGATTCTTGTTCTCATGGGGGATAATAATCAAAAGCACTGCTTAGTGTTGAAAATATCTGTAAATATTTTCTATATGATAATAGATATAACTATACATGACAAAATACAGTGTTTAAATTGTACATATACAGTAACTGTTTCTACATATATTTGGGAAATATTCTTTATTAAACTACAGGAAAAAGTATGAGAAAGCTCTTGGCATATACATATACCTCCACACAGAGAAAACTATTACTTTCCCTATTGGATTTATCAAGATAAGATTATCATATATTTGGAAATGTTTTCCAAGAGGCATCAATAAAACATAGAGTATAAGAACAGGCAATTAGGACTTGAACCAATGCATGTGACAGCTAGTAGCTCTTGGGTTACTGCTAAACCATTTAAAACACAGTGCTCTGATAATGTTCTTGGAAGATTTATTAGAAACAGAAAATACATTGTTGTAACCACTGACACTTTGTAACACCCAGCGATAAAGTAGCTAGAGATAGAATGCGTGGAATTAATTCAGAAACAGTTGACTTTTCATGGGTATCAGGTGCAACTGATTGGGTAGGTACTATCTAATCGCTACAAATTTTTTTTTTCCTGGCACTCTTTTAATCCAGCTAATACATATGTTTATAGCAAGCTTGAAAGTTTATAGTAAATCATAAACTTGAGTGATACAGACCCTCTTCTTTTTTATGCTTGTAGTGTTCAAACTACTGATCCCAATGTAATAAAGATTACACAACCACTTTAAGTGTTCTTGTCCATATTTTTAAGGAAATAAAAGAACAAGCAATGCCCAGTTACATCTCATAGACTATGGATGAATCTTCCTGCCTTTTTTTTTTTTTTTTTTTAGATTTATTTATTGCCCGGCGCCATGGCTCAATAGGCTAATCCTCTGCCTGCGGCGCTGGCACCCAGGGTTCTAGTCCCGGTCGGGGCACCGGATTCTGTCCTGGTTGCTCCTCTTCCAGTCCAGCTCTCTGCTGTGGCCCGGGAGTGCAGTGGAGGATGCCCCAAGTGCCTGGGCCCTGCATCCGCATGGGAGACTAGGAAAAGCACCTGGCTCCTGGCTTCAGATCAGCGTGGTGCGCTGGCTGCAGTGGCCATTGGAGGATGAGCCAAAGGCAAAGGAAGACCTTTCTCTGTCTCTTTCTTTCACTGTCCACTCTGCCTGTCAAAAAAAGAGAGATTTATTTATTTATTTATTTGAAAGTCAGAATTACACAGAGAAAGGAGAAAGAGAGAGAGAGAGAGAAAGAGAGAGAGAGAGAAAGGTCTTCCATCCGCTTATTCACTCCCAGATGGCCACAGTGGTTGGAGCTGCGCCAATCTAAAGCCAGGAGCCAGGAGCTTCTTCTGGGTCTCTGACACGGGTGCAGGGGCCCAAGGAGCTGGGCCATGTTCTACTGCTTTCCTAGGCCATAGCAGAGAGCTGGATTAGCAGTGGAGTAGCCGGGTCTTGAATCGGCACCCATATGGGATGCCAACAGTGCAGGTTGCGGCTTAACCTGCTATGCCACAGTGCTGGCCCCGGATGAATCTACTTTTGCAAAAATATTTGTTTGAACCACAGGTGTGTATAGAGCAGATAAAAGTTGGATAATGAGTATTTATACAGACTTATGCATAGTTTCACAAAGTAAAATGTGTTAATAAAGGTGAATTGGGTCCGGGGCTGGTGCTGTGGCTTAGCAGGTAAAGCCACCACCTACAGTGCTGGCATCCCATATGGGCGCTGTTCAAGTCCCAGCTGCTCAACTCCTGATCCAGCTCTCTGCTATAGCATGGGAAAGCAGTAGAAGATAGCCCATGTGCTTAGGCCCCTGTACCCATGTAGGAGACCCAGAAGAAGCTCCTGGCTCCTGGCTCCTGGCTCCTGGCTTTGGATTGGCACAGCTCTGGCAGTTGCTGCCATCTGAGTAGTAAACCAGCAGATTTCTCTCTCTCTCTCTCACTCTGCCTCTTTGTAACTCTGCCCTTCAAATCAATCAATAAATCTTTTAAAAAATAAATGTGAATTGGGTTGAAAAATTGAATCATACTGCCCCCAGGTCATTTAGCATCACAGAAATCTAATAAAAATCTTTCCAGTTGGGGTGGGTATTGGAGCACAGTGAGTTTAGCCACCAGTTTTGATGCCTACATCCCCTGTCAGAGTGCCAGTTTGAGTCCTAACCACTCCACTTCCGATTCAGTGTCCTGATAATGTTCCTGAGCCCGTGCCACCCATGTGGGAGACCCAAATGGAGTTCTGGACGCCTGGCTTCAGGCTTGCCAAGTCTTATTGTGTGCATCTGGGGAGTGAACAAGTGGGTGGAGGATACCTCAGTGTCTCCCTCTCTCTCTGGTGTTCTCTCTCTCAAATAAATATTTAAAGAAACTAATTGCAATGTGGCTCCACTATAAATTCTCAATTTTGTGGACTCCAATTTAGGAGCATAGTTTGTTCTGCCTCTGTGTCTGGAGTCCATATCACTTCCCATCCTAAGTTGTGTACCCTATTCTAGCCTTTTTAGCAGGGAAGCTTTCTAAATTATTGCTTTGTTGGTCAGTCCATTTCCAAATAAATGTTTCCAAAGAACCCCATGCCCAGAGCTCTTTAGTGGTTATAGCTAATGTCTAGGGCACAAAAACAAAACAAAACAAAGCAAAGCAATGTATATCCAGCAAAATTGACATCTTGTGATTTGATTGTTGTCTATAATACTTGTCTATACTCATGCAGAACTGTGGTCTATCTACCTTTTACTTGTAGAGCTCTTTCTCTGGGGTAACATTGAGCCTCTGATTATAAAGCACATTGAAAGCATGCTATTGCAAAAAATTAAAAGAAAACGAAGAAAGGAGGGATGAAAGAGGAAGGATGGAGGAAAATATCATATTCTTGGAATCATATCTATGAAATTCTTGAAATCTGTTTTCTATGTATTAATATATTTTTAAAAGTAATAATCACCCCAAAAAGAACTCTTTAATGGTTTTAAAAGTCAAGATGAATTTTAAGATCATTAATCTGGCCTCTTTAGCAGTGAGCCTTTACCAATGAGTTAGGGCCTCAGTCCCTATCATTTCTATAAAAAGACAAACTATCTGAGGAAATAAAGCACTCATTTAATCCAGGATGCAAAGGGTATTTCATGCCTGTGTGCTTATATCCATTTACTATCCTTGTCTACTATTTACTCCTGTCTTTGTAAACTGACAAATCTTTGATTTGTTCTTAACTCTCTGTTTACATGTCATTGTCTCTGAGTGACCTTTGCTAGCAATCAAACAATAGTAAGATGGTTCAGCTTTTCTTTCTTTATGGTTCTTTACATGGCTATCTCTCCTTTTATGTTTAATTATTATTTTAATTTATTAAGAAACAAATGAAACTGAAATGAACAATATGTTTTTAACATAAAGGACAGATATTACCTGAGATAAATTAAAATTTTGACCTTCATTATTCTGTAAAATTGTAATCAAAATCATCCTTGCAGAATTGTAAGGAATGTTCCTTTATCCATCCAACATCCATACAAATTAGATCTTTTTTCTGGCATGTAGTTTTCAGTCACACTACTGCTGTAGCAGATAATCAAAGCGGGGAATGAATTCATATCTTACAAATGTAATCATAAGCAGATATTTTACACTAATGTTGGCAAGTGTGACCTGAAATATGGGACATATGGGTAACATAAAAAGATTAAGCTGACATCTGTATTTCTGATAGTGAGGTGTGGATTCCAAAGACAGTCAATTAGAGAATGATGACATTGGAAGTGAAACTTCGGTGTTAAGAACAGGTTGGGGAAGTAAAACGATGACTAGAATTTATAAAATCTTTTGAGGGTCTCATTTTTTTTTTTTAATGTGAGAGGGCTTAAAGTTCATGGAAAAAAAAAGTTCATGGAAAGCGCATCTTATCTTTTCATTCTACTTGTCCACAAAACTTTTAAAATCCACCTTGTCTGTATTTTTATGTTTTAATTTTAAAGAAGAAATCTAACATATATTATTTCCTGCTATGGATCATGATTTTCTTAAGACAGTAGCGGCCATTGGAGGGTGAACCAATGGCAAAGGAAGACCTTTCTCTCTGTCTCTCTCTCTCACTGTCCACTCTGCCTGTCAAAAAAAAATATATATATATATATATATATATTTATTACCTTTTTATGGCCTAGGTAATATTTTAATAAATCAAGCAATATGTACCTCTTCCTCAATGAGCATGTTTTACTTCATGTTTGAAAAAATACCCTTCTAGGGTCCTGTGTGGATGCTCAGCAGGGTAAGCCACTGCTTGAAATACTGACATTGCATATTGGAGCACTGATTTGAATCCTGGCTGTTTTATTTACAATCCAGCTTCCTGTTGATATGCCTGGGGAGGCAGTGGAAGATGATCCAAATATTTGGATACCTGCTACCAATGTGGGAAACCAGGCTGGGACTCCTGGTTTCTGACTTCAACCTAACCCTTCCACCTGGCTGTTGTATTCATTTGAGGGAGTGAACCAGCAAATGGAAGACCTCTCTCTCTCTCTCTCTCTGCCTTTCAAATAAATAAATACCTTTCCCTACACCAGAATATGAAATCCTTGTAGGCAGGGAATATGCCTCAGACTAGGTAATGAGATTCACTATTCCATGAAGTTAAAACACATACTCAAGTGGAATCTGTTCCATACCTTTTCTGTATAGCCTATACTTTTAGGGATTGAAAATGAGGAAAAACTGAGTCCAGAATTCAAATTCTGCACATACTCTGGCCCCTGCAATCTTTCCTGGCACCCTCTACCTTGCTCATGAAGACAAATGATGAGACAGTTTTCTCATTCTATTCTGTGAACATGTCATGCTCGTCTAGGCTCTGGTACTGGATATTCCCTCCACCACTCTTTTCTGAATTTCTATTCTGAAAGCTGCATTCCATTATGTGATGAAATTTCCACTGAAACATCCCCTCCTCAAAGAGTTACCTGTCCACAAAAGGCAAATCAACTTGTTTCCTTTTTTGAAAAATTAGC
Source organism: Oryctolagus cuniculus (assembly GCF_964237555.1). Taxonomy (NCBI): domain Eukaryota; kingdom Metazoa; phylum Chordata; class Mammalia; order Lagomorpha; family Leporidae; genus Oryctolagus; species Oryctolagus cuniculus. The sequence goes on along the minus strand of NC_091451.1, from coordinate 30,537,589 downwards.
TTTCTATCTTAGTGTGTGTAGCAGGGATTGTGTGCATGTCTGTATGGAATACAAATTCTATTAGAGCAAAATTTTGTCCTCTTTATTGCTTATCTTGATCTTTGGAAATTTATAATGCCCAGAAGGTCACCTTGAATATGAGACACAATCAATAAATGTTTGATGAATCTATGATTGTTGAATTAATTATTGGGAATGATCTATGTATTCAGTAACTATATAATGTGTGAAGTCATCAATCAATAAATTAACAAATGATTGAAAAGTCACATTGTTCTTCTGACTGAGCCTCTGGGTGTTTCTGTATTACATGCTATTAGTGCCCACACTGTGAATCCTAATAGACCCCTACATTCTTAGATTTATTCCATAAAATTGTGGCAAATTATTTTCGTTACTGCCTTTGCATGGTAACATGAAGCAGCTCACCATCAATAACTGGAGCCTCTCTCTTTTCCCTTTCCATGTGAGTCAGACATGACTCATGCTTTGATAAATAAGTCATTGGCAAGCATAATTCCAGCAGAGGATCTTTCCTTCTCTTATTTCTATGGGAATCTCTGAGATCCTCCAGGTTAAAAATAAATAGTCGTATGATACTAAAACATGAGGAACTCGTGTCCAAATCACTACATTAACCCAAATGACTGGCTATCCACTGCAAATCTATCTAGGAATGACACAATCTTAGAATACTCAGTCTTCTGTCAACCTGCCAAATAACCACAGACACATGATTGAGGTCAACAATTACCAACTGATCTGGCTGTCAAGAAGAATTATTCAGCCAACTCACATGAACTGTAAGTGAAATTCATGGTAGTTGTTGTTTTAGATCACTAGATTTTGTTGTAATTTGTTACAGGGAAAAAGTCAAATGATAACTGAGGTTATAAGGAAAACATTAAAACGTGACCAGCTCTATGTATCCTCAGAAGTATAGGTAGCCTTTCAAGTGTCAATATTGCACTCAAATACTAGAAGTCATTTCACAATGGCTTCCCCTAAAGACTGTATGAATAAAACACCTCATTTGTTTGACAGAAGAAGAAAGACTAGGACTTACCTTGATATAGTTAAATTTGATAATGAATCATTTTTATGTATCTCATAGGTGATATTTGAGTGACAACTTGAAAATAAGTCCCAGGCTGAATAGTTGGAAGTTGAATTACAATAGATGAAAGCCAATTTCTCCCAAATGCTGACATCATAGTATTTGCCATGAGCATATTAAAGTTGGAATAAAACTGATAGGATCACAGGTTCTAAATGTTTTGTATAATCCATAGCTCAAATGGATTTTGATATTTTAAGTGATATTAAAGTTATGGCTGAACATCAAATAATTTTAATATCATCAGGCAATGTATTTGGATGCACACACTAACAAATATCATATTATTTTTCTTTATAATCACTTAAAGTTTTGCTGAGAAATGTTTTGGCTCCCAAGCATATTCCAATGATTGATTCTTATACCACACTAATCTTGATACTTGAATTTGAATTTGAATTGCTAATATTATAAAAATCTGCTACCCATACTGCCACTGTCCTTGTTCACTTCTGGTAAACCACATGTCTATTATCCATTTTTCCGCACATATTAAACTGTTGATCTCAGGGAAGAAAAAGTGAAAAGTGAAATATCCTGTCTTGTTGTAGCGTTGAAAGATACAAAGATGTAATGGTGAGTCAGATTTTTATTATATTTAGTTTACTCTATTGGCATATGTTTACATATGTTCTAACATTCTTCTATCTTTTTTGGGCACTTTGGTCTTTCCTCCCTAAACCAATATGTTCAGTCTCAATATTTTGTTTTCCCAATCATCATGTATGTTATTCCCACTAGTCATGTAATTGGTCTACCCATGCAATTGCAAAGGACCAGCTGTCAGTAGGGGTGCTATCAATGTAATGAGGAGGTTTCTCCTCATTTACTGGAAAGGAAATTGTAGGCATACTAACAAGAAGAAGAAGGAACCAAGGGATTAAGAGCAGAGTCTGTTCCTCTTTCCATGAGTCAAGTAAGAACTTGAAATATCAAATGGCTTTCAAAAGTTCATGGAAAATACACATTATGAAAAACTGTATGGATTTCCAATTTTTCTTCACCAAGTAAACTTCTCTTATTCTATTTCCCCTGAATTTTTTGAAGTATCATCTTAGACTAAAACCTTCTACACATATCCAAAAGTAGATATTACCCAAATAATGATATGTTTTACATTAAGATATTTTCCTTCTTCTCTTGAAAATGTAGTAAATCTCCAGTTATGGAAACTTAGATTCATTCAATTATAGCTGAATCTTCTTCTGAACCCTTTTGAAATATTTTACATATTCCTACTGTGGTGATTTTTAAGTACAGCTTGAGTATATCTTGTCCAAAATGCTTTGGAGCAGAACTGTTTCAAATTTCATATATTTTTTCATATTTTGAAATAGTTGTATGTATACAACTATGGATGAGACTCAAATCTAAATATGAAATTCAGTTATGTTTCATAAACAGCTTATATACATAGACTGAACTTGTGCATGAACAGTTTCATAGCATGAAATTTTCCACTGTTGACTCATGTCAGCACTTAAAAGTTTTGGATTTTTTCAAGTATTTTAGAAATCAGATTTTTTGGTCAGAAATACACACCCTGTATATCCTAACAATCTTTGATACTTTTCAAGAGATGTAGATTAATTCTCCTCTTCTTAAATGTGAAATTGTCATTTGTGATATCCATGTCCCACATTGGTGAGCCTGGTTTGAGTGCTGGTTACTGTGCCCTTCTGATCAGGTTCCTGCTAATGCACATCCTGGGAGGCCACAGATTATAGTTCAAGTACTGGGACTCTTGGCTGTTGCTGGCATTTGGAGAATGAATCAGCGATGAAAGATTCATTCTCTCTCTCTCTCTCTCTCTCTCTCTCTCCCCCCCTCCCTCCCTCCCTCTCTCCCTCCCTCCCTTCCTCCCTCTTTCTCTCTCTCTGCATTTCAAATAAAATGAAAATAAATAACTTTTTAAAAATGAGAATATTATAGAAGCTATAAAATGTGATTTCTGAGACAAGGTCATAAATGGCATTGTGGCTTCTTACCTTCTTTCCTTCCTTCCTTCTTCTTTCCCACCCTCCCTTTTTATTCTTCGCCTTGTTTTCCTTCATTCTTCCTTACTTCTAAAGTACTTTCTTTTCCTCTCTTTCTTTCATATTCAACATTGATCAGTCTGACTTGGACTTGGGGTGCACTACAAGGGAAGCTCATGCCTTCTTGCCGTTCACACACGTTCTATCTTGTGTTGGATGCCTTCATCTCTTTTCTAACTCTTCTCTGTGCTTTTGACCATGCCCAATTTTCTGTCACACATCCCTGGAATCTAGAAAATTTAGCAATCATCCCATGTCTTTCCAAATTTCAGTTAGTGGGGGCTTGAGTGTTACCTTGAAGACTTTCAATTGCAACAGGTTCAAACTTGGCATACGTTCTGACAGCCAGATGTGATATTTCTTCTTGATTGCATGGCTCATAGTCACTTTAATAATACATTGTTTTCCCAAGTAAAACTCAGTGGAGGTGCAACATCTGGTTTCTAGTGAAAAAGCCGACTTAATTTACCCAAATCCCTGGTGTGATTTACAAAGCACCAAAGAAGGTGGAACACTTTGACACATTGTAGAATACTGACTGACTATGTCTATATTGGCAAGGATTTTCTAAATGGCTCATTTAAAGCAATCAGGGAATCTTTTATTTGGTACCACCCTAACAGCCAAAATGTTTACATTTCTAAATGAAAACCTTTTTTCTTCAGCTGAAAACATTTCCAAGAAAAAGTAAATGCTTTGGTCATTAAACGCAAAGACAATGTTTTCCTTTGAATGGTGGAGATTGTAAAATATTTTCTAAATATTGCCAAACATTATGAGGAAAATGCAAGCATTTGATAAATCACTGGCTTCAAGCACAATTTCTAGTAAAATTTTAAGCAAGTTCAGATTTTCCAACATACTACCAATTTTTTCAGTGAATAGTTGCATATTTGAAAACACACCCAAAGTGCAATAGCAAATTGAATGCTGATGTGAAGAAAATTATCAGGATAATTGAGACCAGGCCTCACATGTATGCACAACTTTTAAAAATCACTAAAAAAAATAATGCATTGGTTTTTGGGGATTTTTTTTTTCACATTTGTGTCTGAGATGATAAACTCAGATTTTGTGGTAATATTTAAAAATTCACATTTACTGAGTATCCAATGCAAAATGTGGTGCTTCTAAGGGAAAAAATGGAGATTTGGCATTCAACTGCAAAAATGCCTTTATCATAATCAGGCTTTCTACTTTTTCAAGTTTGACTATAATTGGTACATGGAAGGAAACAGGTGGTTACCACCAGGTTTTATGCTTGTTGAATTCATCATAACAAAATCAGTGAAATCATAATGAGATAAATATAATAAAGTTTTATACAACAAACAAAAATGAATAAATATAATTTGTGCAAAAATAAATAGGAATTATTACTCTAGGTTTAAATAATTTATAACAACAAACATTTGCAGTAAAGAGAGAAAATCACACAAGAGCTTTCTGTTAGCTTCATAAGTAATGACTGCATAAATGTTATAGCCTGGATCTTATTTTAGATGTTAAATATAAAAATCCATGTGTCAAAAGCTTGATTTGAAAGGCAGAACTATTAGGAGATGGAGGACGACTTTAGGAGATAGGACCTAGTTGGGAGGTCCTTAGGTCATTGAGGCAGAACCTCAGAAGATAAATTTCATGTGAAGTTTGTTATAAAAGACTTGAGTTTGTCCCCATACAGCCACTCTGTTTCTTGGATTATCATGTAATCTCTCCTGAACATGTGCTGCACCATTGCTGTCTGCCACACCCACCAGACACCAAACCAGTAGGGATGCCCAATCTCACACTTGAACCTCCAAAACTGAGCTAAAAAAGGGCTTTTCTGTTAATAAACTTAGGAGCTTCTGGAATTTCACTGTAGTAATAGAATGCTGACTGGTACGATAAGTATAAAGCTAATGTGAAGTAGCTCTCATGCCACCATGGTTAATCATGTTCTTAGTGATATCAAAGTATCAACTAGTAAACATTTTTCAGGTTTTGTCATTTCTTATGTATATATTCATATATTGTCATAAAGCTATTGAGTGTGCTTCACTCCCATAGTGTTGTGTTATTTGGTCATTTTGAGAATTGTATCTCTGACTTTGACTTTTAAAACAAAGAATAAATTAAATAATTAAAAATTTATAATTTCCAAATTTTACATTTGTTGTATGTTATGATGGGAGCTTTCATGTAAATTCTTTCATAACTCTTTTCAACCTCCCCAGCCCTTAATGCATCCTTTATAACAGATGAAACAAGGCAAAACTTATGTGGTTACATTGAAATTTTAATCAAGAAGTAAGAATACTTATTCTTCCTGATTACATTCACTCTAATAAAATATGTGTGAATGCTTACTATTAAATGGATTATTTTATTCCTTACAGCAATAAAATTATATTCTGTTTTGCACAATTATCATTTTAGGCCCATATTTCTTATATTTTAAATACAATATAATTACCTTGTAAGACATTTACCAGTATTAAGTGTTATAAATATAAACATTCAAGAAACTCACTAAATACACACTAAGTGTTCAATTATGGAATTCAATAGGAGATATGCTAGGTGATGTTTCTAATTAATTTATGCATGTGCACATAAATAGATAATTTCTTAGAAATATATAATTTTTATATGGTGATTTCATTAGGTGCTCTTTTGTATTGTTTTGTTATTATTTTGTTTTGATTATCCGGACTTAAGTTGTTTCAAATTTACTTTCATTTATTCATGTAAAACATATTTATTAAGGGGTTATTTTGTTTGTTACACATTTCCTGAAGATGATATATAATAGTGAACCAAAAAAAAACAATTCCTGTCTCATGAATGTACATTCTAGTGAGTTGGAAGAGAAAATATAAAAATTGACATATATAGAATATATCAGATGGAAATAAGTTGTTGTATCAGTCAAGGTTCTACAGGGAAACAGAACAAATGGGATGTGTGTGTATATAACTAAAGGGATTTATTTTAAGGACCTGGCTCATGTGATTATGGGGATGGAAAGAACAAAATTGGCAGGGTGGGTTAGCAGGCTGAAAACTCAGGCAAGAGTGACAGTACAGGGTTTAGTCTGAATTCTGTAGGGCAAGCAGGCTAAAAGTTCATGTAGGATTTCCTCATTATGTTCTTGAAGCAGAATTCCTAAAGAATCACCTGATCAGGTAATCTTCATTCATATTATCAAGGGCAATCTGATCTACTTAAAGTCAACTACTTGTAGATATTAATCAACTCAATTATTTGCTTTCAGAGCAATATGTAGATGAATTTTGACCATGAGCTGAGTATGGGCATGTAGTCAGGTTGACACATAGTATTATCTAGCACAGTAGTACAAAGAAAAGGAAATTAAATGATGGGGAAAGGAAAGGACTACTTTTAATCATGCCAGTTAAGGAAAAATTCTCTGATAAATCAGTGTTCCAACAGAAACGTGAACAAAGTGAGGAATAGACTGTTAAGAAATTTTGGGGAAGAATTTTTACTCAGAATGCAAAGTCTACAGTCCCCAGAGCAGGATTATGGTTGGAATACTTTATCAACAGAAAAGAGAGGATCTTTGCTGAAGAATTATGAGAGGGGTGGGCATTTTCCCTAGTTAAGACATTAGTTACCTGGTAAAATCTATAATCTAATTCTAACTTAAGTTACTTAAATACTTTAAAAGTAGCCTTCACAAGAAACTAAATATGCAAGGAGAAACCACATAAATATTTTTTTAAAATGTGACCGACAGGCAACACTGAATTAGCATACATAAATGAAGCCTTAATAAGTCATTTCTCAAAAATTGCTTGTGGTAAGTGTAATAGTCTCTCCTAATAAAACCAAAACTGAAGGAGTACATACTTATATACTTATGTATTTTTTAACTTAAGGTGATAATAAAAACAAGGTTTTCTGAGGCAGGCATTTAGTCTAGGGTTTAAGATGTTTGGTCCCATATTGCAATGCCTGGTTTTGATACCAACCTCTGCTCCTGACTCCAGCTTCTTACTAATACAGAGTCAGGGAGGCAGCAATAATGGTTCAAATAATTGAGCCACAGCCACCCTCATGGGAGTCCTGGATTGACTTCCTGGCTCCAGTGTTGGGCCCTCACCTAGGATTATTGAAGGTACTTGTGGATTGAACTAGCAAATTGAAGGTTTTTTTTTCTTCTCTCTCTCCTCTTAAATAAATGAATGAATAATGTAAATAACTTTTAAAATAATAATGAGAGAAGGAAGGAAGGGGCAGAGAAATGTGGTAAGAAGAGTACCCTAGAGCAAATTTTAAGAACTTTTAGGCCACATTAAAAGCTTTGGCTCCTATTGCATGTGAGATAGAGAATCATTGCAAGGTGTTGAGCGGAGTAGATACATGGATTTCAGTGGAGAAATAACATAAATTAGTGGTCTAGGCAGAAATTAGTTGGACTACAATAGTAATTGATTATTGTGATGTATAACAAGAAAATAAAGGATATACAACATGAAAAAAAAGTCAGGGATGATCCAAGTGTTTTTTTGATTCAGATTAATAGAAAAAAGGAGTTGTCCCTTCCTAAATTGGGAAACCAAGGCAAAGCACAGGTTGAAATGAGGGCAAATAGTTAACTTGCAGATTCTTCTTGAATCCCCAAGTTAAAATGTACAAGAGGACATGAGATGTTACTACAGAAAAACATATGATAGTTCTTAGTTTTTTGAAAACGTTCAAACTCTCTTTGACAAAATAATCATTTGGGGAGATTAACAGCAAAAAAATATAAATACCAGAACCCTAGGACTCTCCACTGTTTACAGTTGGGAAGGATGAAAACATCCAGCGATAAGACAACAAGAACAATGACAGCTGCAGCAACAAAAACAATACTGATAACAAAGCTGAAACTGAATAAATACCTTGTATTCTGGAGTACAAACATGGTAAGCCGAAATATTTTATTCAAAGTGTTGTTTCTCAATATGATGTGGGATTCTCAAACAAAAGGACTTCATATCAAATAGGTTTTTAATACTCTTCACACTATCTCACCCTCTTAAATATTTTACAAATATTTTCATAGTAAAGGCTTCAAGAAACTAAACAGCAAATGAACTTATTCATACCTAACATTTATTTATTTTTTAACTTTTATTTAATAAATATAAATTTCCAAAGTACAACTTTTGAATTATAGCGGCTTTTCCCCCCTATAACCTCCCTCCCACCTGCAACCATCCCATCTCCCACTCCCTCTCCCATCCCATTCTTCATCATGATTCATTTTCACTTATCTTTAAATACAGAAGATGAATTTAGTATATATTAAGTAAAGATTTCAACAGTATACACCCACACAGAAACACAAAGTATAAAGCATTGTTTGAGTACTAGTTATACCAGTAATTCACATGGTACAACACATTAAGGACAGAGATCCTACATGGGGAGTAAGTGCACAGTGACTCCTGTTGTTGATTTAACAATTGACACTCTGGTTTATGATGTCAGTAATCACCCGAGGCTCTTGTTATGAGTTGCCAAGGCTATGGAAGCCTCTTGAGTTTGCTGACTCCGATCTTATTTAGACAAGGTCATAGTCAAAGTGGAAGTACTCTCCTCCCTTTAGAGAAAGGTACCTCTTTCTTTGATTGCCCGTTCTTTCCGCTGGGGTCTCACTCGCAGAGATCTTTCATTTAGTGTTTTTATTTTTATTATCATTATTATTTTGCCAGAGTGTCTTGGTTTTCCATGCCTGAAATACTCTCATGGGCTTTTCAGCCGGATCTGAATGCCTTAAGGGCTGATTCTGAGGCCAGAGTGCTGTTTAGGACATCTGCCATTCTATGAGTCTGCTGTGTATCCTGCTTCCTGAGTTGGATTATCCTCTCCTTTTTAATTCTATCAGTTAGTATTAGCAGACACTAGTCTTGTTTGTGTGATCCCTTTGACTCTTAATCTTATCATTATGATCAATTATGAACTGAAACTAATCACTTTGACTAGTGAGATGGCATTGGTACATGCCACCTTGATGGGATTGAATTGGAATCCCCTGGCACATTTCTAACTCTACCATTAGGGGTAAGTCCAATTGAGCATGTGCCGAACTGTACATCTCCTCCCTCTCTTATTCCCATTCTTATATTTAACGGGGATCACTTTTCAGTTAAATTTAAACACCTAATGAACTTATTCATACCTAATATTGAAACTCATTTTTTTTCTGCCATGAAGCCTTTTGTTCATCATGGCAGTTGAAGAACTCCATGGTCCTAAAATTGTTTTTCTGACTATTTATCTATACCGCTTACTCCTAGAATGATTACTTTGATACAATTTACTTATTTTTAAAAAGACATATTTATTTGAAAGTCAGAGTTACACAGAGAAGGAGAGGCAGATAGAAAGAGAGAGAGGTCTTCCATCCACTGGTTCACTTCCCAATTGGCCGCAATGACCAGAGTTGGGCCAATCTGAAGCCAAGAGCTACGATCTTCTTTTGGGTCTCCTATGTTGGTGCATGAGCCCAAGGACTTGGGCCATCTCCTACTGCTTTCCTGGGCCATACCAGAGAGCTGAATTGGAAGTGGAGCAGCCGGGACTTGAACCAGCACCCATATGGAATGCCAGCACTACAGGTGGCAGATTTACCCACTACACCACAGTGCCGGCCCCAATACAATTTACTTATTATTTTAAAATTGATAGCTAATGACGTTGTCTATAAATTTTTTTCTACTTACAATGATGGACTAGAAGAGAAAGTATCTAGACTTGGCCTACCCTTTCTATTTAATAATATATATCATGAATTGCCTAAATTTAATTTTCTAGATGACATGATATTTTTCTTTTTTAAAATTTTATTTGTTATAAAAATTTTCTGTATTGCATGAAAACAGTTTTTAGGAACATAGTGATACTTCACACCTTATTCTCCCTTCTGCCCACATTCCATTCGTTCTTCCTCCTCTTTCTCCCATTCCCACTCTTAATTTTTATAAATATCTACTTTCAGTTAACTTAATGATCATAAGATTAACCCTACACTAAGTAAGATTTAAACAAATGATAGGAAGGAAAAAAAAATCTCTGTTCATCAACAGAAGATACAAGGGCTGTAAAAATTCATCGAATTTCAAGTGTCCATTTCACTCCATACATTACATTTTAGATACTCTATTAATTACCTGGATCAGGGAAAACATACAGTAATCTCTCTTTTGGGGACTGGATTATTCCACCAAGTATAATGGTCGCCAGTTGCATCCATTTTGTTCCAAAAGACAGGATTTCATTTTTTTCTTTTTACATCTGAGTATTACTCCATAGTGTATATACACCATAATTTCTTTATCAGTAAAAAGTTGATGGACATCTGGGTTGATTCCATATCTTAGCCATTGTAAATTGTGCTACAATGAACATGGGGGCATAGATAACACTTTCAGATACTGATTTTTTTTGGTGTGGATAAATTCCCAGAAGTAGGATGGCTGGATCATATGGCAGGTCAGTACTCAAATTTCTGAAGTATCTCCATACTGTCTTCCACAGTGGCTCCACCAGATTACATTCCCACCAACAGTGGATAAGGGTATTTTTTCCTTACATCCTTGCCAGCACTTTTCCTTTGTTTGTTTTGTATGAGAGCCATTCTAACTGGAGTGAGGTGAAAGCTCCTTGTGGTTTTGATTTGCATTTCTCTGATGACTGTGCTCCTGAGCATTTTCAAGTGTATAATGGCCATTTGAATTTCCTTTCTTGAAAAATGACTGTTCAAGTCCATTGCCCATTTCTTAACTGGATTGTTTGTTTTGTTGTTGTTGAATTTCTTGAGCTTTTTATAGATTCTGGATGTTAACCCATGAGCAGTTGTGTAGTTTGCAAATGTTTTCTCCCATTCTGTCAGTTTCCTCTTCACTTTGCTGAGTGTTTCTTTTGTAAACTTTTGTTTTGATTGCTTCTAGTGTCTTTTCCAAAAAGTCTTTTCCTATGCCAATCTCTTGCAGAGTTTGCTCAATATGTCTATTAATTTGATAGTATTAGGTCATAGATTTAAGTTTTTGATTGATTTTGAGTAGATTTTTGTGTAAAATCTAAGGTAGGAGTCTAGTTTTATACTTCTGTACATGGAAATCCAGTTTTCCCAGCACCATTTGCTGAAGAGACTGCCCTTGCTCCAGGGATTGATTTTAACTCCTTTATCAAAGATAAGTTGGTTATAGGTGCATGGATTGATTTCTGGTATTTCTGTTCTGTTCCATTGGTCTACAGATCTGGTTTTGTGTCAGTACCAGGATGTATTGATGATAACTGCCCTGTAGTATGTCTTTTTTAAAAAAGATTTTATTTATTTATTTGAGAGGTAGAGTTACAGACAGTGAGAGGGAAAGACAGAGAAAGGTCTTCCTTCCGTTGGTTCATTCCCCAAATGGCCGCAATGGCCGGAGCTGTGCCAATCTGAAGCCAGGAGCCAGGTGTTTCTTCCTGGTCTCCCTGTGGATGCAGGGGCCCAAACACTTGGGTCATCTGCTACTGCTATACCAGGCCACAGCAGAGAGTTGGACTGGAAGAGGAGCAGCTGGGACTAGAACCTGCCCATATGGGATGCTGGCGCTGCAAGCAGAGGATTAACCTACTATGCCACAGTGCCATCCTCCATACTATGTTTTGAAATTAGGTATTGTGATTCCTCTGGGTTTATTTTTGTTGTATAAGCTTGCATTAACTATTTGGGGTGTCTCATATTTCCATGAGCATGTTAGCACATTGATTTCTAGATCTGCGAAGAATGTCATTGGTGTTTTGACTTGGATTGCATTGAATCTGGTAGTTTGAGCATTTTGATGTCAATGATTCTTCCAGTCCATGAACATGGAAGATATTTCCATTTATTAAGTCTTCTTCTATTTCTTTCTTTAATGTTCTGTAATTTTCATTGTAGAGATTTTTTACATCCTTGGTTACATTGATTCTGGGTATTTCAATTTTTTGTATCTATTTTAACGAGATTGATCTTAGAAATTCTTTCTCAGCCATAGCATTGTCTGTGTATAAAAATTGATTAATTTTTGTGTGTTGATTCTATGTACTGCCACTTTACCAAACTCTTCTATGAGTTCCAGTATTCTCTCAGTGGAGTCTTTTGGATCCCCTACATGTAGAAGCATGTCATCTGCAAATAGGGACAGTTTAACTTACTTCTTCTCAGTTTGTGTCCCTTTGATTTCTTTTTCTTTTCTAATGACTCTGGCTGAAATTTCTAGGACTATATTATATGGCAATTGTGCAAGGGTCATTCTTGTCTGGCTCTGGATATTAGGGGGAATTCTTCCAGCTTTTCTGCATTCAATAGGATGCTGAACATTGGTTTTTCATAATTTGCCTTGATTGTGCTGAGTGATGTGCATTCTATACCCAATGTACTTAAGGTTTTCATCATGAAAGATGTTGTATTTTATCAGATGATTTCTCTGCATCAATTGAGATAACCATATAGTTTTTATTTTTCAGTAATTTACTATGATGTATCAGTTTATTGGTTTGTGAATGTCAAACCATCTCTGCATAGGAGGGATAAATTTCACTTTTCTGGGTGAATGACATTTTGTAGGATTCGATTGACTAATGTTTTGTTGAGGATTTTGGCATCTATGTTAATCATGGAAATTGGTCTCTATTTCCCTTCCTCTGTAGTATCTTTCCTAGTTTAGGAAATGAGATGATACAGGCTTCATAGAAGGAGTTTGGGAGGATTCTCTCCCTTTCAATCATTTTTAATAGCTTGAGAAGAATTGGAATTAGTTATTTAAATGTATGGTAGAATTCAGCAGTGAAGCTGTCCATTCCTGGGCTTTTCTCTTGGGGAAGATCTTTATTTCTGATTCAATCTCCAACTTGAATATTGGTCTGTTTATGTTTTCTATGTCTTCATGACTCACTTTTGGTAGATTGTATGTGTCCAGAGTTGATCCATTTCTTCTAGGTTTCCCAATTCCTATTCTTTGTAGTAATTCCTGATAATTCATTTTATTTTTGTTGTCTCTATTGTTACATTTCCTTTTTCATCTCTGATTTTATTGATTTGAGTCTTCTCCCTCTTTAGTTTGTTTAGTTAGGTCAGTGGTGTATCAGTTTTGTTTAATTTTTTTTTCAAAATACCAGCTCTTAATTTCACAGATTTTTTATATTATTTTTGTTTCAATTTTGTTTATTTCTTCTCTAATTTCAATTATTTCTTTCCTCCTACTAATTTTGGACTTGATTTGTTGTTGTTTTTCTAGGTCCCTGAGATGCATTGATAGGTCATTTATTTGATACCTTTTCAATTTTTTCATATAGACACCAATTGCTCTAAAGTACCCTCTTAACACTGTTTTTGGTGTATCCCATAAGTTTGGAGATGATGTATTGTTGTCTTCATTCATTTCCAGAATTTTTTAAATTTCTCTTTTGATTTCTTCTGTGACCCACTGTTTGTTCAGGAGCATGTTGCTTCAGTCTCCATGTGTTTGCATATGGTCTAGATATTCCTAGATATTCTAGATATTCCTAACTTCATTCCATTGTGGTCAGAAAAGATGCATGGTATAATTTTTATTTTTTTTTTAATTTGCTGACTAGCTTTATGACCCAGCATGTAGTCTATACTAGAGAAAGTTCCATGCACTGATGACAAGAATGTGTATTCTGCACCTATGAGTTGAAAAGTTCTGTAGATCTCATTTAGGTCCATTTTATACACAGTGTCAATTAGCTCTCTTATTCCTTTTTTGATTTTCTGTCCAGTTCATCTGTTCATTGATAAAAGAGGGGTATTGAAGTCCCCTGTTACTATTGTATTGGAGTCAATGTCTCCCTTTAGATTCAATAACATGTATCTTAAATAGCATGGCACCATGTAACTGGGTGCATAGACATTTATTATACTCACATTTTCCTGTTGAATTGATCCCTTAATTTTATCTAGTGCCCTTCTTCATCTCTTTTAACAGTTTTCGTGTTAAGGTCCATTTTGTCTATTTTCTGTGATATTAGCATGGCTGTATCTGCCCTTTTTTGCTTTCCATTAACGTGGAATATCTTTTTCCATCCTTTCACTTTCGGTCTGTATCTTTGTGGTGAGATGTGTTTCTTGTGGATAGCATATAGATGGGTCTTGTATTTTAATGTGTTTGGCCAGTCTGTATCTTTTAACTGGATAGTTAAGGCCATTTACATTCAAGGTGACTATTGATAAGTAATGACTTGGTTCTGTCATTTTTCCATAAATATTCCTATTGTTTACTTTGAATTTCTTTTGTATTTTTACTGGGAGACTTTCTGCTTTCACATTCTTTAATAATGATGGCCATCTTTCTGTATTTGTGTTTCTGTGTGTAGCATATCCTTAAGCATCTTTTGTAAGGCTAAATTTATTTTTAAGTGTTTTGTTTTTTGAATGCTATTGTCATTGACATTGTTTCCTTGACGCTTGCTTGATAAGACTTTGTTTGTAGGCCGGTGCCGTGGCTCACATGGCTAATCCTCCACCTGCAGTGCCAGCACCCGAGGATCTAGTCCCGGTTGGGGCACCAGGTACTAGTCCCAGTTGCTCCTCTTCCAGCCCAGCTCTCTGCTGTGGCTCAGGAGAGGGCAGTGGAGGATGGTCCAAGTACTTGGGTCCCTGCACCTGCATGGGAGTCCAGGAGGAAGCACCTGGCTTCGGATCAGCGCAGCACTGGCCATAGCAGCCATTAGGGAGTGAACCAATGGAAGGAAGACCTTTCTCTCTGTCTCTCTCACTAACTGCCTGTCAAAAAAATAAAAAAAAAATTTAAAAAGACTTTGTTTATAAATATGCTACTGATTAGATGATTATTTTGCATTCTTCAATTTTAATGAATTATTAGTTCAACCTGGATTCTCTATAATTTATATACATATATATATATATATATATATTTGTGTGTGTATGATCATACCATTGCAAACAAAGACAATATCACTTCTTCCTTTTCTGATTTGAATACCTTTTATTTTTATTCTTTGACTATTTATTCTGGCTAGGGATTCCAGTACTGCATTGAGTAGAGGTAGAAAAGTGGGAAGACATCCTTGTCTTGTTCCTGATAATAGAGGAAATGCTTTCAGTACTTCACTGTTGATGAAGATGTTAGCTGTGTTCCTGTAATATATGCCTTTTATTTAGTTGAGGTACATTTCTCTTGTACCTAAACTGTTGAAAATCTTTATAAAAGGATGTTAAATTTTGTCAAATACTTTTTTGTATTTGTTAAAATTACTGTATAATTTTTAAACCTTCTTTTTGTTAACGCTGTGAATCACATACCTTGATTTCCATGTGTTTAAAACCCATCTTTACATACAAAGAATAAGTCTCACTGAAAATGATATAGGATTATTTTAATGCACTGTTAGATTAAATATATTAGTATTTTCATTGAGAATATTTGCGTCTATGCTTGTTAGGGATATTAGTTTGTAATTTTCTTTCCTTTTTGTATTCTTGTATGACTTAGGAATAAGTCCAATGCTGAATGTGTATTTTTAACTAAGGGTGTGAAATATCTATAGACTGAAAACTATGAAATAATGCTGAATGAAATTGAGGAAGACATTGATTGAAATAACTAATATTACTAAATGTTTGTACTACCAAAGTGATCTGAAGATGCAATGCAGTCCCTATCACATTTCTATGACATTTTACACAAAAATAGAAAATTTTCAATTTTTTATGAGACTATAAAAGACTCTGAATTGCCAATATAATCTTGAACACAAAGAACAAAGCAAGAGGCATCATAGTACCTGATCTGAAAATATCCTGCAAAGATACTGTAATCAACATCATGATGCTGGCCTATAGATGCAGACCAATGTATGTTGATTTTCAACAAGGGTGACAACAGCACACTATGGGAAAAAGACTGTCTTTCCAATAATAGTATTGGGAAAACTGAGTATCCATATGTAGAAGAATGAAATGGGATACTTGACTTACACCATACTAAAAAATCAACTCAAAATGGTTAGACATAAACTATACAATTACTAAGCAAAATTATAAGGAAAAAGCTACATGACATCTATCTAGGCAATGATTTTTGGATATAAATACAAAAACACAAGAAACAAAAGCAGAAATAAAGAATGGCATTGCATCAAAGTAACGCTCTCTGCAAAGCCCAAGAAAACAATTAACAGAGTGAAGAGATGACCTAGCGTATGTTAGAAATTATCTGCAAACCATACCTGTGATACAGAATTAATAGCTAAAATACTCAAAAATTCAAATATTTCTATAGTAAAAAATCAACTTAAAAATAGAGAAAATATCTAAATACATACTTCTTAAAAGAAGATCAAAAATGGCTAACAGGTTTATTTAAAATTATTAGCATCATTGGTGATTAGGTAAATGCAAACTAAAATCAAAATGAAACAATGTTTTCCTCATATTTCCCAAAGAAATCAGAGTTCTGGAGGTTAACGTAGTGCCCTTGCTCTCATAGCTGGACTAGTGCCAGAAGGTGTAAACCTCCATGTCTGAGCTCCACCTCACAGGTTTCTGGAATCACCTTGCTGTCTGTCAAGTTCTGTCTATGACTGATTCCCCTGTGCGTGGCCATCTTCTTTCTCTTGTTGCATGCCGTCAAGAAAAGTCATGCAGTTAGTACAGGTCCATGAAAACAGATACTGTAAAAGAAAACAATAAATCCATTGATGTTGCTTAGGCTCTGACAAGGTTTCCTGGACCCTATCTTTGTTCATTGCATATGGAATGAAGAATTGGTAAGAGAGATGAAGCCAAGGTGTTTTCTAAAGAACTGGAATTTTTCCAGGGCATGGAAAAGTGTATGAATACTTCATTTGAGTAATGCTTTGGGGTATTTAAATTTACCATGCCTAAGCATACACTGAAGAACTATCAAGAAAAAGGCATATGTTCTTGAGTAAAATATAAGAAACAAAGAAATACATTAAAATAAAACAAAATCATCTTTCATTTTTATAATGAGACACCATTAAAATATTTTGGTACATGTTTTGTGCACTTTTATTTATATTATTAAATCAATATTTTATATAAAGCTTCTTATATTTCTCCTGTCATATTTGTGAGCAAATTTTCAGTTTATTAAAATTTGTTAGTTCATGCACATTACAATGATGTCATATTATTAAATGTTATATAAATATTCTATACAGTTAAGGTTTGGATTGCTTCATATTTGGTGCGAGTAAAATTGTGATTAACATATTGGTTGTCAAGTCTTATAATTAAAATAGTTAATTCTTGAACATTCAAGTTATATTTTATGTAATATTTTCTCATGCTTGTCATTTAAATTGGCATAATCAATAGAAAAATAAATATAATTTTGTTAGCCCATTCTTTAGACTAGTTGGTGGAAAATTTCCACTACTATGAAATATTTTATTGCATTAGAATAAAAGTTGCAGGGACTGGCCTTGTGGTACAGCAGATGAAGCTACATCCTATGATACCATCATCCCATATCTAAGCACAGGTTCAAGTCCCAGCTGCTCTGCTTCCCATCCAGCTCCCTGCTAATATGCCTAGGCAAGCACTTGGGCCACTGCCAACCATATGGGAGACCCAAATCCAGTGCCCTGCTCCTGTACTCAGCTATACCCAGTGCAGACATTTGGGGAGAGAACCATCAGACAGAAAACCTCTCTCTGTCTCCCTTTTTCTCTTTTTCCCTATCTCACTCTTGCCTATATTACTGCTGAACTAGAGTCTTTTTGCTTTTTACTAGTCGATCTCTTTATTTAGTGGTGCAGTAAGCCCTTGGTTATAATATTAATTTAAATGTTATCTCAAAAAATAAAAGAAGGAGAGAAGGAAGGAAGAGGGAGGGAAAGGAAGGAATGAGGAAAGAAGGAGGAAAGGGAGGTGAAGGTAGGAGGAAGGGGAAGAATAGGAGGGAAGAGTGGAATATTATATTCTTAGAATTTTGTTGTAAGGCCGGCGCCGCGGCTCACTAGGCTAATCCTCCGCCTAGCGGAGCCGGCACACCAGGTTCTAGTCCCAGTCGGGGCGCCGGATTCTGTCCCGGTTGCCCCTCTTCCAGGCCAGCTCTCTGCTGTGGCCAGGGAGTGCAGTGGAGGATGGCCCAAGTCCTTGGGCCCTGCACCCCATGGGAGACCAGGAGAAGTACTTGGCTCCTGCCATCGGATCAGCGCGGTGCGCCAGCCGCAGCGGCCATTGGAGGGTGAACCAACGGCAAAAGGAAGACCTTTCTCTCTGTCTCTCTCTCTCTCACTGTCCACTCTGCCTGTCAAAAAAAAAAAAAAAAAAAGAATTATATTGTATATTGAATCTATTTGTGTAACTATCACATTAACATGAAAAAGTATCAGAAAAAAATTTTAAAATAAAAGTAAAGCTGGATTCTCGGGTACCGCACCATGGCTCACTTGGTTAATCCTCCACCTGCAGAGCCGGCATCCCGTATGGGTGCCAGTTCTAATCCCGGTTGCTCCTCTTCCAGTCTTGCTCTCTGCTGTGTCTCAGGAGTGCAGTGGAGGATGGCCCAAGTGCTTGCACTCCTGCACCCGCATGGGAGAGACCGGGAAGAAGCACCTGGCTCCTGGCTTCGGTTCGGCGCAGCGCCGGCCGTAGCAGCCATTTGGGAACCAACAGAAGGGAGACCTTTCTCTCTGTCTCTCTCTCTCTGTCTATAACTCTACCTGTCAAATAAATTAAAAAAAAAAAAAAAGTAAAGCATATTCTGTGAAGATAAAACAGCAAGTGTGCTTTGAACCCAACATTTTGTGATATTTAATCTCAGACCCAGAAATATGGTCTAATACTGTTTGCGAATAGTTTAACATGATAAAGATGATCTTTTCAGAAATAATTTTTGAATTTCTAGTTGAAACATGCCCGAACCAAATCCCCTTCATGATTCTTTTTCTGGAAGTCTTGCTTTCCCCTGTGGGCTTGATGTTAGTAATTATGTTGCAATTTTGATTATATATAGAATATTCATACTTCTGTAGCCGCTGACACCTCATCCTGTCATGATCTGAATGCACATGAGTGAGTAGGTAATGATGGTGATTTTTGAGGACATAAGTAAAGACATGGCATAAACTCCCTTAATGGGAAATCTTTGCTCTGAACATAGTAATATGTTTAGGACCATATTTTAAGCTTTATAGCTTTTGCTATTTCTAAATTTTCTCAAAATTATGGAAAATTTAACTTTGTAAATACAGAAAAATTAATTAAATTCACTCCTACTAATTTATTCTTTTTAAACCAATGGGAGGGTGAGCCTTTGACCTACCTGTTAAAATGCCTGCATCTCGTAATGGAGTAACTGAGTTTACTCTCCACTCGACATCTAATTCCAGGTTCCTGCCAATGTGGACCTTGAGAAACAACAGGTGATTGCTCAAGTAGTTAAGTCTCTGCTACCTGCATGAGAAAACTTGATTCAGGTTCTTGCCACTGGCGTCTTCCTGGCCTAGTCCTTGCCATCGCAGACATTTAAGGAATGAACTAACAGCTCTTTCTCTCTCTCTCTGTTTGTTGATTTCCCTGACTCTCAAATAATAAAATAGCAAAAAAAAAAAAAAAAAAAAAAAAGGACATGGATTTTTAAAATTTATACATGATATATTGATTACTTGACATTTGTAATTTATGACTCAACACTATATCAGAAATCTAAATATTTTAAGGCCAAGATATTAATAAACTCCGAGATACATTTTTTGATCCACTGGGACAGATGCAGGTACCTGCATTACTGGTCATTTGTGTAGCTTTTTTTTTTTTTTCACAGGATTTTCAAGATGAGAATTTGCACCAGCCACAATACTGAATTAATGTTGTAATGATAATCCTATTGTTTAAATGTCTTCTTTTTATTATAATGAAACAACTAGGATTTTGCTTTACCTGAAACATACCCTAAGTTGTAGTATATTTTCATAGATTATATTTTTATGCTAACTTGAATAAATTTCAGTCTTCATTATCATCAGTCAAAATAAAATCAAAGCTGTTTTTAACGTTATAGAATATTATAAATTCTCCAGACTCTTGCAATCTCTCTCATTCTTTATTTGCCTGATGTCTTCTCTAAGCTCTTTAAGGTATAACGTTACATAAACTCAATTTTCTTGTATCCCTCATTTTATATTTACTGGATACTGCACTTTCTAGTTTCCTGAGAAATACTTACATATCCATTATAAAGAATCTTGTTGCATATTTACAAGCAATCTGAAGGCAAGTTATTTCTTATCTAAGCAAAAATGAGGAATTAAAATTCTGTTAGAGGTGCATTGTGTCCAGAAAACATTTTCACCAATGGAAACCTATTAATTATTCTTATTGAGATGCTTCTTTAGTAAAGATCAAGTAGATGTTAATATGCCATTTGGGAAGGGTATATTGATTGTTGATTGTGAGACTATTCTATAATAATGACTTTAGTCTGTATTTAAGCTCTGGATAGGGAAACAGAGCTCCCTATCCTGAATTCTGGTAACAAAACTTCAGACTATCTTTAAATGGTTGATATATATTCATAGCATACTGATTATATTAAAATATCCAATGTTACATTGGATAGTCTTTTTGGGTAAAAAGAAAAAAAAAATAGCAACCAACATTGTGCTCTAGATTCTTTCTCAAAATTACCTGAGATGAGAACATATAAATGAAAAACTTGGGGCCGGCGCCATGGTGCAGTAGGTTAATCCTCCACTTGTGGCACCAGCATCCCATATGGGTGCCAGTTCTAGTCCTGGCTGCTCCTCTTCCAATCCAGCTCTCTGCTGTGGCCTGGGATAGCAGTGGAGTATGGCTCAAAGTACTTGGACCCCTGCACCTGCATGGGAGACCAGGAAGAAGCACCTGGCTCCTGGCTTCAGATAAGCGCAGCTCCAGCTGTTGTGGACATCTGGGGAATGAACCAATGGAAGGAAGACCTTTCTCTCTGTCTCTCTCACTGTCTATAACCTGTCAAATGAATAAATAAAATCTTTTAAAAATATCATAGAAAAAAGTGAAAAACTAAAATTTTCTAAAATTCATGCATTTCATGCACTGCAATATGAAAATTATTTCACTTTTTCTTAAGGGAAGGAAGAAAAGAATAATAGGAGAAAAAGTAATATCAACTGAGGTTCTACCATTTCAGTGCTAGACACATTCACATTAATACGTGTCATCCAATTTCTTTCTTTCTTTCTTTCTTTCTTTCTTTCTTTCTTTCTTTCTTTCTTTCTTTCTTTGTTTCTTTTTTTACAGGCAGAATTGACAGTGAGAGAGAGAGAGAGACAGAGAGAAAGGTCTTCCTTTGCTGTTGGTTCACCCTCCAATGGCCACCGCGGCCGGCACGCTGCAGCTGGCGCACCGCGCTGATCTGATGGCAGGAGCTAGGTGCTTATCCTGGTCTCCCATGTGGGTGCAGGGCCCAAGGACTTGGGCCATCCTCCACTGCACTCCCTGGCCACAGCAGAGAGCTGGCCTGGAAGAGGGGCAACCGGGACAGAATCCGGCGCCCCAACCGGGACTAGAACCTGGTGTGCCGGTGCCACAGGCGGAGGATTAGCTTATTGAGCCACAGTGCCGGCCATGTGTCATCCAATTTCACTGCCACAACTGCATTTTAAGATGAAGTATCCCCATTTTAGAGATACGGAAACTGAAGTTAAGAGATTTTACTTGGAAAATATCCATTTGCGGAATCCTAGAATTGAAGTAAATTCTGTTTTAAAAACCTCTGTTTTATCTGTATTATGGAATATGAGTGAAATACTCTAAATATGCAGTGTTGGTGGAAATTACAGAGAAATATAACCCAAACATTTTTATTATATTTACATATTTCATAGAATTCCAAACCTAGTGACTTGTTAAGAAAATAGAAAAAATTTAAAAGAAGGAATATATATATGGTGATTAAGAACTGAGTTTTTAACGAAGCACAGAAGTTTTAATCTGACATTTTGTATCACACCTTAGAACATATACTTCTTAAAATGATGCTTCACATTCTGAAGTAAAGGTATGTGAATGCCCTGTGTTTGTTCTGCTTGTGAAAAAGCCCTAAATTATATCAGAAGACTATGAATTTCTAGCTGTATTTTATAATTAAAAAATAGAGAAAACATATCACAACTAAATTTGAGTCTTCCAAATTACTGCTTTGAAGAAATATTTTCAGCCTCTTCTTGATGGAGAGTAAATCCAGGGCAAGCTTCCTTCTGTCTGTTTGCCCTCATTACAATTTGGTCTTGACCTTGGCTAACTCATTCTAGGGCATAAGGACAACTGAGCAGGGGTCATATTTGATGAAAGGCAGAGGGCTATGGTAATGCCCATATGGGACAGTGATGGGAGGAGAATTGACATTTTCACCAAATAATGATGATTAATAAAAACAAACTGTCTACCCCCTCCCTCGTTATCGTCTGTGTACAGATTCAGGGCTAGCATCCCTAATCTTCTTAAATTTACTGTCTATTGATAGAAATATAGCAGACGCTTTCAACACAAGTGTATTTCATTACAGAGAAATTCTTACCTTATGAAATGTCACATTATCAAAGAGAAAAACTGAAGGAATAGATATCCCAAGGTTTAATTTTATGGTGCAACCTCAGGCTAAATTTGCAGGAATTAACAAAATGTTGAAGGTTAAGTTGAGAATCAGTTTTCACAAATGTGTCAAGGAGAGTGCAAGAGCCATATTTAGAGAAGCTCAGATAGTACATTCCTTGCATATTCAAACCAACACCATTAAAACATTTTTGTAAGCATGGCCTTGGGTGTGAAATCTGGAGATCAGAGTACAGAATACGAAAGGGAACAACATTTTGAAGTTTTCTGTTTCTATCTATGATCTCAGACTTCCTGAGAGGTTCCTCATCTTGTTGAACTCGTGATAAAGTCTTGATCTCTGCTGCATGGATTTTTTTTTTTAACAGGAATTCACTGTGAAACAATTAGTTAACTAAGAATGGAACTTGCTGAATTCACTGGAATTCATTGAGTCATCTTGTTTACTAGGTTAACTGTCACTTCTGTGGTGGAACTTCTCTGATGGGCATTAATTATTGCTTAGTATTATGAATCTCTTTCTTTGTGCCCACTTCCATAGATTCTTCCAAATGCCTCTCTCTTTTATCTCCTTTCTGCCAACCCTGTAATCCTGTTCTTCGAGCTAAGTCATTGACCAGCCATTTGGCCATTTGAAATATTTGAAATCCTAGCCAGTAAGTTGAACATCACACAATGACCTTTACAGTAAACTGAATGTCCAGATATCAATTAATTATCTCTTCCCCTATTTTATTCTCTGTTTTCTCTGTTCTTTTTGAACTGGCACCCTCAGCATACATTTCTAAACTTATTCTCTGGATTCCTTTGGGTTCATATAGCCCATCCTATGGTTCCTTTTGCAAATAACATCTCCTTTCCTATAACAGGCCCAAAAAGCCTCCAAGTTGAGTTTTCTGAATTATGACTCTGATTGTGTAGCCAAACTCCTGTACTCTTCCTTTGATGTAGATGTTAGATACCATGAGCCCCTAGTCTCCTGCTGACCTCTAGCCCCCTTTCCTTTCCTTTCCTTTCCTTTTCTTTTCCTACTTTTACCATTGCAAAGTATCCCCTCTCTAAAATTATTGTACTTAATTTATCTCACTAAAAAAGAGGTACATCTTTCACTTGTGCATACCCCAGTATGCATGTTAATGTCCTAACAATCCTTCAGCTGGAGCATGTTAACGCCATTATACTATTATCTTTAACTTTTATTTAATAAATATAAATTACCAAAGTACAACTTTTGAATTACAGCGGCTTTTCTCCCCCATAACCTCCCTTCCACCCACAACCATCCCATCTTCCACTCCCTCTCCCATCCCATTCTTCATCATGATTGATTTTCAATTATCTTTATAGACAGAAGATCAACTTAGTATATACTAAGTTAAGATTTCAATGGTTTGCATCCACAAAGACACAAGACACACAATGTATAGAGTACTGTTTAAGTAGTAGTTTTACCATTAATTCACATAGTACAACACATTAAGGACAGAGGTCCTACATGGGGAGCAGGTGCACAGTGACTCCCATTGTTGATTTATCAATTGACACTCTGGTTTATGATGTCAGTAATCACCTGAGGCTCTTGTCATGAGTTGCCAAGGCTATGGAAGCCTCTTGAGTTCACCAACTCCGATCTTGTTTAGACAAGACCATAATCAAAGTGGAAGTTCTCTCCTCCCTTCAGAGAAAGTATTGCCTTCTTTGATGACCTGTTCTTCCTGCTGGGATCACACTCACAAAGATCTTTCATTTAGTTCTTTTTTTTTTTGCCACAGTGTCTTGGCTTTCCTTGCCTGAGAAACTCTCCTGGGCTTTTTAGCTGGATCTGAATGCCTTAAGGGCTGATTCTGAGGCCAGAGTGCTGTTTAGGGCATTTGCCATTCTATGAGTCTGCTGTGTATCCTGCTTCCCATGTAGTATAATTCTCTCCTTTTTAATTTATTCTATTATTTGCAGACAGTGGTCTTATTTATGTAATCCCTTTGACACTTAATCCTATCTTTCTGATCGATTATGAACTTAAATTTATCACTTTAACAAGTAAGATGGCATTGGTACATGCCACCTTGATGGGATTGAATTGGAATCCTCTGGCACATTTCTAGCTCTACCATTAGGGGTAAGTCTGAGTGAGCATGTGCCAAACTGTACATCTCTTCCCTCTCTTATTTCCACTCTTATATTTAACAGGGATCACTTTTCAGTTAAATTTAAACACCTAAGAATAATTGTGTGTTAATTAAAGAGTTCAACCAATGGTGCTAAGTAGAACAAAAAAAATACTAAAAGGAATAATAAAATAGTAAGTTGTTCCTCGACAGTCAGGACAAGAGCTGATCAAGACATTGTTTCTCATAGTGTCCATTTCACTTCAACAGGTTTCCTTTTAGGTGCTCAATTAGTTGTCACTGATGAGGGGAACATATGATATTTGTCCCTTTGGGACTGGCTCATTTCACTCAGCATGACGTTTTCCAGATTCCTCCATTTTGTTGCAAATGACCATATTTCATTGTTTTTTTTTACTGCTGTATAGTATTCTATAGAGTACATATCCCATAATTTCTTTATCCAGTCTTCTGTTGATGGGCAGTTAGGTTGATTCCATGTCTTAGCTATTGTGAATTGAGCTGCAATAAACATTGAGGTGCAGACATCTCTTTTATTTGCCAAATTAACAATACATCCATCATAAACTACAGGGCTCTTATTAGCATCCATCCAGTCAGAAATTAACTTTAAGATGCTCTCATTGATGTCCACTACCTAACATGGTAAAGTACCAGACACTGAAAATCTTGGATCAGGTTCTCTAAGAGTTGTGTTTAAGTCAGTGAATCACATTTTAATGACTTATTTTAGCAGCACTCTTAAGAAAATCAAATTAAAGAAAAGATAATTATAGGAGCATAAGAAAATTTTCAACAAAATATTTTCTCTGCTGGAGGTCAGCCTCAGTGTGAGAATATTCTCGTTTCTGGATCCCAAATTACATCATAGCATCAGTCATACCTTTTGTAGCCTCTAGAGATCAGCATTTTTTTTTTTTTTTCAGTAAAATCTAGACTAAATGTTTCAGGCTTTTCATGACATTTAAGTATCTGCCTCTGTAGTATGAAAAACAATGTATGAACAAATGGGTATGGCGTGTCTCATTGACACTTTATTCACAGAACAAGTGGTGGACTGGATTTAAGATGCAATCTAGTTGTAATTTTCTGTATCATGCTCTAGAGAAAAATGTCCCCCTTTTAGCTGACGAGCGTAACTGATGTTATTGTCCAAGTTTCCAGGAAATGATGGTACACTGGTACTGAAGGTACTGTGTTAGACAGCATCCAGGGAAGAAGTACAACTGAACTGATTCTTGAAGGAGAGCTTAGAAATTAATAGCACGAGCAAAGGAATGAAGATAGGTTATAAGACCTTGTATGTGAACCTGCAATTAGTATGTAATTAAATTGAAGTGATTGAAGATGAAGCTGAGGAAGTAAATAAATAAGTTTTAGAGGGAATTATGTATTATTCTAAGTGTATTGTGCTTCACCTTGGAGCAAATGAAGACCCATTCAGGGAATTCAAAGACATGCAATGGATTCTTCTGCGAAGATACAAGAGCCACAGCTTTTGTTGCTAAGTCAGTTTATCCATAAGGGGAGTTTTAATCATTTACTATCCATAGCATTTAGTAAAAGTTGCTTGTTTCAGTTCCCTTTCAAAGCCAATGTGTGATGATTTAGATCCAGCTTTGATGTTGCCTACCGATGGATGGTGGCACGTATCATCAAAGTGGCTTTCTAACAGTGAGGTGGGATTTGCATCTTTGATCAATATGCATTTATTTCCCCTTCTGGCTTCCTTTAGTACAATAGCAGATGTTTGAAAGGTGTTTCTCTAGATGTCAGGGTATAGTTTATGGGCATGTTATGTAGGCATTTGATATTGCTAAATAAAGCCAACTGGTCTAGCTATAAGTCACACCTTGGTCTATTTAGTCTCAGGCTTTGGCCAATAATCAATTTCATTTTGTACCAAATCTCAGGAAACCATCTGTTTGAATCAGAGGTTGCTGTAATATAAACAGCCTCTTATGATCTTTTTGGAAAACAACATACCAACAGAGGCACCTCTACCCCTTCTTTATTGTGGTTTCCCTGCCTAAACCCTTCTCTCCTCACTGCTAAGGCCAAGGCTGACAGAGAGAGCTAGCCACTAACATCCCTTTAGGAATATTCATCTGCACATTTGAAGGCTGGTTTGGAATGGCAAAACTCCAGAAGAATGGATATCAAATAACAGCTGAATCGGCATTTCAAACTTTAGGTGTCAGTTATCTGAATGAGCATAGTCTCAATGAACATACAGATTAGAATGGTGGCCACTGATAAGTAGGTCAAGGCTTGTTTTTTTCTCCTTTTTTTGTATTTTCTAAATACCTAAGAAAAATATTTCATTTATATAGTTCAGTAATATAATTAGTACCTTTCAAAATGTGCAACAATTAAATACACATTTGTAAATAAATTGGTTTTTTTTTTTTTGAGTCTGAATCAGTTCCCTAGTCCAAAACATCTGTGTGCACAAGCATGTGGCAGGCATGTGCACTAGAAAGTTATTAGCATGTTCTAATATTTATGTAATAGCTTTACTCCAAAGTGATGACTTCAGGTCTTTATATTGTATGCTATAATAGGAAAAATTTTACTAGTTGTTTTTTCAGAGCCTAGAGGTTCCATAAAATTCTAACGTGTAATAACAATATTCTGTGTAGTCATCAGTCCCCCAACCACCATAATGTTTTTGTTGATGTAATAAATAATGAAGTTTTCTCCTTGAAATAATGCAACACAGTACTCAACATAATGTGTCATGGAAAGGGAAGAATTTTAGTGATCAGAATTAGGCATTATCTAGGAGTTAAGAATGAGCATTACATTTGTAACTATGTGTTGAGAAGCAAGATCTTTAAGAGCAAAGTTAGAAAAAAATTAAAGCATGTAGCAGGTAAAAGTGTCAAAATATCACTCAAATCACATGTATTTTCCTGATTATCATATAATGATATTCTGTGATAACAATTTTAAAAAAGCATTGTTACTGTCACTTATCAATTCAGCATTTGGGCCGGCACCCTGGCTCACTAGGCTAATCCTCCACCTTGCGGCGCCGGCACACCAGGTTCTAGTCCCGGTCGGGCGCCGGATTCTGTCCCGGTTGCCCCTCTTCCAGGCCAGCTCTCTGCTGTGGCCAGGGAGTGCAGTGGAGGATGGCCCAAGTCCTTGGGCCCTGCACCCCATGGGAGACCAGGAGAAGTACCTGGCTCCTGCCATCGGATCAGTGGGGTGCGCTGGCCGCAGCGTGCCAGCCACAGTGGCCATTGGAGGGTGAACCAATGGCAAAGGAAGAACTTTCTCTCTGTCTCTCTCTCTCACTGTCCACTCTGCCTGTAAAAAAAAAAAAAATTCAACATTTGTAGAGGTAAGGTTACTTGAACCCTACTTCACATTGAATATCAAATTTATTGGCCTGTTGTCAAAATAAGAAAATCCACATGCATACAAAGTTACAATCTCACTTATCCCAGCACTTTGAGTGTCAGACAAAGCAACTAGCTGTAAGCATACAGGGAAAGAGTAAACAGGGAGCACACACATCACTCCTTACACATTTGTTATCAAAAACAATCTACTTCCTTGTTCCTTCCAATGTACTATCCATGTTCAGTGTCTTAAATGTCTACGTAGCACATCTCATCCTCCTCTTTGTCACACGACTGAGTAGCTTCCAAAGCTCAGGCTGCTTAGTTTCAAATCCTTTATGACCTACTGCAATTGGATCATTTACTTCCACTTCCGCTCATTTATTTATATGTCCCATCTCCACAGGGAGTCCTGTGGGTATTATTTTATCTATCTATATTATATGTGTATTATATTTTATATAAAACTAAATTAATTCTTGGTCTGGTCTTTTCCTAATCTTTCTGTAGCCTGTAAAATGAGGGTTTTTAAAGTAAGCTCCAATAAGTGAAACAGAAATTGTTGTAGAAGTATTTGCCCCCTGAAACTGTTTAAATGATCCCTGTCAGTAAAGATAATGATATCTGACAAAGAAAGGAGGCAGTCTGGTCATGAGTTTCCTGGATAGAAGGTTTATCAAATTTAAGAGAGAACATGAAGGGAGAAAACTGAAAAGGGCTTATCCTTATTACTTAGACACTTAATTTACAACATCAATTCCTTTTGGTCATTACTATTTCTCAACTTCTTTCATTTCATTCCCCTTCTTAGGAACCAAGTGAAAATCACATTTTAGTGTATTATTCATTTTCAAACTGTTGCTCTCTTGTAAGACATTCATTCTCCCAGGTCTTTCTTAGGAAAATGTTAGCATTTGTTCACTGCAAGTATGTGCCAGCTTCCTTTACTCTGGATGGATATGAAATTTCAAAATCCTTGGTTACTGGGAATGTCAATAGCATTTTATTTTTACAGTCATTATTAGAACAACTCCTATATAGGGCATCTTGAAACTGATGTTTTGCCATTGCTATAAGAAAAGAATTAATATCACTTCTCACCAAATGTAACAGAATAGCAGTTAAGAGACCAGTTTCAAGGCTGCATCAATATGTGAAGAGGTAGATTCGTACATGGTATTCTAGCTCTAGACTGTAAAGTGCCTATCTAGTAGGTATTGCCTATCTACCCTAATGGGACCAAAGTATACAACAATATTATATCACAAGATCATTAGCTGGGAGCTGATCAGACTTCAGTGCCTAATTTTGAGTGAGCTAATAAGCCCCCCTTTTTTAAGATCTTAATCCTTATCCTCCGAGGTATCTATGTGAGTAATTTGATATGCACGAGGGATTTATTATCTGACTGACAAGGAGACAGATGAATCTGTGTCCTTGGAGGAGAAAAGGGGTGATATAAGAGAATGACATGAGTTCACATTTCCATCATCTGTAGGAATGTTTCTTATGGTCTATAAAGAGAAGGCTGCTGAGATTGTGTGCCTTCTATGTTTTTATTACATTGTACATGACAGAGTAAATGCGATAGTACAGGATGAAATACTTCATTTTAGTTATTTTTAAAGATTTACTTATTTTATTTGAAAAGTAATATTACAGAAAGAAGGAAGGAGAGAGAGAGAGAGAGAGAGAAAGAGAGAGAGACCTTCCACCTACTGGTACACTTGCCAATTAGCTGCAGTGGCCAGCTATGGGCAAGCCAAGGCGAGGAGCCTGGAACTGCATCTGGGTCTTTCATGTGGGTAAACAGGGGTCCAAGAATTTGAGTCATTACTTCTGCTTTCCCAGGAGCATTAGTAGGGGACTTTGGAAGTAGAGCAGCTGGGATTCAAACTGGAGTCATAGATACTGGACTCACAGACGATGGCTTATTCCACTGTGCCATAATACTAGCCCCTTTAAATTTATTTTGTGTGTGAGTGTACGTATGTGTGTGTGTGTGTGTGTGTGTGTGTGTGAAGGAGAAGGAGCAGGAGAAAGAGAGAGAGAGAATGGCAGACCAGACAAGAGGTGAGTCAGTGGCACTCTGAACATTTCATGTCTGCTGCTTTTTTTGGCAGGGGAAGAAAATATTGCATGATTCGGTTTATTCATGAGATTTTTAGAGAATTGCAGAGATGACTATGAGAGGTATGAGGGCTAGGGATGCACATGTAATGTTAAGAGCTAACTTAGATCTTCATATGAATGTGGCCTATGAGTACCTATAGGTTGCTCATCCTTACAGAAATTTGAATTACTATAATTATGTCATGCACGTATTTTACAGAAAAAAAAACAATTTATGAATCAGTAAACCATTCCTCAATTCAAAGACTCCTTATTTGTAAGATGGCTTGTTTTTATCTTGTTGATTACCTATATGTTTCTCCTTTCTTTACCAAAGACCTGTCTGGCTTCTCCCTTGTGGCTAACATTTTCTCCAAATATAACTCATTTCACTATTTTAAAAGTTGTTTTCCCCTGAAGAAATAAGTCAAAACCAAATGTAAGATAGAGAAAACAAATAAACAAAAACCCCAGGACAAACTTCAAATCCAGAGCTTAGATTCTTGTTCTCCTGAGTTTCTTCTTTATGCTCTATGTGTGTTCCTACTTTGATGTTGGATTTCTTGGATTTCAATTTATTCTTGTGTCTGGTTCGACTATTTTGTAAGTCCCATATTGACAAAAACAGGAGATGAGACACATGACCAGTACTGCAACTCAGTTTTATTATCTCAGAGAATTCTTTAAAGGAAAACGGTGGGAAAAATATTATTCAACCAGTAAAATCCATATTTAACTTTCACACAGGCTAATTTAACATATCACATGAAATTATATACACAAGGAAAAACTATTTAACTATATGTAACTGATAGGCAAATATTAAACGAACCAGGTCCCTTCTGAAAAGTTTCCATTAGTGTTGTGGGAGAGTTTCTGCTAATCAAAAAAAATAAAAAAGATGGATTACCATATCTATTTGTAGTTTTTATGAATTAAGTTAATAATAAAAAACATGGGTTTCTGGAGGCAGGCCTTTATCCTAGGGGTTAAGATACCTAATCGAAAGACATGGGTTTAATATCCAATTCCAGCTCCTGATTCCAGCTTCTTGCTCTTGCAGACACTAGGAGATGACTCAAGCAATTGAGTTCCTTGTACCCACATGGCAAACATTTCGGGAGTGAACCATGGAATTTTGTGCCTGCTTTGCTATCTCTCAAATAAATAATTTTTTTACATGTAACTTTCTGAATTCAGCAAACAACAATGTTTTTTCTGAAACATAAAAAGTTGAAATAAATTAATGGTAGTCTTCAAATATTTTTCCCTCAGTGTTGTGGCACAGCAGGTTTAGATGCTGCCTGTAACGCCTGCATCCCATAAGAGCACCAGTTTGAATCCCAGCTACTCTGCTCCTTAATCACCTCCCTGATTGGAAATGCAGCAGAGGATGGTCCAAGTACTTAGGCCCCTGCCAGCCAGGTGGGTGACCTGGATAGAATTCCAGGCTCCTCCTGGCTTTGACCTGACCTAGCCTGGACATTGTGGCAGTTTGGGGAGTGAACTAGTGCATGGAAGATCTCTCTCTCTGTCTCTCTCTTTCTGTGTATGTGGCGGGGGGCACGTGCATGCGTGTGTGTCTTTCTGTATCACTCTGCCTTTCAAGTAACTATGTTAAAAATTAAAAGTTTTTTTTTTTTTAGTTGAAAGAATCCTTGGTATCATGATATTACACAAAGAAATTACTATCAACATAATAACATAATGAACTTCTTCATATTGTCCACTCTTGGGTAATGGTTGATGATTTATTTTTTACTTACTTTAGGTCAATGATGGGGAAACTTTTTTTCTGCCAAGGGCCATTTGGATATTTATAGCATCATTTGTGGGCCAAACAAAATTATCACCTTAATAATTAGCCTGCTAGAGATTTATTGATTTTTGAGTCCCACCTATGATTGTCTTGGCAGGACCAGACCAAAAGATTTCACTGGCCTTTTATGGCCCTCATGCCAGACATTCCCCACCGCTGGTTAGGAGAAGTCTTAATAAAGACATAACATAAATGTGCCAAATTGCTTTTTTTCTAGATAAAGCAGTCTTTCTCATTTCCTGTTATTGTCCCCAAATTTACTATTTTTCAATTGTATATTTTTATTTTATGCTTGAGCAATAAATAGAATTTTATTCTATAATGGATATACTGTATATATGTGCTATCCAAGATGGTAGGCACTAGCTACATGTGACTATGGGCATATGGAAATGTGTCTACTTAGAATAAAGAGCTGACTTTTTACTGTTATTTAATTTTCAAGTTCAATTTAGATATTCACACATGGCTAGTGGCTCTAATGTTGGAAAATGGAACTCTATAGTATGAATATATATTTTTATTACTTATAGCCTTAATTGTTTTAATGGACTTTATTGAAGTGATAATTTAAGATTTAACATTGAGAATGAAAGTAAGGGGGTTATTTTCTGGTAACAGAATCTATAGTCTCCTATAACATAAATTAACTGGCATATTCTGTCAATAAGATATATCAAGGGTTTCCCTTTTTGTATTTTTAATATTTAAAGTAAAGAACCTTTCTGTGGAAAATACTGAGTCTCTTTCCTGAGATGAATTCATAACATGTTATGAAGATGATTTAAGGGAGTAAGATTGGCACATAGTGCTTAAGAAGAAAAGATAAAGTGCACATCACTCTTTGCTCATTCGTTTGGAATGTGAGATGTTGAGGTTTCACCAACTATTGCAAAAGTTGTCTCCTGTCTGTCTACCCACTTTACAAGCATGCCATGGGCTAGTTGGGTGTGAATCATGCTGGGATATAGAATAATTATAAAGAATTCACTTTGTTTTTACTTTTCTTTACATTTCTAGAAAGGGATACGCAAAGAATTAGTGACATTAATTAGATTAAAAACCACAGGACAGTGGAACCAATGGGAAGTCTACATGCTCCAGTTAGTAATAGTGCTCACTCACCTCATTCTACCCTGTTCCACACTTGCATCTTCTATATGGTGGTGGTGGTGGTGGGTGGGATTACTTAACACTCACTCTCAAAACTTTGTACCCCTGATTCCAGCAGCTGATTGTTTTTCTTTATTTCACAAAGTCCTGTGGTGTTAGAAGAAAGTTACCGTCCACTGCAATGTACTTAGAACTATAATGATTAGAATTTTATGTTCCCTTTCTGTCACCTTGGACTTAGAACAAAATACCCTGCATAAATGTTGACTCAGCTATATCCACTCTTTAAATTAAAGTGCTTTATTTTCTGTGTCCCAACTTTTTAAAGCCAATGCAGGAAACAGCACAAGTGCAACAGTTTCTGCATGTGCCATGGTTTCAAAATCAATAACACTTCAATTGCCAAACAAGTTCTTTAAACTTTAATGAAGAATGGATTATTTAGTAGGTTGGGAGAAATTCAAGCCTCTTTCACCTGTGATAGTCCACATCCCATACTATATTTATTGGAATCTAGTAAATAAATTTTTCTGATGCCCAGTGTTTTAATATCCCACTTTTTAAAGTGAAAGTTATCTAAATTCTTTCAAAAGAATACTGCATTTCAATGATCACATACTGTTATTCATTGCATTGGAAATTCACAAGCAAGGCTGCAGTCAACTTCCTTCCAACAAAGATTGTTTACAAAGAAAGTCAATTGCATTGTAGAATGTCAGTGACACTTTATCTCTCTTATTTCCTTTTCTGTTCTCTTAAAGCTGCAGAAAATAGCTCCAGAAACACAATGAATTTAACATTTACAAAGTAAATAGTGAGCTAAGGTTTTTAGGTGACTCCTTCTGCTTGTAGAATCTTAAAAAAAGTTCATTTAAGTAAACAAATATCCCCCTAAACTATTTTTTTTTTTTTTTTGGACAGGCAGAGTTAGACAGTGAGAGAGAGGGAGAGAGAGACTGAGAGGAAGGTCTTCCTTTTTCTGTTGGTTCACTACCCAAGTGGCTGCAACGGATCCAAAGCCAGGAGCCAAGTGCTTCTTCTTGGTCTCCAATGTGGGTGCAGGGGCCCAAGCTTTTGGGCCATCCTCCACTGCCTTCCCGGGCCACAGCAGAGAGCTGGACTGGAAGAGGAGCAACTGGGACTAGAACCCGGCGTCCCAACCAGGACTAGAACTCGGGGTGCCGGCGCCACAGGTGGAGGATTAGCCAAGTGAGCTGCGGCGCTGACCCCCCTAAACCATTTGTGCATTTAATGTTTTATTGTTCAAAATTTGGATCTGATTAATTTGATTCTTTTTCATTTTATTTCACAAAGGTCAATAAACTACACTTAAATATAAGTGGGTGTGTTTTATGCATAATTTCTTCATCATGCACTTACTTCAAAGGACAGTACTTTTAAACAACAATTATTTTTTTTAAGACTTATGTATTCATTTGAAAGGCAGAGCTATAGAAGGCATAGACATGGAGAAAGAGGTCTTCCACCTGCTGGTTCACTCCCCAAATGGCTGCAATGGATATAGCTAGGCCAATCCAAAGCCAGGAGCCAGGAGCTTCTTCCAGGTCTATCACCTGGGTGGCTGGATACAAGGATTTGGGTCATATTCTATTGCTTTCCCAATCCATAGCCGAGAGCTAGATGGGAAGTTGAGCAGCCAGGACTAGAAATGGTTCCCATATGGGATGCCGGTATTGTAGATGGTGGCTTTACCTGCTACACCACAGCACTGCCTCCCAAACAACAATTCTTAATACTCCATAGTTGACTTCTTATGACCTGAATGATCATCTAATTCAGCTAAGGGTTTTCAGTAAGTAGAATCCTTATAGATAGATGTATAAGGAGTTGCCATTGGTGGTCATATTTGTATGGTCTTCATTTATTCATTCATTCAACAAATAATTTAAGATTATATACTCTATATATTCTAAAGGGCAACTGCTGTTCCCAAAACTTTGGAAAGGAGACAGAAAAATCTCTGATATTATGGACACTCCATTCTATGAGGAGATGTAAACAAATAAATATGTAAATACATGTACTTTTCACTTGGAAATAATACTATAAAAAAAAAAAAAAACAAGAAAGATGACACAACATTTCATTCCACTGAGATAGTGGTGAGTGTCTGGAATTTTTTTTTTTTTTTTTGGACAGGCAGAGTTAGACAGTGAGAAAGAGAGAGAGAGAGAGACAGAGAAAAAGGTCTTCCTTCCGTTGGTTCACTGCCCAAATGGCCTCCATGGCCAGCGCGCTGTGCTGATCCAAAGCCAGGAGCCAGATGCTTCCTCCTGGTCTCCCATGCAGGTGCAGGGGCCCAAGCTTTTGGGCCATCCTTCACTGCCTTCCCGGGCCACAGCAGAGAGCTAGGCTGGAAGAGGAGCAACCGGGACTAGAACTCGGGGTGCCAGCGTCGCAGGCAGAGGATTAGCCAAGTGAGCCACGGCACCGGCTAGAATATAGAATATATGGAGTCTTTGTGATAGTTAAAGACACTTTGGCCTTTACTCTGAGCCAAATGAGGAAGAGATAGGTGGAATTTGATTAGAGTAAAGCCATGATCTGACTTTTGTTCTCATAAGCTAACTCTGTCTGCTGTTTTTGTAATAGACCATCAGAAAACTAAGGTACAGACAACTATAGTAAAATTCTAACAAGAGATAATAGTGGGTTGAACTCATATCATAGTTTACAAAAGTAATGAGATTCTGGATGTATTTTGAAAAGAGAGAAAATCTAAATGGTAGATACATTTAAGATGGGATTTTAGCCAAAGAGCTAATCTAAAGATTTTTTTACATGCTACCTATGATTTTCAGTCCAGTGGAGATGATACGTAAAAATACAGAGATATAAATCTGTGCTCAGAGCAGAATGATAGGCTGGAGATATGGAGTCGAGATGCATCAGTTTATTTTTTTGAATTTTATTTAAGTTATACAAATTTAATGTATTTCATATATACAGGTTTAAGAACATAGTTATACTTCCTACCCACTCTCCTGCCTGCCCATGCTTCAAACATTATTCCTCCTCCCTCTACCATCCCCATTCTTAATTTTTACAATGATCTATTTTCAGTTTACTTAATGATGATATATACTACACTAACTAAAAGAGTTTAACAAATAGTATGAAGAAAAAAAAATGTTCCTCAAAAGAACAGAAAAGGGCTGTAAACAATCATTGAAATAAATTCAAAGTGTCCATTTCACTCCTATACATTACATTTTAGGTACTCTATTAGTTACCTGGATCAGGGGAAAAAATGTGGTATATCTCTTTTTGGGACTGGCTTATCTCACTAAAAATAATGGTTTTCAATTGTGACCATCCTGTTGCAAAAGACATGATTTCTTTTTCCCCACCCTCCCTCCCTTCCTCACTCCCTTTCCACCTTTCCTTCCTTCCTTCCTTCCTTCCTTCCTTCCTTCCTTCCTTCCTTCCTTCCTTCCTTCTTTCTTTTTATAGCTGAATAGTATTCCATAGTGCATATATGCCATAATATCTTTATCCAATCAACAGTTGATGGGCATCAAGGTTGATTCCATATCTTAGCCATTGTGAATTGTCCTGCAGTGAACATGGGAGTACAGATAACTCTCAGATGCTGATTCCTTTTGGTGTAGGTAAATTCCCAGGAGTTGGATGGCTGGATCATATGGTAGGTCTATATTCAGATTTCTGATGTATCTCCATACTGCCTTCCACAATGGCTACACCAGTTTACATTCCCACCAACAGTGGGTATGAGTACCTTTTTCCTTACATCTTTGCCAACATTTGTCCTTTGTTTGTTTTGTATGAGAGCCATTCTAACTAGGGTGAAGTGAAATATCATTGTGGTTTTTTATTTGTATTTCCCTGATGGCTAGTAATCCAGAACATTTTTTCAAGTGTATAATGGCCATTTGAATTTCCTTTCCTGAAAAATGCCTGTTCAAGTCCTTTGCCCATTTATTAATTGGATTGTTTGTTTTTTTGTTATTGTTGAATTTCTTGAGCTCTTTACAGGTTCTGGATATTAATCCTTTATAAGTTGTGTTGTTTGCCAATATTTTCTTCCATTCTGTCCATTACCTCTTTTTTTTTGGACAGGCAGAGTGGACAGTTAGAGAGAGAGAGACAGAGAGAAAGGTCTTCCTTTTGCCATTGGTTCACCTTCCAATGGCCACCGTGGCCAGCGCACTGCAGCCAGCGCACCACACTGATCCAAAGGCAGGAGCCAGGTGCTTCCTCCTGGTCTCCCATGCTGGTGCAGGGCCCAAGCACTTGGGCCATCCTCCACTGCCCTCCCTGGCCACAGCAGAGAGCTGGCCTGGAAGAGGGGCAACCGGGACAGAATCCGGTGCCCCGACTGGGACTAGAACCTGGTGTGCCGGCGCCGCAGGTGGAGGATTAGCCTATTGAGCCATGGCACTGGCCCCATTAACTCTTCACTTTGATGAGTGCTTCTTTTGTAGAACAGAAGCTTCTCAGTTTGATACAATCCCATTTGCCAATTTTGGCTTTGATTACCTATGCTTCTGGGGTCTTTTCCAATAAGTCTTTGCCTATGCCGATATCTTGGAGAATTCCCTCAGTATTCTCTAGTAATTGAATGGTTTCAGGTTTTGAATATAGGTCTTTGATCCATTTTGAGTGGATTTTTGTATAAGATGTAGGGTAGAGATCTGTTTTCATACTTCTGCATGCAGAGATCCAGTTTCTCAGAACCATTTGTTCAAGAGACTGTCCGTGTTCCAATGATTGATTTTTAACTCCTTTGTCAAAGATAATTGGTTGTATTTTCATTTATTTGAAAGGTAGAATGATAGAGAGAGGGAGAAAATAGATCTTCCATCTGCTGGTTCACTCCAAAATGGTGCAACAGCCAGGGCTCAGCCATGATGAAGCTAGGAGCCAGGAACTTCATCTGAGTTCCACATGTGGATGGCTGAGGCCAAATTACGTGAACATTACCAGGAGCATTTCCAGGAAGATGGATCTGAAGCAGAGCAGCCTAATTAGTGCTCCAATCGATGCTCCAAAATTAGATGCAGGCATCATGCACAGCATTTTAACTTGCCATGCCATGACGCTTGCCCCTAATCATTTATTTAAACCTAGAATATTGAATGTGAGCTCTCTGAGCTATTAAATGTGGGTAGCAAAAAGGAGAGAGCCTATGAAGGATCCTTGGGTCACTCAAACTTCAAAAAATTTAGAAAATCAGGAGTCACAGAAATTATTACAAAGTAGGGGCGACCAGTATAAAAGAGAGTCTGTCAAGTTGGCAGGGAAGTAAAGAGATTCAAATGCTGCCAATATATCAAGTACTGAGGATTGATAACTGACCTTTGGAATTAGCATGTCATTAACAACATTGACAAGAACAATCTTGGTGAAGCTGGGCAGTGAAAGGTTGATTAGAATGTTAAAGGGAAAAGAAAAAAAGAACTGGAGCAGCTTCCAGGACCAAAAGAGGATTTTGGTTTATTTTTTACTAATAGAAAGAGTACAGAATCGTTGGACAGACATTTGAAATAAACACAAAAGTGACAAATAGAGCATAAATGGAGGGGTTGACCTTAGACAACAGCAAGTACAATACATTCATAATCTCATCAGGAAAAGCCTCTGTGTGGGATCCAGTGGCAAGAAAGTAGGGAGAAAGAAAATGATGGATATTTTCTCTCAATAAATTTGGAAGTATGTTTATTAGATAATGGGACAGGAAAATCAACTGGAAATTTTACAGAAAATTTTACAGAAAATAATCATGTATGACCAAAATTCTTAAAATATTGCTTCAGTTTCCCCAATGAATGAATTTGGAGAAATATTATTGATTACTCTCAAACTTTTTCAAAATATTTATTTACTTATTTATTTGAAGGACAGAGATACAGATAGGGAGGAGAGACAGAGAGATAAAGAGAGATCTTCCATCCGCTGGCTCACCCTCTAAATGGCCACAACATCCATACCAGACTGAATCCAGGAGCCATGAGTTTCTTCTGGTTTCTCACGTGATGCAGAGGTCCAAGCACTTGTATCATCTTCTGCCGCTTTCCCAGGCAAATTAGCAGGGAGCTGAATCAGAAATGGAGTAGTCAGGACTCAAACTGGTGCTTCTATAGGATGCCAGCATCACAGGTAGTGGCTTAACCACTGCACCACACACTGACTGTATTCTCAAACATTTTAAAATTTACCATAAAAATTTTTGCATTATAAATTTAACTGTGGCAAAAATAATCACTGAAGTATTATAATTTTTGCCATTGATGACATTTTGTATCATTTTTAAAGTGTATGCCATGGAATCTAAATGAAATAGCTACTTCAAACCTCCATTAGACACTTGAAACCATAGTCTTAGCATTTTTTTCTATCAGAAATGTTAGCACAATTTTTTTCTCCTTAAATTGTAATGCAAGAAGATTAACCTAAAGAGATATATTTATTTTTCAAAATCTTTTATTACTCACCTTCTCTCACACTTCTCTAAGAAAATCAAATCCACAAATAGAATACTTTTTAAACTTTCTCTGTTCTATAAACTTGTTTCTGGAAAGAAACAATTATAGAATTACAAAATAATTATCACTTATCTGAAATGCTTGGGAACATAAGTGTCTCATATCGAGACAATTTTCACATCTCAGCATATTGACATATACATCATAAGGTGTCTTGGGGATGGTACCCAAATATAAACATGAAATCCATTGAATTTTATGTATACCTTTTGTGCATAGCCTAAAGGTAATTGTATACAGTATTTTCAATATGCTTGATTTTGTCTGAGACTCATAATCACCAGAAGTCAGCTGTGAAATTTTCTACTTGTGGCATCATGTCAGGGCTCAAATTTTTCTGATTTCAGAGCATTATGGATTTTGGATTTGTGAATTAGGCATGCTTAAGCCGTATCTATAGTCAATATACAAAAATAACCATAAATTATACAATTACTATACAAAATTGTACATATTATATTTCATAACCATAAAATACTGTGTTGTTTGGATCATTCAAGAAGTAGGCACAATAATTGAGTAAGGTTGTAAGAGGTTTTTTTTTTTCTTCTTTAAGGTTTATTTTATTTATTTTAAAAGCAGAGATCCAGAGAAAGAAGGAGAGATAGAGAGAGATAAAAAGAGAGATCTTCCATCTGCTGGTTCACTCCCCAAATGGCTGCCATAGCCTGGCTGAGCCACACCAAATCCAGGAGCCAGGAGCTTCTTATGGATCTTCCATGTGGGTATAGCAGCTCAAATCCTTGGGCCATCTTCTGCTGTTTTTCAAAGTGTATTAGCAGGGAGCTGGATTGGAAGTGGAGCAGCTGGGACATGAACCGGCACCCATATGGGATGACAGCATTGCAGGTGGCAGCTTCACTTGGTATGGCACAATGTCAGCCCCAAGATTTCAAGAGTTTTAATGGGGGAAAGGTAGGGTTGAGAAAAATGAATAACACATATTAAAAATGAAATGGTACTGCCGGCACTGCGGCTCAATAGGCTAATCCTCCACCTTGCGGCCCCGGCACACCAGGTTCTAGTCCCGGTCAGGGCGCTGGATTCTGTCCCAGTTGCCCCTCTTCCAGGCCAGCTCTCTGCTGTAGCCAGGGAGGGCAGTGGAGGATGGCCCAAGTCCTTGGGCCCTGTACCCCATGGGAGACCAGGAGAAGTATCTGGCTCCTGCCTTCGGATCAATGTGGTGCGCTGGCCACAGCGTGCCAGCCACAGTGGCCATTGGAGGGTGAACCGATGGCAAAGGAAGACCTTTCTCTCTGTCTCTCTCTCACTGTCCACTTTGCCTGTCAAAAAAATTAAAAAAAAAATGAAATGGTGAGAAAGGACATTTGATAGGAACATATCAGACCACAATGTGTATCTGCCAATCTTACCAACTGAAGGGAGGTGAAAAAAAAAAAACACCTTTCCCAGGAAAAGAGTTCCACTTTGAACAGCAATTTCCAAAGCCCCAGTGAGTACCTCTTTATCAGTGAGCAGCTGAGGGCTGCCCTTGAAAGAGCAAGGACTTG
The DNA here is from genome assembly GCF_964237555.1 of Oryctolagus cuniculus. Classification (NCBI taxonomy): domain Eukaryota; kingdom Metazoa; phylum Chordata; class Mammalia; order Lagomorpha; family Leporidae; genus Oryctolagus; species Oryctolagus cuniculus. Next base: position 30,496,281 of record NC_091451.1, on the reverse strand, counting down.
GCTAATGGGAACCATTGGCTCCCAAATGCACCAGCAGCTGGAGGCTATCAGTTGCAGGCTTTGCAGCTCAACAGCAAGTTCTTTCTTGAAGAGAGATCCAAATACACTTCACCATCGCAGCTACAAACACAAAAACTGAAGTGTTATTTAAAATAAGTTCTTAATGAGATAGATGGATTTTTTGTTTCAACGTCCATATGTGTATGGATAAATGCTACTTTATTATTAGAATGATGTTCAATATCAATTAAACTTTATATAGTTGTGAGCCCTTGGCAGCCATGCTCACATCTATAAATATATATATATATACATATATATAAATTCTTTCCAAATATATGCCAAAAAGCAAATAATTTTCAATTATTGAGACTTATTCATGAAAATCCTTCAGCTATAACCCTTTTAATTAGGTCTCTCTTTAATTTTGGTGAAGATAAACAATTGGAAGTAAAATATTTGCTTCAATTTTTTCCCCCAAGTATTTAGTATTACTCATTTTCTCAGTGTCTAGAAAATACTCTAAAAAATTTCAATATATAGAATCAAGTGTCTGGTAATTATAATAGATAAAATTAAAAAGGAAAGAATGTTCCAACAGGGGAAGCAGTCCCACACAGCAGACTGATAGAATGACAATTGCTTTAAGTAACACTCTGACCTCAGAATCAGCCCTTAAGGCTTCCTGGTCAGGCTGAAAAGTCCATGAGAGCATTTCAGGCATGGAAAGCCAAGATACTGTGGCAAAAAATATTCTACATGAAGGATCTCTTTGAGTGAGATCCCAACAGAAAGAAGTGGCCACCAAAGAAGGATGCACTTTACTTATGGCCTTGTCTAAATTCTAATGGCGTTTTTGGATTCAAAAGGCTTCCATAGCCTAGGAAGCTCATGTCAAGAGCCTCAGATGGTCACTGATATCATACATAAGAGTGTTAATTGTTAAATTAATATAAAGAATCACTGTGCACTAACTCCCTATGCAGGACCTCTGTCCTCAATGAGTTCTATTAAGAGAGTTAAATGTGATGCTTGTTCTCAAACAGTTTTTTGTGATACTTGTTCTCAAACAGTTTGTTTGTACATGTGTGTGCAAATTGATGAAACATTACATAGTATAGGTTGGTTTTCTGTGTTCAAAGTTAATTGAAAATGATTCTTAATGGAGAATGGGACTGGGAAGGGGAGAGGGAGGATGAGGAGGGGTAGGAGTGTGGGTGGGAAGACAAGTATGGTGGAATGAATAACTGTATTCTTAAGGTTGTATACATGAAATTTATATTCCTTAAAAATTAATTAATAAAAATGTCAGTATGATCATACAAGCAACAATGAATTATCCTTGTTGTTTTTCATCTGGTGATGCCATGTTGAACCTGTATTATCAGACAGGAAAATTCCAACTATTTTATGGATACGTCTTTGCTAGCGTACCAACTTTTAATTAAATGTTTTATTTTTTATGTTCAATATGCTGTAAATATATTTCCAGAAGAAATTTTCAGTTGTATCTTTAACTCATGCAGTTTATAAAACTTATCTATCATGCAATCACTAAACCAAATTCTCATTTGCTAGCCAAGTTTTGGGGAAATTTTGACTTCATTTTTCAATTTAGACAGTGCTATCAATTCATAAACCTGTGACATCAATTTCACTTCAAATTCTAGTTTGTGATAAATAATTATATGCAATAGGATTTTTCCCTACGTTTATTCTTTTGATGAACAAGACACTACTAGTTGCAGTTTCTTCCAGTCTGCTTCTGTCTCAAGGGGCACTCCTTCAAGAATAAGTTTCTCTTTGACTACAAAAAGGAGGAGGAAGAAGAAAAGTAGTTAGAGAAAAATTTCTAGTACTTTCATCACATCACTTTTTAAAGCATTGCTGTATATCTGATTCCATACCCTTCCACCATTTGTCAGATCCCTCTAACATCGTGTTTTGTCCTCGACAGAAAAATATCAAAGAGATAAACACAAATATCCCAACAAAGTGTCTTTGTTATAGGAAGATTTTGATTCAAGATTTTGCATTCTAATCTGATCCTTTAGTTGTCACATAATTTTATAAATAGTGCAAAGCACCATACTGAGATTTGCGTAGTGTGAGATGAACTTTCTCAAAAGGTAAAGATGATTTTGAAGATGGAATAAGACAAAAACTTGCCTGATGCCTTAATGTTCTTAGATCAATTTAAGGAGGACTACATCTAGAAGATCTGTATCTAGAAATTATCTCATTATAAATATTTAAATCTTGGAAAAGTTTTGTGTAGTCCTTAAAAGATACATTGATCTGGAAAGAAGGGTAAATGACTAGTCTAGGGTCCTGATTCTCAACTCACAATTATTTAAACTCCACTACTCCCAACCCCTCATATATTTGACAATGCCTAGAAACACTTCTTTTATTGAAAACCAATAATAGGAATGCCAACAAAGGTCCTAAAATGCAGAGAAAAACACCCACAACAAAGAGTTATCTAATCCAAAATGTCAATAGTAACAAGACTGAGAAACCTTATTCTAGATCTTTATTGCTGCATGAGAGGTCCAAAGGCCAGTCTCATCATCACCTGGAAATACATTAGAAATTCAAATCCTGTGGTCCCAGACAACCCATGTTCATGTTAAACTTTGTAAAGTACTAACCTAGGTAAATGCAGCAGGTTTTCCAACAGCACTGAGGTCCAGATTGCAACTACTTCAGTTGCACTGTGGGAAATATATACTCCTAAAAGCCTTATTTTTTTTCTTTTAAATCTGTAGGTAATGTAAACAGAATACATCTGTATTAATTAAAAATTAATATTGTTTATGTTCTCATGTACCTTTAAACAATGATAGTAGGTTACATATACAATAAAGCCTTTTTGCGAAGATTAATTACACTTAAAACTAAGACTTCCATTATAACAAAAAAATAGTAGCTTTCAGTTGCATTTTCATTTTAAGACAATATTGAATTTAAAAATTTTAGGAAACTCAAAAGGCAGACATGTCAGCCTCACATCCAATTTACGTGTGAATGTTGCTGTTCATTTTGTTTGGGTGATTTATTTTCTCACCATTTGACACAAGCCCTCATGGCATAGTAATTATTTTACTTTGCTTTTTAATTTAGACCATTTTTTCAGCTAAAGCAAATGAAGGGGATATAGCATACAACAGTACAATATTGTACATACTGCAGGATGAAATACTAGTTAGAGCCTAATTTACTAACTCATTTTCACTACCTTTCAAATTATTGATAAAAGTCATGAACTTTTTCATGTAAAAATGGTAATTGAGGGCCAGCGCTGTGGCTCACTTGGTTAATCCTCTGCCTGCAGTGCCGACATCCCATATGGGCACCGGGTTCTAGTCCCAGCTGCCCCTCTTCCAATCCAGCTCTCTGCTGTGGCCCGGGAGGGCAGTGGAGGATGGCCCAAGTGCTTGGGCCCCTGCACCCACATAGGAGACCAGGAGGAGGCACATGGCTCCTGGCTTCGGATCGGTGTAGCTCCATTATCGGCCATTTGGGGAGTGAACCAACGGAAGGAAGACCTTTCTCTCTGTCTCTCTCCCTGTCTATAACTCTAATTGTCAAATAAAAATAAATAAATAAATGGCAATTGAAAAATAATAATTTCTGCTTATTAAAATGAGCTCCAAATTCTATCAAGTAATGGTACCTAACTTTTTCTAGAAATGTCTAGTATTCTCAAGGTAGCTGTAATGCTTAAAAAAACCCTCTGGTACAATAAAGAATATTACATTTCAGTGAAAACTATGATTTCTTGAAGCACAAAAAAAGTTCAGCCTATTTGTATTATTGAACACTTTATAACTCCAGAGCTTACAAGTATTTAAGCTTACTTTCTTTTAAAAAATAGCTACCAGTATTTAAGCTTACTTACTTAGAAAATTTTTAAGATAAAATAAGTGTTAAATCCATTTAGTAAATATCTTGTAAAAGTATTCTGCAGTGTAGAGATTTTTTGAAAACTTACTTGAAGTCACCTTTGTCTACATTACCTTATTCTTAAGCAAAACCTACATCAACTTATACTCAGTCATTGCAATAAATTGTTAACTGCTTTCTTTGTCTATGGGCCCTCTTTCTCTTTCTCCTCCTTGTTTTGTGTGCGCCTTGGCATTACTCTTCTCAGAACTAGTATGTACTCATTTTTTAATATATCTGTGTTTTGTGGTTACGTTATTCGTCCAGCTTCCTTCATATTGGATGTCTCCACTCTCGTTTGGAACATGCTATCCTATTACTGCAACCATATCTATAACCTTTCCTATAACCTTTGTTTCCTTCTCTTCAGTCTATAATTACGTGCTTTTCCCTTCTGCTGGTCCAAATCCTAGCCATTGGTGAACGTCTGGCTCATTGTTTTCCATGATACTTTCACTGAGCGATTTCACAAGAGCTCATAATAGGATTCATCTTTGGCAACCTTCTCCAGCAATAAATGCCTATATTACCCAATGCATTGCATAAATAAAAAAGAAAAAGAAATCTGGTGGGACTTGTGTTGTGGCATAGCATGTTAAGCTTCTACTTGCAATGTCTACATCCAGTATTGCAGTACCAGTTCAAGTCCTGTCTTCTCAGCTTCAGATCCAGCTTCCTGCTAATGTACCCAGGACAACAGTCAAAGGTGGCCAAAGTGCATGAGTCCCTGCCTTTCTTGTGGGAAGAGTTGGATGGAGTTCCTGCCTCCTGGCTTTGCTTAGCCCTGACATAGCTGTCTCTCTCCCTTTCTCTCTGTCACCCTGCCTTTCAAATAAATAAATAAAATAGCTTTCTTTTTTAAGAACTCAATCATTATTTTTGTTAGTCATTTTGGTATATCTGTGGTTAAGTGCATAAGCTCTCAGTTGTACCTAGTGTGAAACACTGTTCTTAACAGTCAAGGTATATCAAAGGCATTTATGAGAGTGGAAGGCACTAAATGTAGATTAGATGTTGATTATCATCATCACTAGCACCACCACCATCATCATCTTTTCCCTAATAGAATATAACCTTATAAAATGCAGAGGTCAACTTTTGTTTTTAAATATATGTCTTTATTACGGCGCCATGGCTCACTTGGTTAAATGTATGTATGTATGTATTTATTTAATTTAGTTTATTTGAAAGGCAGAGTGATGAGAAGAACTGGGGGAGGCAAAAGAAAGAAGTATCTTCCATCCACTGTTCCACTCCCAAAATGCTTGAAAGAGCTGGGTCAGGCCAAATCCAGGAGCCAGGTGCCACATGGGTGACAGGGACTTAAGAAATGAGCCATCATCTGCTTCTTTACAAAGTGGACTTTAGCAAGGAGTTGAATTGTAAGGGACTTGATCCCCTGTATTCTGATATGGGATGTGGGTGTCCCAAGTGGTGGTTTCACTCACTGTGCCTCAATTCCTGTCCTTGGAGGACAACTTTTATATATGTTCTAGATTCCTGCAGAAATTATTAACTAAGGATATTGTGGATTTTAGTAAATACTCAACTATTAATTAATTTTATTCTTTTCAGTCCTAGCTGCTATTCCACAGTCTGCTCAGAAATTGTTCGGTTCTTTTCATTTTACTTCAGGTCATATTATAATATTTATTTTCCCCAAAGACAATAAACAATTTTATCAGAAAAAAATTGTGTGCTGGATACTTTGCTTGTGCTCTTATTAGGTCAGATCTTCTGCAGACAGGTATGAGTAGCAAGATTCATCTTAATCCTTGCGGAATGAAATGTACTTAGAAGAAGCTTCAGAGCATTATAAAATTCATTTTGGAAACATTTTATTTCATGATAACCATAAATATTGCAAGTTAATTCCCTAGGGCTTTTCCAAACCAAATAATTCAATGAAATTAATTGCCAGTATCTGCATTAACTTACATTTACCTTCTTCTATAGCATGTATAGAATATCATTTTTAACAGGTCTAGGGTTTCTATCTCTGTCTTTCCCCCTCTTCCTGTGTAACTATGACTTTCAAATAAATAAATAAATCTTTTAAAAATCACTTTATCTTAAATTGAAAAGAATTTTAGAGCCTCTCTAGTCCAGCTCTATCCCTTTAGAAATGTAGAATTTAATAATATCATTTATTTTTCTGAGTCTCAAAGTCATCTTGTAGTTTTAGACTCCAGAGTATATTTTTCCAGTTATATGTTGTTAATAGCAAAATAGTTTAATCTAACCAGAAAAATATAAGTTCCCTCTGACCACATATTATTCTCTGAATTTGATCATGTCTTAAAAAGTAATCCTCTTGCCAGTGTCATAGCTCATTCAACTAAGGTTTAGTTTTGCCTAAGCTGTTTTGATAGAACAGCTGGCATAGTAAAATATGGAAATAAAGAATTTCATGTGGTAAAAATACCAAAGACTTTAGTAGCAGGCGACCAAGTTGATTAAAACACATAATAATTTTCCAGATGGGGAAGAATTGATCTGCACACACACACACACACACACGCTAACTGCTCACTCATACTAAAAAAGAGCTGGGACAAAGATATCTTTGAAAAATCAGTTAAGATGGATATTCTATTTAGATTTTTTCAAAGTAGGGAACAAGAAGATATATAACAAATAAATGACAGAGGTTTAGCAGAGAGACATTATTGAATTTAAAAAAATAAACAATTGTAACTAGAAAATCAGAACTATATTAGAAACCAGGAACTGTTTTAGGTATCAGGAAACTAATACAGCTGATTATTTTGAAAGACTGAATGTAATCTGAGGAAAGAAATGGATTGATGTCATTCTAGGAATATTGTCAGAAGAGATTATGAATACTTTAGGTAGGGTTCATCAAGAATTTGATTCAGCATTTTACCCCGACACCAAAATTTGTGTTAGTCAAGATTGTCCAGAGAGGCACAATAACCAATGGGAATCAATGGGAATCAATAATCAGTATGGAGATATCTGAAATGCCCTCTACGAGAGAATTTCCTCTTCCTCCAGGAAGGTCATCTTTGGTTACTTTTGTGCCTATGACTGATTGAATGAGGCCCATTCATATTATGGAGGCCAATCTGATACTCAAAGTCTGCTTATTTAAACGAAATTACCCTCCCAGACACCTTCAGAATAATGTTTGATCCATGACACCATGGCCCAGGAAGTTGATGCATAAAACTCACCATCACAGGAATGAACCAAACTGATCCTAAGGCGCATCATCAAAAGAAATTGTGGATGGTCATTTCAGGGTTCACCAAGAATGGGATTCAGTCCTCTGAATGTTTGCTTCTGTTTTCTACCCCCGCTTCATGTTCATATTCTTTTCTTTTAAGTCATTTTTTTCTATTGTTATACAATTTTTCTTATCAGGATCATCTTATTGAGAATTTAAAAAATGATACAACCTCTATGTAAATGAGTTACATAATTTACTGTCAAGTGATGGGACAAATTTTAAACAAAGTGCTCCAAACAAGTGTGAACATATCAATACTAAAATCCTTGCCAGAAGATTTCTAGCTGCATTTTAGTTTCCTGTGACTTCCCTAGCCCACGATCCCATAGCTTTACCTTCTCACTTCTTCATTGTTTCTGAGTCTTCATAATTTTGGTTTACCATGCCTTTTCATGACCATGAAGCCACCCCTGTTATCATTTTGCTTTCAACTTCAACTACTAGTTGTTTCATTGTCTTTGCATTTTTCATCGAAATCACAAGAGAGAAGTTAGTCAATCTCATCTTTTTGAGCATTGTTAAGTGCTATGAATTGGGAGCTCAAGGGTCAACTGTTAGAGCTAGATGTGTGGTTATTTGGGTTTTTGAAGATTTTTCACTTTATGACCAAAGATTTATGACAAAGTTGTTTAAGGTCAACAGAAATCCTTATAATGAAACTTCTTTGGGACCTGTTTGGGAAACGAGAGAAAGAAATCCCTGTAATTTATTTATGGAATATTCTTAAGCCTAACCTAGAAATTTCTCTAATAATCTAATAATACTGAATTCAAGTTGAATATGTACATTTAGGTGGATAACATTTGGGGCCAATGTTGCAAACCTGTGTTGTGGAATAGCTGTTTAAGCCACTGCTGATCACGCCTCTCTCAAGTGGTAGGTGAAGGTTCCAATCCTGGCTGCTCCACTTCTGATCTAGCACCCTGCTATTATATCTGGAAAAACCAGCAGAAGATGGCCCAAATTCTTGGGCCCCAGCCCCACATGATTTCCATGCTTCTGGCTTTGGCTTGATGCAGCCATTGTGACCATTTAAGAAGTAAATCAGTGGAAGGAAGATTCTCTCTCTCTTTCTCTTCCTCTCTCTTCTCTTCTCTCTCCCCTCTCTCTCCTCTCTCTCCTCTCTCTATAACACTGCCCTTCAAACAAATAAATACATCTTCTAAATGGATAACAATTATGAGTCTTATGTTAGCTTCAGAACTTTGTATTTTAAGAAGATTGTGCTCTGGCATACAGAAACCAGAGCAATTACCATATAGAATGCATCTTCTAATTCTATAGTGGTATGAAAAATACTGTTCTTTCAGTGAAATTTATCTCAGTTAGTCCCTTAAAGGGTGTTTGAACGGGCAGGAGCTATAAATAGTTCGCAAGCAATTTTCTGGTAGATGATTCCAGTGGACACCAACTAAATGTCCTTTAATTCAATTCAATTCCAACACTACCTGGAGATAGCCTCAGATCCCACACATTGTGGGGTAAATCATATAAGACTGTCCCCACATCAGATGACAGTCACAAGCCCAGGTTGTAACCCATGCATCTCACAAACTAGTGCTGAGTTAGGGATGCCAGGAGCCCCTATTAGGGATCACTACATTTTAGGAAAGTTCACAGAAGTCACAGCACGCTTACTTACATATATGGGGTTATTGTAAAGGATATTACAAAGGACAGAGATGAATAGCCAGATGGAAGAGAGGCATAGGGGGAGGTATGAGGGGAGTGACGTGCTGCTTCCATGCCTTCAGGCACCTTCACCCTCCAGAAACCTCCACCTGTTCAGCTAACTGAGGCTCTCAGAACTTAGCCCTTTGGAGTTTTTATGGGAACTTCATTGCATAAGCATGACTGGTTAAATCATGGGTCATTGGTTCATTAACTCAAGCTTCAGCACCTTTTCCCTCCCAGGAGATCAGGTGTAGGACTGCAAGTGCCAGCCCTGTAATCACATGGTTGGTTTTCCTGGCAAATATCCTCCAGCCCAGAGGCTAAATACAGGTCCCCAGTCACCACTCATCTTATTAGCATAGAAAAGACAGCCCTCTGGAGAGTCCAAGGATTTTTAGAAACCATACATGAGGACAAAGACCAAATATATTTCAAAATATTGTACTATCCAAGCAAAAATTAGTTTTCTGATGAATTATGAAAAAGAAACAATAATTTGAGTGAATTTGTCATGAAATTCCAGAAAATCCAGTATTTTCTAGATTTAACTCAAATTGCTTTTGTTTACTTTATTCAAGATTATAGTCATCACTTCATGGCAGATGAATAGGCAACAGTAATATGTTATTATCTCTTTACTCTTTCTACTCCTCAGAACCACTTTGAAATGTGTTGGAATTATTCCCATTTTCTAGAGGAGGGAAATGAAAATCTAATTAACTTTGCCACGATGTACAAATAATAGATTCAGGCACAACTCTAACTTCCAAGTTATATTCCTTCTCTAAATCATATTATCTTCACTTTTCATGTCTTTAAAATGAAAAAGAAGCAGCACAGGTTGGGGAAATTGATACCTATGGTGTGAAGTATGTGTCCATGACAGACTTGAGTATCATAAAATTACTTCCTCACTCTTCCATCCCTGCCCCCCCCCAAATAGGAGAAGAACATATCTTTGTACTTTCCAACTGCTATCATGAAGTACAAGCCTTAAAAAGTGTGATTAACATGCACTTGCTGGAAAAAAATAATCTTGCGATTGCCTGTCTTCTATAGGCAAGAAACTTTAAGAAATCCATTCGATGGAAAATGTCCTAAATGAATTCAGGAACTTCAATATAAAGGAAAGATGTGAAAAAGAAATGAAAATATGCTCCAAAGGCTTTTTTAAGACTGACTAGGCTTTTCCATTTGTGTACTGTATAAGATTTTACTAGAATGTTCAAAATTAAACCACATTAAAGTAATCAAAGCACTCTCAGAATTGACTCCATAATAATGATTGGGACTTGAAGAGACAGCTGGTTTTGGTTAAAGACTAGCTCTTGAAAATTACTTGAACTAAAATGAAGAGAAAAAAATCTCCTTTTTAATTGTCTATGTTTTAGAACATTAATATTAAGTGTGATCAATCAAGAAATATGATATACAAATAAATGCTGTGGTCTCTTCAGTGTTACTTGGAATTAACAGCTATTGAAAGATCCAATAATTTGGCAAAGCTATTTATAGCAACCAAATATTACCAGGTTTTGCTCTCTATATGCCAGCACACTTTGCCCTCATTTTGCTCTTGGCTATTCAGGCAGCCAAATTACATATAATTTCCTTCTCCCCACCCCTACCCCATTTCTAACCTTTCATTCACTCAGATGGTTTTGTTGACCAAGTTCCAGTTCCCATATGAGGGAAGGTTAGACATTTTATATCATAAATGGACTGGTTTTAAAAAGCTAGGCCTTAAGTCAAGTTGGTCTGTGACTTTTTTGCTGAGAAATATACCTATACTGCTCTAAGATTTGCCAGCCTGCTTCTGATGATGTTAGCAGATTCTAATGAAGATATTATGCAGTAGGTCAAGAATATTAGCTTCACCTTGACCATGAAATTAATGCTATATTGGTTAATGCATTTTATTATATGTATGGCATGATTCAGAAAATATCTCAGAAAATATCTCAAAACAGAGATGACTCACTTGGTGTATTCACATCGACGATGAAGACAACAACAACTAGTGTTTAAAAATCTGCAACATATTAGTTGCAACTTTCTTGAAGTATTTTCTAATTGTCAGGGACAAAATTGAATAAAGAAACAAAATGTCACACCCATTCTTTGTCATCTTTTTGGATTGACCAATAACTGTAGTTTACCCAAAGCAATGTATCCTTTTTTAAGTATTTGTACTGTCCTTTCCCTTTAACTGCAAGCCTTTTTCTCCCACCATAGCCTACATTCCTTGATCAGAAATCCATGTATGTCAAAATGGATCTATGTTCTCATTCCTGCAGGAGCCTTCAACTTTCTTAATTTCTTGGTGGAAATGCTCTCCCCTTCATATTCAATTGCTCATGTTCACTCTGATCTCTGTCCAACAATCCTTCTCCATCCTGCTCCATAACGTGATTGCTCTTGATTTGTGAACTTTCATCCTGTGCTATGCCATGTGTTTTGCATGGGGAGGTCAACTTGTTGACTAATGGGTGTAATGCACTGAGTGAAACTCTCAGTTGGAGCTTTTCGTTTCCTTTTCCTGATATTGAGACTTTGAGGAAAACTTGTAGGGAACAGAGACCCTGTTTTCTCCATTTGTAATCTGGCACACAATTTGCAAAGGTCCCAAGAAAATAGCAATTTTTGGATATTTACACCCAAAGAAAGGAATTCCTGTTCAGATTAGCATCGAAATTTCTGCCTGAATTGAAATAAAATTGGCATAACTTCAGCTTAATTCCCCATTTATCATTCCTTACTTGATCTAGCATTCTCTCATCATGCTCGCATTCTCTCATCACGCTCAAACATGCTAAAACTATGTAAGAAGATGGGATTCCTATAACGTCTTCAGAATTACAGGTTAGACAGCATTTTGATCTTTCAGCACTTCAGGTTACACTATAATTCCTTAATACTGACTAATGTTTGGGTATAGCCTCTCTCTGTCCCTCTTTATGTGTTTGTGTGCTTCTGTTAAGATTGTATGCAAAATTACATTGAGATTTGTATTGTGCATATTGTATAAAGACACTCTAAAGAATTATTTGTTATTTCTGTAAAAAAAAAAGACCCACAAGAACCATACATTCTTAGATAGCAAGGTGTTAAATGCCCCCACGAAAAGCGGAAAATTAAATTTAATTCACATCTTGAAACATTTCTGAATATCTAGTCATTATAAAACACATAGAATAATAGAGTTCATCTGATTTTTCATTTTGTCTCTGAAGATTTTGTCTTGAGTAGACTTCATTCCTCAAAAATCAATTTATGATCTTCATACACATATAGTCATTGCTCTTGTATTCTTGGCATTTTCATCATGCTTTTAAGGACAGCATGTGAATAGTAAATGTAGAAAGCAGAGAAGGAATTATAACCAGTGTTACCCAAAGGATTTTTTAATGTTTTGAGTCTTAAAAAGAAAAGGCCATTCTAATATTAGGAGGATAGGTTAATGTGTAAAATATTAAGAACATCACTTACTTGCAATAAAGAACTAGAGGTTTCTTTTTGCATTTAGGTTTTAAAACCAATTTAAAGTATAATTTTCACCTAAAATAAAAATAATAAATTTTTTATTTTCATGAACATCATAAAAATAGGAATGCTAATTACATTTTTGTACTTTCAATTCTACAAAACACTAATTCTCTTTACTCTGAAGATATGCCAAGACCACAGGAATTTGGATGCCATAGAACACCTGCAAACCAGGCAAAAAGGAAATGACGAATTCCAAAAGTCAAAATTTTCCTTATTTGTCTTTTCTCTCTAAGGAATATGCGAGTAATATTAGTTTATTTCCTCAAATGGAAACATTTTTAAATATAAATGTGTTAAAATAATTTAAAACTACACATTTTAACTACAAAAACACTAGGATTATGCTAATGTTAAATGTCAGTAAATATAGAATAAAAGATAGAATTATGTGTTTATTCTGAGGTCTCTCTTTAAACACTTGTTTGAAATAAAAAAGTTCATTTAACTTGTGCATTGTGATAGAAAAGCTTTCGGTGAGCTTTTGGAATAATTCTGCACAGGAAGAATTCTGGTAAATTCCACAGCTCTGAGACTAATAGCAGGAGTAAGAATTGGAGCTAAGTATTAATATTTGATTATGTGTGCTTGTGTGAACATACGTGAACACACACAAAAATGAGAAAACAGCAGAGGGGAGTTTTCTTTTTTATAATAATCATTTTGTTAGACATATATTATCCCTTATCTCATCCCCAAAACTTGGTAAAATAATTGTCCCCTTTTGAGCAGCAATTGTCAATCAAACTAAGAAAATAGACAGCTAAGGGGTCTCAACTGTTAATCAAAGGAAATATTAGCCAATTAATGCCAATTCACAGGATCTCAGAAGACAATGATAAAAGTAAATCTTTAAAATTCTAGACAGTTCACAAGCACTTTAATTCTCAGGCCTGATTATTTCTTGCAAAATGTATATAATAAAATTAGAATTCAACATATGGGTGAAGGACCTAACCCTGTGTTTGGTCCACAGTAAGTGCTCAATAATTGATCTCTATTATGACAATTATTCTCACTAGACAAATGCTGCAACTTTATTCATATCCCCATGTCATTATTACTATTAAAGAGATTTTTGAAACACATATTACTTCAAAATATTTGTGGAGGGGCCAGTGTTGTAGTGTGCTCAGTTAAGCTGCTGCCCGTAAAGCTGGCATCCCTTATGTATGCTGATGGGAGTCCCGGGTGCTCCACTTCCAATCCAGCTCAATATTGATCTGCCTGGGAAAGCAGCAGGATATGGCCCAAGTCCTTGAGCCCCTGCACCCGTGTGGAGACCTGAATGAAACTCCTGGATCTTGGCTTCAGCCTGACCCAGCCTCTGACTTTGCAGCCATTTGGGGAGTGAACCAGTGGATGGAAGATCTCTCTCTGTTTCTCCCTCTCTCTTTAACTCTGCCTTTCAAATAAATAAGTAAATTTTTTATAGAATATGGGGCTATAAGATAATGTTATAAAGTAATACCTTTTCTGAGAGGTTTTTGAAGACTACTACTTTTTTATTTTGAATGTGAAAAAATGAACACAAGATGACTTGAACAAAAATTATAAATCTATTAAGTATATACTATACTTATAAATTACATTTATTTATTAAGCATACAAAAATAAAATACAGTTTTTTGCGTGCAAATTCCATTCCCTGGCTCAATAAATGGGGCTACTGGTTATTTGGCCTTGATGTCAATTTTGAGGCCCTTAGGCTACTGCTACTTAGCATATTACCCTCATTCCAGAGTAAACATAACTAGCATCCTGTCAGGAAAGCACATCTCTGGCCCTCCCCACACCTGCCAAATCAATGTTTACATTTTACCAAGTTGTGAAGGTAATCCTCATGCATACTAGAGTTTGAGAAGTGCTTCCCTGGACCACTTGTTCTAAACTTGTCTCTAAGTGCATCAGTCAATGTTCTCCAAAAAACAAACCAAGACTATACCAATACATATATAAATTTGGGTACATATTCATACAGATGTATAGAATGAGATTTATTATAAGGAATAGTCACACAGCAATGGAAGCTGAGGCATCCTGTGGTATGTTCTGCATTACTATCCAGGGGAGTTTGTGATATAGTTTCAAGGCTTAAGAGCTAGAGAATCAATACAGACTTTGTTTGAAGATCTGAGAAGTACTAGAACTGAGAGCAGAAGATGCTGATGTCCCAATGGAAGTAGTTGGGCAGACAGTGAATTAAAATTTTCTCCACCATATTCATCTATTTACATCCTCAATGGTTAGGTGATACCCAACCACTTGGGGAGGGTCATGTACCTTACTATATGTATTCATTTGTGTACTAATCTCATCTAGAAATCCCTCATACACATATCCAGAAGTAAAGTTTATCCAGGTATCTAGACATCTTGTCATGGTCAAGTTGATACTACTATAGCTAGGAACTTTAAAAAAATAGTGAAATCCTGGTTAGTTCAGAATTTATGGATATTGGCCAAATTATCAATAATTTTTAAGAAATCTCCATGGTTGTATATGCAATCATAGCTTTTGCAAATACTTGACATGAAATAAACCATAAACATAGAAAAGGTGCAGAGAGCTTATAAGATAATTGTCTATTTAATCCAGATCAGGATTCCAATGTTGCAGGAAAGAATAATAAAAAACTGATATGTGAAGTATACAATAAGTAAAGTACAAAGCTCTGCATGACGAATCTACTCCCCTCTTCTTCATTTCCCAGTGCTCTATTTAGGGTGCCATATGTTCTAAGTACACATGTCTCACCATTCTCTGTTCAGATTATCCAGTCACCTGTGCAGAGGAAATGACCCTGCATCCCCCACAAATCTCAGCCTTACACAGCTAAATGTTAAGCTTTCTCAACTTCAAAGAGGTTGTCCCTGACCTATTGCACATGTTGAGATCAGCCTCCCTGTCTTACAAAGTGCTTTGTGTTCCTTCAGAACACCTTAACAACTCATTAATTATAAATTTAATCATATAAATTTACAACATATTAAACTAAGATTTCTGTAAGAGCACAGGCAATGTCTTTTTATTCAGTACATTTACAAATCAGAGCCTGACTCTGTCTTACTGGGCTGCTATAAAAGAATGTCATAGTCTGGGGAGCTTAAACAATAGAAACTTACTCCTCACAGTTCAGGAGGCTGGAACATCCAGGATCTGATGTTTCTTGAAGGCTTGCTTTCTGGTTTGCATGTGACTGCTCTTTTCTAGTTTCCTTGGTGGTCCCTCACCAATGGGAGAAAGCAGAGTATAAGTAAGATCTTTCCTATCTCTTCTTAAAATAGTACTAATCCCATTGATGAGGCTCTATCTTCATGACTTCCCTCACTCCCCAAGGCCCCATCCGTGAATACCAGCATACTGAGGATTAGGATTTCAACAGGTGAATTTGAGGGACATAAATATTCAGCCTATAGTAAACCTTTGGAATTTATTTTCTTGAGAAGCTGCATAATTTTAAAACAGTTCAATTAGGAACTTGCGATTTGCCAAAGTCCATGGTTCTGATGAAATGCTTTGGGAGAAAGCACTCTCACCTAGGAAAGGAATTCAAGCTTGTTCATTTCCTTGACAGGCAGTAATGATCTCAAATTAAAAAACTGAAAAATCACTGTTCCTAGAATTGAAGCAAAAATTGGATTATTAATGTACTAATAATTGAGTCCTCTTTAGCATTCATTACCCTTAGATTTGATCTACTAAGAGGATCTGAGCAGGAAATAGTGTGAAGAAATAAAGGCAGACATTTAAAACGAGAGCATTATACCGTTTCTAAGTCTGGTAGAAATACTGCATTTTATTTTTTTGAGAAAGGAATGTTATATAAATATCAGTAAGATTTCACACTCACCCTTGCTTCCCCAAATGCACACAAACAACACACACACACACACACACACACACAAGCTTAGCAAAAAGATCATTAAAATTTGAATGTAAAATAATTTGAGAAAAATTCAGTTTTATTTTCAAAACATTTTATATTGACTGTCTATGAAATTATATTAATAGTATATAGTATTATAGTAATGATTATAGGCAAACCACACTAAATATTTAAAAATGAATTATATGAGTAGATGAAATTGCTAAGAAAACCGTCAGTGATTTCCTTTGGATATTTATTGTTACAAAAACTCAACTCCAGGAGTGAGCATTTGGTTCAGCAGTAAAGCCATTGCTTGAGAAGTCCAGCTCCTTTATTCGAGTGGTGAGTTTGAGTACTGGAGACTTTGCCCCCCACATCGGAGACTCAGAAGGAAACCCAGGCACATGGCCTTCACTTGGCCCAGCCTCAGCTGTAATTATATGAGCTTTTGGTAGTGAACCAACAGACAAAAAATTATCTCTTTCCATCTCTTCTCTCTGTTTTTCTCTCTCTGTCACCCGTCTTTCAAATAAAATTAAATAAATACATGTTTTAAAAAATCAATTCCAACCATAAAGTTTAATCTGTCAATCAGTATATTTATTTTCATATGCACACACATACATATTTGAGAAATAGAGACATACATACACAATATGTGTGCTTGTAATTGTTTCCCTATAAGGATTTCTTTAAAAGGTCATTATTTTGCAATGGAAAGAACTGAACTTTGAAACAGAGAACTAGCCTCTTCTCTTGGGTCTTACTAAAAGTTGAAAGGCCACCCTGGAGAAAGCTGTCATCTGTTTTCCTGCTTTTTTTGCCTCATTCATGGGATAATTTAGGATATAGAATTAAGTGACTCTTCAGTTCTGATAGTCCAGTTTCTCTCTCCCCCCAACACCCTTTTCTGTCTCTTTCTCTCCATAGAGTACATTTAAATTTTTTTTTTCCTCTGAGCTTCGACTTAATTTAGATTTTTTTTTTTTTACAGACAGAGTGGATAGTGAGAGAGAGAGATACAGAGAGAAAGGTCTTCCTTTGCCGTTGGTTCACCCTCCAATGGCCGCCATGGCTGGCGCACTGTGGCTGGCGCACCGTGCTGATCCGATGGCAGGAGCCAGGTGCTTCTCCTGGTCTCCCATGGGGTGCAGGGCCCAAGCACTTGGGCCATCCTCCACTGCACTCCCTGGCCACAGCAGAGAGCTGGCCTTGAAGAGGGGCAACTGGGACAGAATCTGGCGTCCTGACCGGGACTAGAACCCGGTGTGCCAGCACCACTAGTTGGAGGATTAGCCTATTGAGCCGTGGCGCCGGCCTAATTTAGATCTTAATGAGAAGGCAGTTTTGCCTATAATTAGTTAAGAGTATTATTCTGTGCTGGATCAACAGAATACCAGAGAGATAGCCAACTGTCTTTTATAGATAGCCTTCTCTTGTATCTAGACATTTTGATGAGTTAAAGTATAAATGAATCAAAGGTAGACTTTGCATTGCTGAAGACTCACATGGGGATGAATACAGAATCAGATGTGTTTTAGTTTGATATTCTTAAAACATTTAGAAAAATAATATGACATCTGTCAAATATCAAGTATCATCACTTGAGTGTGTGCATATATAGACAAGGCTGCATTTATATGCATATATAATAATAAAATTACAAGATGAACTTTTTAACAAAAGTAGAAGCAATTTTATGTCCAAGAAATGTTTGATCCCTTAAAGTAGTCACCCTGGGGAGCACAAAACTTATTCCAATCAGGTTGTCATCACACAAATCAGCTCAGGGATTTCTTTTTAGAATTGCTTACAGTGTTTTCTTTTGAATATTCTCAGTGGTGGTAAAGCTTTGTTACAGAAAATCAATTCCATCCCTAAAGGTTCTCTCAAATATGATTTGAATTGGTGTGAAATTTGGCATAATGCCTTTCTGTTTAGTCCTTCTGAGAAACTTATCCCTGGCTGCAGAAGTACCTCATTATAAAGCCTCTTCACCTAGAAGATGGGCCCATGGCATGAATCCCAGATGTCATGTTTAGATAAGCCTCATTCGGCACATTGGTGATAAAATAAATACACCTTATAGTTTGAATATGAAATGGGAATGCAGTGGAATGTGAGAAATAGTTCTTTTAGATTTGGAAAACAAACTCATCAATCACCCATTAGATAAATGATATATTTACTTTGGGTCTGTCAATAAAAAATCAATTGACATAACCAGTCGTCTCCATAAGAACACAACTGGATGACACATTTTTTTCCTTATTCAAAATTCACAGTTTTCTCTCTTTCCATTCTCATTTTAAGACAAATGTTGATTGATAATTTTGATTGAATCCTGACATTTAGATACATTGTTTCTATTTTTCCGTGTAAATTACTTCTCTTTGCTTGCTTAAAAATGGAATCTGTTATTTTCCCTTCCATTTTTGACAGATTTCTCCTGATCTTCTGTTCCTAGTCATGGCAGTAGCATTATTCCAATCAACTAGAGGAGAAAAATCAATCATTTGTCACCCTGTTGCTCTTGTCTTGACATCCAGTCAGTACCCAAATGTGTTTGATTTGACCCAAACAACAGTAGTCAATGCATCCTCCCTGCACTCTTCCCACTGCTGGTGTGTACAGGGTACCTTTGTCCTGGATCATTACAGTCACTCCCAGGGTACAGCAGGCTCTCCAATTCCAGTGCATTTGAATTCTCCAATTTGAAACAATATTTGGGTACCATTATTTCTTATCTTAACGAGGCAACATGATTATTTAGCTTCTATAAAAAAAACTCAAGTACTTCTAAACTTGATTAACTGTAAATTTATCTTGATATTCAAAGCTAGCCACACTTTCATCAATGCTTCCAATTTTGCTTTACCATTGTTCGTCTTCAGCTATGCTATGTTCCATACCAAAAGGCCTTCCAGTATTCCTGATTTCACAATTTTTCTAACTGCAAACAGGCTTATTATATTTCATATTTCTATATTTTATTTTATTTCATTTAAATATTTAGAAGTCATGATTCCAGAGAAAGGGAGAGACAAAAAGAGTGAGATCTTCCATCTGCTAGTGCACTCCCCAAGTGCCCGCAATAGCCATGGTGGCGCCAGGCCGAACCAGGAGCCAGGAGCTTCTTTCAAGTCTCCCCTATGGGTGCAGAGGCCTGAACATTTGAGTTATCTTTCCTTGCCTTTCCCAGGCCACTAGCAGGGAGCTAGATCAGAAGTAGAGCAGCCAGAACTTGCACCAGTGCCCATACGGGATGCTGACATTCCAGGCGGTGACTTTACCTGCAATGCCACAATGCAGGCCCCTACTTTCTATTTTTTAAAACTCAGATGTGATGACTTTTCACAATAAAATTATCTTCCTTAATTGGAGGTTCTCTCTTCCTCCTCTGGTCCCCAGAGTAAATGGATTTGCCTTTTGTTTTTACTCTCTAGTCTGCATTTTCTACTTTTCTTTTATGTTGCATGAAGTTATTCCCCATCAGAGACTGAGATCCCGTGGAGGGCAGAAACAACTCTTACTCATTATCTTGCTCGGCATGGATTATCAGTCAGTATTTGTCTTATTCACTCCAAGTAGATACATATGAGAAACACAATGATTGTGTTCTTACCAAGTTTCTGAAGTAGTAGTCAATGCCATCAGAGTTCAGAACATGTAGGAAAGAGAATATTTTGGTGCTTAGCAAATCATACTGCTATCATGGTCATACCCTGAATAGGACTTCTATTCAGTTCTCCAAACTTCACACCAGATCAATGTCACCAAACCACCATCTTAATATCTCAGGCATCAGTTTTATTCTTTTGAAAATAGAGATGACAACAGATACTACATGTACTGTGATTCTACACTGTCTTCTCATAGAGTTCTTGTAAAATTTAGCCAAATGGGATAACATCCATAAACTTTGAGGTGTTATACAATGGAAGACTTTCAGGAGACTGGTAGATAATAAACATCCATCATACCTAATTTATAATTTTATAAATGCCAAATGATCTCCTATTAACACCTTGTCTGGTATGATACTGACCACATGTGTCATCATCTCTTCCTCCTCCCCTTCCTTTTTTTTCTCATTTTATTGGTAATTTATCTGTCATTGGCAGTATTTTTATGTATCATAAAGTTTTAAAGGCCATTATTATTTTAAAATGAGCCTAAATGGGAAATTTTTTTAGGCAAGTATGCTTCCTTAATATTCATTTTTCCCTCCTAATCAGTGTGAGCTGGAAACACGTCATTTCTCTCCAGATGCCACTGAATGTCAATCACCAAAGCATGAATTTATTTGAAGCTATGTCTTTATCCAGAATATAATTTTATTTCATATTTTTCCTTCAGTTTGGCTACCAAAAATGGAACTAATAAATAAGCATAAAAATATTTTAAAAATTAGTGAATTAAAATCCATGAAACAGGGGCAGGCATTTGGCCTAGGGGAGAAACTGACAAGATGGTTGTGTCCCACACTGGAGTACAGGCATCCAGATCCCAGCTGCAGCTCTGGATTTCAGATCATGCTAATGCAGACTCTGTGACACAGTGGTGACTGAGCTCCTGCCTTCCATCTGGGAGACCCTGATTGAGTCCCTGATTCATGGCTTTGGATCCTGATCATAGTGGCCATTTGGGGAGTGAGCCAGCAGATGGGAGCTTGCTCACAAGTGCTCTCTTTCCTTCTCTTTTTCAAAGAAATAAATACTTTAAAAACAGCAAAACAAAATAAATAACATTTTTATATTCAGACAATGTCATTTTTTTTCAGATATTTAGGAGACTCATCCTCAAAAATCTTATCTGGTGGAAAAAGAAAGGAAAGGAGATCTTTTAAAGATAGTCATGCTATTTAGGAAAGTCTGTTTGCACAAAACTTGTCCAAATTATTTTCAAGGAAGTTTCAACTTCTACTGGTAGAATACTAATATTTTCTATTCATTAAGCAACTGCTAGAAGCCATGCTCTATTTCTCTCCCTTGTCCCTTTTAATGTGGAGCAGGGTCCGAATTTTACAAATTTTGAAGATAAAAAAATAGTATATGAACTAGTTCAGTAAAAGCATGCTCCTATGGAACACAAAGTATGTCACTTAACCTTTAATAAGAAAGCCCCTGAATTGTCACTGATATTCTTACATGTTCCCAGTCTTATATCTGTTTTCGTTTCTAAATATTCTCCTCTCTTTCTTCTATGTCTTGGGGGATCTTTCCTGCTCACATTTTTTTCTTCACCTACGCCTAGAAGGAAGGGCTGGAATAGAAAACACCATTCAGCCAAAGCACAGATGTTACTTATAACAATAACATTAATGAGGAGAGTCGTGTGCATTTCCATTTTATCCTCTCAGCAGTATTGCCAAGAATGTATATGAAATGCAGCTTATTATTCCTTGGAAAATAGTAATGGGCTGCCACAAATTTCAGTTAGTAGACTGAGAAAGAGAAAGAAGGAAACTTTAATTTTTTATATCTGTCTGTCTTTATCAATCTATGTTTCAGTTTATCTATATCCACACACAAACATTCATGGATTGTTACAGATCTGCATGCACACATATACACACAAATAAAAGATATCACTCACTAGGGCAGCACTTCTATCATTTTATGATTTCCTCATAAAAACCAATCTATGTATTTTATGTTTGTATTTGCTACAAGAAGTTTCTCCTAAACATGCTGGGTACAAAATCCATATTTGCAGTGTCATACTTTTGCTCCTATGAGTAGCAAACTCCACAAGATATTTCTTATTGGAATGAATTAGTCAAGATAGATATATTTGGAATAAATAAGATTTACTCATTATAATTTCTATGACTTTACATGAATACAGATTGATTTCCAGGTTTAAGTTTATGCATAAAGCAATGTCAGATGGTACCAAGTTAGCTTAGCTACTCTCACTAAATTTTCTTAATTCCCTATATTTGCTGAACAAATCTAATTAAGTTGGCTTTTGTTTCTCTGCAATCTATTTCATTCATGTATTCATTAAAGTAACTATGATGACTAATTACACATAGTACCCAACTTACAGTGGTTGAAATTACATTTTTTAACTTTATGATGGTGTGAAAGTGATATTGATTCAGCAGGAATCACACTTTGAATTTTTACTATTTCCCAATCTTCTGATGTCCAGCACTTTACTCACTGGATAGTCTAGCAACAGCAGCAACCACAGTTCCCAGTCAGCCCTGTTATCATGAAGAGAGAAACCACTGACAAGCTAAGCTATGCTGTTCAGTAGTTGAAGTATAGTCAATGCATATCAGACATACACAATGTTTTCAGCTTTCAATGGCTTTATTCAGCTGTTATGCCACTGTAGTCCAGTCAAGGGGCAAGTGTATTTCTTAAAATACGTTTATAAAAAGGGGAAGAGAGGCTCTAGGAAAAGGACATAGAACAAGTGCCTGAGGCAGGTAAATGGGTATGTGGGAGGACAGAAAGAATATAAATTATATCATTAATATTTCAGCCTAAGAAATACAGGCTCTTTCAATATTTTCAACACATTTGCAGTTCCAATGCGAATAAATTCTGAGCAATAGGACATGGTGAAAATTCTGATGGTACTACTGAGAAACATTTCCACTGCTATCCACACCTCTAAATGAGAAGGAGAGACAAAGCTGCAAGGGGATGTGTCCTGCACTCCTTGGCTTTCTTCCTCACATGAACATAATTTTGTGGAGATAGGTTGTGAAATGCTACTGCCATTTTGGACACATGAATAATGGTGGAGAGAGTCAAGAGAACTTGTCACCACAGGGACAGTGAGCATGCCAGGAAAAGTCTACCTGCAGCTATCTGAAGTTGTGAGAAAAATGGATTATTGGTATCTGCTGTGGGTTTTATATGATTTGTGTGCAACCCACAATAGTTTACCTGCTTAAGCGAGAACCTCAATGTGGCAGTTTTGAGGGTTGGTGGAGCTCTATGATGTGAAGCTTAGTGTAATATAAGTTATTGGGGATGTTAACCTTGGGAGGTATTAACAAAGATCTCACATAGCCCAAGTAAGTTCTCATAAGAGTGAGCCAAGATAAAGCAAAGGGAACTCATGTACTTGCCCCCTTTAAGTATGCAGCCAGTTTCTTCTAAGATTTCTTACAATGTTGTGACACAGCCAGGGGGCCAATACCATGTTATTTGGGCCTTCCAGACACCAGATTCATAACCCAAATAAACTTCTTTTCTTTATAAAGTATAGATACTCAGGCATTTGGTTATAGCCACAGTGAACACACTAAGACAATATGAAAGTCATCTTCAGAGTTAGATATTCTGTTACTACATCCCAAAGCATTCACAATTATTTTTAAAGATAAACTGAGTAATGTACGATTCTGTCTTTCAGAATTATTGTTATCTACTTTGTCCAAGTAAGTTAAAGAAATATCTTACTTTCCTCTCCCAGTATAATATATATATATATGATTTCTTCAAAATGTTGATAGAAATTAGAATCAAAAGATAAGTTTATTGGGGGTATATAAAATTTGAAGTCTTTGTGTATTTGTTTTACAACATGCATTGTCCATAAATTTTAATGCAACATATTTTTATTTTGCAAATACTCTTTGCTACTCATTCGACTAGGAGGGGCAAAAGATGATATTCATGATGATAACGATGGCATGGATAAGAAAGAGCAGAGAGAAGGGGAGGAGGAGGCGTCAGCTGCATAGGAAATGAGAAAGATGTTATCTCTTCTCAAGTCAGCTATTGTTTTGTGAGGACGATAAACACTTGAACAAAGAAACATATTTTCATTCAACATTAAGAATACTATTAATAGTGATGTATGTAATGAGTATTCTGAGAATATGGATCAACTAACATCACACAAGTTTATTTGTTCTCTTTTCTCCCTACAACACTCTTTTCATTTTTTCTCTTTATCATAAGTCTTTGAACCAATTCAAGTCAGAGAATGCAAAGTAAGAATATGAAAATGTTATTTCACTTCAGAGATACCAAATAAGCACAAGTATTTTAACCAAATCAATTAAGTTAAATTTGGAAGCAAGCTTGGCATTCTTTAAAACCACTATTAGTATAAAAATGCCATGATCAAATTTTAAAAAGATTTATGATACAAAAACGTCACTCATTATAGAAATTCCATTAAATGTCTTCTTATTTGAAGGAGAGAGAAAGAGAGGGAAGGGAAGAGAGAGAGATCCCATCAGCTTGTTCACTATCAAAATGCCTGCAGCTACCAATGCTGTCAGGCAAAAACCAAGAAACCAGGAACTCCATTTGGATTAGGAATCCAAGTACTTGCGCCATCACCTGATGTTCCCAGGGTGTGCAATAGCAGGAAGCTGGATCTGAAGTAGAGGCAAGGTTCTATCCCAGACTTACTGATGATCACTTGGGATGAGAGCAGCCCAAGTGGAGGCATATATCCACACTGCCATAAGGCCTGACACTGGAAACTGTGCTAAAAATCTTAAAAATAAAACTGTTTTATTAATAAAAAGTTGAAGGCATATACATAACAATAGAGAACATAGCTAGAAAGCCTTCAAAGCTACAAAGCAGGTGGATGAATGACAACTATCTTAGTACAACAGCAGTAGGAACAGAATAGTGGCAACCTGAGTTATTGAGTTACCTGAGTTGGCGGTTTCAGTTTTCTTAGGGAGTAGTTTAAAGATAAGACTGGTGCTGTAAATAAGTCGGCTGAAAGTCAGCTTCAGAAGCAATTTGGCCTGGGAAAAAGACTAGGGACTTTTTCCTTTGGAGAAAGTAAAGCAGAGTTTCCCAAGAAACACAGCTGAGGATGTGTCCCACAGAAATCATGGGAATTAATTAAATGTTAAAATTTTGAAAGATAAAAAACCCAGGCTTATTTTCCCACTTGACTATAGAACATACAAATGGGAAAAAAAAAAAAAAAAAACAAAAACAAAACAAAAAAAAACACAAGCTTGATATAATCTAAATAATTTTTTAAAATTCCTAAAGATATTAACTTCAGAGGTTCAGTACAGAACTACATGCGTGCTCATCCCTCCAGAGTGGGCACTGCTAGGGCCAGCCCACTTATATGCAGTGAGCTTCCCATCAGCATCTTACTGATCCTTCCTTAAACATAAGCACACAGCCAAGATCAAATTCCCTGGGAGAAAATCTTAAAACGTCATACAAAAAAAAAATTAAAAATAGATAGACAAGAATTTCTGAGAAAAGTAAAGATTTCATCAATATTATAACTCTGAAAAACATATGATAACTTATGGAAAAGAACAATGAGAGGAAAGTTTAGGAGGCCAGTATTTTGGCACAGTGAGCTAAGCTACTGCCTGCAATGCCGGTGACCCATTTAAATGCTGATTCAAGTTCAGGCTGCTTTACTTCTTGTCTAGCTCCCTGTTAATGTGCTTGGGAAAGCAGCATAAGATGGTCCAGATACTTGGGCCCCTGACACCCACATGGGAAACATGGATGGAATTCCAGGTTCCTGACTTTCATCTGTCCCAGCCCCAGCCAGTGTGGCCATTTGAGTACTGAACCAGTGAATGGAAGATTTTCTCTCTCTCTCTCTCTTGCTCTCTCTCTTGCTCTTGTTCTCACTCTGTGTGTGTGTGTGTGTTTGTGCGTGTTTCCCTCTGTCTCTGTAACTCTGCCTTTCAAATAAAAATATCTTTAAAAAATAAAAAAAAATTAAAAAGCTTACAAAAACCCAAAACATGGTAGCAGATATAAAAACCTTGAAAACTGTTGATGATAAGGTTGAGAAAATGTAGAAATACTTACTATAAGAGTACATAAAGAGATATAAATTAGATATAAATGCTTAAGAAAATCAGATAAACAGGAATCCTGTCACAGGAGATTTCATATTGAAATGGAAAAAAAATTCACCAAAATAAAGATCAGTGAATGAAATTGAAAAATAAAAATGGACTAAGATCTGAAGATCACACATTTTCAGACTAAAAAGAGAGTGGGAATCCCAAATCCAATAGATGAAAATCAATTTAAATGAAGACAATCATCATGAAAATGTATAGCATTAGGTCTAAAGGAAAGATCTTCTAGTTTCTGGAGGTGAGAAAAAGTTACACACAAAGATAAGAAGTAATATTGATAGGTGGACATATAACAGACCTTCAATATTTATAGGAAGAGCTATTTTCAAAATGGAATTTTATGTCACAAACACAAACAATTAAATATAAGGTTAAAATTAAGACATTGTAGATGTTCAGAGACTGTGATAGTGAATGTGCTGTGCACTGTTTCTCAAAAGACTGTTGGGGCATCTATTCTAGCAAAATCAGATTGTAGACTAAGAAACAAAACAAAGACATTAAGCACTGAAAATAGGAGATTTTAAAGAGGGTAGAATTGAAGGGATTAACATACTCAAAGGACAAGCAGTGAGACAAGTCTGGAAAAGAGTTACTACGTAAATTTGGGATAATTTTTTTTTCTAAAGGGATAAAATTGGTAGCATTCATAATGTGTTGGAGCATGTTAAGAGATCTGGACAATTCCATAAAGTTTGACATAAGGATGAAAAAAAAAGAATGGAATTAAATAAGAAAATTATTTACTCTAGGGAAAATAGAATGTTGTGCATGGATAAAACAATGGTGAATGATATTTAAATATTCATAATAGAAGAATACTGATTATAGTCCATAATTACTATAATTGTTATAATGGAAGTTATTGGACAGTAAAGTGCATGTATGATGACAATCAGGAAGCTCCTTCTTGTAGTAGAAAATTGACAGTTTCCTGAATTGAGAGAAAGAGATAGGAAGAGAGATGAGGAAGGGAGGAAGCGGGGGGAGAGTATTCTCATCTACTGGTTCACTCTTCAAATCCCTGAAACAGCCAGAGTGTACCAGGCTTAAACCAGGAGCCAGCAACTCAGCCTAGGACTTACTGATGTGTGGCAGAAACTCAAACATTTGAGCCATCTCCACTGCCTTCTGGGTTCTGCATGAATAGGAAACTGGAGTTAGGAGCTAGAGCTGGGTGTTGGATTTAGGTACTCAAATGGAGGAAGTAGGGGTCTTATCCAGAACCTTAACCATGTGGCTCAATGCCAAACCTAAAAAGAAATCTTGAGCAATTATTTTTAGGTGACCCATGTACATTCACTTCATTATGAAGGTGTAGTTCTTATCTCTTGAGAGTTTGCATGACCATTAAGTGATGAAAATTAATAATTACCGAGTTTCAGTCCTATAATACATGCAGCATAAACAGGCCAATGTGTGAACCAATGAAAGACAATCCATGGATACTCAGTCCCAGAAAGTGAGTATGTAAATAACTGAATGAGAATCCCAGAACATACAGTATCATTGACAAAATATTATGTATTTAATTTCAGGAAAATAGTCATTTCCAGCCAGTGATAATGATCATTCTCTCCCTCCCCTTTGTTTTCACTTTGCCCCCTCCCGCTCCCCTTCAACTCCATCTCTCTGACTTCACATCCAATATACATAAAGCCTTTCAGGTTGTAGGATTCTTAAGTGGGTAAGTTGTTGAGTTCATAAAACTGTGGAAAGAATTGTTGAAATATTTATTGCCAAATTGGTTCAGCTTGTAAGCAATAAGAGACAGTGGATAGTTTCTGGAGTGCTGAGTAGATCATTACATCTTACACATGCATCATTTATTACTGGGAGAATCTGATGAAGTGTACTCTGATGAAGGCCCAAAGAGGGATTTAATGACAGACTCACCCAACAGTATTTCCTATGGAAAACGTGACCCTATTCCAAGTTAGACAAGAGCCTAGGAGATAGAACTTTGTCATTTTAATCTTTATTTTGAATTCAAGGAGAAATTGTGAATCAAAATTTTTGGCATAGAACTTTACCCATTCCCTTTATTTCATGCTTAATGTATTTTGCTCATTTAGGCAAAGGGTTTTCTGTTTAAATTCTAAGTATTTTGGACAAATATCATGTGGGATAAAGCTGACAGTTGGTTCAGAAATTTCAAAATTAAGATCTTTTGTCTTAAGTTGAATTCATAGTTGGTATATTTCTATGTGTTTTTAAATACAA
This sequence comes from Oryctolagus cuniculus, assembly GCF_964237555.1. Taxonomy (NCBI): domain Eukaryota; kingdom Metazoa; phylum Chordata; class Mammalia; order Lagomorpha; family Leporidae; genus Oryctolagus; species Oryctolagus cuniculus. The sequence continues at coordinate 30,467,922 of NC_091451.1, read as the reverse complement.
GGTCCTAGCCATCAATGGAAAAAAATGACACTGCTAATCTATTAATTTTTAAAGATTTATCTTATTTTAGTGGGAAAGAGAGTACTCTGATTCCACTGGTTCACTCCTAAAATGCCTGCAATGGCTGAGAATGGGCCACAACTGGAGCTAAGAGCAGGGAACTCAATGTAAGTCCCCTCTGTGGGAGACAGGAACGCAATAACATGAGCCATCACTGTTGCCTCCCAGAGTCTGCATCAGTCCGGAATCAACAACTAGAGGTGAATGATGAAGACACCTCTGGTATGGAATGTCAGCCATTAGGCAAAACTCATCCCTGCTGACCTGTTATAAATGTCTGAGATTCTGCTAGTAAATACTCTACCCTTCCCTACATTTAGGGGGTGGAGGGTGAATCAAAATTGCTGAGAGGGAAGGTGAATTATAAAATATACTGAGGACATAAGACAGGTGATACCTGTAAGTTGCTGTTTTTCAATTATCTTTATTAGCATTAATATAATTAGTAATAAAATATGTAATAAAAAGAGCATAGTATCTGCAAAGAGATCTATATATACTGCTTTGATTTCCTTCTTTTAGCTGTGGAATCTTAAAATAATTTACTGTTGGGGCTGGCACTGTGGCGTAGCAGGTTAATCCTCTACCCATGGTGCCGGAATCCCATGTGGGCACCAGTTCTAGTCCCAGCTGCTCCTTTTCCAATCCAGCTCTCTTCTGTAGCCTGGGAAAGTGGTGGAGGATGGCCCAGGTGCTTGGGCCCCTGCACCCACATGTGAGACCAGGAAGAAGCACCTGGCTCCTGGCTTCGGATCAGCTCAGCTCTGGCCGTTGCAGCCTGTTGGGGAGTGAATCACTGGAAGGAAGACCTTTCTCTGTGTCTCTCCTTCTCACTGTCTGTAACTCTATCTGTCCGATAAATAAAAAATTAAAAAAATTACTGTTTTGGGGGCCAGCACTGTGGTACAGTGGGTTAACGCCCCAGCCTGCAGTGCCCACATCACATATGGGTGCCGGTTCTAGTCCCAGCTGCTCCACTTTGGATCCAACTCAGCTATGGCCTGAGAAAGCAGTGGGAAATGGCCCAACTTCTTGGGCCCCTGCACCCACATGGGAGACCTGGAAGAAGCTCCTGGCTCCTGGCTTCAAATCAGCATAGCTCTGGCCATTGGGGTCATTTGGGGAGTGAACCAGCAGAATAGAAGACTTCTCTTTCTCTCTCTCTGGCTCTACCACTCTCTGTAACTCTGTCTTTCAAATAAATAAAATAAATCTTTAAAAAAAAATGTACCTTTTATGAACACTTTAAACTAATCTAAGGATAATAATGGCCACTCACAAATCTATGCAGATATTATATGCATTAGAAGAGTAAGATGGGGGTCTGCATTGTGGTGTAGCAGGTTAAGTCTCCACCTATAAAGCCAGCCATCTCATTAGAGGTGCCAGTTTGAGACCCAGCTGCCCCACTTCTGATCCAGCTCCCTGCTAATGTGCCTGGGAAAGCATCAGAAAATGACCCAAGTGCTTAGGCCCCTGCCCCCACATTGGAGACCCGGATGGAGCTCCTGGTTCTTGGCTACAGCTTAGCCCAGCCCTGGCCATTGCAGCCATTTGGGAAGTGAACCAGTGAACGGAAGATCTGTCTCTCCTCTTCTGTCTGTAACTTCACCTTTAAAATAAATAAAAAATAAATATTAAAAATGAAAAACAGAGGTAAAATTTTCACATTTGGAAATTTTAACACAATACTAGTTACTTTCTTCCATAAAGAGCAATGGAAAAGGTAAATTTGAAATATCCATGGGGCATGCACCTGGTGCGGTAGTTAAGATGCTGCTGGAGATGCTTGCATCTCCTTTGGAAGTGGCTGTGTCTGAGTCTCAGCCCCCTTCCTGCTCATCCAGCTTCGCTGATTTACACCATGGAGGCAGCAGATGACAGCTGAGTACCTGGGTCTCTGTCACCCACACAGGACATCCAGATGGAGTTCCAGGCTCTTGACTTCAGGATCATCTAGCCATGACTGTGTGAGCATTTGAGGAGTGAACCAGCAGGTGGAAGATCTCTCTCTTTCTCCTCTCTCTTCTCCCTTCTCTCTCTCTCTCTGTCTTTCTCTCTCTCTCTCTCTCTTTCTCTCTTTCTCATCTCTCTCTCCTGTCTCCATTTCAAATAAAGGGAAAAGTAAATAAATAGGGGCTGAGGGTGTGTCACAGTCGGTTAATGATGCTAGCATCTGATTTCCTAGTACCAGTTGTGATACCAGCATCTGATTTCAGAGTGCCAGTGGGAGTCCTGGCTATTTCACTTCTGATCCAGCTTCTTGAGTGTGTGTCCGATAAGGCAGCAGATAATAGCTCAAGCCCTTGGGCCCCTGCCACCCACCCGTGTCAGGGACCAAGATGGAATTCCTGGCATCTGGCTTCCCACTGGTCCATACCTGACTCCAGTAGCCATTTGTAAAGTGAACCAGCAGATAGAAGATACATCTGTCTCTCTGTCTCTCTCTGTCACTCTGCCTTTTAAATAAATTAATCATTTTTTTAAAAATAGAAAGTAAGATAAAATAAAGATGCAAATGTGGAATTAAAAAACCCATTGTGGGGCCAGTGCTGTAGTGCAGCGGGTTAACGCCCTGGCCTGAAACGCCAGCATCCCATATGGGCTCTGGGAAAGCAGTGGAAGATGGCCCAAGACCCTGGTTCCCTGCACCTACGTGGGAGACCCGGAAGAAGTTCCTAGATCCTGACTTTGGAGCGGCGCAGCTCCAGCCGGTTGCAGTCAATTGAGGAGTGAACCAGTGGATGGAAGACCTCTCTCTCTCTCTGCTTCTCCTCTCTCTGTGTAACTCTGACTTTCAAATAAATAAATAAAATCTTTTTAAAAAACCCATTGTATTTGATAGGAAGTATCAAAAGAAGGAAGATTGGTGGAACCATCCAAGGAAGGGAAGCCTGCTGTGGGTTTCCCATTCCAGGATAGAGGTGATGTTGCATAGTTAAAAGTAAACAGTGAAAAATTTTATGATTTTATCTGTGATCATCCTCAGAGTCGTTCTCATTTTCAAAATGGTAAAGAAAATATGGTGGTTTCTTTCTATTTTTAAAAGACTTATTTTACTCTTTGAAAGCAGAGTGACACAGAGAGGAGAGATAGATAGATAGATAGATAGGGATCTTCCATCTACTGTTTTACTCCTCAGTTTGTCATAATGTTTGCAGTGGCTGCAACTGTGCCAGACCAAATACGGGAGCTTGGAACTCCATTCCAGTTTCCCACATGGGTGGCAAGGGGCCCAGGTACTTGGGCCACCTTGTGCTGATTTCCCAGGTGCATTAGCAGGGAGCTGGATCAGTAATGGAACAGTTGGGACTCACACCGGTACTCTTATATGAGAGTCAATGTCATGGATGGAAGTTTAACCCACTCAACAACAATGCTGACCCAAAATTCAGGTATTACTTTTGGTGGCCCGTGTACTAAGGAGGAATTTCTAAGAGAATGAATGCTAAACATCATATATACTATCTTATATTAAATCTGCATATACTTTTTTTTTTTTTATTTTTTGACAGAGTGGACAGTGAGAGAGAGAGACAGAGAGAAAGGTCTTCCTTTGCCGTTGGTTCACCCTCCAATGGCTGCCGCCGCCGGTGCACCGTGCTGATCTGATGGCTGGAGCCAGGTGCTTCTCCTGGTCTCCCATGGGGTGCAGGGCCCAAGCACTTGGGCCATCCTCCACTGCACTCCCTGGCCACAGCAGAGAGCTGGCCTGGAAGAGGGGCAACTGGAACAGAATCCGGCGCCCAGACTGGGACTAGAACCCGGTGTGCCGGCGCCGCAAGGTGGAGGATTAGCCTAGTGATCCGCGGAGCCGGCCTGCTGCATATACTTCTAAAATGTACCCAATTTGCTTTAAATTTCAAAATTATCGACTATGATTAATTTTCATAAACCTATTCCTATGGGATGGAAAACAGGGTAAAACTCTAGGAATTGGTAATCCATTAATATCAGTGGAAGAAGTCTAAATAAAATGGAAAACCGTGAGCTAATTTGGGGTAACATGGCTATGGGGTAAGAATAGGGGCATTGTTAATGAATGAGGAAATCTATCAATGGAGGAATTCTCAATACCAGGGTTATGCCTTAATACCATTGAATCGATACTCACCGTTAGCTAATGTCGTTGTCCTGCAAATGTAATTCTACATCAAGAATTTAATTCATTTGCTTAAAAGTAAATTTTATCTCAACTCTTTTCATTTAACACACACATTTTAGTTGTAGGTGATGTGTTAAATTTTATAATACTTTATTTTTATATATTTTTTAAATATGGGAAACATAACCTGAATATTGAAGCCAAAAAATAGGTATGATAAACTTGACATTAGTATTAGAGGTTTACATTAAAACCAGAACAAAAATATATGAAATGGAAATAAAGAAAGTGGGGAGACCACTGTGTAACAGTTTATATTTCTTTTCATTTTTCTTTTTTTTTTTATAGAAATGACTTGTGGGGGCCAGAGTTGTGGCAGAACAGGCAAAGCTATGCCTATGATGCTAAAAAACATTATCAAAATGTTATGGATGGCCAGCGCTGCGCCTCACTAGGCTAATCCTCCGCCTTGTGGCGCCGGCACACTGGGTTCTAGTCCCGGTCAGGGCGCTGGATTCTGGCTCGGTTGCCCCTTTTCCAGGCCAGCTCTCTGCTGTGGCCCGGGAGTGCAGTGGAGGATGGCCCAAGTGTTTGGCCCCTGCACCCCATGGGAGACCAGGAGAAGTACCTGGCTCCTGCCATCGGATCAGCGCAGTGTGCCGGCTGCAGTGTGCCGGCCGCGGCGGCCATTGGAGGGTGAACCAACGGCAAAGGAAGACCTTTCTCTCTGTCTCTCTCTCTCACTGTCCACTCTGCCTGTGAAAAAAATGTTATGGGTGCCAATTGGAGTCCTGGCTGCTTCATTTCTGATCCAACTCCCTGCTACCATGCCTAGGAAGTCACTGGAATATGGTCCAAGTGCTTGGATCCCTGCCACCTACATAGAAGACCTGTAAGAAGCTCCTGTTTCCTGGCTTCAGCCTGGCCCAGTGTTAGCTGTTGCAGCCATTTAGAGTGAACCAGCATATGGAAGATCTTTCTCTTTCTGTTACTTGGCTTTTCAAATAAATAAATAAATGTTTAAAAAAATGACTTATGAACAATGGATTTCTTCCATTGATAATGTTTTTACCATGCTATATAATCAAATAATTTTCTAATTATCAATTAATAAATATGAACGGGGCAGGTATTTGGGCTTTTGGTTAGGATATCCACTTCCCATATCAGAGTGCTTGGGTTTGATTCTTGCCTCAAGTTCCTGACTCCAGTTCCTGCTATTGCAAAGTCTGGATAACAGTGGTGATGGCTTAAGTAAATGGATACTGCTACCCATGTAGGGAATGTGGGTTGAGTTCTTGACTCCTGGCTGTGGCCTGGAACATCCGTGACTGTTGCTGGCAATTGGGGACAGAACCAGCAAATTGAATTTGTGTGTGTATGTGTGTGTGTGTGTGTGTGTTGCTATGCCTTACAAATAACGAATAAATAAGCTCATAAAAATGTAAAATGAATAGTTGACTGAAGTAATTCAGATCAATTAAATAGATAAATCATTTCCAACAAAATAGTTAATCTGGGAGTCGTTGAATGAATATTTCATGGAAAGCAAGCTTTCATATTTAAACCAGAACACTGCTATACACCTTTTGTGGTTCCAAGTTGTAATTTTCTTTTGTCTCTCTTTTCTCCTTAGCCTGAGTAAATTAGATCATTGATCAAACATATCTTAGGTATATCACTATTTATGTAATCAGTGAACTAGAATCTGACTTGATAGACAATAGATTTTCCCCTCCGGATACCTGATAATCAACATTCAAAAATTCAGCTGGAGACAATGCTGACGTCTTTAAGGAGCAGGCTATTTTACAGCAGCTTGTTGAATAACAGGAACTTTATTATTTTTCTTTTTTCTTCTTGTATTCATTGACTGTTAGAAAGTAAAACATGCAGAATGTTAATGTTTGTACATTTCCTGTCTCTTCTGAAACATACTGAGTCAGACCCCGGAATGGATTTCAGGAGCAAGCCCTATGGGCATTTCCGAGTCTGCGTGTTCTATTCTGATAGTGTTAGAACCCCTGCAGCAGTGCATAAGCATATCCCTAAATTTTACCCATGAAAACAACTGTGGTCCTTTCACTATCAAGTGCCTAAACTGTCAACACCTTCCCAAGAATGTCCTAAATCACCAGGCATCCAGTGCTCCCTCAACATCCTGTTCAAAACTTATCTGTTTTGAGTGTTGTGGCTTCAGAGCTAATTTTGACAAATGATGCTATAGTGTCATATTTTGGCCCACTTATGTTTGTATATTATCTTTGTGAAAATCATTTATTTTAAGTGAGCCTCTTGAGGACATAGAGTATTTTAACCCCAAGGGCTCTTAATTCAAAGATGGATATTAAGCCTCTTGGATTGTTTTATTTCTTTTCATTTTTATCTACTTGTAAGTCTAAATAGTCAGGATAGAAGTATGGGGAGGAAAGAAGAGGGGGGAAAAGAATAGGGAAGAAACAGAGAGGGAGACAGGGTGGGGAGAGAGGGAGAAAGGGAGAGTGGAAGAAGGGGAGGGAGATAGGCAAAGGAAGACAGGGAGAGGGAGAGAGGGGGAAGGTGGGGAAAAGGAGAGAGAGTGGGAAACAGATCTTCCATCTGCTGGTTTACTCTCCAAATGCTGTCAACAGTGAGGGCTGACTAGACTAAAGCCAAGAGCCTAAAACTCCATGTGTTTCTCCTGCATGGCTGTCAGGGGTCCAGTGTCTGGGTCATCACCTGCTGTCTCCCAGGATGTATCAGTAGGAAGGCGGATTGGACGTAGAGTAGCCAAGGGTTGATTCTGCACTCCAATGTGAACTACAGGCATTGGAAGAGGAGGCTGAACTATCTCTGCCACAATTCCTGGCCAGGGCTATTTTAGATTGCTTTCTATGCTTTGGGCCAAATATACATAACCTACCACTTTTGTGAGTCGTTACATGTATTAATATTAAGAAATGTTTCTCAAACTGAATAATTCAATAAATCTTCAAGAAATTTGGAAAAATATGGTATCTTCCTAGAAACTATTAATCTGAAATTTCACAGGACATGAAGGGTTGATACAGTTGTAATATAGTAGACAAAAATATATCCTGGCAGGTAAATGAACGTTTTCATGAATCTCTAAAGTTAAGTCTAAGTCGTTTCAGAGATATCTGAACAGGTTTGTGGATATAGATTTTTCTCCTCCATAGGTGTAATGGAATTCAAAAGTTTTAGAAAACCTCATGGGCTTGGACTAGATGTTCTGCAAGGCCCCCTTTAATTTGGAAGATAGAATTCCATTTTACAGAAGCAGGGGCTGTGTTGAATGACTAGCAGGGACCGAAGAGAATAGATGTCATAAAGAAGAATTTACTGTTTATAGAAGGGGAGTTGAGAAGCTAGATTTCAGTGACACTCTTCCAGAGAAGTATATTAGGATTTATAGAATGCATTTTGTTACCACAGAGGAAATACCATTTAGAGATCTCTAAAGACTCCCAAGTAAGAAGACAGAATGTGAAGTGTCTTCAGTTCAACTCATGGAAAATGCATACAATGAACAACCCACACATGAATCTCAATTCTTTTTTGTACAAAAATAAGCTTATCTTTTAATTCCATTTTCCACAAATTTTTGAGATGCCACTGTGCATGTCTATACTTTTTCTTTAAAATTGCTTCTGTGAAATGTAGTAAATCAAAGAAGATGAATTAAAATGAATTTTCAATCAAAATAAAAAATGAGAGGAAAAGGCAAATTTATTGCTAAGCTCCTTTCTGCATTGGACCCAGATGGTGCACTGCTGTGGTCAGTGGCTTTGGTTGTCATTCTTGACAGGAGGAGTTATTGATAAGGTTTGATTTCTCTAGCAACAGGTGCTAGGAATTCCAGCTGGTGGCTCTCTCTCATTGAAACAGTTATAATGTAACCTGAAAGCTAGCTGCTATTGAATATGCATTTGGGTAGCAAAGGGCTAATGAGCTCCTAACTTGTTTTATTTGTTTTGGAATGAATTGAGTGTGAACAATTAGAGATGAAGTCTGACCTGTCACATAACATTAAAAAAAAAAAAAAAAGCTTCCCATGTTGGATCACTCTCCCCTTTATTTATTCTATCGGTTAGTATTAGCAGGTACTAGACTTGTTTATGTGCTCCCTTTGACTCTTAGTCCTTTCATTATGATCAATTGTGAACTGAAATTGATCACTTGGAATAGTGAGATGGCATTGGTACATGCCACCTTGATGGGATTAAATTGGAGTCCCCTTGTATGTTTCTAACTCTACCATTTGGGGCAAGTCAGCTTGAGCATGTCCCAAATTGTACATCTTTTCCCTCTCTTACCCCCACTCTTATGTTTAACAGGGATCACATTTCAGTTAATTTTCAACACTTAAGAATAACTGTGTGATAATTACAGAATTAAACCAGTCATATTAAGTAGAACAGACAAAAAACTACTAAGAGGGATAATGTATTAAGTTGTCCATTAGCAGTCAGGGCTATGCTGATCAAGTCACCGTTTCCCATAGTGTCCATTCCACTTCAACAGGTTTCCTTTTTGGTGTTCAGTCAGTTGTCACCGATCAGGGAGAACATATGGTATTTGTCCCTTTGGGACTGGCTTATTTCACTCAGCATGATGTGTTCCAGATTCCTCCATTTTGTTGCAAATGACTGGATTTCGTTGTTTCTTACTGCGGTATAGTATTCTAAAGAGTACATATCCCATAATTTCTTTATCCAGTCTACTGTTGATGGGCATTTAGGTTGGTTCCAGGTTTTGGCTATTGTGAATTGTGCTGCAATAAACATTAGGGTGCAGACTGCTTTTTTGTTTGCCAATTTAAATTCCTTTGGGTAAATTCCAAGGAGTGGGATGGCTGGGTCGAACGGTAGGGTTATCTTCAGGTTTCTGAGGAATCTCCAGACTAACTTCCATTGTGGCTTGATCAGTTTGCATTCCCACCAATAGTGGGTTAGTGTCCCTTTTTCCCCACATCCTCGCCAGCATCTGTTGTTGGTAGATTTCTGCATGTGAGCCATTCTAACCGGGGTGAGGTGAAACCTCATTGTGGTTTTGATTTGCATTTCCCTGATTGCTAGTGATCTTGAACATTTTTTCATGTGCCTGTTGGCCATTTGGATTTCCTCTCTTGAAAAATGTCTATTGAGGTCCTTGGCCCATCTCTTAAGTGGGTTGTTTGTTTTGTTTTTGTGAAGTTTCTTGATCTCTTTGTAGATTCTGGTTATTAACCCTTTATCTGTTGCATAGTTTGCAAATATTTTTTCCCATTCTGTCGGTTGTCTCTTCACTCTCCTGACTGTTTCTTTTGCAGTACAGAAACTTCTCAATTTGATGCAATCCCAATAGTTGATTTTGGCTTTGACTGCCTGTGCCTCCCGGGTCTTTTCCAGAAATTCTTTGCCTGTGCCAATATCTTGAAGGGTTTCTCCAATGTTCTCTAATAACTTGATGGTGTCAGGTCGTAGATTTAGGTCTTTAATCCATGTTGAGTGGATTTTTGTGTAAGGTGTAAATAAAGGGGAGAGTGATCCAACATGGGAAGCAAGATACTCAGCAGACTCATAGAATGGCGGATGTCCTAAACAGCACTCTGGCCTCAGAATCTGCCCTAAAGGCATTCCGATCTGGCTGAAAAGCCCATGAGAGTATTTCAGGCATGGAAAGCCAAGACACTCTGGCAAAAAAAAAAAAAAAAAAAAAAAAAAAAAAACAACAACAACAACTAAATGAAAGATCTCTGTGAGTGAGATCCCAGTGGAAAGAACAGGTCTTCAAAGAAGGAGGTACATTTCTCTGAAGGGAGGAGAGAACCTCTACTTTGACTATGACCTTGTCTAAACAAGATAAGAGTCGGAGAACTCTATAGCCTTGGAAACTCATGACTGGAGCATAGGGAGATTACTGATGCCATAGACAGGAGTGTCAATTTGTAAAGTCAACAACAGGAGTCACTGTGCACTTACTCCTCATGTAGGATCTCTGTCCTTAATTGAGGCTTAATGCTATAACGAGTACTCAAACAGTATATTTCACTTTGTGTTTCTGTGGGGGTGCAAACTGTTGAAATCTTTACTTAATGTATACTAAACTGATCTTCTGTTAAAAAAAAAAAAAAGAAGAAATTAGCAATTCCCAACTTGACTCTTGCTGGGATTAAACATGACAATAGGTCTGATCTGATTTCATCATCATTTAAAAAATCATCTATTATTTTTCATTTTATGTTTCTGTGTGGGAGCAAACTGTTGAAATCTTTCCTTAATGTATGCTAAACTGATCTTCTGTATATAAAGAGAATTGAAAATGAATCCTCATGTGAATGGAAGCGGAGAGGGAATGGGAAAGGGGAGGTTTGCGGGTGGGAGGGACGTTATGGGGGGGAAGCCATTGTAATCCATAAGCCGTACTTTGGAAATTTATATTCATTAAATAAAAGTTAAAAAAAAGCAAGACTTAGAATACTAAAGCTTCAATATAGACTACTTTTTACATGCAAATACTATGAAAAGGCTGAAGAACTAATATACAAGCTAATAAAGAACTACTCTGAAAGCACTTAATTAAAGGTGCAGTACTAGTATTTGTTTGCTATTGTAGTGGTAATCAATGGGAAAGTTTAAAAGCACAAATGTATTATCACACAATAGAGGATGGTAGAAACCCACCATCCATCTCACAGAGCTAAAATCAAGATGTCAGTTTCTTTGACTCCGGATCCTTTTCTGCACTTTGACAACCAGCAACTTTTCTCTCACTCTCATTCTCTCTCTGTCTCTCTTTCTCTCTTTCTTTGTTGTGAAGTGATGTTTCTTCTGACTTTTCCTCTGCATTTATGTTAGGGACATTTGTAATTGCATGAGATGGATCCGAATATTAAAGGACAAGCTCTCCATCACAACATCCCTGCCTTTGTCACATCTGCAAAGTCCATTTTGCTGTATGAGGCAGCATTCCATAGACTCCACGGATCAGACATGAATGTTGTTCTGAACATCAGACATGTCCATACAGACATTGATGGAACTGTCAGAGTTTTTAATCTGCTTTACTCCCCTATTATTTGCCTCTTGTTGACAGCTCAGCTCTTATAAATATGAAAACATTTATTTTGCCTTTTTATTTTTTAGATAATGTAAATGAATTATTTAACTTAATGATAATTTATATTAAATATATTTCTTGTTCAAATGGCCATATTGAAGCAGTAGCATTATTTATAGTATACTTAACGCATTTCATTAATCTACATTGTTATTTTTAATTGGCACAAACATGTTAGACAAATTTTCCCCCTTATATTCAATAATGAGTAATAAAATAACTAGGGCGTTGGATAAAAGATAATCCCACCCCTCACTGCATAGCTTATGAAATGCACTCAATATCCTTGAATAAATGGCATTTCTTCTACATGTACAAGACCACTGATTTCCAGACACATGCTTTGTCTACTGCTTTATAGTATCTCTCTGGCCCTAAACAACATCTTTAAAAGACTATGTGTCTTTTAAAAATTTGAGCTAACAAGAAAAATTGATGACTCTACCTACGGTGCTCCATCTGTCTTTCTACATACCCACATCATCTACCCCAGCTCCATCATTAACAGCAAGCTTGTGACTAGGAGTGAAAAGCAAATCTCTATCAGCATGTCTCTAAAGATCTGACCAAGTAGGTGAAAGCTTGCTTCCCACAACCAGTATGGCCACACCAGTATTTTCTGACTTCACTATGGTTGACTTAAGCACAGAAGGGCTTACTGCAAAGTTAAAGTAGCACCTGGTCACTGGGAGGCTACAAAAACAGGCTTGGAGACTGAAGGAACCAAATGATCTTGGAAGGGCTAAGTGACAGAAGAATACTGTGTTTAGATGCCAGCTTCCTGGCCGATGCAAAGTTTAGCACAGGGGAACCCAGCCCCACAATATTCAGGTTACCAATGCTCAGATATTGTGAGTTCAAAAGTGTAGAAAAGGAGCATCCAGTTGCTCCATCACCTCCTGCCAGGAGAGCACAAGTTCCCCTAAAGGAGATCAAAGTGCAGCTCCAAGGGAGATTAGGTCCTGAATAGGAACAAAATGACACATTTTTATTTCTGTTCAATATAATGAAAGACATAGTACATCAGAGCTAGTCTTGAAACTTAAAACTTAAGTTTTACATGCCATGCTCTTTGCCTTGCACTTTGATTTCTAGTAGTCTATTCTGTAAGAACTGTAGAATGAATATATATGTGCATATGTGTGTGAGTATATATGAGTATATGTATAAATATGATTATTTATACTGCTTTACCTACAAGATGAGGGGGGAAGAAAGAGAAAGAACTAACATTGCAAGTGATTTTTTTTTTTTAATTAAGCATCCATGGTTAGCTGTGTGGCTTTAAATACCAAAGAATTTCAGAGAAAGGGTCATCAAGATAGCTGAGAAGGCAGTATATTACGAATAGAAATTGGATGCCAGAAATACCTAGACCACATTTCCAACATTGCGCAAGGTTTCCATGTAACTATGTGTGTTAATGACAAGTCAATTTACCTATTTTAACCTCAGGTCTGATATCTTTCAAGTAAGGATATTCATATAAAGTAACTCATGGGATTCAGTTATGTTATATGCAACATGATGAACACAATGCCTGGTATATGATAGGTACTCAAAATTGAGTGCTGTTTTTATTAATATTAAGTGTTGTTAGTAGTAGTATGGTTTAGGCAATGAAGTTCAATTGCAGCAAAAATTTCCCAAGAGCTGCCACAAAAATAGCCCAGAAATAATCAGCAGAGTACCTCTGTACTGATGGTAATTGGTGCTGTGGGAAATTGCAAACAGGAAACTCCGAACTCATTATAGTGTGTTGTTTCTCAGTGCTGAACATGGAAAACGGTGAGCTCTCTAATCTGGAATAAAAACAATTTGACCTTCAGCTTCTAGTGCAGTCTTTGTTACAGTTGCTCAAAGTCTCTTCTCCATAGTAGTTGCCAAGGGAAATGTTGCTTTGTTTGTAAGTAAGCTGAGAGAGATAGCATTACTTAGTCAACCCATTTCATATTTTGTGAATTGTCACCCAAAGTGCTCAAGTTCAATGCCCCCAAATTAGGAAGGTGGAAAGGAAATTCAGTAGGGACTAAGAATGGTATCCCACTATTAGTTCCCTGGAATGCCATCGTTCAGCTTAATGAGAAAAAACTTACTTTGATGAAAACCAGGAGACATTTCATAGAAACATTTAAATGTAACTTCCATTGGATTTGAAATGGGAATTTTAAAGAAAAAAATTTTAAGCATTCCTTGTGAAGGAGATGATCATTTTGGAAACAATTATCCAACAGCTTTTCTTTTTCTGAAGACAAATTCCTTCATCTTGAAATGTTTTTAATGCCATGACCTTCCATGACCATTTAACTTTATCTGGAAAAGATCTACATTTACTAGATTTTGTGTTAGCCCACCTTTTCCTCTCCAATGCTGAATGTTTCATTAAGTACTTACTGAGTACAGCACATGCAGGACAAGGGTAGAGGCACAAAAAGATATAAAAAACTGAAATTCACACTCTGTTTATTAAATGACTTCTAAATACTGTAGAGGTTTTGCTTTTTTTTTTTTTTTTCTTTTCTGGATATTTACAAACATCTTTCTGCAAGTAGCAAATCCATAATAGGAAAAATAATATTTATTCTTTAGTTTTATATATTAAAATAAAGTTGTAGGGTTTTTTTCCTGTAGTAAATCATGATAATTTAAAATACATTTTCTTCAGCTAATTGCTTCATAAATTTCATCTAGGAGTTTTTGGTGTGCACAGTATTATTTTCCCAGAAAATATTCTCGTAGAACTGTCTTAGGTTTTCCTCACCTTCTAAAATATGCATCTCATTGAAAATCAAGTTTCTTTCTCTTGGAAATCAATAAAGGCTTTGGTAAAAAACAAATTTAGAAGATTAATTCTCAGTGGAAGATTAATTCTCAGTTTCTCTTTTACCCCTGTATAATTTAACAGGGAATATACCTTGTTATTATTCACTTTTAAAATTGCAAATTGCTTTCCATTTTTCTTGAATATTATTCAACAAGCAAAATAAAGATGGACAGGGACTGTTTCTGATTAGAGATAATGCATAAAATGAAAGAGTATGTAAAATGTATTTCTTGTAGATCAGAGCTTTGTGATAAAAAAAATTCTGTCTTTCCAGTGTGATGGTAATAAGTTTGATTTCTAAGAGGTAATTTACAATTAAGTACATTCTAAAAATATAATTCTACAAAAAAATCTTTGAAAACACCACCATTCCTACAATAATAAGACTCCATTGAAAGACACCTGTCAGCACTTCTCAAAGAGATTGTGCAAACATATTAAAGTTTTGTGAGGCATTTTTTAAATAGAACTGCAATACTTCTGAGTTCTTTTCTCCTGAGATTTCTTTTAACACTTTAAATTCTTGTTCATAAATGCCAGGTTGAGATTTCAAGTTCTAAAAATTGTTATATCTACACAGTGCCACCAAAGGGGACTAAAAGTTTCCTCAGCAATGAAGACAAAGAAAAGTCTAGTGTGCAAATCATCCAGTATTAGCATGAAGAGTTGGAAGGTTGTATCAGTTGAATTAATCCTATCAACCACATCTTTTGCATTTGTCAATTTTATTTGGATAGTATTTTTCCCATGGTTTTTAGCAAGATACTCTACTACCACTGCACTATTTGATATAACTGTTTTATGCATTAATATTTTAACTTAAAATTTTTATTAAATGCTTCTTATATTTTTTAATTAAAAAGGTATCATAAAAGATTTTAAAATGAGTTAAAAGATAAAAAAACTAAGAAATAAAAATTAGAAAAATAAAATAAATTAAAATTGAATATAAGATTATGTACATGTACAGATACCTACTTTTCCTTACTAGATGTGTAGTTTTAGGAGTATCTTTTAATCTACTCCAAATCTCTGTCTTCTGCATACTATCCAATACTGAGAATTGTAGGGAATCGTTGAAATAAAGGTATCATATAAGAGAGTACATAATACATACTAAACCAATGTTCTGTGATATTCCCCTTGTCCCATATATTAGGAAAGCAAACCTGGGTGATACAATTTGCCATTTTAAATGGGAGGAAATACAGTAGTTGTGAACAAAATGCAATTCAGAGGGTTATGATATGAACCCAAAGGCTGCTTCATCTGGGGTATAAGATGATAATACACAGAAATAGAAACAATCAGTATAAAATACCTCTTCTTTTCCTTCATCAAATTAAGCAAAATGATGATAAAATATCATCTTTTTATTCCTTGTTATTTATTTATTTATTTTTTTTTTTGGACAGGCAGAGTGGACAGTGAGAGAGACAGAGACAGAGAGAAAGGTCTTCCTTTGCCATTGGTTCACCCTCCAATGGCCGCCGTGGCCGGCACGCTGTGGCAGGCGCACTGCGCTGATCCGATGGCAGGAGCCAGGTGCTTCTTCTGGTCTCCCATGGGGTGCAGGGCCCAAGCACTTGGGCCATCCTCCACTGCACTCCCGGGCCACAGCAGAGAGCTGGCCTGGAAGAGGGGCAACCAGGACAGAATCCGGCGCCCTGACTGGGACTAGAACCCGGTGTGCCGGCGCCGCAAGGTCGAGGATTAGCCTAGTGAGCCGCGGCGCCGGCCCCTTGTTATCTTTTTTAATGGACTTATTTATTTATTAGAAAGGCAGAGTGGTAGAGAGAGAGAGAGAGAATTAGAGATGTTCCATCCTCTTGTTAATTCTCCAAGTCTTTATAAGTGGCAACAGCCAAAGCTAGTCACATCAATGCCAGGAGCCCAGGTCTCCTATGTGGATGGCAGGGGCCCAGGGATATTTTCCACTGTTTTCCCAGGCACATTAGCAGGGAGCTGGATCAGAAGCAAAGCAGCCAGGACTGAAAGTAGAGCTCTGGTATGGGATGATAGTGTTGCAATGGAGGGTTTAATCTGTCGTGCCAGAGTGCTGCCCTTCCTTTCCTTTTCCAGATTAATTTTTTTAGATGATGTCGTAGAAATACAGCTGTGACTAGGCAGAAGGAACAGGATATGGAAGGCACACAGTTCATTTTGTTTGGCTTCCCTGGTCTCCTACCAAAGGCCCGTAGCAGTGTCCCAGTAGGAAAGTGTTGTTTGGGGCCAGCGTTAGAGCGTGGTGGGTAAAGCTGCCGCCTGTGATGCCAGCATTCCTCACAGGCACCAGTTTGAGTCCTGGCTATTTCACTTCCTATCCATCTTGCTGCTAATGTGCCTGGAAAAGCAGTGGAAGATGGCACACGTTCTTGGGTCCCTACACTTACCACATGGAAGATCCAGATGAAGCTCCTGGCTCCTGGGTTCAGCTTGGCCCAGCCATGGCCAATGAGGCCATTTGGGGAGTGAACCAATGGATGGAAGAGCTCTCTTTCTTTGTCTCTCTCTCTGTAACTCTGACTTTCAAATAAATAAAGAATAAAATCTTAAAAAAAAAAAAAGAAATTGTTCTTCCTGGTTTGGGCATTTGTTGCAATAGTAAGACACCCTTTGCAATGCTTGCATTCCACTTCAGAGTATCCTGGTTCAATTCCCGAGTCTGTGCCTTATTCTAACTCCTCGCTAATGTGCTCCTTGGGAGGCAGCACTTGATGGCTCAAGTACTTGGGACCCTGCCACCCATGTGGAAAAGGCAGATTGAGTTCTGGATTCTTGGTTTTGTCCTGGCCTAGCATCGGCTGTTGCAAGCATTTGGGGAGAGAATGGTTGGG
Source organism: Oryctolagus cuniculus (assembly GCF_964237555.1). Lineage (NCBI taxonomy): Eukaryota > Metazoa > Chordata > Mammalia > Lagomorpha > Leporidae > Oryctolagus > Oryctolagus cuniculus. Next base: position 30,450,995 of record NC_091451.1, on the reverse strand, counting down.
AGATCTCTAGCTGTCTGTCTTCCAAATAAATCAAATAAATACAATAATAATAATAATAATAACAATAAAATTGTTCTTCCTCAAGAGATTTATTTGGGAAAGAGGCAATGATGGTCAATTACCAAATGTCAATTCATTAATTCATGTAGTCAGACATTACATGTGTTTTTGTCATTAATTCACATACATATGCATTAAACTTGAAGCACCTATTCTTTTCATGTCCTGTCCTATGGGTTGGAAACATAATGATGAAAAAAGATGTAGACTGATTCTTTCCTTCAGACTCCTGCAATACAGAGGAGGAAGTAAAAGATTCGTGGTGGCAAAGATAAGGCAAAAAACAGTAGCAGTCCCATGGGGGCACTTGAGGGTCATCTCACTCAGAGCTGGGAAGGAAGCAGAGTGTTCCACTGCAGTGACAACCTAGAAAATGCCAACTTACGAAGGCAAAGGTACTTCAAAGACAGGAAACAACTCTGTAATGGCTTTGAAGATATATTTGGGAAATTCCAGAAACTTGCTGTGACTGGAGTGTATATTCCAGCATGATTTTGAGGAAGTATGATTCTAGAAATTGGTCAGGAGTAAGATAATACAAGCCTGCATTTGCAAATGCAGAAAGAAATGGCAGAGAGTGAAAGATACCTAACATACATGCAAAATTACAGTACTTTATTTGGAAAAGGAAATTTTCAGAATAAAAAGCTCATGGAAATTCACGTGTTTTAAATCAATATTTTAATTTTTAAAATTTTATCTATTTTTGTTTATTTAAAAGGTGCACACATACAAAAAAAGAAACTAGATAGACACAGAGATACAGAGTTTCCATCTGCTGCTTCACTGCCTAAAAACCTGTAATAGCTGAACCAGGACGCATTCAAGAGCCCGGAACTCCATCCAGGCCTCCCACATGAATGTTAAAGGCACCAAAATTTGAACGATCACAGACTACTTCCCAGGATATGCCTTAGCAAGAATCTGGAGTTGAAAGGGGAGCCAGGCACTCTGATATGGAATACAGGCATCTCAAGAGGTGACTTAACTGCTCTGACAAACAACCTGATAGACTCAAGTTCTGTAGTTTAGATACTGATAGATAAGCCAAATAAACCCTCCACTAAGAATTTAAGGTTGATAAAAACCTGGATCACACAAATGCTGGTTGTAAACAAATATTTCTATAAAAAGCAATACATTAATAGCAATATATCTTCACTGTGATCGTTTTGCTTGTTTGACACTTTGTTAAAGTATGCACTTTTCTAAATACTAAGTTACTACATCATCTTCTCTCTTAACCAGATTAGGTGTTTTCAAATGAATGTTTTATTTTAAATATAATACACTTTTAAAAATTCTTAATAACTGTAATAATATTTTGTTTGTTTTTGCCACCTCATTTGAGGCTTTGGTTTTCCCTGACATGTTCTCTGATGAAACTGAAAGGACTAAAGATATGTAGAATGGATATTGATACCACTTCCCATGGTTCAGTAGCCTTAATATCAACTGGGAGCTTATTATAAATGCATGTCTTCAGCTTCAAACCCAAATTCACTGCATTAAAATTTCTAGGGATAGCTACTAGAAGTTAGTCTTTCAAGAAATGATACTGAATATGTTGAGGTCTAGGAAGTAATGGTCCATAAACTACTTTAAAAATGCCTTCTCAGGAGTATGTATTTGGTCAGCAATAAAGACATTGCTTGGACACTTGCATCCCCCATATCAGAGTACCTGGTTTGCGTTCCAGCTCTGCCTTTAATACAAATTCCTGCTAATGAGCATCCTGGGATACAGCAATGATACCAATCTGGGAGACCCAAACTGCGTTCCCCTGGAATGGCTCAGTCTTGGCTGCTCTGAGTATCTGGGTGTAAACTGGCAGATGTCATATCTTTCTCTCTTTAAAGTAGAGTGCAAATACATAAATAATTTAAAAAAAAAACCTTCCTATTTCAATGTTCAATTGATTAAATAAAAATTCTTTATATTAGAGGGATAATACACTAACAGTGAAAAGCACTTGATTGGACCCTATAATCGTACTCATGAAAGAAAAGATTGAAAAATTGATTCCATCAAAGTAAAAAAAAAATTTGTTTCCAAAACTCCGTATGAAAAGTGAAAAGGATGGGGGAAGACAAGGAAACAAGGTGCATATTGAGAGAAAAATGTCGGACAAAGGTCTAGTATCTCGAACATAGAAAGAAATATGAAAATTCACATTTTTAAAAGTTCATTTAGGCCGGCGCCGCAGCTCAATAGGCTAATCCTCCGCCTGAGGCGCCAGCATACCAGGTTCTAGTTCTGGTCGGGGTGCCAGATTCTGTCCCGGTTGCCCCTCTTCCAGTCCAGCTCTCTGCTGTGGCCTGGGAGTGCAGTGGAGAATGGCCCAAGTCCTTGGCCCTGCACCCACATAGGAGACCAGGAGAAGCACCTGGCTCCTGCCTTCGGACCAGTGCAGTGCGCTGGCCGCAGCTCGCTGGCCGCAGTGGCCATTGGAGGGTGAACCAAGGGCAAAGGAAGACCTTTCTCTCTGTCTCTCTCTCTCTCACTGTCCACTCTGCCTGTCCAAAAAAAAAAAAAAAAAAAAAGTTCATTTAGAAATGTGACAAAAGATTGCACGGATATTTTACTGAAAGAATTACAGATGGCAAACACACTTGTGAAAATAAATCAGTGACATGAACTGCCAGGTCTGTGTGAAAACAAAATACAGCAACATATGTATCTCCAGAATGGTTAAAATTCAAAAACAAAAATGATAGCATCAATTGCTGATGTGGATGAGGAGAGACCATTCCACTCATGCCTTCCTGATGGGATTGTAAACTGTTACAGCCACTCTGGAAACTGGACAATTAACTAACTATACAATTATCATGGAACCCAGTAACTATACATTTGAGTAGTTATCCCAGAAAAATAAAGCTATATTTATGTAAACACCTGTGCATGGATGTTCACAGCAGCTTTTTTTGAAATAACCAAAAACTGGAAACAAGCCAATGTACTTCAATAGGTAAATTATTAAACTATGGTATAGATATTCCATGTAATATGACTCCATGAAATAACAGGAAATTATTGATACCTAAAATGTTTTGCATTAAATTCTAGGAAATTACATTGAATGAAAAAAATATATTACCCAAAGTGTTATATTGCATAAACCCACTTATAGAATATTCTTGAAATTACATTTTAAGAATGGAGAATGAATTAGTGGCTGCCTTAAATTATAGGTGGTGGAAGGTGTTTGTCAAAGGAACATGGCTATTGCTATATGAGGATAGCATGGGGGAGTATTGTATTGGAATTTTTCAGTGTCCTGACTTGGTGATGAATTCATATGATAATACAAAAATGTGATAAATTTGTATATAACATAATTTACACATATAAACACAAGTAAATATTAAATAAAACTGGAGAAATCTAAATGAGGATCAGTATATCACTAATATCATGTTTATGTAAGGTGTAAATGGTATCTGTATTGTTTCTGACAACTGCATGTGAAGGTAGGACTATCTCAACAAATCAATTAAAAATTAAAAGTGCTTATTATTGCTCTTCAATTATCTCAAAGGCTTCCTCTTCACTTTGCCATAAAATTTTATGAACATAAATGTTATATGGATTGCGTTCCAGCCATCTCATCAATTTATTGAGTTGTTGTGCATGTTTCTATGTAATTACTGTTATCTAATTGATCATAGAGCTATGAAAATTCATCAAATCCTTTTATGTAAGTTAAACACTTAGATGCATCCTAAATCTTTCAGATAATATTATCATACTGTGCAATAACAGTCACTGAATCATTAGGAACATCCCCACCTTAAATTTTGGTTGAGCTCATCTAATATAATTGCAAGTTAATTGGTCCTGGTGATTGATGCATTCCTTTTTGGTCTCTGTTTTTTACATCACTTAAATAATAAACTATGCTCAACTATGATCATAAATCATAAAGATAAGAATTTAATGTTATATGTGGAAAAGTGAAGATATTAATCTTAGATTCCAGGAGAGAATTGTTAATCTCCACTTCTGTATGATCCTGTGAATTTTCATTTTCATGTTATTGTCTTTCTTATTATGATAACATGAACTGATAGCAATGAATAATTCATTAGCAAAAATGTTATCTATACATATAATACTCCTAACAGTCACTAAGAAAATATAAGACTGGATACTCATATTGTTAATTAGAGTGATATAGAAAATTATATGAGTGGTTTACTACACGATTAGCTCATTTGTAGAAATTACAGAAGAATAATTCAAATATCACAACAAAATATCCAGAATTATTTTGTCTTCATCTTATTTACTGATACATTATTTTTTTCAAAAATTATTGCTTTGGGGCAGGCATTCAGAGCAGCAGTAAAGGTACACCTTGGGTCCCCGCATTCCATATTGTAGTGCCTGGGTTCAAGTACCCAGTCAGTTTCCAGTCCAGCTCCCTACCAACGAGCATCCTGAGAGGCAGTATGTTATTGTTTAAGTACTTGGGTTCCTGGTTCCCATGTAGGAGACCTGGTTTTAGCTCAGTTCCTTATCTTTAGCTTTCACTACTCCAGCTCTTGCCAGCATTTGTGAAGTGAACCAGCAGAGGGGACATATCTGTCTGTCTTAAATCTTAAAAAGATATTGATTTCATTGAAATTAGCAGTTTTCTTGTTAATCAACAAAACTTACACAAGATAATAATGTTTAAGCATAGATGGACAAAGATTGATTCTGTTCTTTTTCTCTGAAGTAATATTTGAATTTAAGGAAATACCTTGCCACAGTATTGGTAGAAGTAGTTGAAAAAGTAATCTGAAACATCCCATAAGTCAATATTAATCAGATGCAATGAAATTTGTACTTCACTTTTTCCTTAACCCACCAAAATTGATTGCTTTTATTTTCTGGCTAATGTTAAATGTAATTTTAATGTCAATCAACATTTTGTCTTCTAATTACTTTTTTGCATGTAGCATTGCATGAAACTTAAAGGTGGCAAAAACTGAAAGATGACAAAAGGCAGAAGAAGGCTGTTGTGTTTCCACTTAAAATATCTTGTCTGCTGAATCTAAAAGGGCTCACTCAGTGGAAGACACTTTGTCTCAAGGAATAAATGGATCATGTGTTTTTCTTAACATTCTGAATACTTCATCCTTGCCTTGTATATGGATGCAAGATTGGTGATTGATTTGGTATCTTGTTAACTGGCAAAAGTTACCACATGAGTACTTGGCAGACAAGACAGATGACATGACATCCAACAAATATACCAAAAAGGCACTGTGCATATGCCAAAACATTTCATGATACTTAGCATGCTGAATTCATCCTGTGAAATATTTTGTATGGAACTCTTTTGTCAATATTGTGAGATAGGACTTAATGATAAATTTCTTGCTAAAAAAAGAAATACATACAAAGGAATGTTTTCTAATGTTGAAGATTTATGAATGAAAAAAAGTTCTTGGCATCTTAAACTATCCTCAATGATATTTTATTCAGCATATATGTTGAATGTCACTCCCACTGAGAGGTTGAGGCTGAGTTTACCTTACTTTTTCTGTAAAACAAGTATGAGGGCTGTGAGAACATTAAAGTAAAAGCTGCCCAATAAAAGAAAAGAAAAACTTAAGAACTGAGGACAGTACGGTCAAAGTCTTATAGAAGTTGGTTTCTTGCTTTGGGTACATAAACTGATTTTTTTATTTTATCTGTAAGAACTCCAGTTTCATCTGAATATAACAACAGAATCTTTATCATAGTATATTAAAATCTTGAAAGAAAACTTTTTATGGCTCCAGGGGTGAGAGACTAGTGTGAGGAACTTACTAGAACAAGTTTTTCATATTCATTTGGATTCAGAAGACTGAAGATCATGCTGTATGAAATGAGATAATTTTGGTTAATGACCAAAGGTAATAAGAACATGAACTGGGGTTGATCATATTGAAGACAGTTTCCATACTGAATCTAGCCTTGGTACCTTGGGCAACTTTCATTATTCTCCTGAACTGAAAGAGTAGCTGAAATATCCCAATGCAATTTGCTCCATTCTCCCCTAAAACTCCGGACAACAACCAAATCAGCAACTCCGATCTCAAACAGTAGCCATTAGCAAATACAACTCTGGGCATTTTTCTTAGGCCTGAAGCACTATTCCCACCTAGGAATTATATTAGAATCTCGTTTAAATCCATTTGACTTTTCCCACATTATATAGTAGTCAAAGTTTTGAGATATGGACGTCAACACAATGGGGTAGACTCTTTAGTTCAGCATCCAGCCTTAAACCAACGAGAGCATAATATTCTATAGGTTACAGCAAATTTTCAGGGTCAAATTTTGATCACTTAGCTATAAGGGAGTTTTCCTAAGAATTTTGTTTCCTCTTTTATGTGAGAGAGTCACATTCCAGGATGGCCTTTTTTCTCTAGTTACTTCAAGCAGACATTTGTTCCTAGAACTGTTAAAACAGTTTCATTTAACAAGCCAACAGTACTTATCAAGGAGCCAAGAGACCTACATAATTTTTTTTTTTCTAGAGTAGTTCAACCCTGAAGACTTCCCTAGCTCTGAATGTTCCATTATTGGGATATTGCCTTTTTGTTTATTTTTAATTTATTTTTTCATTTATTTATTTGAGAGGCAGAGGCAGAGAGAGAGAGAAAGAGAGAGAGAGAGAGAGAGAGAAGAGAGAGACTCTTCCATCTGCTGGTTTACTTCCCAGATGGCCGCAATGGCCAGGGCTGTGCTGATCCGAAGCCAGGAGCCTGGAGCTTCTTCCTGGTCTCCCACAAAGGTGCCGGAGTCCAAGGACTTGGGCCATCTTCCCTGCTTTCCCAGGCCATAGCAGACAGCTAGATCAGAAATGGAGCAGCCAGGACTCCAACCGGCGGCCATATAGGATTCTGGCCTGCAGGCGGTGACTTTACCTGCTAGAACACGGCATTGACCCTACCTTTTTGTTTAAAAGACTTTGGTTTTGGTTTTCTGTTAATTGCAACCAAATTCATTCCAATTAATAAATTTTCTTATTCATTCTTCAAAGCTCAAGTCAACTAGGCACCTTTATATTAATAAGCACTAACATTTATGGAATTTTTATGAAATGCCACATACTGTTCTGAGTACTTTCTATGTATTAACCAATTAAATTTATTATCCTTGTGAAATCATTCTATTGCAGTCTAAAATTTGTATGATCACAGAGTTAAGTAACTTATCTAATTTCCCACAAGAAGTAGGAATAATAAGCAATGCTCACACACCATTGCTCCAGAAGTCTCATCTTCAGACACTATGTATGTACTTTACTATGTACTAATGCACATATTAGTGCTATTTCAACTTTTTGTTTTGGATTGTTTTATACTATCTGAATTTTCATAATTAATACCTGCTATTAAATCATCCTGGGCTTTCCCATTCTACAGGTTCTAAATTATTTAATGCATATTATTTTATATATTACTTTTAGCCCAGTTCCTTTGAAAAGATTGTGGTTTTCAATTATCTCATATTTCAAAATGTTTTATAAATACAAGGAATTTTATATTCATAGCAATATTTATACAATCTCAAAATTATAACAAGGTTGTTGATAACCATAGTCAAACATTGCAGTGCACTTAAATCATGGAATAATATTGGAACAACTCTCTTCTATGCAACCTCCTCTCATTTTCTGTTCCTACATATTCACTGAATTCCCATAAAGCTTTGGGAATCATATAACAAAACTTCCTTCAATATTGTCATTTCCTCTAATTATTATCTAAATTCCACTATCCTAACCATCGTTGTGTCCTTGCATTCATTTTGTATGAAACAAATCCTTCAGTCATTGCTGTTTCTCATCCCTTCTTGGCTGTCAGATAACCTTGGCTCATTGACTATTACTCTTTTTTTTTTTTTCTTATATATTCAGCTTACTTCTCCTGGTGAACAATGTTTTAATCCCCATCTTGTGAAAACTAAAAGGTGCACTGTATCCTATAGTACATCCCCAATTCACTCAGCTTCCTTCGTACAGCTCATCTCCTTTTACAGCCAAGTTCCTTGAAAATGTCTTCTTTCTCATTTTCCATTCACATTATTTCTGAATATAACCCAAAGAAAACTAGGTCGTTGTTGCTGAAGTCAATAGAGTATCTTTTAAAATGACTGGGCTTTTGACTTCATTTATTTCCGTCAACTGCTTTCTCCTGGAGTTTTCCTTTGCCTTTCAACGTTCCTCCTATTTCTCATTGACGTTCTGTTCATCTACTTCAGGATATCACTCATAGTATTCTCTCCCTTTATCAGTACTTTAAATGCCAGTGTTTCTCATGTTGTATCTAGAGGTTTCATTTATTTTCACTTCATGTTCAGATTTTGTTGCTAATCAGTAGTGGTGTTCTTTTCATCCCTCCAATGTAGACCTCTACATGATTCTTAGCTAACTGATACCTGAAATTTCAACATTAGTGCTAGACTAATGAGCAAAATATTCTGAGTTCTGTAAGGATAAAAAATAGATGCTTTAATTTGCCCTCCAATAAAAAAATAGTTCTGAGAAATTAGAGCTCTTTGTGATGAATTTGGAATAGTGAAGAGAGGAGATTGCAAAATTATATGTTAGGGGTGTGAGGGCATTTCTCACATTCTGAGTAATTTTGTTGAGGATTTTTACTATCTAAATAATAATAAATGTTTCTATCACAGATGTCTCAAGTTGACTTTTCAATGTGTACATTTAGGTTAAATCCAAGTAATGCTAGCTAGCTAAATGTTAAAAATTTCCTGGGTCAATGTAAAATATTATATAATATGATACTTGATAAAAATAAAAAAAAAAGATTTAGAAAGTTTGATGAGCATTCACATTGCTACCTGTGTTGTCATATATACTCTGATTTTGCATTTGGACCATTAAAATGACTGTAATGATGTGTGAGGGAAGGAAAAATGCAGAAAAGAAAGAGTGAGGGAGAAGGGAGAAAGGGAGAAAGGGAGTTATAGGAGGAGGTAGAGAAGAAAGAAAGAAAAAATAAAATACACACATGGGAGTTTAAATGTCCTTAATGGTCTTACCTTAAAAGCCTACAAGAGGGTAAAAGAAAGATGGAGAGAAAAAAATGTTATTTGTTTAAAGTGGAGTAACAAGTGTGTCTCTTTATAAATATGGCTGTTTGTTTATTGTACAAGAGGAACCCGAATTACCTTAAGTTATGCCTTTCCCATGGCCTAAGTTGTTTAACTTTGCACTGCATTTAATCAAGTTTGATGAGCTGCATAACAAAAGAAGAATTTCAGATAGTATTTACTCTCATACTTTTATTCCCTAAGCAGGGACATGGAAAAGGCAAAAACAAGTATCTAAAGAATGAAGAAATTCCATCATAGTATGGTAAACTCTAGTGCAAACTCCTTCCATATGAAACCATTGATGGTTATAAAAAGGTTAACATCATTAATTCCATGATATCTTGTTTTGGCAGCCAAGGTGAATCTGTTTTCTTAAGCATTCTATCTCATTTCCTTAATAGAGATCATATCCACTGTCATGGCAGAGAGTCAGTTAATACAATTTCTGGAAGGAGATAGATAGATAGATAGATTTAATGATGATATATATCATTAATTTAATAGAATATCCAAGGCATTAATAATATGTCTTTATAATATTTTATAAATATCTGCCAGAAATGCCAAGTCTTGTCCTATAACTACACCTAATTTGAAATCTCTCAGAAATCATTTATAGGATAATCATTGTAAAATATCATACAAAGAGAACCACAATGAAAAAGGAGCTGTATTCTCTTCATGATTCAGTGTAAATTTAAAAATTGTTTCTGAATTGATTGTAACCTTGGATCAGTATGTTTCCAATTCTAGTGCTATCCAGATGTGAAGAGCTAATGAACTCTTACATCGTTTAGCTAAACAGCTAGGTGTCTATAGCTGTGAGCACCAATAATACTTTACTAAATGATTTCTTACAGCTATAGAACTCAAGAGGGCATTTCCCAAAGATCAGGAGGAATTAGATGGTAAGGAGGGATGGACTGTGAATTGAATGCCCCCTCATTTTATTGGCGTGTCTATAAGAGTTCAGATATTGAGGGGCATAAAAAAAGAATGCATTTAAGTCCATGAACTAAAGGTTTCTTGGAAAGACAGGCTATAAAACTCAGATATAGAGGCCAGTGCCGTGGCTCACTTGGTTAATTCTCCGCCTACAGCACCGCCATCCCATATGGGCGCCAGGTTCTAGTCCCGGTTGCTCCTCTTCCAGTCCAGATGTCTGCTGTGGCCTGGGAAGGCAGTGGAGGATGGCCCAAGTGCTTGGGCTCCTGCACCTGCATGGGAGACCAGGAGGAAGCACCTGGCTCCTGGCTTCAGATCAGCATAGCTCCGGCCATAGTGGCCATTTTGAGGGTGAACCAATGGAAGGAAGACCTTTCTCTCTGTCTCTCTCTCACTAACTCTATCTGTCAAATAAAAAAAAAAAAAACCCTCAGATATAGATATATAGAAAAAGATATAATCTATGACACAAAGAAGAGGTGAGGGCATCTAAAATGGACTACATGCATTTTCTAATTTAATATAAGGTCAATCCCAATGTAAAAACATATTTCCTTGAAAAAATTCAAATCACATACCAACTTTTGAAATCTAGCTTCAGATTCCCAGCCAGTTAATTTTTTTAAGATTTGTTTTGTTTCTTCCCTTCCCTTTCCTTCCCTTCCCTTCCCTTCCCTTCCCTTCCCTTCCCTTCCCTTCCCTTCCCTTCCCCTCCCTTCCCTCCTCTCCCCTCCCCTTCTTTCCCCTCTCTTCCCCTCCCCTTCCCTCCCTGTCCCCTCTGCTTTTCTGTGTTCTACATTTGTGAGACAGAGAAAAAAAGAGAAAGCACACTCATTCATTTTTTTTACTCCCCTAAAACCCAGGATGGCATGGGTGGCAGGGACCCAACTACCAGCACCAACATTGCTACTTTCTAGAGTCTACATTAGGAGGAACTTGGAATCAGGTGGGGGGGGGGGGTTGGAATGAGAGAGAGAGAGACAGAGAGATGGATCTTCTGTCCACTGGTTTATTCCGTAAATGGCCAAGCTGCAACAGCCAAGTCTGGGCCAGGTCGAAGCCAGGAACCAGGAGCTACTTCCAGGTCTCTCATGTGGGTTCAGGGCCCCAGGTCTTGGGCCATCCCCTGCTACTTTTCCCAGGTCTGTTAGCAGGGAGCTGGATTGGTAGTGGAGCAGCTGAGAGAACCACTGCCCACATGGGATGCTGTCATCACAGGTGGCAACTTTAACTGCTTGCCACAATGCTGGCCGCTCAACCACAGATTTAATCAGAGCAAGCCTGGGTTTTCATCTACTTTGGTGTTAGATTCTCTTAACTAACTAGAGAAAACATATTTCCAAACTCCTCTTTTACCACCTTCACAAAGAGGGATTGAAAGCCAAATAGTTTTCTTTTCCATGAATCTTTTCTGATGTTGTAATTTATCCAGTTCCAGCCTCTGAGAAATAAGCAGAACTCTGCTGATGAGGAAGGATCAGTTTAAAAAACATTGTTTTCCTAATAACAAAAGGCATGGTAGCTTTTCTGCATTTGTCTATTCTTATGCTTTCAGAATATTTGGTATATCCATAGGGGCTGCCCGTCTGTAGAGCCGCAAGGAAATAGGCAAGTGGGGAAAGGTTTTATGTTGATAAAGCTGGAAGACAGGAAGAGCCAACAACTCTGATTCAATTCTTGATTACTCAATTGAAATCCAGGATAAACCACTCCCAGATTAGTTAAATACAAAATGTAACTCATATTTGTGTAAGCCGCTGTACTCTACCTCCCCTCCCCGTCGCTCCCTTCCCTTCCCTTCCCTTCCCTCCCTGTCCCCTCTGCTTTTCTGTGTTCTACATTTGTGAGACAGAGAAAAAGAGAGAAAGCACACTCATTCATTTTTCACTCCCCTAAAACCCAGGATGGCATGGGTGGCAGGGACCCAACTACCAGCACCAACGTTGCTATTTTCTAGAGTCTACATTAGGAAGAACCTGGAATCAGGAGCCAGAGCCAGGTACTTAATTGAGGCACATAGACATCTTACTCATCATCTAACTGGTAGGTCAAACTCAAATCCCTGTGGTCTGACTTTCTAATTTTTTTTAAAGTTTTATTTATTTACTTGAAAGTCAGAGTTACACAGAGAGAGGAGAGGGAGAGAGAGAGAGAGGAGAGGGCTATCCTCTGTTGCTTTCCCAGGCCATAGCAGAGAGCTGGATGGGAGATGGAGCAGTCGGGTCTCAAACCGGTGTCCGAATGGGATGCTGGCGCTTCAAGCCAGGACATCAAACCTCTGTGCCACAGCGCCAGCCCCCTGCCTTTCTAATTTTTAAAGTTCAATATATGACGCTGTCTTCAGCAACTTCATAGAAATTACACATTATGAAAAGTTTATGCCTCCTGGATTTCTTTTCTTTTCTTTCTTTTTTCTTTTTTTTTTTTTTTTTTTTTGGACAGACAGAGTGGACAGTGAGAGAGAGAGAGAGACAGAGAGAAAGGTCTTTCTTTTCTGTTGGTTCACTCCCCAATGGCCGGCGCACTGCGCTGATCCGATGGCAGGAGCCAGGTGCTTCTCCTGGTCTCCAGTGGGGTGCAGGGCCCAAGCACTTGGGCCATCCTCCACTGCACTCCTGGGCCACAGCAGAGAGCTGGCCTGGAAGAGGGGCAACCGGGACAGAATCCAGTGTCTCGACCAGGACTAGAACCTGGTGTGCCGGCGCCGCAGGCGGAGGATTAGCCTAGTGAGCTGTGGCGCCGGCCATGCATGGATTTCAAACATATTTTGCACCTGAAACTTGAAGTTTTAATTCCATCTTCACAAACTTTCTGAAGTACCTTCTCATCTATTTCATTCCATATATTTTCCAAAGATGTATCTTTAGTAGTTAATAAATTATAAGCATATCTGGTTTTATTAGTAGAAAACTCTACAAATATATACTTTTTGATAGAATTGCCTAACTAATCCAATTTTCAAGAGTCTAGGATATTTTAAAAGCATTTAGGAATCTCCTGTTATACAATTAAAACATTTTAGCCTGTTAACACAGATTCAACTCTGGTGGAGTTTTATTTATCTTCCGTTTGTGTGTTGTCTCACATATTACCCATTTTATCAATTCTTTAGTTTCACTGTGTAAGCCTCGTTGCCCTCCCATCATTCCCAGTAGTGATAATAAAAGGACATTGCATGTTTCATGAGTTGTACCACAAGAAAAGGCAAGTAGAATTTTAAAAAGTGTGACTCCAACTTGTCATGCGATAAATCATTTTAATGAGGATATTTTTTATGGCTCAGCATTTGATAGACATCTACAATTATACAGTGTCAGCACCCATGGCCAACTCAACTTTGTTTCACTGCTCTTGTGCCAAATCGATGAAGCACAGCCCAATGCAATAAAACGAACATGACAGTGTGAAATGTGAGTTTCAAATCTGTATTATCTCCTGTGTTACTTCAGATAGTTTTATTATTCTATGCTTAACTTCATCCTGTAACACAATGATAATCTTGTGTGTTCTTGTTTCACAAGTAAATAAGAATCTTAAAAATGCCCTACTGTAAAATTTGGCAGGTGTGATTATTAGGTGTTCAGGATAACTCCTTGACTTTCTTTACTTCAATAATGAATTTATTTTGTTGTTGTGCTGTATGTTGGGCACTCTCTTATGACTACATGTGGATTATTTTTGTTTAGACCTTTTAAAAGCCCTGCGCGTTTACTACTATTTTGATATTAAACATTGTGCAAATGAAGGTTGAGAGATTCAGAAATTATTCAGTCCTTCCCAAAATCCAACAGCTCATCAGTGGTAAACTTTGGTGGTTTTGGGATTTGAATAAAAATCTCTGTGAGTATAGTTCCAAAACTGCAATTCTCCTTTGTATCTTGTCTCAAGGAGGGTTGATAACATATAATTGGTTGAATGCCAGAAAATTGAGAAAATTCTTGATATTTCACAGCAATTTTGTTTTTTAACTCCAACTACCCATTTTCATATTCTCTTCACCCTCTTATTCCTCACAAGTAGGTGATTACATCATTTTATGATGCATACAGTACCTAAATTAATTTCTAAAGAAACGTTTAAAATATAACAATTTTGATAGATTTAAAATTCAAGATGCAACCCTTAATTCAGCATCTTTTATACTGTGTCAGAATTTAAGATCAGATCAATAGATCAATCTACCAAGAAACAGCAAAGCTGGAAATCAGAATTATGTTCTGCTGACTTTAAATAAATATTTTATTCCCCATACTCAGGGATTTTCATAAGTGACAAAAATTTAGATAAATTACTTAGCTTTGTTTATTCATATCCTTAGGAGATAAACATAAGCAGATTTAAAGTATTGCTTAACTTTTAATGTATTTTTCATAAAAGATGTGAATTGTGAGTAGGTTGTTTAAAGGAACCTTATTAATCACCTAACTGTCCCACTATTGGCATGTCTTAGAGTCATTATGTATAATTCGTTAATGGTGTATTTATTCTCGCATTATTGGATCAGCTCCAGGGATAATCACTGATGAGTTTCAAAACTCCAGGAGGATCTCTGTGCAAAGGTAAATGAATTAAAACACAAGATAAAACTAATTACTTTTATTTAAATTCAATTTTGGGGGTAATCATTCTGTCTTGGGGGTCTTATAGCAGTTTTCAGAAGTGATAAATTTGCTTTAGGTTTTCTAACTTGCATTCCTCTAGAGCTGAAAATTAAATCATTGGGATGAAAACCAGAAAAGAAGTCAATCAAGCTAAGTTTCATAGTAAAGGATCCTACCGTAATTCCTCATATTTTCCTCCTTTTAATTAGCTTGGCCTTTGGAAGTCAGATAAGTAGGAAAAAAAAATAAAAACACTTACAGAACCATAATCAAACTTACCTTACATAAAGGAGTTAGGATGTCCAGAAATTTTAACACAATTGGAATAGGTTCTTATATATGTTGATGAAGGCATTTGTAGTACTGGAAAAGATCCAGATAATACATATTATAAAGAACTATAATTTGCATGTAAAACTACTGGATACAGCTAAGTGATTTTTAAAAAATCAAAGATTTTTTAAATTCTTTTTTTTTTTTTTTTGACAGGCAGAGTGGACAGTGAGAGAGAGAGACAGAGAGAAAGGTCTTCATTTGCCGTTGGTTCACCCTCCAATGGCCGCCGCGGCTGGCACGCTGCAGCCGGCGCACCGTGCTGATCCGATGGCAGGAGCCAGGTACTTCTCCTGGTCTCCCATGGGGTGCAGGGCCCAAGGACTTGGGTCATCCTCCACTGCACTCCCTGGCCACAGCAGAGAGCTGGCCTGGAAGAGGGGCAACCTGGACAGAATCCAGTGTGCCGGCGCCGCAAGGCGGAGGATTAGCCTAGTGAGCCGTGGCGCCGGCCAGATTTTTTTTCTATGTTCAGTTTGGTTGGATCAGCATTTTTAAATGCCCAATATGATACTGTTAGACTATGTGCTTTGACATAAGGCTGAATTTTTTTTACCATGGAATTGTGACTTTCCTTGAATTAGATTCATAAATTAATTATGTAAGCTTTATGAGGTAAGTAGAAGCTTTCCTGACATATGACCTATGACCTAGTATGAGGGAAGTGTTGCAATAAGAAAAGAATGACATAAAGCTTTGGTGAATGTATCAATTAAAACTGATTCAACTACCTTTAAAAGAAGACCTAAATCAAAGCGATTGAACAAGAAGTAACTTCTCTCACAAGAGAACTATGCAATTATACAGCAAGGTGTTGCCAAGTTTGTGTACTCTATCATCATCACAGATCAAGGGATTTTCTCTTTTTCTGTTTATATGCTTGCTCCTTCCTCTTTTTCTTCACCTCACGTATCTATTGAAGCAATAAATATCACTGATTGAAGGAGTGTAGAAAAAGACATGAAGAATTAATTCTCTCCCCACTATGGGAAACTGTGACTTGATCAGCATAGCCCTGACTGTTAATGAACAACTTAATACATTATCCCTCTTAGTAGTTTTTTTTGTCTGTTCTACTTAATATGACTGGTTAATTCTGTAATTAATACACAGTTATTCTTAAGTGTTGAAAATTAACTGAAATGTGATCCCTGTTAAACATAAGAGTGGGAATAAGAGAGGGAAGAGATGTATAATTTGGGACATGCTCAAGCTGACTTGCCCCAAATGGTAGAGTTAGAAACATACCAGGGGACTGCAATTTAATCCCATCAAGGCGGCATGTACCAATGCCATCTCACTATTCCAAGTGATCAATTTCAGTTCACAATTGATCATAATGAAAGGACTGAGAGTCAAAGGAAGCACATAAACAAGTCTAGTACCTGCTAACACTAACCGATAGAATAAATAAAGGGGAGAGTGATCCAACATGGGAAGTGAGATACTCAGCAGACTCATAGAATGGCAGATGTCCTAAATAGCACTCTGGCCTCAGAATCAGCCCTAAAGGCATTTGGATCTGGCTGAAAAGCCCATGAGAGTATTTCAGGCATGGAAAGCCAAGACACTCTGGCAAAAGATCTCTGTGAGTGAGATCCCAGTGGAAAGAACAGGTCTTCAAAGAAGGAGGTACGTTTCTCTGAAGGGAGGAGAGAACCTCCACTTTGACTATGACCTTGTCTAAACAAGATAAGAGTCGGAGAACTCAGAGGGCTTCCATAGCCTTGGAAACTCATGACTGGAGCATAGGGAGATTACTGATGCCATAGACAGGAGTGTCAATTGGTAAAGTCAACAACAGGAGTCACTGTGCACTTACTCCTCATGTAGGATCTCTGTCCTTAATGTGCTGTGCATTGAGATTTAATGCTATAACGAGTACTCAAACAATATATTTCACTTTGTGTTTCTATGGGGGTGCAAACTGTTGAAATCTTTACTTAATGCATACTAAACTGATCCTCTGTAAAAAAAAAAAAAATTATCAACTCCCAACTTGACTCTCACTGGGATTAAACAGGACAATAGGTCTGATCTGATTTCATCATCATTTAAAAAAAATCATCTATTATTTTTCACTTTATGTTTCTGTGTGGGAGCAATCTGTTTAAATCCTTACTTAAGGTATACTAAGCTGATCTTCTGTATATTAAGATAATCGAAAATGAATCTTGATGTGAATGGAAGGGGAGAGGGAGTGGGAAAGGGGAGGGTTGTGGGTGGGAGGGACGGTATGGGGGGGAAGCCATTGTAATCCATAAATCGTACTTTGGAAATTTATATTCATTAAATAAAAGTTAAAAAAAGAATTAATTATGAGAACTATTGTTGTTATAACCATAATCGTTGTTACATGATACTGTTATATGATAGCTCTTGTTATCATATTCACGATGAGTTTGGCACAGCAGTTGAGATACCATTTGTGCTGCTTACATACAATCTTAGAATACCTGAGTTCAAGATCTAGCTCTGTTCCTTATTCCAGCTTCCTGATGATGTGCACTTCTGGCAGGCAGCAATTATGGCTCAAATATTTGTTCCCTGCTACCCAATGTGGTGGAAAATCTGGACTGGGGTTACTGGCTCCTGGTTTCAGCCCCAGTCCTGTCATGGCTGTTGTGGACATTTGCAAAGTGAACTGATGGATGAAAACTCTCTATGAAATAAAAGTATATAAAGAAATAAAACTTTATTTAACTATTGGTGTGTAGTAGCAGCTTTGAAAAGCCAAACCCCTTGATCTCATAATGGTCAACAAGAACATGGAATAAGGCCTACATGAGAAACTACAGAGAGATTGTTAGAATTTCAGGAAGCTCTTGGCATCTGGAAACTTTACTATAAATTGAATTCATGTCTTTATCATTAGAAGATAAAGTTTAAGGTTCATCATCATCAATGTTTATAAGCTACTATTTGTTTTATACCTTGATGTGTACTCTAGGCAACAAAAAGGTTGGTTACAGCAAAAAGATCTAGGTTACAACAAAACCACATCTAGTCTTTACATATCTGCCTTCTTAGGGATCGTATGACTGCTGAATAATGAAAATCCTTTGATTTTTCTTCCTTTCTGTCAAAAGGTGTTAATGTAAGTGAAATACATTTTTTAAAAATGTGTGTACCATATGAGAATGACTTATGATCTTGCCCTCTTTGAAAAGCCCAACTATGTGAAGATCAGATATAGTATGGAGGTGCAAGATCAAGAATGGCATAGTCCTTTGAAATCCTATGTAAATTTCTTTTCTTTTTTTATGATTCCTGTAGAGAGTTAAAAAAAAAAAAAAACAAATATTTTGAAAAGATGCCAATTCCTGGGTCTTTTAGTTTGTTTTATTCATGGTTCTACTTTGGAACCTGATAAGCTATAACTTATCTATAAGCTTTATAGTAGAGACCTTACTTTAGATAGTGGCAGAGAAATGATTCACAAGTCATGGCTGTAGAAAATGGGCAGATGGTAAAAGGTCAAGAGCACTTTCTGTTTGGATTTATAATAAGTTTACTATCCATTGAAATCACTGCTGCCATCAAGGACAGAGGGATGGAAAGGATAGATAAAGAGAACTGTAGAAGAGCACTATGACCATTATGCCTACTATTTCTCACATTCCGTAATTTTATCTTGGGAAATAGATGACTGGAAGATATAGTGGGGTACCTTTCCTCTTGGTCCTACCTATTTAGAAAGATTGTTAAGCTTTATTATGAATAAATATCATCTATAGAACCTGAAAAATAGTTTCCTATTCAAATGAATCTGATTCAGTTTGTCTGGAATGAAGCTCAAAAAATTGTTTACAACAAAACCCACAGAGTATTTTCATATAGACACTTCTTGCAATACATTTTGTAAAACACTTGTGTAAGGGAATATAAATATTTTCATTTTTTTATAATTTGAGTATAGAAGTTCGTTACATTTGCATATTGATAATGAAACAATAGATGCTCCTTTTTAAATGAATTAATATTTTCTTTTTTTACAATTAGTTAATATCTACAATGAATCAAGGGAGTCAAGACATTGTCAATCTTATCCCACATGGCCTGTAACGTCCCACATACAAAGGCTTACATGCTAGCTTGCTATAATGTGACATGAGTCTATGAGAAATTCACTCTTTAAATGCATTTGTAATGAAATTTCTAAGGAATGTACACTAATAATATTGTTTCACTGCAGGCAGTCTGCAAGTACTACTTTTCTGATTGTTTTCTGCTTTGGTTCCCACTGAATGTTTGAATACATTTACTGGCTTTTAAAATACCTACAAAATAAATACAACTGATATCAAGATACCTAAATGTAGTACATCTACATGCTTTGCCATGTTTACTCTCATTATTTTGAGTAATCATTCATGGACAACTTCAGAAGTTTAGTTGATGTTTATTCTCTCCAGGGGTTCAGTGTAAATGGGAAAGCTAGGTTTCAATCCCAGGTTTTATCAGTGATAACTTAAATCACTAGAGTTGAGCACATTCTAGAGCAATACTTCCCATTGGAAGACAAGGCAGTCTTTCTCAGGCTCCCCATGGACTGCCGTTCATAGGAGCTGACCTTTAACTTCAACTGTGCCTTCTCCAAAGCAGCTTCCTGGCTCCATCCAATCACATCCATTTTCACGTACAGAATAATTTTGTTTCTAGCTCCAATTTCCAGTCTCACATCTGTCAACTAACAATTTGTTTCCATATTTTCAATATGAACATGTTTAAAATTTCACACAGAAAAGATGAAAAATATAACCAAGATTTTGATAGAAAACCAGCTGTCATTTTTTATTATCCTGAAAACAATCTCAAGGTCAAGGAAAAAGATAAGGTCGTGAAGAGCTGAGGTGGATCCTCTAGGACAGGCTTCTAGTTTAATAAAAGAAAGCATTCTTAGGGTCCAGCAAAACTGGATGCTGAGTTTTTTCATCAAATTATCTCAGGTTTGAATCCTGATCTTTTCACATTCAGGCTGGATGGCCTTTGACAAGTTATGTTAGTTTTCTAAATCAGTTATCTCATTTGTTAAAAAGTGACCGATATTGGTTTATTATAGATGTTGTTAGACTTTACATGTAAAATAATAATTGTCGTGAAACTTAGCTATGTATATATATATAATTTATATTCCAGTTTTTAACATATTTGTATTAGCAGGAAATTGAAATCAGAAGCATAGCTGGGACGTGAACCTGGGCTCTCCAATATGGGATGTGGGCATCGCAAGCTGGGTCTTTACCACTATGCCATGTACTCACCCCCTATTTTCTGTTTTCATGTAGAATCTTTCAGACAAGGTATATAATGAGATCAGAAATGAAAATCATTAGTAATATTTGTAGCATGAAAGGGAATTTCAAACTGCAAGAAAATATTTAAAGTAATCAAAAATAGTTTGAAAATTGTCAGGCATGTCCACATGCAAGGAACAAGGCAAGATAAAAACTTGCTATGATAGTACTCAAGTTTCTAACGAACTTGACAATACATCTACATATCTACATATATCTGTCTCTGATGTACAAATGCACAAATATCGCCACCACACAGCCCAAAGAAAAGCTATTCAGCATTTCAGGAGATTGTTCTACCTATCTGGATAATTATATATATATATATATAAACACACACATATATATACATATATATTATGTGTGTGTGTGTGTGTGTGTGTGTGGTATACACTATAGTAGCTACTTCATGGAATTCTCAGAATACCTGCCAGATACCCTGAGGAGTTTTCTCACGTCCTCCTGAGAATCATTAAGTAGGAAAACAATTCTTGTGACACGTGGTCTGAAATGTTTATAGTCCCCATTAAAATTAGCAGCCATAGGAGTGATTTATAGGCCTGTGAAATCCGTGCTTGTCAAGTAACAGAATGTGTTATCATGGGTCTGCCACAGTCTACTCAGAGTCTAGGAGCTAAAGTTCATGTTATATTTGATTCATTTTCCTTGGTTTACTACAATAGAATGCTTATGGGAGGATAGAAAATAAAGCACCTTGTGTCAGAAGAATAAATTATGTCATCAAGACCAGGCCATATTTTTTATATTCACATAATTATTTGTGCTTCTGTTACAGGGAAGTAAGCTCTAAAACTAGTTACTGCTACCAGCAGGGAAGACAAATTTGCAGATTCACAAATCACTTATGTTACACTTTTGCTGAAAAAAATATTAATTTGTCTGCTTAAGTAAAACATTTAATCTTAAGTATGGATGCTGGAATGTAAGAGTAGAACTGCTATCACGTATTGTTCATGCTTCTAATTATGCCATGCTTGCTATCAGCCACTGATAGAACCAACAAAATATGAAATATTGAAGTACTTATTACTATTTTATGAAATCAGGTTGTACTATTAAACAAATAAGAATATGTGTTTTTTACATAAATATTTACCTTAAATAGGATACTCAGCTGTTAATATAATTTCTATTCTTTCAAGTCAAAATTGAATGTCATGGCCACATTGACAATAGACAATATTGTCATGCTTGTATTGGATGCTCATGTGTTTCCTGCCTTCTGCATTTCTGTTCTGGGTGTCATGGTTAGAGGTATGAGAACATCTTGTGATGACTGCAGATAGCCCAAGAATCTTCTACTTTGTGTTAGGATGCAGTGCTGACAACACAGGGCAGGGAGAGGAAGTTATATTCCATGTGCCATTTTGTATCCCATCTCTACCTGGCAAGTGGCTGTGAAGTTTGAATATAGTAATTTATAAAAAAAAATACAGACAGTACATCTGGAACAGAAGAATCCATATCTGTTAGTCCTCTCATTTTGAAAATAATGATATGTGATTTCTCAATCAGCAGTTAAAAATAAAACATTCCATGTATTTTACTTTTCTCTCATTTTTAAAAGAAGATTCTATTTGTGCATGTATATGGTTACAAAATATGTGCGCACACACACGCACACACACACACGTGACATTTTATCTAAAATACGACTCAGTAGGATTCTGTTTCCTAACCTAACCATTGATTGGACTACATGGAATTATCTCTGAAGTTCCCTTATAGGTCTAAAAATCTATTACCCTTCTAAAACAAATCTCTAGCAATATGTGAAAAAAAATATTTTAAAAACCTGGAGAAAGAAAAAACAGTAAGTTTGAGGGGAGGGTGTTGGGACAGGGTTAAGACGATGCTTATGATGCCTACATCTCATATTGGTGTTCATGGAATTGTATCCTATATCTGCTCTGGATTCCAGCTTTCTGCTAATGCACGCTCAGGGAGATAACTCAAATAACTTGGTGTCTAACACAGACATGGGAGATTTGGTTGAGTTCCAGCCTCCATCTTGATGTTTGCTGGCATATAGGGAGTGGACTTATGAAAAGAATCCCGCTCTCTGTATCTGTCTCTGTCTCTCTTTTTTTCTTTCTCTCCATTTCTCTGTCACATAAATAAACTTTAAATAAAAATAGCTATAATGAGACAATTTTTTTAAAAAAAGGAATAGAATTTGAATTTGTATGATATTTACTCTCCTACAATTACCATTCCCCATCTATCATGGGAATTCATTTAACTGAAGTTTTTGTTTCTCTCACAAGTCATTGAAACAAAGACAGTGTGATTCTGTGACTGAACTATTCTGACAATATTTGTCTTGCCAGTTTAGATAGTTCAAAGCTTGCCACTTAAATGTAAGTGTGCTGATTAGCTTTCTCTGTTCCCTAATTCCTCCAAACCTTAGTAACTTAAGACAACAAACTTTATTATCTCCCATGATTCTATGTATTCTTTGGGCAGTATTTTTTTTCCTCTGGGATAAGTCATGTGATCTTTGTCGTTAAGACAGTGATTGTATTGTTTTCTTCACAGGTTATAAGCTGGCATGAAGTCAACTCAGACATTATCAATGACTTGTCCAAGTGTCTCTCATCATCCAACAGGCTAGCTTGATCTCCTTCCCATGGTGGTGTTCCAACAGAAATCAAAAAAAAAAAAAAAAAAAAAAGCAGAACTCACTTAGGAAACACTCACTTCATGCTTCTAATTAAGCCATACTTGCTAAATACCCATTCAACAATGCAAGTCACATGTCAAAGATAAGATTCACAGTAGAAAATGACCCTTCACCACTTACAAGTCAATGAGTCATCCATACAAGGATAAGAATTTGTACTGCTTGGGGTATTTTAATATGCTGCATTCAACTTAAGAACTACTCAGCCTTTAAACTAACCCATTCAACTACACACTAACCCATTCAAACTACACACTTAGCCTTCAGTGATATACATAAGTGTAGTTAGTTGCTCATGGTAGTTATTTATTATACTTAATTGAATAGATTTTTACTAAGGAGAAAAAATTTAAATTTCATCAAAGAGCATTTCCTTTTTAATTCATATCTTTAATTAAAAATATGTGTTTCAATTAATATTATTAAGGCACTAACTATGTGTCCTATTTTTCAAATATATAGGAAAATTATTATACAGAGTAAATAGTGATTTTTATAACTTTTATTTAATGAATATAAATTTCCAAAATACAACTTATGGATTACAATGGCTTCCCCCCCATAACTTCCCTCCCACCCACAACCCTCCCCTTTCCCGCTCCCTCTCCCCTTCCATTAACATCAAGATTCATTTTCAATTCTCTTTATATACAGAAGATCAGTTTAGCATATATTAAGTAAAGATTTCAACGGTTTGCACCCACATAGAAACACAAAGTGAAAAATACGGTTTGAGTACTAGTTATAGCATTAAATCACAATGTACAGCACATTAAGGACAGAGATCCTACATGAGGAGTAAGTGCACAGTGACTCCTGTTGTTGACTTAACAAATTGACACTCTTGTTTATGGTATCAGTAATCTCACTATGCACCAGTCATGAGTTGTCAAGGCTATGGAAGCCTTTTGAGTTCACTGACTCTGATCATATTTAGACAAGGTCGTAGTCAGAGTGGAAGTTCTCTCCTCCCTTCAGAGAAAGGTACCTCCTTCTTTGATGACCTATTCTTTCCACTGGGATCTCACTTGCGGAGATCTTTCATTTAGTATTTGTTTTTTTTTTGCCAGAGTGTCTTGGTTTTCCATGCCTGAAATAGTCTCATGGGCTTTTCAGCCGGATCCGCATGCCTTAAGGGCTGATTCTGAGGCCAGAGTGCTATTTAGGACATCTGCCATTCTATGAGTCTGCTGTGTATCTCACTCTCACTTCCCATGTTGGATCATTCTCTCCTTTTTTTATTCTATCAGCTAATATTTGCAGACACTATTTTTGTTGATGTGATCCCTTTGGCTCTTAGCCCTATCATTATGATCAATTGTGAACAGAAATTGATCACTGGGACTAGTGAGATGGCATTGGTACATGCCACCTTGATGGGATTGTATTGGGATCCCCTGGCATGATTCTAACTCCACCATTTGGGGCAAGTCAGCTTGAGCATGTCCCAAATTGCACATCTCTTCCCTCTCTTATTCCCACTCTTATATTTAACAGTGATCCCTTTTCAGTTAAGTTTCAGCACTTAAGAAGAATTGTGTATTGATTACAGTATTCAACCAAAAGTATTAAGTAGAACAAACAAACAAAAATACCAAGAGCGATAACATAATAAGTTGTTCATCAACAGTCAGGGCAAGGGCTGATCAAGTCACCGTTTCTCATAGTGTTCATTTCACTTTAACATGTTTCCTTTTTGGTGCTCGGTTAGTTGTCACCGATCAGGGAGAACATATGATATTTGTCCCTTTGGGACTGGCTTATTTCACTCAGCATAATGTTTTCCAAATTCCTAGCAGGGATCACTTTTCAGTTAAAATTTAAACACCTAAGAATAGTTGTGTGTTAATTAAATAGTGATTTTTATTCAAAAGTGCTTGGCATTTTCACTCTAGGAAGTTATTTAAACTCACAAATCTGGTTCTACAGAATGGGAAACTAATTTGATTTCTTAACCTCTGTGTTAGGTGAGACAGCACAGGTGAGAATGTAGCATCATTATAAGGTGAGACGTAATCTCTTAATAATAAATAATCAAACAATGTCTTTGAATCTAATTAATTTAAAAATTAAAGCTAGTTTGTCAAGCTAACTATATATACATATATTAAAAGTCTTGTAATAGAGATCAAGAAACTCCACAACAACAAAACAAACAACCCACTTAAGAGATGGGCCAAGGACCTCAATAGACATTTTTCAAGAGAGGAAATCCAAATGGCCAACACACACATGAAAAAATGTTCAGGATCACTAGCCATCAGGGAAATGCAAATCAAAACCACAATAAGGGTTCACCTCACCCTGGTTAGAATGGCTTACATACAGAAATCAATTAACAACAGATGCTGGCGAGAATGGTGGGAAAAGGGGACACTAAATCACTGTTGGTGGGAATGCAAACTGGTAAAGCCACTATGGAAGTCAGTTTGGAGATTCCTCAGAAACCTGAATATAACCCTACCATACAACCCAGCCATCCCACTCCTTGGAATTGACCCAAAGGAAATTAAATTGGCAAATAAAAGAGCTGTCTGCACCCCAATGTTTATTGCAGATTAATTCACAATAGCTAAGACATGGAATCAACCTAAATACCCATCAACAGAAGACTGGATAAAGAAATTATGGAATATGTACTACATAGAATACTATACGGCAGTAAAAAAAAAAAAAAAAAAAGAAAG
This sequence comes from Oryctolagus cuniculus, assembly GCF_964237555.1. Taxonomy (NCBI): domain Eukaryota; kingdom Metazoa; phylum Chordata; class Mammalia; order Lagomorpha; family Leporidae; genus Oryctolagus; species Oryctolagus cuniculus. Next base: position 30,425,269 of record NC_091451.1, on the reverse strand, counting down.
AAAGAAAGAAAAGAAATCCAGTCATTTGCAACAAAATGAAGGAATCTGGAAAACATCATGCTGAGTGAAATGAGTCAGTCCCAAAGGGACAAATATCCTATGTTCTCCCTGATCGGTGACAACTAACCAAGCACCAAAAAGGAAACCTGTTGAAGTGAAATGGACACTATGAGAAACAATGTATTGATCATCTCCTTTCCTGTGGAGGAACAGCTTACTATTTTATTCCTTTTAGTATTTTTTTTTTGTTCTACTTAGTACCATTGATTGAACTCTTTAATTAACATACAAATATTCTTGGTCATTTAAATTTAACTGGAAAGTGATCCCTGTTAAATATAAACGTGGGAATAAGAGAGGGAAGAGATGTACAGTTCGGCACATGCTCAATCAGACTTATCCCTAATGGTAGAGCTAGAAATGTGCCAGGGGATTCCAATTCAAAACTAATGGACTTTTAATTAATTGCTTTAAAAATGCATATAGTTTAGGTATATACTCTGTTTTTTCAAAGTATGAATTTTCTCCTAGTCTTCTAATTTTTTTTTTTTTTTTTTTGAGAGTGGAGGACTTGAAAAGAAGCATAGGTTTCACTGAATTGGGTTGACTTTTGCTTCACTCAGAGCAAATTTGGCAATGTCTAGAAACATTTGTGATTGTCACATCTTGAAGGGAGTGGGAGAGTGGAGTATTAACATGTAGGAATAGAGGTTAGAGATGCAGCTAAACTACTGTGCAGAGAATAGTCCCTCCACCTCCCCAGTGCAATATGTCAATAGTGCCAAGGTGAGAAATCCTTGCTTGCCTAAGTGAAGAATTTACATTGGCATTGTTCTACACTTAAAGTAGTGGATGACGAGACTGTTGATGGAAGAGGTGTAGGGGATGAGGTGGAGGGAAGGTACTTTCCTTTTTCCACTCTTCAAAAGTGGCCACTTTCCCCACAACAGATGCAATGGTGAAAAGCAACCTAAGATGTCTATGCCTAGTACATGAACCCCTTTCCTTCTGGTGTTTCTAAGTGCTGTCTCCTCATCTTGGTGGCTTCTTCCTCATCCGCTTTTAACTAGCATTTTCCTGTTGTTGTTTTCCTGAACCATTATCTGGGCTACTGACTGGGTCTTTAAAATGGATGAAGTACCATCAGCCATTTCAGTTTTTATCAAGGGAGCTGAGGTGAAGGGGAGTTAAGTTCTGGCATGTGTTTGGGAGGTGTTTGTTTTGACTGTCTGATGGCTGCATACCAGCCTGAGGGAGTCACAAATGTCACTGGTGTGTGATGGTATAATTTTCCTGCTGCTCTAAAGAGTCTTCTGTGTTAATCTCCTGGCATGTCTGGCAACTTTCAAAATAGAAGTAAAAGGCAATTCCATGGTGCAGTGGAAAAAAGATTCAAAGTCCCCATCCGTCTTTATAAGGACAGAAAATTGCTCGTGTGCAGTTGGCCTTTTTCATTATTGAGAACATACAGCAGCTCAGTTTTCACCAAGGCTAATTGATTTTCACAGCTGGTGCAAGAAAGTCTAAGGATGATATGAGACTAGAAAAGTTCTTTTGTCCAGACTTCAAAGCTCATAGATGGTTTCTGCAGGGACTGAAATTTGGTCTTGAATACAAAATGCTGAAAACTTCTGTAATAACTTTGACACCAGCCAGAAAAGAGTCATTTTTTTATGTAAGCCATAGTGTGAGGAAGTTATATCCTACAAAGCAGCATCACTACAAATTCATTATTTTCCACTTTGCATGGAGCAACAATACGTTTCATGTTGCAAATATGATTTTCACACCTGAGACCATATGTAACTTTTTAGCTAACATGGTGTGTTAGATGATGTAGATATTTATCTTTGCTTTGCCTTGTGTTGAGAAAGGGCACTATCTACAGACTAGTACGTGTTCTACATCATAGGCAACTTATTTTCCTTATTATAAGGTGGACAGGCAGAGGCAGTCTGAAGCAGGGCTTCCTTATAGGCACACAGAGTAGGGATGCAGTTACTGAAATGTAGGGGAACTGGAAGGATTTCATCATATGGAATCATAGCGAGGTCCTAATAATGTGGGCAGCTTCAACAGAAGTATCCTAGTCCAGTAAACACCATGACACCATGTCCCACATCAGAATACCTAGGTTTGGTTGCCAGCTTTAGCTCCTGCCTCCAGCTTCCTGCTAATGCAGTCACTGGAAGTCAGTGGTGATGGTTTATAATTTAGTGTCTGCTATCCATATGGGAGACCTAGCTGTATTTTTAGTTCCCAGCTTCGAATTCAGCCCAGTCTCAGTCACTGCAGACATTTGGGGAGTGAAGCAGCAGATGGGAACTCTGTTCTCTTTTTCTCTGGCCATCAAATAAATTAATTAATTAAGAAAAGCATCAATATTGGTTCAGGTAACTATCATCCCACCCAAATACCATCATTGATGTGTGAGTTACATTTGCCTCGTTCTAGGGTTGTGAGGTCTGAAGTTTGTGAAGAAGGGCCAAGAATACTGTGACAATCTGCATTTTTTCTTCTGTTTTCCACTTGTGTTTTTGGCAGTTTGGTTCAAAGTCAGAGTTTTACTGAACAAAATATACTTAATGTTGAGTCCTGAGCCATGGTGCAGGCCTTGTATTTTCAACAATGACAGAATCAGTCATATATTTTGGGACACGACAGGAGTTCTATTTTATCTGGAGAATGTCTATAAAACACTAAAACTAGCAGTAAAATATAACACTAAATCCAATAAAGACTATTATCTGAAGTAGCAGCCAGCTAACATTTGAGGAGGCAACACACAATGCCAGATAGCTGGTTGCCATTTACTCAACTGATTCCACTTAAATTTGGAAAAAAAAGAATTTGATCTAAAAAAACTATTTCTGGTGGCTAATAGGCATAGCAAATTATGTATTTCATAAAAGAAATACAAAATAATTTTAGTTATGTGATATTTGATTAGATGACAATGCTTATAAGTTTATTTTGTCATTTAACTTGATAACATACTAACTTTTGGCAAAATATCTCCAATGGAATGTAAGTTGGCAAGCAAATGAGGGGGGTGGTTGATAGATAGCATATATCCCCTTATCTACAAAAAAATATGTTAGGAATAAGAGTACAAATAATTGTAATGCAAGCTGTCATAAGGTCTAGTTATTATAAAAACATTCAAAAGTAATGAAGACTCAAATAAATAAAACTACACAATTGTTGCTTATGTATACAAAATAAAAGGAATACACAATGAGGACACTAAAGGAATGTAGTGTTTAAATGAAATAAAAATTCTCAGAAATTGTACAGTACATACAACTTCACACACTATTTTTCCTATATTGGTAAAAAGCATCCTCACTGAAAATTGTATACTTTTAAAACTTAATGGGTGTATTTGCATATTAGGGATTTTACAGCATTATGCAGAAGACTAGATTATAAAAGAGTAACTCTAATTGCCACTAAGTATATTGAATTATAATTTTGTACTTTTATGCCCAAGGTGCTTCTTCATTTTGATATTCTCTATGTGTATCTATATTATCTTCAGTGGACTTTGAAATACTTTAATGCTGTATAAAAATAACACATAAAATTAATGAAAAATTGTTCCACTATTGCCTCTTGTAGTGAACTGTCAAGTGAAAAGTCTTCTAATTGTGTGATAATACATGCAAAAAGTTTATAACAATTGCATTTTTCATTTATCTATATGAACTTTCATATTTATATATGTTTTCACTTTTGTTTCATTTACAGTTAAAATCATAACATAAGAATCATTGACATGTTTCCATAGACACTTTTAAATTGAACTTTTTAATTAAGTTATTAAAACCAAAATTTGGCATTTCAAACTAAAAACTCAATGCATATTTCTCATATTTTTCATTTTAGACATTTATACTTGATCATTATATAATAGAATTTATAACTGATATTCACCAGAAGTAAAAATGCAAACCAGACATATTATAATTATGTGATTACAGTCTATAATCTAAATAATAAAACTTCTCAGTTTTTTAATTAATATAATTATTTGCAATAAAAATTTGGTGAGAAATAAATATTTGGCATAGAGAATCAAGCTACTGCCTGCAGTTTGCCCAGCTCTGACCATTGTGGTCATTTGGAAAGTGAACCATCAGATGGGAAATCTCTCTCTGTCTCTCCTTCTCTCTCTCTGTATCCCTGCCTTTCAAACAAATAAATAAATAAATTTAAATATATAAATATTATGTAGAATTCTAGTTTTGGGGTACTGCTGTCTACACCCATTGTGTTATGAAAATGTATCCTGATCTTGTGATTTAATTTCATAATTTAGTGAATTACTTTGTGCATTTTTAAAAAACACTTATTTAAACTGATGCTACATAGCTTAGGCCCACTCTTGCAACCATTTGGGGAAGGAACCAATGAATGGAAGATCTCTCTCTCTCTCCCCCATCACTCCATCTTTCAAATAAATAACTCTAAAGAAAAAAGAAACTTTTACAAAAATAAGTTGAGGGCTGCATTTGACTAATACACTGTAATTTGGCAAAATATAATTTTTATTGTATTGTAATTGTATCATTGTAATTGTATCATTTAGCAATATTTTTCTTCAAGAAATAAAAAACTAATTGTGATTAAAAAAACACTTATTTAACTAGTTTTTCAAAAGGCAGAGTGCCAGAGAGAGGTGGAGTGACAGGACAGAAAGAGAAAGAGAGAGGCCAGGAACCAGGAATTCATCCCATGTGATAGCAGGGACCTTAGTACTTGAGCCATTATCCACTACTTTCCCAGGTGTATTAGCAGGAACCTGACTCAGAAGTAAAGCAGCTGGGACTTGAACTGACACTCCAATATGGCGTGTTCACATTGAACTGGTGGTTTAATCTGTTGCACTACAATAATAGCCCCTTCTCTGTGCATTTTTTAAGAGCATTGTATCATTCATTCATTCATTGATTTAAGAGGTAAGAGGGAAGAGAGAAAGATATAGCTTCTATCTTCTAGTTCACTCTCCCACATGGTTGGCAGAAACCCAGCTACTTCAATCATCACTTCCTAGGATCTGATTAGAAGGAAGGTGGATTTGGGAACTGGCACCAGCAATCAAATCAGACTCTCAGAAATGAGCTGCAGGTATCTTACAACTATGCCAAACACTCCATTCTATGTTGAAATTAGAAAGTAGTTGTGAAATCTGTATTTTTCACTTATTATTGGGGTTGTTCATTTAAAAGAAATGACCATCCTCTTGGAAATACCTTGGGCTCAGAATGAATTCATATGATATATACATGCTCTGAGCCTAGATTACGTTTGTGCTCTGGGGCTCCTTATCCTTTGAGTCAGAGTGAGTAACACTATTTTCTAAGTGTAAACAGGATTGCAACCTATTAGTTACTAGTTAAGATGTCCTTTTGAATCTTGGTTCAAATATTTCTCACTAAGAGTGAGTACTTGTGAAGGTTTTAGGAACATCCTTTTCAATAATCAAATGTGTCTTAAGAATTAACACAGCGCTGGCCCCGGAACTTACTTTATCAGGGGGCGTGGCAAGCAAAACAAACACCAAATATCATATGTAAGCAAATTATTTTGTTGTAGGTTGATAATTATTAATTAAAAAAAAAAAGTAGAGCAGATGAAAGGACCTCAATAGTGTATTGTGGCACAGTAGGTGAAGTCTGTGCTTCTCCTTATGGGCACCTCTTTGAGTCCTGGATGCTCCACTTCTGATCCAGCTCCCTGCTAATATACCTGTGAAAGCAGCAGAGAATGACCCAAGTGCTTGGGCCCCTGCACCCATGTGAGAGATCCTGGTAAAACTTCTGACTCTTGACTACCCCCTGGCCCAACCCTGGCTGTTGTGGCCATTTGGAGAGTGAACCAGTGGATGGGGATGGAAGAGGTCTCTCTCTCTCTCTCTCTCTCTCTCTCTCTCTCTCTCTCTCCTCCTCCTCCTCCTTCTCCTTCTCCTCCTCCTCTTTCTCTCCCTCCACTACTTCCCCTCCCCTTTCCATTCTTTCCCTCAGTATTTCTGTCTTCCAAATGTATAAAGTAGATTTTTTTTTTGACAGAGTGGACAGTGAGAGAGAGACAGAGAGAAAGGTCTTCCTTTGCCATTGGTTCACCCTCCAATGGCCGCTGCGGCCAGTGCACTGCGGCTGGCGCACCGCGCTGATCCGAAACCAGGAGCCAGGTGCTTCTCCTGGTCTCCCATGGGGTGCAGGGCCCAATCACTTGGACCATCCTCCACTGCACTCCCGGGCAACAGCAGAGAGCTGGCCTGGAAGAGGGGCAACCGGGACAGAATCCGGCACCCCAACCGGGACTAGAATCCGGGGTGCCGGCACCACAGGTAGAGGATTAGCCTAGTGAGCTGTGGTGCTGGCATAAAGCAGATCTTAAAAAAAGTACCTGGTTGGGGCCAGCACTGTGGTGCAGCGGGTTTAAGTCCTGGACTGAAGCCAGAGCTGGCATCCCATATGGGCCCCTGTTCTAGCCCCAGCTGCTCTTCTTCTGATCCAGCTCTCTGCTTGAGATAGCAGTGGAAAATGGCCCAAGTGCTTGGGCTGCTGCACCCGCATGGGAAACCCGGAGGAAGCTCTTGGCTCCTGGCTTTGGATCAGCACAGCTCCAGCTGTTGCGGCCATCTGGGGAGTGAACCAGTGGATGGAAAACCTCTCTGTCTGTCTCTGCCTCTCTCTGTATCTCTTTCCAGTAAATAAAATAAATCTTTTTTAAAAAAAGTACCAGGCAAATGAAAAGGGAAAAAAGATTAGATGGTGAGAGAAGAAATTTGTCTAAAAAAATAAATAAATAAATAAAAAGAAAGGACATGAGGAACTTTGCCAAGCAAATAAGTCATATGATAATAGAGTTGCAAGTGCAAAATCCCTATGACTCAATCTACCTTTAACCTTCATTGCCTTCAACTAATTCACTCCATAATTATTCACTGTCCAGTTGAGATTGTATGAGTGATTGCAAGAAAAGGAAGAGGATATACTTAATTCCAGATAGAATAAAAATTAAAGTAATATAAAAATTAAGATAACTGAATCGATAATCATAGAACCAAATGTAGAAGGTACTCTTTCCTACCAACTGTAGCATTTTTATGTGGTGTTTGGCCCCTTAACCTCAATAGGACAATAAGAGTTGGAATAACTCATATACATAATAGCTCTGTTTATTGCTATATTCTTCAGTTCTATGGCAATAAATATTTGTGAAATAAAATACTAAATAATCTGGTATTTAAGATTCTTCAAGACTGGCTTCAATCCAATTCTGTTTACTCTATCAAACATCCTAGATACCAAAATATTTTTTCTATAATTTCCTTCATTTTGTGCTGCACTTAACTTCTACTTTGTTTTTTTCTCCTCTGTAAGATAGAGAAAGTAATCTTGCCTTTCTCAAAGACTTATCTTAACATTTAAATAATGTCTATATTTAAGATACTTAAAATGTTCCTGGCTTATAGTTAACACAACAGAATCTTTGACTATCAATAATCTTCATTTCTCTTTATAGCCTTTCTGGATAAATCATTACATAAGGAAGCAAATGTACTAATATCACAGGACACCCACTGCCATATCAGTCCACTGCAGTGTGTTGAAAAGTCAAGCCCTGTTTATCTATTGATTCGCCTAACTAATGTACACATATTGGGAAATAGCAAAACCACAATTAGTGTAGAGAATAGTGATGCTTAAACAAAGTAGGCATGGGTTTTCCATATTGATACATTCAGAATAATTTTAAACTTTGTTTGCCAAATCCATTACTAATACCTCTTAGTTTGGTGGTGTTCTCTAGTATTTCAGCTTTTATTTGAAACTTAAAATGCCCCATCATCTCATGATTCATGTCAGTCATGATGAAGAAAGGCCAAAATATTGTTTGGGCGAAGTGTTCAGCATCTGAAATGTAGAAAGTTCACTTGGTCACATTCCATCCTTGTGAGAGAGCTGCAGGAAAGAAGTAGAGAGATACCATTCCATTCCTTGGTGCTATTCTAATTCTGATAAAAAAAAAAAATGGCTCATCAGTGGAATCTGAGGGGAAGGACAATTCTTTCATGAAAGAAGGACTATATTTAGAAAGAATTTCTTCCCTAATCCTACACAGCACGACACAAATTATCATGAAATTTAATACTTAGTGAAAAACATTAGATTTGTGACTCTGTAATTAACCATTCAATCAACATGTTTATTGACAACTCTTTACATACTTAATTTTATACAGGCTCATTAAGAGAAAAATAATGCATTTTCCCTCATTTATTAATGATAAAACTCATTTTAAAATGTAATATAATATAGCTTATGAGAGAATAGATTTTGAGAAATAAAGAAATCAGGAGAAAATATAATGAGGCAGAAACATAGATAAGAATAATAAAATTATACAGCTCTGGGCGGATGATTGTGGTGAGCTACTAATTATTCTAGAAGTCAGAATAAAAAGCAAAAAGTCAGAGAAAAGAAAATTTGGAAATATAATGGTATCCATATTTTTAAAGACAAAAGTGCAAACTGACTTCTTTCTACAAAACTGTCTACACCATGAGGGCAACTTCTTTATTCACTTCTGCAGTGCCAATCTAAACATCAGGTTTATCAAGTGCAAATAAGCCTTCAATAAAGATGCACTGGATTATTAGCAGGGGTGTTATTTTTAAATTAGAACATCTGACATTAAATCACATTTGTTATATCTTTAAGGCAAAAACTGACAAAAGAAAATAAAATAGCAAAAAATCAGAATCTCATCAAAAAGCATCATCAGTCTTGTTGCTTCCTCCAGAAAAATTATATTTGTGAAAATGAGACAGGATTAGTAAGACAGTGCACACTGAATTTTAGAGTCTTTGCATACCAAAATTCCACCACAAGTACCAGGCCCAGTTTTTTTTTTTTTTTTTTTTTTTTTTTTTTTTTTTTACAGGTAGAGTGAACAGTGAGAGAGAGAGAGAGAGAGAGAGAGAAAGGTCTTCCTTTTTCCGTTGGTTCACCCCGCAATGGCCACCGCAGCCGGTGCGCTGCTCTGATCCGAAGCCAGGAACCAGGTGTTTCCTACTGGTCTCCCATGCAGGTGCAGGACCCAAGGACTTGGGCCATCCTCCACTGTACTCCCAGGCCAGAGCTGGACTGGAAGAGGGGCAAGCGGGACAGAATCTGGCGCCCAGACCGGGACTAGAACCCCATATGCCGGAGCCGCAGGCGGAGGATTAGCCAAGTGAGCCACAGCGCCGGCCTACCAGGCCCAGTCTTAACCTGAGTCTTACAGCCATTATTCTTAGGTAAACACATTTTCTTTTTTTTTAACTTTTATTTAATAAATTTCCAAAGCACAAATTTTGGATTATAGCGGCTTTTCCCCCCCATAACCTCCCTCCCACCTGCAACCATCCCATCTCACACTCCCTCTCCCATCCCATTCACATCGAGATTCATTTTCAATTATCTTTATATACAGAAGATCAATTTAGTATATACTAAGTAAAGATTTCAACAGTTTGCACCCACACAGAATCACGAAGTATAAAGTACTGTTTGAGTACTAGTTACTCTACTACTCTCTACTTCTTCTAAGACATATTACAATCAATTTACTTAAGTGAACGCTAATGAAGATCTAGGAATAAGTCTAATTACATTTTGTGCCCATGTAGCATTCTAATAATCGCCTTTCAAATACTCAATATGGGGATGTCTGAATTTTCTGGAGTTCATCTTTCCAGTCTTCTTTCATCCTGGAAGTTATTGGATAAATACATCTTGGTAGTTAAAAGAATTTATATGGAAACTTAGAAACTGGATCAAGAAATAGTCAAAATCACACCACCAAAACATAGGTAAGGTTACAAAAACTTAACATCCAAATCACCTGTCAATAGACTTCTGATAAAGGGTCTTTCATTCTAAACGGGGTCAACTTGGCATTGCTGTATTATTTAACATTTTCTCTTATGGGGAAATATAACGGGAATGCTGCCACCTGGAATCCATTATAAAGGTTAACATAAAAAGCACACAGAGACAGAGACAGAGGCCTTCTGACTCACCTCCTTTCCTGCTTTCCCTAACCAAACAGCTGAGAATGTTGATCTTCTGAAAAACAAAATCTGATCAAGACCTATTCACTAAAATTGATAAAATGCTCCATTACTTCAGGATCAAAGAGAAGTCAAGAAAAAATTACACCTAAGGGGACCAGGAGAGACCATGGAAGCCCATCAACAGGCAGGCGAGTGACAGACCAGGAAGCAATTGCAGAGCCATCAACCTAACGGCCTGTGAAATCTACCCGGGACCCAGGTTCTGCCACCCGGAGAATATTATCTCTAGATGAAAGCACCTGGGGCCTGTCAGTCATCCAAGCCCAGAGAATTAAGAGTTATATTATAATTGTCTCCATTTCGTAGACTTAGTTTTCAATGAACTGGAAAAGTACCAGGCTCAAAAACAATTTGCTTTTTAAAGGACTCCAGGAAATAAAATATGATATGATTTCTTACAGTTGTTAAGATGGAAATACAAAACAAATTGTAATGAAACTTACTAATAATACTGTGTTTTATTTTTAATAGCCACTTCAAAAATACTCTCCAAATTATGACGCTCAATATTACTAGACAGTTATACTATAGGGACTTTTTTTTACACACAATTGTTTTTTTTTACCAATATTTCTGTGATTTGACAAAAGGTATTATTTAAAATCACGGCCTGAAAAATCAATAATATTTGAATGAATCTTAAGGGACAAAACTTCTTTGACATGGAAAAACTTGAAGTCCATTAAGGAGAGAATGAAATAGTTCATTTTATTTTTATTGGTGTTACATTTCTTCACCAAAGTTTGTGATTTTTTTATAAGTTCTGCCCTCCTAAAAATGTCTTTATTCTAATAGTAATGAATTATTAAATAAAATATCTGATCTTGAAAAACAAAAGAGGACAATTTATCAATTAACAAGCTCACCACTCATTAAATCATGGGCAGAAATCATCAGAATATTTGAAGGCCTATAAAACTGAGTTTTGGAGATGATGGATCATAGTCAATTTGTACCCATTAGTTTGAAGTTGCCCTTCATAGTTGAGGGCCTGTTGGAGCACTCTAGGAGATTGTTTGGTTAATGACAAATCATAGCTTATAATTCCATAGCACTTTCCACTTTAGAAAATGTTTTGATCTATGATATTCTATTGGGCCTCACAATAACTCTATGGGATCATGTTTTCATTTTCCTCATGTGTGGTTTCCTTCATATGCAATCTCAAGCTCATTTGTATCAGAGACATTAACCTTGTTTCAGTTCAATCAGAATGCTAGTCAGTAGAAAATCTGTGTCTTATTTTGGGGCTTTGGTTCCAAAGTTTCTGTTCTTTCTGCTCTAGTAGACCTTATCAAATACAGCAGATTTACTGTTCTTGTCACCAATAAACAACTGTATATTTGCTTATATATGTAATTTTGCTATCTAAAACTTAGATATTGCTACTATTCACAAGTTTTACATGGCCATATTAAGTATTTTGATTTGTGATTTGGCTGATCTAATTGATAAGTGGAAATACTATGCACTGATTATTAATCCCAGGGAAAGATTATGAACATTTTTGCCAGTTTCTCTTGAGATTCCTAAGTCTGGAAAGAGGTTTTGTATAAACCCAGCTGCTGAGTAGAGACAGAACATTCTCACAACAAGCCAAATGAAGCAACTTTATTTCTCACAGATAGGCAGCAAGAACCAACAGAAGCCTAGGCATCATAACAAACTGGTTCTCCACTGCTCAGTAATGCTGATGAATGCTACCTACGGTGAATAGGTTCTTGTTTGTTCCTTAATTCTCACTGCAACTGAGTGACCTCCAAAATCACTCTACCTTGGGTTTCCTACCCCAGTTGCTATTTGGAAAGCTAATTTTCATTAGCAGGAAGCTAAAGCATTGTAGGACATCTGTTATAGGAGGGATGAGGATGATATCTGGGCTGTTCCAGACAGTTCCTCCTTATCTCAGGATGTTACATTCTCGGGACATCCTGCCTGCGAATTACAAGTAAGGGAGTATCAAAACCATAATATGCCCTAAAATACGAACTGAACTGAAGGCAGTTAAGATGCAGCAGATACAGGAAAACTCTCAGACCTTCCCCTGTTTCCAAAAAAGCAAGACATAGATTTACAAAGACAAGAGGTACCCTGATTTCCTTCTACTATGAGGAACTAAAATTAACCACTGAAGAGACTTTGGACCCTTATCATTTAAAGATGTTACCAGATGCATCTACATAAACAATCTTTACTACCCCTTATCCACTATTTATTTGCATTTTCTCCAAGCTGCTCTCTAGACTCAAAATCTTTTTCCTTTGATTTGTCAGGTCTCTAAAATTTTACTGTTCTTTGATTAAGATGCTATAATGCTATAAATCAAAACCACTGCGCATTTCATGGGTGTTTTCCATATATGTGATATATGCATGTAAATGCATTTCTATTGGGTTTTCTCTTGTTATTCTAGTTTTTGAGAGAGGCCAATTCCAACTAGGAATCTATTTTTGAAGAGAAAGTAATATTCTTATCCTATGTGAAAGAGCCGAGTAGGCCAAGGTCATTCATGACCCATCTTTATATATTTACCATGTTCAAAAACTGTCTGATTCTTAGCATCATGGGAATTTCTCACGTAGTTTTAACATTGATAAAAGTTTTACTGTACTTATGATGATCTTTTTATACCCAAGTCCCCTCTAGTTATTCAACAGAGACCCGAGTGAAAAATTACATATTTGACATGCATTTTTCTAGTAGTATGAATGCTAAACCTACTGGTAATTAAGACTTAGCTGGTTAAATACAGTTTAAAGTACATGTTTGTCACATGTCAAGTTTTTCTTCAAGAATTTGCCACCTGTTTTTATTTGTATCCTTTGCAAAATTTGTTATTTGTGAAGTCTGGCTTCAATGTTTCTCATTATTGGATACAATCATTTCCCTGTCTTTGTTCCTCAAGTCTCCCAAATGATTGTGCTGCTGTCAAATTTGTACAGGAACTGTCTACTGGAACTTCCTGACTCCAATCACAGCAAGATAGTATTAAACTGTCCTGTGTCTTGCTCCCTCAAATCCTGTTGTCCTCATCATTTGATGCATTTATTTTCAATCTGGAGTACTTTCCTTATCTATACTTTTGTCCTCAATTCATCTTACTATGCTTTTTCTGAATTGTGTTATCAAAGGATTTGTTGGTGTGTTATTGAATAGCTACCAATTTCATATGCATATAGCAGGAAGCTGGATCAGAAATAGAGGAGCCAGGAACTGATGCAGGCACTCCAATATGGGCTGCAGGTGTCTCAAGTGGCATTTTAACCACTGCATACAACTCTCAACCATCAATTTGCATATTTTACAAATAATATGTTTTTATACTTAATCTAACTTTGTGTTTTTAAACTCTATGTAAAGCAGAGTGAAGACAAAAGATTTTGTTTCACTAGACTCAAATGTTCATATTTCTGCATTTAAAAAGAGGGTGATCTAGTTGCTTGGATGAAAGAGTGGATTTTTTTTTTTTTTTTTTTTTTGACAGGCAGAGTGGACAGTGAGAGAGAGACAGAGAGAGAAAGGTCTTCCTTTGCCGTTGGTTCACCCTCCAATGGCCGCCGCTGCAGCCGGCGCACCGCGCTGATCCGATGGCAGGAGCCAGGATCCAGGTGCTTTTCCTGGTCTCCCATGGGGTGCAGGGCCCAAGCACCTGGGCCATCCTCCACTGCACTCCCTGGCCATAGCAGAGGGCTGGCCTGGAAGAGGGGCAACCGGGACAGAATCCGGCGCCCTGACCGGGACTAGAACCCGGTGTGCCGGCGCCGCAAGGTGGAGGATTAGCCTATTGAGCCACGGCGCCGGCCAGAGTGGATTTTTTTTTAAGATTGACATATAGGGGCTGACTCTGTGGCATAGTGGGTAAAGCCGCCGCCAGCAGTGCCGACATCCCATATGGGCATCGGTTCAAGTCCCAGCTGCTTGACTTCTGATCCAGCTCTCTGCTATGGCCTGGGAAAGCAGAAGAAGATGGTCCAAGTCCTTGGGCCCCTGCACCCATGTGGGAGACCAGGGGGAGGCTCATGGCTTCTGGCTTTGGATAGGTGCAGCTCCAGCAATTGTAGCCATCTGGGGAATGAACCAGCATATGGAGGACCTCTCTCTCTCTCTCTCTGCCTTTCAAATAAATAAATAAATAAATCTTTAAACAAGATTGACTTATGTATTTATGCATTTATTTGAAAAGCAAAGTGATACACCCTCACTTGCAAACAAACACATACACACACACACTCACAGAGAGAGAGAGAGAGAAAAAAAGAGAGAAAGAGAGTCTTCCATTCACTAATTCATTCCCTAAATAGCCTCAACACCAGGTATGGGCCAGGTTGAAGCCAGGATCCAAGAGCTGCATCCTGATCTCACACATGAGTGGCAGGAACCCAATTTCTTAGGCCATTGTCTACTGCTTTCCCATGTGATTAGCAAGAAGGTAGACACGAAACAGAGTAGCTCTGATTTGAACTGGCACTCTGATATGGGCATTTTGTCATAAATGGCAGCTTAACTGGCTAAACCTCAATACTGACCTCAAAACCTTATATTTAACTTTTTGGGTAAGGTCATTGACTTTCTCCTCCTGAATGGCTTCCAGTGATGTTCGTTGGTCAATTCATTGTGGAAACTACTTCCTATGTATCTCCATGAGAGTTAAATACTGTTGTAAGGTTTAAATACTAAGGTGTGAAAACGAAGCTTAAATAGAATTTTCATTCCAAAGGCAGAGAATATTACAAATTCATATGTAGCAAAGTCCTTATCAGAAAGCTGCCTTTTCATATCAGTCATAATTGATGAGAATCAAAGAGATATGGGGTAGATTATCTATTAGAATTGGAAGAAATCTCTAGAGACTGTATTTCTACACCAATCTCTAAATAATATTATTGATTTGGGATGGCATCCAGACTGTTTTACATCACTTTAATCAGAAACTGTCTGCTTCATTATTGGACAACTGTCTTTTATTTAAACCTGCATAACACTTCTCACCCTACCATCATACTTCTGCCAAATGGAGTAACAGAACACTAGTTGATTCCTTCCTCTCTTGAAGCCTCTTGAAAGAAATAGAGTAATATTAAGTCTCAACCATCTAACTCAATTCCCTTTACCTCATATTCTTTAATAAAACTTTACTGTAGTTTAGCTTTCCCCAAGTTTAGGAAAAAACAATGTGGAACTTTGTAGTAGATGACATAAAACTGAGGAGCCATGTTTGAAGGAGGGAGGGCATTCGTTGTTCCTGATCTCACTGGAGACAGGGCTGCTTTTCATTGTGTTCACAAATGTAGTCTCATTCACAATGCTAATTTTCAATGGTGTCTCTTAAACTAGAACTACAAGTAAAACTTGACCAGCTATTTTTAGGGCAAGATTTTTAATCTACAAAATAGTGATGAAATCCCTGAAATAGATGAAATCCCTGAAAATTGTGTTTTCTTCTTTCTTTCTCCATATAGCATTTTTGGTTGTATCTATGAATAATATTGAAATACTGAGTCTTGAGAAGTACTTGAATCAGAAGTAATGTTGCTTGGGTGGAAAAAGGGAAAGAGAAAGAAAATTCATAATACCAAAGTTCTATCCTCCCATATAATAAAGGAAGGGCCTCCTCTCTTCCAGGAATCCATACCTTTCTCTCATGCCCCATTTCCTTACAGCTAATAACATTAATGAGAGAGTTTGCCTGTGCACTTCTGTGCTATACAGCTGTCCTTTCTCACTTTGACACCTCCAGTGATTAATTTGTTTCTCTCATTACATGCAATCACTCCTTCTCCTCCCCACTTTTCCTTTGTCAGTCATTCTCATTCCTGTAATGGATCTCAGAGTCTCTCTCTCCCCCACCAGAGATAAAGAAAGCAGAACATTTGCACTACATTATCATCACCTGAGAAAAGATTTCAACATGAGTGACAGAAAAGGAAGAGAATGTGAGAATGTCATAATGTTTTTTGGGTTTGAAATGTCAATCCAATAAGTTAACAGCAAGAACACAGCATGGAACCTATTGACCCCATTGAGTTATAATAATGGTTATTATGATTACAGGATTTTCCCTCATTCCTTCTCTTCCCCCTGGCACCCTCTCCCCTCGTAATGAAATAAGTTGGTGCAACTGCTTTGAAAGTGAATGAAGAGGAGTTCACTCTGAACATCTGTACTCAGACTCTACACAAGTGTGGCTTTATCCTGGAGACTTCTGACAGCCTTTATTTTTAAGGAAAAAATAATTTTAAAAAGTTGGTGCAATGGAAAACCCCTTCAATCAAAAGTCAGATTTGTGACCCTGGGTTTCTTCTGTAAAATGTTTACCAAAGGACAGCAAAAACTGACAGAAATTTAATTTCAACTCATAATTTTCATAATTTTTTTAGTTTAAGATTCAAAATAGCAGGAAATAGCAGAATGCTGTCTAAGTTTTAAAACTCATGAGAATTTTATTAGAAATTTAATCCATCTGCTTGTTCATCGACTCTGTACTCATCAAAATATTGTATGCTGACGATGATAGTAAATCCAAGAAGACTTCAAAGTCATTTTAATTTTTGTTTTTAACTAGGCATTTAAGAGTTGCCAAGAACAAATGCAATCTACACTACAAAATTGCTTAGTTTGCTCCAAGCTAGAACATTGAAAGGTGTAATCCTGCTCTCCTCAGGCTTCTTTTCCTGTGTGGTTTATGGCATCGTTTATGTGGATTAAGAAACTTTCCACTCCTTTCCAATAACTATGACCCAAAAGGAGTAAAATGTTATTTCATCACTTTAACATTTTGAAGATGGAATTAGGTCTGGCCTTTCTTAGTGGCCAGAATGTATTTTGTTCTTCCTTCAAAGCAAGCATTTGGCAAGAACTAATGTAAAGAAAAGACAAAAAAAAAAAAAAAAAAAGAAAGAAAGAAGACAGACATTAAATACTACAAGATGTGAATTGAATGGTTAGAGGGTAATTTGCAGATCTTGCTGACAAGAGATACACATGATAGTGAGAAACAGCAGAAAGGCTTAGATTAGATGTGTGATGAAGGAGATGTTCTAAGAGGGGAAACTCTTTTTATCCTTCCTCTTCAAAGATGTGTTCACATTGGGGTCCTTGGAAAATGGTTCTCAGTATCAAGGGAACTCATGATCTCAGGGTCCCCATATTTTTCCTGATGCAAGTACCATCATGAGCCTGAAGGAAACAATTGCTTTGAATGAAACAAAAATTAGGAATGTGAGAATAAATTCTTCTTAAAACTATACACATTCTGTAAGTATCAATGACAACTAACCCAGTTTGTACTCTACCATCTTTCGTGAGCTGAATCCTTCCATAGATAGCATTTGAAGAGCTATGGATACTTGAGAATAACTTTATAACTCAAATCAGCCCTTACTCAGTGGTAGCATTTGTCCCACTAAAGATAATTGTCCCAGGTAGATTAGATTTATTTAGAACTTGACAATGTTGAAACTACCTAGGACAAATGCTATTGATTATATGCCCATATTGTCCATTCAGAAAGCTGTAGTGATAGTTACAGAGCAATAAGTCAGTTCTGTTTAAATTACTATCTTCACAGGGATGACTTATTTTACTAAACACGTAACATGAAAGATGTTCTGGCATCAGCCCTTGTTCCCATAAAATCAAATTATACATGATAATCTAGGAGATATTTTACTATTTATAACAGCCTTATCAAGATAGAATTAACATATCATAAAAATCACTTCTTTAAAGTTACATTTCAGTGTTTTAGTATATTGATATAGCTTTATAGCAATAATATACATGTAATTTTACTGTGTTTTCATTTTATCCAAAAGAAATGCCATATCCCTCAGTAGTGCCTCCTTATTCCCTGCTTCCCCCAATACTTGGAACCTACTAATTTATTTTCTGTATTTCTACAGTTGCCATTGTGGCATTTTTCACATAAACAGAATCATAGAAATATGGTCTGTCATGATTGGCTTCTTTTCTTAGCCTAAAGTATTCAAGATCCAAGTGGTAGCTTGTAGCAAGTTATTCTTTTCTAATGCTAAGTAATATTCCACTACATGGAAACACTGAATCTTATTCATCCACTTATTAGGTGGAAACTTGGGTTGTTTCCACTTTTGGCTATTATAAATAATGCTACTGTGAACTTTTCTATACATTTTTTAAAATGTATATTTCTTTTCATTTGCCATGGGTAACCAACAAGAAGCAAAAGTTCTTTGTTTTGAGGAACTTTCAAACTATTTTCTGGAGAGATTGCATCATTTTACATTTCCATCTGCATTACCAGTATTCTAATCTCTCCATATCCACGCAGCACTTGATAGTGTCCCAGATTTTAATTACAGTCATTCTAGTGGGTGTGAAGTAGTCTCTTGTTGTGGTTTTGACTTGCATTTCCCCAGAGACTAATGGTGTAAAGTTTCTCTTCAAGTACTTATCATCATTCATATGTTCAACTCATTGTCCATATTTTAAATTAGGTATTTATCATTTTATTGTAGAGTTGTAAAAATATATTTATATTTTCCAATAACAATCTTATAATATGCAGATGATTTGCAAATATATTCTCCCATCTTTTGGGGCTGTTTTGCACATTTCAACATTTTGACAGCACCCATTGAAGCACAAAAGTTTTTGAAAGTGACAAAGTCAAATTTGTCTACTTTATATTGTTGTTGTGAATTTGGTGTTATATAAAACAAGCCATTACCTAAATCAAGCTTAAAGATTTATTCCTATGTACACTTTTAAAATTGTACTTTCAGCTCCTGTACTTATATTTGTGATCAATTTTGAATTAATTTTTGCATACAATGTAAGGTAAGGATCAAACTTCACTCTTCATGTGTATATACTGTTGTACCAATTATTGTTCATTGATAAGACCATACTTATGTTCTCTTCTCCAAAATCAACTGACCAGAAACAAGAAAGTTTATTTCTGTACTCCACATCTTATTCCATTGACCAAACACCTTTTTATGGGAGTACTATACATGCTTATTCTGAATCCCTTACATTATGTGAATTTTAGGTTTTTCTGCAAAAAGGTACAAATTTTAAGAATGGTATTGTTAAATCTATAGCAAAATTTTCAGAGCAATAATATCTTAACACTATTAAGTTTCAATTTCTTTTAATATAGAAGGCCTATCTAAAATTTTTTAAAGATTTTATTTATTTATTTGAGAAGCAGTGTCACAGACAGAGAGGGAGAGACAGAGAGAAAGGTCTTCCATCCACTGGTCCACTCCCCAAATGGTTGTGATGGCTGGAGTCGAGCCGATCCGAAGCCAGGAACCAGGAGATTTTTCCAGGTCTCTCACATGGCTGCAGGGCCCACACACTTGGGCCATCTTCCTCTGCTCCCCTCGGACATAAACAGAGGGCTGAATCAGAAGAGGAGCATCCAGACATGAACCAGCGCCCACATGGGATGACAAAGTCTTAGCCAACCCCTAAGCCTATCTAATTAATTAGGTTTCTTGTATTATAGCTTCTTGTAAGTTTTGTAGTTTTTGCTTTATAAAAACTTTGTTCAACTTTCCTAAACAATTCTCTAATTATTAATGTTATTGTAAGTGAAATTTTTCATAATTTTATTTCTATGCTATCATGAACTTCTCATCTTGTTTCTCTCACCTTTATATTTGCATCTCTCACCTTTATATTTTATGTCCAGATTCACTCTTAAAATTCTACCCTCACATTGTTTCTAGATTCTGCCAAAGGAAACGCAAGTCAGAGCAATGTCTAGTGCAGAAATGAAAAGAAAAACAAACTAATCAACAATCCACAAAGGAGACTTGAAATCTGAGATGGATTTGTCATTGGATTTTTACTTGATGTTCAGTGCTAAGAAATGTGCAGTGCCTGAATATGCAATTTCTATTTAAAACTACAACCAAAAAATCCTCTGAAAATTTGCTTCTATGTTATATTATTTCTATTAAAATAAATGAAAAAATAATAGCAATTCATGGTTCTTTATATATGAGACTGTAACAATAAATCGATAGTTATACATGCAATAGTAATCAGCAGAATTAAACAAAGAAGTGAAAGATCAATGAATTTTTGAAAATGAAACCCCAGATTATAATGCATAATTTTAGCCTTTGGCCCAAGAGTCCTTAAAACAGAAGAGTTATCAAATACATTGAGTTAGTCATCTTTTTGTCACTACAGAAAAGGTGTATTTTATCTTCTGGTTCTGGAAGCTTACTGTATGAGAGTAGGGACTCTATTGATTCTACATTTGGAAACAGATCTCTTGCTGGTCATGAGATGGCAAACTATAATGATGTTATCTTGAGTCTCACTCTGTCTCAGAAGTATGCTGACCACTGAACACTTGTCAAGATAACTGGCACCATATGGGTGCCAGTTCAAGTCCTGGCTGCTCCACTTG
Organism: Oryctolagus cuniculus; assembly: GCF_964237555.1. Taxonomy (NCBI): domain Eukaryota; kingdom Metazoa; phylum Chordata; class Mammalia; order Lagomorpha; family Leporidae; genus Oryctolagus; species Oryctolagus cuniculus. The sequence continues at coordinate 30,404,732 of NC_091451.1, read as the reverse complement.
CAAATCAGCTCTCTGCTAATGTGCCTGGGAAAGCATCAGAAGATGACCCTGGTCCTTGGGGCCTTCCACCCATGTGGAAGACCCAGAGGAAGCTCCTGGCTCCTGGCTTAAGCCTGGCTTAGCCCCACTTTTGCTGCTATTTGTGGAGTGAACCAGTGGATGGAAGATCTCTATGTATCTCTCCCTTTCTTTCTTTGTAACTCTGCCTTTAAAATAAATAAAATAAATCTCTAAAAAAATTCAATATGAATTATGCAGGAGATTCAAAAGTTCAAATAATAGTAGAGATCAAATGTACAGATGAATTGAATGATAACATTTTCCCTAACTCATTTACATGACATTGCTTATAACATATGTAAATGTCATTTCATAATTTAGAGATTCTCTATAAAAATATATCCTACCATATGTTAAAATAGAGTAAGTGACTTCTGAAACATAAAACATCATAAAATATATTTATCAGGTTATTGAATTGTTTCTCTAACTATAAAATATGGTATAGTTTTATCATAAATATCTTAAATATCAATACATTTTGAAATTGGTAATCCAATTGGGGGTACAAAAGGAGCCAAAGTAGTTTGGAAATAGGATGACAGAGAACTGACTTTATTCTGGTTGAAGAGACAGCCAAAACACCATGTCAGTTTCTTATAGAAACAGAAGGAATGAAGAAATACCATCAAGGGGCAAATATTCCTGTGTAGAGTACAAGGGCAGAAGGTTGATATTCCTGATAATTAAATTTGCTGAACATTCCTAGATAACAGAGAAGTGTAGCATTGTATGGAATGAAAGGATGGTTTTACTTTCCTGTAGGTAATATATGTTCTGATTATTTGAATTTTTTATCTATATTAGTATGCAAATCAATTATTCTTATTATGTGTTTTTTATTAAAGGGTTACCATTCAAGAGAATCCAAAGGAGATTAACAGGAAATCTAAGCTTTAAACTCTCTAACATGATATTTTAATTAGGAAAGAAGTTCAAAATATCACTTATTGAGAATTAAAAGAGCAACAGATAACATTTTTGTTACATTTTAATTTATGGTTTTAAATCGTCCATATTCTCATGTGTACTAATAGAATGCCTAGTAATTATCTAAAAATGTAGCTATCACTCAACTAGCACACTAGCAGGGAGCTGCATCAGAAGTGGAGCAGCTGGGACTCAAAGAGGTGCCATGGGTTAATCTGCTTCACCACAGTGCCATCCCTCCCTCTCATGCTGTTTTTTTTTGTTTGTTTGTTTGTTTGTTTGTTTTTTTACAAAATGGGGTCTAAATTGACCTTCAACAACAACAGAACAATTTATTAACAGCTCTGGTCAAAGTCTCATTGTCTCTTTGTGCCATGAAACAATATTTTAATAACGGAAGGGTCCTAGAAGAGGAAAATATGAAAGTCAACAAGTATGGGTTACATTCAGTACTTGACCAAACAGAATATGCAGGGGCTTTTGTCTGGGACTAAGTCTTTAATTCAGAGCATAAAGCTGAAAACTAGCCTTGAAAATCACTTTAAGTTGTCCACAATGTAGAGTGTGCATAAACAAAATCATTCTGGACAGTTTTTCTTCCAACATTGAAACAGATCACTGTTTCTTTGCTAAAATTCAATAAAGTAATTGCCAAGGGTCTAAATATCATGCCACAGAAAACATGTAAGCTTGCTCGTTTGCTTGACAGATTGTTTCTTTTCTGGATTATTGACAACTAAGTTAAGTTAAATGCATATATATTGGATGGGTGTTCCTAGAAAAATAACCTGATATTGTTTAAATATCATGTTTTGGATAAACTGATAAACTGGTCTTTTAATCTTATTTGCAAAAGAAAAATGTTATTTTGTTAAAAATATAGTGATGTCCAGGTAACAATTAAAATATTTCTGGACTGACTATGGTTGTGAGCTTTCATCCTTATCATTTGTGAATGCCCCATTATGTCAGGCATCCCTGGAAGCTCCTGATCAATGTTTGCTATGTGAACAAAATAATATTGATCTCATAACTGTGTGGTGGTTATCAATGGTAGCTTAAAGCATTCCTCTCAATATTACAGTATTTAAATTATCTCTAACACACATGTATTTACTGTATAAGTAATTTCCGGTTGCTACAGTAAAAACTAATTTCATTTAAAGATCTTCATGCACACATACAATGACACAAACATGTACACACATATAAACACACTCACACATAGTAGTATGCTTAGATATGAACATGTGCATATAATGAATTCTCAGCAGACTGTTTATTTCACATCATATGTAACTGATTAAATGACTTCAAGTATATTAGACCATAGGTGTGATTTATTGTTTCAAATAAACACTGGGAAGAGGAAAGCCAAAGAATTGACATGGAGAATTAGATAGCCTCCAAAATTGTCCATTTCTCTCTTATTTATTTATTTATTTATTTAATAGGTAGAGTTATAGACAGCTAGAGAGAGACAGAGAGAAAGGTCTTCCTTCCGTTGGTTCACCCCCCCCAAAATGGCCGCCATGGCCAGCACCATTCCAATCCGAAGCCAGGAGCCAGGTGCTTCTTCCTGGTCTCCCATGAAGGTGCAGGGGCCCAAGCACTTGGGCCATCCTCCGCTGCCCTTCCGGGCCACAGCAGAGAGCTGAACTGGAAGAGGAGCAACTGGGACTAGAACCCAGTGCCCATATGGGATGGCGGCGCTACAGGTGGAGGATAAACCAAGTGAGCCACAGCGCCAGCCCTGGAAAATTGTCCATTTCAATAGTGAAACCCAATTACCATGTGAAATTTCACAAATCATGGTTATTCTCTCTCCCAAAATAAAACTAGCAAGTAAAAAACTTTTTCTCTACTGACAAGAATATTTTAAAAACATATCTTTTGCCATTATACCACTACTGGTTATATACCTAAAATATATGAATTTGTTGTATCGAAAAATACCTGCTGCACCATATTTGTAGTAGCATTTGTTCACAATAGCCAACATACAGAATCTTCCATGGTGTCCATCATCAGATGAATGGAAAAAAGAATATGGTACACATGCTCAATGGAATACTATTGAGCTATAAAAGAGAATGAAATCTTTTCATTTGTAGCAAAATGGATACAACTGGAGGACATCATGTTGAGTGAAATAGCCATACACAGAAAAGCAAGGACTGCATTTTCTCTCTTATATATGGCAACTGACATTAAAAGTAAAGAAAAAAAAAAACTCAGACTGTACACAGAATGTTAATTACTAGAGGCTAGGAAGGTTGGGAGGAATAAAAAGAGTTTGGATTTAAGAAATAGGGGAAGCTGGGTGTGGTTCATTAATTGTGAAAAGTAGATGAGATTTTAATAAGGGAAACTGGATGATGGGCATATGGGAACTCTTTGCATTCTACCTCAATTTTTTTTTTTGTAAATTTAAGACTATTCTGAATTAAAATTTTTTAAATAAATAAATAAAAGTAAAATGTATAATTATTGCTACAAAGTGTGACAATTTCATGGCCACCCAGTGACAGCGAGATAGTGCAAAGGTCACAGAGGTTGTGGAGCACAAAATGTTCTGCTGTAACTGATGCCAGGAGCCAGCAGAGGCATCCTGCCTCTCTGTTATGGTATATTACCAGCTATTTAGTGCAATTATCCTAAAAGACTTTTTTTTTTTCCACATGTAAGAAAGACCAAGAATGTTGTGGGCTCCTTGGCTCCTAGTGTTAGTTTTACAAAATTCTATTTGTTTATGCTTCAGTATTCAAAATGTTCAGGTGGCTCTCATTCAGGCTGCCCAATAACCAAGTAGAAAATTTCAAAGTAGTTGGACGTTATTCTTTTCTGTGTGTGACATTAAAAGAGCTGTTTTCATGAAATTACATCCTACCCAGGGAAGTCCAAATTTTTAATATTTATTGATATATTTATTTTAAAAGTCCTAGTTACAATGACACACACACACACACACACACACATACATGTACACACAAGAGATCGTCCATCCGCTGTTTTACTCTTCTGGTGGACTCAATGACCAGCACTGGGGTAGGCCAAAGCCAGGAGCCAAGGAGTTCATCTGGGTCTTCCACATGATTAGCAAGGGCTCAAACACTTGAGCCATATTCCCCTGCTTTCCCAGGCCATTATCAAAGTGCTGGATATGAAGTGGAGTGGCTGGGACACCAGTCGGTGCCCATTTCAGATGCTGGTGTTGCAGCCAGTGGCTTAACCCGCTACAATGCAATGCTGGCCCTGGAAGTTCAAATTTGAGAACGATTCCTCCAAATTGTTTAGGATCAGCCTTTCCCACTAAGGTCTCACTACATGGAGCCTGGTTAAAACTACAATAAAAGAATTCTCTTATTGCTAACTAAGTTATTTTAATGACCTCAACAAATCTTTGTGCTAATTTAGCAAATTCACAAATTGTATAGTTATAGTCTTCTAGTATTAATGGCCAAAAAAGAAACTGTTTAGTCCTCAATAGAGTATAATGCATCCTCTCTTCCCCTCAAGTTTGCAAAGACTATACTGAATTATCAAGTTTCAGCTGGTGCAGTGTGTTGACATGGAGAGGTGTGAGGCACTTCAACGTATTGAAGGCAAGCATTTGATCCATGTCCCAGAATGGCATCCTGTACTCTCTGTGGATTCTTCAGTAGCATTCAAATGCTGACTTAGAGTATCTCTTCCTGCAGTCTCTTTATCAAATCTATATGATGAAGGTTTCTATGTATTGCACAAACACTTTGCTGAGTAATTAGAAAATAAGCAATAACACAGTAAACACATTTACCCAAATGAGTGAGCAAAACAAAAGGTTTCAATTCATGAGAGAACTGTATAGCAATATTCATGCTTCATAGGTAGATGCTACAGTAAATTGGCAGCTTACTAACTGCTTAGATGATCTAAAATAGCTTCTTAGAGATTAACAAAAGTGGGGGAGGGGCAAAAGGAAGTTGACTCCTTAGGGAGTGTCAATCAATGGAGAATGGAAAACAAAAAGCATAGAATCCAATGTGAACAAGAAAAGAGAAATGTTTCTATTAATTGCCATTCGATTTGAAACGATTCTGAGACTGGATCAGCAATTGAACATAAAGGCTGGATTCAGCACAGGACTCATTTTGTAATGAGGTGGAAAAGTGAAGAATATAGTAGACATTCTTGGAAATAAGCCAGATACTTTCTTTTATTATTATTATTATTTCTAATGCTGGCTAGTTTTACTATCTATAGTCTATATCTTAGCATTTTACGTAGGGCTGATATTATCAGATATCTGGGGAAAAGATCATAAACATCATAGAAGTCAGATATTTGTGGAGTCCTTATGAAACAGATCAAATTCTGTTATGTTCCCTACATCCAACAAAATATATTTTTGAATTAAAATAACCTGTGCATATCATTCTAAAAGAAGTTCAGGCCCAAATGAGAAAAAAAGATAAATCACAATGGTTAAGAAATGTGTCTGTTTTAGGTTTGTCTGCCTTCTTTTTAAAATTAATTAAGTTTGAGAGTATTACATGAGATACATAGCTCTGATTTCAAATGAAACCCATTAGTAGCAACCTTGACTCAGACCTGCATAGTTCTCTAAAATGTCGACTGTGTTTGCAGTCTAAGAATTAGGATGGGATCTTCATGCTGGAATTTAAATATTTTCAACTTTCCAAGGAGACAATATAAAATCACGAGCATTCCTGTTTGAGAAAACTGTTGCCATGTCTAATCATTGCACATTTGGTCTAGGCAAAATTAGGTCCCACATGTTCTTTCCTTTATATGATTTCCTCATTAATTCCTTGTTTTTATCTTCTTCTGCATTGATAAGTTTTAGCTTCTTGTTTTTATTCCTTTGTAATTCTGTCACCAACTTCACAAACCTTGAAACCCAAAAAGTTAAAATGCGACATAGAGATGTTGGCATATGCTTGTTCTTCACAATTGCACTGAAATTGCCAAATGGGATTTGATGTCTTGCCACCTGCCTAGAAAATAAGCTGGGTAAGTGGCATATTGCAAACCAGAGGAACTGGTTTCAGACTTCCAACTTGTAGCCAAACAAGGAGATAAGTGGCACCTCCAATGAAGATTCAGAAAATCAGTTTTTCATGGCAGGAGGCATTGCATGTCCAATTAAAATAACTACTAAATTTAGAAAAAAAATACCACTATTACCTTGATGGTACTGCTATTTGTAAATAAGAAGGACAGAATTGTCTTTTATTTTTTTTTCTTGGCTGACTGTAATCTATAACCACCAAGACCACTCTACATTTTCTTCTTTTGAAGGAGAATGTTTCTTGAAATGTTCTGTTATATATGTGCCAAACTGGAAGCAGATTTACAGATGACACAATGCAGAAAATTTGAACCAAGTTTCTCCCCAAGAGAGAAAAAAGAGATGGTTTATGGACTTGTAGGAGTAATGCATATTATCTAAAGATTATTTGAAGATAGTTATCAAACACGTGATTGTACAATACAGTAAGATTTTAAGAGGGTCAAGTCAAGGGATGAAGAGCATTGGAAATAGTTTTACTGTGAAAATACAGGGAGCTTAGTACAGAGGTAAAAGCAGCTTGAAATGTCAATAGATTTATAGGCAATGACTAGTTTGTTTTTAAAGAAAAATGAAAAATTTCAGCATTCTTCAACTGAGTCAACACATTTTTAGCTATGTTTTCAATTAAAAGTATTTTTTAAAAAAATCAGGAAGGCAAATGTAAACTTGGATTCACAGTCTGTTATGTTATTTAAATTCTCTGGTCTACTGTTCCCTGATCTGAAAAGTGGCGTGAATAAGGAATAACTGTGTGGAAACTATGAGCCAGGCTAAGTCACAAATTCATCTGGCTAATAAAAACACAATTTCTTCTTAGTGACTGGCCAAGAGAGAGCCACTCAATCCAACATGGGCCAATCGACAGATCTTCTACTCTGAGGTTGGGAGTGGGTGCTGCGGTTCAGATGCTTTTGGGATACAACCATCTCATATCCAAGTGCTTGGGTTTGAGCATTGGCTCAACTTCCAATTCCAGCTTCTGGCTAAGTGCAGTCTGGGAGGCAGTAGGTGATGGCTCAAGTAGTTAGTTTCCTGCTAATCACATGGGAAACCTGGATTTCTAGGCAGGTGTGAGTATTTGGGGAGTGAACTAGCAGATGAAAGATCCCCTCCCTCTCTCTCTCCCTCCTTCCCTCTCCCTCTCCCTCTCCCTCCTCTCCTCTCCTCTCTCCCTCTCCTCTCTCTCTCCCTTCTCTCCTCTCTGACTTTCAAAGGATTGTTTAAAAGAACATTTTCCAGATATCTCTGCTGGACCATTTGGGGAAGACTGATATTTTTCTTTCCATGGTAAATGTCAGACATTTACCTTCACAAGCATCAGAGTTCTCTGTTCTTCCCTCACTTTAAGATGATACCTAACATCTGTTTCAGTCTGAAAATTTCTCACGTCTCTGAAAGTGAATGTGGATTTCATCAATCAGTCATTTTTTTTCTCATGTCAACATGGCGTCAAAAGCTTTATGCTCTGATCAGTTTCATTTATGTGCTCTAAAAAATGTTTCTGCCCCACAATCTAAGAGTTGAAATCCTAAGAAAATAAATAAAATATAAATAATAAAACATCTGGAAAGCCCACAAGTATTTATATGATAAACAACACATTCAACATAACACTTGGTTTAAAAAATAAGTTACAGATAAAATTATAAATGCTTTGAAATTATATGTAATAAAAGATCCAAAAGACAATATTTATAAGCCACAATTTAAAGCATTACTGTGAGAGACATTTATTATTTAAGTGTTTTCATAGAAAAAAAGAAATGTTAGAAGTCAATAATCTGACTGGCACCGTGGCTCACTTGGTTAATCCTCTGCATGTGGCGCCACCATCCCATATGGCGCCAGGTTCTAGACCTGGTTGCTCCTCTTACAGTCCAGTTCTCTGCTGTGGCCCAGTAAGGCAGTGGAGGATGGCCCAAGTGCTTGGGCCCCTGCCACCAGCATGGGAAACCAGGAGGAAGCACCTGGCTCCTGGCTTCGGATCGTCATAGCTCCAGCCATAGTGGGCATTTGGGGAGTGAACCAACGAAAAGAAGACCTTTCTCTCTGTCTCTCTCTCGCTGTCTGTAACTCTACCTGTCAAATAAATAAAAAAAAAAAGAAGTCAATAATCTAAAATCAACCTTAAGAAACTTGGGAGAAAAAGAAGCTTAAATTAAACTCAGTTAGTAAAGACAGGAAATAAAAAAAAAAATGGAACAGAAATTTAAATGAGCAAAATTAGGCAAATAGTGAAAAATCAGGAAAAGAAAAACCTTATTTTATTTTAAGGCTAGTAAAATGGACAATTGCTAGTATGACTGATCAAAAAAAGGGAGAGGTGACACAAATTATGAACATATGGTCTGCATTAAATAGTAGGCAATGCTACAGATCCTACAAATAGATATTATAAGGGCAATTAACAAATATTTGTGTATGAACAACTTTATGGCAATAAATTTGATCTTGCACATGAAATGACATATTTATTGAAAGATGCATTATGAAAGCAACATGATAAGATATAATCTGAGTAGTGCGGTATATTTTAAAAATTGAAATTTGTAACTAAATATTTTCTGACAAATTTTAAGCCCAGATGTTTTTATTGGTAAATTCTATCAAATATAACAGGAAAAATATACACTATAATACCTAAGATACTTCAGAAAATAGAATAGCAGAGGGGATTTTCAATTCATTTCATGAAATCAATGTTATATACAAAAATGTTACAAAAAAGAAAAATAAAGTTTTCAATAGCCCTCGTTGATATATACATAGAAACCTCTTACAAAATATCAGCAACAAGAATCCAGCAAAATGTAAAAATTAGTAATTTATCTCCATCTACTGCCTTCTTTTCCCCTTAACTGGTTTTATCTTGGAAACAACTTGAGCAGGGAAAAGATTAATGTAATTTATTAAACACCAAAATTACAAAAAGAGATAAAGATGAGACAACGATGAACAAGAGAGAAGAGCTATGGGAATACAGGGTGCGAGAAGAATAGGAATAGTGAGGAAAGAACAAAAACAGATGGAAAAACTGAAAACTTTATGATGATTTCAGAGATATAATCATGAGTCAATTTCAAACCCTGTTTTAATTTGAGAGAATATGTTTTAGCTTTGTCTTCCATTAAAATGTGACTCAGACACACCTAAGTAAAACACTTCATTAGTTTTCTTTCTAACAGGAATAGTTTATATTTGAATCTGGAAAGTTTGGGGTATTCCAAATTTTTCATCAAAGTTATGCCTATCTGTTTAAGCAATTTATGTTTATATTGGCTTTATCCTCAAACAAGCTTGCCAAATATTTGTGAAAGTACCCCCAGAATCTCCAGAGTCATGTATCTTAGTACCTGCCAATCACAGGAGAGAGACTCCCTCATCTCATCCCCCTCTCTAGTATCTGTAAGGATAGCTGACAAACAATGTGTGTCCATTTCTGCTACTTTCAAATATCTTATCTCAAACACGTTAAAATCCACATGCACACAAAGCCATGCTTATCCTCTTTTAAGAGGTTAGTGACATGTTTTGAGGGTTGCATCTGAGTGAAGGAAAGCTTCCAGAAGGTGAAAAAAATAAGCAGATGAATACCAAAGGATAAAAGAAAATGCCAGTGTTTATTTTGTTCTTGTATTTTTTGTAAAGAATCTGTGGAAGAGAATTGGGAATGGAGTTAGATAACCTGAGATTTCATCCTGGTTGTAGCCCAAGCTTAAAAGTGCATACTACATGCCTCAGTGTCGCTCGTTTCTTAAAAAGGATAAAATCAAAATAATAACAGTAACCAGAACTAAATGTATTGAGTGTTTACTATGTGACAGGAAGCTTTAGTGTGTTCACATATTGAATGAAGCGTACTTTCTAGGTAAAATCATGAAGAACAAGTATGGTAAATTAGGTAAACTTAATACCGTATTGAAGGACACTTAGGAAATGCTGAATAAATCTTAGCATCTTTAATACCCATCTAATCAATACTATTATGCTCTCAGTACAAAAATATATCTGTTTCTCTTTAGCAGTTAATAGATCTTTAATAAATGTTAGTTTAATTTGAATAAATTAAATATTATTCTGACTAATAGTTTTGAATGTTAAAATTATATTTTTATATAGTATTCAAGAACTGAACTAATGTTGTTTGTAAACATTGTTAGCATTCTGGTACAATAGATGAAATGGGTATTTTTGACACTTTTTTTCAAGACTTTTGTTAAATCAACAAATTATATTTTAGAGCAATATTTTTAATAAATCATTTTTATTAATTTGTGCTTACAATTTATATTTTAAAAGTTACAAAAAAGATCATGTCTCTTCACAAGAAAAAAGAAATTCAAGAATGACAGTGACTCACAAAGGATATTAACTGAAATAAAGAGGAAACAATGGAAACTGAAATCATATTAGCCTTGGATTAATGTTATATTTAGAAGTAAATTAATTTTATTTTTCAAATATCATTATAATCGTATTTGAATTCCACCTGGTAATTGAAAAGGAATGCCAATATAATTGGGACAAGAGAGTAAAAAAAGAATTGTATGATATCAAGAATGAAAGTAGGCATATATCAAGTAGGGTTCAGAACATACATTCGAGGACAAAGGGAAGACACTGGAGCATTTGGCATAATTAAATTTTATATTCAGGGATTTTACCTTGTGTAGTTTGAAGACTTGCTTGCAGAAAGGCAAGACTAAGCACAATAATTTCAAAAGTACTTGCTTCTCTCAAGGAATAAAATGATCTTGACATAGACTGAGATGAGCTGGAAGATCAGGGAGAGTTACTAAATATTTAGAATGGCTAATCAGTATGTAGATGAGTGAGAATGTATATGAGTGAGTATGTAGATGAGTGAAAATGAGTATCAAGACTCATTCTTAAGCCTCTACTATTCTTAACTGCATGTGTGGATAATGATATTTGCTGGATAGTGGATGATTTTGCGTGGGTTTGATGTACATTGATGAAGGGGTAATCTTTACATATATTGTGTTTGAAAGTGTTGGTGCAACTCAGAAAATAATAACCCAAAGACAGAGGCTATTACATAATAAGCTTAGAAGCTGCCTCAAAATCAAGGTCCCTGTAATTTTGTCTTGTTCTCCTCCACCCTTAAGTATAGAGATTTTTGCTGGAATTCCCTTATTTGATCAAGAAAAGCTTCTTTGAAAAGAAATGCAGTTGTCTTAGAACTTTTCCCAAGAAGTCTCATGAAATGACCTTTGGAGAAATAAGATTACACATTTGCATACTCAAGATACCCCACCTGCAGAATTTTCATATATTCTTCTGAGGCAGCTCCTAGTAAGTAACTAAGAGACTTTAGTTAATTGCTAAGATAATTTTGGTTTTTCCATGCATTTCTTCTCTCAAGCTTCCAAAGCTTGTGTTCACCCTCAAGGATGCCTGAAACCCCTCTCTACCAAAGTTTCTATTGCTTTCTATAAGTCAAGAATTAATTTAAGCCTCTTTCATCTGAATTTCCATGGATACTCAATCTTTCTGTAGGAACCTACCTCAGGGATTTGTCCTTATGCACATTAATAAATTTCTTTCTTTTTTTTTTTTTTTTTGACAGGCAGAGTGGACAGTGAGAGAGAGAGACAGAGAGAAAGGTCTTCCTTTTGCCATTGGTTCACCCTCCAATGGCCTAGTGAGCCACAGCGCCGGCCAATAAATTTCTGTACCTTTTCTTTTTTCCTCTCATTAATCTATTGTTCAGTTCATTTCATCAAATCTTTGGTAAAAAAAGAGAAGCCTTTCCACTCACTCTACAGTACTTAAAATGAAAAATATTAATTACAGAGTTGTAAAAACAAGTATAATTCAACAACTGTAATGCTAGATCTGGACCAAAGATTTAATTTTGGAAGACAGATATAAAATAGCATCATGAAGTGAATGTGATAGAGAGATGGATTTAAGGCAAAATCTAAATGAACTCTGCATATAATATTTAATATTATATTGTACATAACATAATTATATTTTATGTAATATATAATATTTATATTATGCATATAGATCATACTCATAGGAAAACTATTATAAAATAATAAAAATAATCTCTAGAGTAGAAAACAGCATTTTAGGATCAATAGTTTCTTTTTTTTTTCTCAGCAACTTTTCAGAAACTGGAGCTAGCCATTTAACTGTTCTGGGTCTTAGTTTCATTATTATTAAATGAAAAATTTAACTCTATCAGTGTTTCTGATCAGAGACATTCTTTAAAAATACAGATTATTGGGACCATTCCTTGTCAACTGAATTATATTCTTTGCAAAAGAGGCCCACAGTTCTGTAGTTTTAAGAAGCACCCTGAGTGAGAACATGTGCACTACACAACTTTTATAGATCCTCTCAAATTAGAAGCTTCATGATTCTATACAAATATGCAAAAAGCTATGGGCAATATAAAATAAAAGGAACGATAAAGGTGCTAAACTCATTCCAAAAAAAACCCAGATTTGAATTGGGCATCTTTTGTAATCCTTTTATTGACACTTAATGCTCACCTTTAGATTCACATCAAAACTTCAAACCATATGTCTTAAAACTCAGTGGCTTTAGTGTCTTAAATGGTGTGTCCCTGTGGGAACTAAATTTTTAGTAGGCAACTGGCTTAAATAATGCCCCATAAGAATTTCTTCTATAGCTCATTTACTAGTTGAAGTTCATGACTTTCTACTACTTTTCTTAGAACATTTTCTTAATAGGGATATATATTACTAATTTACTCAAAGTTAAATTTTTATCTCCCCATTATGTTGCAGCCAAACACTCCTTAAGCACAAGCAATGAGTGGCGATTCAGAAAGAACAAGCAAATCATCATTATAAGTTTTGAGAGTTAATTAGATCACGAATTAGCGATGGTTCCCATAATGATGGCCAAATGTCTAATTATTCCCAGCAGTCTGATTCTAACATGATTTTCCTACTTCTTTAGGCTGTCAGGGATGGTAAGGTAGTGTTCATTGTGCATATTGGGATCATTTCCCCAGGGAAGACCAATATCAGTGACCTGTCAATTGAAACACAAGAACATGGCGAGTTTGTTCAGGGGAACTTTGGAGGAATAATGATTTTGATGCATTGAAATGAAAGAATATGAATCATTTCTACTAATTTAGGTAAAGGTTACATTGTTAATGATGCCTGGGAAAGTTAAAATGTTTCTACAAGACTCTCAGACTCACTCTGATTTGTTGATTTCAGTCAACAATTTAAATATGGAATAGTTGGTGTCCTTCATCAAAAAGCTTTTATTTTGTTATAAATACCTCTACAATTTCTTTACATGTTAAAGAAAAAAGAAATTTTTTAACCTTCCTAAGTCGTCTGTTAGTTCAGACAACTAACAAAAGAATATTATCTATTTGTGTACGGGGTTGTTTACATATTTCAAAGCAAAAACATCAGTCTCTGATAAATAATTCCCATTAACCATAGGCAAAATCATATACCAAATTACATTATATACCTTTCTCCTATTGGACCATCAAAGCAGAAACTGTCTTTCTGATGAAGAGATTTTATTTATTTATATATTTTTGCTCTTAGTAGTCTAGCAGTATTTTTCTTTATTAATTTATTCAACAAATATATTCTGACTGGCACCTTCATGCTATACATCTCTTAAGTGGTCAAAGAAGAAAGAAAAAGGCAAAAAGCCTTTTACAAACTTCATGTTTATTAAACTGAGACCAAGATGTTCTTATGCCACATATGAAAGTAAATGCTGGCACTTTTTGTTGCATGATTGAACTAATCCACATACCAAAAATACCTAGAAAACAAACACTGGACAGCAAACAGAACAGGAATTTGATCCTTAGGAAAAGTAAAGCAATGAGAGTAATTCCTAAAATCACTCTAGCTTCCTGCCTGGAAGTACTAGAAGAAAAAAAAAAAAAAAACAAAAAAAAAACAAAAAAAACAATCCCAAGTAGACTATATGAGGCATGCTGATAGTGCCAGGGAGGCACAGGCAGCCAGAATTTGCAAACTTGAGTACTGTGGAAGGAAGTGTGTAGAGGAAGAGCATCAGACTTCTACCTAGGAGTCCTCATAAGTATTTGGCTATAGAAAATATGTGTAGAGAGGAGGGGAGAAATGAACATACCCAGAGTTCACAAAGAGCTAGCAAAATGTTTGTCTTTCATAAACCAGAACAATGAGACTTCCTTGGGCACTCAAAACCATCAACAGAGCTGCCAAGACGTCACTCTTTTAAAAAGGGCTCTTCAGTTCTACAGTGAGTGCTGCTCAATGCCAGTGTATATATGTAGGCTTAAAAGAAAATCTTCAAAGGGTCTGTGCCCCATAAAAATATACTGTACAAGTATTACATAAGTTACAAAGTCCACAGACCAAGTCTCAGCTGAGACTCATGGCAAACTCTTAGCTGTGAACCCCTGTACAATAAAAGAGCAGTTACATACGTCCATGGTAGAATGGTGAGGCAGGCACAGGGTATAGGTTTCCATTCCAAACCAGAGGATACAAGGAAACAGACAGGGTGAATAGGGCCAAAGCACAATGGAAAAGCAGCAGAGCAAACATTATGTACTGAGGTTCCATTTCTGGCATCCTGAGCACACTGTGGTGGAGGCGAGCTCCAAGTGACTTGGGCACTCTCTCTGCAGCTTTGTGGATCACAGCCCACACTTCAGTTCTCTCAGACCTCATCTCTGCATCTCCACTAGGCGTTGCCCTGATAGGGGCTCTCTGGACAGCTCCCACCTTATTTTTTCTATTTGGCTTTCTCAGACTGGGCTGATGCACTACTTGCAGCTTTTCACAGCAGGTATCACACACTGCTGGCATCGGTGCTTTTCTGGGGTCTCCTGTGCTGTTCAACTGTCACAGCTTCAATATGCATTGCTCCATGCAAGGGCTCCAGCCCTGCAGCACAATGGTGCGTGGCCTCCAGGATTTTTCCTTTAAAATCTCTGGAGAAGATACCATGACCCGAAACTCTTGGATTGTTTATGCCCCCAAAACCAGCATCAACATGATATGGGCAAGGCCAAGGCTGGCTGCGAGCAGGAACCTTGCTTTAGACTAGGTAAACCAGGATCTGGAGCTAGTCCTGGAAAGCAGGCCTCTAGGGCACCTTTGAAACAGATTTGCACTTGTAACAACTCTGAGTGGCCTCTAATTGGAGGCACAGCTTCAGAGGTTTCGGAAGTGCCCTCAGGATATCTCTCCTTTTGTCTTTCCTATTAGAGTAAGACTCCCATTTACTTGCACTAATCTCTTTAACAAGTGGCTCCTCCATTTCACTTTCCTGTCCTGAAAGGAGCTTTTCCTTCATTGCTTTCCTGGTCAGGCTGAAAATCTTCCAAATCTATCTGATCTTCTTCCTTTTGCACCTGATTCTCACTGTAAACCGTAGTAACAGCAGCCAGTAACACCCATGGTGCAACTTGAACATTTTGCCGCTTTGAATTCTCTTCTGCCAAACGACTCGGTCCACCATCTTTAAGCTTGGCCTCCCACAGGCTGTCAGGACAGGAACACAATTTGGCCAGGTTCCTTGACTCTTGTGTGCCAAGGGTGGGATTTAGTCCAGTTCCCATTAGGATCAACATTTTACTCTGAAACCTGGGCAGCACAACCTGTACCGTTCACATTTCTACCTGCCTCTGGACTTCTGAGTCCTGGAGCCTTCCAAGGCTTCCTCTAGCCTGCTGCTCCAAACTCTTCCTGCTTTCCCAGAAAGCCAATTCCAAAGGCTCCTCCACATATTCAGGTATAGTTAATAGTAACAACCCCACTTTCCACTATCAATTTCCTGTATCAGTAAGCTTTTTCTTACAAAATGCCCCTAAAGAGTTTTTTTGTGGGGGAGGAAAAGAAAAACTTATTTCAGCTCACAGTTCAGAGGTTTGAAATCAGACATGACCCCCTAAAATTTATACAAAAATGTGGCCCTTCAGAGTTCCCCAGAAGTGCTATCTGGGGTGCCACATATGCTACCGGAATTTGGGGTGCCATACGATTTCACCATATGCTTATTAATAAATCCCCAATATTAATAAGCCCAAGAGGGTTCTTGCCTAATATTTAGAGAAGAATTCTAAATACCGGCACAGATAAACAAGGCAGCATGGAACATTTTAAGCCTTTATTTAGTGAAGAAGATTCATAGGACAGTGAGAGCTTTATTTAAGAGAGGGAGGTAAATCTGGGTTCATACCGAGCACCAGGAACCAACCACGTGGAGGAGCATCTAGGCCAGGAAGCCTAGGGTGGGTGGCTCAAAGGCCACGCATCCTGGAGGCGCAGGGCTGCAGCAAGCCCCCTCCTGGCAAGAGGCCAGCGAAAAGAGAAGGCCAGGACACAGCGCATCCCAGACTTTTATTTTTTATTTATTTTTTATTTTTTTTGACAGGCAGAGTGGACAGTGAGAGAGAGAGACAGAGAGAAAGGTCTTCCTTTTGCCGTTGGTTCACCCTCCAATGGCCGCCGCGGCCGGCGCGCTGCGGCCGGCGCACCGCGCTGATCCGATGGCAGGAGCCAGGAGCCAGGTGCTTTTCCTGGTCTCCCATGGGGTGCAGGGCCCAAGCACCTGGGCCATCCTCCACTGCACTCCCTGGCCACAGCAGAGAGCTGGCCTGGAAGAGGGGCAACCGGGACAGAATCCGGCACCCCAACCGGGACTAGAACCCGGTGTGCTGGCGCCGCTAGGCGGAGGATTAGCCTAGTGAGCCGCGGCGCCGGCCACATCCCAGACTTTTAAACCTGACTGGCTGGTGGGCACCCAGGTGTGGCCAGGTAGGGGGATGAGGTCACATAGGGGCGTGGAGAAGGTATCAGGTAGGGTGTGAGGTCACACAGGGGTGTGGTGAAGGTGTGGTCTTCCAGCTCACAAACCTAATCCATTTTAACCTGAATGCCTGCCCACTTCAGGTTCACAGTTCAGGATCAGGTGGCCCCAATGTCCTGTGGTCTGATGGAGATTATGCTGATGTGGGTGCAGAGAATGAATTACATAGTGAGCCAGGTAGCAAAGAGAAGCTAAGGTAGGACAGCTTTAATAACCACCGCTCGTAGGAGAAGGACCTTCTAGTGCAAATTCCTGAGGACCTAAGACCTCCTACCAGGAACACCACTCAGACACCATAATTAGATCAAATCTCACCCTAATGAACCAATCCGTAAGAACTGGTATTGGAATTCTTTGGTACCAGTCATTTGTCTCGATAATAAATTGGTTACATTTTATTACATACTTTGTTTCAGATGATGGCAGCATTATTTGCTTTTCCTTTGTAATATTTCAGTCTAAAAACTTGTAAAGAGTATTCACTTTAATCACAAAATTCAGAATTTTCACCAAGTTTTGTCTTTTCCCATCTGAAAGTTGATAAAAATTTCTGGATATAAAGCAATGTCCAATCTCTTCAAGCAGTGTTCCAGTTTTGTTTATAATACAGGTGGTGTTTTCATTTAGATTTAAAATAATTAAAAACTTTAGTACACCTAGGACTCATTACCTGTACTTACTCTTATGTGGAATCCAGGATTAAATATGAGACAGAATCAGGAGTTCTGTGGCCAGTGTTGGGGCATAACAGGTTAAGCCATCACCTGCAATGCCAATGCCAGTTCAAGTCCTCATTGCTCCACTTCTGATCCAGCTCCCTGCTAATGTGCCTGGGGAAGCAGCAAAAGATGGCCCAAGTACTTAGACCCTGAACTCAAATGGGAGACCTGGATGAAGCTCCTGGCTGCTGGCCTTGGACTGGCACAGCTCTGAATGTTGAGGCCATTTGGGGAGTAAACCAACAGATGGAATCTCTCTTGCTCTCTCTCCCTTTCTCTCTCTCTTTGTTACACATACTCTCTCTCTATATATAACTGCTTTTCAAATAAATAAAATACATCTTTTAAAAAAATGAATAGGATCCCTGAGTCATAATGAAGACTCTGCTATTAGAAAAATAAATGGGCTGGCGCCACGGCTCACTAGGCTAGTCCTCCTCCTGCGGCGCCAGCACCCCGGGTTATAATCCAGGTTGGGGCGCTGGATTCTGTCCCAGCTGCTCCTCTTCCAGTCCAGCTCTTTGCTGTGGCCCGGGAGTGCAGTGGAGGATGGCCCAAGTGCTTGGGTCCTGCGCCCGCATGGGAGACCAGGAGGAAGCACCTGGCTACTGGCTTCGGATCGGTGCAGCACACCGGCCGCAAGCAGCCACTTGGGGGGTGAACCAATGGAAAAAGGAAGACCTTTCTCTCTGTCTCTCTCTCACTGCCTAACTCTGCTTGTCAAATTAAAAATGCATATACACATACTACATGCACATGCACTCAGACGCACATCCATACTCCCTAGATTATCTCTGTAGATCCATTTTAAACATGGCCTCAATTATCTACCTTTTCAATTGTAGGCCTTTTGCACTTTGTAACTTTTTAGAGTAAAGGTGATTTCCATTGTTCCTTCCATTGAAGCTAGGGTGGCCTGGTTATTTGGTTTCCCAAATTGAATGCACTATGAGGGATACTGTGACTATTCTGATGGGAGAATGTGTGTACATATTTTCAGAAGCTAGAAATTGTGAATTCTCTAACTGACACACTTTAGCCTGATAAAAGTCAAGATATGATACAGAAAAGTCAAGTTTTCTTGGCCCAAGCCCCTAACTTATTATTGAAATTATCCAAGATCAGCAAAGCCACTCATTGCTGACAGCTGTCCACAAAGACAAGAATTAGCAAACTGACACATGTAACCCCTTGCCATTTTGCAGATTAGTAAATCAACTATATTTTTACTGTTTTTAAAAAGTCACTAAGATTTGTTTCTTCCTGTTCTCAGCATTATTATGGCAGTTGTGTGTTGAAATAGCATCTAAAAATGTGTTATTTCAGAGGTAAACCGAAGCTACAAAAACTCAATGTGACTTTAGAGATAATTAGATCTATGTACCCACACATATATAAACTGTTTCATTTATTAGAGTTCAATGCACAACACAGATAGTTTCAACAAAGAAATGGATTTCTCTGTTTTTCCACGCATTATGTTTATGTGATTTGCAGTGAAATGAAAATATATTTCAGAAACACCGTAATTATGTAGGCACTGACAAACTCATTATATTGAAGTCCATGAAGAGGTTTTCTGTGGTCATGATGTCAAAATAAGTAAAGTACCAAGAATTTGAAGTAGCACCAAGACTCAGAGTAAAATTGAGCCAATTTAGAAAAGTATTCTCTTTGGGAGATGGTTAGCAGAATACTTTGTTTAATTCTTTAAAGAGATAATTACAGAATTAATATACTCTAGCTTCACTATTTATCTCTTCCTACTTATCCAATGATTTCTCTAAGAAATCTATTTTAATGAGGACTTGTTAGGTTGCAAGTAACCCAATTCTAAATAATGAATTCATAAAAAGTAATCTTAAAGAAATTCATATTGGTCTATATAATTGGAAAGGTTATGGGTAGATCTGGCATCAGGTATGACTGGGTCCAGTAAATTGCGTGATATTTGCATGTAATATCACCTCAACATCTCTTGTTCTGGGTTCTGTGGGGGACCACACCTGATTCCATCTACCATCTCCATGTCATTGATAGACCACTTAAAGCTCTCAATCCAGGGAGATTATCTTATCCTTATCTTCTGTAAGGAAAATTCCAATGCAGGACTCATACTTACTCTCTAATGTTACAAGATTTTCCCTATTTCAGTTCTTGTGATTTAGAGGATAGGTGGGTTTTTATAATTGACTTGAGTCATCTGTTCAAACAAATTTCAGGTTAGAACATTGTAATGGGCAGTTGTGACTTCATAAGGTGGAAAATATGCTAAAAATTTGGGATGTTATTGCTAATAAAAGGAGCCAATGCTGTTAAAACATAAATAATAGATGTTCACTGAGAACAATGAATCATGTGTCTTTGATATGACTGTGATGCATCAAAAACAGTTTTATGAATTCATATATTCATACCATAATTACTTTTCACAAAATTGATACACCATTTGGCTCAACTAACCAAAAAAAAGGGAGGGGGAACCAAATCAATAAAATCAGAGATAAAAAAGGAAATGTAACAACAGATACCACAGAAATAAAAAACATCATCAGAAATTACGACCAAGAGCTGTATGCCAAAAACTTGGAAACCTAGAAGAAATGGATTGATTTCTAGACAAATACAATCTACTAAAACTGATCCATGAAATTGTAGAAAACCTAAGCAGACCAATTACCAAGACATAAATTGAATCAGTAATTAAGACACTCTCGGCCACTTGGGGAGTGAACCAACGGAAAAAGGAAGATCTTTCTCTCTGTCTCTCTCTCTCTAACTGTCTAATTCTGACGGAAAAAAAAAAAAAACCCTCTCAGTTATTAAAAACTCAGGACCAGATGGCTTCACTGCTGAATTCTACCAAACATATAAAGAAGAACTAATTCCAATTCTTCTCAAAGTATTAATAGCAATTGAAAGGAAACAAATCCTCCCAAACTCCTTCTATGAAGCCTGCTTCATCTTAATTCCTAAGCCAGAAAAAGATACAAGAAAGAAGAAAACTATAGACCAACTTCCCTAATGAACATAGATGCAAAAATCCTCCACAAAATATTAGCTTATCAAATCCAACAACACATCAGAATGATCACTCACACAGACCAAGTGGGATTTATCCCTGATATGCAGAGATGTTTCAACATTCACAAATCAATGATGTGCTACATAGTAACAAACTGGAGAACAAAAATCATAGAGTTATCTCAATAGATGCAGAGAAAGCTTTTGATTAAATACAGCATCCTTTCATGATTAAAACCTTAAGCAAACTGGGTATAGGAGGAATATTCCTCAACATAATCTTGGCAATTTTTGATAAGCCTATGACCCGCATCCTATTGAATGGGGAAAAGCTGGAAGCATTTCACTTAAGATCTGGAACCAGACAAGGATATCCATTCTCATCATTACTATTTAACACAATCCTGAAAGTTTTAATCAGAACCATTAGGCAAGAAAAAAAAATCATAGGGATACAAATTGGAACAGATGAAGTCAAAATATCCCTATTTGCAGATGACATGATTCTGTATATAGGGGACCAAAGAAACTCCCCTGAGAAACAATTAGAACTCATAAAAGAGTTTCGTAAAGGGCAGTGTATAATAGTAACATGAAAAAATCAATAGCTTTTATATACACAGGCAATGCAGTGGCTGAGAAAGAACTTTTAAAAATAATTCCATTCACAATACCTACAAAATAATTAAGTACCTTGGAATAAATTTAACCAATGATGTCAAAGATATCTACAGTGAAAATTACAAAACACTAAAGAAAGAAATAGAATCAGACATTAAAAATTTGAAAAAATATTCCATGTTCATTAATTAGAAGAATGAATATCATCAACATGTTCATAGCACCAAACGTAATTTACTGATGCAACATGATCTTAATCAAAATACCAATGACACTCTTTGTAGATCTAAAACAAATAATGCTAAAATGCATATGAAAACACAAGAGATCCCAAATAGCTAAAGTAATCTTATACAACAAAAACAAACCTGCAGGAATTGCAATATTTGATTTCAAGACATACTACAGGCAAGTTATAATCAAAACAGCCTGAAACTGGCACAGAAACAGCCATGTAGACCAAGGGAACAAAATAGAAACTCAAAAAAAATCAATCAACACATCTAAACCATCTTATCTGTGATAAATGAGCTAAAATCAATCCCTGGAACAAGGACAGTCTCTTCAACAAATGGTCATGGGAAAACTGGATCACTTCATGCAGAAGTTTGAAAGTAGACCCCTAATTTATACCTTACACAAAAATTTACTCAAAATGGATCAAGGACCTAAATCTATGATACTATGTACTCAAATAACTAGAGAATATTGGGGCATTGGCATAGGCAAAGACTTCTTGGAAAAGACCTTAGAAGCACAGACAATCAGAGCCAAAATTGATAAATGGGATTGCATCAAGCCAAGAAGCTTCTGCTCTGTAAGAGAAACACTCAGCAAAGTAAAGAGGCAACTGACAAAATGAGATAAAATTTTTGCAATCTACACAGCTGATAGGGGGTTAACATTCAGAGTCTATAAAGAGCTCAAGAAATTCAACTACAACAAAATACACAATCCAGTTAAGAAATGGGGAAAGGTCCTGAACAGGTATTTTTTTCAAGAGACGAACTTCAAATGGCCAGTAGACTTG
This sequence comes from Oryctolagus cuniculus, assembly GCF_964237555.1. Classification (NCBI taxonomy): domain Eukaryota; kingdom Metazoa; phylum Chordata; class Mammalia; order Lagomorpha; family Leporidae; genus Oryctolagus; species Oryctolagus cuniculus. The sequence continues at coordinate 30,382,426 of NC_091451.1, read as the reverse complement.
TGAAAAAATGCTTAGCATCATTAGCAATCAGGGAAATGCAAATCAAAACCAAAATGAGGTTTCACCTCACTCCAGTTAGAATGGCTCTCATACAGAAATCAACAAACAACAAATGCTGGCAAGGGTATGGGGAAAAAATACTGTTGGTGAGCATGTAAACTGGTATAGTAAACATGGATACAAAAGGAAATATAACTTAAATTTTGTGAATAATTGTAATAAAAATCAGTGTGACTTTTGATCAACAGGTCTGGTTATCAAACAATTCCCATTGCTCACAGGCATCAAGCTATATTTTGGCTATATAGAGTAAATGACCTTACAGTAAACACAAAAATGAGTTACAGGTTTTCATTCCATTGGTGGAAGTGGAAGAGCAGAAGAGGAATTATACTCTCTCATGGTAACATAAACAGAAACTATGAGACAAAAGGAATATTGAACATTCAGTAAGGCTGGGATGGAAGGATAGTGAGACAGGAAAAGAACTAAGAAAAAGGGCCAGAGAGGTAAGCACAGGTTATAGAAGATTTCATTTGTACACTCTCTTTGTACATTATTCTATAAGCAACATGAGGTTGTTAGGATGAAGGAATGTTATTTGATATGCATTATAGCAAGCAAAAAAAAAAAAAAAACCTTTATGAAGTTTAGAGAAGAATTTGCCAAAAAGAGGTTTTGGAGAGCATTATCTCTGTGAAATGTTACTAATGCCTTGAAGCAGGTCAGGGTTGGGAGTTGTACAGGAGAGAGAGGAAGAAGTCTTATTGTCAAATAAGTTTGAGCAACTTTTTGTTGAAGGAAGTTATATACAACTGTATCACAACTTCATATATGACCATCCCAAAGGAGCATAATCCTTGCTTTTCCCAAATTAAGATGATAATGGAACCTTTTCTTCTGAAAGACCTGTGAACATTTACATGAGGAATGGTGTTATAGAGGCTGAAATGGAATGTATCAGTCTGGAGGGACCAGCATTGTGGTGCAGTGTGTTAAGCCACCGCCTGCAGTGCTGTCATCCCATATCAGCATATTGGTTTGAGATCCAACTGTTCTGCTTCAAATCCTGCTCCCTGATAATGCACCTGGGAGGCAGTGGAAGATGCCATAAGTATGTGGGCCTCTGCCAGCTACATGGCAGATCAGGGTGAAGTTCCTGCCTCCTGGCTTCGACCTGGACCATGCCTGGCTGTTGCAACCATCTAGGGGAGTGAATCAGTGGAGGGCAGGTTCTCTCTTTCTCCTTCTCTCTTTCTCCCTCCATCCCTCCCTCCCTCCCCTACCTACCCCCCATCACTCTGCCTTTCAAATAAATAAGAAAATCTTAAAAACACACAAACAAAAAAGAAATGTACCTGTCTGGAGGTAGTTGATTTTTTTAGAAAACATTGAAATATTTCAAAACAGTGTTGACAGAGACTGGTAAAAGGACAATGTAGGCCAAAATTGATATTCAATATGATTAGTCAGGGAGATGATAGGGTTAAATTATTCTTTGATTTCTAACTATGCCACTCATCTGTGTCATCTCTTGCTGCAAAACAACTTGCTCTAAAACTTACTGGCTTTAAATAGCTGCTATTTGATATCTCAATGTTTCTAGGGGATGGGAACACAGGCACAACTTACCTGCATGCACTGGTTTCAGGTTTCCCTCAAGGCTTCAATTAAAACCTCAGTGAAAGATGCAGTTTCATCAGAAGTCTCATCTAGAGAAAGAGGCACTTTAAAATGCCACCCAAGTTTGTTGGCAGAATTCAGCTCCTTACAGAGTGTTGGAATAAGAACTGAAGCTGACATTTACCCCGACTGTTCCAAGGAGACCACTCTCATTTCCTTGCACATCAGCCTGCCTTTCTTTCTTTTCTTTCTTTCTTTTCTTTTCTTTCTTTTTTTTTTTTTTGGACAGGCAGAGTTAGACAGTGAGAGAAAGAGAGAGAGACAGAGAGAAAGGTCTTCCTTCCGTTGGTTCACCCCTCAAATGTCCGCTACAGCCGGCACACTGCACAGATCCGAAGCCAGGAGCCAGGTGCTTCATCCTGGTCTCCCATGCGGGTGCAGAGCCCAAGCACTTGGGCCATCCTCCAATGCCTTTCTGGGTCACAGCAGAGAGCTGGACTGGAAAAGGAGCAACCGGGACAGAATCCGGCGCCCCGACCAGGACTAGAACCCAGGGTACTGTCGCCGCAGGCGGAGGATTAGCCTAGTGAGCCGCGGCACCAGCCGCACATCAGCCTTTCTGTATGGCAACTTGCTTCATGCATGAACAAGTAGAGAGTATAAGCAAGGGAAAGTCTGCTAACAAAACATGTCTTTGACTTTTACAGTCAGTCCTGGAAGTGATATTCAGTCGTAGGTGTCATATTCATTCTGTTGGAATCAAGTAACTAGGTGCTTTCCACACTGAAGAGGACTGACATAAAGTTTCTATCAAACAAAAGGAATAAATTCAAGAGATTCATTGTAGATCATGGTGACTATTATTAATAACAATATATATCGTATACTTGAAAATTGCCAGTAGAGTAGATTATGAGTGTTCTCATCATTAAAAACATTTGTGATGCCTGGTAGTGATGTTAAATACCTTGATTTAACAATTCTGCTGTATGTACATATATCAAAACACAATATCTTTCACCGTAAATATATGCAAGCTTGTCAGTTAAAAAGAAAAATTTAAAATATTTTATATGTTTAAAATAAATGAAATTAAAAGTAGAAGGAATTTAAAAAGGGCATGAATGACAGAAGAGATGAGTTTTAGAAGGCTACCTGCTGTATCACCTAATGGTAGGTATGGAAAGAAATCTGCAGGGTATTCTCCTCAGAAAGGATAACTGTTAAATGTAAACAATGAAAAAATCTCACTTTTATTTTTAAAATATGTTACCATAATTATTTATTTATTTGTGAGATAAAGAGAGAAAGGGGAAAAGGGAAAGCAGAGACTCCCGTCCACAGGTTCAGTGCCAAATGCTCACTGAAGTTGCAAACCACGAACTTAATCCAGATCTCTCAGATGTGTGGCTGTAGTAAAATCACTTGAGCCATCACCAATGCCTCTCAGGGTCTACACTGGAAGGAAACTGGAGTCAGGACTTAGAGCTGATAATCAAAGCTAGTACTGGAACAGAGGTTGTGAGGATCTTAACCCCTAGCCCAAACACCTGTCCCAACTCTCTGCTTTTAGAATGTGTTAAATTTTAAACTTTATTTCTTTTAAAATAAGTAATGATTTGGGGGCCGCTGTCCTGTAAAACCACATGATGTATCCAAGCATCTTTGTAATTTGTGCAACCTATGAGATTAATCGGTTAAGTAAGTAATCCGTGCACTCAAATGTGAAGGTTTTTGATGTGTTTAACACACATAGCACAAATAAATCCAGAAATAAACACAATTAGTAATTAGAGTGTTTACACTAATAGCAGCTTTCATTCTTACTAAAACTGTTCTTGAAGCACTACTATTATCTTTTTTGTAATGTAACACAATAGCCTGTGTCATTCTCTTTTTCTTCCTTTCTCCATTTAATGTTTTACACATGGTGTGGAAAATCATGTGTTCCTGGTTAAAAGACATTGTTTGCTAAATTGTGGCTTTTAAATTCTTCACACTCCTTTATCGTCTCATCCCCACCTCTCAATATTATAAATACACATACACATGAAAGTTTCAGCTAATAACTTATCCAGTCCCATAAGTGATCACATTGACAGCAGTTTAAAATTATGTAAATATTAGTATGTGGAATTTGGTCTACATTTCAACTTTATAACTTTTGTGCTAGTTGAAATTGATGGGCTTAGTGACTTAACCCAGCATTTGAGAGCTCTATAGCTTAAGTCTGGAAGACTGGTATCAGACCATACTGAGACCATACTGAATACTTCTCTTCTTTACAGAAATGTAGGGAGATATTGGCTCAAACTCTATGTCTCCTTAGATAAAAGTAGGGTGTTCTAATTCTAGTTGAAATGAGGAAAGGGAAGAACTCTGTGTGTGTGTGTTTGTGTTGTGTGTGTGTGTAAGAGACTTATCTAATCTGGAAGTTAGAATGGCAAATTGTGATCAGTGATTTGAAGAAAAACACTGCTGTTCTGAACCACCATTTCATTATCAACACAAAAGCATTAATAATATTTCTTTCATGGAGTTATGTAAAGCTTTAAATCAAGTGATGTCAAAGGATATGATAGGGAAAGGGAGGTTCTGATTTTCTTTGGAGGGTCAAGATAGGACTCTATTAAGCTGTGACATTATAGGTCAGAGTTGAATTGGAAAAGGGAACTGGCAAACAGGAAGAAAATTTCAAGTGAAGAACATTTAGAATGTACAAAGCAGCAATGGCAGGAGCACACTTGTCTTCAGCTAAAAGAACAAGACCCAAGTGGCTGTAGTGCATGAATATGATGATTGAGAATGTTAGAGAAGAATAAAAAGCTAGTTCAGCAACTATTCCTATAAAATCATTACAGGTTATGCAAGATACATATTATTCTGTTTTTGATAAGAAACAATTGAGGAGATTTAATTGTTCAGTAGTTTGGCATGATTTATTTCTTCAGAAGCATAGATTACTCTGGATTTCCTACATGGAATTGATTTTATAAGAGTTAATGATAAATCAGGAAGTTCTAAGATAATTTAGGAAGTTCAGGCTAGAATGGCAATGCTTTGCAGCAAGGAGAAAAGGGAAATGGAAAGAAGTCCAGAAGATTCAGAAAATATGTTGGGATCAATGCAATGAGGTTCTTCCTAAACTGAATCCAAAGGTGATAGAGAAAGCAAACAAGCAAGTAAGCAAGAAAGGCAGAAAGAGAATTCTAGTTCCTTGGATTAGGTAGCAAGGTATATGGTAATGTCATTAATTGTGATAGATGAGACTGCTAAGTATAATTTTGTTAAGTCTTGGCAGTGTTAATTTTGAGAAGATAAATATCTATCTAATAGTGATATCAATTATAAGTAGAATATATGATAATATACCTTGATGGGCTATATTGGAGTTAATATTTGAGAATCATTGAAATGTAGATTGAGTTTAAAGTTCATACAGGACTTGGATATGTCTGATACATAGTACACGTTATATAATTAACTGTGAAGTCTATTCTTACTATTCTGTCACAGATGATATATAAATCAAAGGAAGAGAAGAAAACTTAAGAACGATTATTATTATGTAATATTCTAATTCCAACTCTGCCTTTCAAATAAATAAAATAAACCTTTAAAAAAAGAAATTAATAAACCCATTAATTATATAACATGCATTTACTTGATATATAGAAATTTAATTAGTACAAATTTAGTTCCTATAATGACTTCCCATGAGTTGGATTATTTTAATCTTTTTATAAATGCTATCTTAAAATACTAAGCTGTTGCTTCTCCACTGGTTAGAGAAATAAATTCCCAAATGATTAACAGGAAGAGGAAAAATTAAAATATTTTTTGAGATGAAAATGGAATTGAATTATCTGGCTAAGTAAATAAAGCTTTTGAGATAATATGTAAAATGCTAGAAAGTAGGAAAAAGACTACCAGGCTACTAATTTGGCTATTCTATAGCAAAATATGCAGTTCCAAGAGAACAGAAGGGTATGAATATACTCTGTACCGCCCTATGCCCATCAGGAAAAATGTGAAGAGAGAAACAAAGACTCCACTAAAACAAATATGTTATTTCTAATTCAGATAAAATTTTGTTTGCTTTTATTGGAATTATTGTTGAGAAGTTCAAACTTAAAAAAAAAATAAAAAAAAGAGAAGTTCAAACTTTCCCTGTAAAGGATTAATCCTTGAGTCTGCTGAAATAAACTGACAAAAATTAACAGATGAAAGGGCATACAAAATTACTAATCTGCACATGTGCAGAGGAACCAACAGAACATGAAACTGAAATAATAGCCAGATGGCTGAAACTTAAATACTCACTTCCCAGGGCAGTAGGAGATGGGGGCTGTGCGAACTTTTAGAGGCGGAGTAGAGGCTTTTTAGGGGAGCTGAATGGGCCTGACGTACAGACAGCGGCTTGAGACAAAATTCCCTTAGGCTTTCAGTGTGTGTGTGTGGATGTGTGGGGGGGTTATTTTCAGTTTCTTCCACTGTGATATGAATATATGAGATATGAGTTTATTTTTGCTTAATGACATTTCAGAAAGATTAGAGGCAAGTGCATTTATCCTCGGTATATGCAGACATTAGGTAAATAAAGGAACTTCAGTAAAAGTGCTTACCAGGGCTGGTACTGAGGCATAGCCGGTAAAGCCGCTGCCTGCTGTGCCATCATCTCATATGGGTGTCAGTTGGAGTCCCAGCTGCTCCACTTCCCATCCAGCTCTCTGCTATGCCCTAGAAAATCAGTGGAAGATGGCCAAAGTCCTTGGGCCCCTGTCCCCGATGTGGGAGACCCAGAAGAAGCTCCTGCTCCTAGCTTCAGATTGGTGCAGCTTCAGCAGTTGCAGCCATTTAGGGAGTGAACCAGCGGATGGAAGACCTCTCTGTCTCTGCCTCCTCCTCTCTGTAACTCTGCCTTTCAAATAAAATAAATAAATATTAAAAAAAGCCCTTTCCTATAAATCCCAAACCTCTGGTACTCTCAGTTTGCAGCAACATATTTTTGGATCTTTTTCTTTATTCAATTTAACAAATATTTTAATTGTCTAAGAAATGAGTTATTCTTGTGAACTTTTGTAGAAATATTTAAACTATATTTCTTGAATATATTGAAAAATTGGTCATAGTCTACTTATTCCACTATAATATTTGTTAAATTTTGCTAATTATCAAATTTTTAAGGACTGAATAGTTGCTGAAAGAAGTACAATGGGTATAAAGATTAGAGGCTTTATCAGTTATTTATTGTGATATGAATAAAACAAAATGAACATCACTAGTATTTTAAGTAAGGTAAATTGAAATACTCTATTGAATATAGTAACTTGATAATGGCCTGTGCTACATAATGAAGCTATAGGAAAATTAAGAAAAATGCTGTTTCTGAATGCATAATCTACATGCGTCTGTATTTGGCAAAGTCACATGTAGCAATGAGACAATCATTCCAGAAATAATATGAGCATGGGAATTTCTTTATTTGGCAGAAATCATAATCTAATTTGATAATATTTTGGCAGAAGTTTTTTCAGAATACAAACATGATAACAGAAAATATTTCATATTATTTTCAGGATTGATATACAAAATCAAATGATCAAAATAAGAACAGATGCATTTAAATCATACTGAATTATGAAAAATACTAAATAGTATTCAATTATTACAATCTTTGATATAAGTCATACAGAAGACAATAATTAATTTGTGCATTCTACATGTGAATTTATTTAGAGATGTTCTATTCATTAATTTACTTGATTGAAAAAGACATATTTAAAACCATTAGTATACTATAAACAAAATAATATAATACAAAATAAATTCATATGAAATAGTTCTACTAAACCCATTTAGAAATGAGTAAAATTTTGTTATCCAAATCTAACCAAACTTTATCAGAAAGAAAAAATGATAGGTCCAACCACATTCATAGGCTTGTAAAAATTTTAAAAATATATTGGAAAGACATATTTAGAAATGTTTATAATGTAATACATTGCAAATAAGTTAGTTTTATGGTAAATCTCCATTTTACATATTACTGTGTAATGTAAAATTATGCAGTTAAAATCATTTATTTGTAGTATTTTCCTCCAGTTACAATGTTCAGTGCTTAGGCCCCCTTTAATCAGAACTTTATGTACTAGAATATCAATAAGCACATGTTAAGTGAATCAACCCCAGAACTGAATGCAAATCACTTTATAAAAAACCTACAAAAATAAATCACCAAATTAAATGATTTAAGAAGAAAAGTTATATAAGGTCCTCTGTAGATAGAAATGAATCAGTCCATAAAATTCTACTTATTCGTGTTCAAAGCAAAGTAAATCAATAAGGGAGAATATTCTTATCCATATTAAGGGTAACTGCCTACACTCAAACCTCACAAGTAGTACCATAGATTTTTTCTTTAAATTTAGAAAAAGGAAAATACGCTTATTATTCATTCCCACTCAAAATTCTAATCAATATTCTGAATATTTCACAGGGTATCACTATCTACATGATTTTATTTAGAATTAAGAAACAGATTTATTGAAGAATGCAGTTGTTATGCCTCTGCAGCTTGAGGTCTAAAACCCTACATCCCAAATCAGAGTGCCCATTGAACTCCCAGAAATTCCAAAGCACTTGGGAGGCAACAGATGTTGGCCCAAGTGTTTGGATTCCTGTCATCACTGTGGAAGATGTTGATGAAATCCTGGGCTTGACTTTGGCCTGGCCCAGACCTAACTGTAGGCATTCGGGGAGTGAAACACTGGATGAAAGATTCTCTCTCTTTCTCTCTCTCTCTCTCTCTCTCTCTCTCTCCCCTCCCCACAACCACACCATCATCTCCATAGCTTTCTCCTGCTTGCTCTGTCACTTTGCCTTCAAATACATAAATCTTTTAAAAAGTGAGAAGGATTTATTAAACTTCTGTGTAGTACCAAACATGAAAGTTAGCTTCAAAAGTTACTGTTAGCATGTGTTGTCTATGCTTTTGAGTTCATTTCTTTAAAAAAAAAAAAAAAAACAGTGTCTTTCTTATAAGTGTTTTACAGTTTCAAATCTATTTCACTTTTAAAAATGTACTTGTTTATTTAAGAGGCAGAAAGAGAGAGAGAGAGAGTACTCCCATTCTCTTGCTCATTCCCCAAATGCCTGTGACAGCCAACGCTTGATTATGCTGAAACCAGGAGCTTGGAGCTTAATCCAGGTATCACACAGCAGCAGCAGGTACCCAACTATTTGAGCCATCTGCTCTGCTTCTCAGTGTCAGTATGAGCAGGAAACCAGAGTCTGAAGTGAAGGCAGACATTGAACCTGGGCACTCTGATACGGGCCACAGGCATCCTGACTGGTGTCTGAACTCCGGGGCAAATGCCCAGTCTCCCTTACTTGATTTTGAATTGACTTTTATATACACTGTGATATCAGAGTCTGATTTCATTATTTTGCATGCGGATATCCAGTTGACCCAACACCACTTTTTGAAAAACTGTTCTTTCCCAATTGTATATTCTTGACAACTTTATTGAAAATCAATTGACTACAAACATGAAGGTTTATTTATTGTCACCCTGTTCTATTCCATAGATCTATGTGTCTGTTTTTATATTAGTATAATGCTGTTTTCATTATTATAGCTCTGTAATCTACTGTGAAGCTTTGAAGTCAGAAAGTGTGATGCCTCTAACTTTATTTTTTTCCCTGAAGTTTGATTTAGCTATTCGGGGTGTTTCTGGATCCAGATGAATTGTAGAATTGCCTTTCAGCTATGTGAAAATTTCCATTGAGATTTTAACAAGAATTGCCCTGAATTGTGGATCACTTTGGGTAGTATGGACATATTTTAACAAAATTAATTCTTCCAATCCACAAAGAGTTTATCTTTCCATTTATTTTGTATCTTCAATTTCTGGGGCTACAGCAAATAAGAGAGCTTCTCCCACAGCCAAGGAAACAATCAACACAGTCAAGATTCAACTTATGGAATGGGAGAAAATATTTGCAAACCATATGTTTGAGAATGATTTGATACAAAAAAATATATAAGGAACTCAAAGAGCTCAATAGTAGAGAAACAAATAACCTCATAACAAATGGCAAAGGATCGGAAGAGACTTTTCAAAACAAGAGAAACAAATGGAAAATAAATATGTGAAAAAATGTTGAACATCACCAATCATCAGGAAAGTGCAAATTAAAATAGCAATGAGATATCATCACACTCCAGTTATAATGCTTTAAAACAATGAAAAATCTCTAGAGTTGGTGATGATGAAGAGAAAAGAGCTGGTGCAAATAGTATGGAGGTTACTCAAAAATAATAAAACAAAAAATTAGAACTACAATGTGGCCCTTCAATCACATGAGATAAATACATATGCTATGAAATCAGCATATCAGCATATTGAAAAGATATCTGCATACTTCCATTTTCAATGAAACATTATTCACAAGTATCAAGACATGGACTCAACCTAAGTGTTATCAATAGATGAATGGATGAAGATAATGTGGCGTTATATACACAATGAAATACCAACAAGTCTTAGAAATGAAGGAATTCCTGTCATCTGTGACAACATGAGTGAACCAAGAGTATACCATACTAAATGAAATGAGCCCACTATAAAAAGACGAATATCACATGATCTCACCTGTAGTCTCTGAAGAAGTGAAATTCACAGAAGTGGAGAACAGAATGGCAATTACAGGGGCTTAGGATTGGGGAAGGTTGGAAGAGATGTTGGTCAACAGATTCAAAATTTCAGTTATATAGGAGGAATGAGCTCCAGAAATCTATTATATAACATGGTGACTATAATTAATAATAGCATATTTGTATACATGAATTTTGAAATTTTTGCAGCAAAACAAACATTTTAATTTGATTTTCCACAAACTATTGGAAGCACACTTATACTGTATTCCTGAAAAATGCTAAGAAAGTAGATTTTAAATGTTCTCACCTCAAAAAATGTTCTCACACTCAAAAAAAGAGTATGTGAGCTAATGCATGTCAATAAGCTCAAGGTGAACACTTACAGTGCATACGTTTTTTTCAAAACGTGCTGTATGCAATATATATACACAATTCATTTTATGAAAATGGTAAAATTAAGAATGGAAAAGGATTGAGTTTCTTGAGGACTTTGGCAGAGTGTCCAAAGTGAGCCCTGATCCAGTCATTGATGTCAACCCTTAGGGAAGCCTGACATACCAAATATAAGTATTAAAGAGGATCATTCATTGGTTGCTGGGATAGTGCGTTTTACCTAAGGTAATTATGTAAAAACTGTAGTAACTTTCCTGAGGGAAAAAGAAAGAGCTAAAATAATTCATTAAGAATAAAGAATGTTTGAGAAAGAAAATACACATCTGTGTGTATGAGAACAAAATAATACTTTAGAGTACTGAGTAAATATTAAACATACACTGATATATTATTTTTGTTACATATCTGTTTAATCTAAAAAGATTTGATTTTGTCTACACTAATACCATCACACTAGTATTTTAATTAAAAGAAACTTTTAAATTTATTGAGAGGTAGATAGATACATGGATAGTTCTCATTTATTAATTCACTCCCCAAGGGCCCACAAAGACCAGGGCTGGGTTAGACTGAACTTGGGACCTGGGAATGCATTCAAGGTCTTCTGTGTGGATGACAGGGAACCAAACACTGGATCCATCACTGCTACTTCCCATGTCTGCATTAGCAGGAAGCTGGAATTAGGGTCCAGGGATGAGACTTCAACCCAGGAAATCTGATATGGCATGTAGATGTCTTTCATCTCAATGGCTAGCCAAATACCTGCACCTCTTTGTAGTAGTTTTTGTTATAAATCAGGCTCAATCATTCAATCATGTGATCAATACTTATGACATAATTGCAATATAAAAATTATTCTTCTGTTATTAACATTAAAACTTTACATTTATAACAGGTTCTTTATTTCTTTTATGTTGGTAATAAATAATATTAATTACCTACTAAAATATTTTTCTAATGTCAAAAAAGAAATTATTTTAATATAAATAAATAATCAGAATACATTTATCATAAGTAAATATAAAAATATAAGCAAGTATTATATTGGTGTATAATACTTATATAAACATAAGTAGAAAATAAACATTAAATATACAAACATGCATAAAAGTATTGTTGAAAACTACATAAGAACATAGATATGTACCTGTGGATATGTATGTATGAAGATATGTAGGTACACCTCAGAATCTGCAGATTTCACATCCATGTATTCAACCAATTACAGATCAAAAATATTCAAAAAGAAAAATTGCATATGTACTGAACAAGTAGAGACTTTTTGTGATCATTATTACCTAGACAATGTAGTCTGATTGCTATTTATTATCATTTACTTTGGATTAAATATTTTAGATTGTCCAGAAATGACTTAAAATGAACAAGAGGATGTATGTGTTATATGTAAATAGCATGCTATTTTACATGAGGGACTTAACATCTGCAGATTTTGGTACTGGGCTAGGGTGGGAATTGGTTCTGGTACCGACATGCATGGGCATACTAAGGGATGATTATGTATGTGTGTGTATCTGTAAATAAGTAGAAGACAGTAACACATTTATGGAAAGGAAGAATGTCAGTGCAAAAAGTATTAATTATACCAAACTGATTTATAGGATTTCTAATATTTTATTACAGATTCCAATAGAGAGTCTCACGTAGTGTGGCATGACAAAACTTTACCATACATTTAGAAAGTAAATGGGTCAATATGAATCAATATACTCTTTTTTAAAATATTTATTTTATTTATTTGAAAGACAGAGTTATAGCAAAAGGTAGAGAATAGTTAATTTCTTTTTTAAAAAGATTTATTTATTTTACTTGAAAGAGTTACACAAAGAGAGAGGGAGAGGCAGAAAGAGAGAGAAGAGAGAGAATGAGAGAGAGAGAGAGAGAGAGAGAGAGAGGTCTTCCATCCACTGGTTCACTCCCCAGATGGCCACAATGGCCGGAGCTGCGCAGATCCAAAGCCAGGAGCCAGGGACTTCTTCCGAGTTTCCTACGCAGGTGCAGGGGCCCAAGGACTTGGGCCATCATCCACTGCTTTCCCAGGCCATAGCAGAGAGCTGGATTGGAAGTGGAGCAGCTGAGACTTGAACCGGCGCCCATATGGGATGCCAGCACTGCAGGCAGCGGCTTTACCCGCTATGCCACATCACCAGCCCCGAGAATAGTTAATTTCTAATTCCATTCACTGGTTCACTCCCCAAATGGCTGCAAAGGCTGGAGCTGGGCCGATCCAAAGCCAGGAGCTTCTTTCAGGTCTCCTATGTGGGTGCAGGCCCCAAACACTTCGGCCATCTTCTACTGCTTTCCCAGGCCATAGCTGAGAGCTGGATCAGAAGAGGAGCATCCAGGACTAGAACCAGTGTCCATATGGGATGCCCGCACTTCAGGCCAGGGATTTAATCCACAGTGCCATAGCACTGGCCCGGTCATATACTCTTTAAAACAGACAAGGTGAGATTATTTGAATAGTTAATTTCTAAAGCACCTTATAAAGCCATGATCATTCAGCACTATAAGCACGGGCATCAAGTGGGTTGGAAAAATAATCATAAAAGGATGTAGAAGACAGAATCCATGAAAATGGGAATTTCATAATGTCTGTGTAGCTCTGTGAAATGGTGGTGATGAGCTTGTCAGTTTGCAGTAGTTAGTAACTTGTGCTTTAGGAGTAAAATTATGTTACATGCTATTTCAATAAAAATACACTTTAAGCAATTACACGCAAGTGCTAAGAAGTCTTCCTTTCACCGAACAGCTGTCCTAAGCCCCTTACCTCTCTGAATTTCCAGATTTACCCTTTGACATAACTATTATTTTATTTTAATCTTTATTTATAATTCTTCTTTGAAAGGCAGAGCAAGGGGGATGAGAGAGAGAGAAAGAGAAAAACTTCCATCTACTGGTTTATTCCCTAAATGCTCGCAACAGCTAGCCAGGGCTTGGGCAGGCCTAAGCTAGGAATCCAGAATTCCATCTAGGTCTTGCACATGGATGGCACAGGTCCAAGCACTTGAGCATTTATCCATTGCATTCCAGGATTAGAAGCAGTGTAGCCAGAACTTGAACTACTCTAGAGTAGTACCCTAGTGTTAAAAAGCTCAGGTGATAAAAGTGAGTGTCTAAATACTCAGAAATATATGCACTGAACTTCCTGGTTAGTTTTACAGTTTTATTATTGAGGAACATTAGTAAAAACAATCAAACCAGACCTGCCAACTGACAATAATTTAAAGCCATTTCAAAGTAAATACAACAAAATCAACATATTCAGAATTAAATATAAACATTACTAAATATTATATATTAATACAAGAAACCAATAAGGTAAAGGATAGTTCATAAAAATGTTATTTTAAAAAGGTTTTATACATGTCAAAGATACATTAAAAGAATTTGAGTAATAATTCATTAAATGCTGTTATTTAATTGATATCTGCAGAATCTAATGTAAATAGACAACTAATGTCCAAATGTATATAAATTAATATTGAAAAACTTGCAAAGAGAAACTAATAACATGAAAGTGACTAGAAAAGAATCATATTTTATTGCAATGGAAAATTGGCTGAATTTTGACTTTTTATCTCATACACAAACTTTTCTTGGAGAAACTTTATAAAGCCTGTTTCTTGTGAGGCACCTTAATTGCAAAACCTGGAAAACGTTACCTATTATTAGCTCAAACTATTGTATTTACCTGTTATCCTTACAATGCTGCCAGGGCAAGGAGTTTGTCAATGTTTCCATTTCATTTAGAAATCAGCCACGACACTTTGCTTTGGGCTAAAACCTGGCATATGAGTCTAAAGTTAGTTTTATTTTTCCTTAAATAAATTTTGAAATTCTTTTCAGCTAAGCCATTTTAGTTAGAATAGAACACAAATAAATGTAACTGACTCCAGATGCTTTTGGTGCCCACTGAGAAACAACAGAAAATATATGTGTTTTCTTAACGAGTGAAGAATTAATCTTAAGGCAATGACCAATGTGCACCCTCACTCCGTATGCACTAGTGTCTTAATTTAAATTTGTACACTTTATTAAATTATTGAGACTACATGAAATTTAGCTTTCCCAGCATATTTATAGTAACTTCCAATGTTTAGATATGTTATATAACTTTTATTTAGTTCAGGATTTTACATAAAACACATATATCCATAATACTTCAGGTTGAGTAATACATTATTATGTATGCCAAAATTAGAAGATTCTAAAGAATTTCTTGATTAATAAATTTGTTAAAGATCATCCCCAACCTCCACACTTCCAATATATCAAAACCATTGATCTGTGTTGACTCAGTCTTGGAGAAAGGTGCCCAGGAGGTTGGAGAGATGAAAGTTTTCCTGTTTATTCAATAATGAGCCTCCATAGGGTATACAGTATACAGTGGTAATCAGACTGGCGGGCTTTGCATGCTTCATACGTAGTTCAACTTCCCAATTCACAGAACATGCGTGGCAAAATCAAAAATGTAAAGTGGACCATCTAAGTCTTAGAAACAGCTGAGAGAATCTGCTCAGGTGTCACCCAGTGCCTTCATTGTTATGTTTTCCTGAAATGGTTGCAACCCTCATTACCCTGGCTTCTCATCAAAGCATCCAAGTGTGTCATAGCATTTAGTAGTTGGATATATACCATTGAGCTCCTCCACATTTCACTAGTTTAGGGGCACAGGGGTGGCCAGAGTTCTAAGCCTCCTGGGAACTGTGATCTTTAATTCCCTGTTCAGAATTTCATAGGTGTCATTGACAGACACAACACATTATTAGTTCCTCAAAGCACTGATCCAGCTTCCTAAGGAAATTATGTTTAGGTCCAATGAGGGAGCTTCACAAGGTAAAGAGAAAGAAGAGGAAACTGTAAAATGTTCATTGCAGAACTAGGTCCATAAGAACACTGAATTTGGGGGTAGATGCACTAAGCATGTTTTCCTTCTTCTGCTTTCTTGTGCAGGCTAGTCAGCTTTTGAACTCAACCAGCACAGCTGTAAAATGTGACTAATAAGAATATCCAACTTCCCTTATATAAACATGAACTTTAAGGGAGATACTATAGCAAGTACATTTTGTAAAATGTACATTATAGAATCTAAGATCCACACAATTTAAAATGATTTTTTTACAGAGTATAACATTAGTTAGGTAATAGGTATTTAAAAAGCTATTAATATTAATAATATTTTTATTTAAGTTTTGTTTATCTGAATGGCAGAGTAACACAGAGAGGGATTTTATATATATATAAATTTTATATATATATACACACACATACATACACACACACATATATATGTATGTATATATATATATATATATATATATTATATGAGAGAGAGAGAGAGAGAGATTGAGATTGCGATTTTCCATCTGCTTATAAATTCCCCAAATGCCCACAACAGCAGGGGCTGGGCCAGGCCAAGCCATGTGTCAAGAACTCCATCCAAGTCTCCCACATGTGTGGCAGGAATTCAAGTACTTGAGTCATCTTCTGCTGCCTTCGAGGTATATTAGCAGGATCAGAAGCAGAGATGGGACTTAATTCCAGGCAGTATGATATGGGATTCAAGCTTCCCAAGGCACAGCATACCCTGTGCCAAACACTCATCTCTGATTATTAATATTAATTTCAAAATATGGCACATTGAGGCAGCGGATGCAAATGCTGCTGATATGATGAACTACCTGTGTGATCCTAGAAAAGACATAAGTTCTATGAATTTCAAATTTCTTTTTTTTCTTTATTTTATTTGACATGTAGAGATATAGACAGTGAGAGAGAGATAGAGAGAAAGGTCTTCCTTCCACTGATTCACTCCCCAAATGGCCGCTACGGCCAGCGCTGCACCAATCCAAAGCCAGGAGCCAGGTGCTTCTTCCTGGTCTCCAATGCGGGTGCAGGAGCCCAAGCACTTGGGCCATCCTCCACTGCCCTCCTGGGCAACAGCAGAGAGCTGGACTGGAAGAGGAGTGGCCGGGACTAGAACCTGGCGCCCATATGGGATAGCAGCGCTGCAGGCAGAGGATTAACCAAGTGAGCCATGGCACTGGCCCCAAATTCCTTTTCTAGAGAAGTAGATTCTATCATTTACTCCAATAACGTTGCTGGGAGAATCAAATAAGATAGTGTTCAGAGAAGCATGCCAGTAAGTGGTAGAAGATTTTTTTTTTTCAGAATTAAACCTAAGACTCACATATTAATTTTAAGAATGCATTTATCTGTTATAAATGGATCCAGCTGTTTGAAACAAATACATGATTACATTTCCTCACCTAACACAAAATCCAGAGGAAAACATTTCGGAGCTGTGTTGGTTGCCACACGATGCCCTTGGGGCGACAGATTCTTTCTGTATTCTCATCCAATACTCTTGGTGCATGAGTTTTGTTTTCCTTGTCAGAGGAGAATTGCTCCATTTTCAGGTGTTGCATCCACATTTCAAGCAGAAAGAACATAAAAAGCAAATTGCAAACAAAGAAACAAAAACAAAAACAACCTACTGCCAACTGAATCTATTTCTTTTCATCATTGAAACAATGACTTTTTCAGATTTTCCTATGGGTTGATGTTTTTGTTATATCCCAATGGCTAGAACTAAGCCAAATGGGTGCTCTCTGTTACAAGGCAGTTTGAGATAGTGAGCATTTCAACAGAGCACATTATTACACAGAGCAAAATTATGATTCTTTTAGAAAGGAATTAAAAGAGAGTAGACCTTCATCACAGTCAAACCACAAGCTCAAAATTTAGAGAAGTGCCAGCAGTGTCATGAATTATTCAACTTTATATATGCCGGGCTCTCTAAATACATATGTAGTGGACCCCCTGAAGATAGGCTCCTGCAGTGTTACCTCTCTTCAGTGTATTCTAGTATCCAGCATAGGTTGGTGTACACTACAGAAACAAACTGTTTTTTTAACAGTGTGAGTTAAAAATACTAGAATATCTGTAACTAATTCCTCAATGGATTATCCAACTAAAACTATTTCTGCCTTTTTTCTTCTCTTCTACTTACACTTTACTTCTTACCTAACTGTGGAAGTCTTCTATAGGTTGTTAAACTGTTCTCAGAGATAGTACTCAGATGAGGCATGGTGCTCATATTTTATCAGGAACTTCTGAATGGAAGGATTTTGTGACTGAGTAATTCTCCAAACAGAAAAGAGTATTACATTGGCACTTCTATAACTACAGAGCTTATATGCACCAAAGTATTTCTTTACAACTCCCCAAAGCATAATTATTGTGGATTTATTTTTGGCCTTTATGAATGTCTTAGAGAACATAGCCCTATTAAACTTCTTTCCTTCCCTCAGAACTTTAGCTCAATGGACCAGAAAAATACATGACCCAGAGTATTATTTATCGGGAATGCCCTTGCTTTTAAACTATACGTATGGCTTGTGACATTTATGTGATACACACTCAAGGCCATTATAAAGATAATGTTTATGATGAGTCTTTTAATTATTAGGAGCCTAGAACATCAGAAGGAGTCCAAATGAATTATTGATTGTATTGTTTACAAAATAATGTACTTAAATAGTAATTTGAATAATGTTTGTAA
The DNA here is from genome assembly GCF_964237555.1 of Oryctolagus cuniculus. Lineage (NCBI taxonomy): Eukaryota > Metazoa > Chordata > Mammalia > Lagomorpha > Leporidae > Oryctolagus > Oryctolagus cuniculus. The sequence goes on along the minus strand of NC_091451.1, from coordinate 30,364,163 downwards.
GACATGCTTATGTAATTTACATATAATATGATTTCCCCCTGCCTTTTTCTACTGCCATTCATCTAAACTTAGCATTTTGGAAAGGATCAGAAGGAAAAGTCTCTTTCTCTTTTCAAAAATTTTAGAAAAGAATCTGTTCTATGACTTTGCATTTTGATCAGTCTTGCCGTACATCCTTACACTGGGGAAATCATGGAAGCTAGCATTTCAGCATGCTGTTTTTTTGGATAAAGCACAGAGCAGCCTCCAGCTGGTATTAGTCACAGATGTGTGTATACACACACACACACACACACACACAAGTTGTTCTGTCACTCAGGATATGTTAGTTTCACCTCAGCTGAGGCAGAATTTTTTTTTTTATCCTTAACATAATTCTTTTAATTTAGGAATTAGCTACCCACCTAACCCATTACCACCTTAGGCTTCATGCTCATTTAGCACAGATTTCTACACCCGGTAAAATGTATTCACAAGGCTTTTGTGACATCTTGGCTCATCACACACTCAGGCTGATTAAATAGGTTCACAGAATGAGATGATTGAAGGTAAGAGCCTTATAATTACAGAGCATCATATTTAAACCCAACTTGGAGGTTACTTTGCAGATTAATTCATTTAGCCTCCTATTATTCCTCAAAATAGCATTTAATTTTTTCCAAATAATTTAACAATGTGGACCCATGCAGATTTTATATAATCACATCCAGTTCACGCAGATTTCATTTGTATGTGATATGACTCCAACATTTTCATTTTTGCCTGTGACATCACATTTGACTTAAATTCATTAATGCCCTAAATCATGCTCTTAAAAACTCCCCCAACTTTCTGCATCTCATTCAAATCAATAACTTACTTGGGAAAGACACAAACTCGGGAGTTATAAGTGTTTTCTTTCCTTTCATCACCTCTTAGATCTCATTCATTGGCAAGTTCTTGAAACCCTCCTTATGAAGCCCATCCTGAACCTATCTCTTGCTTTCCATCTCATAACCACTGAAGCAATCTTTTAAGAGGGTTCCCCAGTCTATTCTTACTCCCTCTAATCCGTTTCCTACATGGAAACCAGGCTAATCTTTTAAATGCTTTTATCAGATAGAGGGCAAAAATCACTAACTCTCAATTAATTTGTGTGTGTGGGGGGGTGGAACTGATTTTTAAATCCTTTTTCTTTGTAAAAAGTGACAAGTTGATGTCAAATTAATGTATAATATTCAAAAACATCTTTCGAAAGAAGAAGAAAATTAAAGAATTTACAGTCCTGAATTCAAGACTTAGATTGAGACAGAAACAAATCTATTTTATAACATTGTAATTTGATTAGTCTTCTGTTACAGAAGCTTATGTTTAGGATATCATTGAAATAACACTGTCAGAGTAGTGTTTTTTGTATCAAACAAGAGCAACTCTCATCTGGTGTTCACCATATTTTTTAATGTATTCCATATGTTTACCATTTCATATATATCTAAATGTAGCTTCCTTTTTTCTTTTTCATAATAGACTGTCTATACCACCTACAAATTCTGCATTAGTCCATTCATTGGTTCTGGAAACGTTTATGTGTTTTTATCTTTATTTTTTAAAAGATTTTATTTATTTATCTGAGAGAGTTACAGAGAGGGAAAGACAGAGAGAAAGGTCTTCTATCAGCTGGCTCACTCACCAAATGGCTGCAATGGCCAGAGCTTCTTCTGGGTCTCCCACCTTGGTGCAGGGCTGCAAGTACCTGGGACATCTTCCACTGCTTTCCCAGGCCATATGGGATGATGGCAGCACAGGTGGAGGCTCAGCCTACTACACCACAGCGCTGGTCCCTGTATTTTTATCTTTAAACATCACTTCTATTTTTATTTCTTTCTTTTCAAATCCCTGTTCAATATATGGGGGTAAAAAGTTAACATTAGGCTCTGACTGATACAGACCTCCTTGTGAATGACCTTTTTGTCTCCAAGCACTGTTCCCTTACCTACAGAAGAGTTAAAATAATGGTGAAGTTTTGATCTTACACCTGGATTGTGGGAATCTTGAATTAGCATTCCAGCATTCAGGTCAGGGCTTGAATGACTACAATAATTCAGAAAACTGATGCTAAATTGAGGCTGTAGCTGTCATGTGTGCATGTGTGGTACTTGGAAAGCTTTGGTCACTTCCAATTAGACGAAGATTTTATGCATACTATATCTCTTATATTGTATGTTTCTTTATTTCCTTAAAGATTTATTTGTTTATTTTCAGTCAGAGTTACAGAGAGAGAGAGAGAGAGAGAGAGAGAGAATCTTTCATCCTCTGGTTTACTCCCTGAATGGCTGCAATGGCCAGGACTGGGCCAGGCAAAAGCTAGGAGCCAGGAGCTTCCCCAGGTATCCTATGTGGGTGAAGAGGTCCATGGACCTGGGCCCTCTCCCACTGCTTTCCTGGGCACATTTTCAGGGAGCTGAATCCAAAGTGGAGCATCCAGAACTAAAACCAATGCCGATTATAAGATGCTGGTGTTGCAGGTGGTGGCTTAACCCGTTATGCCACAACACCAACCCTTATTGTATGTTTAGGTAAAGTCAAGTAAACATAATACTAGATTAAAGCCTGCTCATTTCTTTTGAGTCTGATTGCCAATTCCAATTAAAAATAATAGCTATTTCCCTAAAGAATCATTTAGAGTTTTACACTATATTCTCCCATACTCTTAGTCTTTCTCTGCCTTGTTTTTCTGTGTGCTTCTGCTACATTCTAAATAAAATGTCTGCATCTATTTTTAACCATAAAATTGATCTTTAGTTGAATCTAATTTGAACCCACTTGTTGAGGGTTTTCTCCCCCTGCGTAAATCATTTGCTTTTCAAAAACTTTTTTTGTTCTGTTTATTTTATAGTTTACTTCAATAAGTATTTTATGTGTATTATGTTGTAGTTTATGCTGAGTAATTCAATAGAAAATTACTTTAGTCTGTTGTTGACTTTGTTTTCTGCTTTTGCTTATTGTAATTGATATCTTAATCGGTTTGGAATCTTTAGATGTGAGCTCTTATTTGTTTGATTTCAATCTTTTTTTACAAAATTATTTATGTATTTACTTGAAAGGCAGAGTGACAGAAGAGAGAGAGAGAGAAAGAAAAAGAGAGATTTATCTCCGTTTCTCTTCTCAAATGACAGCAATGGCCAGGGCTAGAACAGGCTGAAGCCAGAATTCTGGGGATCCATCTGGGTCTCCCACGTTAAGTGGCAGGGGCTCCAAGTGCTTGGAGCTATATTTGCTGCTTTTCCAGGCACATTAGCTGGGAACTGTACTGGGACGTGAACCAGTACCCAGATACGGGATGCTGGTGTTACAAGTACTGCCACAACACTGGCCCCACTCTTTTACATTCCTGAGGTACCAAATTGTGGAAATCTTCCAATTATGTTTTGCATTTTAGAAAAGTGTTAGTGTTACTGAACTGAGACAATTTTTGTCATCAATAAAGATTCCCAAGATAAATGTAGCAGCTTCAGGTTTAACTAAGTTTGATACAAGGTTTAATTTCTAGGATTGAAATCTGCAACTCCATTTTTCCTGTTCCAGTATTAGCTCTGGTTTCAGTTTATTTCAGGTGTGCAAAGTCAACAGTGGATATAGTGATAGGGAAGACATTGAAATTTCTCTTAGATATTATGAACCTAACAGTCTGGGAATTTATTGTTTGCTAAGAGTTCAGATTTTCAGATTCTCTCTTCTATTTGTTAATGGAAGTAGATATCACTACATGATTTTCTGCTGTTTGCTATGACTTTATTCTCACCACTAAAATACAAGTTACATGAAAGAAGTGAACTTTATGAGGTGTTCATATTTGCTGTGTTCCCCCCCCCAACAATGTGTACACAGAACTTTGATCTCTCCGTTCATTTTACTTTTCAATGAAGGATATTCTGCCCTTCACACTAATTGCAAACAAATTAGTGCCTTAGTTTCCTGATTTTCACATAACATTTCTTCAGACTATTCTTAATTAACTGTACTCAGTATTATTGATGGGAAATACCAGTTAAATGAGAGGATATTATGCTTTTATTAGATTGAATTTAAAACAGCATTTGCAGTTTTCAGGACTGGGAATGTGTTGTACCTGGCAGTAGTGTTATGAATGTATTAATGATAGGTCCAGAGTACACTGCACAACCGTATTTAAAATATACTCTATAAATAATATGGTGTATTTATAGTAATATAACAAGTAATGAAATAATTCTAACATAAACATTAAATAATTGAGAAAGCTTAAAATAATGGATATGTATTGAATACATATGCCAGGGTGTGTGCTAAGCCATGGAGATTTTGGTGATGAACAAAAATAGTTCTGCTATTGGCTCATGGCATACTTGTTATATTTTATAATCAGTGTTGGACCATGATGAAAAAGAAGTTATAATGAAGAGTGTGCTAAAGTAGATAACCTCAGATAAACAACCTGTATTTTATAGAGAAGGGTTATTCTGATACTGTATCTCATTTTTATTCTTTCTGATTTTCTTCCTTCAGGGAAATCAGTTGTTAAATTCTTATTTCAAATTCAAATTATTCTTAATTCAAACACAAATTGAAACATTTGCGTTGGGGAATTTAACCTTGGATTTCAGTACTTTATCCTTTATTATGTTTGTTATATTCACTCACATTCGCAATATCCTTTTCCAAATCCTTTTAGCCACATTCAAGGAAATGTTATACACCCTGATAAAAGTTACATGACCATGGTTACATTTTTAGGCTAAATGTGAACATAAACACAAAACATACACTAACATACCAAGAAGTAAATCTTCCTAATGTACTCCATTCTTCAACAGGTATATCTTTTTAATTTTTTCAGTTGTTGACATGTTCTGAATGATGAAAGAGGATTCTAGATTAAGATTGCCTATGGCTGATAAAAAATTAGGCAGAATACATACTAATGAAATATAATTCTTATCTTGAATTGAGTGTTAACCAAAGCAAACTAGGCAAAATCTCAGAATTCTGTACCATAGTTAAAATGTTTTATGTGTTTTGAACCCATATAGGTGTTTTAGGTATTAAATTCTTTTGCCCTTGCTTTTCTTTCTTCCTTTTTCTTTTTATTTCCTTCCTTCCTTCCTCATTCACTCACTACCTTGCTCATTCACTCAGTCTCTCCCTTTCTTCCTTCCTTCCTTTCTTTCTCTGTTCTTTCCCTCTTTATATCATTCTTTCTTCCCTGTAGATAATAGTAACTGCCAAGGGTTGCTCTCTGTTAGCACTTTCCCATAATATTAATGCTGAACAATCTGATCAAATTCTTTCTCACATGGAGAATTTTGTTAGCAAAAATTATAGAAACAATTGTGAAAGGAGTCTATAAATTAAAATCATCTCTGCAGCTGCATTATTTGAGTTGTATTATAACTTTTCATAGGATTTTTTGAAATAAAGTCAAATTTCTAGAGAGATAATTTAATAAAAATTGAAAACTGCATGAGTTATTAAGTTCGTGATTGAATAGAAAAAAAGCATTAAAATATCACCTTAAAAGGTAAAGAGTGAAGCTATCAGCAACTTGTAATTTTCTGCCTTTGCAAGACTTCCTTAAAGTATAGGCCAAAAATAATACTGTGAATTCCAATATCTCAAATAAACACATTAAAATATAGAACATTTAAAATATAATATCAATCACTAATTTTTCTATATCAATTAATCTATATAAATGGAAAATTTTTTTTGACAGGCAGAGTTAGACAGTGAGAGAGAGAGAGACAGAGAGAGGTCTTCCTTCCGTTGGTTCACCCTCAAAATGGCTGCCATGGCTGGTGTGCTATGCCAATCTGAAGCCAGGAGCCAGGTGTTTCCTCCTGGTCTCCCATGCAGGTGCAGGGCCCAAGGACTTGGGCCATCCTCCACTGCCTTCCCAGGCCACAGCAGAGAGCTAGACTGAAAGAGGAGCAACCGGGACAGAATCCGTCACCCCAACCGGGGCTAGAACCCTGGGTGCCGGCGCCGCAGGTGGAGGATTAGCCTAGTGAGCCGCGGCACTGGCCCATAAATGGAAAATTTTAGTGTTGGTTAGCTACCATAAGCAAAATGCTGGAATTTATTCTGCTTGAGGAAAATCCTATCAGAGAATACAGAAATTATATGATTAAGAATTAAGAGATATGAAAAAGGATGTATCAGGCAGAGTCTAGCAAGGAAATGGAAATTACTTGAGAATTAGTATTGGAATACAACAAATTGGTTAGCCAGGTGATGGAAGAGCTGACAAGTTGGGACTGGCATTGTGGCAGAGTGAGTTAAGCTGACACTTGTGATGCTAGCATCCCATCTCAGGGTGCAGGTTCCAGTCCCAGATGTGCTGCCTCCTGTCCAGCTTTCTCCTAATGTGCCAGGGAAGGCAGTGGTTGATGACTCAACTGCCTGGGCTCCTGCCACCCATGTGAGAAACCCAGATAGAGTTCCTAGCTTCCTGCTTCAGCCTGCCCCAATGCTGGCTGTAGTAGCCATTTGTTGAGTGAACTAGCATACAGAAAATCTCTGTGTGTGTGTGTGTATGTGTGTGTGTCTGAGTGTGTGTTCCTCCCTCTGTCATTCCACCTTTTAAAGAAGTTAATAAATAGAACTAGCAGGTCACCACAGGATGGTGAGCTGGGAGCAGGAAGTTGCCACCATAGCTAGACTGGAGCCGTGATAAAGTGGTCCATAACCGACACACTGAGGCCAAACTCTTGCCCGTTGATTGGAAATTGCAAACTCAGAAGAGATATACCCACCGTTGGAGAGGTTGCCTGAGGAGGACAGAGAGTGATGTATTTATTATCCCTTTCCTTTGATGACTTCCCTTTACCATCTATACTGTCTCCTCGTTCTGCCTCCCATGGCAGAAAACCAGTCAACAGAAGATCCTAAGAATGATAGCCTGCCTGGAAGGAACAGGAATGGATTTGAGATGGAACAGAACTTGGACTAAAAGTTCTAATTCATTCATAATGAATTCATGTTGCAGCAGATGAGATCTCGTAACCTGTCCCCATTCCTCCTCCAAAACAACACCAAAAAATTAGTGAACTGGTTTTGTTTGAGATAAGCCTCCAGATAATGAAAGCTTTGAATTTCTCAGTTTCTGTTTTTATCTTTTACTTTCCTAAAAACCATGTGAATAGCAACAAATAGCAATTTAGAGACATTTTATATCTCTTATTCAGTTCTAACTGGCCCTCCAGTCAGTTTTAGCACTAGTTGGATAAACACAGCTTGTTGACCTTTCTGACTGGTAAGACGTTGTACAACGTGTCTACCCTTAGCCACTTTACACTAACAAAACAGATTTGAACTTCCTTTGAATTATGTACTTTAAAAGATTTTGTGTTTCTACTTCCTTTTCCTCAAGACTTAATTCACACAGGTTAAATAGAAGGTCTGGAGTGATTCATTTCTCTCTTAATTAAAGAAGTATGTCAGTTTATAAAAACATGAATTTTTCTAAATTAAAATTTTCATATTTTAAGGAAGGTGTTCAAGAGCAACACGTGTTACTTAGGAAATGCTTACTTCTGGGATGGAAAGGACAAGGAATAACTCTTAAATATAGTAGACATAAATTTCCATGGCTCTCAAATCACTTTATTATTGGTGAGATCATGTACTTCTCATCTCATACAGATAAATGTGAACACATAAAAAAGTTAAGAATCTGAAATTCAGCTTTAAAGAATTGATCGTCCTCTACAAATATATATCTGTGTTTTAAAAAGTCAGATATCTAGTAAATATATTGAATATGAAAAAAATATTGAATGTTCCTATTGTTAATCTCTAAATTTACAGGAACCATGACTAGTATCTATTATTACCCTGTGCTTCAGTGAATCATAGAAAGGCTTTTTACATATCAAAAAAGATAAAATTGTAACTATGGACACAATAATAATCCTTAGCCACTATAGAATGTTCATATGCCAGCTTATTTAATAAATTGAGACAAATTTTAATTGATTAGAATCTTGAAGCACTTATTGACACAATATATTTAGATTTATTAGAAGGCTTATATGAAGAAAATATTTTAAGTTAGTGTTTTTTTATATCAAACAACTCATATGATTTTAAACAGTAAATGAATCAGTCTAGAAAAATACATTGAAGATTCCATCACATAGGGTAAATTGTTGCTGAATATGTTTATTTTGTGCTGGACAGAGGGCAAGATATTTTAACCTTAATTAGTTTACCTCTGAAATGACCATTGCATCCTTATCATTTGTGGTTCAGTTGCTCTTACCATCAGTTCCTGTGCTTACTTTAAATTTAGCTTGAGTTTTTCTGCAAGAAATTCAGTAAGTTTTACCCTATCTTTCCATAGCTAATACTACTTGGATTGCTCTACAATCATTTATTGCAATAATGTGAAAGCTACCTCTAGTGCAACTGAGGTTTATTGTCTGTCCACACTTCTGCCATATTATCCAATGAATCCCAATTCATGAGAATCTTTGATAATGAATCCAGATTCAAATAAAACAGAAAATGAAAAAAGTAAACATTCTTATGAAAGCAGTCTGGAAAGTAAGAATGGAAATTCTGGGTGGTCTCTTAGAACCCATCAAGTGTTTTCTATACAAAGGACCACACAGAGGAAGAGAAAAACTGAAGCATTTTATTATATTGTTAACAATTCTTTTCAACAAAGTTTTTCCAGTTGTTAAAATGTAGTTGCCTTTAGTGCATGTGTATCTTAGAAATTCCCTGTTAGGAAGTCTCTGGGATTCTTATCAGCAGAACAAAATAAAACAGATATAAAAAAAAGGTTTACACTCTGGAAAATTTAAGGTTAGGAAAGATAATATTCTCATCTACAAAAACTGTTTCCTAGCTTTATATTTTCATTAGACACCCTAGTTTAGACAAAAGTTTTCATTTTTTAATTTCCTTTTTTCTTCACTTTCTGTATTAAGTCACTGCACTCTAGGGCTGTCTTCATCATAATAACTTTTCCACCTACCTTTTCCTTTCCACATCTGTGGATTTGCTCCAAAACCAATTTGTAGCCGATTAAAAGTTAATTTAATAAAGATCATCTTGCCAATGATCATAAGCTTATTTCCTTTCAACACAATTGAAAATTCATCTTGATTTGTATTCAAGGCTCCCTGTAATATGATCCCACGTACCCTCTGTAAATGTTCATCTGCTGTTCCAATAGTCATCAACTGGTCCTCCTTGGCTGCTTTTTTCTCACTGGGAAATTTCTTCCTCTGAGAAAACCAGTATGACTTTGTGCAAGAGTTAATAATATCTCAAAAAACTCATGGAAAATATAAATTGAGAAACACACTGATTTCAAAATATTTTTTCACATATTGTTGTAGCTTATCTGAGCAGCATTTCATTTGAAGTGGTAAGAAGTACACGACAACAATTTGAACAGAGACCCCCCCCCCCCCCCCCCCGTCAGAGCAGCAGAAACTCACACTGAAGCGAGAACAAATGGAAAATTTATGGTGAACCTTGGGATAAGAGATGATGAAATCCTTAATGCTTTGTGAAATGCTTATATGGACAATAACCGAAGAAAATCAGCATTTTACAAATGGGTAGATCTTTTTACGAGGGAATGGGGTGGGGGAGTAGAGTTCCAGCACAGCAGATAAAGCTGTTGCCTGCAACTCTAGCATCCTATATGGGTGCTGGATTGAGTCCTGGCTGCTCCACTTCTGATCTAGCTCCCTACTAATGGCTTAGGAAAAGCAGCAGAGGATGACCCAAGTCCCTGGGCCCCTGTCACTAAAGTGAGAAACCTGGGAAAAGGTTCAGCCTGGCTCAGGCCTGGCTATTGTGGCCATCTGTGGGGTGGACCACCGGATGGAACATTTCTCTCTGTATTTCCCTCTCTCCCTGTAACTCTTTCAAATACAAAAACAAATCTTAGGGAAAAAAAGGAGAAGGGATGAGAGGAGGTTGAAGATGAAGCCTGCAGCAGCAAACTATCCATATGGAAAAGCAATCTTGCTCTTACCCTATTTGAAAAAAACCAACAATCAAGAATAGAAACAATAGCCAACACAATAGACATCTCAGTTGGCTCAGCTTGCACAATTCTGACTGAAAAACTCAATTTGAAAAAACTGCCTGCTCAATGTATAAAAATTCTTGCAACCATATCTTCTAGAAAAAAGAGTAGAACGTTCATGGGAAAGTTTAAATAAGTGGGATCAAGATCCTGAAGGATTTCTTCCAGGAATTGAAATAGGAGATGAAAGATGATTTGATCAAAACAATCCTAAAGACCAGCACAATCAAAGCAATGGCTACCAAGAAATAGAAGTAATCCAGTCAAAGCAAAAGCATACCAGTCAAGAGCATAGGTCATGGTGATATCTTGGAATGATGCTCAAGGTTGTTTGCTTCTTGACATTTTAGATTTCCACATTCAGAGAGCGTTTTGACAAAGTGTGTGAAATATTTAGAAGAAAAACATCCAGGAACACTTTCCATAGCACCTTTTTCCACTGTGGCAAAGCTCCTGCTCATTCAGATGTGGGCATGATCAAACATGGGCAAATTTGTGAGAGTTTCAGTGCGTGATCATTAGGCATCCACTTTCCAGTCCTGATTTGCCTGCTTATGACTTCATTTTGCTTCCTAATCTTAAAGCATCTCTAAAGAGCACCTATGTTTTATCTGTTGTTAATGTACAAGAAGATTGCATTGACGTGACGAAATTCCTAGTACCCTCAGTTCTTTAGTAATATACTAAATGGATGATCTCATCACTTATAAAAGTGTCTTGAACTTGATGGAGATTATGTTGTGAAACATAGCTTATATGTTTTTGTTTTTATAATTTAATTCCCTTTCAACACAAATTTTTCCCTTTCCCCCCTAGAATTGGACAACACTTCCAGGTTAAAATGTATGTGTGTGTGTATGTGTGTGTGTGTGTTTAATGTAGCATATCTAGTTTAACTCTTATACTGTGTAGATAAAATTATAATCTCATCATTATTATTTTCCATTTGAATATGAGAAAACTTAGACTCAGTAATATTAAGTAGTATACTAGAGGTTTACTTATTGATGGAAAATACATATTTTAAAAATTTTGCAGTAATCTAGAAACTTTCTTATCAAAGTGAGATGCACATGTATCCTGGTGCAGACTATACACAATGGATGTCTTCTACTGTCTGGAAGCACCCAAAGAGAATCATCTTCCTTTATTTGCTGCCTCTCCAAATGTTTAATTTAAATATATATCCTTTATAGGACACTTAATAAGTCATTATTTTAAAAACTTTATGTGCGTTATTTAAAGGGAGAGTGAAAGATAACAATCTTCCATCTACTGGGTCACCTAAGTTTCTTAAATATGGGAATCAATCAAGCAAAAGTCAGGGGCTGGAAACTCAATCTGGGTCTCCCACATGGTGGCATGCCCTTAAGCACTTGAACTATCACTGACTCTCTTTGGGGTACACATTTGTAGGAAGCTGGAATGGACAGTAGAACTGGTACTCAAATGCAATAACTTGGAGTGTTATCTTAACTGCTGTGCCAAGCACTTTCCAAAAAATTCACTATTATAAGGAAACAATGACAAAATATCTGTAACTAGAATGGTTTGATCCTTTGATACCTAATTAAACAAATAGAAAGTTAAATGTGTTGTTTCTTTTCATATAAACTACAGAATTCAGAAAATAGTGATTGAGGGTTTTTTTTTTTTTTCGTTTTCTTTTCTGACCACCTGTTTGGATCTTCACTGCATTATGTGGCATACGTGTTTTTCCTTAGGTATTACCCTGTGATCAGAAAGGTTGCTAATGAAATATGGCAGAAGCAGCCTAGGGCCTGTTTCTCATCTGGAACATGCTGGATTGCAGATTTTTATTTATCCTGATGAACTGACAGTGGAACTCAAGAGACTTAGTTCAATTTCCTGCCCTAGACAGGCACTGTGAATATTACCCACCCCCTGAAATTGTTTCCCTGAAGGATGGCACAAATCCTAACTTTATAAGATAAACACATTCGTACTCCATCTCTTTACCATGATTTTATGCCCTTCATTTTAAAACAAGAAAAAATGAGAAAAAAATTCAAGTCTGCCCTTCTCTTTGCAATTATAAAGAAAGCACACTTGAAAAATCATGTGCTAAATCAGGACAAGTTCTTGTTAAGCAAATGTAACATTATTCCACACAATTTTAGGAGGACCTATGTTGCAGAATGATAGTGGCACATTTGTTATCATATCTTTAAAATAAATTATCATTGGGGAAAATTCCTTGGCAGAAGAATGACATGTTAGAATTTAACATGCAGTGCTGAGGTCTCCCAATAACCCTTAAGCACATGACAGCACCATGGTGATAAAAATGAAGATAGTAACTCAAGCCCCAGATTGCCACATTCAGCTCTTCAGATGGTGCATTGCAAACTGCTTTTGACAAAATTTGATCCCTATCATATAATTTGTGCTTTAGAAACATTATGTCCTGCAGAGAGAAATTATAACTAAGCAATAAATGTAGATTATATTTTCTTTACAGACCCCTGACTTTAATTCTATTGAATTAGTATGCCAGCATAGAAAATACCATAGGCCTACTAGGTGACAGAGGAGGAGCTAACTGCTCGTGAAAATTTTAGAGGCCAGGATTTTACTTTACTAAGTCCTTGAAAAACACTCATTATCCTCGTATTAAATGTTTCTTTATAGAGGAAGAAAAAAATTGAAAGATTTTTATTTTCAAAGATGCATGATAACTGGAGCTGAACTAAGACATAAGGGCACATTGAGCAGATAACTAATTTAGTGTCATAGAATAGCTACTAAGATGTCTGAGCTTCAAAATTACATTGTTTAAGTATTTATCTAAAATTTATGTAATAGAGCAACTGGGAGTTGTGTATGGAGGTTTTGTTGAGAGTGGTATAGTCAAACTAACTCTACTGTGTCAACTTCAGTTCTGGTCCCAAACTTTTATGTCCATTAACCAGATCCACCTGCTCCAGACCATCCCTGAAATAATCTCAGAAATATTGTCTCTTCCAAGTGATTTATCAGTATTTTCTTTTCAAATGCATAAAATTCTCCCATTTGGAGTCCTAGTGAATATCCTTCCCTCATGTTTATTTATTACTTTTCCAATGATATTTTAGTACTAAAGTGGTATTTTAGGTCTTTACATAGTGGGTCCTGGGAAGTAGACTGTTACTACCATCACAAATTTCCTCTAACACCACCACCAAAACCTACACTATTATTAATACAACCATGAAGATACCATCATCATTGATCTCGGCATCACCGTAAGAGTCATGTCCACGTTAAGCACCATATTTAACTGTAACAAATGGCAAACAAAATTGTTTAGAATAGTGCTTCTTAAACTTCAGTGAGGTCATGGTGGAATACAAAATCTGGTTTATTCGGTCCAGAGTGAGATTCTTCCTTTCTGATAAGCTCGTATCAAATGCAGTACTGCTGTTCTAAGGACCAGCCATTGAGATGCAAGGTTGGTGCTCAATTCTATAAAAGTATAATATAAAAATTGGACTCATTGCTATCAATAAGTATCAATCATCCACATTAGAACAGTTTTTAACCACATTCGGTATGAACAAATATAAAATTACAGACAAGATCAATTAGAGCCAACTAATCTTACTATAGATTTACTAGATTACTCCTTTCAATAGAAAATTAATCAATGTTTAAATACAAGTACCATAAAAATATAATGAACATAACTGCTTATTGACAATACTTTCTTTAAAAAAAAGTGATATACCTAAATAAAACAAGCAAACATGTCAATAAAGACAATCAAATATCAAGGATATTGACATGAATAACATTAAAATACTATATTAATATGGGAATGGATCTTACGACAAATATACTTCAGAAACAAGTATGCATGCCTGGTTTGGAAAGACCTCAGGAATAAAGGTTAATGTTTCTGATGACCCACTAAGAGTTTTATAGCTTAAGAATTTGAAATTCCTAATCAATTTTTCTTAACTTTTCTAGGTACATGGCTTTTACCCAAAAGTTAATCTAGGAAAGAGCCTAATATAGACTTAATATTTTTGCTTCTGCGTCTGCAAGATACAGCTTTATTCTAGCTCATTATTTTCTCCTAAAACTTATGACATATAGAAATATTTTTCACTGAATTTAGGAGTTAGAAATCAAAGGTTCTATCCATTCTACTGTTGTAACACTGATGCTGTCTAGGCTTGGCAAGTGTGTTTAATTCTCCTCTCAGAGTGAGACGTTATATTCTTACTTACCCTCTAAACTCCCTGTTCACTTTCATCCCCAAGTCATGGCTCTCTGTAATGCATTTTACCTTTTTGTTTCTACACCTTCTTAGAAAGTTCATTCATGGAAATATGGATATACAATATCTCCATTCCTGTTTTTGGCTATTTATTTCTGAAATGACATATTGAGGTATAATGTCTAAGAATTAGACTTCTGTATTTCACACATTCTTCAATGTTTGCAACATGAAACTGAATCACAATATCTAAATGGTGTATACTTCACTTCCGAGCTGTAGACAGAACAAATGTGCTTGTTCCCCAAAAGGGTAATCAGAAATTATCCTCCTCCTGGGACAAAAGAAAATCAAGCAAGCTTATTTAGTTCTGTTGTAAGTGCCAGAGAGCTAGTTTAGACTAGAGAAGAATGCTGAGAGGTCCCTATCTATTTGTTCCAACAGATGTGTTCAATCTGAGTACATTTCAGCACATTGAGATGTAAAAATAGAGAGTGAATTTTTTTAAGTAAACAGTGCCTTGTATTCCATGAATAATCATTTGAATACAATTGTACATTTCAACTGTATTGTGTGTTTTTAATAAAGAAAGCACACAAAGATCGCAGCATTCAAATGGAAATGATTTTTTCCATCTAAACTTGTCTAATATGATGGTGTCAATTGTATAGCAAAAGAATACTTGTCAAATCTAAGCAAGGTTGCAAGAATTTTTATCTTCCCTGGCATCTTTGTAAATATGACAGCTGCCTCTATCATCAAATGAGAGGATATGATGGCATCAGAAATTATAGCTGTGCATCAGGTGGAAGATTAATAAAAAGTAAGTTTATCACTTTTCCACAATAATAATAAGGTGGGCCTATTCATGTTCTTTCAATGTACACTATTATCTCATGTTTAGGGTTATATCATTCAGAGACAATTTATATAAATGAAAAAATCTTATCCCTAAGAATGGAGTGTTATTTTGATTAAATTGTTATATTTTGTAGGAAAGTAGATAACATTATTTTTGTCATAAGGTTCTGGAGCTTGAATATAAGAACAAACACTCATCGCTTTATATACTTTTTATATGACATAAATTTGATGTAACTTTTATCACATTGTCAACTGTAAACCCACTAAATTTCAGGTGCTCCTTAAGTGACAAGAAGAAAGATGTGCACGCTTAGGGAACATACTGAAATGGAACAAGCCAAGCATACCCTAAGTTCAGTTCTGTTCTGAACTGTGCATTGACCCTAAGCTGCTAAAACCAGATGCATTTTGATTTTTTTTACAGTAGAGATTATGTCAAGATTTAGGGATGGAAATGTCACAAATGCAAGTCACAAATCCAAATAAATGGAAGTCCTATTTCTAATTTCTACTTTGATGATTGTTATAATAAGAGCCAAGCGTATGACTGGTTTGTTGCTGCTCTTCTCTCTAACTCAATTCACACTTAATTGAGAAGATGTGCAAACCTAATTGTTATAATCTTCTTGCTACTATCATTAGTAGTCATTACTATTTTTCATATTGTTCTCAAATTTGTTTGGATTCCTTTCTTCTAGTCTTGCCAAATGTAGTAGAATCAGGTCCTCTGGCCTGGACTCAAAAGCCTGAAACGTATTTCTACTTTTCTCCTTGGCACTGTTTTGATTTATTAAAACGTTCAGACTATTCTCTGCAATTATCTCTGCAAGACTCAGACAACTTTACAACTTCCACAGCATGTTTAAGTACAATTAAATTATTTTAACTATATGAGAAGAACACATGTCTGACCATGCGCAATGTAACAAGTACATAAGCTTAGAATGATTCAATATATAAAAACAGACAACAGGGGGAAGGTCGTTTGGCCAGTTAAGACATGTGCATCCCAAATCAGAGTACTTGATTTCAGTTCTTGGGTTCAGCTCATGACTCCAGCTTCCAGTTAATGCAGAACCTGAGAGACAGCAGTGACAGTTCAAGAAATTGGATTCCTGATACCCAAGTGAGAGTTCTGGGTTAAATTCTAGGACAGTAAGGATTGTTTAATAACCATCTGTATTCTTCAGAGATGGGGAATTTTTAGAGGTTCTTGGAGTGAGCACAGTATCCTCAAGTATCTTTAAAACATTTAGTTTATGACTATCATTTGGGGATGGTGTTAATTCCAAGTGGATTCCAAAATGTGGCAGTTACAGTCTCCAACATAATTATGATCTCCCATGATAGGATCTGGTTATCAAAAGAGGGGGGTTGAGGAAGGAAAGAAAGGAGTGAAGTATGATTACCTTTATAGAATTGTATCTATGAAATACTTGAGATCTGTTCTCTTTATATTAATAAAAAATTTATTTGAAAACCATAGTGCAATTTCCATGTTTACTTGGAATTTTCTGTCCATAACCTATCATATCTGTATGCATATCACTATGTATGTTAATATACTAGCAGTGTTGTTTACTTTTTACCATGCCTTTTGATGGCAAATGTCCCCTAAGAAATATTAATAAAACTATCATTGGTAAATATATTATAGACAAAACTTGGTCATCACAGTTATCTTTAATAAAAGCAAAAGTTGGCCATATCTAAATGAGACATTTAAAAGGGATAGAGTTTAAAATTTAAAAAAATCATTTTGAAGTTTGTAATAATTTTTTACCACATTGTCTCAAATTCTAACATGTGAACCAGAAAGTACTTCTTGCTGACATATCAAGCTGAGGATTTTTTTTGACTGATAGACAGATCTCAAGTCTCCACTGTTTCAGACCCAAATTTTTTCTATATTGTGGCTTTATTATCCCTTTGCATCTCACTGTCATATGCATCCAGCTTGTGGATAGAAAAAGGAGGCTGGAAAAGTCATATCCACCTCTGTTTATATTTTATCAGTAAGACCTAGTAATAAAGCTACCTCTAACAGTAAAAGAGCAGGGAGATTTTGTCTAATAATGTGTCCAGGACAAAAAGGACTGCATTTTTATTCCCCAGATTGTAATTTTTATTTCCTTGAAATTAACCCAGTTTAACAAATACTGTGACCTGTTTTCTCAGCCACAATATACTCCCTGTGTTCTGAACAAATACGTATCTTCTCTTATCGTTTTGATTTTTAAAATATTTTGTTTCTTTTCATGTTCATTTTCCATGGCTCTGCTCTATGGGAGAGTAGCACCTACTTACCTCTCAACCTTTGCTGATCTTGCTATAGAATATTTTTTTCTTAATATTTCCGAACGGCTATCATAATGGTACATAATATTATCTCCAAACTTCATTGTTGTTCTCCTTCCCTGGAACATAAGTTCAGGGATATTGTCCAGTATGCTCACAACTTCTTAAACAGCCCCTATGTCCATACGCAATTATCTATTAAGAAAATGCATGCCTACATACATTCATTCATAATGTCAATAAATATTTTTTGAGAAATTGCAATCAAGAAGCTGTGTCTGCTCCTGCAGATGAAAAGTTAGGAGGAAAAAAAGTTAGTCTCAATCCACTTCAAGTTTGATTGTGGCAACAGGTGAGTGCATGGATAGTTGGGAATATGATGTTATAGAAGGAGACACATAAGGATTTGGAATTGAGACAAAGTTCCTTTCCTGTTAGGGAAAGGGAGATCAGTATGGACTCTGGTGAAAGACATACCTACAGAGATCTCAAGGATAAGGATGAAGGAAGTGTTGAAGCTGTCCAAAAGGGGAAACAGAATTTAAAGACATATGTAGTTGAGATTAAAAAGATAGTTTACTCAGGACATCCAAAGAAATTCAGAGTGTCTGGGATATAGACTGTGAGCAAATGTAGAGAAATGAATCTACAAGATTTCTGTGAGGTAACTTGTGAGACCAGGTGAGAAAGTTTGAATTTTATTTGAGAGAAAAAGGGAAATAATTAGCAGGTGTGAATGAGAAAGTGGTGGGGTATTGATACAAGCAAGCAGCCCAGTGTGTTAGGGGAGTGGAATTATTTCTAGACTGACAACACCACTTTGATGTTGTGGTGGATAAGGACTCTTGAAGGGGCATTCAATGCCCTTCTTGAGTTCATCATGTGTAATGTAAAGTCTCCAGGGTTTCCCATAAAGACGATTTCCAGATCATGGGAACAAGAAGACTTTAGGTGACAGGAAGGCCATTAAATGTACAAGAAAGGGAAAGAAACATGGTTTTGGATTGAAGTTAGCCAACCTCTTGAAATTTCCTCCATTAGAAGGTCACAGAATCAAATCTGATGCCTGGACAATTTAAAGATCTGAGTAGTTTATTTCATTAATCACTAATAATGTTAGCATTTTTGTCTTAAGAGTAATCATTTATCATATTCTAGCAGAATAATCCAATTGTGACTAAAATTAAATAATGCCTTTCTCTCAGTACATGATGCAATTGATGTTAAAGGCAGCAAATAACTGAGGCAATGGGTTAGGCCATTGGAAATGTGCTTATCTAGCTTCCATTCTCAAGTTAAAAGAACTCTGGAAAAGATATGTTGTTTTATTTTATACTATTATTTTTATTTTATTTTCCAAAGATCACACAGAAAACCAGTGAACAAATAGGAAATCTTTGAATGAATTCTGTTTTGCTTATCTGAATACATTATTTGCCTTTCCTCTTGCTTCTACCTTAGACATTTAGATAGATAACATTAACCACTGACTTAGGTCTACTAGACCCAAGGCAAGGAGTGAAGCAGCTAAGGGGTAGCCAAATTACTAGGACATGTTTCCAGCCAGAAAGAAGTTTAAAACCATTCTATACTTGTTCCTTTTACAAGATTTGTAATGTACATTATTTCATTATTGCTAAGATTTGTAGTAAAGTAATATATTTTACTTTATTTAACCCAATACTCCCATACATTATTAAATTGCAGAATTATTTCTCATGTGACACCTGTTCAATACCTATGGAATGCTAGTATTTGGAAAATGTAATCTGGTGGGGTAGATCACCAGCCTTCTTCTGTTCTGCGACAATTCATCAGTATCCTGAGGATAGGGAGAGGAGAGCACTATTTGTATATTCTTTCCCATTTTAAAAAATAACAAAAAAAATGGAATGCTAATTGTAGACATTATTCTTAATAGTTTTTTGGGTACATATGTTCATAATTTGGAGAAATAAAAGAATTTCATTCAAATTAGTGAGAGTAATGTGTTTGAAATTATCATTTTCTGTTTTCATAGCAATGCCATTATAATTCCATGGATTATTGTAACCTTTTACTTAATATCAATTGTGGAACAGGGACCAGCACTGTGGTATAGAAGGTTAAGCCTCATCCTAAAATGCCTGCATCCCAGATGAGTGCCAGTTCAAGTCCCTGTTGCTCCACTTCTGATCCAGCTCCTTGATAATGCGCTTGGAAAAGCAGTGGAAGATGTCCCAAGTACTTGGGCCCCTGTGCCCATATGGGAGTCCCGGATAAAGCTCAGCTGCTTGCTTTGGCCTGGCCCAGCCCTGGCTATTGTGGCTATTTGAGGAGTGAGGCAGTGGATAGAATCTCTCTCTCTCTCTCTTTTTTTCTCTCTCTCTCTCTTTCTCCACCCCCCATAATTCTGACTTATAAATAAATAAATCTTTAAAAATAATTGTAAAATAGCATTGTTTCGCCATTCATAGAGAAATTCCTGGTAAGACATAGAAGGATTTTAACCCTTTTATAAAGCATCTCTCATTTCCCCAAAGTGCTACTTGCTGCACGCCTGATGGTCACTTAGCTCATAGGACATAGCAAAACCACTTATATTAGAGTCTGAAAAAGCCCACCGCCCGAGGAACGACTCCAAGAGACTTTTCTCTCATGCAACCAGCAAAGGGTTAATGATTTATTGATTATCCAGCATGCTGGGGCTGTCTGATCATACATGAACAGAGCAGCCCCGAATAACCAAAGGTTAGGGTTTATAAAGGCAAAAACCGCAAAACCGGGAAGGGGGGAATACATGGTTGCTATGCACGGTTGCTATACACCGTTGCTAAAATCAAAAGAGAGTACATAAAATCAAAAGAGAGTATATGGTTACTGGGGTCAACATAACCTAAAACCTAAGTGAAATTAATATTCATCATAATCTTGACAATACCAGTTAACAATCTTACAATTAGAATTAGGACTTGACATTAATGTAAGACACAGACAAATCACATCTTTATTATTAGCCCAGGTAACCCAGGTGCAACCTTTCTACTTTTAAGCTTGAGCAATCATGCTAGGGGGTTTTTGTGCTCTGCCAAAGGTGATGTAGTGCACTACTATTGTCCGACTATTTGAGATCATAGTTTCAGACCAGAGTCTCACGGTGGGGGGGGTTGCTTTCCCAGAATGCAGTCTCAAGTGCTCCAAAATGGGGTCCCTACTGTCAAGGTGCTACTTCACTCTGTCTTATTTTTACAGCTGTACCAGGAAGGTTTAAACCTGTAAGCTTAAGCTTAACTTTTTACACCCGCACATATACAATTTTAACTCTTCACTTAGAATTTAGCACTTTTAGTTTTTTATTTTATATTATTAAAATATATGTCTTCTTTTTTATTGTGATGGGAATAAATGAACAAACCCAATAACAACAAACAGCTTAATTTGAAAATGGACAATAGAATTTCATATAGACATTTCTCCAAAGAATATATACATAGGGCTAATAAGCCCAGGAAGAGATACTCAATATTACTAATCTGTAGGGAGATGGAAATAAAACCACAATGAGATATCACTTCACACTGACTATAATGGCTCTCATCAGCAAAAAATAAATAAATAAATAAATAAATATAAATTAAAAAATAGCAAGTGTTCAAGATAACAGAACCAGTTCTCAGTGCTGATAGGAATGTGAAATAAAGACATACATAAAACCCATTAATGTACTCTTTAAAAATAAAGCAAAGAATTATCATCTTATCCAGCAATTCTACATGTAAGTATACTCATTTACCCAGAAGAATGGAAAGTAAGAACTTAAACAGATTTTTCATTAAAGATTTATTTATTGATTTGAGAGGCAGAGTTACAGACAGAGGGAGAGACAGAGAGAGGTCTTCCATCTGTTGGTTCACTCCCCAAATATCCACAATGGCTGTAGCTGGGCATATCTGAAGCCAGGAGCCAGGAGCTTCTTCTGGGTCTCCTACATAGGTGCAGAGGCCCAAGTACTTGGGTCATAATCCACTGCTTTCCCAGGCCCATTAACAGGGAGCTGGATCAGAAGTGGAGCAACTAGGACTTAAACCGGTACCCATATGTGTTAGGAAAATGATGCAGTTTTATCTATGGTGCGATCTACACCCTGACACCATCCTAGGCTCTAGCCCCCGCTGCCATTGCTGGAAGCCAGGTGGACACATGGCCCAACCACTGGTGTTAAGCTCCACCCCCATCATAATGGGATTCTCTGCTCCTGCTTCCCTGCCCACCCTCCGGCAAAGTTTTAAAAGGACCTGCTCCTGAACACATGGCTCTCTAGCCTCCTCCTCCTCTGGTCTCCTCACTCTTCTCTCTTGTCTCTGCTCCTTCCTCTTCTCTCTTCTATCTCCTGCTCACTCCCTCTTCTTCTTCTTTTTTTTTTTTTATCACTCGCTCTTCTCTCTGCTTTCTCTCTTCTCTCCTCGCTAGCTCCTCTCCTCTCTGTCTCTCTCTCTCTCTTACGCTCTCCTTCTCCCTCTTTTTCCTTCTTTGCCCCTTCCCTCCGGTCTTCTGGGTTTTCCCCAATAAACCCTTTCCTTTACTCCAGTGTTTGGTGTGTTTTGTGATGGCCTAACAATATGGGATGCCGGCACCACAGGCGGGCTTAACCCAATACACCACAGCACCAATCCCTTTAATAGATATTTGTATATGTGACAGCATTATTCACACTAACCAAAAAGGAATAAACATTGCCAATGCATTCATGGTTGAATGGATAAGCAAAACACAGTACACATATGTAATAGATATTACTCAGTCCTGAAATGAAAGGAAATTCTGACATATGCTGAAACATTGATGAAGACATTATGGTACCTAAAATTAAGTCAGCACAAAAGGAAAGATACTGTATGATTCCACTTACACAAACTGTGGTACAGCAAATTCATAGAGACAGAAAATAGACCAATGTTTTTCTAGGTGCTGAGAGGACAGAAAAATGGAAAGATATTTTATAAGGGTGCAAGATTACAGTTTAGGACAGTGAAAGCAGTTTATAATATGGATTCTGATGGCAGTAAAATTATGTGAATGTATTGAATGCCACTGAACTAAGCACTAAAAACGGATAAAATGTTCAATTTTATCTTACATATTTTTACCACATTAGAAACATGAATGAATGAATAATTCAGGCTTTTTGCCCATTTCACTTTTAAAAGATGTGCAATTGAGGTACAAAAAGAAGCAAAGAAAAGCTCCGCCTTGCTATTGAAAACAGGTAGCAGGAAATAGAGGAGCATAAAATACACTTTCAGACAAGCTGTTAAATGATGATGATGTTCTAGAAAATAATAACCATAAAAAGACAGTGACATTCAATTATATTAAATACCTTTTCTTATGTGAGCTCTGAACTTGAAATCTGGTTTCTCTTAGTGAGAGTGTCCAATACCCAGTTGAGATATTTTTGGAGTGGTAATCAAAATATTGAGAAAATTCCTACATTGTTTGCTCATTCAGATTTTTTTAGTGTGACTCAATGCTTATCCATGGTCATCACTCTTACCCTAGTAATAAGTAGCCTACATTTCAAAACAGTGACTTTGTCTAATTTTCCCTTTATGTAAATATTCATTGAATAAATTAATGAAAAGGAAACTAAGGTCTAGTGATTTTCATGGCTCAGTAGTGTATGATTGCTTGGCCACAAAATGGCAAATTGAGATTTTAATGTTTTATCTGGTTCATAGTATAATTTTTCATCCATGTCAATATATGTGGGCCTATGGTAAACTGTTACTTTTGACTGAAGTAATGTTGATACAGATCCATAAATACTTGTCTTGAGCTGTCCTGTTTCTGATCCAGTCCTCTTCTTATGCCCCTGGAAAGGCAGTGGAGTCCAGCCTGAGTTCTTGGGCTCCTGTCACCCATGTGGGAAACCAGATGAAATTCAAGGGTCCTGGCTTTAGGTTTGCCTAGGCCTGGCCATTATGCTCATTTGGGGGGTGGGCCAGCAGATGGAAGAACTCTCGCTCTCTTTTTCTCTCTCTCTCTCTCCTCTGTTTCTTTCTGTAACTCTGACTTTCAAATAAATAAAATAAATATTTTTAAAAAAATTAATATAATCAGTTGATAGTGCAATTGGAAGCTTAGAAGCTTTCATAATCTTCTCTATTATGAGACAAAGAATCCTGCCAACACATTGTCTTTTTGTTCCTATAAAGAAATTTTCACAATGGTCCTATTCGTCTACCCTCAATGAATCATTCAATTCAGAGTTACTACATATGAAGAAACTACAAGACATTTAGTAGTGATTTATTAAATCTATTGAAAGCATTGTCATTTTTTATGACAAAGTTCTGATCACAATGTCTGAATTACACTAGCAGTCTTTTGCAAGCTAGAGATTTCAAGAGAGCAATGAAAGGTGTCACTGATGTATCTCAGAAGCATTTAGCAGAATAATGCTTGGGAGATATCCTTTCTGATTAGGTTGCCCTTACTTCTGCTTTTTTACTAGACTACTTTTGCCTGAATTCTTTTTTTTTTTTTTTTTTTTTTCAGGCTCCACTCAGTATTTTAAGTCTGTTGAAGACCTAAATTGCTTTATTTGTTGTTTTAGAATTAGTACAATGGGCCGATGCGCGGCTCACTAGGCTAATCCTCCACCTGTGGCGCTGCCACCCAGGGTTCTAGTCCTGATTGGGGCGCCAATTCTGTCCGGGTTGCTCCTCTTCCAGTCCAGCTCTCTGCTGTGGCCCAGGAGTGCAGTGGAGGATGGCCCAAGTCCTCGGGCCCTGCACCCGCATGGGAGACTGGGTATCTGGCTCCTGACTTCTGATCGGCGCAATGCGCCGGCTGTAGCGGCCACTTGGGAGGGTGAACCAATGGAAAAAGGAAGACCTTTCTCTCTCTCTCTCTCTCTCTCTCTCTCTCTCTCTCTCACTGTCTAAATCTGCCTGTCAATAAATAAATAAATAAATAAAGTCTAGTACAATGCTTGGCTCACTATAAGCATTTATTGGTTTATTGAAAAGATAAATGATTGCTTTCCTCCAGAGCAATATTTGGGTACACTGCAGGCCAATGTATTCCCTCTTAAAAGTTAAAAACAATAATGTGACTGCTAAGAACTCCTGGAATTAAAAAAATAATTTTTGTTATTTGTTGATTTCCTTGATGTAAATCTTCATATTCTGGCAGATTATAAGCAACTAAAAGTTTGTCAACTAGATCATAAAGCATTTTACAATGTTCAAGATGATGTGTTCCAGCTCCATCACAATCTGGCTTTCGGATACCATAGCGAAAGGTGTTGCTATCAAAGGAACCCAGAAAGCTAAACAAGATTTAGATGGCAAAGCACTTGTTTGTGAAAATGAGACTAAAACTAGTCACATTTATCCTGTCTACTGGAAATTGGACATTCTTAGAATTGAAACAGCTTTAACTTTTATTCAAATCTTCCTCTTTTTTTGATAGAAAAATCCCAGAGAAATATCCATACTAAGAAATTAGTATACTTTTGATATTATGTTTGTTTTGTTTTGGTACAAGTGAGTAAGCTATTCTTTTTTTCTCTTTAGTATTAGAGACCTATGCACAAAACCCACTATATTTTTTAACATTACTTAATTTACCTGTATCCCAGAAATGTTATGGGTTGTTCCTGCAGTTTGGGGGTGAAGATGGACATTCCAGGGGCTCTCAGCTGATACAGTGCAGAGGGTCACCTATGTTTCATAGATAGGCATGTTACTTTTAATAAACAACACCAACTATTTTTTTTTTTTTATTGGACAGAAAGAGTTAGACAGTGAGAGAGAGAGACAGAGAGAAAGGTCTTCCTTCCATTGGTTCACCCCCCAAATGGCCGCCACCGCCGGAGCTACTCCGATCCGAAGCCAGGAGCCAGGTGCCTCTTCCTGGTCTCCCATGTGGGTGCAGGGCCCAAGCACTTGGGCCATCCTCCACTGCCCTCCTGGGCCACAACAAAGAGCTGGACAGGAAGAGAGGCAACTGGGACTAGAACCCGGCACCCATATGGGATGCCGGTGCCGCAGGTGGAAGATTAACCAAGTGAGCCACGGAGCCGGCCCCAACACCAAGTATTTTTGTACCTTATCTTTAAGAAGGAAAGTGTGTTTGGTTTAATAAAATAACACAGCTGTCAAAATTGCAGGGTCTTCTTTTCTTTGATGTATAACATTATGGACAACACTGGATAACTTGGGAAAGACGAGAGCAGAGAGGGCAGGGTAAATCATAGTTTTGCTTCAGGAAATTTCCTTGCATGACTGACAGCATGCTACCCCAAAGGATTTCTGCAAAGCCCTAGCACCTTCCTAGGGAGAAAATGCCCAAGACCCAGTTGACAAAGGTAAACAGCTAAGATCTCCCCAGATGGAGAACAAAAAAGAGAGGGTTATAGCCTTTAAATGTTGACTTACAATTGATGGCTGATTCCTAAAATAAATAAGAAAAAAGAATTCTTTGGAAACTTTTCTAATACTTTGAAATCAATTTATATGTAAGTTGCTTCTATTGTAATATAAAATTCAGTTTATTTGAAAGGTTCTGATATTCACTATTCTAACCTCTTAACACAATTCCCCTGAGTTTAATTTGTCTTCATTGTTGAAATAAACTAGCACTTTCCATAATTATTTTATACAATTTTCTAAGATTAATACCTATATTCCTAAAAGCTGATTTACTTCATATTTGGAGATTTCAAGTAATGGACCTGAAGTATACAATATACTCAGAGGAGTGTGTTTTGAATAATCAAAAGTTATCAGAATTGCTATGAACACTGCCTGCTATTTTGGGATGGTGTTGGGGCAGAACCAATATTTTATTGAATAAGCTATTGTATTTCAGTGTTACCATATGAGGATATTAAATATAGACTATATTTATAATTTATAAAAAGAGTGTAGCATTAATATTATGAATATAAAATTAACTGGAAATTGATCTCTGTAAAAAATAAGAATGGGAAAGGAAGATGGAAGAGGAAGAAAGATGAGAGTATGGGTGGGAAAGAAGGAGTTGGGGGAAGAATCACCATGATGCCAAATTTGTATATATTAAATGCATGAAGGTGTATTCCTTAAACAAAATTTTAAAAAATTCTATGAAGAATCATAGATAATACTGTTAAGAACATGATACAAGTCAATGTATGTTAGAATGGTAGCCAAATAAATCCAATTTATATTTTAGATGAAAGTTGAAAGAAAATAGTGTTTGTTGTATTAACTGCTCTTGAACACATCTTTTATACATCTTACTTTTGATATGATCAAAGGAAAATTTATATCATATGTTGGATACTGTTTCTTTTCCTTTCTTTTACCCTCTCTAAGAAATAGCTACAATTTTAAGTTATATATAAGACTATCTGTGCATAATTTGAAAAGTCTATTTATGGAGTAATTAAATTAAATTAAATCAGATGTTTATCCTTGTGTACATAATTCCTTGACTGGAAGAATATTTTGCTTTCAACTCATTGTTGTACTGTCCTCTAGACTCATGTCTTCAGTTAAAATTAACAAAGGCATTTAGGGAGAAGGTAGATGTTATTTGGGAATACCCCCATCCAATATGAGAGTGCTAGAGTTTGAGTGCCAGTTCTGTTTCCTATTCTAGTGTCCAGTTGATGTACATACTGGGAGGCAGTTAATAATGACTCAAGAACTTGGGTGCCTGCCACTTGATTGAATTCTGGCCACTTGATTTGACCTATCCCAGCCCTAGCTGTTGCAGGAACTATGGGAGTGAACTTGCAGATGGAAAATATTTCTCTCTCTAACTCTTTCATTCTCTTTCAGATAAAGTGAAAATAAATAAATTTTAGAAAGAAATTTAAAACTCAAGATATCTCAAAATTAGAGATTAGGTTATGCCTATTAATTGTTCAATAATAATAATGAGGTTAGTATCTTCCATTTATTGGGTGTAAAATATTTGTCATAATTCATGTATATTTAAAGAAATTGAGTCTAGGAGCAAACACAATGGGAAGGCTCACTTGGTTAATCCTCCACCTGAGGCACCAGCATCCCATAAGGGTACCGGGTAGTCCCAGTTGCTCTTCTTCTAGTCCAGCTCTCTGCTGTGGCCCTGGAAGGCAGTGGAGGATGGCCCAAGTGCTTGGGTCCTTGTACTTGCATGGGAGACCAGGAAGAAGCACCTGACTCCTGGCTTCGAATCAGTACAGTGCCAGCCATGGTGGTCATTTGGGGAGTGAACCAATGGAAGGAAGACCTTTCTCTCTGTCTCTCTCTCACTGTCTGTACTCTACCTGTCAAATAAATAAATAAATAAATCTTTAAAAAAAGGAAAGGATTATCTAGACAATAGTATTTTTACCATAAAAATATACTTTCTATATAAGAATTAAGTATTTATTAGACTAACTTCACAAGGCTTCAAATATTTCATTCAAATTAGCTGCAGCAGAAGGAAAAAAGATAGAAGAAATAAGTGCAAGCAGACATAGGATTAACAATCTCATTGAGAGTAGTGAGAAGAAACAAGCAAGAATCTTCTAGAACGGTTGCAAATGGCTAGGCACGTGTAGTACAAACTATTGATACGAGCAATGACTTCTTGGAGCCAGAGTGAATGTTAAAAAGAAAAAGCTACATGATGATAAGAGATAGCCAATTATTTGGCCAGTGTTGTAGTGATGATTTCCAAAGGATTAAACACAAGGACGTCATGGTGGTTGGGCTACCAGAAGTTGAAATCAGATAAACCATGGAGTAGCCAAGGTAAAGGAATATGAGGTTGTCTTTGCAGAAGGCTTGCAAGCAGCAATGAGTGGGATCTCTTCAGCATTGGGTAATGGACCATGCATTTGGAAATCATAACCAGCAATGTAAACTCAAACTGGAAACATGGAGAAATGAGGAGATAGTACTTTTCGAAACATAGTGGTCTTCTTCTTCTTTTAACTATGGTATCCCTTCTATAATGCAGGCTGGTGACCTGGGAACACTTTTATGTTAGAATTTGTGACCATTCTTTGGGAGCTACTCACTGACTACCTATTTTCATTTTTTGACCTCCATTCTTTCAACAGATACATATTGAGGAACAATTATATATCAAATAGTGGCTTAGATCATAGAGATAGAGATAAACTGAACAGATACAGTCTTATATTGTCGTGAAGCTTATATAATAGAGCTGATGTTCAAAGTACTGTGCAAAGAATTGTAACTAGTTATTGTAATAAATAGGATCTGGACAACTTCTTTAGATTAGGAGGTAAATGACAAGAATATGTTACCAAGTAAATATCATGAAATAATGTTTCAGTCAGAGAGCACAAAACTTATTGTAAATAATTATAAATAAAATTGAATTTGACTTACCAAAAGTATCTAAAATAAAGCTAGAACCATCAAGTATAATAAACAAAGCAGGTAATGGTAGGGAATGAAGTTGAAGACACAGGCTTCATGAGATAAAGTAAAAATTTGGGGTCTTATTTGAAATGCAGTAGTAAGTAACTCACCTGGTTTTTCTTTTAAGTTTGCATTTTTTTAAAAAATAATGTACCTACTGGTTTACTTTCCTAAAATAACACACTTGTTAATAAATGTAGAGTAATTTATAGTGAACAGAAATACAGTAAAAGGCAGAGAAGCAAGTTAGGAGATACTATTGAAGAATTTAAATATGTTGAAGTCTATAGAGTAAAGGGCAATGTGACGATGGAGAAAACTGTAGGAGGTGATTTTCAGACAAGGACAGGGGTTTGTTCGGATGGGCTGAATGAGGAGAGTAAGGAAGGAGAAAAGGTAGATTTTTTTTTTTTTTAATTTGGCTAGCAATGGGGCAGCATGGAGAGAAACCTGGTCTACAGAAAACACAACTGGAGAAAATTTTTCAAATTTAATATTTCATCTATTTAAGTTTGAGGCACTGTTTTAAAATACACGATGAGAAGTCAAATAGGCAGTTGGATATTCAAATCTCATCTTTTAGAGAAAGCTTAAATTTGAAGATATACACAATACTGTCATCAGGGAAATATGGATGGTCTTTAAAATCCTTATTGCAACATAACCTCCAAGCACCAAACATAACACCCAGTGGAGAAGCAATAAGCATTTCCTAAATTTGTTGCTATATGAAATGTATAATGCTAATGGCAGGAGATAAGAAAAAAAAAGACATAGTTTCAGTGATTTGAGAGATGTGTTGAGTTTCCTTTGGTTGTATAGCAGAACAGCATAGACTTGGTGACTTAAAACAGGAATTTATTTTCTCATGGTTCTGGAATCTAGAGTCTGGAATGACTTTCATAGAGTTGAAATCTAGGAGTCTGACAACTAAACTTCCTGGAGTCTGACAACTAAACTTCCTGATACTCTAGTATAGAATCCTTTCTGCCCTTGACCTGAAGGCCACTATCATCAACTTTTCTGTCCTATGTATATGTCACTTTCCTTGTTGTGTCCACATTAAATCTTCCTCTGCCTACCTTGTATAATAATATGTGGGATTGCATTTGAAGAGCACCTGGACAATTCAAGATAATGGTCCCATTTCAAGATCCTTAATTTATTTAAACTTGCTAAGACTTCTACCCCCCCCACCACCTAGTTTTCTATATAAGACAAAATTCACAGATTACAGGAACTAGGAGATGGATATCTTAGGGGGACTAGTTTTAAGTTTGATGGTATATAAACCACAAAATTAAAAAGACATACAATTACTCCTAACATACAGTACTATGTAAAGTATCATATGGTTAGGGAACTAAAATAAATTCAGTCTGTAATTGATAAAGAGTAATAGTTTTATGATGTGGATCTAGCACAAAGAGTAGGAATTTGTAAGTTTGAGAGTTTGGACAAGTGACCTCAGACTTAGAGAGGTGTATAAAATAGACAAGGGTCTATGATTATTTGGTGTAATCAAGAGAAAAATATATGAATATACTTTAATTTAAACTCCTAAACAAGAAAATTTTATCGAAGCGTTTTTCATTTTCAGCCTTTGAAGACTGAAAACTAAATTAAGATATGATATTTGTAAAAATCCATAAACTTAGCTCATCCTTGGGGAAATAAAGATGTGCACACATGGAACGAATGGGGAACAATATAATCAATATGTAATTAAATGCTAACCTTTGCTATTTACTAGAACTTCAAGGATATAAAGGAAACACAAGAAGAGATTTGTTATGGCTCAGAAAGGAGGAGTGGAATGTCAGTATGTGGAGAAGATAGAATGAGCATGATGGTTCAACAGAAGAAATAACATGAGTTAAAGCAGGGATGAGAATTGTGTGAGTGCAAGAAAATAAAGTCAAGAATATAGTTGGAGTTCCTTGAAAGATAACAGTAAATGATATAGGGTAAAATAGGTTGCATTCCTACTATTGAAGAATTTAAGAACAGAGAGAAGGTGGCTTCATGAAACTTCCTTCGAGGTGTATGGCATATATTGACACTTGCATTTGCCTTTTACATTGTTTATAGTGTGTTTGTTATCATGTACAAGCAAGAAATACTCAGGTTTGCCTCCCACCAAATGGTGAATTCTCTGAAAGCATAATACACAATTTATATTGTTCGACCTTTCCCAATCTGGAGATACAAAGTACTGTAGACATCTGTTAATAAGAAAGAAGATTGATACAGAGATTTAAAAGGAGAGAGGAAGAAAATTTGCTGTTGATTTTTCCCAAACATTACACTGATATGAATAAAATATGCAAAGAATTGTTAGAAGAGTTATTTAAATGATTGAGCCAAATCACTCCTGATCATTGGCCTATGTTGATCTTTGCTAACTGGCTATAAACTGAGTTAGACAGACTAAAGAGAACTAGCTCAGTGAGGACTGATTTTTCAATTAAAGCATATGCAATGAGACTCACAGACACTTGCACACATCATGCTCACACACACTTCTCTCGGCCTCACTCATCTGGGGCATAAATATAATGTTATTGGCCTGTCTACTTTAGTAAAGTTGATAAGATAATATTTACAAATTGCTCTGGGAAGCCCAAAAGTTGTTCTATTAATAAAAAGTGTTTTCCTGACATGAGATTTGATTTGAAAGCTTTGAAAGTTGTCTATGTACACTTGAGGGGCTATTGTAAACAAATGCTACAATTTTGGTACTCAGGAAATAAGAGACAAACTGCCTTTACGTCCTCTTATGTATATTTTTTCTGTTGATTTTATGCACATTTCATAATTGATTATAAAACAAGCAATATGTAGGGATATGGCATTTAATTTCTTTCTGCTTTCAATTATGGATTGAACAACTTATGACCCCTGTACATCCATTGATGAAAACATACACTTGGTCCTAACTTGTTTGTTCTAAATCCATTTTCCCAAAGGCATGCTATGTATTAGACACTATATTAGTCTAGGAAAACACAATTTAAAAAACATGGTGTCTACTCTTGAGATCACAATATATATGAAAATAGATACAAAAACACAAAAATATTTATGCAAACATTAAAATGAAGTGCAACAACATAGATAACAGAAGCCCTTACTTGAAATTCTGAATTGCTTAATTCTACTCAGGGTACTACAGAAAGTCTCATTGAGGAGATATAAATAGCTATTAAGAGGAAAAAATATGATACTTTCCAGGAGAATGAAACAATAAGATTTCAGATGAAAGAATGAGAATGATAAAATGGCTCCAAAACACTAAATACTAAAGCATATTTTCAATTTATAAGTCTTTGATATGGTAAATGGGTAGAGTCCAAGGTGCAAGGGCCACGGTAGATGAGGGAGTTTGTGAGAAACTGAACTTTGTATATAAGGCTTCATAGGAAGCCATTGTGCACTTTAACAATAGAGTGTTAGGCTCAAATTTACACATAAATGTAACTTTGCTGAATAAGATGACCAGGCAACAGTGAAAGAAGACACTTTATGAATATTGGCTAATAATAATATTAATATATTCTTGGAAGGCATTTGATGTAGTATGATAATTAGAATTCATTGCTTGTCATCATTCTAATATTTTTAAAGATTTATATTATTTATTTGAAAGAATTACAGAGAGAGGTAGAGACAGAGAGAGAAATCTTCCATCCGCTGGCTCACTCCCTACGTGGCCACAACGGCTGGAGCTGCACCAATCCAAAGCCAGGAGCCAGGAGCATCTTCTAAGTCTCCCATGCAAGTGCAGGGGCCCAAGGACTTGAGAGCCATCTTCCACTGCTTTCCCAGGCCATAGCAGAGAGCTGGATCGGAAGAGGAGCAGCTAAGACTAGAACCGGCACCCATATGAGATGCCGGCGATTCAGGCCATTGCTTTATCCCTCTGCGCCACAGTGCTGGCCCCCATTCTAAAACTGACTACTTCTGCACTCACCAATATTATCAGCTGGTGGATGGAAAAGGGTTTGGAATTCGTCCTTTCTTTCTTTTATACTGAAAGTTTGGTCACACTGGGTATGTGCTGATTGCTATTTTGTATAACTGTACTAACTCTTCACATGGAAACTTAGGAACCAACAGTCTTGAGGGTCAGGTTGGGAATCAGTGGATGTGAAAGTATCAGTTAATAGAGGAGAAACTAAGGAAAAGAAATTATTATAATATAACATGTCCAGAGAGGGAGCTTGACCTTTTAGAATCCTTTGAACTATGGTAGATTCTCCAGGTGCTCTCTGGAATACTGAAGAGACACATCTCTCCTACCAAGCTAAATACACTGTTTGAGAGAATTCTGCTGAGGAAGAAAGTGAAGGATTTGTGTCTTCTGGCATAGCGCAGGACACATAGTTGTTTGGAAGTCCAGGATTGGGTGTCAAGGAAGAGAAGTAGATTGTATAATCCTAAGAGAATTGAACACAAATTCAGAAGTGCTATATTGATTGACACATAAGATATATATATTTTTTACTCTTTCCTATGTGTGTCCAAAGCCAAGGTTTTGACTTGGTGAAAGGCTAGACACGTAAGATATTAAGACCACAAGTCTTAATAAGAAGGAAGAAAGGACAGTGTCTCCCTAAGCATTACTTAGTTGAGAGCAGGGTTCAAGAAGTTCCAATAATGATCTCTGAGACAAGGAAGAATTTAACAATGATAAAGATTAGCAAAGGCATAAGACATATTAGCAAAGCAGAACACACAAGAGGGAATGTGGACATGACCCAGAATGAGTTGCAACTCAGGAGGTTTAGGGTCATCCCCTTTTGAGATCTGCAGGCAATAAAGGGTGGCAATTTGCACGGGGTTTTCCAGGAAAGGGTGAAGATTTCCAAGACTTTACTGACTACCCATTTTCTTGTCTAGAAAGGAAGTTTCTGAAGTGTTGTGGTGCCAGGCACATGATGGAAATGAGTGTCAGTCATGGTAATTTTATTATAACAGTGTTACAATATGCTATGGGTCATTACTGGATACAATCAGTAGCCATGTAGGATGGAAAGCTATGCCAGCTCTGGGGGTGGCTTGGCTATGATAGCAATTTATGTTTGCCAGTCATGGGAAGAGTTTTAGAAATGACCCTGGGGTGGGGAGGAGAAAGAGTGTGTTGACCTATTTCTTTCAGCTCTTTCTGTAATCCATGACTGTCTATATATCACTAAAGATGAATGTTCAGAATAGTAATATGGTTCCTGTGACATTCTGGCCAAAGAATTTCCTTATGCTCATAAAACTTCATTCAAGACCTTCAGGGCTCTATTCTCAACTTGCAATCAGGTTTCAATTTATGAGATTTAAATCTGTATGGAAGCAAAGGTCACTATTATTTTCTGCTTCATAATATACATCGTAAGTCTACCAAAGAATCTGGGAGATATGGCATTGGCATTGTGGTGAAGGGGGTAAAGCCACTGCCTGCAACACCAGCATCCCATATGGGTGCCAGTTTGTGTCCTGGAAGCTCCACTTCTGATCCAACTCTCTGATGACGGCCTGGGAAAGCAGCAGAAGATGCCCCTGCCACCCATGTGGGAAACCCAGATGAAGCTCCTTGCTCCTGGCTTCAGCCTGGCCCAGCCCCGGCCATTATAGCTATTGGGGAATGAACCAGCAGATGGAAGATCTCTCCTTCCCTCTCTCTCTCCCTCCTCCCACACTGTAACTCTAGCTCTCAAATAAATAAAACTAAAACATTAAAAATTCTATTATAAAAAAATCTGGGCAATGGTAAATATTCAAATAAAGTTACCACTTATGGAGGACCTTTTGTATTGTATAACAGGAGCTGTCAAATTTTTCATATTCATGCAGAACACACAGGGAATTTGGTATAAGGCAGGTTTTGGGTCAGTAATTTCTTTTTGGGGGGAATAGGAGGATAATATTCCACAGTTCTCAAACATACTGCTGAATGAAGCCAATGCTGCTGACCCAAGGACTACAATTTCAGAAACAGAAGATTAGATGCTTTTGGGTAAACATAAGGTCTAATAATGTAGTAACTTGTCCAATTCAACCCACAGTTTAGGGAGAGATCCTTCATTCTAACTCAGATCTGAGATCTTGAGTATGCTATTTGCTTTTGTTAACTTCTATCTTTTCTAAATGTAAACTCAAGGCTCTCCTATTTCTTTTGCAAGATTGGGCCTATTTTTCTTGGCTCCTGAAAATGTTAGCAGACACAAGGGATCTGTTCATTTGGGGTATCACCAAATAATGAGCCATAAGTGGGAATTGCTCAGAGGAAAGGTTTATTTATCTGTGACATGAGAAGGAGAGAGTGGGAAGGTACAGTTCCCTAACGAAACTGCCTCCCTGAAAAGCAGTTTGCCAACGCTTTTATAGCAAAGGGTAGGGGGATGTCCAATATGAAAAGGAGAAGTGAGTAGACAATGTTCTATGCTTTATATTTAAAAAAATCTGGGTCACAGTTGGCTTTGTTGTGCAGCAGATTAAGCAGCTGCTTGTGACCCCGGCATCCCATACTGAAGTGCTGGCTCAAGTTCCATCTACTCCACTTCCAATCCAGCTCCCTGTTAGTTCTCCTGTGAAGGCAGCAGATAATGGCCTGAGGTCTTGGACTCATTACCTTTATGGATGACCAAGTTGGAGTTTCTGGCACTTGCCTTCAACCTGGCCAAAATCTGGCTGTAGGGGAGTGAACCGGGGATGGAAGAAAACCGTCTCTCTCTCTAATAAATAATTTTATAATGTCTGTGTTTCCAATAAATAATATAGATAAATCTTTTTTTAAAAAAAATCTGAGTCTGACTGGTTTCTTGCAGCTTCTGTTGTTTGTGGTGCTCTGGCTTCCTCGGAGTATTATTTTGCAAGATAAATTTTCTTGAATCATCCTCTGAAAAACAAGCTGAAAGTTGCAAACTGCCTCAGAGTCCCTGCCTATGTTCCAATGACCTCTTCTTTCTAAAATGATACACTCTGGATTGCAGATGCACTGCAAAAAGGAACATGTATTCCACACACACACCACCACCACCACCACCACCACCCAACCCGCGATTCAAGAGAAATGCAGAGTATTATGAACAGGTGGGTGCTGCCTTCTTGGAGACAGTGTGCTGTGGGAAGACTTTAATTTCTCCAAAATTTAAATAAGTGAACAGCTCTACCAGTCATCTAAGCTGGCTATTTCTGAACAAAAGATAGATCCTCCCACTGTGATAAGATGAAGTCTTTTTCTTGTCCATCTCTGCTGAAGTTAACTCAAAGATAGCACCCAGAAGTGGAGAAATTGTGAATCCGGAGACAAGAGTTCAGAAATGCATGGGGAGGGAGGAGTTATAGAGGACTAACTACCTTCATATATCTAGCTTTCAATGTATACCAATTTTGCTTTAGTTTTTGAATAGTTAGTAAGGAACACTGGAAGAAAACAACAATTGAGCTTCATCAGAAGTCTCTGCTTTTCTTGAAGCAGTTTATGTGATTGTGGGTATGTGTCTGTGTGACTCATACTATAAAATGGCTGTGATAATGTACCATATGGCTTTTGGATTCAACCAGGTGGGTTTTACAAGACAGAATAGTCAGAGTTTCATTTTTCCCAGCTGTAAAGATGCAAAAAATTTAAATTAAAAATAACCTTTCAGCTGATTCCTTGCATAATTGCTATCTTGCTTTGCTAATACTGTGGCTGAATTATGACTTGCTGAAGCCTTAGAGATTTGCATGCTGGTTTATCCACAGAATTTGCATTGACATGGTTTTCAGTCAAGTGCATAACTAAATCCTGTGGCCATGAACAAGGCTGGCAGTATTTGCAATGAAAATCAGTAGGAGATTAGAGAAAGAATGGTTCTGTGCAACCTCTATAAATAGATCTAGTGATGAAAATTTTGGCTCTTTCAAAATGCCGTACACTTCCATTAAATGACTATGGCTGCTGAACCTGTACATGCATTAAAAGCCCAAAACAACGAGTCCAAACAAGGGGAAATCATACAGATGGCTTCTCCTATATAGCACTTATTTGTGAAATTATTCTTTACTGGAATCTTTGTAAGTAGGTATTTGGAGGTGGGGCATTCTGGAATCTTTGTAAATGGGTCGGTTGGGTGGGGTGGCATTCTTCCTGAAAAATGAACTTTATGATGCAAAAACAAATCTAAAAACTGTATTTTGTTTTCTGGTCGCGGGTGGGGGAGTGGCGAATGTATAGGGCCAGTGATGAGTTTAGTGTTTTGCATGATGCCTCAAACTGGCTTAGAAAATACTCCAAAAGCAGGCAGTGAGACACTCTAAAAAGAGTAACTAAGTGAACTGCTTTACAGGCTGGTCTTTTTCTTTTCTTTCTGTGCATTGCTTCTATGTTGAGATTTGCATCCAGTGTGCTTATGCTCAATGCTGAAGAAGGACAACAATCATTGACCCCAGACCAAATGATTTATTAAACTCACTGTGATTCTCGTTGCTTTTACATGGCACTAGAGACTCTTCCCATTTGAAAGCTAAAACACTTTCCAGAGTGCAGTCAGATACATCCACTGAAAAAGACTAAGTTACTGAGTGAATAAGGGACATTTCCAAAGCTACAGTTAGCCACCAGCTAGTGTAGGATAATCAACTGGCTGCCAAAAAGGGGAGAGAGGAATGTGGAGAAGACATGATAATTTTGTAATAAAGGAGAGACAAATAAAAAATAAGGCCATGGTATTGATGAGGATCCACATGCCCCTGCTGTGATGAGTCTGCCCTTCATGACTGTCAATGTTGTTGTGGGAATTGGATTACGAGTCCTGGATTCACTCTATTGCCATGATGGAACCTAAATTTAGGTGCAGTGGGAGAGTAAATTCAAAGAAAGTGTCTTTCTTGCTCTCATCTGGAGAAACATGTTTAAATTAGTTCATGGCCTGGATATGAAAGCACATTCTCTTACCCACATGCGATTTTATATTTTTGTAATGTGCCAGGCTTCTTTTCTTAGAAAACGTATTTATTTTATTTACTTTGAAAGGAAGAGAGACAGAAAAATAGGAAGAGAGAGAAAAGAAACAGAAAATCTCCTATCCACTGATTTATGCCCGTCCTCAGTTCCTGTGCTGAGCCAGGCTGATGTCAAGTCTTCCATGTGGGTTACAGGGACACAACTACTTGAGCTATCACCTGCTGCCTCTCAGGGTGCTCATTAGCAGGAAATGGGAATAAGGATCAGAGCCAAAATTTGAACCCAGGCATACAGATAGGGTATGTGAGGGTCCCAAGCCGCACCTCCAATGCTGTGCTGAACACTTGCCCCTAATACCTATTTTTGGTGTTCCAGGTAATGAAGCAGAAATAATGGCTAAAAGAGCAGGGTACATCTATTCCCAGAAATTCCAGATTTGATAGAACAGGAAAGCCACAACCCTTAAACTCTATATCAATTTGTAATAGAAGCAGAGAACTAGGGATATCTCAGCAAGTTTAGACAAATAATATTTACATGAACAAACAAAGTAGGGCTCTGTAAAGCCATACAATGCCATAAAGCTTATTTTATTATGGGCAAATACACAAAAATATACAAAATTATGGAAGACATATCATAAAGTATCAAAAATAACATATCATCATATCATATCATACATATAACATATGCATATAACATCATAATAACGTATCATACATATCATAATATCATAACTATCAAATTATCATAAGTAGCAATTCAGTAAGTAGAGAAAAGAAGAATGCCTCTTGACTGGCAAAGGCTGAGTGAGGTTTGAAAAACTCTTCTAAGGCCAAGGTCAGCAACCATAATGTAATTAAATTGCCTTTTTAATTTGCCCCACTCCAATTTTCTCATTTCACTTTGGGTAGGTAAAAAGGAGATACAGAAAAAAGAAAGAACACTTTTTTCTTTATCATTAACTTACCTCCTCATTTCGTATTTTTGTTTTTATAAATTGCTGTCAACCTGTGGTTCTCACGGTATCATCCTCAGAACAACAGCAGCACATCCCCTGGGAGGAACTTAAAAGTGTTTCAAAAATTCTGGGGGTAGAGCCTCGCAGTTTGGTTTATAAAGTCCTCCAGCTGATTTTGTGCATTCCACATCTGAGAACTAGTCGTATAGACTGTAAGGTTTCTAAAAGATCTTATAACTTGTTCTAACTCAATAGTGGAAGTTCTCAAGTTTATATGATTGTTTTTGAAAGATTTATTTGAAAGGCAGAGTGATACACAGAAAGCGAGAGACAGAAAGAGCTATACAGAGAAAGATCTTCCATCTGCTGGTTCACTCCCCAAATGCTCCCAATTGCTGGGACCAGAAGCCAGGAGCCAGAAATTCCATCTAGGTATCCCACATGGGTGGCAGGAACCTATGTACTTGTGCCATCACCTTTTGCCAGCCAGGAGTGTTAGCAGAAATTGGGTCAGATGTGAGCTGGTACTTGAGGATGGGATGCAGCATCCTACGCAGTGGTTCAACCTGCTGTGTCACAGCACCTGTTCCATGTTTTGTTTTATTTTGTTTCATTTTTTAAACAGGCTATGGTATATCCATTGAGGTAAATGATAGTTGACTTGTTAAAATTGATGCCATGAGTTATTTCTTCAGGAGGAAGAATAAGCTTACCATTTTAATATTTAAAAAAATTTTTGAAGATTTATTCATTTATTTGAAATGCAGAGTGACAGGGAGAAGAGGAAAGACACACAGAGAGACCTGCAAACCCCTGGTTTATTCTCCAAATGATCACAATTAGCATGTCTGGGCCAGCATGAAGCTAGGAACCCAGAACTCCAGCTGAGTCTCCCACATGGGTGATAGGGGCCCAACTTCTTGGGCCAACATCCTCTGCCTTCCCAGGAGCATTAGCAGGGAGCCAGAGCTGAAGTGAACAAGCTAGGACTCCAACTCGCATTCTGATATAGAATACCAGCACCACAAGTGGTGGGCCCCTGTGTTCCAATGTCCCAGTGCCAGCCCCAGGTTAATTTTTTTTTTTTTTTTGCTCTGAATCAAATAACCACTAGGTTAGCCTCCCACTTATTCTTACTAAAGATTTGAAAATGTTTGTCTTGATTTTGATAGAACTAGGTTATTTTTCCTGAGATGCTTTTAATTTTGTAAAAAATATATTCAATAAAAATAAATTTAATAACTTGAAAATTGTTTTAGGAACTAGTACCCCAAATTTGAGTTTATTTCCGATACATCAGCTCTTCATGATTCTCTTCATGAGTTTTTATTGCCTAGCAAAAATAATGCATTTTTGTTAACCATTTAGGATATGTCATCAAATAGCAAATACTATAATGTTCTGATATGAAAGTATTCAACAAAATTAATGTTTCTGTTTTTATTTCACCAATATTTCTCTGCAAGTTTTATTCTTATTTAGAAGATATATATTTATAATACAAGCATTTGTACTGTTTTGTATTTTTAAATATATTAAATACTAGTCAAGTTTAAAAATGAATTTAACTGAATTTTTATATAACTCTGGTTCAAACAAAAATAGAGCAGATGGAATAACAGCGTCTAAGCTAGCATGTGTACAATAACATCTCTTTCAATTATCATCTACAGTTTTTGAAGTGAATAACTTTAAATGATGATTCTTTCTTCCAATTCATTTTGTGCTTTCAGTCACCTCAGTGAGATCCTGTGTGAGAATCAGTGTACCGTGAGGGAGGTAGCACACATTAGGATTTCAATACCTTGTGCAGTCAATCCATTCTGGCATTTTCAGTAAATTAATTGTTGCTATAAAATTCCTCATACCTTTCCACAAACCTAACAGATTAAGATTGTTTGGATCTACATGGGTTAATTTACCCTATGCTCAATCAATGCAATTATCTATTAATGTCAAAACCACGTAATGAGTCCATGTTGGATGTAGGTACAGCAAGTTCTGCATCCATCTGGGATTGAAGGCAAGAAGGCTAAGAAAGGTTTATCCTTAAAAAGAAATAAATATTTTGCCGTGTGTGTTTGCCGTATATGTGGTATATATTCCATGTATACATATATATGGCTTTTAAAACTTAAATTGCTTTTACTATCTAAGAGTTTCTGAAGGATTCTTCTATTAACAGGTATAGCAGATGGGTTTCATTAAACTATCCAGACCCTTCTTTCTCTAATCATCTGCCTCACCCAATCTGAGGGGAAAAGGGCAGCCATATGAGGAATCTATTCTTCTCTAACCCTCTCTGCAAGACATCTGCTGAGACCTCATTCATCACTGTGAAAGCTGTGAATGGATGGCCACACAATACTCCAAGGTCTCATTGGGAGTGGTGCTGCAATGCCTAACCTCTCCTCTCGCAAAGCAAAAGCAGCATGTACTTTTGTCAAACTGTCAGCAAATACTTCTCTCTTGATATGGTTTGTTCAAGCCAACCTTCTGCAGTGTCAACCAGCTTCAAATGTTTCATTTTGAAAACACAAATAAAAGACAAAACCAAAAAATAACGGTTGCCTTGATGTGGTCCTCACTAATGAGTATGTTTGCTTTTGCGGTGGCTGAAAAGATTTAGGATTTGTTTGCCTGTAGAGGTGTCCAAACTATTTAGGAGATAAAATGGTTTTCAAATGTGATTATCACAATAAACTGTTGGGCCTTAGGGGGTAGCCACTTAATAAAATTAGCTCAAAATATTTCCTTTATCAATCTTTCCCAAAATGATAGGTGATCACTCAATCATTCATAATGTCTTAGAATTGCTGCTCTCCTGGCAGACTTGAGGACTAATGGGTGATTGCAATGTAAGTAGCCAGACATCAGTTCCTCATTCCCACTCCAGGCTCAACTGGGACTGAATGCTAATGTAGTATTAACTATATGGCCCACACTTAACTTTCAATCATGAATGCCATAACTTCAATCAAATGAAATTAAAGCCAGAGTCATCATCCACTTGTTAATTACAGTATGAAATATCTCAATCACTTTGTTTTTAGAGGTGGCATGAGAGTTATGAAAGACAGACAATGGCATTTGTTATCCAGGGTGTGAAGTGGCCCATTAAACCATGGAAGATTCTTCCAAGTACTGAATTCAGCCTGACTCTGTACAATTCCAGTTCCTACTTGTTCAAAGAATAAGGTGCTTGAGAACTCAATATGCATAGAGAAACAAGAGGTCTGTACGCACCAAAGTTTTCCTTAGTTTTCAGAGTCTCTTTAAAAGTAGATTTTTATTTCAAATATTTTATTATAATTTTATTTATTTAGCATAACTATCTCTGTAGCTCTGTATACTCATAAATATCAGATGCCAGCGCCGTGGCTCAATAGGCTAATCCTCCGCCTGTGGCGCCGGCACCCCGGGGTTCTAGTCCTGGTTGGGGCGCCAGATTCTGTCCTGGTCGCTCCTCTTCCTGTCCAGCTCTCTGCTGTGGCCCGGGAGTGCAGTGGAGGATGGCCCAAGTGCTTGGGCCCTGCACCTGCATGGGAGACCTGGAGAAGCACCTGGCTCCTGCCTTCAGATCAGCACAGTGTGCCAGCCACAATGTGCCAGCCGCAGCTGCCATTGGGGGGGTGAACGAACGGAAAAGGAAGACCTTTCTCTCTGTCTCTCTCTCTCACTGTCCACTATGCCTGTCAAAAAAAATAAAATTAAAAAAAAATCAAATACCTTAAGAGACACATTTATAGTGAATTTGTTTCATCTTGCTAATATCAATGTGAGTTTTGATGTCCTCAATTGTGGTTTTCCAATCATAAACACTTTGGTTTAATTATTCAACATTAAGGCTATTGAAATTACATATCTTAGGCCCTACTGCTTTTTGTTTTTAATTTTATCAGTAAGTATAATAAACGCTAAATGTAACTTCAAAGGAGCATTGATCATGTATTTCATTTACAAACTTACTTCAACACCTACTTCAACAGTTTTAACTATCTGAATAAAATGATTGTGCTCTCATGTCATTTTTAAAAATTTTATTTATTTCAGAGGTGGGGAGAGAGAAGAGAGAGAAAGAGAGAGAAAGAGAGAGAAAGAGAGAGAGAGAGAGAGAGAGAGAGAGAGATTGAGAAACACTCCACTTCCCAAATGCCCACAACTTTTGAACTGGGCATGGTGGCAGGAACCCAATTACTTGAGCCATCACTACTGCCTCCCAGAGACTGCATTAGCAGGAAGTTGGAATCAAGTGGTTCTTGAGCCCAGATATGGAATGTATGATTCCCAACCAGAGGCTTCACTGCTGAACCCAAAACCTGTCCCTTTTCTTTTTACACACTTACATTATCTTGGGGCCAGTGTTGTGGTGCAGCAGCTTAAGCTGCCCCTGAAACAGTAACATCCCATATTGGAACATTAGTTCAAATCCTGGCTTCTCCACTTCTGATCCGGCTTCCTGCCAATGTGCCTGAGAAAGCAGGTAGAGCTGGCCCTGGTTCTTGGGACTCTGTCACCCATGTGAGAGATCTGTAAGGAGTTCCTAGCTACTGGCTTTAACCTGGCCCACCCTAGCTGTTGTGGCCATTTGGAGAGAGTACCAGTGGAAGGAAGATCTTTTTCTCTTTCTCTCTCTGGAACTCTGCCTTTCAAATAAATAAATTTTTAAAAATTAAATAAACATCTACTTATCAGTCACAATAAATCATCCCAAGTACTTAAGTAAATCTTATGAATCTGAGCAAATAAAATGTTAACGATATTCTCTTAAATCTTTCATTACTATGTATGTGTGTTAGATTTCAACATCAACTTGAAAGTGTTACTATGGAACATTTTGAAAAATGGAATTTCAGAATTGATACTGACAGGTAAAATTCTCAAATCACCAAATATATACAGCATATTCTGAAACCCACAAATTAATATTTTGGATTAAATTCTTTTAAGTATTTCTCTTCTGAAATTTATTCTTCTTAAGGTTAAAGAAATGTAACAGTAAGAAATGATTATCCCATTCTAAAACTTAGATATTTCCTATTATAAAAGCTGTGATTGGCTAATGATCAGAAGCATTAGCCCAAAGTAAGTTTAAATTTAAAGGATGCATGCTGAACTCTTAGTAATCTGTAACGGAGGGGCTAGTGCAATGCCATAGTAGGCTAAGCCTCTGTCTGTGGCACCAGCATCTCATATTAGCACTAATTAGTGTCTGGCTGCTCCTCTTCTGATCCAGCTCTCTGTTATGGCCTGGGAAAACAGTGGAAGACGGCCCAAGGTACCTGGGCCTGCCCCACGTGGGAAGAAGCTCCTGGCTCCCAGCTTCAGATGGGCCCAGCTCTGTTCTGTTGTGGCCATTTGGGGAGTGAACCAGCAGATGGAAGACCTTTTTTTCTGTCTCTCCCTCTCTCTGTAACACTACCTCTCAAATAAATAAATAAAATATTTATAAAAAAAGAATCTGTAATGGGAATTTTGTTACATAAATAAAGCAATAGCCACAATTCAAATATCTACATAATATTATTTACCTATTTTTAACAACTTAAAAAAGTCTGCAAGCATCACCAAGATGCTATGTCATTTAACAACATTTTGCATCACATGATTTTTTTGTGCTAATCGAATTCTCATAGTAGGTAGTATAAATGTAGCACTTAATTTGTTAAGATATTG
This sequence comes from Oryctolagus cuniculus, assembly GCF_964237555.1. Taxonomy (NCBI): domain Eukaryota; kingdom Metazoa; phylum Chordata; class Mammalia; order Lagomorpha; family Leporidae; genus Oryctolagus; species Oryctolagus cuniculus. Next base: position 30,319,736 of record NC_091451.1, on the reverse strand, counting down.
AAATGAAATCTGACCAAATATTTATTTTTTTTCTCACTATTCCAGGGTCCTTTCTATGCTATAGATCATTGAGGTAGGGAAAGATTTAAAGTGGGGTATAATTTGCATCTCTTTGGGAACAAAGAGATGTGTTATGCCTACTTTGAGAACTAATAAAGGCTTCTCTGACTTACTGTGTTTCATTACTCTAGTCTCTTGAAAGAAATAAGGTCACACCATTTTATCTGTCATTATTACTCAGTGCTAATGATGTGATTCCACTCAATACCCTTGATTTTTGGCCATCCATACAGAATAAAATGCCGTTCCTACATGGAATTAGTAAAATGCTACTTATACTTTTAAGCCTACATTTAAATTCCACCAGATCTTTGCGATCTTCCTCCACTGTTTCATTCAGAAGTGACCACAAATGCCATGGTGCAAGAATTTATATCCAAGGTTCCTAAGCCCTGCTGGTTAGAACTCCAGGCTACCCTACATTCTGATGAAGAGGACAGGAGCATCAGGCCTAAACCTTACTCTCCGGCTTCATCATTCTTTGTTTAAATGAAACTTTCCCAAACATACCATATATCTGGAAAAAAATCCAAATAAATAAATAAAAATAAACACTTTCCCCTAAGAGATTATAAATGCCAAGAAAGTGATCATTTCCAAAATATTTTTAAAAACGTTGCTTTCTTTGTAACATGGTGAATGAGTAAATGAAATGATGATATTGTGATAAGTAAATGATTTATGTATTGCTATAAATGATAATAGGGAATACCTATAATACTTTTTTTTTTTTTTTTTTTTTTTTTTTTGGACAGGCAGATTTAGACAGTGAGAGAGAAAGAGACAGAGAGAAAGGTCTTCCTTTTGCCGTTGGTTCACCTCCCATGTGGCCGCCATGGCCGGCCAGTGCTTTGCAGCCGGCGCACTGCACGGATCTGAAGCCTGGAGCCAGGCGCTTCCTCCTGGTCTCTTATGCGGGTGCAGGGCCCAAGGACCTGGGCCATCCTCCACTGCAATCCCAGGCCACAGCAGAGAGCTGGACCAGAAGAGGAGCAACCGGGACAGAATCTGGCGCCCCAACCAGGACCAGAACCCGGGGTGCCGGTACCGCAAGCGGAGGATTAGCCTAGTGAGCCACGGCACCAGCCACCTATAAAACTATTATTACAGAAAAATAATATATACTAAGCTGATACTATGCTTGTGATAAGCAAACGCAAATGATTGTCTTTTTTTAAAAAAAAAAAAAGATTTATTTTATTTATTTGAAAGGCAAAGTTACAGAGAGAGGTAGATACAGAGAGAGGTCTTTCATATGCTGATTTGCTCCCCAGATGGCCACAATGGCTGGAGCTGAGCTGATCTGAAGCCAGGAGCCAGGAGCTTCTTCCAGGTCTCCCACATGAGTGCAAAGGCCCAAGAAATTGGGTCATTTTCCACTGCTTTCTTAGGCACATTAGCAGGGAGCTGGATCAGAAGTGGAGCAGCAGGAGCCTGAACTGGTGCCCATATAGGACACTGGTGCTGCAGGCCTGGGCTTTAACCCGCTACACCACAGCACCGGTCCCTAAATGATTCTTTTAGAAATTTTGGGGTATAATGGTTAGAGAATCAGGCTACAAGTTAGAAAACTAGTTCAAGCATGTAATCAAATTGCTGTTTGAGATAACTTTGCTGATTACCAGGCTCCAATTAAACTGAGTAAAAATTACTGTGATGCAAAAGTCAAACACTGCTTCATGGAGGCAGAAATATTAACTTCTAGAACTTGGACTTTGAAGCTAGGCTGCTCGAGTCCAAATCCTGACTGTAATTGACAGTTTTGACATTGGACAAGTTATATGACCTTCCTGACCCTCAGCATTACTATTATGTGAAATGGAAATAAAAATAGGACTTCATAGCATTGCTTTTGGATGAATTGCTTCATGTGGAGCGTGCATCAGTACTTGAAAAATTAAATGATGTATTTTGACAAACATAAAGCACTAGAGATATAACTCAAATGATCAAAACACTTATAATTTCTCTAGGATAGATTTTTCAGTTAGTTAACATTTCAGAATTCTAAGAAAGGTATCATAATTATTATGTGATTTGGTATGTCCCATCAGGCTTTGCATTAGAATAATATAAGGCCAATATCACACATTGTTATAAATATTAGCAAATACTACTCAGATCATGTACTCAGAAATAATATACGCTTATTTGTATTGCTGGACCATATCATAAAAGTTGAAGCAATGACATATAATCTTTATTATATATTGTCATTTTTTCCTTGGTTTGGGTAAAATTATCAGTCTTGTTACCAGGAATTTTCCAAGTTTTAGCACCAAATGATCCATATCTAGGTACCCCTGAGTTCTGGGAAAGCTACAATAGGTGACCAGTTCTCATCAAGCCTCTCTGTCCCCTAAAATGTTAAGCTTAGTTTCTTACATGTGAACATTGTTTAATTAGCAACTATTGAACTGAAATAAATTTAATCAGTCTCTATCAAAATCTGTCTCTTCATTCACTACGCACAGGGCATTTTTTGTGACTGTAAATCTAACAAAATATCTTGGAAAGTAAATCCAACAGTGCAGTAAAAGTAAACTATCCAGAACATTTTGATTGACAGTAATTACATTCTTATTCATCTACTGGATAGTATGGAAGAAGTTAATATTAACTAGACAAAATATTAACACATATTAAACTAAGTGTCTCCTAATGGGATTAACTTTGATTTTCATAAAATAATAATTGTATGTTTAATAAACACTAAGTTTATAAAAATGTAGCAGTAAGCCACTATGGTAAGGGGTTTAGACTATTTTTCTTATTTAAGGGTTCAAACCATTTTAATTAATGCTACTTCTTTAAAATCATATATGATTAAATGAAGACATTAAATGTATTTGCTTAGAGAAAGCATGGGTAATAACCTCTACTAATTGTTAGTGCTAATGCACACTAAAGGAGTCTGCTTAATATTCATCTTTTGAAATCTCCATCAATGACTCTTTGGTCTTGGCAGTCCCTGGAGAGCTAATGCAAGCCTGATACATTCACTTTGCACTTGCAGTTTAGTGATAGTGCATCAAAGGGGTAAGGGTTCATAAGTCATACTTTCTGCTCAGTCCCTGTTAGAAATATCAACAGAGCATACTTTCTGAAGAGTTTTAAGTACTTCCAAGCCCTGTTGGAAGCAGGAAGGGCAAAGGTAAAAACACATTTTTTTTTAAAGTAAAGGAAACAACACTGAACTTAAAAAAAGAAAGAAAGGAAAAAGCGAAATGCTTATTTTGCATTTGGAATAAAGGTAGAATTTTATTTTTTCCTTTCTGCTTACTAATTCATGCACTCCATGTTCCTTAGGAGGGCAGAAAGTCAAATCCCCTTGTCCTTATGCACCTCTGCACTCTGGGTGACTTTTCTAAGCCTAGATCTCCCACTGACTTCAAAGGAAGGAAAGGCCATGGAAGAAATCCACAGGGTGCAGAAGGAAAAGGACTGGGTACAAAGCATGCAGTTCAGTCACCTGAAGTGTAGCATTGTTTCTTCATCATCTTCTGATGTGTTTAATCAAGTTCTATCTCCAGTATTACACACAGGATTTTTTGTCGTTGTTGTTTAGGTGAAATGGAAACATCTGTGTCTTGTGAGAAATCTTAACCCCCTATGTATGTCCATTTCAAACCAGATAAAGTTAGAAATGTGGTTCTCTTCCTACTTCGTGTGTCTGTAACACAGAAGCAGCCCGGGCAATATTTCTAACTTGAGGATGACTCAATAAAGTTTTAGTCTACGAGGTGATCATAAGCAGTTCACCAACACATAATTAGGATAAAAGTCTCTGGATTGGATGGAAAAAGAGGAGAGTCAAGGTGATGGGAAGGAAGAAGATATTCCTATTATGTAATTGTTTTGTTACATGTGCATTCTTTCATGTGTAAATTTTATGTAACAATAATCCCATCTGTCGTTTTCTCTCACCTCTAACTACTTTATTCTTGACCTATATTTTGAGGTGGAAAAGACCAAGCGCATGTATTTTTCCCAAAGTACTTCATTCAAAATGAATTACTCCAAATGTACATCCTTTTATATAACAACATTACTTTTTATGCCCAAGTCCCCTTCTTTCTTTTCTCTTTTTTAAAATTGTTAAGAGTTCTTACATCCCAGGTCTTACATCTTTGTTTTTCTATTCTGGGTACATGTTGGCCATTTTTAAATCCTGCTGTCAAACACCGTTTCACAGTCTAATTTCTAGTATTTCCACTAAAGTTTCAACATCTTCATTTGGAATTTTTTACTGGAACATCACATTCATGTCATCCTTCTTCCAAAAATCTAATAATGAGCCTTGCAACTGTGTGACTAATTTCTTCCAGAACTTGTTACTACTGAGCTCTTACACTGCATCTTGTACAATTAGTACATGAGAAGCTCTGTATTCAGCAAGTTTGCTTCTTACCTTGCAAGTAGTCAAGCACTGATCATTATCTTCATCAACAGAGTAGAGACATAGGTGCCATATCTCATCCTGTATTGATAACACAAGTAGCATAGCTCACTTAAGAAACCTTCATTCTTGGTAAAACATGTTAATAAATGAATAATGGTTGAGTAATTGTAAGTTTCTCATGACTTTTCTCCTGTACCTCCTCCTATATTCCAATTACAAAATCCAGTATGTTGTGTGTTCTATGCAAGGCTCAGAAACTTGGCTAGTGGACTGGCCATATTCATTAGTTTACTCTATCTGTGGTGGCCTTCACCTATGACAGTTAGTTGAGTAATTGCAACAGGGACCATATACTGGTCCACAAACAGAAAAATATCTAGAGTCTAGACTGAGAAAATGTTTACCAACTGCTTTTATAGCCAAAACAATAATAATTCTCATGACAGAGGTTCTGTCCTGTTTTCCTATTTTCTTATCTTTCCCAGTAAAATGTGGTGATTAATCGAGTTAAAAATCTCAAAGTTTCCTTCAACTTTTTCTTTAATAAAGAACTGGAGATTTTAATCTGGGTTTATGAATGAGGATTTTTAAGGACAAATTTTTGGGTCTCTTTGTATGTACATACAATTTTGTATAGTAGCATTTACTGAGTGGTTAAAAATAGATTCACATATTTTTGAGGTTTTAATCGAAGCTCCAATATTTTGGCTGTGTGGAACTTGACACAGGCTACTAAGACATTGTAAATTCACTTTTATCTGAATGATATGGTGTTCAACTATTAATACAAGCTTGAAAATACATTGCTAGGATAAATATAAATATGACAATACATATATACATTTATAGTTTATAAATCAAGTGCTTACTAACAGACCCTAGTCGCTAGATGGGAATACTGTTGAGTATTCAGTGCCAGATCACTCCTACTTGCCACTCTTGTCCCCAAATTAAACTCAAGCTAAGAAAATTTAGCTATCATAAAGATATCAAATATAGGCTTATTAACTCATTTGAGAATGAGTTAACTGTACTCATGTTTGCATAGGTAGATAATGGAATGAGGGATAGTAGAACGAATTTAATAAAACATAGCTTCAAACAACATGTATTAAATATTTAGCTGATTCCTATGGGTAGCCAGAACTAAATCTGGTTATTTTTGTAACTATATAAACCAGTATCAGAGAATTTTTTATTTTACTGATTACTATAACAATTTTATTTTGATAGAAAAAAGGCACAACAGAAAAGTCCATTTTTTAAAAGGTAATACAAAGAAAATAAAGTTTCTAGAAATCTGCTAAATGTTTTAAAATGTCATGCAACTTAAATATATATCTAATAAGAATTGATAAAAAATAAGTTGACTAAACAGTATTTTTTTTACCCTGGAAATAAAACAGAAATGATAAATTTAGTTTTAGAAAACAGATCTGCCTATTTTACATCCTTTCCAATCTGAAGTGGTACCAGCAGTGTTGAGAATGACAGTACATATGTTATGACTGTTTGAATTTCAGAAAGCCTTTGGTTAAATTCTGCATAATTGGTTCCTGCTTAAGAAAGAGCTTGCAAGAATCCAGGAGGAGACATGGGAGTAGATAAAGAATGAGTGGAAGAAACAAAAAACAGACACTCCTGGTAAGAGGAACCATGTCCATTCTGGGGGGAAGTATTAAGAGGGTCCCACATGGAGCAGGGCTTAGATCTTGGCTGCCTTTTATCTGAATAACTGATTCAGACAGGGGGATCAGATTTAAGTGGTTACATTTGCAGATGCTGATTGGAAGACAGTGAACATGGAGATAGTTGCCAGAGAAATTCGGAAGGCATGGATGTACTTTATTATAGCACAGAGGACCAACACATGGCATTTTAATGGTTATAAACACATTATGCTCTGAATCTATTTACATAAAAATGCAGGGGAACAGGACAAAAGATAGAGCCTTAAAATATAGACCCAAATGAGAATGGATAAAATAAAATCCATAAAAACCTAATTTTGAAAATCTTCACAATTCACATTTCAGGGTCTAAAATACAATGACAAATTGACTTAAATTATTTACATGAAAATAATACACATTGTGGTAAACCATGTTTATACATTTTGAGATCTTTTACGTATTGGCACAATTTCAATTACAATGAACAGATAAACAATGCTATTTTGACAACTTTATGATTGTTCCTTTACAAGTCAATTCTGAAAAATAAAATATGAAAGAAAGAGTAAGTGCAATGCAATGACATGATCTCGTCTATGAACATGTGAGCATAATTATGGTGGAATAGCATAGGCCCGGTAAAGTTGGAAAGATGACTGACTAAATGAGTGGATGGATGCTGAACCCCTGCTAGGATGTTGTTGGTCTCCAACTTATTAATATAGAAGTAAACTTTAAAAAGTTGTTCATTCCTCAAAAAGTTGCACATAGAGGTGTCATCATTTTAACGGCCATTGAAAGAAAGTGTGTTAGTCATTACCATTACCAGCTTTCAAAATGAATAGGAAAACAGAAGTAACAGGAAGCTAATGATTACCTTAAAATACACATACTATATGAACAATCAGATGACTCACATGGACTTCAAAATGAAAACATTTATACATGTTGTAGCACACAACACTATTTATGTTCTTGTTTAATTGATTGTACAAAATACTCCAGAGTGATGACAAAATCCCTGCTTGTCAGTGTGATTGATTGTCTGAGTAAAACAGAAAATTCAGAAAGTCAGCAAACAACATTCTAAAATAAAAACTTGAGACAAGGAGTTTAATTTTTAAACTGATCAGTTCGTGCTCATAAAAAATAAACCAGAACTGATAAGATGAAAGGAAATGTGAGATTAGATTAAAGATTGGAATTGTTTTCACAAACATTTAAATACAAAATGGTTCAGTATATTCCACTGAAAGTTAAAGACCTTTCCGGCTTAATTCCAGTCAAATAAAATCCCTGTGCTACAATAACAGTGGTAAATAAGTGTGTGTTTTTTTTTTTTGTTGTTTTGTTTTATTTTGTTTTTTGACAAGCAGAGTGGACACTGAGAGAGAGAGACAGAGAGAAAGGTCTTCCTTTTGCCGTTGGTTCACTCTCCAATGGCTGCCGCGGCCAGCGCACCACGCTGATCCGATGGCAGGAGCCAGGTACTTCTCCTGGTCTCCCATGGGGTGCAGGGCCCAAGCACCTGGGCCATCCTCCACTGCACTCCCTGGCCACAGCAGAGAGCTGGCCTGGAAGGCGCCTGGACAGAATCCGGCACCCCAACCAGGACTAGAACCCGGTGTGCTGGCGCTGCAAGGCAGAGGATTAGCCTAGTGGGCCGCGGCGCCAGCCTGTAAATAAGTTTTATCTCCTATGTTGGCTCTTAGGAATATGTTAAAAAGCTTTCAAAGCCATTTTTAAGCTCCTACACAAAAATTAAAAAAAAAAAATGCTGTGGATAATTACAATGTTTCCTGGAGGGAATGCTGGTAGAAGGCTCGTCTTTTTGGAGTAAAAACTTTGAAATTTCAGGCCGGCGCCGCGGCTCACTAGGCTAATCCTCCGCCTTGCGGCGCCGGCACACCGGGTTCTAGTTCCGGCTGGGGTGCCAGATTCTGTCCCGGTAGCCCCTCTTCCAGGCCAGCTCTCTGCTGTGGCCAGGGAGTGCAGTGGAGGATGGCCCAGGTGCTTGGGCCCTGCACCCCATGGGAGACCAGGAAAAGCACCTGGCTCCTGGCTCTTGCCATCGGATCAGCGCGGTACGCTGGCCGCGGCAGCCATTGGAGAGTGAACCAACGGCAAAAGGAAGACCTTTCTCTCTGTCTCTCTCTCTCACTGTCCACTCTGCCTGTCAAAAAAAAAAAAAAAAAAAAAACTTTGAAATTTCAAAATCCTAATGTTATTATAATTTGTTAATGAGAACTTGGGCATAATGTGATTTCATTGTAGAAATTTTGGCTTATGAACACTCAAAAATTACCTTTTGGGATCTGCTCTGTGGCTCAGCGGGTGAAGCCTCTGCCAGTAGCATCGGAATCCCATATGGGCATGAGTTAAGAGTCCCAGCTGCTCCATTTCCAATCCAGCTCCCTGCTAATGCACCAGAAAAAGCAGTGGAGGCTGATCCAAGTGCTTGGGCTTCTGCACCCATGTGGAGAACTTGGAAGAAGCTCCTGGCTCCTGGCTTCTGCCTGGCCCAGCCCCTGCCGATGTGGCCATTTGGTGAGTGAATCAGAGAATGGAAGATTCCCTCTCTCTCTCTCTCTCTCTCTCTCTCTGTTGCTCCCTTTCTCTATGTAATTCTGACATACATATACAAGCTAAATATTTTTTAAAAACTACCTTTCCCAATTGCTTTTAGCTCAATATATGTTCAGACATACCAAATTTTACCAGAAATCCAGAAAATGTGTATCAAGTTTTCATTTTAAAATGTACTATTTATATTTTTCTTATCTTTTATTCCCATAGAAACAAATATTGGTCCATATCAAATGTGGCTATAGCACATATATGATGGGTTATACAATAAGAAAAGGTCCAGTGATAATATTTGACACTAATGATCTGCTTTTCAGATATTGTCAAAATGTTTAATGCTAAAATATTTAATGCTCTTTAATTAAATTATATAAATAACTTTTAGAAGAAAAGATTTCTTGTGACTGTTCTGCAAATGAGAAAATGGAATCTTAGTGAACATTAGTAACTTACCCAAGGTAATGTCAGATCTAGGAATTAAGACCAACTCAGTTTGCTTTCTCAAGTCCGTATTAAGAAAGATTATAAAAATTGGGATTGGCCTTGTGGCACAGCAGATTAAATCACAGCTTGAGATACTAGCATGCCAATTCATCCCAGCTGCTTACCTTCCTGTTCACCTGACTGCTAATTCAGCTGGGAAGGCAGGAGAAGATGGTCCAGAAGCTTAGTCCTCTGCCACCCATGTGGAAGACCCAGATAGAATTTCAGATTCTTTAATTTGACTTGGCCCACACCTGGCTGTTTCAGTAACTTGGGGAGTGAACCAATAGATGGAATATCTGTGTTTTTTTCCTCTCTTTCTGTTGTTCTCCCTTTCAAATAAGTATGAAGAAATATTCTAAAAAATTATAAAAATTAAGCATACATGTAGTTAAAATACATTCACTTCCTATTGTGTGAGAGGCATTATCCTTGGAGAAAATTTCAGTGAAAGGCATAATTGTAACACACAATATATTTTTCAACTTAAAATACAATATCTGCAAGTTTGGGTATATAGAATAACAATGGATCACCAAAATCAAATAGTGAGAAGACTAGGAATGGCTATCCGATGTGTTATGATGTATAATATTCTGAAATGAAGGAAAAACATACCAAATAATAATATAGTAGAGTTCCCCATCCCCATATATCTCTTTTTATGAGGGTTCCAACAATTGAAACCGGTATATTATAGTGAATGAATACTGTATTCCAAGAAATGTGTTTGATTTTCTCATAACATTCAAGAGGGATTGTGTTAACTCTGAATTGAAGTTCCAGAATTCTATGCACCCTAATGATGCAAAAGTTGATTGGGCAGGTTATAGAAGTTCTGAGAGCAAAATTTGACTCTCTCTACCTTCAAATTCTCTCATTCAGTTATTCCTTTCTCTCTGAAACTCTGCCTTTCAAATAAATAAATAAATCTTAAAAGAAAATTATTTATTATTTATTTGAAAGAGTTACGGAGAGAGAGAAGGAGAGACAGAGATGGAGATCTTGCATTCTCTGGTTCACTCCTGAAATGATCACAATGACCAGGGCTGGGTCAGGCAGGAGCCAGGAGCTAGCAGCTTCTTACGGGTCTCTCATGTGGGTGCAGGGGACCAAGTATTTGGGCCATCTTTCAAAATTTTAGTAAGGAGCAGCCTGGACTTGAACATGCACCCATATGAGATGCTGATGTTGCAGGTAGCAGATTTACCAGCTATGCCTTAACTCCGGCCTCTGTTTACATGAATTTTTATATTTTTATTTATTCCAGAGGGCCCATTCTGTGATTTAACGTCTAAATAAAGGAGAAAGCTCAGATGCTAAGCATTCTATTGAATGTTTCTCAGTAAAGGAGGAATTGGCCCTGAACAAGAATAGCATTGCTTTTATTTTAACTTTTAAAATTTTTGTTTAGTGGCACTCCATATAAAAAATCAGTATACATGTATGTAATCTATAAACAGCAGGACAGAGCATTTTACCTTATACTATCTTAAAATTCCTACGAGCTGTGTCTCTTACTCTTTCCTCCGGGTATTTTGCATTTAGAAATCTCCTCTTATGTGGCTGTAGCTCAGATGTATTAAAATAGCACTTTGTGTAATACTGCCAGATCTAAGAGTGTTTGCATGCCTACCCTATCCTGACTTCCTTCTTTGGAATTCCTCATGTGGTTTGGACAGTAACAAAATGAAGAACATTTGTAACAACTTGCAAAGAGACCATCACATTGAGAAGACTCACATATTTGCTTTAGATAGAAAAATTTTGGTAGTCTTTTATTCAAAAAATAACCTTCACTTCACATTGACTGCATCTAGAGTAGAAATGATCTGACAGTTGTTTTCTTATTGTTTTTTCCATCACAGGGTTCAATTGCCCTCACTTGGAACTACATCCTTCTATCCTTCTATTTTGTCCATTGCTTTGCTGACAATGCAATAAGTTTTTTTTTGTTTTTTTTTTTTTTTTTTTTTTTTGACAGGCAGAGTGGACAGTGAGAGAGAGAGACAGAGAGAAAGGTCTTCCTTTGCCGTTGGTTCACCCTCCAATGGCCGCTGCGGCTGGCGCGCTGTGGCCGGCGCACTGCGCTGATCCGATGGCAGGAGCCAGGTACTTATCCTGGTCTCCCATGGGGTGCAGGGCCCAAGTACTTGGGCCATCCTCCACTGCACTCCCTGGCCACAGCAGAGAACTGGCCTGGAAGAGGGGCAACCGGGACAGAATCCGGCGCCCCGACCGGGACTAGTACCCGGTGTGCTGGCGCTGCAAGGCAGAGGATTAGCTTAGTGAGCCGCGGCGCCGCCCCAATAAGGTTTTTTTAAATATTTTTTTTAACTGATGTGGATCAGTAAGTTTCTGCTTTGTTCTTCTCTCTACACAAAACATGCACGTAAAACATTACACACCTAGCTTATTTCATAGAATTCTAATACAACCCTTATACGCAAAGATTGCCCACAACCAAAGATTGTCAGAGTAAATTTCGAATGAAGGTCTCTAAGATTCCAAAAATCCTTGCAAAACTAGACAATCTCAAATTCTACCAGTTGATGCCACTACATGCCTTGAGCTTTCTCCTCAACTAAGCACAGACCCTGTGAGTGAAGAGAGGTTTATAAAGGGACTCAGATTAAAAATGTTGCTTGTACTTTCCCTGATACTCACACAATGCATCAGCGTTATTTACAAATTACAGTCGTGTAGGACCAAGAAAGATCAGTGACTGACAATGAACATATTTTTAATAAGTACAACTTATTCAGTTTCTATAATCTGGATCACATTGGGCATTTATTAATCAAGAGATGCGTTACCAGAAAACAGTTAAATGTTAATGGTTGGAAGTTGGTCAAGTAGATTTAAATAGTGTTCACTGTGTATCTTTCTGTTGGCATAATATAATTTCAGACTAGACACCCATATTAGATTTGTTGTAATAAAATTCCTCCATTTACCACTGGAAGGCCTGAAGCTAGTAGAAGTCTGAAGCTGATCAGTGGTAAAATAACCCTACCTAAATCCAGAGAACAGGTTTTTTGCTCCTGGTGCAGTCTACTTTTCATTTTCCAGCCTTTCCTTCTCTGTCTCTGCCACACTCACACTCACACACACAAGGGCATGTAGACACCCCATCATACTTCTCTTCCTACTCACATATCATTAAAACACCTCTCGACATGACAAGCTGAAATATTTAAAAGTAGTGTGTTTTAAACTGCTTAGAAAGAGCAAGGGGATTTGTGAGGTCAGCACAGGAAAGAAACAACAGCAAAAAGCTAAAATTCTGCTGGAAAAAGGAAACATACTGCAATGAGAGTTTCCATCGGGCCTTTCTTCTTCTTTTAGATTTTCCTCTTGACACAAATTCCATAAAAACAATATAACTGTCAGCTAGAACTTTGCATCTTAAGAGTTCAGTAGTGAGTGTCTGGTATCTACTCAAAAGGCCTAATGATTATGTTCTCGTTTTGGTTTTACTGCTCTTTAGTCAAGAAGATGAGATGGCATGCAAGGACAAGCTGCCTGTCAAAGACAAGTAAGAATTATCTGATAAAGATGAGGATGCACCCCTCCATAATATACCACTTCTTATTTTGACACTGTGCCTGGCACCTCATGGTATCATAAAACAGATGCCTTCTCCTGCTTTCATTCAAGCTGATTGTAATCTTTGGTCCATACATGTCTAATTTTTGTATGTGAGAAATAGGAAGACGATAGATGAACAATAGAGAAATGATGCCTTCAGTTCTTTGGATACTCATCAAAAGAGAATAACATTTCAGACACTAGTTATCACCCTATATTGTATCCTGAAATATGTATGACAAGATCTCTGCTCAATAAAGTAAATCATTGGTCTTAGCAAAAATCACTATTATAATCTATCAGGGGAGTACTCAATACCTAGTAGCTGTGTAAATTCTGGTTGGGTAATAGGATAGCTTCCTCCTTAAGAAGTAGCAAATGTTCGCAAGGACAGACATTTTTCAAAGGATGAAATACAAATGGCCAATAGACATATGGAAAGATGCTCAGGACCACTATTATCAGGAAACTTGAAATAAAAATCATGATAATGGCTATCATCCAAAAATCAAAAAATAAAATGATGGTGAGGATGTAGGGGGAAAGGTACTTTAAACCACTGTTGGTGGGAATATAAACTAGTATGACCATTATGGAAGACAGTATAAAGATCCCTCAGAAATCTGAAAATAGACTTACCATATGCCCTAGCCTTCCCACTCTTGGGAATTTACCCAAGGTAAATGAAATCAGCACATGACATGGATACCTACACCCTCATATTTATAGCAGCTCAACTCACAATAGCTAAGATATGAAATCAACCCAAATTTCCATCAACTGATGACTGGATAAAGAAATACAATTTCTTTACTTTCTGTGTAAAGAAATTGTACACACACACACACACACACACACTGGGATACTGCTCAGTTGTAAAAAAAAAAAATGAAATTCTGTGTTTTACAACAAAATGGATGCAGCCAGAGACCATTATTCTTAGTGAAATAAGCCAGTCCCAACAGACAAACATCATATGTTTTCCCAGATCTGTGGTAGCTAACATACAGAGTACATATGAGTGAAATTTATATTATTGTTGATAGTCCTTGTCTATTCTGTTGAGGAATAGTGATTTTTTTTTTTTTTTTATGTACTACTTGTTGAATTCTTCATTTAGTGGATGGTTAAGCGTGTGAATATAAAGTAAATTGATAGTATGCTATTACAAAGATTAAAAGGAAAATAAGAAAAGAAGGAAGAGGGAGGGTGGAAGTGATGGAGGAAGGCTATGATGAGAAATATCATTATGATCTTAAAACTGTATATGTGGGCCGGTGCCGTGGCTCAATAGGCTAATCCTCCGCCTAGCGGCACCAGCACACCAGCACTAGTCCCAGTCGGGGAGCCGGATTCTGTCCCGGTTGCCCCTCTTCCAGGCCAGCTCTCTGCTGTGGCCAGGGAGTGCAGTGGAGGATGGCCCAAGTGCTTGGGCCCTGCACCCCATGGGAGACCAGGATAAGCACCTGGCTCCTGCCATCGGATCAGCGCGGTGCGCCGGCCGCAGCGCACCGGCTGCGGCGGCCATTGGAGGGTGAACCAATGGCAAAGGAAGACCTTTCTCTCTGTCTCTATCTTACTGTCCACTCTGTCAAAAAAAATAGATAAATAAAACAAAAAAACAAAAACAAAAACAAAAACACACAACTGTATATGTGAAATTTGTTCCCTTTATTTTAAAAAAAGAATTAGCAAATGTAAACATGCAACTCAGGGAGGCTGTAAATGTCAGGTTGACCTCTAAGAAATTCTTCTGTCATTAGATAAATATCAGTATCTGAATCTGAATCTGAATCTGTATCTGTATCTGTATCTATGTATATCTATATCTATATTTATATCTATATATCTATATAAGAGAATATAGATTTAGGATATGAGGGGAATTTAGAATCATGAAACTACCCAAATACAGAATGTTAGTTTCATCAGTCTAAAATTTTAATGTAATATGCATTTAACATGTTCCCCAGCATGGAGATAATGCATATTTCCATGGTTCTAGGAAATGAGAAACACTGACATCTGCTCTCAGGCTGCTTACTACCCAAAGAAAGTACCTACTAATAAACAAATAATTCATGCATCATGTACTTTTCTTGGGTTTATGAAAAAATATCATAGAGGTACATAAAATAGTTTTAATCAATTATAAAAAGCAATTTCTTTTTCCCATTACAAAACAGGTATTTGTAGAAGTATCTATGTACATATTTTATCTGCTAAATAAACTCTATAAATACATATAAGTAGAAACATTATTGACCATAGTATTTCAACATATCGTTATCATGTCCTTTCAGAGTTTGCTTCTTTCTCTAAACTATTTATCTCATTATTGTGGTCCCCTTCTTTCCAGCAATTCGTCCTTTTTTCCCAGCTGATTTATCAGTATGAGCTCTGTTCTCTTTTCCTAAGTCAGCTGACCCAAATTCAAAATGATGTATAGGCTTGCATGATTTAGTATTTTTTTTTTTTACTTTTTAATACTCTGAAAATAGTAAAGTACTAATGAATTCCCATTTACAAATATAAATTTTATTTATTCACTGTTTTACTTTCCGGAGAAAGATTCTTGTCCACCAAAAGAGACATTTTGGGAAAATGTGAAGATTACAACATTTTAGGAAATTGTCGTATAATCAACACCAGCTCCTAGACTTACACATCAATATCTACAGAAGGAAATAAAACTTGATGTTTAGAATGATGATATTTTATCTGTATAGAACTGTCAATTTAAAATTTTTGCTTAAAAAACTCATTAACGCATAAACATATCTGTATGCCATTTATGCCTATATATCGATTTCTGTGTATATAACATTTTTCAGTATCAATGTATGAAACAAGAAGTGGTTATCTTCCTCATATATCTAGAATTGTGTTCATAGAAAAATG
The DNA here is from genome assembly GCF_964237555.1 of Oryctolagus cuniculus. Lineage (NCBI taxonomy): Eukaryota > Metazoa > Chordata > Mammalia > Lagomorpha > Leporidae > Oryctolagus > Oryctolagus cuniculus. Next base: position 30,304,040 of record NC_091451.1, on the reverse strand, counting down.
ATTTCAACATTTACCTACTTACCTACCTATAGGTATTTACTCACTTCCTTAAATTTGGGTTTAAGGTCATATTGTCAAATCTTCCACAATGGAATGGAAAGAAAGTACTAATCTATTTCTATTTCTTGATTTTTTAAAATTTATTTTATTTATTTGAAAGACAGAGTTACAGAGAGAGAGGTAGAGACAGAGAGAGAGGTCTTCCATCGGCTGGTTCACTCCCCAGATGGCCGCAGTAGCCGGAGCTGCGCCGATCTGAAGCCAGGAGCCAGGAACTTCTTACAGGTCTCCCAAGTGGGTGCAGGGGCCCAAGCACTTGGGTCATCCTCTGCCGCTATCCTAGACCATAGGAAAAGGCTGGATTGGAAGAGGAGCAGCTGGGACTAGAACCAGCGCTCATGTGGGATGCCCGCACTTCAGGCCAGGGCTTTAACCCACTGTGCCACAGCGCAAGCCACTAATTTATTTTGAACTAAGAAACTAATGATTCCTTGATGGTATTTGATTTCTTGTTAGCATTGAAACTGTCTTCTTTACCTCAAAGTTTCTATATAATTTGAATATATGCCTTCCATATTATTTAGAAAATCAAAATTTTAATAAGCTCTCAAAGCAAGAGAGCAAGCATTAGACCTCAGTTCCCAACTGAGTTACTTCTCCATATGGTGGTGGCTTCTCATGGCAGTAAAGTCATTTAGGAAGGGAACTTCCTTTGGAATAAAAAGAGGCATTTGTACTGTGTTCTGTGTGTGTGTGTGTGTGTGTGTGTGTGTGTGATTCTCTGACTTAAGAAAACCAATATTGATTTTCTTTATCAGATAGATGTATTGTTTGGTAATTAACAGGAAATAGTCCAATGAATTTTCGTTGTAAAATAATATAAGAACTTTATTTTAAACCTTAGGTTATTGAATCTCTCCTAGACCATCTAGTTTGAAGAACCAGAAATTTAAATCTAAGTTTATTCATATCATTGTAGCACCTTTCATGTAGCCTTGTTATAAATGATAAATTAATTTTTTCTTATGCAATCTAAAAAAAAAAACAAAACCAAAAATCACGAAAAGCACAGACCATAGAGAATATTTTATGGATATCAAAGGAAAAAGTTACAGTGTGTTTTCTAGTTAATTATGTAAAAATATGTTCCATGATTTAGATTGCTCTATAATTTTGTCTTCCACCATGCAATGCTCTTTTTATTTTCATTTTGTCTCCTCATTTCTCTAATCATGCCAGTAAAATGTACATGGTTATATGTGTTTAATTCTTATCCATGTTACTGAACTTGAGATGAAAAAACAGAAAGTTGTTGAAACATGTACCAGCAAATTAATATTTATTATTCACTCATTTGTGCACAAGTACCTCCCTTTGGATTTAAAATAGCTAGGAAGGAAGGCAGGTTGGAAATGTTGATCAGTCCTTGTCTGTTAGGGCTGAAAAATGGAATATATAACTGTTCATGGAAAACTATGACTTCTATGTAGCTGGCAGGAGGAGTACAATCTCTTATTTCCAAATTGCTAAAGCAATTTAAATTTTTGTGTGTATTCCAGATTCCTTGTTGTGTCATAGACAGGAGTACCACAATTCCTTAGAAACATTCTAGTCAGGATTTTTAAAAAATCAATTATATCACACCTTAGAGATGATGCAAGGATTAAAATACAATGACAGCATATTCACTACTCACTGAACCATTAAAGAGCTCAAGAATGGAAGGGGTCAGGGCCACTTGTCTGTTCACTGTTTCTGAAGATAACATCACACAGCTACTGTGACTCCCTCACTCTATCCTACAATCACTCTCCTTTCCACTACTAATTTACCTTTTACAAGATGACACTAAGGCCATATTTGGGAGTCTCCAATAAGAAATCATGAATTCGCCAAGGGTAACAATCAAAGATTCACTGTTATAACTTATGTTTTTTGTTGTTGTTGTTTTGTTAAACATATGTGTATGGCTGAGAATCAGTTGAGTGTCATGCATTACTAGACTTGATATGTGTGTGACATGATTGGAGAGGGGGATCACTAAATGAGTAAATGAACCTGATATCTCATCTTGTATAATGTCTTGTTCATCCAGAACATTATGTGGCACGTTGAGAAAACCACCACTATAATTTAGGCTTTACTTTGAAATACAGTAATAATAATTGAAAGCTAACTTTGCCTTATGTATTAATATATTTGTGGTTTGAAGAATCACAAACATGGGTAAGACATTTAAAAAGTAGAATAAAGACTGAACAGAGATAAGTTAGATATTTGAGATAAGTAATAGATGCCTTGATTCTTCTGAAACTGTACACATATTGTTCATCATTAGAATTGAATAGATATCTGTTCATTACTCTCATTATTTCTTTTTTTTAACTTTTATTTAATGAATATAAATTTCCAAAGTACAGAATATGGATTATAATGGCTTCCCCCCCATAACGTCCCTCCAATCCGCAACCTTCCCCTTATCAACTCCCTCTCCCCTTCCATTCACATCAAAATCCATTTTCTATTCTCTTTATATACAGAAGATCAGTTGAGCATACATTAAGTAAAGATTTCAACAGTTTACTCCCACACAGAAACATAAAGTGAAAAATACTGTTTGAGTACTAGTTATAGCATTAAATCTCAATGTCCAGCACACTAAGGACAGAGATCCTACATGAGGAGTAAGTGCACAGTGACTCCTGTTGTTGACTTAACAAATTGACACTCTTGTTTATGGCCTCAGTAATCACCCTAGGCTCTTGTCATGAGCTGCCAAGGCTATGGAAGCCCCCTGAGTTCACCGACTCTGATCATATTTAGACAAGGCCATGGTCAAAGTGAAAGTTCTCTCCTCCCTTCAGAGAAAGGTACCTCCTTCTTTGATGACCCGTTCTTTCCACTGGGATCTCACTCACAGAGATCTTTCATTTAGGTTATTTTTTTTTCCCCAGAGTGTCTTGGCTTTCCATGCCTGAAATACTCTCATGGGCATTTCAGCTGGATCCGCATGCCTTAAGGGCTGATTCTGAGGCCAGAGTGCTGTTTAGGACATTTGCCATTCTATGGGTCTGCTGTGTATCTCACTTCCCATGTTGGATTGTTCTCTCCCTTTTTGATTCTATCAGCTGTATTTGCAGACACTAGTCTTGTTGATGTGATCCCTTTTGTTCTTAGTCCTATCATTATGATCAATTGTGAACAGAAATTGATCACTGGGACTAGCGAGATGGCATAGGTACATGCCACCTTGATGGGATTGACTTGGAATCCCCTGGTATGTTTCTAACTCCACCGTTTGAGGCAAGTCAGCTTGAGCATGTCCCGAATTGCACATCTCTTCCCTCTCTTATTCCCACTCTTATATTTAACAGCGATCACTTTTCGGTTAAATTTCAGCACTGAAGAAGAATTGTGTATTGATTACAGTAATTATTGGAAAGGCAGAGTGACAGAAGTAGAGACAGAGGAATAGATAGAAATAGAGATAAAAATAGATAGAGTGAGAGAGATATAGACAGAAAGAGCTGTGTATAGAGAAAGATCTCTCACCCACTAGTTCACTCCTGTATTGCCTAAACTGGGCCAAAACTGGGAGCTGGAATTCAATCCAGGTCTTCCATGTAGGTGCTAGATGCCTACTTGGGACATTACTGCTGCCTTGTAGGGTCTGCATTAGCAGGAAACTGGAGACAGGACTCACAGTCAGGCAAGAAAACGCCCAGGTACTTCTATATGGGATGCAGGTATCTTTTTTTTAGATTTATTTAATATTTGAAAGGAAGAGTTACAGAGAGGAAGAGGCAGAGAGAGAGAAGTCTTCCATCCTTCCGGTTCACTCCCCAGATGGCCACAATGGGCGGAGCTGGGCCCATACGTAGCCAGTAGCCAGGAGCTTCTTCTGGGTCTCCCATGCATGTGCAGGGGCCCAAGGACTTGGGCCATCTTCACTTCTTTCTCAAGCCATAGCAGGGAGCTAGATGGAAAGCAGAGCAGCCAGGACTCGAACCACCACCCATCTGGGATGCTGGCATTGCAGGCAGCAGCTTTACCCACTATGCCACAGTGTCGGCCCCATGGATGCAGGTTAAATGTGTACCCTCTGTTGCTCACAGAGCTATGTATTTGAATTCTCAAAAGTGTTTTAGTTTTGATATAACATTAGACTAACAGTAAAATTAAAATGTTAAAACTGCAATGACAGTTTTAAGGAGGAAAATTAACATTGAAAAATGAAAACTTTAGTATATAATCTGACTGTAAGACAATTTCCTAAAAAGTAGATAACTTAAAATAATGAATATGGTGTAAAGAAAATGTATTTTAGGTTAATATTTATAAGAGCATAGAAGAGAGAAATCAGAATACATGGCATAAAATAATAATGAAACATGTAGTTAAAGATTATTTATAAAAATGAAATAACAGAGAAACAAATTTTACAGAATTCCCTATATTTCATTCTAACACAATGCAAAGAAACCTCAGCCATGACCTACTTTGGAAAATATATGCTTTAACAGGCCAAAGGAAAATATGCATGAGCATTCGAGTAGATAAAAGTCGCAATAACTCAAATGGCATAGCCAGACTTAATACAGCCTCATCTCCTCCATAGTGGATACCAGGAGACAATAGAAAGGCCTGTGCTGTTTCAGTGGGAAGGAAATGACCCATTGCTACAGTCAAGTACATTTAGAATAAGATTTAACAAAAAACTCTCATGGCACATAAAGCTGCCCTTTTTCAAATTCAAAATATGTCCATAACTAATGCAAAATGGTATTTGATTTTCTAGCACTTACAACAATCTTCTTTCTTCTTTTTTCTTTACTAGGAAGTTTCAATTCATATTCATTTTTTGTTTGTTTTTCAATAGTTCTGGAGTGAATGTCACTTGGCCTTGCCATGGTCTAACAACAGATTTTGACCTTAATGGCAGCTAAGCCAAATTGGTGCCCAGAACCTTGTCCTCTTTGAGTTCTAACAAGAAAAACATAGTTGTGGGAACAGTGTTGTGGTGTAGCATACGGGCCCCACCTAAGACACTGGGATCCGACTTGGGCACTGTTTTAAGTCTTAGCTGCTCGGCTTCTAATCCCGCTCCCTGCTGTGTTGCCTGGGAAAGCAGTGGAAGATGGACCAAATTCTTGGGCCCCGGAACCCATGTGGGAGACCCCAAAGCTCCTGGCTTCAGAACGGCCCAGCCCCAGCCATTGAGGCCATTTTGGGGAGTGAACCAGTGGATGGAAGATCTCTCTGTCTCTCCCTCTCTCTCTGTAATTCTAGCTTTCAAATAGATAATTGAATCTTTTTTTAAAAAAAGAATAAAATATTATTGTTCACAGACCAGTGGATGGTGAATGTTCCCTTCAATGTAATCATCCAAAGAAAGGTGGAGGCAGAATTACATGACTTCTTAGCTAGTTGCATAGAGTTGGGAAGTGATACAGTTGAAAAAATATGTAGTGGGTACAGATTATTATATTGATTTAATTTATATTTTGTGAAATTATAACAAAAAAGGTTGCAGTCAATATATTATCTCTAAAAGACCTTTATACTGACTCTTTATTTTATTCCACTAATTGAAGACTCATAGTAACAATGAAATATTTAAACTTTGAAATGAAAGGATTGCTGTGCATTTACAACAGTTATATAGACATAAATGCTAAAAATAGGAATTCAATTCATATTAGCAATGTCCATGATTCTACAATAATAGGATATATAGTAGTTTGAATAATAATATTAATAACACACAACATCTCAAACCATAGATTTTAATATTTTTTTTGACAGGTAGAGTGGACAGTGAGAGAGAGAGACAGAGACAAAGCTCTTCCTTTGCCATTGGTTCACCCTCCAATGGCCGCTGCGGCCGGCGCGCTGTGGCCAGCGCACCGCGCTGATCCGATGGCAGGAGCCAGGTGCTTATCCTGGTCTCCCATGGGGTGCAGGGCCCAAGCACTTGGGCCATCCTCCACTGCACTCCCTGGCCATAGCAGAGAGCTGGCCTGGAAGAGGGGCAACTGGGACAAAATCCGGCGCCCCGACCGGGACTAGAACCCGGTGTGCCGGCGCCGCAAGGCGGAGGATTAGCCTGTTGAGCCACGGCGCCAGCTAGATTTTAATAATTTTTAAAGACAAGAACAGATTAACAGGAAAACATGTCACTGCATGGAAGTTCAATCATTCTGTTTTATTTTTTCTGAGTGTTGACAATTTGGAGAATGTATTCTCAAAAATTATATATAACTTCAGTTTTTGCTTGCCTCTCTTGTCATAAGAACACAGTGATTTTTCTTTGGGAGCCCATCCCAAAAATATGTTGAATCTCTCCCATACCTAAAATCTCTCCCAAATGAACAAGTAAAACTCAATCTGTGACATTTTTCCTGTGTCTATTACCGAAGAGATGCTATCTTTTTTTTTTTTTTTTTTTTTTTTTTTTTGGCCTAAAAAGTGAAAGGCTGCATACCAGGAGTTTGGTAAGGCAAGCATGTAGTGTTGCTACATGGTGATTATATTAATATTTGAAGCTAGATGAAAAGACACTGATTTGTCCCGACATAGTTAAAGCACCTGGATTTAGTCAAGCTCATCAAACATGCTGGTTTTTACAAAGCCCAGTTGATTTGTACTTTTATCACTGGCAGAAATATGAATTCTAATTATTAAAAGAATGCTTTTCAATACCTTCAACAGGTTCTTATGGATATTATATTGCTTTCTTTTTCTCATGTTATTTCTGCCTAAATAAGACATCTCCGTTCTCATTTTCTGAGCTTAATCCATCATTGAAATTCTTTTAAGTGGATTGCAAGATTCTCTCCTGATGGATTTTTGTTTGATATTATAATTTATCCAGTGGTATTTCTTTTAAGAAACAAATTAGTTAGATTCCTTTAACAGTATTAGAGTGGCTGGTTTTGTGAGGTCAGGGCAATTTAATACCAATTGGTTAGCAGGTAACATACAAGAAAGAAGAGTTCCAATGAGATGTACAAGTTTGCCTCCTTTTGCAACCAGTCCTCTCCTGATGCAAACAGGAGGAAATATATAAACTTGATCTAAATAAATTAGAAATAGTTTTTCCATCAGTGTTGCCCTCTTCCCGGAGTTCTAGTGTCAGCAAATTGGGACTCTGGTAGAGGGGAGTTTCCAACAAAATCTTTGGAAGTGTTCTACCACTCACTGATCTGGTAGGAATCTCAGACAAATTTCACTTTTGCTCCAGTATGCAAGGGAAAACTTACCAAAAATAAACAATGAAAAACACATTTCTCTAGATACTGCACAGCCGAGGGAACCATGGAATTGCGCAGACACACACACACACACACACACTCAGTCCACACTTGTAAACCTTGGTTGATGAATGAGTCATACATAGTGAGATAGAGGAAAATGAGGATTAGAAATTAGTTTTTAAGCTGCTTTTCCTATACTTATTTATGGAATTGAATGTAGATTAGATTTTTTTCTGAATCATTGGAGAAGTTTACAACAAAGAACACATAGTACATAGATGAGGCTATAGGAACAGGGAAACGTGATGGCTTAAATGATACTGTTCATTAAGCAAGTTAATAGAGGCAAGAGAAAACATGCCTTTTATGACAAAGTAGGGTAAGGACTGGCAGCTACTTAGTATACAACTTCTGTTAGTATTGAAAATCAAATATTACAAATATTACTTAAAATATGTAATGGAAGGTTAAAAGAATGATCAAAGATATATTAGGCAAAAGTAAGCAAGATATGCTCACTAGGCTAATCCTCCTCCTAGTGGCGCTGGCACACCGGGTTCTAGTCCCGGTTGGGGCGCTGGATTCTGTCCCAGTTGCCCCTCTTCCACGCCAGCTCTCTGCTGTGGCCAGGGAGTGCAGTGGAGGATGGCCCAGGTGCTTGGGCCCTGCACCCCATGGGAGACCAGGAAAAGCACCTGGCTCCTGGCTCCTGCCATCGGATCAGCACGGTGCGTTGGCCGCAGCACGCGTGGCCGCAGCGGCCATTGGAGGGTGAACCAACGGCAAAAGGAAGACTTTTCTCTCTGTCTCTCTCTCTCACTGTCCACTCTGCCTGTCAAAAAAAAAAAAAAAGTAAGCAAGATAGAAATGGTGGTGATGAAAGTAATAATTCCATATTAACTAGATATCAAGACAGAAAATAGCTGATAAATAAAAATTGACTTGATCAGCATAGCCCTGACTGTTAATGAACAACTTAATACATTATCCCTCTTAGTAGTTTTTTATCTGTTCTACTTAATATGACTGGTTTAATTCTGTAATTAATACACAGTTATTCTTAAGTGTTAAAAATTAACTGAAATGTGATCCCTGTTAAACATAAGAGTGGGAATAAGAGAGGGAAGAGATGTATAATTTGGGACATGCTCAAGCTGACTTGCCCCAAATGGTAGAATTAGAAACATACCAGGGTATTCCAATTCAATCCCATCAAGGTGGCATGTACCAATGTCATCTCACTAGTCCAAGTGATCAATTTCAGTTCACAATTGATCATAATGAAAGGACTAAGAGTCAAAGGGAGCACATAAACAAGTCTAGTACCTGCTAACACTAAGCGATGGAATAAATAAAGGGGAGAGTGATCCAACATGGGAAGTGAGATACTCAGCAGACTCATAGAATGGCAGATGTCCTAAATAGCACTCTGGCCTCAGAATCAGCCCTAAAGGCATTCGGATCTGGCTGAAAAGCCCATGAGAGTATTTCAGGCATGGAAAGCCAAGACACTCTGGCAAAAAGATCTCTGTGAGTGAGATCCCAGTGGAAAGAACAGGTCTTCAAAGAAGGAGGTACCTTTCTCTGAAGGGAGGAGAGAACCTCCACTTTGACTATGACCTTGTCTAAACAAGAGAAGAGTCGGAGAACTCAGAGGGCTTCCATAGCCTTGGAAACTCATGACTGGAGCATAGGGAGATTACTGATGCCATAGACAGGAGTGTCAATTGGTAAAGTCAACAACAGGAGTCACTGTGCACTTACTCCTCATGTAGGAGCTCTGTCCTTAATGTGCTGTGCATTGAGATTTAATGCTATAACGAGTACTCAAACAATATAATTCACTTTGTGTTTCTATGGGGGTGCAAACTGTTGAAATCTTTACTTAATGTATACTAAACTGATCCTCTGTAAAAAAAAAAAAAAAAAAGAAAGAAATTATCAACTCCCGACTTGACTCTCACTGGGATTAAACATGACAATAGGTCTGCTCTGATTTTATCATCGTTTAAAAAAAATCATCTATTATTTTTCACTTTATGTTTCTGTGTGGGAGCAAACTGTTGAAATCCTTACTTAATGTATACTAAGCTGATCTTCTGTATATTAAGATCATCGAAAATGAATCGATGTGAATGGAAGGGGAGAGCTAGTGGGAAAGGGGAGGGTAGTGGGTGGGAGGGACGGTATGGGGGGGAAGCCATTGTAATCCATAAGTCGTACTTTGGAAATTTATATTCATTAAATAAAAGTTTTTTAAAAAAATTGTTTTATCCTAGATTATAAAGAATAATATTATACTCATCATAATGAATAATCTACCATAAAATATAATCGTGATATCTTTATGAATCAAATATCATAGTATTAACATGTTATGATTTCATTTTAAAGTAAAAATGAAATAAAATGAAGAAGTAGAAAAAATATTAGAAGAGGCAATTTCTTTTCTTTTTCTTTTTCTTTCTTTTTTTTTTTTTTTTTTTTTTTTTTTTTGACAGGGAGAGTTAGACAGTGAGAGAAAGAGACAGAGCGAAAGGTTTTCCTTCCGTTGGTTCACCCCCCAAATGGTGGAGGATTAACCAAGTGAGCCACAGCACCGGCCCCATAGAAGAGGCAGTTTCAAAACTTTTACCCAAAATATATCCTTTTGGTTGAAAAGTATAGGAGTTTGGGCTAGGGCTGTGGCATAGCGGGTAAAGCTGCTGCCTGCAGTGCCTACATCCCATATGGACACTGGTTTGAGACCCAGCTGCTTCACTTCCGATCCAGCTCTCTGCTTTGGCCTGGGAAAGCAGTAAAAGATGGCCCAAGTCTTTGGGCCCCTGCAGCCACGAAGGGAGGCCTGGAGGAAGCTCCTGGCTTCTAGCTTCGGATCATTGCAGCTCGGGCTATTGCAGCACATTGGGGAGTGAACAGTGGATGGAAGACCTCTCTCCTTCTCTCTCTTTCTCTCTGTGTGTAACTCTGACTTTCAAATAAATAAATAAATCTTTAAAAAAAATGTATAGGAGATGTCTTCAGAAAGTCCATGAGAAATGTATATAATGAAAAACTATGTATAGATTTCAAAAATTTTTTTATCAAGTTAAGCGTATTTTAATTCAACTTTCCATTAGATTTTTACAGTTCCCAATTACATGGAAAACTATGTGTTCAAACAATTATATGGATTTGTATAAAGAAAAATTCAGATGTCCAGTATTTGCTCACTTTTGTTTGTTAAATTACTTAAATATATGTAGACACAAAACCAGACATACATGTGTGACGTTATCAAACTGAAGTAAAATTTTAACTTATAATCAATTCCCTTTGTTTTTTTTAATAAAGTGGCCCATCCATAAATCTTGATAATTTGATCACTGGTGATTCAGTGACTAAATGCAGGAAGAGAGTGCATTCAAAGGTCAGTTTTCAACTCTTTCTTTAATCTTGAAAGGTATGTAATCTCTCTATGCCTCAGTTTCCTGCTTGGATAATGTGGATAATGACAGTACCTACCTCGAAGATCTGTTATAGATGTACTTCTGACAGTACTTAGCATTTAGTAAATAGTATGTACAAATATGCTCATTTTTATAATAAACATTTATAGTTATTCTATTATATTATTATAAGCTCACCATTTATCTTTACCCAAATACAGTACTTGAATGTAAACTAAAATATTTCTCCTGAGACTTGGGCTATTTATTAATATACATAGAATATAAAGAAATGCTTTCCTTTTTGAAAAATTTAAGGTGTATTTCTGCACCATGTGTGTATATTTGAATGTGTGTGCACGCCTCTATTAAGGGTACTTTTTTGGAAATTGTTTGAGAAACACACTTAATAATGATTAATAATAAGTTTAGAGAAAGCTATGACAAAAGTTATTCCAATTAATTTCACTTTTTGCTAGACAAGGCCTTTAAAAATTACAAAATATGAAGATTCATTCATTTATATAAGACTTATATGTTGTTTCAGTTTTAGTAAGCTCTATGATGACAAAGACAAATTGATCCTGAAATAAGTACTTTACCCTTAAACGATCAAAAAATAAGCTTTGGGACCGGCGCCGTGGCTCAATAGGCTAATCCTCCACCTGCGGCGCCGGCACCCCGGGTTCTAGTCCCGGTTGGGGTGCCGGATTCTGTCCGGTTGCTCCTCTTCCAGTCCAGCTTTCTCTGTGGCCTCGGAGTGCAGTGGAGGATGGCCCAAGTGCTTGGGCCGTGCACCCACATAGGAGACCAGGAGAAACACCTGGCTCCTGGCTTTGGATCAGCATGGTGCGCCGGCCGTAGCGGCCACTGGGGGGGGGGGGTGAACCAACGGTAAAGGAAGACCTTTCTTTCTGTCTTTCTCTCTCACTGTCCACTTTGCCTGTCAAAAAAAAAAAAAAAAAAAAAAGCTTTGGAAAACAAAACAAAGGTGGAAATGAAAGCTGGCTTTCATGCCTTAAAGTACAGAGCAACAATATGGTTAATATAATTGAGATGGGCTTTATAAGTGGTTAGATTATAACAGCTGAAAATATGAAGACATAATCCAAACTGGCCATATCTTTTATTAACACAAAATGTCATTCAATTAATTTTAATATATCCAAGAGAAACCCAATTATACATTATTTTAGTCAACCTGAAGAAGAAAATCATTAAGTAAAATATGCCATACAGGTTTTTCAAAATACTGGCTAACTTTATAGTCAGTAACAACAGAGATGACAGTATGGACCATCAGGTACCATTTGTCAAGGCAGCTCCTCAGGGTCTTTGGGGACCATGAGATTTATTCTATGGAAATATCCTGGTCCAACTTATGATATTGGGATTCCTTTTTCTTCCAAACCATCTTGAAACTATCCTCTGTGTCACATGCAGCAGGTAAGATAGCATGTCCAGATGAGTATTTCTCTGTCTTCTCTTAGGCCATGGGAGCGAATGTGGTTTATCTAATAAACAGTGCCAATGCATTCCTGCAATAGGCAGTAAAAGACGGAGATGTAGGGAGATTGAGTTACCCACAATGGGACTGGTCCACCACACAGTTGTAGTTCATAATTTATTGCTACTTATGCTGAAGCAAAACCTGGAGCACAACATGGTTCAGTTTTGAATCCCACCCTCGGGATTGGCCAGATCCCATGGTCTCCCCAGTAGCCCGGATCTACTGAAATTCGATCAAGGCGTCCCCTGTCCCGGACTTCAGCAGATGGATTAGAGGTCAGTCCTCTACGGGGCCAAGCCAGTGGCGGGACGTCTCCACAGCTGCTGGGAGGCTAAACAGCGGAGAACAGAGCCCACGTGCGCATGATTTGGAGGTCTCTGTCCGGACGGAGAGCTAGCCAGAGATCACAGAGACTGGGCCAACCCAGAGGAGGGAGGGAGAGCAAGGAAGGAGTTGCTTACAGTTGGTTGAGCGTGGTACGTAGTCAGCCTGGGGCACCAGACAGGTTCAAGGAGTGAGGGGCTCAAACCCAGAAAGGGGAGGCGCCAACCTCAGCTCCCGGGTTTGGGCACCATCTGCAAGGTGTCTGATGCGTAACAAATCTTCCCAGGCAGACGAATCGATTAATTCACAGGCTTTTATTGGGGTTCCGTTCCCGGGCAAGGTTCCATGGCCCCAACAGAGCGGGGGCCGGGGAAGTCGCGTCAGAGATTGGGAGTGCTCCTTTTATAGATTCAGGGCATGGGGGTTAAAGGTTGAGGCGGGTCTGATCTTCATTGGTTGACCTTTAGGCACCCGCAGGAACCTTGACAAGGACTTTTCTTCCCCGCAAGTACAGGTAGAGACTTCTCCATTCCTGGAAGTATAGGCCTTCCCTCCTTGTGGATCCCAAAGCTACCAAATAGAACTTGTTTTGTACAATATAAGTCACTTACTGCTACTGTTGCCCTGCCTTCTTTTTTGTCACCTAATTTGCATCTACACTTTGGAATAATGTTCTCATATCTTTGCTTGAGAATTTTTCTTAATCATATATAGATGCCAGCATAGAGTTGTGATTTTGTTCATGTTTCTAAGTCTCAATGAAAATAACTTCTCTTTTCAAATGTGTTCTGTAGATATTTATTTTGTAAATATTATACTATCATCTGAAAAGACATTCAGAACGTGTGTTAATCATAAAATCAACCCTATTTTTGAAACAATTATATGTTTTTTTTCTTTTCTCATCTTAAAGATAGTTCATATGAAGCAGTCATTTTAAATAAGATAATGTTTTGGTATTATATTTCATTGTGTACTAAATTGAAGGAGGATATGGCATTATAAATATATACAATCACATCTATAATACACAACACACATACACATACAAACACACACACACATATAAAGAGAGAGAGAGACAGAGAAAGAGATAGTATGAAGGGAAATCCCTCTACCTGAAAACAAAAAGTGTTTCCAACTCTAATTAAAATGGTTTTTCTTATCAGCCTTGTTAGAGTTTCATGATCATTGTTAGATGTCTTTTTCATTCTTTTGAAATTCAGCCTTTTACTTTGATCTTTTTCTGTTGTTCTTTTTTACTCCGCTTTTGGTAATTTCCCTTTGATTCAGATTGCATTGTGTCTGTCAGGAAGATGTCTTCAATCCCAATCCCTGCCAACTCTGAACTGGACCTCATTTGTACATGGAGTCCTGGCAGATACCATTAAGATGTAAGTCAAGATTACTCATTCTGAAATAGGCTAGGCTGTTAGTACAGCCTGACAGGTGTGTGAATATAAAGAGGAGAAACACAGAGGGAAGACGGCTATATGATGACAGTGATATAGATTAGAATTATATGATGTTAAACAAGGAATGTCAAGGATGGCCTGCAAATAATGAAAGCTAGGAGACAGAGTATGAAAAAGATTCTTCTTTTGATCCTCAAGAAGGCACACATTCTGTCAATACTTTGATTCTAGACTTCAGACCTCTTGAACTGTGAAGGAATGAATTACTGCGTTTTTAAGCCTCTCAGTTCTATGGTTGCCCTTAGAAACTAATCGGGAGAATTCAAAAAGTTTCAGGAAAATGATAAACATATTTTTGTCGAAAATTATTGAAATTCATGCATTCTTCTTTTGGGTTTACTTTACTGCCTTTTTCCCCACTACTTGTGATAAACCCTAAAGTCTTTGATTTAAAGCTTTTCTTTTTCTTAAAGTATGCTCCTACCCTTAAGGTTATCTACTGACTGATAAAAATACGGTTAGGTGAATTGCATCATTATGCTGTTTAATATTTGCTCATCTCTTTACCCCAGTGGTTTATGTCCACTTGCTTTGTGTGATGTCAATAGTCATGGATATTTTCTAATATCTGGTTTTATTGAATTTTGTGCAGTTGCTTCATAATCAAAGGTGACATCTTAAATTTACTTTTCTTTGAAATTCATTGAGAATTTTTTCATGACCCAGCTGATGATCAGTAGTGGACAGTTTTAGGGACACTTTAAGAATGTGTAATCTCTCAATTTGGGACATCATAATTTTTACAAAACGTAAGTTAATCATATTACTCATATCTTCTCTATTCTTACTGCTTTAATTCTATGAAGTTATACATTTGAATTATTGAAACTATGTTTTATTTATTTTTAAAATAATTTATCTTTAGCTTTCTAAAAGATTCATTATAGCTCACAGGTACAATTCTAAGTACATAATTATATTCTCTTTTTCCCTCCCTTCTTCCCTCCCTCTCTTTTCTTATTTTTTCTTTTGTTTTCAAGATGACATATTTTTAAGTTACATTACAGTCAAGGGCTTAATGCTCCACCAAATAAATATTTCAACAAGTAAAAAACAAAAAGCAGGAATTTATACAAGGACTATAGGCCAGCGCCGCGGCTCAATAGGCTAATCCTCCGCCTGCGGCGCCGGCACACTGGGTTCTAGTCCCGGTTGGGGCGCTGGATTCCGTCCCGGATGCTTCTCTTCCAATCTAGCTCTCTGCTGTGTCCCGGGAGTGTAGTGGAGGATGGCCCAAGTGCTTGGGCCCAGCACCCCATGGGAGACCAGGAGAAGCACCTGGCTCCTGCCTTCAGATTGGTGCAGCGCGCTGGTTGTAGCAGCCATTGGGGGTGTGTGTGTGAACCAATGGAAGGAAGACCTTTCTCTCTGTCTCTCTCACTAACTCTGCCTGTCCAAAAAAAAAAAAAAAAAATTGGAGATATGTCTGGAGACTTGTACTAATGACATTGGCATACTATATACACTGTCTCATTTGGGTCCTTCAGTGTACTTTTGGATTCTGTTTATTGAGTACTTAATTGGTACATGGTGTGCACAATACGCTTGATGCTAGTGAATACTATTTATTCTTCAAACTGTTGAATTTCAAATTAATTTTAAAAGTAGTCTTTGAACTATCAACAGAAGGAAACTAGAAGGTATAAATTAAGTTGTAGATACAAGTGTTTAAAAATTATACTGGAGGCTGGTGCTGCGGCTCACTAGGCTAATCCTCCACCTGCAGCACCGGCACTCCGGGTTCTAGTCCTGGTTGGGGCACCAGTTCTGTCCCGGATGCTTCTCTTCCAATCCAACTCTGCTGTGGCAAGGGAAGGCAGTGGAGGATGGTCCAAGTGCTTGGGCCCTGCACCTGCATGGGAGACCAGGAAGAAGCACCTGGCTCCTGGCTTTGGATCGGTGCAGCGCGCCAGCCATAGCAGCCATTTCGGGGGCGGAGGGGTGAACCAATGGAAGGAAGACCTTTCTCCCTCTCTCTCATTGTCTAACTCTGCCTGTCAAAAAAAAATGATACTGGAAATAAAGAATATATTATCAAGAGAAGGAACAATAGAGTACACGTCAGCACAAATGGATTTATTTTAGGGGTATCACAGCCCCATTTGACTGAATGTAGTTGCCTTGTCATCTATGTAGTCACTAGTTTTGAAAAGATTAAATTTGTTAAAAGCAAATTTACAGGCTATATGAATTTAGTAGTCTCTTCTAGATGATGATAGTGTTAATGAAAAATAGTTTTAACGATCACCTACTATCTACAGATAAATTGACATAGATACTTCATATATACTACTCAGTTAATCCTTACAGCAATCTTGAGGGTTTTGTGCATTAATGCTATTTTAACAGATGTAGGGTAGACTTATAGAGGTTAAATACTTTGTCAAAGGCCCAGGATTAAAAAGTAGAAAAGCCATAATTTGGATGAATTCTTTTAAAGTCTTTACCCTTTCCTCAATGCCTCACAGTTTCTTAACCATGCATTGGGTAATCAGATTCTACTGAGACCTGAGAAATTAAGGAAATGAGTTTTATTAATGAAAATCAATAAGGCATAGTACAATAGGTAAGTGGATCTTAGAAGCAACAAAAATACAACACCCTCAAAAAGAAGGAAAAATACTAGGCCCATTTGTGCTACCAAAGTACCATAGATTGGATAATTGATAAGTACAATATATTTATTTGTCACAGTCTGGAGCTTGGGAAATTCAAGATCAAGATGCCTGCAGATTTGGTGTCTGATAAGGGCCTAATCTCTGCTTTTGGGACTGCACCTTGCTACTCTGTCCTTGGGGAGGGGGCCGAATGCTGTGTATTCAAATGGTGGAAGAAACAGAAGGGAAAGGGGCCTAGTTAGTTTCTTCCAGCCATTTCATAAAGTCCCTAATCACATGGGGTTGAATCTCAGCTTGAATTTTGAGGGGACACCAACATTCAAATGATAGCAGTTACATAAGAAAAAAAAAAAGCTGCTTAGTTCTCCACTCTGCTTGTGGGTGAAACTAGACCAAACTTAGGAAGCAAGAATGAGACACCCATACTTACATGAAAGGAACTTGCTAAAAATTATTTGAAAAATCATTGTGCTTATTTTGAAAGATACTGACATTTCAAATGAATATCAGGTATCTACTTCTTTACTTTTTTCACTAATTATTGAGCATCTCTACATGTTGGCACTTAGCTAGATAACTGATAGTGGCACATGTTGAGTACTACAGGCACGGAGGCTGTCCTCTCAAATGTGTATTCCACTAGTGGATGCACAGTGGCCTTCTCCATCAGTGTTTCCAGGGCGAATTTCAAGGCATTCAAAACCTAGTAGCTGGCCGGCGCCGCGGCTCACTAGGCTAATCCTCCGCCTAGCGGCGCCAGCACACCGGGTTCTAGTCCCGGTCGGGGCGCCGGATTCTGTCCCGGTTGCCCCTCTTCCAGGCCAGCCCTCTGCTGTGGCCAGGGAGTGCAGTGGAGGATGGCCCAGGTGCTTGGGCCCTGCACCCCATGGGAGACCAGGAAAAGCACCTGGCTCCTGGCTCCTGCCATCGGATCAGCACGGTGCGCCGGCCGCGGCGGCCATTGGAGGGTGAACCAACGGCAAAGGAAGACCTTTCTCTCTGTCTCTCTCTCACTGTCCACTCTGCCTGTCAAAAAAAAAAAAAAAAAAAAAAAAACCCTAGTAGCTAATGAAGATCCTATGGGGAAATTAATGATGCGCAGGATGCCAGAAAGATAGACAAAAACCTCACACAAAGGAGAGAACAGTTGAGGATATCAGCCTGGGTGATGGACAGAAACTTTGTTAAGGCCCAAAATTTAGTAAGTGTACAAATCTCAAAGTCATTCCCAATGACCAAGAAAAGCAATGTTCAGCACAAAGGAAAACATCCAGAAATAATATTTTTTCCAAATACAAGTCAAAATTTGAGTTGTTTTAACTTTTCTTCCTGATTTTCTGCAGTAATGTATATGCAATTTTCTTCCCCCACCCCTCAAAAAAAGTTCTGGCATTTTTAAATGGAAACTGTGTTTAAAGAGCTTTTATGTGTGACTTGAGACACTTTAGAACTCTTGGTCAAATTTAGATTTTGCTAAATAGTGGAGGAAATCGGTTATAATAAAAGCATAACAGACATTTTATGATTATATGTGAGCTAAAGCAGGACTGCTTTAGGGAGAAGAATAAAAAATCAGTGAGAAGCACTAGCAAAACTGATCCACTTATTTTTTATTTTCCATGATGAATCAATTAGAAATGACCATAGTAACCGCTATGAACAGAAGATAAAGTATTTTTCATTACCTGGTTTATTTCTGGTCTACACAAACATATTGTGAGGCAAAAATTGTATGAATATGGCTATAGCTTTCGGTACAACTTGCTAGCATGAACCATTTAATTTCATAATTACATTTCTCTCATTTTAAATCTAATTAGTGCATACTTGGTTTCAGCCCATATTTTGGCAGCATTGATAGCCTACATAAAACTGGAATAGCTCAGACTTAAAAGTACTGAATAAACAGCCAGTTACAAGTGATTGGTTTTTGTTTTCTTTATGTATTGGTGTGCATACATGTCTAAATGACCATTTTACTGTTTGAGGATTTCAAATATTCATTTATAGTTCATATTTTAAAATGAAAAAAGTAAGAAAGGCCTTCTAGGTATTTATTCTAACAAAGAAAGTTCCAAATATGTCAGAAATTGATACTTAGGAAAGTATCAATCTGGGATTGGATAAGAGTTGAGTTTCACCCAAAAGCCTGTGTATTGAAGGCATTGTCCCCAATGTTTTATATTAATGGTCAATGGATTGATGTTAACAGTTAATGGATTAAGGGTGGAGATTTGTTCTAATTATCACATCCAGGAAGTGGGCTCAATTCAAGTTCTTTAGGTCATCAGGGCTTTTGTTCTCTCTCTCTCTCTGCTTTCTCTTGCACCCCTATGATCATTTCTCTATTGTTCTATGGCCGCAGGAGATGCTGAAATCAATGAGACAGCCCAGTCTTTGGCTATAAATCTCCAAAACTATAGGCCAAAATAACCCTCACCCTTCCTAAGTAGCTCCTCTCAGATATTTTGAAGTTATGAAAAGCTGGCTAATGCCGATAAGATATCTTAATTGTTAAAGTTATTGATGATGTCTGGATGTGATAGCACCGATCCAACATACACCACACAGGTTGCTGGGTCTCTTGGAATAAACATTTGGCTAACAAGGAGTCACACCTGTTCAATGCTAGGTTCCACTAGCAGGAACTACTCAAGATCTCTTGCAAATAGTGAGGGAATGAAAATGGAGGGAAGAAACAAACACTAGCCCACTGTTGGTGGGAATGCACACTGGTTAAGCCACTATGGAAGTCAGTCTGGAGATTGCTCAGAAACCTGAATATAACCCTACCATTCAACCCAACCATCCCACTCCTTGGAATTTACCCAAAGGAAATGAAATTGGCAAACAAAAAAGCTCTCTGCACATTAATGTTTATTGCAGCTCAATTCACAATAGCTAAGACCTGGAACCAACCCAAATGCCCATCAACAATAAACTGGATAAAGAAAGTATGGGACATGTACTCTATAGAATACTATACAGTAGTCAAAAACAATGAAACCCGGTCATTGGCAACAAGATTATCAATATCAAGATTAAGATGGAGGAATTTGGAAAACATCATGCTGAGTGAAGTAAGCCAGTCCCAAAGGGACAAATATCATATGTTCTCCCTGATCGGTGACAACTAACAGCACCAAAGGGGAAACCTGTTGAAGTGGAATTGACACTATGAGAAACAATGATATGATCAGCTCTTGTCCTGACTGTTGATGTACAATGTAGTACTTTATCCATGTTAGTATTTTTTTTGTTCTAGTACTATTGGTTGAACTCTGTAATTAACACACAATTATTCTTAGGTGTTTAAATTTTCACTGAAAAGTGATCCCTGTTAGGAATTTGGAAAGCATTATGCTGAGTGAAATAAGCCAGTCCCAAAGGGACAAATACCATATGTTCTCCCTGATCGGTGACAACTAACTGAGCACCAAAAAGGAAACCTGTTAAAGTGAAATGAACACTATGAGAAATGGTGACTTGATCAGCCCTTGCCCTGACTGTTGATGAGCAACATAATACATTATCCCTCTTAGTATTTTTTGTTTGTTCTACTTAATACTTTTGGTTGAATACTGTAATAAATACATAGTTATTCTTAAGTGTTGAAACTTAACTGAAAAGTGATCGCCATTAAATATAAGAGTAGGAATAAGAGAGGGAAGAGATGTGCAATTCGGGACATGCTCAAGCTGACTTGCCTCAAACGATAGAGTTAGAAACATACCAGGGGATTCCAATTCAATCCCATCAAGGTGGCATGTACCAATGCCATCGCACTAGTCCCGGTGATCAATTTCTGTTCACAATTGATCATAATGATAGGACTAAGAGCCAAAGGGATCACATAAACAAGAATAGTGTCTGCTAATACTAACCGATAGAATAAAAAAAGGGGGAGAACGATCCAACATGGGAAGTGAGATACACAGCAGGCTCATAGAATGGCGGATGTCCTAAACAGCACTCTGTCCTCAGAATCAGCCCTTAAGGCACGCGGATCTGGCTGAAAAGCCCATGAGAGTATTACAGGCATGGAAAGCCAAAACACTCTGGGAAAAAAAAAAAAAAAAAAGAAGACCTAAATGAAAGATCTCCACGGTGAGATCCCAGTGGAAAGAATGGGTCATCAAAGAAGGAGGTACCTTTCTCTGAAGGGAGGAGAGAACTTCCACTTTGAACATGGCCTTGTCTAAATATGATCAGAGTCAGTGAACTCAGGGGGCTTCCATAGCCTTGGCAGCTCATGACAAGAGCCTAGGGTGATTACTGAGGCCATAAACAAGAGTGTCAATTTGTTAAATCAACAACAGGAGTCACTGTGCACTTACTCCCCATGTAGGATCTCTGTCCTTAATGTGCTGTACATTGTGATTTAATGCTATAACTAGTACTCAAACAGTATTTTTCACTTTATGTTACTATGTGGGTGCAAACTGTTGAAATCTTTGCTTAATGTATGCTAAACTGATCTTCTGTATATAAATATAATTGAAAATGAATCTTGATGTGAATGGAAGAGGGGAGGGAGAGGGAAAGGGGAGGGTTGCGGGTTGGAAGGAAGTTATGGGGGGGAAAGCCATTGTAATCCATAAGCTATACTTTAGAAATTTATATTCATTAAATAGAAGTTAAAAAAAGGCCGGCACCGCGGCTCACTAGGCTAATCTTCCGCCTTGCGGCGCCGGCACACCGGGTTCTAGTCCCGGTCGGGGCGCCGGATTCTGTCCCTGTTGCCCCTCTTCCAGGCCAGCCCTATGCTGTGGCCAGGGAGTGCAGTGGAGGATGGCCCAGGTGCTTGGGCCCTGCACCCCATGGGAGACCAGGAAAAGCACCTGTCTCCTGGCTCCTGCCATCGGATCAGCGCGGTGCGCTGGCCGCAGCGCGCCGGCCGCGGCAGCCATTGGAGGGTGAACCAACGGCAAAGGAAGACCTTTCTCTATGTCTCTCTCTCTCACTGTCCACTCTGCCTGTCAAAAAAAAAAAAAAAAAAAAAAAAAGAAAAGACAAGAAAAAGAAAAAAAAAATAAAAGTTAAAAAAAAAAAAACAAACAAATAAACAAAGCCAAAGTACAACAGAAGCTGAAAAGAAGACAAAACGAGACAGTTATCCCTAACTGTCAGAAGGAAGAAAAAAAGAACTAGGGGCCAACCCGTGCTGAAGCAGGTAAAGCTGCCGCCTGCAGTGCTGGCATCCCATATGGGCACAGGTTCGAGACCCGGCTTCTCCACTTCAGATCCAGATCTCTGCTATGGCCTGGGAAAGCAATGGAAGATGACCCAAGTCCTTGGGCCCCTGTACCCAAGTAGGAGGCCTGGAGGAATCTCCTGGCTCCTGGCTTCATATTAGTGCAGCTCCTGCCATTGTAGCCATCTGGGGAGTGAACCAAGAGATGGAAGACCTCTCTCTCTCTCTCTCTCTCTGCCTCTTCTCTTTCTGTGTAACTGTCACTTTTAAGTAAAATAAATAAATCTTTAAAAAAAAGAAAAGAAAAAAATAACTGAACTGAGAAGCTGAAATACTTATGATCTTTAGGTCATAAACTAAGTACTAACCAAGAATTATGGGGATACCAGAGGATGAGATTTATTTGAATAATGTCAGATAAATTTCCAGAAATCTGCCATAACCAAACTGACTCATAGAGGGTAGGGTGTTTCCAATAAGTAAATAAATAAATAATAATAGGATAAATGTTAAGTTTATTTTGGTGCAAAAAACTTTTAAATCCATGCATATGAGAAGTTCTCATTCCTTCACCTACCACAGCCATTGGTCATAGCTCACAATGATTAATGTTTGATGTTTGGTACTTCCTATTTTTTTTTTTAAGATTTATTTATCTGAAAGGCTAAGTGACATAAAGAGAGAGAGAGAGAGAGAATCTTTCATCTGCTGGTTCACTCATCAAATAGTCGCAAGGCCAGGGCTAAGCCAGGCAGAAGTCAGGAGCCTGGAACTCCACTGGGTCTCCCACATTGGTGGCAAGGTCCCAGGTACTTTGGTCATCATTGACTGCTTTCCCAGGCATATTGGCAGGAGCTTAATCAGAAATGGAGCATCTGGGACTCAAATCAGTTCTCTGATATAGGATGTTGGAGTCTTAAGCAGTGACAATAACCCACTGCACCACACATGTGCCCTGATACTTCTTTGATTGTGTTAATAAATCTGTGTCATAGACCTCTCAAGTTTGTCTCCTGTAGATTGTTTTTCCATGCTGGTATTATACAATTCTAAGTGTCTTCTTATAGTGTTTCATGGATTTTCAGAGCATTAGGCATGAGGGAAAATTTGTGTACTCATTTCATAGCCATGGAGATTAGAGCATATAAGTGAGACCCATATTTAAGTCAGTGACATGATCAGGACTAGAATCCAATTTTTTTTTTCACTTTGCAAACTCTGTTTGCATTTGGATTAAAAAGCTTTAGATGAATACAAACACATAAAGGTTATAATATCAATTACCTCTTAAACATTAGATGATGATGATACAGAAATCAGAATAAAACAAGTTGTGATCACGTCTGAAAACTTCAAGCTGAAAAGACATCAATGTCAATTTGAGGATTAAACACAAATAAGTGTTTCCCCCCCTAAAATTTTTCCTCATGGGGAGGGAAGGGTGGGTAAAAAAAAAGCAAAAACAATTAAAGGCCTTTTATTTATTTATTTATTCATTTTTTGACAGGCAGAATTAGAGAGAGAGAGAGACAGAGAGAAAGGTCTTCCTTTCGTTGGTTCACCCCACAAATGGCTGCTACGGCCGGTGCGCTGCGCAAATCCAAAACCAGGAGCTAGGTGCTTCCTCCTGGTCTCCTATGCGGGTGCAGGGCCCAAGCACTTGGGCCATCCTCCACTGCCCTCCCAGGCCACAGCAGAGAGCTGACCTGGAAGAGGAGCAACCGGGACAGAATCTGGCGCCCTACCTGGGACTAGAACCTGGAGTGCCGGCGCCGCAGGAGGAGGATTAGCCAAGTGAGCTGTGGTGCCGGCCAGGCCATTTAAATCAGTTGTTTGAAAAACAGGCTGTTTTGAACGTATAGGTTTTCCCACATATAAACAAAATTCTCCAAGGGCAGTCACATTTGTTTCAACAAATTATCTTTGAATACTTTGTTAGAGAAAAATTAAGTCTTTTTAAAAAAAATCAGCAATGTTAACATTTATCTGTCTTTTTCAAAGAAAGAAAGATCTTGGGTGTTGATTTTCTCCTTAAAAGCAGAAACATTGGAAAAAAAAACCTCACTGCTAGAAATCTTTGAAACCTAAGAAGATTTAAGACAGCAATAAATTCGTAGATGTTACTTATTTAATTCATATTAGGTCCTTTCCATAAATTATGTAAAAAGAAAATAAAATACATTTATTAAAAGATTCAGTTAAGAAAATTGGAGATCATATTTCAAAAGTTCCTTATCAAATAGAATAAGAGATGTAAATCTTTGAAAAAGATCTCAAAATTTTTTTATTTCAGAAACTCTTGTTATGAGGGTGTCTGCTCAGAAACCTTTATAAAGTAAATATTTGTAAATAAATATCTAGATTTCTGTATGAAAATAGTATATTTATTAATAAGGTGAGAATCTTCTATGTACTGTTGTTATAGAGTTGGATAGAAAGAGCACAGGAGATATTGAAGTGAAAGGGAGTGGATGGAGACTATCATAAAAATTCATGCAAGGATTTTATTCATTCAGGCAGCATTTGGTCATCACTCATACTGTGTGAGGGATACTGTTTGCCAATAGGAAACCTAAGTGAGGCAGGCAGACCCAGTCTGAGCTGTCAAGTCAAGGGCTTGCTGAAGCTGACCAGTCATTCTCATATAGGAAAATGAATATAGCTCAAGGAAGACAAGGTGCTGTACCATTCAGTGGTGTGATCTTCCCTCTTTAAATATGCTTTGACCTGAGTACTGTTAGAGGAAGTAAATCCAACTTCTAGAGAGGGGAGAGGAGGTCAGGCCTTGGAGGTAGTGAGGGGAATGTGGAGAAAGCACTACTCATCCTTAACATTATGGAGAAGACCCGGACAACTTTGCCACCCTGGCTTTACATAATTCCTCCCTCTCATTTATTCGTCATCTCCACCGCACCTGGTTGTGATGGTTATTTGTAGGTGCCATTTGATTCTTCCTGCAGGTAATACATGATTGTAGGGAAGAAATAAATGAGCACTTTTTATATTTTAGAAAAGTGCTGCTGCTGTAGAATGTTTAGTAGGACAGGCAAGATACTGATGTCAAAGGGAGCAGAACAAAAACTAATGCAAAGGTTTAGCTAAGAGTTTCCTTCATTCAATAAATATTTACTCATCACTCATTCTTATACATTTACTTATTTTATTGAAATGGGGAGGGGGGAGGGGAGGAAAAGGGAGGGAGGGAAGGGATGGGGAGGGGAGGGGAGGGAAGGAGAGATGCCATGTGCTGTATCACTTTTAAATTCTTCAATAGCTGGGACTTGACCTGGCCTAAACCATGAGCCAAGAACTCAGCCCAAGTCCCTCACATGGGTGGCAGGTCCATAACCACTTGAGCCATCACCAGTTGCCTCCCACGATGTGTGTCAGCAGGAAACTGGATCAGAAACTGTGTAGCCAGAATGCAAACCATGAACTCCAATATGAAAACGCAGGCTTTTCAAGCACCATCTTAACCTCTACACAAAATGGCCACCCTTCATCACTCATTTTGTGACAGGAACTTTACTTGCCAAAGTGAATATTTCGGTAATACAGACACAGTGAGAGCTCTCAAAGGGGGGTGAATCTAACGAATTAGTCTGGTAAGTTAGATTATATATGGTCAAGGAACATACAGGTACTAGGAAGACAGATGGCCACATGATGTAACACACTCCCAGAATAGCTTGACCAACAGCTTTGACATGAGAATTGCAAGGAAGAAGTAAATTGCAGAGATGTTGGAATGTAGATTCCACACAAATTCTAGAAAGAGGAGAGAAATTATGGAAATGAGTCAACCAGTTTGGCTGCATCTGCTTCATCTCTCTTTACATGATTGCTCCTACTGTCAAGTTTTTTAGATACATTGGAGCAAAAAGAGATGTTTGCTAAAATTAGAAAGCTCTGTTCCAGGAGTTTAGTGACAGCAAGTGTTCTGAGTTCTTTTCTAACTCTCTTCTCACTAAGATTTGGTTCCAAACAGAAGCCTAAGATGTGGGATGAATTTATGTAAGCACCAAATATATTTTGAGCACTTGGGATTCTAAGAATTGGTTCATATGGAACCAAATAGATATAAATCTTTGTTCTCACAGAGAGGGAGGTGAATAAGAAGAAATAAAAGTCATTTGAGCATTTTTATAATTTTTAAATTTTATGGAGAAAATAGGGAAAGGTTATGGAAAATCAGGGATGTAAAAGATTATATTTTAAGTAGAGTGGCTGCCACATTATGAAGTTGACAGAGTAAAAACTTGAAGGAAGATAAGGAGTAAATGAATATGAATGGAAGCATATTTCAAGATTCCCAGATGCTTCTGCACTCACTTCCCTTTCTAAAATTGTATACAATAATGCGAGGAAATGGGGACCAGTTTTGTGGTGCGAATGGTTAAGCCACTGCTTGGGATGCTCACAACCCATATAAGAGTGCCTGGTTCAAGTTGCAGCCACTTTGTGCTTCCAATCCAGCTTTGTGCTAATGTGCTTTGTGATAGCCCAATGTGCTATGTGTGCTAATGATAGCCCAAGAATTAGTTTTCTGCCACCCATGTAGGAAACTTGGATGGAGTTCCTACCTCATGGCTTCTTCTTCTTCTTCTTCTTTTTTTTTTTTAATTTGATAGGTTGAGTTATAGACAGAGAGAAAGATCTTCCTTCCATTGGTTCACCCCCTAAATGGCCACCATGTCTGGAGCTACGCAGGAGCCAGGTGCCTCCTCCCAGTCTCCCATGAGGGTGTAGGAACCCAAGCACTTGGGCCATCCTCCACTGCCTTCCCAGGCCACACCAGAGAGCTGGACTGGAAGAGGAGCAACCGGGACAGAATCCGGCGCCCATATGGGATGCTGGAGCCGCAGCTGCAACAGTTGGTACTGAGAGAGGCTGGAGTCAGGAATCAGGATGTCCATCTGCATCCCCCCCTTAGAGCATGAACTCAAATATTTCAGTCATTATCTACTACTTTTCAGTTGTATTAGCAGGAAGCTGTATTTGAAGCATAGTAGCTAGTACTCAGTCCTACACTCTGGCATGGGATGTGGACATCCCAAGCAGTGGCTGAACCCTCTGCAGATGGTGCCTGCCCTAAACTACATTTTTCATGCTACACGATTATAGATTTTTTCACCTTGGAGCATCTATGATTCTAGACTACAGGACAACTTCTAAAGAAAAACTATGAAATGCAATGTAACTTGTTAAATTGTATTACCCTAATATTAAATAAGTATTACCATAAATATTTATTTGAAAGGTAAATAAATATTACCATAAAGAGCATGTCTGATTTCAGTATTATAAGTCTTGTTTTATAAAGTGCAGTATCCTGTGTAACCTTCCCAGATCCCCACACTATTGTGGAAATTTGGAATCAGCATTTTTAACCAAAAGCAAGGGAAAAATTATTAAATGTGTCTGCTGAAAGCTATCGAAGAAGAAGTGCGTAGAAGGACTATACGCAAGTCAGAGGAACTTTTTAAGGCCCAGCATTTTGTATGTGGATGTGTGTGCTTTTGGCAAGAAAGCGCAATGCTCTCCATTATTCTTCTTCTGATATCTGGTAGTGAATGAGGCAGAAATAATCGGTAATGATACATGTTATATTTGTCTATTTAAATGGGAATTTAAACAACATGCATTCTAATAGCCCAGGAATAAATAAACAAACACCAAAGGAAAAAAAAAAAAAAAGGGAAGACTAACAGGACACAGGGGAAGGGCAGTATTGTGGTATGGCAAGTTAAGCCCCTGAATGCAATGCTCATCGGAGTCCTGGCTGCTCCACTTATTACCAAGCTCCCTGCTAATGTGCTCAGAAAAGCAGTGGAAAGGTCCCTTGGCACCCAATTGAAAGAGGTATTGGGAGTTCTATGCTCCTGGCTTCAGCCTGGCCCAGCGAGCACCATTGCAGCCATTTGGGAGGTGAACCAGTGGATGGATGATCCCTCACCTTTCTGTCTGTCCCTATATCTGCCACTCTGCCTTTCAAATAAATAGAATAAGCCTTAGAAAAAAGGCAGGGGATCCCAAACGTTAACAGCTACTCTGTACCAGATATTACTGTACCAAGTTATTTAATCCTCATACATACTGTAAAAGGTGCATGCTAATACTGTCCATAACCTATACTTTTTTAAAATAAGGTACAAAACAGGCAAGTCACATAGACAGGTTCCATATCTGATAAATAGCAGAGATGTGATCACCAGCAATTTGACTCTAGGACTGCCCTCAGTTGGCTGTGCTGCCTGTGCCCACAGTATGCATTGACCCTGGAATCCTAATGGACCCACACAGATGCTGAAGCTGATATTTTTAGATGTTTTAAAAATAATTTATTAATTCATCATGTTTTACATGTACTAGACACTTTACAGACACAAAAGGAAATGAAAAACACCTTGATGGCAGGGAGAGGAGGGAATAAGTAAATCAACAGTTAAACTTCACTCTGTATTCCACGCTGTGAAGTAAGGCAACATTGCATGAAGGGGACTTGGAGAAGGAGCACTTACTTCACACTTGGGAAAGTGATTAATATTCAGAGAATATACCAAGAAAACAGTCTGATGGTAACTCCTAAGGGAGGATCAAGAGCTAACTAGGCAGAAGATGGAGAAACCACGGAGTAGTGTTGGAAATAGGCAAGGAAATAAGACCTACCAAGAACAGTTAGAAGAGTCTGTGGGAGCAGGGACTACTGGATGTGAGAGGTGTGTCCGATAGAGTAGGGCCAAAGACATGGCGACCATGAAATACATTGCCCTTTGTCTTCAACACTGTGGAAGGATTTTCAGTGCAGAAAGTTCACTCTGAAAACATTAGGAATAATGGGATGAAGGCGAGGCCTGGGAGGCAAAGGCTGAGGACAAAAAGTATCTGAACTCATGGATAAGAGTTGAGAGAACTCTGCAGAAACCTAGGAAAAAATGATGAAGATTTGAATGGTGGCTAAACAAGGTTTCCTAAAATATTTCAGTAAAATAGTTCTTTGATCAATTTAATTTAAAAATGATGACTATTCTGCCTTTTAATTTTTTAAATACTACACCAAAACTTGAAATTAAGAAATGTTTACTTCTTACTTCTCCCCTAACCCTTCTTCTTGTTCCACTCTTCCTTCTCATCTTCCTCTTTCTTCTACAACTCCTAGAGTTTCTTCTCTCTGTATCTATTTTAAAACTTTAGCAATATCTATTAATATCCCAAAAAACTTAAATTCCAAGCAAAACAATTAATTGGAAACCTAACAAAGAGAAATATTTGATTTGAAATCTCTTTTTAAAAACATTTATTTATTTATTTGAAAGTCAGAGTTACACAGAGAGAGGAGAGGCACAGAGAGAGAGAGAGAGAGGTCTTTCATCTGATGGTTCACTCCCCAATTGGCCGCAAAGGCTGGAGCTGTGCTGATCTGAATCCTGGAGCCAGGAGCTTCTTCTAGGTCTCCCAAGGACTTGAGTCTACTTCTACTGCTTTCTCAGGCCATAGCAGAGAGCTGGATGGGAAGAGAAGCAGCCGGGACTTGAACTGGCACAGACATGGAATGCCGGCACTTCAGGCCAGGGAGTTAACCCGCTGCACCACAGTGCCGGCACCTGATTTGAAATGTTAAGGGCTTGATATCTCTCATAACAGGGACAATGAAATGAAGAGCGGTGATGCTTTTGACAGAGAATATTAAAAGTAAGTTTGGACATAAAGGGACAAAGTTGGGACTCCATTTTAACCTATGAAATTTAAGATGCTTGAATAACATGCAACTGGATATACCTGAGTCCATCAGGTGTTTAAAATATATCTATTTTTTCAAATTCCAGAGCTAACTTAATGAAGTCTATTAATCTTACACATACACATATGTATGGAAAATCTGAGAAATATGATACATATAGGAATGAAAAATTATTCAGCATACGTGTATAGCAATTCAGCTTCCTCAATAAATTTTTCTTTCATTTCATCTGTCTCTATAGAGACACAAACACACACAGGATTTTGATGAAAATAATAATTTAAAACTTTAAGCTTAAGCACAGAAAAAATAGCTTAAACAAGTTTTTTGTACTTCATGTATTAAACTTGTTTCTCCAAAATAAATCATTAGGAAAGCATTTTGCAGAGGAAACAAATAATAAAAAAATCTCATTATTACCATTCATATCACTCAAAAGGAGCCAGTACTTTGTCAGGGTATGTCAACCATGAGAAATTCCAATTCAGAAGAGTAATCTTTTGAGAAAGATAAAAGTAATGGAAATATTGGCTCAAAATTGAAATACTCCTAAAATGTTGTAACATTAATGAGATGTATATCACAGAAAAGAGGGTTTCACCTGAGTAATCCCAAGTGAACAGGCCAAATTCTTATGCAGATTAAATGTAACTTTTGAGCTTTTTCTTGGATCAAAAAAATTATAGAGTCCCCTACTTACAATGTTTTGACTTAAAATTTATCAACTCTTCAATAGTGTAAGAACAGTAAGAACATATCTTTGTAACTATTCTGCTTTTCACTTTTGGTAGGCTACTACCTGCAATAGTGAACATTTTATTATTAAATAGACTTTGGTTTAGATGGTTCTGTACAGATATAAGCTAGCAAAGTATACTGAACATTTTTAAGTCAGGCTGAAAAAAGCCATGATGTTTGGTAGCCTAAGTTTTTTGTTTTATTTTGTTTTTTAAAATTTATTTGTTTGTTTGAAAGGCAGAGTTACAGAAAGAGAGAGAGAAAGAGACAAACCAGGAGATTTTGCATCCACTGGTTCACCTCCCAGTGGCTGCAAAAGCCAGGGCTGAGCCAGGCCGAAGCCAGGAGCCAGGAGCATTGACCAGGTCTCTGAAGTACTTGGACCATCTTCCGGTGATTTCCCAGGCACATTAGCAGAGAGCTAGATTGGAAATGGAGCAGCCTGGATACAACTGGCACCCATATGGGATACCAGTGTCACAAGTGGCAGCTTTACCCACTATGAAATAACATCAGCCTCCATTTAACTGATTTTTAAAGTGGCATTAACAGGCCGGCGCCGCGGCTCACTAGGCTAATCCTCCGCCTGTGGCGCAGGTAGCCCAGGTTCTAGTCCTGGTTGGGGCGTCGGTTCTGTCCTGGTTGCTCCTCTTCCAGTCCAGCTCTCTGCTGTGGCCCCGGAAGGCAGTGGAGGATGGCCCAAGTGCTTGGGCCCTGCACCGGCGTGAGAGACCAGGAGGAAGCACCTGGCTCCTGGTTTCGGATCGGCACAGTGTGCCGGCTGCAGCGCGCCGTCCATCGTGGCCACTTGCAGGGGGTGAACCAATGGAAAAAGGAAGACCTTTCTCTCTGTCTCTCTCTCACTTTCTAACTCTGCCTGTCAAAAAAATAAAACAATAAAAAAAAAATAAAGTGGCGTTAACTGCCTTATCAAATTTTATATGTCTTATTGCAAATGATCTTGTAACGCAGTAGGTTTCATTTGCAGCACTTTAAATAAAAAGTGCGTATTTTTGATAAATTCACAGATCAAATCACAGATAAGTGAAATACCAAAAAATACTCTATTTTCACAGACACAGTCATGGTTTTTAATCACTGCTTTGTCACTCAGCAAATGGCCAAGCAATTCGTCACGTGCTGGCCAGTTAGCCCAACAATGAATGTCCTTGGGCTGGTTTTGTCATTTACAGAAAAGGAGGTGTGGGGTCAAAGTAGAAACTTTCCACCTGACTGTGCACAAAGAAAACATAAGGAAACTTTACAAAATTTTCCAGATTTCCAGAAACTTCCTTCAGGAAAATCCAAATGAGATTGGAAACCAGTTTTTAGATAACTACGCCATATGGCTTAATGAATAGTCACATTAAAATATTACATAATTGGGAGAGTTATCAGATTTCTGCCTTCAAAATTTCATAAAGAATGTTCAAAACATAGTATTTGGAAAAGATGAGGACAACAAGGAATTCTTTCTAGTTTACATATTTGATACTTTCTACAGATTAGGTTGAAATTGCTAAATAATCCAATTTGTCACTGCTAGCCACAGTGATTCAACTGATTTGAAGCGAAAGATCCTGCTTATTACATGTTCTGGAAGCACAACGCCACCAAGGGGCATAGAAACATTGTGGGGCGGGGACAGGAATCACATACAAGCATCTTGCATCCAATCACCGTTAATCTTTTTTTCTCTTTCTAAAATTTTTATCTATCTATTTGAAAGGCAGAGATACAGAGAGGCAGAGGTAGAGAGAGAGAGAGAGAAAGGTCTTCCATCTGCTAGTGCATTGCCCAGTTGGCCACAACAGCTAGAACTGTGCCAATCCGAAGCCAGGAGCCAGGAGCCTTCTCCAGGTCTCCGTTGTGAGCACAGGGGTCCAAGGACTTGGGCCATCTTCCACAGCTCTTCCAGGCCACAGTAGAGAGCTGGAAGGGTAGTGGAGCAGCTGGGACTCGAACCAGAGTCCACATGGGATGCCAATACTGCAGGCTACAGCCTCACCCTCTACGCCACAGCTCTAGCCCCACATTTAATCTTGTTACCCATTATTGGGCCACCTATATTGTAATAATATAAATTACTACAGCCTTGTTTGAGAGTAGTTTGGCAAAATGAAAATAAAAACTTTATACATGCATATTGTTGAGCAAGTCATCTCACCTCTTTGTGTTTAAGCTAAGAAAAGAATGAGACCAGAATGTATTAGAATTAATTTTAACAGCAAAAACAAATTAGAATTAAATAAAACATATGACACAAAATTTAAATCAATGCTTTTCAAATCACTTGAAATATTTGCTAAAAATAGTTTTCTTAAGACCATTTCCTGGAGATCCTGATACCAAGGCTAGGATAGGTCTCATGACTTCCATGTGACTTTTTTTTTTTTTTTTGACAGGCAGAGTGGACAGTGAGAGAGAGACAGAGAAAGGTCTTCCTTTGCAGTTGGTTCACCCTCCAATGGCCGCTGTGGCTGGTGCGCTGTGGCCAGCGCATCGTACTGATCCAATGGCAGGAGCCAGGTGCTTCTCCTGGTCTCCCATGGGGTGCAGGGTCCAAGTCCTTGGGCCATCCTCCACTGCACTCCCGGGCCACAGCAGAGAGCTGGCCTGGAAGAGGGGCAACCGGGACAGAATCCGGCGCCCCAACTGGGACTAGAACCCGGTATGCCAGCACACCTCCGCAGGTGGAGGATTAGCCTATTGAGCCGCAGCACCAGCCTTCCATGTGACTTTTTATGATGTAGTAAATATGGGGTTCATTGTATTCAGAAAATGATGTTGGCAAATAAAGTACCATATGCTAATTAGAATGATGTAAATATTTATATTACCATGAGAAGCTATTAAGACATATACTATTTTTATGAGTTTAAACTACATGAGTGTGAATAAGATGTGTATTTATTGAAAAGGTTTGGAGGATGTTAGTTGTGTTAGCTCCAGTGAGGATGATGTAACCATTTCTTTTTCTTTTCCTTTTTTTTTTTGTTTCTTCTGTCAACTGATTAATCTTACAAAAATTAACATACATTTAGAAAGTTAAAAGGATGAGCAGGAGACAGACAATCACTGCTGGAATGGAGTGCTGGGCTGACTACTCAGTTGGGAGGGCAGGTGTTAACTGTGAGTCTCATTATATGCAGGAGAACAAGGCAGCTCAATGGTTCAGGACACTTCTTTTTCCCTAGAGTTGGCCTCAGGCAGCGCTTGCTCTGATTTTTGCCTGTGTGTGTGTGTGTGTGTGTGTGTGTGTGTATACTCCAGTAGTCTCAGCATTGGGTTTATCTGAAAATTGTCCAGAAGCAGTAGGAAAGAGAGATTCAATTCCATCATACAAATAAGGTTCAATGAGGTTTCTGCTAAATTAATAGGTTTTAATAAAGATGCTAATTGTAAGTGAATTTAAATCCTGCACAGCAGTATCTAAAGATATATTTACATAGCCTTGTGACATTTAAGCCTGTTTTCCTTTGTTTGGACCTTAGTAGAGACAGCAGATCGCTAAGGCTCCCTAAGCTCTTCACTATATGACCCTCATGACACACATTCCACAGAATTTGGCTCAGAGTGGATTTCAGCTGAATATTTCTTTCCTCTAGAAAGAAGCTTATTTGCA
Source organism: Oryctolagus cuniculus (assembly GCF_964237555.1). NCBI lineage: Eukaryota > Metazoa > Chordata > Mammalia > Lagomorpha > Leporidae > Oryctolagus > Oryctolagus cuniculus. Next base: position 30,270,131 of record NC_091451.1, on the reverse strand, counting down.
TTAAAAGGAAAGGTTTAGATGGGTTTTAGTTTTACAGACTTAAAAAAAAACATATGAAATTATGCCCAAGAAAATGTAAAGATGACTGAAACCCTTCTGAAATAATCCTGTTATAAAATAAAATATTCCCGCCACTTGCTTTTAGGGTGCAGAAATTTACTATATACACTTTTGTGAAATGCTTTGAAGATAAAAAGCATTTTCTACAAGCTTTCCATCATTATTCTAATTACTAGTATTCCTTTTAAGCATTCATTAAAAAAAAAAAACCACTGTAGGTTCACATTAACCAGCTTAGTAGCAAGCTTTCATTTCCTTCCGTTTTAACACACACATGAACACACACACAGAAAAACAGGTGACTCAGTCTGTAAGCATGCTTTGCTCTCTATATGGAGTTTTGCCATTGCTTATTATTTTATATAACTGTGGGCATTACATCGGGGTCTGAGAAAAAAATAAGTTCAGCATTTGTTGTAAATTTACACTTTGTAACTCTTAAAATTTGTTGAAGTATTTCAACTTACCTTGTTTGGAAGTTTAGCACGTTTGATCCTGCTGAGTCATTCAACTGGAGTCAATATTTACAAGTAAAGGTTTATCCTTTGACATTAACTTGTGAAAGGATAGAACTCCACGGTCAAGGGGCATTAGTTTTGTGAGAGGAACTAGAGTTGACATAAGTCAAACCTGTTCTTCTTCTCTTATGGTTATTCTAGCACCCAATTTTCTTCAAGCACTTTTCTTCTCTGTTATTGAGGTCATTCCTAAGTAATGATTTTCATGGATAAGGAAACTAGAAAAATGTATACTCTTGATATCAACTGAAGTGAATATGCTTAATTAATCACTGGCCCTAAAATTACTAAATGATTACTGTAACCATTATAGAGATTAATTATGGCTATGAGTCAACAAGGGGAAGGAGCATTGTTGAGTTAAACTCATACCATGCATTTTCAATAAAATGTTGCAATAACACCAATTACCATATTCCCACCAATAAACAACTAGACTTTTTTTGGGCAATTTTTAACATTTTATTGTATTCACTTTATATATAAATAGTAGATTTACACAAACATACCATTTTTTAATTTTTTTAACTTTTATTTAATGAATATAAATTTCCAAAGTACAGCTTATGGATTACAATGGCTTCCCCCCCATAACGTCCCTCCCACCTGCAACCCTCCCCTTATCAACTCCCTCTCCCCTTCCATTCACATCAAGATTCATTTTTGTTTCTCTTTATATACAGAAGATCAGTTTAGCATACATTAAGGAAAGATTTCAACAGTTTGCTCCCACACAGAAACATAAAGTGAAAAATACTGTTTGAGTACTAGTTAGAGCATTAAATCTCAATGTACAGCACACTAAGGACAAAGATCCTACATGAGGAGTAAGTGCACAGTGACTCCTGTTGTTGATTTAACAAATTGACACTCTTGTTTATGGCTTCAGTAATCACCCTAGGCTCTTGTCATGAGCTGTCAAGGCTATGGAAGCCCCCTGAGTTCACTGACTCTGATCATTTTTAGACAAGGCCATGGTCAAAGTGGAAGTTCTCTCCTCCCTTCAGAGAAAGGTACCTCCTTCTTTGATGACCCATTCTTTCCACTGGGCTCTCACTTGTGGAGATCTTTCATTTAGTTCCCCCTCCCCCTCAAGAGTGTCTTGGCTTTCCATGCCTGAAATACTCTCATGGGCATTTCAGCCAGATCTGTGTGCCTTAAGGGCTGATTCTGAGGCCAGAGTGCTATTTAGGACATCTGCCATTCTATGGGTCTGCTGTGTATCTCACTTCCCATGTTGGATCATTCTCTCCCTTTTTGATTCTATCAGTTAGTATTTTCAGACACTATTCTTGTTTCTGTGATCCCTTTTGTTCTTAGTCCTATCATTATGATCAATTGTGAACAGAAATTGATCACTGGGACTAGTGAGATGGCATTGGTACATGCCACCTTGATGGGATTGAATTCGAATCCCCTGGTATGTTTCTAACTCTACTGTTTGAGGTAAGTCAGCTTGAGCATGTCCCGAATTGTACATCTCTTCCCTCTCATTCCCACTCTTATATTTAACAGCAATCACTTTTCAGTTAAGTTTCAGCACTTAAGAAGAATTGTGTATTGATTACAGTATTCAACCAAAAGTATTAAGTAGAACAAACAAACAAAAAATACTAAGAGGGATAACGTATCAAGTTGCTCATCAACAGCCAGGGTGAGGGCTGATCAAGTCACCGTTTCTCATAGTGTTCATTTCACTTTAGCAGGTTTCCTTTTTGGTGCTCAGTTAGTTGTCACCTATCAAGGAGAACAAGTGGTAAAAAATTGAGAATCACTTTACCTTCCACTTAAGATGAAACATAATGAATTATTGTTTGCTCAGAGTAGACACCTAAGGAAAATCCATTCTAACAAGCCACAGAAGTTCAAAACCAAATATTATATCTCAGAAGCATCACCTATACAATTGTGATATACTGGAACATTATATTTTTAGATGTCCACTCATCATTACTAGTTACTTCTGCTAGGAAACATCTCTGTGCATAGCTCATGTGACAGATTCATCGCTTGTAACAAGAATCAAAAGGAAAAAAGAGATATTAGAAAACAACTGATATTTTCAAGTTAGGAAAATATGGTTGGAAGAGAGATGCCAGGAGAAAGAAATCAGGGATTATGTCGATTGTGGGGAAATTAGTCACACGAGGCAATTCAAAGATGGCGCCAAGAAGAAGTAAGGTGGGCGGAATCCAAAGTTGTTTACCACCAAAACTAATTGGCTGCGCCACATCAAGGGAAGTGACGACAACTGATAGCAAGTGTATAGACATATGGCTAGTCCTGTAGAAATCGCCCTGTAAAGATTGGTTGGTCCTTATGCCCTGTCCCAATGACTCTGCAGTTTTGTGCTTTAAAAGGCTTTGTTACTCGCAAAATAAACGGGTTCTTGCTTGACTTGACTCCCCGCTGCGTCTGACTGTCTCTGGGAACAAGGGAGGCGAGGGAACGGGCTAGCGGCGCACTTACCTTTCCTTGGGGCCCGTCCCATCCTCATAAGGGTGGACTAAGACCCTGCAGTCAATTAGTTCTAAGCTTAAAGCTGCTACGTGCTTTCTTTCTAAGGGTTCATTCAGTGCATGTTTATCGGTGCCAGACTTATGAAAGCACAGTACCAGGAACTGGAAGATTAAACCCTCTACTTCTTTTTTTTTCTTTCTTATTTATTTATTTATTTATTTATTTTTGACAGGCAGAGTGGACAGTGAGACAGAGAGACAGAGAGAAAGGTCTTCCTTTGCCGTTGGTTCACCCTTCAATGGCCGCCACAGTCGGTGCGCTGCAGCCGGCGCACTGCGCTGATCCGATGGCAGGAGCCAGGTGCTTCTCCTGGTCTCCCATAGGGTGCAGGGCCCAAGCACTTGGGCCATCCTCCACTGCACTCCCTGGCCACAGCAGAGAGCTGGCCTGGAAGAGGGGCAACCGGGACAGAATCCGATGCCCCAACCGGGACTAGAACCCGGTGTGCTGGCGCCGCAAGGTAGAGCATTAGCCTAGTGAGCCACGGGGCCAGCTAAACCCTCTATTTCTAAATAGGCTACTAAGGGACACACACACAGAGAATTATTCTAAAATATGAAAACGTTTATAATTGACGCCCAGTCACATTGCAATGGGTGTGAAAAGCAACAGAGAGACTTACTCTTCCAGCAGTTGGGATTTAACATGCTGAGCATTTATTTCAAACTTTGCAGATGAATTATATTTGAAATTTCACTTTAAATTTTTTTCTTGCATACAAAAAGAAGCAAGGATTACTTGGTGAACTCATAGAAAAGGTACTTATCTGTGTAAATGCCAACATGATTAGTATATTAAACATTACCAACACCCCAGGAATCTAAAAATGTCCCCGGCAAAAACTTCACCTTCTGGTCGGCGCCGCGGCTCACTAGGCTAATCCTCCGCCTTGTGGCGCCGGCACACCGAGTTCTAGTCCTGGTTGGGGCGCCAGATTCTGTCCCGGTTGCCCCTCTTCCAGGCCAGCTCTCTGCTGTGGCCCGGGAGTGCAATGGGGGATGGCCCAAGTCTTTGGGCCCTGCACCCCATGGGAGACCAGGAGAAGTACCTGGCTCCTGCCTTCAGATCAGCGCCGTGCGCCAGCCACAGCGCACCAGCCGCGGCGGCCATTGTGGGGTGAACCAACGGAAAAGGAAGACCTTTCTCTCTGTCTCTCTCTCTCACTCTTCACTCTGCCTGTCAAAAATTAAAAAAAAAAAAAAAAAACAAAAAAACAAAAAAAACCTTCACCTTCCCTAGTAAGATAGGCTTTAATCAGATTTCAGCATTTATCAGATGGAGAAAAATGATTGGTGGAGGATAAAAGATTCCAGGAAGAGGAAAGACCTTGTTCCATTATCAACAGGTAAAACATGAAGATCCATATTTAAGGAATAGTGGATATTTCCCTATGTGTTTGTATGTATTGGGTGAGTCCATAGGCCTAAGATCAGTTTAGAGAAAATTATGAATGCCATACTCAGCTCTTTGTTATATTTTGCTTTTATCATATGATGAAATTACCTCTTTGCTATAAAGTTCAATGAATATTAATACAGGTATAGATTCATGTAACCGCTGTCAAAATTGGGAATCTAAGAAGTTTCATAGCTTTCCCATACTTTCCTTATACTGTCATCCTATAGTCACACCTTCCCATACTCCAAATTTTATGAATTATTGCTTATCTACTGCATTATAATGTTTCTAAGAAAAGCATGTATGAGAAATATTATAGTATGTAACTGTTTAAGCATACTGCATTAAGTATTCACCCATGATGTTGTCTGTATCCACAGTCTACTACTTTTTATTGTTGAGTAGCATTTCACTTTATGGGATGTACCATGTAATGTCTATCTTTTTTTTGGTGGAGAATATTCAGTTTGTCTCTCTCTGACTTTTTGGTGATAATTAATGGAGGTGACATAAACATTACCATACAGATTTGCATGAGGCCATAAGTTTTTATTTTTCTAAAATATACTCAAATGTGGAATTTCTGAGTTATGAAGTAAGTACTTAACCTATGTGAACCTGCCAAACAGTTTGACACAGTGGACTTATCAAATTCATGTACGTGGACCTCAAGTACTAGGTACATCACATTTATTATGGATGGATCATTCTCTGTTTTTGTAAATTAACTTTTATATCATTGTACAGTAACTCCTCTGTCACTAATAGTATAATTTTTTTCTGAGTTCTACTTGGTATGATATGAATAAAGCCCCTAAAGTTTTCATTGGAGTTCCCATGGTCTATACTTTTCTATATTCTCATTGTTTGAAGTTAATGTCTTGTATATAATAGACATATTTTAGTCCATTCTGATATTCTTTTAGTTGGTATATTTAGAACATTTACATTTAATGTAATTTTATATGACTGATTTGAGCTCTGCCATTTATTATTTATTTGCTACTTGTAGTCTATGTTGTTTTTTTCTCATGCCTTTTGGGGATTGCTTGGATTTTTTACATTTTAATTTTCTGGCACATTTTTTTACTAAACATCTTTGAATACCTATTTTTTTGTTCTTGCACTAGGAATTACAATATTCAATTATGAACTTTTCATATTCTACTTAGAATCCATATTTTACCATTTCAATTGAAAATAGAAACACCTTACTACAATAAAAGTCATTTCACTGTCTCTAAGTTATTTTATTGTTGTCTCACATTATTTATCTATGCACATTAGAATTTCGGTGAGGGCACAACTAACTTTTCTTTTCAATTCGCATATATAATTTTAAAACCACAACAGAGGACTAATAGTTTATTATATTTATCTGTTTTTTTTTTTTTTTTTGTAACCAATGTTACTGTTCTTCCTTCAGTTCTAAGGTTTCAAGTTTCATTCTAAAATCACTACCCTTTTGTTTATAGAAGTTCCTTGAGCAGTTCTTTTTGAGCAGGTCTGTCAGCAATGAATTTTCTTATTCTCCTTCTCTGAGAGTATCTTTATTTCACCTTTATTTCTATAGGATATTTTGAGGAATATTGAATTCTAGGTTGACAGCTCCTTAATTTAATTTTAGTTCTTTATAAATGTCATGCCATTTCCTTCAGACTCATGTTTCTGATGAGAAATCTGTGGCATTCACATTATTTTTCCCTTATAGGTGATGTTTTTTTTTTTTCCTCTAGATATTTTCAAGATTTTTATCTTTGTCTTCAATTTTCAGTAGTTTTTGATAGAATAAATTTTTCCTTAAAATACTCATTAAGTGTTCCATGCATTTTGCTTCTTGATTATTTGCTCTTATTTTTGCTCTGAAGTTGTTTTGGAGAATGTAGTGTGATATTTCAAATATTTGAGGATAGAGATAAGGATGGATTTCTTCCTTATTTTCCACAGCACATTCTGTGAACTTGGTAAAGGCATCTCCATTGGAAAGACTTTAGTAAATCCACTTACAGAACATAGCTTGTCCAAGATACAAGTAAGAGTATGTATCTAACTGAACCGAGGATGGCCTGGAGAAAATAGCCAACGTGAAGTCAGGCAGCCAAGGACTGATGGAAGAAAGAGATAACCAAGCTTAAGTGTGAACCAGGCTCAGATTCACCTAGAACATTTTCTCTGGAGCAGAGCTTTTCTTTGGCCATTAAAGGATAATTATTCATTGCTTGCAAGATCAAAGGGACCCAAGACTGTGGCTACAGATACTAAACAGAGTACACACTGGCCACATTCATTTCAATTTATAAAGCATATCAGGGCAAATCCATCTCTCTTTGGTTATTCTCAGACATTGTAGCGGTACCATTAGCAGGATCATCTTAGAATAGGAAAGAAAAACGATGTGTGTATACAGATAGAAACTAAAGTTTTCTGATTCAGTTTTACAAAATCTATTCTTCTTTAAATAGTATAGAAGTTCAAATTTCCATTCTGCTTTCCACACTTCCTACTCTTCTGACATCATTCATTTTAGCATGTATGTATATTATATTGCACTGGCATTTTCTTTTTATATTCTTTATATTTTAAAGTTCTATAGAGTGAAGAATATCATCTCATTCTATCTTTTCAACTTTGCATATAGCTTAGTGCTTACTATTAAGTAATCCATTTATTCAATGAATATATTCTGATCATAAAGATATACTAGTCACAGTAGTTAGCAAGGTGTGAAGTAGCATATGACTGAATTGAATTTTGTTTTAGAATTTATGTGTACTTAAAGGAAAAACAAATAACATATGAAAATGTAAGTATGCAAAAATAAAAATATAAATCAGAGTGCTGACCCAATTACTATGAAATTCCCTATACTGATTATGTACTAAAAATAAAATACATAAATTAAAAGAGTTGCATTTTTGTCACTGATATTAAAAAAAAAGGAACTAAGTAAAAAAAAAATGAAAAATAGATTTCAGCTCTTTTCCTCTACTTTGAGAAGCATGTGTTATTAAAGGCAGTAAACACAGTGTTTAGAAGCATGAACTCTGGAGACAGGCCCCATGTCTTCAGTTTCTCATTCTACCATATAATTATCGTGTTAACCTTGACGAGTACCCTGCACACTTTGTGTCTCAATTTTTCCAACTGTAAAATGAAAATAGGGCGAATAGCACCCATCTCAGACAGGTATAGTACTTTAGAGAGGGTTACAATGGCACCTCAGCTTCTAATCCAGCCCCCTGCTGATGTGCCTAAGAAGGCAGCAGATGATGGCCTCAGTGTGTGGATCCCTGCCACCATGTGAGAGACCCAGGCAGAGCTCCTGTCTCCTGGCTTCAGCTTGGCCCAGTATCAGTTGCTGCAAGTATTTGGGGAAGTGAATCAGAAAACAGACAATCTCTATCTCTCTCTCTTTCTCTTTTTCTCTCTGCCATTCTGCCTTTCAAATAAACAAATAAATCTTTAAAAAATAAAATAAAAACTCCTTTTAAAATGTTATTAATACAAAAAGAACAGATTTTATGCATTCCCTCCAGGAAGACAACTAGCGAACTCTTTCTAAAAGTTATTTTACTTTTTAATCATTAATCTTCATTTCTGAATGATGAAAAAGATAAAACATCGAAAAGTTTACCCATCTTTATGTTTATGCTTAACACATTAAGTTTAGGAGGTCTCAATAAAAAGAATTCAATTTTAATGAAGGGAAACATAAACATAAAATTTTTAAAAATCTTGGTAAGCAAAAGAGAGACTGAATATGTGATTCAGAGTTTTTCTATAAAACTCAAGTACTTGGTCCTTATTCAACTGTATTCCAAAGCACATTAATAGAAAGAGGGATCAGAAGTTTTGGACACATAGTACTCAAATGCGCACTCAGCTATGGGATTTCTGTGTCCCAGGCATAGGCCTAGCCAGCTGCACTTCGCAATGCCTACCCTTGAAGCACCTTTCCCCCTCCATGTATATACATATATGTACATACATATATATGTGTAGGTGTGTGTGTGTGTGTGTGTGTGTATGCGCAGAGGGAGGGGGGCAAAGAATCTTCCTTGTAAAAGAACCTGAGGAATGTGAATGATTTGGTTTTTCTAAATATTCAGACACTTCCTTGGACTTAAAGCTTAACCGATAGAAAATTTCAAGAACAGAGTACTGAGTTCTCTAAAGAGAATTCTCTCCAAGAAAAGGAATTCAATACAAGCTGCAATCGACCATAAAGCTTGAAGTTCGGAGCAGGATAATGATTCTGAGTATTGTGTTGTCATTGTTACTTGAACCAAATACAAGCTGGCTACAGAATATAACACGTACACTCTAAGGGAATAAAACAAGTTGTCCATGCACCACTCAAAATTCTTCAATCTTGAGATTTAAGTGCTTAGTATTAAAGAGCTCTATATAAAGAGGAAGGAGTTATCTCCTTATTTGAAGGGGGTTGAGGGAGAGTGAGCTGTGACCACCTTTGTGCCATCAGTCAAATGGTGTCTAGAGATGTCAGCTAAGGAAAGATTGTCTACAGCAGCAGAAGGCAGAGGGAGCTGTCTGAAGAGGCTCCCTGTCAGGGAGGCTTTAGAAATGCTGGTGCCGCTTCAGAACTTGGAACATGGCCCTGTGCTGACAGATAGCATCCAAGTGGATGGTGGTAATGGGAGTGTGGAGAGATGATTTTAAGGTGCTTAACGGGGAAGGGGGAAAGGTGCTTCAAGGGTAGGCATTGCAAAGTGCAGCTGGCTAGGCCTATGCCTGGGACACAGAAATCCCATAGCTGAGTGCGCATTTGAGTACTATGTGTCCAAAACGTCTGATCCCTCTTTCTATTAATGTGCTTCGGAATACAGCTGAATAAGGACCAAGTACTTGAGTCTCTGCCACTCGTGTGGGAAACCCAGATAGAGTTCCAGGCTCCTCACTTCCGTCTGGCTCAACTCCTGCTGTTGTAGGAATTTGCAGGAGTGGGCCTGTGAATAGAAGATATTTCTGTCTGTCACTCAACTGTTCAAATAAATAAATAAATCTTTTATTAAAATGTGTTTGCACAAAACAAACAAAGTAAAATGAGTATGTCTTGTAGCAAGCAAACGGCAAAATGGTGACCCAATGGATTATGAAACATCAGTGTGGAAGGGAGTTAATAAGATTTCATAGTTGTCGCGGGAGAAGGTGATATATTTGTTCGGAATGCATTAGGATTTCTCTCAGGGCATATTCAGTTACTAAGAAAGGGAAAGCATCTGGAAGTGTGTGTCTAGTACTAGCGGTAGTAGCAGTAAGTTCTACCTCCACAACTATCAGAAGTTGAGTGTAATATTAATATTATACTATTTATGCCCACTTTCTGGAATGAAGATGATTGAGAGTATTTGGATTTTAGCTAACAACTGGAAAGATCAAGATAAGGGTTAAAAGGGATGATATAATATGCATTCACTGAATCTCCAGCTGAGAATTTGGATCTCTCTCTGACTTTGGTGAAATTCTAGGATGTATCTAAACCCCCCCCCCCCCCACACACATAACTATGGAGATGGTGGTGGTGTCCACACATATACCTCTGCACTCCTGGCAGAGTCACATTAGCCAAGAACAAATATTCAGATATGCCTCCTGGGCATCAAACCTGGAGATGATAGAAAAGGCAATTGCTGGGTTGAAGACTTTCTCTTGCTGTGTGGAGTGTGAAGAACGGTAAGAATGCTTGTTTCTGGAGGTTTCACCACAGCGTTCCAGGATGACAGCATAAAAATCCGTGTCCAAGCAGAGGACTGCTGTGGCAGGGCATCAGCGTCCTTGACCCTCCTTAGTTCCTGGAAAGCATTGCTCAGCATGACTTCGGTTTACTTGGGGGCCGTTGCCTATCTCAGAATGGATTTGTAATTCATTGAGGATGTTTTATTTTGTTCACAGTAAAGATTACATGTAAAGATGTGTAAACCTTTTTCATTGCTTATTTGAACAACCATAATAGGAATAAGAGCTTCTGCTTCATTTATTTGTTCTCACTGATTATATTAAAGGGAAAGTCTAGACATATCCTTATTTTTTGAAAATAGCTCAAACATGAAGCAGAGAGAATAATGTGTGAAGCCAGCAGACCTATCTGTGCACGATGACTCTAGCCAAATGGTGAATATCTTAGAATTTACCAGTTCCTAGTCTCTGTTGAAACTACCAAGCCTTGCCATTGTAGCATAAAAGGAGACAGAGATTATTCCTAAATGAATGAGCATACCTGTGCTCCAACAAAAAAGTTTTTCATAAAATCAAATTTTCAGCAAACAAAGATTGACCAGACTTTGGCTGTCCCAAGATCCATTCTGGGACTGGCATGGGCCTTGGAAGTGGATAGGCCTATGTGCTCCTGGAAATGTTACTAAGTCCTTTGAGGGTCAGTTTCCTCATTCATATTTGGGCATAATATGAATTATGAGAGTTAAAACCGAAAAGAACAAATATTTCAAAAGCACTTTGCTATGGAGCATAGATATTTTCTCATGAAATATAAATATACCATATTTTCGAAGCTTAGTTCATAGTGACATAAATTATAATATTTGCTGAAAGGAAGAGTTAACATGAATGTGTCTGCAGCACATACACTCACACACACGCACACACATGCGTGCACACACACATGCTCAAACATTCATATAGCTTCTCAAAGAGTAGTGTTCTTAGCTCGAAATCATCTTCAAATAACATTCTGTACCCTAACCTATAGTAAGCATTTTTTTTTTTTGACAAGCAGAGTTAGACAGTGAGAGAGAGAGAGAGACAGAGAGAAAGGTCTTCCTTTCCTTGGTTCAGCCCCCAAATGGCCCCTAAGGCTGACACGCTGTGCCAATCTGAAGCCAGGAGCCAGGTGCCTCCCCCTGGTCTCTCATGAAGGTGCAGGGCCCAAGCACTTGGGCCGTCCTCCACTGCACTCCCTGGCCACAGCAGAGAGCTGGCCTGGAAGAGGAGCAACCAGGACAGAACCCAGCGCCCAAAACGGGACTAGAACCTGGGCTACATGCACCGCAGGCAGAGGATTAGCCTAGTGAGCTGCAGCGCCGGCCTATAGTAAACATTTTATATATTTTTGCTGTTCTACCTACAATCTGAAAAGTTTGAAAATACTATCAGATATAATATTTCAAAATTTTGGCAGTTCTAGCTATTCCAATATGACTCCTTTTGATAAATACTTTAATTGGAGGTGTGAAAGAAGTTGTTAACTATTAATTTACAGCATAGCTGTGATGGCAGGAGGGGCTTAAAATATGTTCAGAGAAACGGTGTGCAACGAAAACATCATTAGAAGCCTGTGGCAGCTCCCCTGCAGAAATTCAACAGATTTTTGATTGGCTATGATGAAAAGTGCAAAACAGAAAAACGCAAAGAATGGACCTGTGCTACTGAATTAATTAGAAAAAAAATTTCTTGTCAGTACCATCACGTGTGATAGCAAATCATCAATTATGCACATAGTCTGTAATCCACAGTGGCTCCTACTCCAGAGGAAGCATAGCATGGCCCCGCTGACGCTTTGATTTTGGATGGCTATCGTCCAAAGCTATAAACAATACTTTTCTGCTGTTTTAAGTCACCTAGTTTTGGGTACTTTGTTGTGACAGCCCTGGAAAACCAATAGAGCAGGCAAATACTTATTTCTTGTGAGAGAGGGTCATACCATTAATTAGGTTCTCTAGGAACACTTGATAAAAAATGAGGAGTCACTGTTTTTGAGGAGCCTGGAGGACAACACGCTGGCCATATACCTAAATCGTAACCTTCGTGGTTCACAGTCTTTCGAGGCCTCACTGCAATTATCTATGTGTTTCAGAAAGGACTAAATTTTTGTTTGTTTTAAAAAAATTAAAGATTTAATCTTACAATAAGTGACCTTCACACATTGAAGAAAGTATTAGATCTCTGAAGAGACTGAAAATATGTAACAGTTGTTTTATATTTATTATAATGTGAATTTGAAAAATTGATAAAATGTAGGAAACTAGGAATAAAAATGTAAAACCACTGTCAATAAAACTTGTAGCCACTGTTTGTATCTTGGATTATTTCATGGGTGTGGGGTGGTGTTTCATTTTCACAGAATTGTCCTGCTAAGGTTGATTACCTGCAGAGAAGCAGTTAGACAAAGGCAGTTCTGCCGTGCAAGGGACCACGGCCTGGGGATGCTCCAGTTCCACTGCCTGGGGAAGGATGGGAGCATGCCGGAAAGCAAGGGTCTCAAGGGACTGCATGGGTAAAGGAAGAGGACGATATTTAGGACAAGCTGGGTGTGAAGCTGGGTATGAGGGAAATGGTATAGAGAGAAATATCATAGGAAATGTTTCTGCATTTCATTCATAGTACAGACTTTGTGCTTCTTCTTATGGGAACTATACAAAAGATGATTGTACACACAAAGTTGCTTTCATTTTGCCCTGTTTACCTAATATAAACCCCTGAAAGAGGAACCACTAGTTTAAGCATAATAATCTTTATGCTCCTGATGCATATTTTCAAATTGATTTCCAGAAAGATTTCTCAAATTATGCATCAGCAATGCATAAAAATGCGATTCTCAAACTGCCTTAATCAGCAGTGAGAATTCTTTTCCTAATGTGTCCCAATTTAAAATGTAAAACATAGAATGTTATTGTTTGTATTTGCATTTTTAATTATTATGAATGCTCAATGTTTTATTCTAAATAAGTGATAAGGACCAATTTCTAAGTACAAATGGCAATGTTTTTTCATATTTAAAGAAATTTTGAAAAAAAAAAAAAAGAAATTTTGGGCCAGCGTCGCAGCTCACTAGGCTAATCCTCTGCCTGCGGCGCCGGCACCTGGGGTTCTAGTTCCGGTTGTGGCGCCAGATTCTGTCCTGGTTGCTCCTCTTCCAGTCCAGCTCTTTGCTGTGGCCCGGGAGTGCAGTGGAGGATGGTCCAAGTCCTTGGGCCCTGCACCCACATGGTAGAACAGGAGAAGCACCTGGCTCCTGGCTTCGGATTGGCGCAGCACGCTGGCTGCAACGCGCTGGCCATAGCTGCCACTTGGGGGGGTGAACCAATGGAAAAAGGAAGACCTTTCCCTCTTTCTCTCTCTCACTGTCTAACTCTGCCTGTCAAAAAAATAAAAATAAAAAAAAGATAAAGAAAGAAATTTTGTCACATTGTCTACTGTCCAAAATCCATTGCTGGCATTTCATTTGAAAACTTTTAATAAGCTAAATTTTTCAATGCAAAAGCATTGCAAATTTTTATTTCTTATTATCATCTTGGTATAATATGAAGAAGACCTAGCTTATTCTTTGAAACAAGATCCAAAAAAATTGGCAAGAAGTAAAGTAAGAGAAATGCAATTTTCTTTCAGATTCAAAAAGTCTAAATTTTTGCCCTTCCTTTGAACTTCGGTATATTACAACGTGAAGGAAATAAATGAAGAACATATCTAAAGTCAATTCGATCTCCAGTTATTTACCATTTAAATGACAGTTATAGGAAAGCTGCCAAATTAGGAAAATGCACTTCTAATCAGAGGATAAAGGCAGGGGAGTATTTCAAAAATTGATTTAAAAATAGGTCAAAGTAGTGATAGTCTGAGTGGCTAAAAGGTGAACAATTTTAAACATTCAATGTGCCCATTGAAAGAACATATTATAGGTGTTATCAGGTAGATCTAGGTAGAAGGAGGACACTTTCACAGTACACCTGCATCAATCGCCCTTGAGTAGCTCGGATTGGTGGTTCTTAACTAGAAATGTGCTTCAACATCACTTGGACTGCTAGTGTAAATACATGGGGACTGAAAATTTGATTTTGCAGCTCTGAGGTGGCACTCAGCATGGATTTTCTGAAAAAGCTTCTTCAATTATTGTTGTGAGAAATCCTGACTTAAGAACCACAGCTTAAATTGTTGCTTGAAGTAAATTCCCTGGATTACCTGAATCAGTATCATCCTAGAGACCTGTTTAAAATACACATTCCTTGGCCAGCGCCGCGGCTCACTAGGCTAATCCTCCACCTTGCGACGCTGGCACACCGGGTTCTAGTCCCGGTCGGGGCGCCGGATTCTGTCCCGGTTGCCCCTCTTCCAGGCCAGCTCTCTGCTGTGGCCAGGGAGTGCAGTGGAGGATGGCCCAAGTGCTTGGGCCCTGCACCCCATGAGAGACCAGGATAAGTACCTGGCTCCTGCCATTGGATCAGCGCGGTGCACCTGCCGCGGTGGCCATTGGAGGGTGAACCAACGGAAAAAGGAAGACCTTTCTCTCTGTCTTTCTCTCTCTCACTGTCCACTCTGCCTGTCAAAAAAAATAAATAAATAAATAAAATACACATTCCTGGGTCTGGAATTGTGGCACAGCTGGTTAAGCCTCTTCCTGCAATGCTGGCATGCCATGCAGGTGCCAATTCAAGTCCCAGCGGCTCCACTACTGATCCAGGTTCCTGCTAATTCACCTGGGAAAGCAGCAGAGAATGGCCCAAATGCTTTGGCCCCTGCCACCCATGTGGGAGACCTGGATAAAGCTCCTGCCTCCTGACTTTGACCTGGCTTGGCCCCAGTCATTGCTGAAATAAATAAATCATACACATACACACACTCACACACACACATACATTCCCAGGTCCATTTTCAGATTTTGATTCAATGCGATTAAACTTAGACTTGAGAAGACTTGAGAGCTTAGAACTTTTACAGGATTCCGGGGGTTCAGAACACTGACGTTTCTGAAGCATTGGACCTGCGAATTTAAGAACAGTGTGAAGGGAACTTGTTTTCATTTATCTTGACCAATTGCAAATGAGTAGGGATACAACCATAAGCCACTCTCCAGTGTTGAACATTGGTTGTAAGATTTGACAACTTAATATGTTTTCAGACAAAGTTAAAGATAAGGCTGCCTGAACATTGCCATGTATGAGTACTTGTTTCCTAATGTATGACTTTACCACTAGTGGTTCAGCGGTCTTAATGTCAAGATCATATCATAACCACTTGGAATCTGGGATAAAATCCTTTTTGTAACAAGGGAAACCAAAGCTAGTGACAATGAATTTTAGGAATTAACTTAAACAATTTAAAAGTAGAAATTTATTATAAAGATCTAAAATGCTTTCATGGAATCTAAAGGCATAAGTAAACCCAAAATTGAAAGAAGACATACAATTGGAAAGACCACGTAATCTCAAGCCCTTTTCAGCCCTCAGTTTCATTTTTTACTCTCTGCAGACTGGATTCCTTTGTTTCTCCAAGCAAATGTTAGAAGATGCCCTTGAAAGTTTCCATGTTTACACACCCTCAAATTCTCACTTCTAATATAGCTACCTTTGATTCCCATGGTCAAATCTCTGGCAGAAAGAATGTAGACAAGGATTCCATGTTTGATCTAATATGATATATGAGAAGAATTGATAAGGAATACAGCTGTTGAGGCCATTCTTGGCTGTTTTCAAGGCAGAAAAGTTGGGCTTGATTTCTGAACTAGAGATTTAAGAAATATTTTGATGAGACCCAGAACACTGTTTATCATCAAAATGAATACAAGTTAGTTTACAAATGAACAAAGACACACACACACACACACACACTCATTTACCTTTCTTCTCATTCATGGAAACTATAGCTTCCAGGGGACTCATCAGAATGCCTATGGAATCCCATGTTCTCATGGAAGGATTTGACCCCATTCCACATATTCCCAAATCTTTTTCTCTGTTAAACAATTTCAGTTTTCATTAACCTTCTGCCCTATAATTGTAACTTTTTCCTTTCCAGTCTTCTAAAATGGTAATTTTCAAGCTTGATAAATGATTTGAGTATTGTGAAGGCACAGACTCAGATTAGAAGTTCTTGGGATGTGCATTCTAAACAAGTTTCTAGCTAATGATGTTACTGCTGGACCCTTGATTACATTTCAATAGGAGGTTCTAAGGGCCCTCCCCCCTTGACCCCTATTTATCTTTCTTCAGAATAGAAAACTCTAATGCTCTATAAATTTTGAGTGAGGGTAGCCTTTTGATGGCCAGTGTTGATTAAAGTTGCAGAATTCTCCTGCCTCTGTCCCACTGACTTACCTGTGTATCACTTAATTTCTTCTCTTCACACACTGTCATAGGATATTGTGATTCAGTTCCACCTCTGCAAGTTTGCATTTCTTAATTGGTGGGAAAAACAGGTTCTGTCAGAATGTATTTATAGAAAGTCTCTGCCCAGAGATTAGAGAAGGTCATCTCTGTGGGTTTCCCTGTATTTCCCTCACATTCATTTGGAACTAAAAGACATTGAATATGCAGCTGTGTGTGGAGTACAGAGTACCTCTGACTGGAAAAATAACATTGCAGTGATGAATTTCTCCTGAGCCCAGCCACCTCAACAGCTTTATAGGTGCATAAACTTGTGACATTGAGCACTAGAGGTGGCTATATGCTGCAGTTCTGAGACACACACCCTGTGAAAGTTAGGTGCTAGGTGTATTCTGATTAATTTGTCTGTAATTGTAGTAAAATACACCAAATTGCATTTATTTGTTTAATTAAGAGAGAGAGAGAGAGAGAGAGAGAGAGAGAGAGAGGCAGAGAGAGCTCCCATTCTTTGGTTCACTTCCCAAATGCCCTTAACAGTTTGTTGGTGGACTGGATCCAAAGTCAGGAGCTGGGAACTCAGTTCAGAACTCCTCCATGAAAGGCAAGAACCCAATTAATTGAGTCATTACTGCTGTTTCCCAGGATCTGCTTTATAGGAAGTTAGTGCCAGGAGCAAGAGCTGAGAAGCAAAACCAGGTTTCTGACGTGGTTTGGGGACATCCTAACTGGCATTTTCATCACAAGGCCAAATGCCTGCACCCTATTTGAAAAGGCATTCACAGGGATTCTAGGTTAGAATTCTGCTTATATGATAACACTACGCTAATTCATTTACTCATTTGCTTTCTAAATATTTTTGTGAGACTTTATAGAATAAAATTTGTCTTGGATTCTGAAACCATGTACATATGAGTATCATCTGCCTAGTTTTCTGTTGCAGGAGATTAAATATAACTACTAATTCTTAAGTGCCAAGGAAATTTATTTTCTCCAGTAAAATTTCTGATTATTTAGTTGCTGTTTGGAAGATCCGGTCCACATCTGCTCATGCAACAACAACAAAAAAATACATTTTATTTTCTCTCATAAATAACACCCTTCAAAATTTTGAAGTATTATCAGAAGGAAAGTTTTTTTTATGCTTTGGCCATTTTTAAGCTAAATAATCATGACCTTTATCCAATGTGCTCTCTTCTCTATTCAATAAAATCATCATCTACCCCCGTGCCTGATATCAGGTTTGCTGACACCTACAACTCACCCTAAAGTTGCCTCTCCTTCTTCATTTTTGTGTTAAACCATATTGATCTCTCCTTTCTGTCTCACTCATCGAGTCCCTTTCATTAACGTTAGTGGCAGGTAATTGGTTGTTCTCTACTTGTTTTATGTTCGTTTATCCAATTTTTCAAAATAGATGAAAAATAAACTGAGGATGTGATCAAGTAATAGCTTAATGTTTTCAACTCAGAAAATAGAAATGCAGAGAAATGAAATTAATGCACATGAGGCTGTTTAATCCTCTATTTACTACAAGTATTCATTTCAAGTTTATTTGATTCTTCTTTCTCCTCGAGTTTCTTCTTTATCTTCCATGAGGTAAGGACAAAGGTCATCTGTATCCACTGATGTAAAAGCTTTCTAAAGTAATTTTTCTGATTCAAGGCAGAGCAAAAAATTCAATGAAGCAAAAATGTGACTGCAAGTTCTATCCAACCTTTTTTTTTTTTTTTTCCATGAAAAGTGTATAAAGATTTTTGGACAGAAATAAAGGTCCTTTATCTCTTCATCCCTTTTTACTAAATTTAAGTAACACATAAAGAAGAAAATAGAAAATTGAAAATTTTAAATTTTTAGAAGAGAATATTACTTTCTGTGATAGAACTTAGGATTTCAAATGACCCCAAAGAAATGGTTTCAGGGCTTTAGATCGCCTGAAAACTCTTCCAAATGAAATGTGCAGGAAACAAGCTGAAAAGGGGAGGAGCAACTTGATGGAAAATGTCACTTGTGTGACTTCAAAGACTGTCCACTCTGACAGTATCAGAGAAAGGTTTCCTTGGCTGTATTTTATCATGCTCCCCACAACCCCCACATGTTTCCTCCCTCTTTCTCTAAACTTGAATTCCTAGAGTAGAGGAATGACAACTGAACTCTGATTTTTAAAAATAATTCTTTTTTTTTAAAATTTATTTGACAGGTAGAGTTATAGACAGAGAGAGAGACAGAGAGAAAGATCTTCCTTCCGTTGTGAACTCTAATTTAATGTGACTGTTATCACATGACCTTATCAGTTTTGGAAAATAAATATTCTAGTATGAGTAAAGGAGGATGAATAAAAATTAAATTAACACTTTTTTAAAAAAGATTTTATTTGAAAGGTGGAGTTACAGACAGTGAGAGGGAGAGACAGAGAGAAAGGTCCTCCCTCTGCTGGTTCACTCCCCAAATGGCGTCAACGTCCAGAGCTGCACCGATCCGAAGCCAGGAGCCAGGAGTTTTTACCAGGTCTCCCATGCAGGTGCAGGGGCCCAAGGACTCAGGCCATCTTCCACTACTTTCCCAGGCCGCAGCAGAGAGTTGAGTTGGAAGAGGAGCAGCCGGGACTAGAACCAGCACCCATATGGGATGCCGGCACTTCAGACCAGGGCTTTAACCTGCTGTACCACAGCACCAGACCCCAAATGAACACTTTTAATAATTAACTTGAATTTAGGCATAATAAAAGTCAAGAAAAACAAAGTAGAAAGGACATATAACACTTCAGTCTTGAGACCAAGAGATTATTTTCATCAATTGCATCTATTGCTTGCTTTCTTTTAGTTTCGAATCAGTAAGACCTTTACATCAGTGTTTCCAACAGTGACAGATAATCATTCTTGATTTATTTGAATGCAGTGATTTGTATCTTAGGGAATAAGAAAATGATTTTAATATCTGATAGCAACAGAATGTACCCTAAATAATTAACTTTAAAATATTAACCTTCATTTTTTAAAGTTTTTCTTAAGAGTTTTATTTACAACATTTTTATTTTTATAAAGATTATTTATTTATTTGAAAACCCGAATGACAAAGAGAGAGGGAGAGAAAGATCTTTCTCCTGCTGGTTCACTCCCAGAAGAGCCCAACAGCTGGGTCCAGGCCAGGTGAAAGCCAGGAGGAAGGAACTCCATCCTGGTCTCCCATGTGGGTGGCAGGGGTCCAAGTACTAGGGCCATCTTCTTCTTGCATTAGCAGGAAGGTGAATCAAAAACAGAGCAGTGAAAATTTGAACCAAAACTCTGATATTGGATGCTGGCATCTCTAGTGGCTGCTTAACACACGTTAGAGATACAGATGGAGTTCCAGGCTCCTGGCTTGAGAACAGCCAAGCTCCAGCTGTTGTAGGCATTTGGGGAGTGAACTAACAGACTGAACATCTCTCTCTCTTTCTCTGTCTTTCTCTCTGAGTGTGTCTCTCTTTTCTGTCACTGTGGCTTTCAAATAAATGCATTTTTTTAAAAAATTTCATGTAAGTGGAATTAAATTAAAATTCTCTCTTATTCTGGTACAAAATAACACAATAAAATTCATATACAGTTTTTCATAATATTCATTTTCTATAAATATTTTGAACATGCCTGTATGCAGGGACGTGTCCCCTAATCAAATCTTCAATGACCATGATTTTTTTAAGTATTAAAATGTGATCCATATCACTGTATTATGGTGTGAAAAGGAGATTGACAGAATTCTCAAGAGATGAGAAATAATGAAGTACTTTAATTTTCAGTCATGTAGTCTGGGAGGAGAAATTACACTACAACCTCTCAAGATCAAGTTTTTCTCTGTTGCTTTACAGGACCTGGATGTTTAATTATTTATATGGCTTCAACAAAGTAGTGAGCAACTCAACAAGAAAAATTTTCAAGCATCTGCTATTTTGAAGTTATAACTCTCTATACTGATACCAAGATTTATTAAAGCAGAAAAAATGATTTGTAAAATAAATAAAACTATAAAATAATTGATAATAACAGATTAAATTCTAAAAATGCAAAATAATGTATCTATCCAAGATAGAAAGTAAAAATAAACAAACAGCAGCTACACACACAAAATAAAATGCTTCTAGGAACAGAATAAATTACATAGTAAGTAAATCAGATGAAGGATAGTTTCCTGGACTACAATGAAGGTAATAGGATTTCAGTGAGAGTGAATTTCTTACATCTCATGGTTCACTCAACGCCTTAAAAACAGATGGTGAAAAATAAGCAAAGCCTTTTTAGCTGATTGATAGATAATGAGAATGTCAAGAGATCAAGAAAAGTTGAACGACAAAGGGTCGTGTCTATCACCAAGCCAGCAGATCCAATCATTTGTCAATACAACATTAAGTTTCATGTTACAATTTCTGGTTGCTAAGTAAGTGCTTTAGGGACCAGTGTTACTTAACATAATGATTTTAACATGGCTTTACTACACAGCAAACTTCTGATTGATTTATCAGATATGACTGTTTATCTTACTGGTTAATAGTAACCGTTGTTAGAAAGACATCTAATGTCGGTGATCTGGAAGATGTGAGCAGACCTCCTTGAATAGGAAACAGCACTTAAAGAGACCCAGGAGTGACATTTCATGGACTCAGCAATCCTGGAAGAAATTTTGGCTTCTATTCTTGTTCATATTTTTTAAAATATTTATTTATTTATTTGAAAGTCAGAGTTACACCGAGAGTGAAGGAGAGGAGGAGAGAGAGAGAGAGAGAGGTCTTCCATCTGCTGGTTCACTCCCCAGATGGCTGCAATGGCCGGAACTGTGCCGATCTGAAGCCAGGAGCTAGGAGCCTCCTCTGAGTCTCCCATGTGGGTGCAGGGGCCCAAAGACCTGGGCCATCTTCTACTACTTTCCCAGGCTATAGCAGAGAGCTGGATCAGAACTGGAGCAGCCAGGACTCGGACCAGCATCCATATGGGATGCTGGCATTGCAGGTGACAGATTTAGCTGCTATGCTACAGCTCTGGCCCCCCTTGTACATATTTAAAACCAAATAAACTGCCTTGGAAATGGATTGAGTATATCATATCTAAAACTAAGGTGACAGAGTACCTCTTTCCTCTTGGGGATAAGCAATTTCCTAGGAAAAATAACTTTCAGTACTAAAATTGATAAAATATCAAGCAATTAAGTTTAGTAACCTTATGAACAATATTTTCAAGTCTGTCTACCAAAGCTGTTTCCTATCAAAGAGTTAATGTCATTTTCTGTTTCCATAGATGATGAGCATAAAATTGTATCTTTCTGTAACTGTCAGCTTTGATGCTCTTTCCGTTTCTCTAAGGAATGATTAGGTATTGTGGTTTGCCATTTTATAGACTTAGGGAAGAAAGAAAGGGTTGCATGGATTTAAAAAAGGTGGACATGGAAATAGGGGATAAAAATTGTCAGTGTTTGGCTGATAAGCAGCATCAATTGACGTGTGCTGCCATGACTGCAGCCTCCTTGAGAAGGACTTTTAGAATGTGAGAACTGACAAAATGATGTAGGAATTGTGAAAAGCGTGTCTCCATGAATGAAAGAATTTTAAAAGCAGTCGAAGATGAAAATCTAAGCCAAAAGTAAGGCCAGTTAATGAATGTGTTTCTTAGCAGAGACATGGTTGCATGACCCCAGTGTGGTCGAACAAGTCCAGGCACTTTATTCCATTCAAAGCAAGTAATATTTTTCACCTTGGCAGAACTCATTAAATCCAATATTATCATGTGCTAATATTTGCTGTTGATATCAATATTGTTAACAAAATAATATGAGAAGCTAATATCCACATTATGAGGCCTTCAAGATTGGCTCCTCGGTCAAAGAACTAGACAGAAGTTCAAAGAAGTGGGTCCATATTCCACAAGAGCCATGGCTCATTGTGAGAGGCTACATTAAAATGCTTCCTATAGTTTTCAAGATCAATGCTTACATCCCAAACAAAGAGAAAATAGAACTAAATGACCCTAAAGTTTCTTAGGGAGAACTACCTCTTATAAAGTTCCATGGGCAATCTTAATAAAAATTGCTCTAAAATTCCATATCCCTTCAACAGCAGAGAACGTTTCTTCCATGGAATGGTAAAGAGTTAATATCACCATTTTTGAGGTTGATATTCCAAGTTTCCATGAAATGAGTTTATAATAAAGGTTACTTGTTTCTGCAAAGTGACTAGAAATCATGTTGCTTGAATCCATAAGTAATGTCACTTATTATATAGTGTATATTTGCATTTTGGTCTTGTCTGTAACCAACTTAGAGTAACCTTGATTCAGGTTCAGATTCATTATTATTAATACAATTGAATGTAAAAGTATTGACAGTAAATTAAGTGTGTTATTACCAGGAGTATTTGACAGACTTTTGCTAAATTCAAAAGGACCACATGGCAATATACTTCCTGCTAGACAGCTGTCCCCATAAAAAAAATCTGCTCTCATGAGAAGCATCCTTGTTGACCAGCTGAATGATCCGCTTGTGTGTGGGCAGAAATCCATTCATTCTGGAATTGATACATTGCTAGGAAGCAAGAGAAAAACTGGTCTTTTATTCTGATACTTTACAAATAATAAAAAATATATAAAAACCTGAACTTCATGACTTTAAACTTGACATCCTTAATAATCAATACACAACAACACAAACAGAAAGCTAGACGTGAGCATTCCCCTGAACATTTCATGTGATAGCTTCTGTTTTTCTAATTTGTTTCTCCTTGAAACTGATATGAGAAGAGCTTTGCTTTTGCTAGTTTCTTTGTGAAAATAGCTAAGCCATTAGGAATCCCCTTAGATATATGTAGTTTGTTTTTCTTTCTTACACAATTTAAGAATTCTTTACTCTCAAGGTAAATTAACCTGAAATAACTGATGACAAATGAATAAAAAAAGAAAACATCATCCCATCATCCTCTAATTCTATAAAAACAGGAAATACACACTTCAAAAAGGGGCAGACATGACTAAAGAATTACTGTCACAATTCTTAGCAACTGTGCAGACTGCCCTTGAAAGCTGAAGTGTTCCTAATTCAGAGAATTATGACAGTCCTGCTCAGTAAAGTCTCTTAGTATTAGTGTAAGTATGAAACATAGCTATATTATTTTATCAAGATATAGCCATCAGCCCATTGCCTTTTATGGAATTTTATTTTACACACCAGATATTATTCCAAGGCATACAATGTTACCAGCTCAAAAGTCTACAAGGAGAAAAGTAAATTTTGTGTAATTTACTCAGCAATTAATGTACTCAGCAAGTGAATAATTCTGAACTTCTTTCAAATAGCAATTCTGTCTGTTATTAGGAATTGACACTCTGTGTATTATTTAGGTTGGTCATAATGAGTATAAAATTAGCTAATGCTGCTTCAGAGGGTTAATGATAACATTTCATCAGAACGTGTGTAAGGTGGCTAGCACAGTACATGGATCAAAAAATATCACATGTTCTATTTTGGAAGCATCATAAGCAGCAATTTAGCCAATGCACCATGATGCTAACACTATGCAACCATACTTTTCAGAAATTGACATGATCATCTGTAGGCTCGTGTTTATATACACCATGGTACTTGTTATAAAGTTTACTGTGATTACAGAGACTGGGGAGCAGAGAGAAACACATCTGCTACCCAAACAACACCCTTTCAAAGTTGCAAAGTTGGGTAATTCTACATAAATAACAGCAAGTGCTGACTGTGCACCTTCTATGAGTAGTCATTTTTGTAAAGGTGCTACAGGGTGAAATACTTAATTCTTCCAATCACAGAATCTGGGTACCATTATTACATATAACTGTACATGTTCTCAGAGTTTCCAGGTGGCCAATTTTAGAAGTGAAGAAATCTAATATCACTTTATGCTTTTAATCATGCCATACTGCTTACTTCTGTTCCACTAATTTTTGGTTTGAGCATTTATATTTTGTGAGAGAGAGATATGCAGGAGTTATTCATTGTTCCATGTCATTAGATGGTGTGAGATTTTATACTTCATACTGCATTTTTACAAAGGAATAGCTTATACCTCGATGGGGTGATGAATAGCAAGAGAGAGTGTTGGGCAGAAGGATATGTGATTGTACTCTGGAAGTGAACTTTAATGCTCTGGTTCCTGTAATCAACCCAAATGAGACATTTGACTTTTAACATCCTTGCATAAACAGCAAGTTGCAGTGGACTAGCTGTTTTGTTGAATTGTTACTGGAACAATCACTTTGGAGTTACAGTGGCAGCTATTACAAGGAGCTTTTTACCAAGCATGTATTACAGATGATTTATACCTTCCAGAGTTATAAGCAAACTTCCCTTCCTCATTGCAAACTATGGAGAAGTCCTTGAGAGATTTCTAACTCAATTCTGCAGACATGAGAGGCTGATTAAACTCCCCGAACATGGGTCCCTTTTCGGAACATCCTTGAGGATCATCCTTAATAAATAGTATCTGCGGCTGCACATGGGCGTAGCCACTTGGCAGAGACATTTTTCAAGTGCCCTATGCCTTCTCTGCTGGATGGATCTGAGACCCAATTCTTAATTTTTTCATCTCTGAACCTTCCTGGAGCAGACCCTGGCAGTTGTGCCAGAATGTATGATGGTTTAATGATGTTCAAAATTGCTTCATGGCCAAAAGCCAGAGAGAATAATCCTTGACCTGGATACACTGATGATTCTAGACTCCAGAATGGAAAAGGGAAGGCACTGATTTTTAATGTATCCCTTCTGTTTTGTTCTCCAGTATCATACTTTAGTGCATTTGGAAAAAATATATATTTTTGAGAGGCTAAAAGGCTTGATAGTTATACTTCCCCAAATGAGGTATATAATGGGAAATGTCTGGTGTATACTGCAGGGTTTTCAACTTCTCAAATATTTTGTTACCAATTGTTAATGCATAACTTGAGGTTAATAGTGTGGAATAGAACAGAGGTGTCTATAGATGGATCTAATTACTAATAAGAAGGAATGTTCAGAGAGATATTATTGTTACTTGATCTTTAATTTGTGTGCATTAAAATGAATCAGTGGAGGGTTTTGTCTTTAAGTATGTAAATGTACAAGTATTCTATTTAGTTAAGATTAGAAGCTTTATTCTTACATGTAAAAATGTATGTAAAGTGTACAGATACATAACATATATTACTACCAGCAACTTTATTTATTAGAATTTACTGAAGGCATTTAATATAATAAGTTTGAAAGAAAATATTATGGTTCTTCATTTCACATTTTCAGTACAATTTTAGTATAGTGTTATTTGACTAGAATATTAGCATAAATATGGTACAAACTCATACAGAAAAATGATTAGTGAACAAATGTTGACAGCAATGAGGATATGATAGTAATACTACTTTAAGAAAGCCAAATACCAAATAAAGTATTGGGTGGAGATTTGTATTTTTTTTTTGGCAATCATGAAACAATTATTTCACTACATTAATATGAATTCTGGAATCCAGCCTTATCTTTATCACAACTAGAAGCACCTTTTTGCTTCATTATAGATGCTGTTACAAGCACAATATCTTTAGTTTTATTCCATTTTTTAGATATAAAAATTTTTAAAAACTGTATCTGATGTTACTACTGAGCATTTTTGTCAAAGTATACAAATTATTATTTGTAGGATATATGAAAATTTCCCTCCATTCATGCTGTGGTTGTATATCTGTAATCCATATAATGCAAGTCCTTATTATATTTCTTTATAAAACCTGTAAAAGATGGTTAAGTTTATATGTCTTGTGGAAGATACTTCCTCAAAAATCTGAGTTATTATTAAATACTAAAACAGCTCTGAATCATCCACTACACTCTATATATGAAAGTAGGTGTACATAAATATGTGTATATATACAAATTGTTCAGATGAATCTCATAAACATACCCAAACCAATGCATATATATTTTTTCCTGCAATATTTTCCTCAATAGGGATTTTATTGCCCAACAGAAAGCAATTAAGAGAGGTGTGCTGTAAATATTTCAATATAACATGACTCCTTTATATTTTAAAGTACTTTTCAGATAGAGCTTTGTCATATAGCTTTACATAATTTTAGTTTGCAATGTGCATATGTTGCATTGCTTAAGAATATGAAAAATTGTTATAGAGGACAAAAAGCCAGATAGGACTGATAAAACTCCCAAGATGAGATAAATAAATACCTATTGAATGAGCATGTGTGAACCCAGAAAGAGATGGAAGGATGAAGAAACACCTGACAGACAGCTAACTAAGAAGTACCTGCTGTTTATTACATACACAAGAGGCGCCCATGCCACTGAATACCTATGGTGTCTTAAATACTCAAAATGCACATGAGGCACATAATAATAATAATAATAATCAGACTGTAATTAAGTTATTTATTGGTGATACCCATGCTTGTGCAAAATATTCTCTCCCGAGAAATACACCAAGTGAAGAGCTAAACAGCTGGCAGGTTGCAGAGCTGTAGCTGTGTCCAGCTTGACTTGCCTACCTCTAATTCAGATAGAACTAGCACATGTCATTAATCTTGGACATTAGTCCTCCACGCTCTCAGAGACAGACATCTGAAGATTGTGTGGGTTTGTCCGAGGATTCCAGTTACATGATCCTGCTGCTCTGTTAGTACTGCATCGTGCACATACTAACTTATCCCAGCATGTATTTCAGTTTACAGAAATCATACAACATAAGCATTCATTATTGATCTTTTGAATGTTTCTGTCCTGTGTCTCTAGGAGAGATGTTTGATGGTACACTTGTACACTATCATTGTAGCAAGCTAATTTCCTACATGCTAAAATTCATTTGTGTTCCAGCTCAGATTTTACTACTGCCAAAAAAAATTGCTTATGCTCTCACTATCCCTCTCCTTTTCAAAGCATATTGGTTAAACTATGACTGGTTAAGACACTCACATGCCACAAAAAAATGTCTGGATTTGATACCCAGCTCTGGCTCCTGACTCCTGTCTCCTGATAATGCAGACGCTGGAAGGTAGTAATGATGGCTTCAGTAATTGGGTTCCTGCAACTTATGTGGGAGATCAAACTGAGTTCCAGGCTTCCAATTTCAGCCTGGCCCAGACCCGGCCATTGTGAGCATTAGGGAAAGAACAGAGACAGGGGCTCTCCTACTCTCTGTCTCTTTATCTCTTTATCTCTCAGTCTTTTTTGACCCTCAAATTAAAAAAAAAGTAATGTAAGTATTTACTGTATAAAAGAAAATATCAAAGATGAATTTCACTACAATATCTTTTCATAAATAGCAAATTTGCTTTGCAATGTATTTTTTCCCCACTGAAATATAGATGTTAGAGCAAGAACAATTCCAGCTGTCTAGGATGTGTAGTCAGTGTGTGTTTCTTGGGGTGGCACCTGGATAGAAATGAAATTTTTGGCAATCACCCTATAAAAACATCCACTTGAATAACTAATTCCAAGAGGCAATTAAGCCTTTTGAGATGGTAACACGAAGACTAAGAGAGATTGTGAAGATTCTTAAACATCAGAAAACACAACCTCTCCTATTTGAAGAACCTGTCAGGAGGATTTAAATTTATAATTAGAGAATTCTTCTTTGACTTTTATAAGGCTTTCTGAGAAGACTAATTGAGAGCCCCTTGGGGAAATTTTATTCAGTAAGATTCTCTACCTCCATGACACCACGACATCAAAGGTAATAGGATTTGCACACTGATTGGATTGAACAAGAATCTCTGTTGTCTGTAAGCTGAGGTTGTGAACTTGAATATTAACCTCTCAAGCAACAACAGAATGTAAAATTCTAGTTCTATCTCTCCTAAAAATGTAAATTGCATTAAATTATTCACTCAGGCTGACCTGGAAACATGTTGATATACAGAATTTTGAAAAGTCCTTTACAGATTGATGTGTACTATTTTTTTTTTTCAGTGAATTCTCTGAAAATCTTAGGGAAAACTCAATACATACTTTTACAGAAGTATTTGCGGATTTCTAAATCAAAAATGTGCTATAAATTTATGAGGGTACTTTATAATAATCACCATCATTCACATCCTATTTCATTCCAACTGACACCATACTAATTTTTTATTTTCATTTATTTCAACGTAAATGAAAAAATAAGTATTTTGTTTTTTTTGCTTTCATAATTCAAGGACTCTTAAAAAATGGAATATGCATTTGGAAAATGCAGATGACCAGAGTTAAAAACAAATCCAATACCCATACATTTTTAAAAAGTAACGTGTAACCATCATTTGCAGATTTTTCTGTTTCGTGATTTCCTTAATTACAGACTCTATCCCACAAAATCTTCCATCTTGGTTAATAATAACTAATTTCATTAACATGTAAGTTTATTTATTCTTAATAATGTATTATTATTTAAACCGTTCTATTAATTTCTGAGCTGTGAGCATGGGAGCTCTATATTTCTGTATTCCTATGCCCCATTGTCCCAAAACGAATACTTTTTGCTAAAGACAATCAATTTTAACAAAAACAGAAAAATAAATTCATTAAATAGTTTAGCACAGAAAATAATTAACATAGAATTCAAATCATTCTTATAGTTACTAAAGAATTGTTGCTTTTGATAAATTTAGTCATGTAATATACAGTAATATAGTCATATATTCAATTGCAACTTCCACCAAATCATTCTAAAATAGCTTAAATGTTAATAATAGCAATGGTGTTTGCTGAATTTTGTGATGTGATTATCACATAAAAAACACTTTTCATGTAAAAAGATTTAGTTATTTATTTTGAATGTAGAGTGACATAGGTGATATGGGAGAGGGTAGAGAGAAAGAGAGAGAGAGAGTTTTCATCTGCTGGTTTACTCTCCAAATAGCCTCAACAGCCATACCTGAGCCAGGTTAAAGACAGGAGTCAACAATTCCATCTGTGTCTCCCATAGGGTGGCAGGAGTCTAAGCACTTGGGTCATCCCCTGATGCTCTCCCAAGTGCATCTATAGATATCAGAACAGGATCAGAATTGGACCAGAAGTGGAGCAGCTGGTACTCAATTTGGAACTTCAGTGATGAGATGCCTGTGTCACAAGTGGCTTAATTCATTTATCGACAACACTGGTTCTCCCAGCACTTTTTTTGTATCCATTTTCTCTTTGTAGTCAAAGAAATTCAGTATAATAAATATTATCCCTACTTTTCAGAGGACAACATTGAGATTCAGAAGCATGTAAATGACTTATTTATCAGAGTGGGAAACCCAATTCAACCACATTGTTTTCCATGCACCAAGGTACCTTCCTTGATATACCTTCATTTTATTTTCGTATGGAGTCTTAATTTGCATAAAACAGTGTGGCCAAAACTTTCCATTCATTTGAATGTATCCTGAGACCCTGCACTGGGACCCTCAAGATAGGAATGATCTGAAATATTGAAAGTGAACTAGAGCTGCATAAAGAACAAATGAATTCAGTTCCATACACAAAGACAAATTTGAAGCATCACAGGAAAAATATCACAGAAATGAACTCTCTGAGAATCATCCTTATTTTCTTCTCTGATGGAGTTTCAGTCCACTTTGCCCTGAATAGACACAGAATGTAAAACTGTCACTTGGGCTTTAAGTCATTCTCATTGATATTTCAGTGATTAGAGATGAGAAGTGAAACCTTTCCACAGCCGTCCCCCTGAACGGCCTGCTTCTGATAGTCCTGAACCGCGCTTGCCCAACTGGAAATCCATTAAACTGATACTGGAGGAAGTGCATGCTGTGTGAAAATGATATGAAACTGAACAAGATAATGAAGACCATCCGAAGGATCCAGAGACCTGTTGGAATATCATTTGAAGCTGCTAAGCTTGACATTGTTGTTCGCATTAGAATTTGTATGATAAATTAGAAAGAATGAATTTCATTTTTTGAGCACCCTTTTAGTTTTCAGTTAGGGCTTCTAAACACAGCTTTTCCTTTGCTTCTCCATTTACTGTTGTTGTCAGGCCGTTCTTAAAGCTGGCTGATCAACGGAAATTCAAGTGATGAGTGATCAGAATGAAGACTTTGAAACCTTGCTCACTAAATTCTGAGGGAAGATAAGGTAGGACTTAAGCATTACCATTTAGAAGATAATATCTAGAATTTTGTATACATAAAAACTCTAAGCATTATCTTCTGCACCTTAAAAGTAATTAAATTTGAGGAGAGAAAAGCCCATGAAAAGATTTGATGCATATATTTAACTTTTCAGCTTCCTTCAATAGACAATGTCTCAGTAGGTATCATATGAAAGTTACTTCAGATATAAAAATGTCAAGTAGCTCAAGGACTAGCAAGGAACACAAACATGGATTTTTTCTCTTTAAAAACATATCATGAGTTTTGGCTCTTGCCGTGGCTCACTAGGCTAATCCTCCGCCTGTGGCGCTGGCACCCTGGGGTTCTAGTCCTGGTTGGGGCGCCGGATTCTGTCCCGGTTGCTCCTCTTCCAGGCCAGCTCTCTGCTGGGGCCCGGGGAAGGCAGTGGAGGATGGCCCATGTCCTTGGGCCCTGCACCCGCATGGGAGACCAGGAGAAGCACCTGGCTCCTGGCTTCGGATCAGTGTGGTGCACCGGCCGCAGCGCGCCAGCCGTGGTGGCCATTGGGGGGTGAACCAACGGAAAAAGGAAGACCTTTCTCTCTGTCTCTCTCTCTCACTGTCCACTCTGCCTGTCAAAAGGAAATATCATAAGTTTTAAAATAAAGGCATGAGTCAAATTCTGTAGCCTCCCATAGGAGGTAACTTGTTTTATATTTTATGCTGATGCAACTTGAATAGCCTTCTATACTATATATATATTTTTTTGTGAGGTCAGCCTCCTGCATTGCACTTAAAAAAAAGGTGAAAGTTCACTACAGAGAGCTTTTCTATGCAGACATCAGATAGCTCAACTTTAGAGAAAGAATAATTTTCTATTTACTTATTCAAAAGGCAGAGTGACAGAGAGGGAAAGATGGAAAGAGTGAAAGATCTTTCATCTGATTGCTCACTTGGCATATGCCTGCAGCAGCCAGGTTTGGGCCAGGTCACAGCCAGGAGCCAACAACTCCATCCTGGTCTCCCAGGTCCCAGGTACAGGTCCAAGCACATAGATAATCATCCATGCCCATCCACTGCCCTTCCAGGAGGCCGCATTGAAAGTAGAGCT
This sequence comes from Oryctolagus cuniculus, assembly GCF_964237555.1. NCBI lineage: Eukaryota > Metazoa > Chordata > Mammalia > Lagomorpha > Leporidae > Oryctolagus > Oryctolagus cuniculus. The sequence goes on along the minus strand of NC_091451.1, from coordinate 30,238,400 downwards.
GCTGGGACTTGAATTGGCACTCCAATATGTGACACTGGCATTATCGCTGGAGTCTTAACCTGCTGCTCTACAATACCAGCTGCTAAACTTTTTTGATTGATTCTTTGTATGAACTCTGACATTTCTTGTTTCAGTAAAAGTAAAAGCAAACCACATAACAAGATACACAAACCTAGGAGTTTCTTGGATCAGCAAATTCATCAAGTGGGTGAAGTGAGGCACAACATCCAAGAAGATGTAGAGAAAAGGGAAGAGGACAGTAGAGATGATGGCTTCTTCTCACATCGTGTTTCTCCTTCTTCCTTCAGCTCCTCCTCCCCTGCCTCTTCCTCCTTCTTCTCCCTTCCTTCCCCTTTCCTCCTCTACTGCCGCCACTGCTGCTGCTTGTCCTTCCCCTTCTTCTTCTCTTTCCATTCTTGACAATATTCATAGACTCCTCCAGCAGGTTTTCCTCAGTTTGCTGTGTAGCAGTGGCATTGTCAGATTCATCAAGTGGGGTAGAGTGTGGGGAAGGATGTGAGTGCGTATCTTCCATGAGTACAGAGATATCACTACAGTCATTTTACAAGATTAGATTGCTCTTGTGAAGAATAATCAGAATCACATTTGGAAAGGCAAGTGAGAATTTGTATTAATATGTTCAAAACCAAGTATTTGTTTTTTGATTGATCTTTGAAAAACAAGGGGAATGTGACTAAGTTACCCAAAATATAAGATATAAAAAAAAGGTCATTATTGGAAGCTCTATGATATATCTGATGCCAGCTTTGCCTTTGTATTTTCAGATTGACTAAACTTTCTCACCTAAGAGTATCTAGAAACTATTAAGTAGAGATGGCTTACAAAATCTGCTTAATGGAAAAGTAGAAAAGTAGGAAACTGTTGTATGTATTATTAAAATTTCTAACCCATGGAAGCTCTAAAGAGATCAGTTGTGTGGTTTATAATCTAAAGTTGGTATTTGTAACAATACATAACAAGATTCAGGAAATATGGGTTGTGCTGTATGCTGACATTGTTGATACTAGAGATTTTGATGAGAGGACAGTTTCAAAATGAAATAATCTTGACTTAAAATTTACATGAATGTAAGAAGACAGTCCCAGAAGATGAATGATTTTTTCATGGTTTGTTTATTATTTTAATCCTTTCATGTGAAATCTGTTCAAATTCCATTAGTCTCCAGGCTTGGGCTAATACTTCAGCATCTTTTGATGTATTCTATATGGACATGAAGTTGTACATTGAAATTAATGACAGTTCTCAGGATGGATCAGGCAGAGCAAGACCTATTAAATCCTGGGCATCATGACAAGGAGGGTTAAGGAAGATTGCTTGAGTCCACTGAAAAAAGAGAAAAGACTGAGGGAGTCGGTGGCCATACAGTGATTTATTATTGGTAATAAACTTGGCCAAGAGGCCAGCAGGCCCCTAAATTAATCTTACCCATGAGATCACTCAGTGACAGTTCTATCAGAACTGGTTTTAAGCAGAGTCAAATACTTCCTGAAGAGGCAAGAAGGGATATGTTCAATACATGGCTGCAGAAAAGTAGGTCAGTAGATCAAATGTTGCCTTTGAAGAGTGACGCAATGCTAAGAAAGAGGGAAGTATAGCATGAGAATAAATAACTGTTCTATACATTGTGAGTAACCAGCAATGATATGCTTTAATACTTGTGTGTTAAGCATCATGAAAATGTCTGTCAATGATACATCATGAAAGGTAAAGATAGCATATACGTGTGGAGAGCAACTTTTTTTTTTTTTTTGCAGGAGGTGTCTGTGTCTTCTTTGTCATTCTTCCCAGTATATTAGTCTGTTTGCAGCCTGAAAATTAAACCAACATGAAAAGACAGATGGGGAAGCTTGCCTTTATGTACATAAACAATGATCTGTGTTGGTACTTCTGGTGACATTTGTTCCCCTGTCAGCACTTTATTGGTGACTTAAAGTTCTTTTATGTTGATTTTGGCAAGGACAGAGCCAACAAAAGCTAGAACAATAGAGTGAAATGTGTAATGCATCATCCTTGATTGTGTTGGTTATGTTTGTTTTTCCCTTGGAGTAGCCAAAGCTGCTGCAGAGACTAGGGCAGTTAAGCACTTCGTTAAGCTGTCTACACCGTGCCCAAACAGTGGTGGAAAAGCTAAGAAATATTTGTATTCAAATCGTTTATGCCCAGGACAAACCAACATTTGGCTAATCTTAACTATCAGATTACTCCCAGAATAGAATCAAATCAATTACAGAAAGCTGTGTGTGTAATATACAAATCCTCTCCAAACTTATGTAAAGCAAAAAAATTATAACTGATTTCCAACTGGATAAACATTAGTTTAATTCTAGATATTGAGCAAAGCTTCCCTAGAAAATGTAAGAAACAACTTATAAAAAAGTTAAGTCTTTATTGTCTTAAAAAGCTCTCAATTTAATTATTTTTAAAATCATTAGACAAGGCATGTTTACTATATAAGGTTATTTCATGAACATAATTAAATAACTTAATCCTTTAGAAACACAGTAAAATAAATAGAACATCCGATATTTAAAATTCAATTATAGTTGAGTATTTTATTTTCTTTGAAGAAAAGTATCTTATTTAATTCATATTTTCTTTGGCAAACAAGTCATAAAAATAAATTGATGCAATACTAGGTTCTTTATATTGTAAATAGAACAAAGAAAGATAATATAAACAAGGAGAACCTGACTATTCCTTTTAATACATTTCTAAGAGTTATTTTTAATTAATCACAAATTAAGTCCTCAGTTATTATAACTATTAAGTCTTCACTGATTCATATGAGGTATGAATTTATCCAGGTTGTCATCTGTGTTATCATAAAATGTTTTTTTAAAGGAACCCACGTAAGGCAGAACTGAAGCTATGATTTAGTCGATATGCAGATCTGGAAAGCAAAATGCTCAAACATGTAAGAGCAGGATTTCCTAGCTCAGGGTTGCTTAGCAAGTTCAAAGTTACATTTTTTTTCTTTTTCTAGAAGTTATCATAATTAACTGAAAAGTCACAAGAAACATTTCTGGCAATGGCTTAAGCCTATTTTTCACATATTCATCACACCTAATGAGCTCAGGGACTTTTCTCAAATGTTGCGATTAACATTCACCTTTTCATGAACCTTATGCTTAGAGAAATATGAAAAAAAGAAAAATTTCAGGAAATGACAAAAACACGACAATAGGTATTTAAAGACCCTATGTGGGGAAACCTTAATTGTATCAACAATGTGATCATCAGTGAGCATTATTCCTCAGGGGATGCTCACGCTGCCTAATGGAGCACAAGTAGGCTTTCAGCGAGCCAGAGGTACTTATGAGCCCGGAGAAACTCTTGCTGGGAATCATCGCTTAATAGGCACAGCTTTCTCCTTTGCCAGGAACTTGATTTTTCAGCACATCTTTCTAACAGAGAGTGCCTTAAGAAATATGCAGTTGGGTCCCATTGTGGAGAGTTTTAAAGAATGAGTGTAGAATGGCTTTCTCAAGCATCACTGAGGCTGAAATGTACCATTCAGTAAATATTTCTTCCTTTTCTTTGTGCCATATCCTTTCTCTATGCCTCATTCTTTCTGGAAAAGTTCAGAAAGAAAGAAATATTAGCTTACATATTACTGTAATGAGTCCACTCAGAACCTTTTTCTTTATTAAACTAAGGGACCTGGGACTCTGGTGCTTCTGAGGAGGATCATAGCAGGTATTTGGATAAGGAGGGTCAAACTGAATTAAAAACAGGGAGGATTTGCTCAGCAGGTGTACACTTTGCATATTTTACACTTTTGCAACCGGCTAATTCATAATAGAAAGACAAAATAGTGCACACCTGTATCATGCACAGCTGTATATTAATGGGAATAATGTTGCTGAGTTTATGAAATAACAGGGTGATGTAGTAAAAATAGCTAAATACTGACTTTCATTGGTTTTAACATATTTTGAAATGTAATCTGGTTTTACTTATTGGAATTAAAAATATATGTTACCAGATGATTTTTGCTATATTGCATGATGTAGATTCTTTTTCATTTTTTTCTTTCTGTATTTTCTTCCTTGTTCTTATTATACTTAAACAGTTGACTTCTTTTTTAATTTTTAAAAACTTTAGTTAACATGTATTAATTGTACTTATTTATGGGTTACAGTGTGATATATCAGTGCATGTACACAATGTGTAATGATTAAATCAGGGTGATTAGAATTTCTATCCCCCTTTCATTTGGAGACTTCAAGCTCCTCTCTTCTAATTTTTCTCAAATATGTATTACATTATTGTAAACTATAATCCATCTACTCTGTTATAGAATCGTAATAATCAGTAATTTGATCAAAAGATATTTTGGTATCTTATATTCAATCTCTCTCCATCCACCCTTCTCTGCACCCTTCCTAGTGTCTAGTAATCACTATTTTACTGTATTTTACTTTGATTTTTTTCAAAGATTTATTTATTTACTTACTTGAAAGGCAGAGTCACAGAGAGAGAAAGAGAGAGAGAGAGAGAGAGTCTCCATCTGCTGGTGCACTCCCCAGATGGCCGCAACCACGGGAGCTGGGCTGATCCAAAGCCAGGATCCAGGAGCCTCCTCTAGTTCTCCCATGTGGGTGCAGGGGCCCAGGCTCCTGGGCCATCTTCTGCTGATTTCCCAGTTGTATTAGTAGGGAGCTGGATTGGAAGTACAGCAGCCGGGACTGGAATCAGTGCCCATAGGGAATGCTGATGTGACAAATGGCAGCTTTACCCACCCACTATCACACAGTGCCAGCCCCTTATTTTATGTTAAAAAAGTTTCAACATACATTTAAAAATTGTACATATTTATTTATTTATTTATTATTTTTTTTTTGACAGGCAGAGTTAGAGAGAGAGAGAGACAGAGACAGAGAGAGAAAGGTCTTCCTTTTTCCTTGGTTCACCCCCCAAGTGGCCACTACAGCCGGCGTGCTGAGGCTGGCGTGCTGCACCAATCCAAAGCCAGTAGCCAGGTGCTTCCTCCTGGTCAACCATGCCAGTGCAGGGCCCAAGGAACCTGGGCCATCCTCCACTGCACTCCCGGGTAACAGCAAAGAGCTGGCCTGGAAGAGGAGCAACCGGGACAGAATCCGGTGCCCTGACCGGGACTAGAACCTGGGGTGCCGGCACCACAGGTGAAGGATTAGCCTAGTGAGCCACAGCGCTGGCCAAAAAGTGTACATATTTATGGAGTACACTGTGATTTTTCATTACATCTATGCATTGCGTAACGTCCAACTAGGGTAAGTATACATCTCAACATTTTATAGTGAAAGTATTCAAAAATCATGTTTTAATTTTTACAGAAAATGTACAGTACATTATCATTATCTGTAGTCACTCTGCTGTCCAGTGAACCCTAGAATTTCTTACTCATATCCAGCCTCTCTTCCCTGTTCCCTCTCTAGCCTCTGGTAACCACCATTCTATTTTTAACTTCTATGAGATCATCCGTTTTTTAAACTTCACATATGAGTGAGATCATGTGATACTTGCATTTCTCTATTCTTGTTAATTCCACATATGAAACAGATCATGTGATATTTGTCTTTCTGTGCTTGTTTTTTTTTTTTTTTCAGTTATCATGAAGTCCTCCAATTCTATCCATTTTGGTGTGAGTGACAGGATTTTATTATTTTGTTATGATTAAATAGTATTCTATTTTGTATGTATCTATATCTATATCTATATATTATATGTCCTTATACTTCCATTGCTTCGATATCATGGCCATTGTGCATAGTGTTGCAATAAACATGAGAGTCTAGTTTTCTCTTTGATTTCATTTCTTTCTTGCATACCCAGGGAAGGATGGCTGGATCATATGACAAATCTATCTTTAAGTTTTTGAAGAACCTCTACACTGTGTCGGTAATGACTACACTGAAATACATTTCTACCACCATTGTGTAAGCATTCCCCTTCCTTACCCACTTTTGCCCACATTTATTATTTTTTGCTTTTTGTAACAACAGAATTCTAACTGAATCTCACCCATTTTTTTAGTTACTGAACCAAAAAACTTGGGTTGAATTGCCTTATATTGAGAACAATACAACAGTATTACTACTGAGACAATAGCATTAAGCTCTGTCATTGACAATGTTCATCCCAGCCATAGTCCTTGTTTACTCTCTGTAGTATAGTTTTTGTCCCATGATAGCAACAGGAACCCCACTGTATCAAAATGATGGAGAAGAATTCCATAGAATACAAAATACCAGAGATATTCATCTTTAAAAAATTTAAAGAGCATTCTTTATATTAAGAATTACAGTGTTGTGTGTCTTCCAAGTTTTTATATCTTTTACATTTCTGGTGAAACACTTGTTCTTTTAGATATCAATTCTATCATATTATTTCCATTTTGTCTTTAGCAGTATGCTTATAAAGGCTTTCTTTATATGAAATTATAAAACTGTTTTCTTATACTCTCTTCTAGTACCTTTTTAATATTTTTTATTTGATAAATATAAATTTTCATAAGTACATAAGCAATTCTTCCCCCATACCTCTAGTACCTTTTCAAATTAGCACATTTTAGAATTTACTTTTAAAGCAAATAATGCATAAAGAAGACATCATTCCAAACCACCTTTCAGCTTCATTGAGTGAAATAAAGTTCAGAAAGCAAAAGAGTGTAAAATGTAAGGTGAGTTGGGCATCGGTTTGAGTTCCAGCTGCTCTGCTTACGTTCCAGCTCCCTGTTAATGGCATGGGAAATGCTGCAATGTCATGACAATGACGCAAGTGCTCCTGGCTCCTGGCTTCTGCCTGGTCCAGCACCTGCTGTTGTGGCCATCTGGAAAGTGAACAAACAGAAAGAAAATCCTCTCTTCTCTCTCTGTAACTCTTTTTATAAAACATTTATTTATTTATTTGAAAGAGAGGGGGAGAGAGAGAGAGAGAGAGAGAGAGAGAGAGAGATCCTCCATCTGCTGGTTTACTTCCCAAATGGCCACAACGCTTGGAGCTGGGCAGATCCGAAACCTGTAGCCAGGAACTTCTTCCAGATCCCCCACAAGGATGCAGGGACCCAAGCAAATGGGCCATCTTCCACTGCTTTCCCAGGCCATGAGCAGGGAACTAGATCAGAAGTAGAGGTCCAGGACTCAAACAGACAGCAATGTGGGATGCTGAGCACTGGTCCATAGCACTGGTCCCTCTCTGTAACTCTTGACTTTCAAATAACTAAGTCTTTTATTTAAAAAAAAAAAAGATAAGGTGGGTCTATTTTGATGATGTCTATAGGCAGAACAAAAATGCCATATCAGAAAGGTAATGCAACTCAAAAAGCTAGGAGTCCAATTGGTTCTATTAAAACCTTGTTTCCAGGGCACGAGCCTCCACTTGCAATACCTGCATCCCATATTAAAATGCCACTCCACTTCTTATCCAGCATCCTGCTGAGGAACCTGAGAGAGTAGTAGAGATGGCTCAAATATTTGGGCCATTGACACCCATGTCGTAGACCATTATGGAGTTCCTGGCTTTGGCCTGGACAAGAACTGGCTATTGTGGCCATTTGGGGAGTGACTTAGTATTTGGAAGATATTTCTCTCTCTGTCCCTGTATCTGTTGCTTTACATTTCAAATACATAAAATAAACAAATCTTTAAAACAAAAACCAGTTTCCTCAATTTCTGCTACAGGAAATTCAAAAATTTAAAATTTCTACCATGAACAAAATATAATTTTTCTACATTGTTGAATTTGAATTGTAGGTGAAGGTGCAAAGACAAACACAGTAACCACAGAGAATAAATAAATGGCTCTTCTATAAATGCAAACACAAGCAATAGCTTTATTTAGGTTTTCCAGGATATTTGTGTGTGTGTATATGTCTGTTAAGCATGATGTATTCTTGATTTTTAAAATCCTGGCTTCTCTAATTTAAAAGAAGTCTCTTTTTATTTTAGCATTTGGGAAAGAGCAATGTAGTTCATTTTAAAAGCTGTACTGAATGTCTCATCTAAAAAGAGGCTTTTACTCTCAATTACCAGATATTTTTCTTTCATGAAGAAAGAAAAGTAAGTAGTTTTGCTCCTACCTATAACCTCCATCAGTAAACATAGTAATACAAACTTCTTTACATCTTAATAATCGCCAGACTTAATTAACAAGCTGCTAATGTTTTGGCTTACAAATTGGAAGCCTGTTTGGTTTGCCTGGCCTTCAAGAAGATGGAGCTGCCTCTCCTGTTCCCAGAAAGTAAGTCAACGACTGTTTATTCATTCACTTGATTAGAAGGCTGCCCTCCAGTCTGATAAAAGAGGTTCCGCAATAAATGTGAGACTCCCATGTTTTGTTTTGCTTTTTGGATTTAGTACCAAACATTAAAAGGAATTGGAGATTGAATTTTGTTCAGGAATTAGTGCCAGATAAAACAAAGAGTGAGCAAGCAGCATAGTTTGTAGACATGAACCTCTTTATGTAATGAAGAGAGAAGTTGGGTTTTACTGTAACAGCAACAGGTTATTCCAGGTGTATGCTATAAGATGTGCGTGTGTGTGTGTGTGTTGGTGCCTCTGCATTCAAAGCTCAGCAGGACTTCTTAATTCATTCTCTGATTTTTTTTGGTAGCTATTGTCATAGATCAAAACTAAATGAATCTCACCCATTTTTTTAGTTACTGAACCAAAAAACTTGGGTTGAATTGCCTTATATTGAGAACAATACAACAGTATTACTACTGAGACTAACACACACATGCATACATAGATGTACACACAATGAGGTGAGGCATTTCCATATACACATTTGTAATACACTATTTATGGATATACACATATTCTTTTTCTCTTTTCCTCTTTCCACCCCCTCCTACATTTTGAAGGGCTGTGGGGCTTCCGTTGCCATCATTTGGCATCAAGTCACAAATCCATTTCTTCCAATTCATCTCTTTTCTCCTCTTGCCTCAGGGATGATCTTGAGTCTCCTTTGACTTGCAGTGGAACTGCTCTGCTTTCTGAGTTGCTGACAAATTGGCCAATAATGGGAGTAATGGATGCTGCTAGCTCATGCCTCTCTCTGAGCAATTTACATGTCAGACCATAAGTGTCTTCTCTTTAGAATCCTGGGCCCAGAGGAGTACCCGGCTGCAGTTACTAATGGAGCTGCTTTCCAAGTGCCTGAAATCAACAGATCAATAAGTAAAATTATCTCAGTTGTTTGATGTGTATGCCACACTTTGATCCGCAGAGTGAAGAAAGGAATGAGAGAGACTGGGAAAGGGATAAGAGAAGAAATGAAAATGTATCTGAGAATTGTAATTCGGATACACATTTTTCCTGTTTCTAAGTAGCAAAATGCTAACTAGGTGGACCATTATGAGTTGTGACAGTAAAAGCTACAATAAAAGCTATTAAATTACATATTCAGCATGAAAATAAGAAGCAAACCAAGTGTTCAGTTTAATAAGGTAGATTGGCTGATTTTTTTTTTTTAATGTAGGTAATCTTGTAAAGAGGTATGGTTTGTTTAATAGGTAAGTAAGTTTCAACTGTTTATGTTATTTGAAAGAGAAAGAGCTTCCGTCTGCTGGCTCACTCCTCAAATTTCTGCAACAACCAGGACCAGGCAAACAGAACTCCAGCTGGGTCTGACAGGGGTGGCAGGTTCTCAAGCACTTGAGCCATCATCTTCTGCCTCTGAGGGAACACATTAGCAGAAAGCTATATCGGAAGTGGGCGACAGGACTTAAATGGCAAATGCCCATCCTAGTGTACTTTATAGAGAAAGAGAAATGTATGTCTATATATTTTCACTAATTTGCAGTAGTTCTGCTCTGAATCTCTAATACTTAGGGCTTTCATCATACTTTCCTTGAATAATTTTACACAAATTCTAAAGACACAGTAATCATAAGGTGTGTGTAGAAAGAGCAAAAAGTTCACAGTCAGGATTCCAGTATTCATTTGTTCATAACATAAGATAGTAGAGATAAAGTGGTGGGACATAATAGATACCAATAACATAGCTTTTCTTTGGTTTTCATTTCCATTTTTAAAAATGAACTGGGTTCATATTGTTTCTGGATAACATTATTATGTATGTATGTTCAATGAAATTTGGAGGCTCATGGTTCATTTCTTATTGCTTTGTGACATATATGACCCTTCCCCTGAAAGGCGATGAATCATTCATTTCTTTACTCATTCTACACATTTTTATGAAATGCCTACTTTGTTTATGGTGCTAGGAACAGCACTAGCATTATAAGTATTAACAAAAGGAAAACAGACTCCTGCTCAAAAGAGAGTAACTTGAAACTGGTATGATATCCGTTGGGTACCTCTCTACTGATTTAGGACAATGTCAGCAGTTGAAAATCAATGGTGAATAAAATTCAGGCCCTATCATGATAGTTAACATGTACATGATAACATAGTTATCATGATAGTTAACAGTGTGTAGACACACATATAAATACCTAATTACTAAGAAATGTGAAGTAAATGTGGTGAGGCACAATTACAAAGCATACCGATTATCCTATTTTAATTCTTTTTTAAAAAGATGTATTTATCTATTTGAAAGAGTTACAGAGAAAGAAAGAGGAAAAGAGACAGAGAGAGAGAGAAAGAGAGAGAGATCTTCCATCCATTGGTTCACTCTGCAAATGGCTGCAACTGCCAGACCTGGGCCAGGCTGAAGCCAGGAGCCAGGAGCCGGGAGCTTTTTTTTTTTTTTTTAATTTGTTTGACAGATAGAGTTAGACAGTGAGAGAGATGAGAGAGAGAGAGAGACAGAGAGAAAGGTCTTCCTTCCGTTGGTTCACCCGCCAAATGGCCACTATAGCCGGAGCTATGCCCATCTAAAGCCAGGAGCCTGGTGCTGCTTCCTGGTCTCCCATGTGGGTGCAGGGCCTAAGCACTTGGGCCATCCTCCACTGCCTTCCGGGGCCACAGCAGAGAGCTGGACTGGAAGAGGAGCAACCAGGACTAGAACCTGGTGCCCATATGGGATGCTGGCGCCTCAGGCAGAGGATTAACCAAGTGAGCCATGGCGCCGGCCCCAGGAGCCAGGAGCTTTTTCCAGGTCTCCCACATGGATGCAAGGGCCCAAGCACTTGGGTCATCCTCTGCTGCTTTCCCAGGTGCATTAGCAGGTAGCTGGATCAGACATGGAGCAGCTGGGACTTCAATCACTGCCCTTATAGGGTACTGGCACTGCAGGAAGGGTTTAACCTGCTGTACCACAACTCTGCGCACCTCCCCCGAATTCTCCTATTTTCTACATAAGTCTAAATTCCATTTGTATTTTTATTTTCTCTAATTTTTCTCCTTCCTTTTCTTTCCCATTCTGTTACTCTTGCAAATGCTGATCAATCAAAATGATCTTATTTGGTTAACTCCCTTCAATGAGAACCCATTCTACTTTTGTACAATTAGGTACATATATTCATGTGTTCTTATTAATAAATTATAAGAATAGGTTTATTAGTATTTAATTCCTGAAAGTTCATGAGAGGTTTTCTTTTATGGTGATGAAAATAACTTGATATCCTAAACTTTACTTATTGTTTGCATTCTCTTTTCCTGCTCAAACCAGTGGTTGGTTGGCTTATTGAGGGATAGTCCACATATGATTGCTTTCTAAAAACCAATGAGGAGTCTCTGTAAACTGGAAATATCACACCCCCCAGAAAATCATTCCTTTCTTAAAAATATTGCCCATAATACCTTACTCTGGAAATGTGACCTAGATTTCTGTGTCAAATTATTTTCAATTTTATTTTTTTCACAAATTACAACTAAACTGAAGCAAACATAATTTTATTGTAGTAAATTAATCTTTTTTCTTCATCTCTCTTGTACAATGTGATGTGAATTTTGGCATATGGTGATATATTAGAAAGTTTTGTGGAAAGGAGTTTTATACAGATTTTGTCAGACTCAGTGCCCAAACAGAAAATTTTCTGGTATGAGCCTCTTCTGTGAAACGGTGAGTTATAATTTTCCTGGGGAAAGACATCACACATGTGGTCCACTGTTAATAGGGCATGATCCATGCTCATTAATGGAAATCATCCAAGACCAGTAAAAATCACTTATTAGAGAATTTGCTATAGAAATCTGAAAGAATATGTGTCTCAAGCATCTGAACTGATGGTGATTTCTTGTACTCTCCTCAAGACTTTTCCTTGTGACTTAGATACTCTGAAGGTTGAATCCTTCTTATTGTTTTAAGATTTCCTTACATAGTCAATTTTAAGAAAGTTTTTTTCACACTTAGTCTTAAGACTTAGGGCTATCATCTGAGAGAAGCAGCATATATATAATGGGAGGTGAAAGTTATACTGAAAGCTTCGCAAACATTCAGGAAATACTTTGTTACTGAGCCTCTAGACTGTATTAGTAGGAGATGGGGGGGCACAATTAAGGTTATGCTATATTCCTAATACTTAAAAAACAATAATTCATTTGGAAATAGAACTATAAAAGGCAAATACAATAGGGTGGGAAGAAGAGGAGTGAAAAAAGGAGGGTCCTAGGATAGAAGATTAACTTCACTGAATTTAAATTGTGACACAGTGTTTAAGAATGGTGGGGTTTGGGGGTTGTCTGTATGACTCTGAGTTTCTGCACAGAAAGACAATTTTTAGCTAATGAAAAGCAGACATGTAAGATGCCTTGGTTCCTAGGAAGATGCACTGAAGCTCTGTTTCGATGGAAAAAGAGTGACGATCCCGTGTTGCTCTGTAATGCTCTATAATGTCAACATGATCAGAAGTGGTCTTGCCAAGGAACTGAGAGCAAACAAATCATAGTGAGAAACCTGAAGATGTCTCTCACATCAGAGCTGGAGCACATGTCTCTGGTGCTCAGGGTGGCTAGTGCTATAGGGTATGTAGCTAAGTACTTAAATAGTCATGCTAATTGGACTGTTCATTTAAGTGAACCATTTGCTACCTTTGGTTGGAAGTCACAGGAATGCACATATATATGAAAAATAAGACTGTATTGTCAAATGCTAAATTGTATAGATCCAGGTACGGGTTTAATGAAATGACCAGCTGGCATTCTGACTGTCCATTATCTGTGTACACAATAAATAAACTTGTGAATCTCTCATCTCTTTAGCTCATATACATCTTTACAAAAACTTGAGGTTGTCCATTCAGATATGAGCAAGAATCATAGCATTAATCTTTTCCCATACTATTTTTGGAATAAGAGGTTTACAAAATTTGTGGTAATGGTAAGTTCTTAGGAAGTAAGAATTGGGCCGGCACTGCGGTTCCCTAGGCTAATCCTCCACCTGCAGTGTTGGCACCCCGGGTTCTAGTCCCGGTTGGGGCGCCGGATTCTGTCCCGGTTGCTCCTCTTCCAGTCCAGCTCTCTGCTGTGGCCCGGGAAGGCAGTGGAGGATGACCCAAGTGCTTGGCCTGCACCCGCATGGGAGACCAGGAGGAAGCACCTGGCTCCTGGCTTCGGATCAGTGTAGCTCCAGCTGTAGTGGCCATTTGGGGGGTGAACCAGCAGAAGGAAGACCTTTCTCTCTGTCCCTCTCTCTCACTGTCTATAAGTCTTTCACTGTCTCTTTTTCTAACTCTGCCTGGCAGAAAAAAAAAAAAAAAGAAGTAAGAATCAGAAGGTGATTATTTAATCTTACTTTTTCTTGTTACTCATTTCTAAAGGAACATAACCTTCATTAAGATAATAAAAACCACATCATAAATGTATTTTTGAAATAATTATGGATGTGCCATTTTCATATAACACTAAGCTTTAAACCTTAAAGAAGGAAGGAAAGTCATCATTCTTATTAAAGTCTCATCCTTGTAGTCCTTTGCAATCTTTATTTAATAATCTGGAGAGTGAGATCTGTGACGTGGATACTGTGCTATGCATTGACCTGGGAATGCATAACAGAAACAAAGGTGTTTCAATGCCCATGAGTAGATAGCCTTTCTCTAGCACACATCTTAGCTTTTAGCTTCAGATTTCCAAAGGGAAACCATATTTGGAAAGCTGGTGACCCATTTACTTTTATATATTGGTATATAAGTCCCCAAAGAACTGTTATGTTTAACTGTTATTGCAGATTGTATTTTACAGTTGCCCAAGGTTGTGTTAAAGAGGGTGTTTTGCTCTTTGACTTAAGCATGTTCTCTAAAATATGTTATTTTACTGATTCACAAATGCCTCCCAAACTGAGAGTTTTACTATCCATGTCACCAATAAACTATATGCCTTATCAGACTTCACTATAAGTTCAAGTCCTGGACCTGAGATTCGGCTAAAAGTAAGGCAAAAGAAATATCTGTTAAGTGACTATGTTTTTATAACCTTGAATTGTATGTTATTATGTGGATACCTACTCCCTTTTATTTGACGAGCTCCCGTAGATTGTCCAAACAACAAACTCAGTTTTTGTGAAGTTAAAAAATATAAGGATTTAACTCTTTCCCTTGTAAGTATGGATCAGGGAGACAAAGTAATTAACTTTCCATATTTCATGCTATCTTTGTCTGATAAAGGAAATATGCATCATTTTCTATGATATATTCTTCTTCAATATTTTCAACATCTTTGATAAGTTAAAGGCCATGCTTTTAGTGACAACATTAAGACTATTTCACATTAAAGCTGGCTAGATATACAGGACCAAATACAGTTTTGCATTACATTGCAAGGTGTTAGATGCACCACATGATGAATCAAGCAAACAAAAAAGGCATAATTTAAATATATATATATACTTCCATAAATAATACAATAATTAAATTTATTTCTCAACCTCAAAAAATGTAAGTTTGAGAAGTAAAAAGAAAGAGAGAACTTGCATCTGCTGGTTTACTTTTTAAATGCCTGCCATGGCTGGGACTGTGCAAGACCAAAGCCAAGAGAAAAGAACTCAATCCGAATCTCCCACATGAATGACAAGAATGTAACTACTTCAGCCATCACTGCTGTCCCCAGCATATGCATTAGCTTGAAGTTGGAATCAGGAACCAGTGTTGGGAACTGAACCTTGGTCTGTTATGTGGAGTGCAAGGGTACTAACTGGCACCTTAACTGCTAACCCAAATGTCTGTCTCAATAAATGAAATTTAAACTTATAAAAGAAGACATTTCAGAATAGTGTGAGGACAGACGTGTCATATTATTGATCATAGGTATCCATTTTAGCTCCATGTTCATAATACAACTGTGAAAGCTCAGAGCCTTTTAACTTGTGGACTCCCGAAGAGTCAGTATATTTCCTGATTTTATGGATACTATCAGTACTCTTTTGTTATTTCCAACACCCTAATGTGCAAACTTGTATCTATCTTATCATTGTTCTGACAATTTTCTGCATGATCTGTGTCTCATACATTCAATATAATTTACAAATATCACTATTAAAATATTTACATAATCATTCCCTGACAATCGACCCAAATGAATTTCTTCCCCAAATTGTTCACATTATGGTACATGTGAAAATGATCCTGTTATAATGTGACAGGTAAGTAAAAGAAGTCTTGGTTTATCCATATAGGATTCATGTAGAAAGGAATTATTTTATAATACATAATTAATAAAAATATACAGAATATTGGAAAAAATAATTTTGAATTTTTATAAAATTTCCAAAATTTTAGATAAAAACTTGAACTGGCCTCTGAGAATAGTATTTTTTTTCAAAATTTACTATGAATAAAAACTTTTCTTTGACCAAAATTTTCATAGTGTCTCCTCCAGTTGTTTTGAGTATCTTCAAAAGGAAATTTTACTCATATGAATTAAGTGATAGCCAGTGGCAAAGATAATCTTTACTTATTTCAACTGAAAAAATCGATAGCATTTAATAATATTTTAGAATAATTAGTCTCTAAATTATATTAAATATGAAATAATTCTTTTAAACCTATAAGCAATTCCCTTTGTGCTATTTAAAAATGAAATGTTGAAATTTCTTATGGTATTGAAAATGAATTTAGATTCAAACACTTTTATATTATATTTTCAAGATATTGGTAGAAATGTTTCCTATTAATTTTAATAATTATTCTGTTTTGATTAAAATAAAAAGATAAATTAACTAAGTTCAGTGAGCATTGCAAACATACTCTTCCAGAGTTAATTTTTTTTTTTTGCTTTCAAACTTTTACTTAATGAATATAAATTTCCAAAGTACGGCTTATGGATTACA
Organism: Oryctolagus cuniculus; assembly: GCF_964237555.1. Lineage (NCBI taxonomy): Eukaryota > Metazoa > Chordata > Mammalia > Lagomorpha > Leporidae > Oryctolagus > Oryctolagus cuniculus. The sequence continues at coordinate 30,222,224 of NC_091451.1, read as the reverse complement.
ATGGCTTCCCCCCCATAACGTCCCTCCCACCTGCAACCCTCCCCTTTCCCATTCCCTCTCCCCTTCCATTCACATCAAGATTCATTTTCTATTCTCTTTATATACAGAAGATCAGTTTAGCATACATTAAGTAAAGATTTCAACAGTTTGCACCCACATAGAAACACAAAGTGAAAAATACTGTTTGAGTACTAGTTATAGCATTAAATCTCAATGTACAGCACACTAAGGACAAAGATCCTACATGAGGAGTAAGTGCACAGTGACTCCTGTTGTTGACTTAACAAATTGACACTCTTGTTTATGGCCTCAGTAATCACCCTTGGCTCTTGTCATGAGCTGCCAAGGCTATGGAAGCCCCCTGAGTTCACTGACTCTGATCATATTTAGACAAGGCCATGGTCAAAGTGGAAGTTCTCTCCTCCCTTCAGAGAAAGGTACCTCCTTCTTTGATGACCTGTTCTTTCCACTGGGATCTCACTCGTGGAGATCTTTCATTTAGGTTTTTTTTTTTTTTTTTCCCCCAGAGTGTCTTGGCTTTCCATGCCTGAAATACTCTCATGGGCTTTTCAGCTGGATCTGCATGCCTTAAGGGCTGATTCTGAGGCCAGAGTGCTATTAGGACATCTGCCATTCTATGGGTCTGCTGTGTATCTCACTTCCCATGTTGGATCGTTCTCTCCCTTTTTATTCTATTGGCTAGTATTTGCAGACGCTATTCTTGTTTATGTGATCCCTTTGGTTCTTAGTCCTATCATTATGATCAATTGTGAACAGAAATTGATCACTGGGACTAGTGAGATGGCATTGGTACATGCCACTTTGATGGGATTGAATTGGAATCCCCTGGTATGTTTCTAACTCTACCGTTTGAGGTAAGTCAGCTTGAGCATGTCCCAAATTGCACATCTCTTCCCTCTCTTATTCCCACTCTTACATTTAACAGCGATCACTTTTCAGTTAAGTTTCAGCACTTAAGAAGAATTGTGTATTGATTACAGTATTCAACCAAAAGTATCAAGTAGAACAAACAAAAAAAAATACTAAGACGGATAACATATCAAGTTGCTCATCAACAGTCAGGGTGAGGGCTGATCAAGTCACCGTTTCTCATAGTGTTCATTTCACTTTAACAGGTTTCCTTTTTGGTGCTCAGTTAGTTGTCACCTATCAAGGAGAACAAGTGGTATTTGTCCCTTTGGGATTGGCTTATATCACTCAGCATAATGTTTTCCAAATTCCTAACAGGGATCACTTTTCAGTTAAAATTTAACACCTAAGAATAATTGTGTGTTAATTACAGAGTTCAACCAATGGTACTCGAACAAAAAAAATACTAAAATGGATAAAGTATTACATTGTACATCAACTGTCAGGACAAGAGCTGATCAAGTCACTGTTTCTCATAGTGTCCATTTCATTTCAACAAGTTTCCCCCTTGGTGCTCAGTTAGTAGTTGCCGATCAGGGAGAACATATGATATTTGTCCCTTTGGGACTGGCTCAATTCACTCAGCATGGTGTTTTTCATAAAATAGAAAAACTATCAATCGACAGTAATATAGTTCATGTAATTTTGCATATTTAAAAATATATTTATCAAGGTATTCAAAAATTTCGTTTAACTGTTTTGGAGAATCAGTGTTTGTTCTTCAATAGCCTATGAAATGATAATTACCCACAATAATTTTCCATAACTTAAGAATTTCTATTAGCTCGTAAACTTCTTAAAAACACTTGTATTTATTCATTTGAAAGGCAGAGAGACTGAGACAGAGTCCATAGGAGATCTTCCATCTGCTTCTTCATTGCCCATGGAAGCCAGGAACTCAGTTAAGGTCTATAAAGGTGGCAGGATCCAAGTACTTGAACAATCAGCACTGCCTCCCAGGGCGTGCATTGGCAGGAAGTTGGAATTGGAAACAGAGCCATCTGGGACTGGAACCCAGGCACTCTGATAGAGGGTGTGGGCATCTTCACACCAAACATCCTCTTGACATTAGCTCGTAAGAATTTGACAATTTTTTTTTTCACAAAACGAAAACACTTCACGTTAAATAAAAGAAATATCCTCATCCTAATTCTGTGCAGAGTTAAAAAAATTAGGAACCTGAAGATTTTAGAGTTACCATCTTTTAATATTAATTATGATACAATGAATTTATAGGCACAATTATGACACACAAGTTCTCTGTGAATTAAAAATGTATTATTTAAACTTTTTTTCTAAAGATTTATTTTATTTATTTATTTGAAACTCAGAGTTACACAGAGAGGAGAGGCAAAGAGAGAGACAGAGGTCTTCCATCCGATGGTTTACTCCTCAATTGGCCACAACAGCTGGAGCTGCGCCGATCCGAAGCCAGGAGCCAGGAGCCAGGAGCTTCCTCCAGGTCTCCCATGCGGGTGCAGGAGCCCAAGGACTTGGGCCATCTTGTACTGTTTCCCAGGCCATAGCAGAGAACTGGATCGGAAGTGGAACAGCCGGGCCTCAAACTGGCGCCCATGTGGGATGCCAACACTTCAGTCCAGAGCATTAACCCGCTGAGCCACAGCACCAGCCCCTATTTAAACTTCTGACTTTCCAGAATAAATATTAGTTAATATATCCAATATAATTTGTCTTAACTGTCAAGACACTTTTGTGAATTAATTGCTATTGTTATCAACTATGGTAGGAATAGATGTGAACAAGAAATGTCTGAGATCAGCATATTATTGTTTTACTGATTTAACTGATGCTTACTAGTAACTTATATTGCTAATATTATTTCATTTAATCATCATCACAACCTGTGATAGTGAGCATACTACTGCCTCCCCTTTAAACCTTAGAGTACTAAGATTCTGAAGCATTGAGAGTTTGCTGTAGATCATGCAATAAATAAACAGCAGAGCCCCTGTCTTTGCTTGGCAATCTTGAGTTGTGGATTCAGTGAATAGGGTCTTTCTGATGACACTTGACTTTTTATATCCTTGCCTATACACACACGCACATACACACCATATATAGTTATATGATTTTTCCTGGGGCCAGCGTTGTGGCACAGTGTTAAACTGCCGCCTGCACTGCTAACATCCATACAAGTGCTGGTTCTAGCTCCTGTTGCTTCCACTTATAGCCGGCTCTCTGCTAATGCACCTGGGAAAGCAGAGGAAGATGGCACAAATATATGGGGCCCTGTACCTACGTGAGAGACCTGGATGCAGTTCCTGGATCCTGGCTTTAGCTCAACTCAGTTCCAGCTGTTGTGAACCAGCAGATGCAAGATCTCTCTCTCTCTCTCTCTGTCTAAATCTACCTTTCAAGTAATTAAATAAATCTTTTAAAAATATTTCTTCCTGAATAATATTTCCTTAAATAATTAGTTTTAACCCATTAAGGACAAAAACTGAGCAATTTCTATTCATGGTATCTAATTAGTGTCATTTTTTTTGAAAAATCTTTTGAACCAGTATTGTCTTTACACTGTTGGACACATCAGCAATGTATTTTTCAAAAATCGTGTCTTTGTCTTTGACTTCATTGGTCCTGTACACTAGCCTGCAACATTAGGTTATGCATTGTGTACTATAAACCACTCTGTAAGGTGTGAAGCATTTTGGATTCTGTAATTACTTGTGTGATCATGTGACTGGCTACTTTAGTATGATGTCATACTGCTGGAACTAATCTCATGAGAATAATTTATTTTGCAATTATAGTCACTTAAAAAGAGTGAAAACTGCTTTGCTGCCTTTTATAAGCATTTATCTAGTTAATGTAGCAAAATCAATTTTAAAAATATCCCCCCCCCCAAATAAGCTCATGCTAAGGTACTGATTTATACGAGACATGAATAAAAATGTAAGATAATCTTCATTATAGAACACCTCTTTAAAAGTTCATGGAATTTGCATGCTATGAAAAATCTGCACAAACTTCTAAACTTTTTGCACAGAAATAATCTTATCACTTAATTCCATTTACTCTCAAATTTTACAAAGTGATTTCATATTACCTAGTCAATCAATAATGAACTTTTTGAGACTATTCTTATATTTTAGATGACCTCAGTTTCAATCATGTAGTTGCCTATCTTGATATAAAATAAGATTTGTAATAATATCTTTTTAAAAATATATGCTTAAGGGAGGTTTTTACCTTTATGGCTTCAAAAAATTATTTTTAACAATGTGTGAGTCAGACATCTCTGGTGTCCCACATCACATCCCCAAAAGACAATTGTGATTTCAGCCTAAGTCTTCATGATATCACAAGAAATTAATACCTTCCGGAGGCTGCCTGCGACCAGTGGGGATAATGGAAGGGTTGACCCAGTCACCATGCCTTAAACAAGCCAAGCTCAGAAACCTCTTGAACTGCTAAGGAGATCCCAAAAGAATCATACCTTTGCAGCCCACGGGACATTTGGAACAACACAATTTCATACTAGCTTGTGTTTTCCCCAGTCTTCCTCTCTACCCTCTCTCATACTTTCCACTTGAAGTCACCAGCTTATTAAATTATATGCATTCAAGTCTTTGTTTCACTTACTGCTTTTTAGTTATATCAGAGGAATGCAATATACGATAGATCATTTTATGAATGTTTTAAGCTAATTTGTAACAACAGATTTAAAGCGTTAAGCATGAAGTAAACAAAACATAAAAATAAAAGACTTTACAATTAAAATTTTGGGAATATAGAAATTAAATACAGTTTCTAAGGGGCTTTAACCTGCTGTACCACAGAGCTGGCCTCCTTCAGAGACATTATAGAATTGCCCAACTAAACCTAATTATTGGTCTCTAATTGGAATTGTATTGACACCATAGACCAATAGGCAAAACTTGCAATCCTATCATATGCATTTTTTAATCTATGAAAAAAATATATATATACACATCAGTTAATTTAGGCCTTCTTTAATATATGTATTTAGTTTTATGTAGTGTTAAATTGCTTTGTTCGATTTATTCTTAAATATATTGTGGTGCTTTGGTAAATAAATCACATTTTTTTTTTATTTATTTGACAAGTAGAGTTATAGACAGTGAGAGAGAGAGACAGAGACAAAGGTCTTCCTTCTGTTGGTTCATTTCCCAAATGGCCACTATGGCTGGTGCTGAGCTGATCCGAAGCCAGGAACCAGGTAGTTCCTCCTGGTCCCCCATGTGGGTGCAGGGCCCAAGCACCTGGGCCATCCTCCACTGCCTTCCCGGGCCACGGCAGAGAGCTGAACTAGAAAAGGAGCAACTGGGACTAGAACCCAGCGCCCATATGGGATGCCGGCACCACAAGCAGAGGATTAACCAACTGAGCCACGGTGCGAGTCCCAAATCATGTATGTTTAATTACTTCTTTTAAAATTGGAAGACATAATTTTAATTATATACATGTTTATGCTCAAATATAAAAATGCAATTGAAATTTAGTTTTTGGATTGTGAATGCTCTTTTTAAACTCCATTATTACTTCTAGTAAGTTGATTATACATTTTGGAGATTTTTCCACATAGAAAAATATATGATTTTCAAATATGAAATAATTTTAGAAAGGACATAATTCCATTATTTCATTCCATAAAAAAGGGAATACAATTACATGCCTTTAAGCATGTTAAGTATTTTTCTTGTTTTCTAAGCTAGAAAGAAACTTATTGAAGATAGATGCCATATCTTCAGTATGCCATCTGAAGAAAGCATAAGGCAGGTTTTAGAGCACCTTATTTTATTTTTGGTAATACCCCTCACTTCTTTTCTCTTGATGGCATGTTAAGCCAAGAACATTCAGGTTTATTAAAACAATCTTAAACTTTATTCATTTAAAAAAACTCATAATTAAAAAAAGAAACTAACATGAAGGATGGCAATGATCAGGAAATCTCCAGTCTAAATATCCATACTAAGACCAAGAACCCGGCTGACGCCGTGGCTCACTTGGCTAATCCTCCTCCTGAGGCGCCAGCACCCCGGGTTCTAGTCCCTGTTGTGGCACCAGGTACTAGTCCCGGCTGCTCCTCTTCCAGTCCAGCTCTCTGCTGTGGCCTGGGAAGGCAGTGGAGGATGGCCCAAGTACTTGGGTCCCTGCACCCACATGGGAGACCAGGAGGAAGCACCTGGCTCCTGGCTTCAGATCGGCGCAGCGCTGGCCATAGACCTTTCTCTCTGTCTCTCTCCCTCACTGTCTATAACTCTACCCGTCCAAAAAAAAAAAAAAAAAAAAAAAAAGACCAAGAACCTCAGTCATTTGTCACATTAATTAACCAAAAGAAGACAAAGTAAGTGAAAGATCTATTTGGTGAAAAACACTCCAATACATGTTCATAGTCTTTATTTATTTATTTATTTGACAGGCAGAGTGGACAGTGAGAAAGAGACAGAGAGAGAAAGGTCTTCCTTTTCCATTGGTTCACACCCTCCAATGGCCACTGTGGCCAATGCGCTGCAGCCGGTGCACCGCGCTGATCAGAAGCCAGGAGCCAGGTGCTTCTCTTGGTCTCCCATGTGGGTGCAGGGCCCAAGGACCTGGGCCATCCTCCACTGCCTTCCCGGGCCACATCAGAGAGCTGGACTGGAAGAGGGGCAACCGGGGCAGAATCTGGTGCCCTGACTGTGAATAAAACCCAGGGTGCCAGCGTCGCAGGCAGAGGAATAGCCTATTGAGCTATAATTTGAAAGTAACTGGAAAGACTACTTCTGAATACCCATGAAATTATGGGTATTCAGAAGTAGTCTTTCCAGTTACTTTCAAATTATATTGTTATCTATATGCAAAGAAACACTATAAAAGAGAAGAAAAATTCCTTTAATTAATATTGAATTTGAGTACTTTTCATTTCTTGACCTGAAATCATTGATTCTTTCTCTTATTATCATATTTAAGTACAAACTTGATTACTTAAGAGCTCAACATTTCAATACTCCTGATTTGAAGGCTTAATATTTTGCTTTCTTCACTTCACTCTCTTAAATTACTTCTCTGGAGATCAGATAAAACTTGACTCTATTTCTAATCATCCAAAGAAAATGAGGCTACAGTAGCTATCACTAATATCTCAACCAGCGTCCATACTGATGATTAGTATTTTCAGCCATAATCAGCATCTAAATAATTGTTAAAAATTAAGATCAATTAATTTCTATTCACAATTGATCATAATGATAGGACTAGGAGCAAAAGGGAGCACATAAACAAGACTAGTGTTTGCAAATACTAGCTGATAGAATAAAAATGGGAGAGAACGATCCAACATGGGAAGCAAGGTACACAGCAGACCAATAGAATGGCAGATGTCCTAACAGCACTCTGACCTCAGAATCAGCCCTTAAGGCACGCGGATCTGGCTGAAAAGCCCATGAGAGTATTTCAGGCATGGAAAGCCAAAACACTCTGGCAAAAAATAAAAAAATAAAAAAAAGACTTAAATGAAAGGGTCTCCGTGCATGAGATCCCAGTGGAAAGAACAGGTCATCAAAGAAGGAGGTACTTTTCTCTGAAGGGAGGAGAGAACTTCCACTTTGACTACGATCTTGTCTACATATGCTCAGAGTCGGTGAACTCAAAAGGCTTCCATAGCCTTGGCAGCTCATGACAAGAGCCAAGGGTGATTACTGAGGCCATAAACAAGAGTGTCAATTTGTTAAGTCAACAACAGGAGTCACTGTGCACTTACTCCTCATGTAGGATCTCTGTCCTTAATGTGCTGTACATTGAGATTTAATACTATAACTAGTACTCAAACAGTATTTTTCACTTTGTGTTTCTATGTGGGTGCAAACTGTTGAAATCTTTACTTAATGTATGCTAAACTGATCTTCTGTATATAAAGAGAATTGAAAATGAATCTTGATGTGAATGGAAGGGGGGAGGGAGAGGGAAAGGGGAGGGTTGCAGGTGGGAGGGAAGTTATGGGGGGGGAGCCGTTGTAATCTGTAAGCTGTGTTTTGGAAATTTATATTCATTAAATAAAAGCTAAAAAAAAAGAATACTGAAAAAAAGAAAGATATACTATCTAGCTTAATACTTGTTATGTAATAATTGCTCAATAAATTATATGCTTTAAAATATTAAAAAAAGAACATTTCAATCAAAAATAAAAATCTATTCAACAATCCTTCCTAGATTTAACTGTCAGGGTACATTTTTCACCTTATGTTTAATAAAAATATGTTAAATCTCATTGCAAAAAAAATTAAGATCAATTAGGAATTTAAGTAACTAGTTGGATTGTGGTAGGCTAACAACCCCAACTCACAAAATAACAATAACAATATGATCATCTTTTTCCCACTGTTTAGGATTTGCAAAGTTACAAACACTGTGTCAATTTATAAATTTTGATTTTGATTTTTTTCTTAACTTACAGTTGTGGCTTCATTTGGTTATGTTATACTTCCTGAATCATCTAGTCTTATCATTTTGGAAATACTCAGCTTAGTGTTTTATACCTTTGAAAATGTAAATATACCTTTTAAAAGTTTTTAAAATTTATTTTCATCTATTTAAAAGGCAGAGCAACAGGGAAAGAGAAAGAACGAGCAAGAGAGAGAAATCTTCCATTCACTGGGTCACTCTCCAAATGCCTGCAACAGTCACGCCTGGGTCAGGCCAAAGTCAGGATTCTGAAATCCCCTTTGAGGTTTCCTATGTAGTAGGCAGGAACCCAGTTCCTGGGCCATCATCCACTGCCTCCCAGGATGTATTACCAGGAAGCTGTATGGGAAGCAGAGCAGCCAGGACTTGAACCAGCATTCCAATATTAAATGTGGACATCTCAAGAAGGGGTTTTAACCCACAGTGCCGTAACACCAGTCCCTGAAAATACACTTTTTCTTGTGATATAAACTATGATTGAGATTGACGGATCAATTAAAGTTTAATACTCTAATACCAACAAAATCCTAAAAAGAAGTCCTACTGAGTGTCAATGTGATATTGTTATTGATTTGGTGTAATGTGCATTTTCTGAGATTTCACAGCATGCCTGAGAACACATGTTATTTTCTACAAATTATCACCCTCAATGAAAATACTTAATCATGTTTATTTTAATTTTTATTTAGAAAGTGTCACTAAATATACATATATATATATATATATATGAAGCAGGAAAGTGTTTATTAAGGGAGTTGAAACATAATGAGGAACAAGCTCTTAAGTGGACTGTTGTTACGCTTGAAAATTTAGTCTGTATTCTGCAAATGAAGCTTTGCATTACTTCACTCTGGAATACATTTTTAAAAATTAAACCTATAAACAAGGCCCAAAACAACATTTAAAAACAGTTTGGAGAAATTTGGAAACTTTACTTTTATTTTTAAAAAGATTTATTTGTTATACGAAAGGCAGAATTACACTCCCCAAATGGCCACAATAGCCGGAGCTGGGCCAGCCTGAAGCCAGGAGCCAGGAGCTTCTTCAGTTCTCCCAGCTGGCTGCAGGGGCCCAAAGACTTGGGCCATCCTCTGCTGCCTTCCCCGCTGTATTAGCAGGGAGCTGGATCAGAAGTGGGGCATCCAATACACAAACCAGTGCCCATATGGGATGCCAGCACCAAGCCACTGTGCCACAGCACCAGCCTGGAAACTTTACTTTTAAAATCTCATTTATAAATTTGAAAGTTCAGATGTAAGAAGATGGGTCAGCATTGTGGTGCAGATGGTTAGGGCACCACTGGGACTTAAGATGTCTGCATCCCATATCAGAGTACCTAGAATTGCAGAGTTGGCCTCTGCTTCTGATCTACTTGCTTGCTAATGTACCTGGTAGGCAGCAGATAATGGCACAAGTGCTTGAATTCTTGCTACCCAAGTAGGAGAATTAGGTGCAGTTCCTTGCTCCTGGCTTTAGCCTGGCCTAGTTCCATCTGTTGTGGGCATTTGAGGAATGAACCAGTGAATGGAAGGCATCTCATTCTTATTCTCTCTTTCTCTCTCTCTCTTTCTCTCTCTCTCTCTTTCTCTCTCTCTTTCTTTCTCTCTTTCTTTCTTTCTTTCTTTCTTTCTTTCTTTCTTTCTGTCTGTCTCCCTGACATTCCCTTTCTGTCACTTTTCCTTTCAAATAAATAAATAAATCTTTAAAAAATGGAAATAAGAAGAAATACCTAGAAACTTCCAATTACAAAAATACAATTTTTAAACTAAAAAGAGAGAGATTATGGTGACACTGGGGAGAACAGTTTTAATGGAAACCAGATTAGCAGTAATGTAAGATGTCATACATACATGGAAGGAACTCAAGAAGTATTGCTGAAAATACAGATATACTTTGATTCTATGTTTCTGATCTAAATAAGTCACACTACGCCCAAAGGCTTACCCTTTAATTATTCCAAATTAAACTGAGATCAAATCAGAATCATCCCACAGGTAAAGAAGAAAGAGACATGAACGGGTAGACAAAAATCACATTTACTTTAGCTTCTTTGCTACAAAGCCATGTAGTTTCAACTCTGTTTCCAGTATCCCCATAAAATTTATCCTTCCCCAACTTATCCCTCGTCTGCTGTGAGAGGTATCCAATCATAGTATTCCTCTCTGAAGAATTCTTCAAAGGCTCCCCAGCTTCTTCCATAAATAAATCTAACCCCTGAAAAAAATAAATAAAATCCTCCCAAACTTTATTATACTTATTTCTCAAAATTTATGCTATTTGTGTGAGTCTTATGAAGGAGGACAATGAAGGAACAAACAGGATGGAGGTGGGAGAAAAGACTGACCTAGGCATAAATTTTCCATAATGCACCTTGGGGGAGAACTGTGGAGAGATAGGGTGACTAAAGGGAGGGCTATACAAAAGTAATCCTCATCAGATTTGTAATTTGAGCAAGCAATAGTTCAATACAAAAATTAAGACAGAGACAATGATAGGGAACCCTTTGTCGGAAGTTCCATGGAACTAGCTAGGGTAGTAGGCGAGCTTACAAGTGTATCCACCTTTATTCAGACCCATCATTTACCCTCTTGCCAGATGATGGAAAGGTTAGAGATCAGCATGCCAAGCATAGAGCAGTGGTGATTATGCAGGAAGACACCCTGGATCAGAGAAACAGATGAAAGCGTTAGGGTACTAGTCACAAATGAGAGGGCGGGAGGAAAGAAAATAATTAAAAGAAGGACAAATATAAACTTTAAATCCTAGTGATATGTATTTTTGTTGTAACTTGCACTAACTTATTCAATATAAAATTAACACACATATATACACATATGCATACTCACACATTTAAAAGAAGTCCTCAGAGGATTTAGTGGTGATTAATAGATCGGCATCTTAAGAAAGAGGACTGGAGAAAACCAGAAGGGTAAAAAGTTCAAGCTCTTGGAGAATTCCAAGTTCATGGTTCTTATTACGTATTTTATTATGATAATTTTTTCTTTGCCTGTCTGTATTCAGACCCCTCATAACCTCAACAGTTTGAAAGAAAAAGAAAAACGAAGTGAGCTATAGTTAGACAGGAACACATCCCCTCCATCTCACATACACACACCAAGTCCAACAATGCTTCATAAAAATAACAGATTCAGATTAAAGCAGAGTAATTTCTAAGGTCAAAAAGAACAAACTTACTTCATTGTGTTTGTTATTAAATTACTTTGAACCACTTGTGAAAAATCATGGAAACGTTCCATACCTTGTTTTTCCTATCTTTGTGGCCTTCTGTTCTGTCTTTGATGTATAATGGGACTTTGGCAAAGTGTGTACTGAAGACACTGACCCCAAGAAAAACAATCTTGTTGTCAGAAATGCTGCCCTTTTTCAAGATGTATTTTATTTCACATACAATATCTTGAGATCTGTATTTATTTTTTATCCTTTTGCAGTGATATTTAAATTAATTTTATCCTCTTATGCATTGCTATGAATTATTTCAACTTCTTTTAACAGGGCAATTGGGATTTCTGAATACCATAAACATTACCGTCAGTATTCAGATTAGGAATATGGATTAAAAGTATAATAATCCACTTTTCTGAGGATTTGAAATGCCTTGGTCGGTCATCCAAAAGGCTCTCTGAAGTTCATAGGGTTATCCTAAGGACTTGTCTGAGTACAGACACTAAGGCACATTATTCTGTTATTACAAACTGGCCTATAAAAATGTTCTCACATTCATCACGGAAGGAACCCTCTGGGATCTGCTGAAGCATTGAGGATATTTTAAGGATGGATTTTATCATATAGATTCTATCATTCACAGTTGGAACCAGCATTCCACAGTGAATTCTTCCATTCATATTTTAACTTACAATGAGAATCATGCATACACACACACATACAAAAAGTAACAATTCAAAGGGATTGTCTGAATTTTTCCTAAACTTCATGATAATTTTGGTGACAAAAAGTTTACGGGGCCAGTGCTGTGGTGCAGCGGGTTAAAGCCCTGGCCTGAAGCACTGGCATCCCATGTGGGCACTGGTTCTAGACAAGGCTGCTCCTCTTCTGATCCAGCTCTCTCCTATGGCCTGGGAAAGCAGCAGAAGATGGACCAAGTCCTTGGACCCCTGCACCCATGTGGGAGACCCGGAAGAAGCTCCTGGCTTCTGGCTTTGGACTGACCCAGCTCCAGCCTTTGCGGTCATTTGGAGAGTGAACAGCAGATGGAAAACTTCTCTCTCTCTGCCTCTACTTCTCTGTAATTCTACTTTTCAAATAAATAAATAAATAAATCTTTTTTTAAAAATGGCAAATATGAGAAATCTTATATTCATTAGAAAGTAGATACTTAATTTTCTACCAATAAGGCAAAATGAGACAATGCCAAACAAACAAAACAAACAAGCACAAAAGAATGGGTCCATACATTTAAATAATTTTCTTATTTACTTATTTTTATTTTATCTGAAAGGCAGAGAGACAGAGATCGACAGAAAGATACAGAGAAAGAAAGATCTTCTATGTATTGGTTCACTGTACAAAGGCCCTCAACAGCCAGGGCTGGGCCAAGGCAAAGTCAGGTGCCTGAAACTCTGTCCAGGTCTCCTATTTAGGTGGCAGGGAATCAAGTATTTAAACCATCATCTGTTGCCTCCCAGGATGTATTATCAGGAAAGTGAAATTAAAAGTAGAGGCAGGACTCAAACGTTGACACTTTGATAAACGATGCAAGCATCCAAAGCAGAGACTAAAGAGACTTAATTCACAACCTCACACATTTTTTCAAAAGATTATTTATTTATTTATTTGAACAACAGAGTTACAGAGAGAGGTAGAGCCAGAGAGAGAGAAAGGTCTTCCATCTGCTGGTTCACTCCCCAGTTGACCACAATGGCCAGAGCTGTGCTGATCTGAAGCCAGGAGCCAGGAGCTTATTCTGGGTCTCCCGCATGGGTGCAGGGCCCCAAGGACTTGGGCCATCTTCTACTGCTCTCCCAGGCCATAGCAAAGAGCTGGATCAGAAGAGGAGCAGCCAGGACTTGAACGGCGCCCATATGGGATGCCAGCACTTCAGGCTGGGTCTTTAACCCACTGTACCATAGTGCTGGCCCCATTTTTAATGGTGTTATCTAAAAAAAAATTTATGTAGCAAATATTTTGCCTATCCAGAAACTATCCCATAATGTGAAGAAAGAAGACTGCACATTTTGTTTTATCAACATATTTCATTGAAGTTATATAACATAATTTTAAACTCATAAAGGCAGAGCAAATGTGAAATAGAAGCTAGTCTCTCTCAAGCCATTGACAAAGTAACCCTCATTAAAATTAAAATTACAGTGTTCTTAATCATTACAAACTTAAATTACAATATAGCATGACAAAGTTGAGTTTGTTCAAGGAATGAAAGATTAATTTTACACAGAGTGATTTATTAATATATCACTAAATAAACTCATCAAAGAAGAAACATTATATTATCATTTAAATAGTAATAAAATCTGGTAAAGTTCAAGTTTTTCTTATGTTAAATTTATAATATTTAATAGGAAAAATATAAAAAGAATGGAATCTTATTAATTTTTAAAATGTATTTTATTTATTTGAAAGGCAGGGTTAGAGAGAGAGGGAGAGAGAGAGAAAGATTCCATCTGCTGGTTTACTCCTCTAATGGCTGTAACAGCCAGGGCTGGGCCAGACTGAAGCCAGGAACCAGGAGCCTTTTCCAAGTTTCCCACATGGATACAGATGCCAAAGCACTTGGGCCATCTTCTGCTGCTTTCCCGGGAGCATCAGCTGGGAGCTGGATTGGAAGTAGAGCAACCAGGACTCGAACTAGCAACCATATGGAATACCAGTGTTGCAGGTGTTAGCTTTATTAGCTATGTCACCACTCTGGCCCCAAGAACTGAAACTTCTTAAACCAAAGCATGGTTATCTGCAGCCTAGTGATGGTGGTTATCATAATGATAAAGCTTTGGCAGCATCTTCCTTCAGATCAAAAATAATAATTCAAAATTTGAGCCACTGCTCTTCCATATTATTCCTGAATACCTAACCAATGCAATAAAACAAGAAATAAAAATCAATGTTATTGAGATTAAAAATAATAGGTTATAATATGCTTCCTAAATAAAAAATAATATAAATGAAATAGTAGAATGAATAACAGGATTTATAAGCTTCCCCAAGTAGAAGAATACAGTTGAATAACATATCTTTAATAGCAAGTTCTTCATCTATTGGAAGATTGTAGTCACAAATATTTCAACTGTTTCATCGTGTTCTATTTATAAAATGCAATTCCAAATAAATTTCAGCATTTTGCTGCATTTTTAAATAGAAAGCACTTGCTAATTCAAAGTGTATTATAGAAATGCACGCATCCAAGAAGAGTAAAAAGCTGTTTAATAAGAGCAAGTCAAGGCTGAAGGGTCACATTAAATATCAAGTTAATCATTTATTACAATTTAGACCATGATAATGGTACAAGAGAAAAATAGACTACGGAAATGGAATAGAGTCATTCATCAACCCACAAAAATCTGGCAATCATCTGACATATGAGAGAATTGATATTGAATATCCATTGTGTTATCCTTTATACAGCTGAGATACAAAGACTGTATATCTTTTAGTATTCCTTTTTTCATTGTTTTACTGCCTTTGGATCTGAGATAAAAATCCATTTTAACATTATAATTCAAAATTGATAAACTGATTTGAAGGGAAAATTAATAAATACAAATACAGGAAAGAGTATAATATGCTATATTTATTGAACAATTGTTATATGCTAGTATTCTTCTCAATCATATAACCATATGAATTTTAAAACTTCAAATTAATAGCTCATATGATCTGTATTATAATACACATTATATAAATTGAGGCGGGGCTGATGCAGTGGCGTAGCAGATAAAGCCACCACCTGCAGTGCCGGCATCCTATATGGGCACTGGTTCAAGTCCTGGCTTCTCCACTTCCAATCCAGCTCTCTGCTGTGGCCTGAGAAAGCAGTAGAAGATGGCCCAAGCCCTTGGGCCCCTGCACCCACATGGGCGACCTGGAAGATGCTCCTGGCTCCTGTCTTTGGATCGGTGCAACTACGGCCATTGCAGGCAACTGGGGAGTGAACCAGCAGATGGAAGACCTCTCTCTCTCTCTCTCTCTCTGCTTCTACCTCTCCTCTCTCTGTGTAACTCCCACTTTCAAATAAATAAATAAATAAATAAATCTTTAAAAAATAAATTGAAACAAAACATAGTTTAATATTTTGGTAAAGCTTCTACAAGAATAAGAGACAGCACTGTGATTGGAATGCAGGTATTTAGAAAATGGAAACTACTTTGTCCTAGAGAGAGAGTTGACAATTGACAGTCCCATAACATTTATTTTCAGTAGTTGGAAAAATTGACCTTTAAAAAATTAAAAGCAAGCAACACGAAATTCACTTACTATTACATGGATGTGGTGTTCACATTTTACTTAATTCCAAAATGTTTTGTATGGCCAAGTATAGAATAGTGAAATAGCAGCAGATAAGTACAGCTATTACTAAGTCAGCATTAAAACAGAATACACAATGTTTATTATCCTAATGTTATGCTTACATTACAATGCTATGTGGAAAAATCAGAATACAGAAATAAAACAGTGCATTGTGTCACATGCCATATATGCACAGGTTAGGAAAGAGGAAGAAAACAGTAGTTTTAGCTTACTGGTGGCATATAAAAATATTTATTTCATTTATCTGTATTCTCTATATATTTAGCCGTAGTTTGTTATCACTTGTGTTACAGGAAAATACTAAATAGCCTTTTTTCTACATATTGCTTTTCAAAACTCAAGCATCCTTTCAGTGTCAAGGTCCCTAGAGACAGCACAACACAGGGGAAGCCTTTCTGGACCTGTGAATTTGCTCAGCAGTTTACCAGCTTCGTCCGCTGGGGTAATCTAATCATTCTCATTTTAGCACAGAGAAAACTGAGGTTCAGAGAAGTGATGGTGCACTGATATGTTCTGCAGATAAAATTAGATAATGGCACAGAAAGGGCTTTAAAATCCCTAATGGCCTGCAGAGAGAAGATGCTCCTGCATTCTGGTAAATCGTGAAACATGCAGTCAGACGAAATGCTTGTGATCTAACGGCACAAGAAAATCAATAATAGGTTATTTTAAGATCTATCCTTGACTTATCTTCTACTCAAAGAGCAACTTTAGGAAGGAAAGTTAAGCTTCCTGTCCTTGACTTTCTCCAGTTGAGTAACATGCACAAGGCTCTTGATTGTTTGAAAGATGATTGATTCAGAGTATTCTTCTTATCATAGAGTCACATATTCCAGCCCACGAGGTTTTAGAAAATGACATACCCGCTTTTTCTAAAGGTCACAACTCTAGTGATAGAAAGCAATGGGCCAAACTCCCTTCTTTGTTCGTTGAGGCAGATTCCATTTTGACAGTATTTAATATGACTCTGCAATGCATGTAGGGGGTTTTGTTGGGTGTTAATACAATTGAACGCTTTTATTCACTTTAAACTGGTAGATGTTAGCAACGTGAAGATTAAGTATAGAGAAAGAAAAGCTGCGTAAAAGAAACTTAAGTCCAGACGAAGACATAAGTAAGAGGAAAGGTAGGGGAAGAAGAAAAGGGGAGATTCATGAGATCTGATGGCCAGAATTAGAGTGGAGGAAGCGATTCATTTACAGAAAGCAATGTCAATGATCATAACTGACGCTTTCAATTCTTTGTTACCAGTGATCTTCTATTGTGATCAGACCACATGAGAGCATTTGTTGGCAAGTACCAATTTCTATTAATTAATTTTTTTGCTATAAGCAGATCACTAGTGCAAGGTTATTTGTATTTCATGTCTAATATATTACATTTCTCTTAATATATCAAAACTAAAGCCATCATTTGACTCTACAATGGTGATTATTGCTTACATTACTTAGGATCTACTTTGTTCATAGTTTTTGCCCTACTTCTCTGTTACTATTACTATAAAGCATGGAAAATTTACAATAGATATATTATTTATTAAAACATTAGTCTGAAAGATCAAGATATGGTCTGTTATAGAATGGAATTTTAACAACCTTTGAATGCCATAAAAGTATTCTTTTCTTTTTCAGTGAATGTGTACATTTTATTGCTTTTACTGGTAAGGGGAAAAAAATAGGACAGATGGCACAGAAATGGGACGTAGGAAAATAGCTTATAGTGAAGCCAATTTTAATACCCTTGCTAATAAAATTTCTCTATACCTATGGGCAAGATTTTTCCAGGAAAAAAATGGAGTAATTCTTCATTTTTCCAGGGAGTTTAACTCTTTCAATACCCTGGGGCACTTTACGGTGCATTAAATTATACTAAATAGCCCGAAAGAATTAACACACTTTCCAAGTCAAGTCTTTTATTTCTTTCTGCTGTGTAACATCAGGCCATTGATCATATTAGAAGGTCTAACCTACTCCCACAAGGCACTTTCCCTTATGTCAGAGTTAGCCAGGTGTGATGGTTTCCTTTCTTGAACTCCAATAAACTTTATAAGACCTATTTGACATCACTCAACTAAATCACATAATGGCAATTTTATAATGCAATGGTGTTAAATGATCTACTTGTTTATCTCAGCATCGTGCTAACTAAATATTAAAAAGCAAAGCTAGCTGTCTCAGAAATCATCTAACGTTGTATTGATCCACAATTATCATCCCAAAACAAGAGAAAAACTTCATCTTCCCCTTAATTATGTCTGTCCTCAAGAAGTCTTGTAAAATGGGGGAGCCAGTCAAGCTTTTTATCCTACCTCAGGGGGTCGAGAGAATAGGAAACCTGTCACTAATTCCTTTCACCTCACGGGCAGGACTCCTTCACCCAATTAACTAAGACCAGGTGCACCCTCCAGTGAGTCTGAGGAATGCAGAGAACTTGCAAACCATGCTTCCATCTTGGCATAAAGGAGTCCAGCCTGTACCTGATTAGCAAACTGCTGGGCCTGAGAAAGGTTGGTGAATAGATACACATTTCTCTGTGAAATCTGGGAAAGATCATGGGTGCTGTGGTGTAAATAATGACTTTCCTAGCCAAATAATGTGCAGAGCACTTTGAGCATTAGCAGATCTGTCCTTTATAGAAACCAGTTTGTCAAGATAGACAAGGGGCAGCCCCTCACTCAATCAGCAGCTATCCATGGGCTGAGCTAGTGTTTAGGTCTGCAGCTTATTGAGAGGATATGTTCAGGGTTTGTTGCTAATGGTTTGGACTTCAAGAGTGAACATAAACATAAACACTAATGATAAACATAAGCATTAATGAGGGAAAAACAGTGACATATGGAAAAACAGCAAAAATCCCAATTTAGAAATTAGGAATGACTTTCTTAAGGATCAAGCTGTAACAGAGGGAAGGGCAGGAAGTAGTGTTTGTAAAGCTGGATACTAGAGTCCCAAAGACCTGGGTTCAAAACCCTGAGTTACACGCTCATCAGCTGTGTACAATTATGTAGTTATCTCTAGGTATCCAAGGAAGTTGGACTCCAGGACTTCCCCCTCCCTCTAGCCAGCACGCACACACACACCAAAATGTATATATGTTCAAGACCCTCATGGAAAATGGCATAGTATTTGTATATAATCTATGCTTATCCTCTCATATACTTCAGATCATCTCCAGATTACTTGTAACAGATAGTGAAATGTAAATGCTATGCAAATGTTCTATTCTGTTGTTTAAGAAATAATGGCAAGAAGAAAAAAAATGTTCGGTGAAGACACATTTATTTATTTATTTATTTTACTATTTCCTATTCTTGGCCTATTGAAACCGTGAATACACAACCTATGGTTACAGAGGGCCAACTGTATTTGCACAATTTCCCTAATCTCTCTCATCCTCTTGTTCCACATTTGGAAAACTGGAAAAGTAATTACAATAGTAGTAGTTGCTGTTGTTTACAATGTTGTAGTAGGGATTAAATGAGATAATAGCATCAGACCTTTGGAGATTGGCAGGCACAGAGTATACACTCAGTAACTGGATGCTCTTACTATGATGATTGAAGACATTTAATTAGTGAAAGCAGCAAAATAATGAAATGAAAAATTTGTTCTTTCCTAGAAGGCATGTCCATTAAAAAGAGAAGTCAGAGCTTTGTCTAATAAGTTGGTACCAAATGGCTGAGATTCAGAAACAAGGGGATGGGTAGGAATTGTGATTTTTGGAATGTCCATGGCTGAGTCATAAAGCAGTTTTCTAAATTGCCTTAATGCTCTCTCCAGAGAAGAGGCAGATGCAGAGTAGGGGGTGAGCAGGAAATGTTTCTAATCCCCTCTTTAATCAGTTAGCAACTTTGCTTTGATCTATTTTATGCAGCAGCCTTTACCATATAATTTTATTCCAATGAAGGTTTTGTAAGAAAACCAAACATTTTTTTAAAGCTTAGTGTAGTTGAAAACCATTTGCTGCCAAGAAGCTAATGCTAACAATGATATGTGCCCTCCCCTTGGTTTATCTCCACAGTCCATCTTTAGTAAACATCAACAATGCCCTCACCTGGATTACCAATAGTAGATATTAATTACAGCATATACCTGCTGACTCACTAGGCAACCAACTACTTTCAAACACTGGTTTCTACTTTCTGGTTGCTATTAGAGATTACACTCTACCAAGGATTGCAACAACTCCAATGGGTTGCATTTCCAGAAGGGGTCTGCTCTTTGCTGGTGCTGACTGGAAGACATTTAAGCCAATCCTCACAAGGCAGCCATTGGCCTTTCCCTGCCATCCATCCAAAGGCTTGTAATTCCTTAAGAAAGTGTGTGTCCAGAGAAGGCTGAGAGCCTCATTTCCAATGTATAGTTTCTCTAGAGGGTTTTAAGATTTTATCAGTGTGGTAAACTCACATAATACCGCATAAGCCCCATTTTTCTCTGCAAAAATCTCTATTTCAATTTTAGTGTCATCAGCACATTGTCTCTGTGACTTTAGCGAAGATTTCTAAGAACTGTAACAGCTCCTGCTTGATTGAATCTGCTCCATTACATGAGGAGTTCAGTAGTCAGGCTGTTGGAGTGAACACGTAATGGCCCAGGTTTATAGCAAAGATTTTTCGTTGGGTCTGGATGCTTTAGGTTCAAAGCCATGAACCGTATCCTCCAGAATGTAACCTGTGTAAATATAAATTATAGTTCCCACAGGACTTTGGCTCAGTATGAAATAGTCAAAAGATGTACAATCTAGCAACTGAAAGTACTTTAAAAAGAGTTTCTGTCTTCACTTACAACTCTCGAAGAATTTGAAAGAGATTTAAGTTGCAACTCATGACATAGCTCTGAAAATGTTCTTTCCTAAATTTGTTCACCTGCTTCTTTTAGTATCTCATTTTTCAATTATCCCTCTGCTCCCCACCTGTGACAATTACACTCTCTGAAAAATTATGAGACATTTCCTTTCCAGGGAATGCCACAGGGTTGAGTTTCTTGCCTTTCTTCACATGTGTAACAAATAATTAGAAATGAGAGTCCAAATAGTTCATAATATATTTGTATTAGCAAATTGTCTAATATTTTCATATAAAAGTTTTTCTCATTGAAATAGTTAGATTTAGTGCATAAGTAGCTGAAATTTGTAATCAAATGCTTGGAGAAGAATCAGAACATTGAAAGAAGTTAAATCAAAACTGACAGGAAGCAAATGTTAGTTTTGTATACACTTTTTACATCATTTCTTAAAGCAACCCCATTTCAGTCTTTGTGTTCATTTTCCATAGGAGTACACCAACTCCTCCTATTTCCCAATCCAAATATAATAATACTCATTTTTATAACACCTTTCAGCCCTGAGCCTATGTTTTTAGACTGTTAAATAATTTTTGCCAATTCATGTATATAAAATATTTTCTATTTCTATACTGTAGATTTCTCTTCAATAAGTATTAAAGATGTCTTTCATTAATGATCAAATATTCTTAAGCATAACACTTTCAATGATTTTTCCCCTAATAAATCAAGGGGAAAATGAAATTAATAAAAAGTACTTAATGAAATGGTCTGCCATGTATACAGGTTTCCTCAATAAATTTTTAAATGCTTTTCTTTAAAATCCACACCAGAATATGTACACAGCAGATCCATCAAAAAAGAACTTTTGTGGATATGGAATGAGGAATTTTGGATATAATACTGAGAATGGAGGATAAGTGGGGTCTTTTTCTGTTAGCTCATTGAGTGGCATTGCAAAGAACTGTGGGTAGACATTTTGAGGTAATCTTTATTCTTTGAATTTAGCTAATTGCTTTGTAAAAATGGAATAATACTTACCATTCCTACTGTACTGTATTAGCCTAGGTTCTCTCAGTGAAAAGAAATGATAAAATATACAAGTATACAATTGTGTATTTCTTCATTATGGGAGTACTTTTGAGAAATGCATCAAGAGATTTTTGTTAGTACCTCATAGAGTGTACTTATATATACTAACGTGGCTATGATGTCACCAGATGGTAAGAATTTTGTGTTTCCATCAAAATCTTATGGGGTCACCATCATATGTACAGACTGTCATTGAACAAAATGAAAATTATACAGTTTGTGTGTGGTTGTGTGTAAATAAATATATATATATATTGACATACATATACACTCACATATGCATGTGTGTGTGTGTGTGTGTGCTTGTCAAAAGAGAGAGAGAGACAAAGAGATCTGGTTGGTTGATTATAAGGGATTTGTCCACAGAGTTATGAAGGCTAAAAAGTCCCACTGTCTATCAAAGTCTGCAGTTGGCAAATTGAAAATTAAAGAGTTAATGGCATGGTTCCAGTTTTTGTTCGAGGCCTGAGGATGAGGAGAGCTGACAGGGTAAATTCTAGTTTGAGTCCAAATCTGAAAGCAAAGCAATGTCCCATCTCAAAGACAATCAAGCAGAGAAAGAACTAATTCTCTCTTATGGAGCATTTTCTTCCATTCATGCAGGCAAGGGATTGTGTAAACTTAACAACACTGGGGAAGGCAATCTAATTCACTCAGTCCACTCATTCAGATGTAAATTTCATCCACAATCGCATGCATTCACAAACACTTTCAGAATAATGTTTACCCAAATATCTGGGCACACTGTGGCCCACTTAAGTGAACACATATAATTACCATTATACTTTCTAAATAGGATTATTATAAGGCTCACACTCAAATTATTTAAAATATAGGAATAAAAGCTCTCCCTTGAGTATTAGTATATTTCAAAAATTTAGAGTATGTATACCTGTGTGAATTTCTAATGTATATATGTACTTTTATAGTTATTATATATTTTTTTAAATCTAAGAGAGTTAGTTTGAGTGGCTGGTGCTGTGGCATAGCCAGTAAAGCTGTTGCCTACATGTTGCCATCCCATAAGGGCACAGGTTCAAGTCTTGGTTGCTCCCCTTCCATTCTAGCTCTGTGGTATGGCCTGGGAAAGTGGTAGAAGATGGCCCAAATTCTTGGGCCACTGCATCCTTGTGGGAGATTCAGAAGAAGCTCCTCACTCCTGGCTTCAGATTGGCCCAGCTTCAGCCTTTGTGGTCATTTGAGGAATGAACCAGCAAATGGAAGAACTTTCTCTCTCTATCTTTGCCTCTGCCATTCTGTAACTCGGCCTTTCAAATAAATAAATAAATCCTTTAAAAAAGTTAATTTGAATATGAAATTTTGTGATAAATTGTGCTCCTTAATTATCTGTATCTGTGCTATTTTGGTAGCCATAAGTTTCATGTGGCTCTTAAGCATTTGAAATGTATTTAACGGGGCTAAGTATCTGAATTTTTAACTTAATTTTATTTAATTTAAATTTGAAAACAATACATAATTAATTTTGGAAAGTTTTACATCTCAAATAACTTGAATAGATGAACCTAAAATTTTTTCTTCTTCTTCTTTATTTAAAGATTTTATTTATTTTATTTGAGAGGTAGAATTACAGACAGTGAGAGGGAGTGACGGAGAGAAAGGTCTTCCTTCAGTTGGTTCACTCCCCAAATGGCTGCAATGGCTGGAGCTGCGCCAATCCAAAGCCAGGAGCCAGGAGCTTCTTCTGGGTCTCCCATGTGAGTGCAGGGGCCCAAGGACTTGGGCCATCTTCTACTGCTTTCCCAGGCCATAGCAGAGAGCTGGATCAGAAGAGGAACAGCGGGACTAGAACCGGCGCCCATATGGGATGCTGGCACTGCAGATGGAGGATTAACCTACTGCACCACAGCACTGGCCCCGAGCCTAAAACTTTTCAACTGTGAATTCTATGAAAATAAATTCAAGTCATTTGTACAATAATTTAGGATCTAATTTGAAAATCACTGTAAACAAAAAATATTCACATGAGTTTTTGGATTTTTCATCAGATTTTAAAATATCTCATTAGGAGTTTTGTTTTTGGTTACAATATGAAATGATGATATTCTGGATGTTTTAGTTTAATAAAATATATTATTAAATTATTTTCACACATTTGCACTTTTTAAATGTCACTGCTAAAAATTTGCATATGTGGCTTGCATTTTATTTCTATTAGACAATGTTGCTTTGTGTTAACACATGACGTATGTTTGGAAGGTGCACCAAATATAGGTTTAAGTTTAGAAAAAAAATGACATGTACCCTGGAGATGTTTGTAAGTTGAGGAAGGGTAAGCTATTTGTATCTTTTATTAGAAACTGTATACAGAACTGAATAATTTACTGATATCACAAGCATTGGTAATACAATTTAGGTGGTATAGAATGTTTTTACTGTATTGATCTTAGATTCCTAACTAAATTAAAAAGTGAAATGGATTAGAATCCCCCCAACTGCCACAAAACAACACATATGGGTGGCATATTCCCTATAATGAAAATGGTTTTTAACAACGTAATGATCTATACTGTTTCGTTTTTGAAATATATACATCTTAAGCATTATCTTAAATTAAAATAGACTATTCTGTAATGTACCTATTTCATTTATTTATTTAACAAGTATTTACTTTCATTATAATATCCCTTTGATACTGGGATACAGTAAGAAACAGAGTTCATGTCCTAATGAAACTTATTTGTACCAAAATTAATTAAACTGTTTAATAGTACAGTTAAAATATTGTAAGTCCTGGAAAGTCAATAATTAGCAGACTTGAGAAGGGTTTCTTTTGGTTTTGTTTTTTGGAGTATTTGAGGATAGAAAGCTCTGGATTACACTGAGAAAAATGAGAACTGAGGTATAAAAATCCTTGCATCTAGGCAGCTTTCTGTAACAGTCTGACTACAAAGGATATCTGTGAAAAGATGCACTACATGAGCAGAGATTTGGGAGTCAATGCAGGGTTTCTAAAGATGAGAGCCATTAGAGAAGGTATTTAAAAGCAATAGAAGGGGCTGGCGCCGTGTGGCTCACTTGGTTAATCCTCCACCTGTGGCGCCGGTATCCCATATGGGCGCCGGGTTCTAGTCCTGGTTGCTCCTCTTCCAGTCCAGCTCTCCGCTGTGGTCCGGTAGTGCAGTGGAGGATGGCCCAAGTGCTTGGGCCCTGCACCCCATGGGAGACCAGGAAGAAAAGCACCAGGCACCTGGCTTTGGATCGGCGCAACAGCGACCATAGCGGCCATTTGGGGAGTGAACCAACAGAAAGAAGATCTTTCTCTCCGTCTCTCTCTCTCTCACTGTCGATAACTCTACCTGTCAAACAATAATAATTAAAAAAAGCGATAGAAATAATTGAGCAGAAAGTGTTGGGATAATGACACAGAAAAGTGAGTGGACACCAAAGGCAGCAGTTTCTGAGAAGCCAGCAGACAGGCCTGGCGTCTAAGCATGTGCAGAGCGGGAAGAGCACTGTGAGCACTGCAGTGGGAAGCAGGCAGAGAAGCTGGGTTCGAGTGTGGGTAGTAGGAAGAGAAAGAAGTTTGAAAAGGATGAGTACAGTAAACCAAGACCATCTGCCAGAGTCTTCAAGTTGCAAAACCTGTTACCCAGGGGCATGAGAAAATGAGCCCACTAGAGAGACACAGTAGGGCTCCTCGGTACCACTTAGCATGGATTTGAAGTTCATGTGCAGAAATTTACATAACCAAAGTCTAGTTGTTTGTGTGATTATTTACTGCACGCTGAACCTGGTGGCTCTGCCTCTGGTGTGGACAAAGTTGATGAAGGATTCATTCAAAATTGAGATTTTTGCCAATGGAGGCAGTAATGGCCAAGGGAATGATGAAAATGATGGGAAATGTCAACCAGGTGGGAAACGAATATAAATGAAATATAATAAATGAAATGAATATATAAATGAAATATAAATAAATATAAACGAATATAAATGAAGCCAAGGCTAGAAATGAATCATTAAGAAAAGAACACATGGATTGGTTGTGCTGATGAGTCAAATATTTCTGACAATGGAGAAATTTATTTCAGAGTATAGAAAACATTGTTGCAAAAAGTGAATGTCTGAAATTAAAAATGCAAAGCTGACTGTCTGACATATGAATGTAGAGCCTAATCATGGGTGTTTTTGACTGAAGTTGCCTGGTTTTGTAGAGGCTCACATCAAGATTCTGATAGGTAAGCTCTTGATGCTTAATTTGTGATAGAATTGGTATTCCTGTGCATAATCAGAAAGTTTTCGAAGGAAAAAAAGCTGGAAGCTAGTGACTATAGTCTACAGTGAATGTGGGCAATATGTTAGCGAATGAGAGCAATTAGGAAGACAGGACGTATATTTATAGATTAATTATTAAGGAACATTTATTTTGCAAAAAGGAAGAAAGTAACCATCTATGAGAAAAATGGACATACAATCTACATCATAACTGGAAATCATCTGGGTTATGAGTGAAAAACAATTTCAATTTAAGAGGGAAGCTAGGTTATAGCTAGGGCAAAGATATTTTTAGAGATTGTTCTGGGAAAGTGTGAGGACATGGTAGTGTGATGAATACAAACCAGCAGTTCAGTACGTGCACAGAAAGGGTATGTATGAAAAAGCAAAAAGGGACCCCTTATGGTTTAGATTAGGGCATGAATAGAGCAGTATGCAAATTACAAGGCAGGACAGGGCTAACACCTTACTATCTGAGCTAAGGACAGGGAACCAAAACGAGTAGATAGACCCAAACTACTGCCTTAGTATCAGAGAAAATTAAAAGATGGATAAATATTTCCTGAGTTATCAATCTCTCATACGTTATGGAACTGCAGCTTAAATGGATTTTTTGGAATGATTTTCTTGATATTTTCATCTCAAGTCACACTGAGTTAACATATTTCATCAACATGTATTCCTTGGGTTTATTCCCACATGAATACATCAACAAAGGTAAGCAGAATTAACAGATAAATTTATTTTGATACAAAAAATTAAAATCTATGTATGGTTTTTTCATAATACATGATTTCCATGAACTTTTTGAAATTTCATCATCTCTCTAATTCTGAATGTTTATTTTTTATAGCTTCTGGTACTGAATTTTATTCAATATCAACAAAGGATATCAGTGTGTCAAATGTTCTTATCTGGCTGTGTGTTTATAAGTAATAGTTCCTCTTTTCCATATTCATGACCTTCAAGAACATGTCAAATAAACCAAAAGAAATTTTAAGAATCTTTAGTTTCAGTCTTCTCATTCAGTAGATATTTAAAGTTTTGACACATTCTCGGCTTTCAAACACGTTTTTAGTGTTCATGGAATACAAAACTTGGCATTTTATCTAGACCATACTAATTATGCTTCATAGCTGCCTTCTTCTTTGAAGATAGTTGCAGTGTCAATAGGAAAGAATTTAATAAGCTTTTCTCCAAAATGGCTTATTTCTCCAAAATGGCTTATTGTTCTTGTGTAATGCATTAACAAATTTTGCATGACAATCTAACTTCATTATTATTGTAAGACTTAAATAGAATATTTTTATTTTATCAAAAGTAGTTTACAGTGTAAAAATTGTTTCACTTATATTATTATTTGAAATTAATTCTGTTATTTGAATAAACATTAAAGCCTGTTACTTTATTTAGTGTTTGAGCATAGATTTATAGTTACAAAAGTTGTCCTTAATTAAGAAAAAAAAAATTTTTGACAGGCTGAGTGGACAGTGAGAGAGAGAGACAGAGAGAAAGGTCTTCCTTTTCCGTTGGTTCACTCCCCAATGGCCACTGTGGCTGGTGTGCTGCGGCCAGTGCACCGCGCTGATCCGAAGCCAGGAGCCAGGTGTCCCTCTTGGTCTCCCGTGCGGGTGCAGGGCCCAAGCACTTGGGCCATCCTCCACTGCACTCCCGGGCCACAGCAGAGAGCTGGACTGGAAGAGGAGCAACCAGAACAGAATCCGGCGCCCCGACCAGGCCTAGAACCCAGGGTGCCAGCGCCGCAGGCGGAGGATTAGCCTATTGAGCCGTGACGCCGGCCAAGAAAAAATTTTAATCTGGTGCTGGCATTGTGGTGTCATGGATAAAATCTCCACCTGCAATGCTAACATCCCATATGGGTGCTGGTTCAAGTCCCAGCTGCTCCACTTCAGATCCAGCTCTCTGCTAATGGCCTAGGAAAAGCAGTGGAAGATGGCCTAAGTGTTTGGGTTCCTGGCATCCACATGGAAGACCTGGACGAAGCTCTTGCCTCCTGGCTTCAGACTGGCCTAGCACTGGCCACTGTGGTCATCTAGGGGGAAGCAGTAAATGGAAGATACTCTCTTCTTTCTGCTCCTCTCTCCCTCTCTCTCTCTGTCTCTCTCTCTCTCTCTCTCTGTCTTTCTCTCTCTGTAACTCTTTCAAACAAATAAATACATCTTTAAAAGAATTTTCATTTTATAAAGTATAGTCTCTGAATAACTTTGTAAAATGTTTGGTAATTGCTTTTGTTTTATTTACTGTCCTTAGTGTTAGAAAACTCTTTGGTCTAATAGTACATGATTTCTTATTTAAGCTAGATAAGAGTTTCATATTAGAATTATGTATGTAGTTTGAAATATTTATTAATTTAAATTTAGCTCTCTTTCTAGATGTTTTATATACCATGTGGAAATAAATATTCAAATAGGAAAAGATGAGTAATGGGTAACTAAATATATATATATATATATATATATACATACATATATACATATATATATACACACACACTCACATATATATATATATATATATATATATGTAACTATTTCCTGTATCTCTCTCATCCATTGTCTCATGCTTCAGAGGAAAATATTTAAACATGGACACCTCCCTCAGCAGTGTTCTCTACACTGTCCTCTCTTTTGGCTTCTGATAACCACATCTGCTATTTCACCCCTTTGGCCCTAGGAGTGTTAACACTTTTGTTTTCATAAGCTCTAGATACCTGTACTATTTCTTGTGGTTTGCCTACACCTTTATATATTAGCCGCTTTGTAAATAAACCTCTTTGTTTCATCCTGTGTAAGACAGCCCTGTTTACTCTTGCAATCTAAATGATCCCCTAGCATAATACGAGATGAAATCATAAGATACATTCTTCAACAACTTCTACATAGACTCAGGTGTCTGGATCTAGTATCCTCAGGGTACAAATATGAAGAATATCCACAAAATCATTCTTTTTTTAAGTTTCATTTAGTGCAGCATTTATTTGAAAGTGAGGAAGGGGGAGACGAGAGAGAGAGAGAGAGAGAGAGAGAGTTATTCCTTTCTCTGTTTCACTCTCCAAATGCTTATAATAGCCAGGGCTGGGCCAGACCAAAGCCAGGAGCAGGGAACTCAATTCATCATTGCATATGGGTGGCAGGGACCCTCGTGTTTGAGCCAATACCTGATGCCTCACAGGGTGCTCACGTACAGGAAATGAGATTCTAAGCAGAACAGGGACTCAAACCCAAGCACTCCCATAGAATCACATGTTTTCGTCCCAGCTGCTCCACTTCTAATTCAGTATCCTGCTAATGAGCCTGGGAAAGCAGAGGAAGATAGCCTGAATACCAGGGTCCCTGCCATTCATGTTGGAGACCAGGATGGAGTTCCTGGCTCCTGTCTTCAGTGTAGCCCAGCTCTTGCTTTTGCCATTTGAAGAGTGAACCAGTAGATGAAAGATTGACCTTTCTCTCTCTCTCAGTCTCTTCTCCTCCCAGTGTCACTTTGCCTTTCAAATAAATAAATTTGTATAAAATAAGTCCTTTTTTTAAAAAAAGAATCCTCTCAGATCTTACTTCAAGATGTTGTATTGCTGAGAGGACATTCGGCTGACTATATCTAGCTACTGCACCTAAGGGATCCATGACAGCATTCAAACAGAAGCCACCCCTGCTGGGGCTCTCAATAAGTGATTCAACAAGACAGGTGACACAGAACCAAAACTGACTGTGTCTAGTGCAGAACTTTTCCCACAGGCAACTTGGCTTTAGAGAACTCTTAAAGGCCTGGCTGGGGCTTTCAAAGCTAAACTGCAATCAAACAGCCTGTCTACTCAATTTCCCTCCACTTCTCCATCTCCTCCCACAGTTTTCAGACCTGCATTGAACTGGCAGCTCACTTACCTTCTCTTGCTTCCATCCGGTTTATCTTTCATGGGCATTTAACCCAATATTGTTCTTGAATTCCTACTCCAGTCTTTTTGCCTCCTTTTCAGAGCATGTGCACTGACACAGCTGGTTTCTCTAGATGAGGTATATTAATATTCTCATCTAGCATAGGTTTCCTTGGTTTTTCTTGAACATTTCCCCGAACAAGAGGACAAATTCTAAACTACATGTCCTAGGGGAAGATAGGCTCATTGACAGGCTTGCTTTTTGTCTCTGTAGATGGAGAATGGGCCAGGAGGCTCATATTTTGCTTAAAAAATATCTGAGCACCTTCAGCCAGAGAAAAGAAAGACCAAAACCACAACTGATGTGCTGATGTGCTTATGTGGTTGGGAAGGAGGTAGGCCCCTTCATTATAGGACATTATGTTATTCTTGTGCCCTCCCTTCCCCCGACTAGGATTCTAGGATTCTTGGATTCTAGAGACCTCCACCGTGAAAACTGGAGACTGCTTTCACACCACTTTCCAGGTTCCCTTGTGCATGTGTTCATGTGGTTCTTCTGATCCTGCTTGATTTCTACAATACTTTAGACTCCTCAGCCTCACCTGTTTTCCCACAGAACTGCTATAGTGGCCTTTTGTTTGCCGACATAGGTCTGATTCCTATGGATAGTGCATCATGTTAACATTATGCCCATCTGGCTTTACAGCCCAGATCTTCTCTGACATATGGTGTGGGGACCCCCTTGGATGCTCTTGACAAAACCCTGGGTACTCAGGTCATTTGGGAGCCTGCAGTCCGAGTTGGAACTAAGTTCAGGGAAGGTTCTATAGAAACCACTACGATATTTGTTATCATTAATCTTTTCTTTCTGTAGTTCTCTACTTTCATTTTAACACTTTTCTAGTACGGGAGGAGTAAACATGTTCTGAGGACTCCTTGAAGGACAAATACATTATTTTCCAATTTAATGGAAATTATCCCCTTATTTTAAAAGTTAGATATTTCATAGAGTTCAGGTAAGTCGCTTATAAATTTAAAACATTGATATTTAAAAGTAATATGAAATAGATATTAAAGTTGTACTAAAATATTATTACAGCAATATGTTATACTCAATGCTTATTACAATATTGATTTTTATACCATAATGATTCTTTCCTGGGATTTATTCTAATTAAATAACACACTGTATCTGTTTTTCATACAGTAAAGAATTTAACATATATATCAAGGACTTTTTTTTTAAAGATCTATTGAAAGTCAGAGTTACAAAGAGAGAAAGAGAGAGAGAGAGAGAGAGAGAGAGAATCTTCCATCTGCTGGTCCACTCCCCAAGGGGATGCAGTGGCCAGGGCTGAGCCAGGCAGAAGCCAGGGGCTTCATCTAGGTCTCCCACATGGGTGTTAGGGGCTCAGCCTCTTGATTCATCTTCCACTCCTTCTCCCAGGCCATTAGCAGGGGGCAGGATTGGAAGTGGAGCAGCTGAGACAGGAATTGGTGCCCATAGGAGATTCTGGTATCATACATGGCATCTTTACCCACTGTGCTATAATTCCAGCCCCTGTGTCAAGATCTTTTAAACATATTAAGTAAATATTTTCTTCCTTTCATATACAATGCTCACTCACAGCTTTCCATCTTTGATGTTAAATTCTGAGACTGGTACCCCAAGAAGAAGACTGACTGTATGTACTCCATCCAACAATGAAGACAGTCATCAACTTTGAGTGTCATAAAAGACCACCTACACTTACCTATAAAATATGCTATCCTTGACACCCAGAATTTAATTGTAAAGAAAATAATTACCTAAGTAATTTTATTTATCATGTACATCTCAAGAGCCAGGCCTAGAAGCATGAAAGTGTTTTTAAAACTAATCCATCCTGGGATCGCTGTGGTAAGAAAAGTAGTATGAATGCAGGATAGCTCACAGAATCCATATATATGAATATGTATTCATTAATTGAATGCACATTTAATAATTTATATTCATTTTTATTTGAAAAGCAGAGAGAGAGATCTTCCATCATCTTTTTAAAAAAGGTTTATTTATTTATTTATTTGAAAGGCATTGTTACAAAGAGGCAAAGGCAGAGATGGGGGTGGGTCTTCCATCTGCTGGTTTACTCTCCAAAGACACAAAGGCAGGAGCTGGGCCGATCCAAAGCCAGGAGCCAGGGAGTTTCTTCCAGGTCTCCTTCATAGGCACAGGGGCCCAAGGACTTGGGCCATCTTCTACTTTCCTAGGCCATAGCAGAGAGCTGGATCAGAAGTGGAGCCGCCGGGACTCAAACCTGCGCCCGTATGGGATGGCGGCACTGCAGGCAGTGGCTCTACCCTCTACACTTCAGTGCTGGCACCCATCATCTGTTTTACTCCCCAAATTCCTTCATCGACCAGCAATGAGCCAGGCTGAAACCAAGAGCCTGGAACTTACTCTAGATCTCCCAAGTGTGTGGCCAGAACAGAACACTAGAGTCATCACCTGATGCCTCCAAGGTTGCACATTAGCAAGAAATGAATTTGAAACAGAGCCAGGACATGGAGCCAGGCACTGTGATATGGGATGTGTGTGTCCCAAAGGACAGCCTAACTTTGTTCTAAAAGGCTGCCCCAGAAACAAAACTTTTATTTGACAAATTTAACTTTATTACATGAAAACCACTATGACACTTTTCATTCTGTTTTATTTCTGAAAGAAAAAAAAAATCAAATGATCATCCAAACTCTGGTCACAAACAAATTTTTTGCATCACAATTGAACTAAATGTAGAATTTTGCAATCTTTCAATTTTCTTAGGGTAAGAAATCCAGAATCTTAAGTAGAGAAAATTTAAAGTCCTCCTGTGGCCAAATATATTCTCCAAGATGATTGTCAGAGGATTGTCAGAGATAAGATTGAAAGTTCACATTTGTGTGCTCTTTTTTTTTTCTCTTTCTCACAGTAGAGCCATGTAGTAGAAATATACAGATGCTGTGTTAAAACTCATGTACTTGAAAGTGCAGAAGGTGGCTTTTCCATAATATAATTTTATAATGTATTGACTGATGGTGGAAAGTGAATAGAGATAGCAAATAATGTCTCTCTAGGATTCTTCTGTTAAGAGAGTACAGTTTTGTACCACACAGAGGCACCTACCTGTAGACTCTCTTTTGAAAATTCTTTATTCACGTGTTGCTCTTTAACATGATATTCAAGGTAAATAGCTTGTTCTGAGAAATGTGACTTCAAAAGGATCATATGCAAAACATCTGTATCTGGCACATTGTCCACAGAATAAATTCAATAGGTTCAAATTTTTTCAGTCTTCAGGCAAGAAAAAAAAATGCCAGAATGAATGACTGATTTAAAATGAGAAAGCTGTGTAGTGTTAGCCACCAAGACACTGGTGAGGTCATGAGTTAAAAATGAGTGCCATGTTTAGCTACACTATACAGAACAAATCTAGTGCCAGCTTGAGATGCTTATAAATTCCCCTTAAAATATTGTGGTTAACTGCTTCAAAGAATGTGAAAGTTGATTTAAATAAGTTTCCAGAAACTGAACTGTTTATTCCAACCTTGTCCAAAAACCTTTGATATGTAAATCGATTTGGAAACAAAGATATTTTTGCCTCTGAATGTTTCCATCCTCTGTGTGTGCTAATTGGCAACCTTGGAATAATTTCCCTTGATCTAAGAAATGGGCCTAAGTTAGATTTTGTGAAGGTCAGGGTGAGATAAAGAGATTTAATTCAATCTAACCAAAATAAAACTAATTTGCATTATTCTTCACACATGAAATAACAAGACCTGGAAACAGACATATATTAGTGTAACTCCCTGTCTGACATGGTTGCCTAAGTCAAGCCACTGAGCTTCTAAGTACCACAGTTTCATTACCTGTGAAATGGGTAAACTCATGCCTACTTTTCGGGTTTCAAATGAATTACTGATTGCACACATGAAGCATTTAGTTCTGAATTATACTCAACCATATAACTGGTACTTGTAGATGTCACTACTTTTTCACTTCTGATTATTATAAGGGTCATGACAGTAGTTCTTGCTTGTGCATTAAATCATTATCCTTAAAAGAGCCAAAATAACATAACTCAAAGTGCAATGAAAATAAATCGTTTTAATATACTCTGCTTAACTTGAATATATCGGTACTGCTTTTTTCTGCAGCAAATAAGGGAAAGGGATGTTAGAATTCTTCAACTTTATCCTCATTTGTCTATTTGAAGACTGGCACCTGAGAGATTGGTAACTTTCCCTGCTTTTGTCACACTAGGAGGTTACTATTGTTTTATATGGCTGATCTCCATTCTGATTGGTCAGTTCATCTGAGATGCAATTTGTTAGATATTCTGAGAATCATCCTTACATCCATGCCAGTTTGTGGGGATGTTAAGACCAAATATACGAATCCTCTGATACAGACTGAATTTACTTATGCCAATTTTTTTTTCTCTGAGTACATTTGTCTTGCTTCGAATACAAAGCCTCATTTATGAGTCTAACTCTTCATAGACAACTTGTGAGTCATCTCAGAATCTGATCTTCTGTCAAATAGGCATAGATCATATCAGACTTATCAGACTTTACTCATCCAAAACAATGTTTTCTCCTAACCTAAAGATTCCACAAAGCATCTAAATCACATTGTTTGATTTTTTCGGATTTTCCCAGTTCTTCCTAGAGAAACTTGCCATATGACCAACAGCTGTGTTATTTTTTACAACAAATAGATTTTCACTAAAAACATCAGTACTGGCATTTTCAAACAAACAATTAAATTAAAAGTCTGGCAAAGAGGAGTAAAATACTAGAGAACATTAGAAACAGCATATTTCACCACTTCCAGTCAGCCTTTATTTTTCCTGGATGTCAGTAGCAGTCGGTTGTATGTGCTGATTACTTACTAATTATCAACAATACAGAAAGTGTTGTGATTGCTGATACTTTGCAAGTTTCTTCTTTTTTTCTTCTATTGGTGTTTAAAAAAACCCCATAATCCGAGATCTAATCTCTTAAGAGAGCTTTAAAAGTATAGTATGGTTAACCATAAGCACAATGCAGGACAGCCACTGTCTAGGGCTTTTCTGTCATGTGTGACTGAAAGTTTATATTTATTAAATAGCAATTCCCATTCCTCGCCCTGCCCCTCTACAAGTCTATGTCTTCCTTGTTGATGTTTACCACTTTAAATAGCTCCAATCAGCGTAATCACGGAGTATTTACCCTTCAGTGAATGGCTGATTTCACTTCGGGCAGTGTCCTCAAATTTCCTCCTTACTGCAGCACACGATGGTATGGTTTCCTTGTATTCTATGGTTGAATAATATTGCATTGTATACACGTACTTTCACGGTCTGAATGTTTTCATCATTTTGATTGTTTCCTTTGCTGTGATGAAGTAGTTTAATTTGATAGAGTCCCACTTGGATATTTTCACTTTTGTTTAGCTACACATTTGGTGTCATATATGAATCTATTCCCCTATATTTTTACCACTAATTTTACAGTTTTAAGAGTTACGTTTCAGCGGCCTGTGTTGCGGTACAGCGGTTAAAACTGTAGTCAGCAACACCTGCATCCTTACCGGTGCTGATTCAAGTCCCAGCTGCTCCTCTTTCCAACCTGATAATGCACCTGGGAAAGCTGTGTAAGATACTTCAAGTGCCTGGGCCCCTGTCATACACCTGGGAGATCCTGATGGTGTTTCTGGCTCCTGGCTTCAGCCCTGCCTAACCCTGGCCTTTGAGGCAATTTGGGTGTGAACCAAGAAATGGAAGATATGGAAGATCTCTCTCTCTCTCTCTCTCTCTCTCTCTCTCTCTGGAATTCTGCCTTTCAAATAAGTAAATAAATATTTAAAAATAACAGTTACATTTCATTCTTTAATCAACATGAATGGATGTCTGTGCATGATGTAAGATAAAAGGCCACTTTTATATTTTTGCACATTGATATCCAATTTTCCAAACACTGTTTGTTAAATAGGTTATGACTTCTCTCTTGTGTCTTCTTGGTACCCATTTCAATGACCATATGTGTGTGAGTTTACTTCTGAACTCTATTCTACTCCATTGGTTTCTATCTGTCTTTATGCACATATATGATCATGTCTTCTGTGAACAGAATTAATTTGACTCCTTACTTCTGAGTTTGGGCACCTTCTACTTGCTTTTCTTTCCTAATTCCTGTAGCTAGCGCTTCCAACAATATGTTGATAGAAATAGCAAAGTTTGACATCCGTCCTTTGTCCTGATCACAGGGGGAAAGCTTTCCTTTTCATTACAGTGTCTGATGTCACCTCTGCACTTTTCATGCATGATCTTTATTAAGTTGAGTTATTTGTCTTCTATTCCTAGGTTGTTGAGTGCTTTTGTCGTGAGAGAGTGTGAGGTTTTGTGAAATGCTATTTAATCATTCAATTGATTTGATCATGTGATTCAATGTGTTACTGTGCTTGAAGACAGCATATGGTTGTATTTTATTTATGTCCATTTAGCTGCTCTATACTATTTGATTGGAGAGCGTAAGCTATATCTGTATCTATGTATATATGCTTAATTATTGTGGTGGGCTTTCAGTGCAGTGGTTAAGATGCTGCTTGGAACACCTGCATCCCTGTAAGAGTACCTGTGTGAAGAAAATGAGTAAATCTCAGTGTGCTTTCGGCACAGTAGTTAAGATGCTACTTAACTTGGGAAGCTCTGGGTTGAGTCCTGGCTCCATTCTCCACTCCCTAATGCACAGTACAGGAGGCTCAGTGGTTGGGGTCTCTACCACCCACCTGGGGGGACCAACATTGACTTCCGCACTCTTGTCTTCACCTGACCACCGTCACTTCAGTTGTGTGCATTTGGGGAATGAACCAGTGAATGTCTGCAATCTGTGTCAATCTGTTCTCTTTCCATTTCAAATAAATAAATAATTGAGAAAAAGTTAAAAATAATTATGATAAAGAGTAAGCATTTTGTTCATTGTTTTCTATCTGTTTTTATGGCCTTTGTCTCTCTTTTCCTTCCTTGCTGCCTTTCTTTATGTTTTGCTGATATTTTGTAGTGCCCTGATTTGAGTCCTTCTTTTTATTTTTTTTTGGTGTATCTTTTATATTTGCAGCTATTACAGAGCTTACATAAAACAACTTAAAGTTATTTTACTCTATTTTAAGCTGATAAAAAGCTGAATATTGGTTGCATACAAAATCTCTACTTTCTCCCCTCCCCCATATACTGTTAATGATGTCCCAAATTATGCCATTATAAATTGTGTGTCCATTAACCTATTTTACAGTTATAGTTAATTTGTATACTTTTGGATTTTAAATTCTATTCTATTCTAGAATTATGAGTGATTTATGCACTGTCAGTAGATTGTTATAGTTTTCCATGTTTACTGGCAAACTATATTTTTCTATGCTTTCATGTTGCTATGTACTTGACAGCCTCCTTTTAGCATTTCTTGTAAGGCATATCTGGTGTGGATGGACTCCCTCAGCATTCATTTAACTGGGGAAGTCCCTATTTCTATTTTATTGTTGAAGAACAGTTTTAATGGTAAAGTATTCTAGTTGGTAGTTTTTTCTTTTATCCTTTTGAATTGATCATATCACTCCTTTATAGCCTGCTGGGTTTCTGCTGATAGTCTTTGGAAGTTCCTTTAATGTGACAAGCCACTTTTCTCTTTTTGCTCTCAAAATTCCATTGTCTTTGACTTTTATTATTTTTTGTTTTATTTTTTATTTTTATTTATCTATTTATTTTGTCAGAGCTACACAGAGAGGAGAGGCAGAGAGAGAGAGAGAGAGAGAGAGAGAGAGAGGTCTTTCATCCACTGGTTCATTCCCCAGTTGGTCACAATGGCTGGAGCCATGCCGATCTGAAGCCAGAAGCCAGGAGCTTCTTCCGGGTCTCCCATGAAGGTACAGGGGCCCAAGGAATTGGGCCATCTTCTACTGCTTTCCCAGGCCATAGCAGAGAGCTGGATTGAAAGTGGAGCAGCCGGGTCTCGAACCGGCACCCATATGGGGTGCTGGCACCTCAGGCCAGGGCTTTAACCCACTGTGCCACAATGCCAGCCCTGTCTTTGACTTTTAATAATTTGATTTTATATTGTATCTTGCTGAGGACTTACTCAATTTTTTATTTTCTGATATGCATTCAGCTTCTTGATCAGAATGTCCTTTTGAAATTTTTGATGATTTTTGGACTGATCCCTTAATTTCTGTCTGTCTTTCCATCCCCTTTCTTCTAAGTCCTTCTTCTGTGTTTATATTTAAATATTCAGAGACCTCATCAGTATTAAAAAAAGAAACTGAAAGAAACTTTTACCTCACCCTGCTGCCTATTTCAACTATCATGCAATATATTTTCCTTCATTTCAGTATCATATTTTTTATCATGATTAGTCTGCACCCACTATTTCAACCTTCTATGCTTCCAGGGCCCCTTTTAAACTGTTGCTATCTAAATTCCAGCCCCATTATTCTTCTGAAGCAGATCCTTTAGAGACCTCAGATGGTTTTCTTCTTGCTAATTCCAATGCCCTCTCCCCCTCATGTTCTTAATCTCTGATGTATTTCGCATCACCTAACCATAGTTCTTCTCTGATGTCTCGAACACCGCTGGATACTGGATTTTATTCTTCCCCCATGACTGTTGCTTTGTGTTAAGCGAGTCTTCTTGACAGACTTTTCTGTATATCAGCATCCACGCATTGCATAGATCCAAGTGTTTTTCCAATGTGTATAATGATAAATCCCCAAGCTAGAATTCTATCATGAAATTTTGATATTGCAAGAATATCCAATATATTATGTTTTGATAAAAATGTGCTAGAATGTCAAGATTTTAGTGCAGTATTTGTGAATGTAATTAAAAAATAATGGACATTAAACGTAAGATATTTTAGAGGGTTATTAGGGTCATCACATTCTCTGAATTAATGTCAGGAAAGTTTATTAAATCAACCCTTTTTTTTTTCTTTTCTTTTTTTTTGACAGGCAGAGTGGACAGTGAGAGAGAGAGACAGAGAGGAAGTGCTTGCTTTGCCGTTGGTTCACCCCCCACAATGGCCGCCGCGGCCGGCACACCTCCTTAACACAAAGTTGGTTAACACATTTTCAAGTATTAATAGCTGATTTTTATTAACCAAAAAACTTGGACTAATGCAAAGTCTAGTCTTCTTCTATTTTTAATTTTTATTTATTTATTTATTTATTTATTTATTTATTTTGACAGGCAGAGTGAACAGTGAGAGAGAGAGACAGAGAGAAAGGTCTTCCTTTGCCGTTGGTTCACCCTCCAATGGCCGCCACAGCCGGCGCACCGCGCTGATCTGATGGCAGGAGCCAGGTGCTTCTCCTGGTCTCCCATGGGGTGCAGGGCCCAAGCACCTGGGCCATCCTCCACTGCACTCCCTGGCCACAGCAGAGAGCTGGCCTGGAAGAGGGGCAACCGGGACAGAATCCAGCACCCCAACCCGGACTAGAACCCCGTATGCTGGCGCCACAAGGCAGAGGATTAGCCTGGAGAGGCGCAGTGCCGGCTCTATTTTTAATTAAACATTTTTAGTCATTATTTTGAGTATTAAAAAATTCTCATTCTTTCTCTGTTTCCTTTGTAATATTGCATAAATTTCTGAATTGGTTGCAATTTTTGTTGTATAAATTTTTCCACTAAAATATGTGGCACTGACTTCTTTCTGGTTGAAACACAAGGCAAGACCTTTATTTTCATTGTGTTAAGAAAGTAACTAACCCTGACTTTAAACACATGTTGTTAACTCTTTCCATGGCAAACTGGCTTTCCACATTTTGAATAAGATTGCTTTATCTTAGAGAGTTAGCACTTGCATGTTATTGATCAACCTTTGCAAATTGTTTGGGGTATGTATTATTTATAATTTTCTAAAAGATTTATTTATTGAAAGTCAGAGTCAAAAGACAGGGAGACAGAAAGAGACAGACAGACACACACATACACACACACACAGAAATATCCCTTCCATCTGCTAGTTCATTTCCCAAAGGTGCATAACAATGGGGCTTGGGATGATGCCAGGATACCTAGAACTCCATCTGGGCCTTTCTCATGGCTAACAGAGATCTAAGAACTAGGGCCATCATCTGCTGCCTTCCCAGGCACTTTAGCAGGAGGGTGGATCAAAAGTAGGGCAACCAGGATTCAAGACATGCACTCCTTTATGGATGTAGGCATCCCAATAGCTACTTAACCTGCTGCATCACAATACCCACCCAATTGTTTATAATAATTTTTTAAAACATGACTTAGTTTTGTATAATGTCTTTATTTTTTTAAATATCAATCTTACTAATGTCAACACAGAACCTAAAGTTATTAGAAAATTATATAATTTTTATAATAATAGAATAGTGGAAATCCAAGTTTTGCAATACCAAGTGCTAAATTGTAACTCATTTATATTTACTTGCTTTACATAGTAACTTCTTAAATTGGCAGTCTTCATTATGCCTTTATCTTTGGATCTCATCATATTGGGTTATTTTTTTGTGGCTTGTTTCAAATATTTGTTCTAACATGATCAGATCAGAGCACCACACAATAAAAGTGGTGTGGATGTGTTGAAAATCCAGCTTATCCAGCTAAACATGCCTCAAATAAGAAATGAACAAAACCAATGTTTTTATTCTGGAAACAAAAGCAGAGTAGCCCATAACAGCTGCCTCCTCACATGTGAGTAACTGCCATTTTGAGGAAAATAAAAAGTTTATGTTTCTTTTATGCTGTTTCACAGGGCAGGTGTAAATAATGGAAAGCAAGACACATTTAACACTCACAACTAAAAGAAGGAAGACAGGTGGTCATTTGATACAAGGGCCCAAGTCACTGCTTGGGAAGCCTGTGTTCAATATGAGAGTGCTTAATTGGATTTCTGGCTACTCTATTTCCCATCAAGCTTCCTGCTAATGCACACTGGGAGGCAGCACATGATGGCTCTAATTACTTGTCTCTGCCACCCACATGGGAGATCCAAATGGGCTCCTGGCTTGCCCTAGCCCTGGCTGTGGTGGGCATTTGAGAAGTGAACCTGAGGATAGAAGATCTATCTTTGTTTCTTTGCCTTTCAAAAAGAATTAAAATAAATAAACAAAAACTCTTTTGGGGATTGTAATTTGGTACAGTGTGTTGGGCCACTGATACCAGGATCCTACATGTGCTCTGGCTCCAGTCCCAGCTGCTGCACTCCTGATTCAGCTTCCTGCTAATGCACCTGAGAAAGCAGCAGAATATGGCCCAGATACTTGAGCCCTGTCACCCCACAGGGGACCTGGATGGAGGTCCAGGCTCCTGGCTTTGTTCTAGCCCAGCGCTGGATGTTACAGCCAATTGAGGAGTGAACCAGCAGATGGAAGCTCAGTCAATTCCTTGTATTATTTCAAGATAATCTTTCTCTCTGCTCACTACTATTCATATAGGTGCAGTACTCAATCCAGCCTTGTACTTCAGGTCTTCAATTTTTCCCACCACAGCCTTTCAACTCACTCTTGCCCATCTCTTCCTTTTCCAACACTCTCTATAATAGAAAGAGAATTATGTAGTTTTTTTTTTTAAGATTTACTTTATTTATTTGAAAGACAGAGTTACAGAGAGAGGTAGAGACAGAGAGAGAGAGGTCTTCCACCTGCTGGTTCACTCCCCAGATGGCCGCAACGGCTGGAGCTGAACCGAGCCGAAGCTAGGAGCCAGGAGCTTCTTCCAGGTCTCCCACATGGGTGCAGGGCCCAAGCACTACTGCTTTCCCAGGCCAAAGCAGAGAGCTGGATGGGAAGAGGAGCAGCCAGGACTAGAACCGGGCCCAAATGGGATGCTGGCGCTTCAGGCCAGGGCTTTAACCCACTGCACCACAGCACCGGCCTGAATTATATAATTATTTAATATGATATTATGTAATTGATGGCAACTTTATCCTGTTTTCCCTTAACAAGCCACTTTCTATATCTAAGCAGACAGGACAACTCAATATCTCTTAAAATGTTCTGCATGATTAGTTTTATATATTTGTGTCTTTATCTACAATGGATCAGTGGTGTATTTATTGAAACTTTCAACTTCCAGGCCTGACCAATTCCCATGTTCTTCATGAAATCACCCAAGGTTCTCTTAATCACATCACTTCATTATATTTTTCCTTCAAATTTACATTTTATCCTAATTTTTGAAGTTTTTCCTTCATATCAATACAATCTTTTCCACTAAACTATAAGCTTTTTGATGATTCATTTTAAATGCTGTGTTAATGTACAGATATGTGAATACTTCCAAAATACTGACAGCATTGTTGTTGCCAAGAAAATTTCTGAGACTGCCTTACTTGATTACAGTCCATTGCCCCCTTGTCATTTCTTTTAATCAGGTTTAATTTTCAAAATCCCGCTGCAAGCAGCATTAAAATTTTTTAATGAAAATTGAGAGCCAGAATACTCAAAATGAGAGATTGTTTATCACAAGAGGCACAATATATTTTATTTCAGTTCTTTCTAAAACTGGTAATCTTTGGCAGTTGGAAGATCAGTCTTTCTGATGTTGGATTTTCCACCCTTCCCAACAGGAATGATATATGGACAAATTTTAACAATGCACTTTCATCTTTGTCTCATATACAGAGGCATCAGCATGATTCACAAGAATGAGTTATGAGACTGCATGCCGCCATTAATGCTGCTCTTTCTCACGCCCATGCAGTTCAGAGCATTTTGATTCTATTAACTCAGCATGCCCAAGAAATATTTCTTTTTTCCTCTGCCTGAATCACATCTTAGTGACTACTCTACAATGCCATTGTGTAAATGCTTTGCGTGAGCTATTTTTAAAGATTTATTTATTTATTTGAAAGAATTACAGAAAAAGGGAGAGAGAAAGACAGAGAGAGAGAGGGAGGCAGATCCCCCACATCTTCTGGTTCACTCCCCAGATGGTCGCAGCGGTCAGGGCTGGGCCAGACCAAAGCCAGAAGCTTCTTATGGGTCTCCCATGTGGGTAGTAGAGGCCCAACTACCTGGGCCATTTTTCACTGCTTTTCCCAGGCCATTAGCAGGGAGCTAGATCGGAAGTGGAGCTGCTGGGGGGCCAGCATGTTGGCATAGCAGGTAAAGCCACCGCCTGCAGTGCTGGCATCCCATTTGTGTGCCAGTTTTAGGTGCGGCTGCTCCACTTCCAATCCAGCTCTCTGCTGTGGCCTAGGAAAGCAGTAGAAGATGGCCCAAGTCCTTTGACCCCTGCAACCGCATGGGTCCTGGTTTC
Organism: Oryctolagus cuniculus; assembly: GCF_964237555.1. Lineage (NCBI taxonomy): Eukaryota > Metazoa > Chordata > Mammalia > Lagomorpha > Leporidae > Oryctolagus > Oryctolagus cuniculus. The sequence continues at coordinate 30,179,073 of NC_091451.1, read as the reverse complement.
GGATTGCCAAGCTCTGGCCATTGCAGCCAACTGGGGCGGATGGAAGATCTCTCTCTCTGCCTCTCCTACCCTCTCTGTGTAACTCTGACTTTTAAGTAAATAAATAAATCTTAAAAAAAGAAGTGGAGCTGCTGGGACATGAACTGATGCCCATAAGGGATGCAGGAAAGAAGTTCTGTTATTACACCCATTTTATGGATGAGAAACACCGAGGTGAATAGACGTCAAGCAACTAGGAAGTAGTAGAAAGGAGTTTCAAATCCAGGACTGACTGATTCCACCACCACCCTAACAACTCATGTTATCCTGTTTAACTCAGTTTAGACAGGAAATGTGTTTATTTTGCTTTATAGTTTGCTAGGTACCTTTATAGCCTATTATTTAATTTAATTCATATAGCAATTTTGTGAGCAAAGCACTATTGTTCTCCCCACTATATAGCTGAGGAAAAAGAGGACATGTGACACGATTTCTCCTGGGGCTCAGAGCCTGAACTGGAGTTTGAGATTTGAATCTAAGTAGAATATAATATTGTATCTTTAGTCCTTTGCCTCACACTCGTAACCACACAAAGAATTTCTAATCAAATCATGTACATGCACACATGTATATATTCCCAGTGGCCTTTTTCAAATAAAGAATTCTTCATGATTACATACATAGTGAATGCAAACACCAAGCTAATGAGATTGGAACTGAGCACAAACATTGGGGTAGCTTTATATTCTGGGTAAATAAAAGCAACCAGGGAATTACAAAAGGCCCTGCCCAGGAACTTCAAAGAAAATATGCTGTCCCTGTTAAGATCCTTTAATGCGAACTTATCCGAAACAGAATGCCTGTTATGGGAATTTTCTATGCCATGCTCACGCACATCGTTGCCTACTAGTCAGGCTGAGGCATAGGATAAAAATAATGGAAATTTCAGGTGTTAAATTAGCCACCCTGGGGCACTGCTACACAGTCCCTTGAATGCAGTAAAGGAAATATATGGAATGCGACAAAGAAAATTAATTAAAATGGGCAATAAAGACTGCCAAGTTCAAACAAATTGTGGCCCCTAGCACATACCACTTCTTTACCTGCAGGCCAGACTTCATGAAATCCAGACAGCTTAAACCGTGTTTTTATGATTTAATGGGGAAAGGAGATTTTCATGTTTCTTAGTTATTTGGAAATCTACACTGACCACCTTGCACTTGAGAATTCTAAGAAGGAAAATTTATTGAGGCCATATATTCCTGTCTTCAGTAAAAACAGCAAAATGTCCAATTCAATTCCATTTGGAAGTTTTCAATAAGAAAGTTTAAATTATTCAAAAACAACAATTTGCCTATTGTCCAGTGAACACTGAAAAACTTTAGAGTTACTTGTAAGAAAGTTTAAGTTTTCAATAATCATTCCAGTATTCATTTGGGTTGCTATTTCAAAACACTCTTCTTCTATTAATATTTTTAATCCCTTTTCATTGTATCTTCAATGTCTATTATCACTTTCTCATTTACTCATATTTTGGTAATGTAATAAGCAGTAGCAACATATATGGCAGAACTCCATGCCTATTCCATATTTTCTGTAACATTTCACCCTATCCCGTTCAAGACTATGGCTATCTACAAGTGAAGCCAAATTTATATCCATCAAAGTGGCACGTTTGCTGAGCCAAATAAACTGAAACATTCAAATAATTTATGCCTTGCTATGTTTGGTGATAAACAGACATTTTAATTAAGTTTGAGGCTGAAGCTTTTAAAAACTTCTGCCTGGATTTTATCACCTACAAAAACAACAGGACCTTGGCTAACAAGAGAGACAAATTGAAGGACACAGTCTATACATTGACATGGACTATGGATACAGGTATTGCACTGCTTATGTAAGATATAGCATCAACTTCAAAAGGCATCTTCAGAAAACCTCATAATAAAACTGACTTTTTATTATTTTTTGTCCCCTGTGCCAAAACCGAAAGGCTCATAAAGACACAGGTATGAATAGGAAATGGGGATTAACTCCCATGAATATTTATCTTTACGTTTACCAAAGCACTTACCCATGGAGGAATTTTTCTCTGAACCCTTTGGAATGGCATGGTCTGACATATGCTGACTGAGTGCAGTCCTGGGCTGGGACAGCTCAGTGGGATGGACCTGGAGCCCAAGTTTCCAGTGGGCTCCTTAGCCCACTGGCTGCAGTAGATTACAGCCTGGGTCACCCACATCACCAGCTAAAGCAGTGGAAGGCCTTAGGTTTCTGTTCTGAGCAATGTGTAACATGTGTCTTTTCCAGAGAGTACACCGAGAGTATAACACTTAACTTCCAATTTAAAAAAAAAAAAAAAAAAAGATTTATTTTATTTATTTGAAAGACAGAGTTACAGTGAGAGGCGGAAAAAAATCTCCCATCCACTGGTTCAATCCCCAGATGGCCACAACAGCCGGAGATATGCCAATCCAAAGCCAGGAGGCAAGGGCTTCTTCTGGGTCTCCCACATGGATGCAGGAGCCCACGGACTTGGGCCATCTTCTACTGCTTTCCCAGGCCACAGCAGAGAGTTGGATGGGAAGAGGAGCAGCCAGGACTAGAACTGGTGCCTGTATGGGATGCCGGTGCTTCAGGCCAGGGCGTTAACCTGCTGCACCTCAGCGCCAGCCCAACACTTAACTTTCAATATGACTCTAAATAAAGATGAATCTGCTGGACTGTCTACATTCTGTGGCTTTGAGAGGCAAAAAAGGGCATTAAAGATCTTTACAGTTTTACAGTTTTTTATATATCATAATGCTTAATATGATATGAATGTAAATAGCTGATTATTAATTGTGATATTAATACAGTAGAACCATCTTTCCCTAAAATCTGTTGAATTAAGTTTGCTAGGGCTGCCATAACAAAACACCACAGAGGAAGTGGCTTAGACAAGAGAGTTGTCTGTTTCTGACGCCTTGCTCTTTGGCTTGTAGATGGCTGTCTTCTCCCTGTCTCCATAGGCTTTTCCTCTGTGAGCATGTTCTTCTGGTGTCTCTGTGTGTCCAAATTTCCTGTTTCTATAATGATGCCCGTGAGATTGGATACACTCTACCCTAAATAACAAAACGTTAAACATAAAACCAAAAAGCTCTTTAAAGGCTCTGTCTCCAAATGTAGTTACAGTCTGAAGTAGTGGAGATCAGAGTTTTAGTATGTGAGTTTCAGGAGTTTCACCTAGCACACTAGAAACTGTTTCACATCGAATAGAAACAAACTTTAAGAAAATGTTTTGATTTTTGGTTGCTTTCTTTGTGACCTGAGATTGATGTTTATGTAAATCTGACCTAATGTAAACATTCCTAGAATTTTCTGCTAGAAAAATTTTCAAGATTCTGTTTTTCACCAGTGCTGGGTTTTTATACTCATCTATGTAATATCTATGTCAATACTGGTTTTAGTGATCAAACAGGTAAACAAAATGCCACACGTACCATAATATATCAAAAATGTGCTTATTTCTCAAACTGAAAAGGTAACCCATACTTGCTTAAAATATTCATTAATTGTGCAGAAAATTAATATAGAAACTGGCTTTTCCTCTCCTCAGTCTTTCTCAGAAGAAGTAACCAATGTTGCAATTTGATTATCTGCATGTATGTGTGGGTATGTGTGACTGAAACCTCTATACCCCATTGTTTGTGGTCCTCTTTTGACAATACATGTTTATAGTCAAAGAAATATTAATTTACCATACAACAAAGGTTAAAAGTAATTTAACATCTTTGCCTTAGTCTTTTAGGACATTTAGTCTTTTGCATGGTCAATATCATTTACACAATACTTATAAATGAAAATTTCTTAAAATTTCTTTATTCTCCAGGCCCACTGGTTCTATATCTCTCCTGTATGAGTCCACCTTCCTAATTATGGTTTCTCAAATCCAGTCCAAGGTGAATTGCTCATAGTTCTCATTTGCCCTCCGACTCTGATGCAAATTAGTAGATGAACAGTTTCTTGGTTTTCTTTTAATCTTTCTCTTACTACTAAACTTCTTTGCCTTAGAGGAGGGTCAATATGCTGACCCAGAACACTAGAATTTTATATCTTGGGGAAGTGCCTAAATATGAAAAATCAAATGCATTTTTGTGTGTACAAATATGGATATATTAGATATACCATGTAGATCTGTAATTTACAATTATATTTTTGAGGTTTTCCATTGCATCTAAGAGCACCATGTGGAATAAAAATACCTGTTTTTAAAAATAAGCAATACCCAATAATACAATTTATTCAGGAAGAAGTTTCTCTTTTATATGTTACAAGGATTTTTTGACAAAAACAGGAAAAAAAGAACATCTTAAATTTTCCATAACCCTTGCATCAGAAATGAAAGCATTTATATAGAGACAAAATCATTAAATGAAAGAAAACAAAACAAAACACTTCGAGTATAATCCTCAGCTGATAAAAAAAATTTGATGAATAAAAACAACAAAAAAAGAGTTGGAATTGAGCCAGATGTGGGATTTGTGGGGAACAAAAGTCAAAGCAATTGAGTTAGCAATGATAGGTTGGGGGATAAAAACAAGTTCTTTGTAGTGCAAGCACTGTGTCATCTGGTTTGTTTAGTTTTCAAAGTTGACATATTGCACATTGTTGAAATGACATGCTGCATGAACTCAAGTGTATTGCAGAAAATACTAACAAAGCAAGGACTCTGCCCTCATTCATGAGTCATTGATGCTAAAAAAAGAATTAAAATGTGGATCAATTTGTCTGGAGGAATTTCCAAACTTGTCTGAATGCTGTGAACATGTTGTGAACAGTGCCATGTTGTCTGAGAAACCTGAAATTAATGTTTATTAAAGCAGTATGCCAAGAATTGAGATAATGAAGACATATACTCGAATTTAGACAAAGTGACATCTAAATGAAACAAGCAATATAGTTCACACTATTGAAAAGTTTGAGACCTCATCACACGTCGCAGTCATTACTGTGGTTTAACTTGACCCCAAGTTGAGATCACATAGAAATGAAGTCTGTAGCATGTTTGGTATACAGTAATGGAAGGAAGTATGGTTGTGCCCCTTAGTGCAACATTTGAGGTCTCTGGCATATAATTGAGATAAAGTGTACTTTAGTTAATGCTATGTGATAAGAAGATAGAGGAAAATAAGGGAGGGAGGGATGGAAGGGCAGGAAGAAGATAGGATGGGAAGCAGGAAGGCAGGAGGGAGGCATGACTTGACAAGGAAAGAGAAGGAAAAGGGTGGGGGGAGAGAATTCAAAGTAAACTTTCACTGGGCTTAATGTAGATACATTGGTTAATGTTGCAGTGAGAAATAGTGAATATATTTCCATAGGTGATTTACTGGGATCTGATCTGATGAAAAAAAAATTAAATGAATTAAGGTAAAATTTTCATAGTTTACTTGTAATAATCCAAAGAAAGAACTTACTCTTGGGGCTGGTGCAATGGCGCAATAGGGTAATCCTCCACCTGTGGTGCCAGCATCCCGTATGGGCGCTGGTTCAAGTCTCTGCTGCTCCTCTTCCAATTCAGCTCCTTGCTATGGCGTGGGAAAGCAGCAGAGGATGACCCAAGTCCTTGGGCCCCTGCACTCACGTTGGAGACCAGGAAGCAGCTGGCTGCTGGCTTCATATTGGCGCAGCTCCAGCCGTTGCAGCCATATAGGGAGTGAACCAACGGAAGGAAGACCTTTCTCTCTGTCTCTCCCTCTCACTGTTTGTAACTCTACCTCTCAAATAAATAAAATATTTATTTTTTTAAAAAAAGAACTTACTCTTTAGTCTCATTGACATTTGTATTTGTTTTCAAAATCCTTCTGCTCTCTCTTCTTCCTCCATCAAGAAATGAGGGTAAGGATAATGACAATGAAAGATGATGGATGATGGATGATAGATAGATAGACAGACAGACAGATAGATATACTGTGATGGCTATTTATATGTCAACTAGACCATGGTGTACCTAGATATTTGGTCGAACATTATTATGGTGTGTCTGTGAGGTTGTTTTGGTTGATATTAACTTTTGAATCATTAAGAACTCGGTAAAGCATATGCCCCTCCTCAAATATGGATGAGTCTCATTCAGGCTGTTGAAGACTGGCACAGAACATATCTGAGTAAGAGGGGTGCTTCCTTCTGCTTATCTGTTTTAGAGGTCAGGCATTGATTTTCCCTTCCTTCAGACTTGGGCTCTGGCTGGAATTTACACCAAATTTGTTTTCCTTTTACTCAGGGCTGTACCTTTGGTTCTCTTGAGTCTGAAGGCTGACAGCTGAGGTGCTTGGGACCTTTCCACCTCCATAACCTAACAATGTGAGCCAATTCCTTATCTGTGCATATGTATTATTTATTGTGAGCATACATATCCTTTTAGTTCTATTTCTCTGAAGTGTCAGAATTGTAGTTACTTACACAAAGAAGAATTAATGGAGATGTATAAACAAGATACAATAAAGGAACATGTTTGTACTTGACAAGTGTGGTAGTGAAAGAGGGAAACAAAAGTATATTTCACAGTTATGAACACAAATATTTCTACTTTATTATTTTCAAGTGCATCCTTTTTAAAATTATTTATTTATTTGAAAGCAGAGAGAGAGGGTGAGAGAGAGATTTCACTCCCCAAGTGCCTGCAACAGCCAGAGTTGGGCCAGGCTGAAGCCAAGAACCAGGATTTTCATGTGGGTCTCCTATGTGGGTGGCTGGCACCCACTATTTAAGCCATCATTTTCTGCCTCCCAGTTTCATTAGCAGGAAGCTGGATTGGAAATAGATGTGGGATTCATCCCAAGCACTCTGATATGAGATACTGGCACCACTAGCTGTAGCCACAACACCTGCCCCTCAAATATATCCTTTTGTTTTATTCATTGATATATAGCTTATTAATGTATTCAGATATTTACTCATCAATTTATCTAGTAATCACCTGTCTTTGAGTCTGGAATACCCACCAGATTAGGAAACTGAAATTGCCACCTACAGTCAAAGAACACACAAACCCAAGGATGAAAGATGCTATGCTCGGGGAAGCTCAGTGCGCTCTGGAGGAATGGAAGGAGGGCGTGGCCAATTCACACAGGTGAACCTGGGTGAACTTCTGAGAAGTGATGGGCACTGCAGCAGCACTGCAGAATGTTCTGTGTTTTATATATTATCACCTTTGTCTCCCTCAGCAATCTCTGGTATGAGACAGAGTACCGAGCATCTCTTTTGAAATTACAGTGATTTTGCTCCCAATGCTAACTCTCAAGGTACTCTAGAGCCTCAGCTTGCTCCACCTATTTCATAATCATGAGGCAAAAGTCAGGCACCACCTTGTTTAAAAAGCTCTTTGTTTAGGACATCTGCCATTCTATGAGTCTGCTGTGTCTCCCACTTCCCATGTTGGATCGTTCTCTCCCTTTTTTATTCTATCAGTTAGTATTAGCAGATACTAGTCTTGTTTGTGTGATCCCTTTGACACTTAATCCCATCATTATGATCAATTATGAACTGAAATTGATCACCTGGACTAGTGAGATGGCATTGGTACATGCCACCTTGATGGGTTTGGATTGGAATCCCCTGGTGCATTTCTAACTCCACCATTTGGGGCAAGTCCAATTGAGCATGTCCCAAATTGTACATCTCCTCCCTCCCTTATTCCCACTCTTATATTTAACAGGGATCACTTTTCAGTTAAATTTAAACACCTAAGAATAATTGTGTGTTAATTACAGATGTCCTAAACAGCACCCTGGCCTCAGAATCAGCCCTTAAGGCATTCAGATCTGGCTGGGGAGCCCATGAGAGTATTTTAGGCATGGAAAGCCAAGACACTCTGGCAAAAAAAAAAAAAAAAAAAAAACAAAAAACTAAATGTAAGATCTCTGCAAGTGAGATCCCAGTGGAAAGAACAGGGCCATCAAAGAAGGAGGTGCCTTTCTCTGAAGGGAGGAGAGAACTTCCACTTTGACTATGGCCTTGTCAAAATAAGATCAAAGTCAGCGAGCTCAGGGGGCTTCCATGGGGACTAGAGCCTGGGGAGATTGCTGACGCCTTAAACAAGAGTGTCAATCTGTTAAGTCAACAACTGGAGTCACCGTGCACTTACTCCCCATATAGGATCTCTGTCCTTAATGTGTTGTCCAATGTTTTGTAATGCTATAACTAGAACTGAAATAGAATTTTACACTTTATGTTCTGTGTGGGTGCAAACTGATGAAATCTTTACTTAATATACACTAAACTGATCCTCTGTATATAAAGATAATTGAAAATGAATTTTTTTTTTTTGATAGGCAGAGTGGACAGTTAGAGAGACAGAGAGAAAGGTCTTCCTTTTGCCGTTGGTTCACCCTCCAATGGCCGCTGCGGCCGGCGCTGCGGCCGGCGCACCGCGCTGATCTGATGGCAGGAGCCAGGAGCCAGGAGCCAGGTGCTTTTCCTGGTCTCCCATGGGGTGCAGGGCCCAAGCACCTGGGCCATCCTCCACTGCACTCCCTGGCCACAGCAGAGGGCTGGCCTGGAAGAGGGGCAACCGGGACAGAATCCGGCGCCCCGACCGGGACTAGAACCCGGTGTGCCGGCGCCGCTAGGCAGAGGATTAGCCTAGTGAGCCAAGGCGCCAGCCGAAAATGAATCTTGATGTGAATGGAATGGGAGAGGGAGCGGGAGATGGGAGGGGTGCGGGTGGGAGGGAAGTTATGGGGGCAAAAAGCCATTGTAATCCATAAACTGTACTTTAAAAATTTATATTTACTAAATAAAAGTTAAAAAAATAAAAATAAAAAGCACTTTGTTCCCATTACTCACAAGACACCGAGGCCTTGCTTGAAATCTGCAGTGTCTAACGATTTTTGCACCAGGCTGTTGAATCCTACTTCTTTGAGGTAGAAATGTCTGCACAATTTACTGAAGCTTTAGGCAGGGTTATGTTGGCCTAGCAGTTAACTAGTTATGTTAGGAATAAAAAAGTATTTAATGGTTTATTGGAAAGTCAATGGCATAATGTGTGAGGTACCTCTTTAACAGTATACTAAAAGTGTCAGAATTCCATGCAATTTTCCACACATAAAATGGCATAATATCCTACAGGTGTCACCCACTTATTTTCACTTGCTCTACTCATTAGTAAAATATTTTGATTCATAGTGCCCTGCATATTAATCAGAGATGTGTTATCAAGTAGCAAAGCCAAGAAAGCAATTAAGTAAGTTCTTAAAAATATATTAAACACAAAGAACTCAATATAATTTGTCTTAATTCATAATATTTATTATTTGTTATGTCACTTTCTTTTCTTTAAGATTTATTTATATATTTGAAAAGCATAGTTAGAGAGAGGCACACACACACACACACACAGAAAGAGAGAGAGAAAGAGAGAGAGAGAGAGAGAGAGAGAGAGAGAGAGAAAGAGGTCTTCCTTCCACTGGTTCACTCTCCAACTGGCCACAATGGCCAGAGCTGCACTGATCCGAAGCCAGGAGCCAAGAGCTTCCTCCAGGTCTCCCACATGAGTGCAGGGGCCCAGGGACTTGGGCCATCTTCCACTGCTTTCCCAGGTCATAGCAGAGAACTGGATTGGAAGTGGAGCAACCAGGACTCAAACATGCGCCCGAATGTGATGCTGGCACTGCAGGCAGCGGCCTTGTCACTTCCTGTTGCACTGAGTTGATTGTTGCATTTTCCATTGTCCCATGCAAATTATCTGGGTGTGGTTCAGACATTCCCCATAGCTAAATTCCTGTTGTCCTATGCTTACTGCCAAAATAATCAAGATTGTGTAATGACAATTCATAACCCCTCTTGTTTTTATTTAAAGCCTCTTGTTTTTATTTAAAACGATAACTGGTTTTTGGTGGATGTGTATTTTTGGTGACTACTTGCTTTCATATGGGTGGGCATATTTCAGCGAATTTCCCAAATTCTCACTGGCACTTTAAACTTCAGAGCAAGTAACTTTGACTTATAAAACTTTCCAAAATTAAAATAAAAAGTTCCCTTTAAGATGATTTTGTAATTTTAAAACAAGAATTTTAAAACAAGCACACAATTTCTCACATTAAAAATGTATAGATTTTACTTTGAGTAGGTTTTTTGATATATTTCAGATGTTGTCTTACATTAAGTTGCTATGAAAAAGTCCCAGAGACTTGGTGGCTCTCAAATAACAGGATAGGAATTTTTTTCTTACATTTCTGGAGGCTGGAAGACCACAGCAGGAAGCCACCATGGTCAGGTTCAGGTGAGGGCTCTGTTCTGGGTTGTAGACTGCTCTCTTCTCCTTGTATCCTCACCAGGTAGCAGGTAGAACAGAGCAAATGCAAGTTCTCTAGTTATTCTTGTTAAGGACACTAATCTCATTCACAAGGGCTTTGCCTTCATGACCTCCTCTGATAGTAATTACATTCGCAAGATTCCACTCTTCATACTGGTATAGGGTTTCACAAATAAATTATAGGAGACTACAAATATTTAGTCCACAATAAAATTAATCAAGATAAACATACATATTATACAGTATATGTGTGTGGTCATTTTGTACATATGATTATATTATATTACTTTGTACATACGGTTATATCTTTATATACCAATGAACACAATGTAAATCATATATAAAGTCATCAATGCAATCTCTTTGTGTAACTGATATAAGTGGAAATTATGTATATATGTGTAATTATAATATAGAATACAATATATCATATAATATAATACAATCCATTCATGATTTCTACTGAACCTATAAGAAAAATAAGTAAATTAATGCTTCAATATGTTATATAAGCTATTCTTTAAGCCTTATAATAGAGCTTCCATTAAACATTTTATCATCATCATAATAAAGACATATCACTATTGCAACTGCAAGTTGGTAAGTTGTTAGCTGTTCCTTCAGTAACCTACTATTTATCTCAATTCCATGATAACTTTATTTAGAACAGAGAATGATAGTTACGTTATTTAGTAATCATCCTCTTCTGATGTTTCATGGGTATTCCTTGATTTTAAGAGCATAAAACCACCCAATAACCACTTTAGCCAAAATTAAACTAAGTATTCTGTTTTGGATATGTTCTATATATAATATTAATATTTTAATTGTTAAGTAAGTCAAACAATTTAGATGGCGCTTAACGATTCTTTTACCCTTTCTGTCTTCAATTACAGTTGAAGAAACTATAAGAAGAAAACAAACATACTCGAAAAATTCTGCCTCTGTTTATTGATACTTTCTTAGAAATCAGGAACCCATAAAAGGTATCATTCTGTTTGAGATGGGATTAACAATTTCTTTATCTGATTTCCACTGATCTGTTAATATTTAGAATACAGAATTATTCATATTATAATTTTTAAAGAGCTTTCAAAATTACTTATTCAATCTTGTTAATCTTTTCCTTTATCTCCATTAGTTATTTCAAGATACTAATTGAAAGTTGTGAAAAAAAATTTTTTTTTGACAGGCAGAGTGGACAGTGAGAGAGAGAAACAGAGAGAAAGGTCTTCCTTTGCCGTTGATTCACCCTCCAATGGCCGCCCCGGCCGGCGCACCGCGCTGATCTGAAGCCAGGAGCCAGGTACTTCTCCTGGTCTCCCATGGGGTGCAGGGCCCAAGGACTTGGGCCATCCTCCACTGCACTCCCGGGCCACAGCAGTGAGCTGGCCTGGAAGAGGAGCAACCGGGACAGAATCCGGCGCCCCGACCGGGACTAGAACCCGGTGTGCCGGCACCGCAAGGCAGAGGATTAGCCTAGTGAACCACGGTGCCGGCTGGAAAGTTGTGAAAATTTACAATTACTTCTAGCACATGAAACCCACCTCATATTATTCCATGATTTATGTCTGAAAATTTAGTAAATTAGTAATATATTTCCCATCTGTATTAAATATTTATAAATCTTGCTTTCCACTGTATTCGTATTTCTTACCATTTTAAGGGAAGGTTGCTCGATTTCTTCTCATTTTCCTAAGAAATTTGAAGTAGGTCAGCACCGTGGCTCACTTGGCTAATCTTCCACCTGCAGCGCTGGCACCCCAGATTCTAGTCCTAGTTGGGGCACCAGGTACTAGTCCTGGTTGTTCCTCTTCCAGTCCAGCTCTCTGCTGTGGTCCGGGAGGGCAGTGGAGGGTGGCCCAAGTGCTTGGGTCCCTGCACCCACATGGGAGACCAGGAGGAGGCACCCGGCTCCTGGCTTCGGATCTGCGCAGGGCAGGCCATAGTGGCCATCAGGGGAGTGAAACAATGGAAAGAAGACCTTTCCCTCTGTCTCTCTCTCTCATGGTCTATAACTCTACCTTTCAAAAATAAATAATAAAAATAAAAAAAAAGAAATTTGAAGTAGTCAGAGAGAGACACAAGTTTGTTTCACTCAGGTATCCACTTCTCTGCTTCTGTGCAAATGTGCCCCCTTGGTTAGCGTGAAATGTCTGTCTTCCTAGCAGAGGCCAGGAACCATGGCTTTGAGCATGGGCTCCCATTTGAACATGTTTTTGTCTGGTTTCAGCAATTTACTTTCTGTTTTTCATCATCAATGTTCCACTCCATCCCACTTCTTTTCTATTAGCATACAAATGGTGCTGTTTCTCCAATGTTACAAATAAAATAAAAACATAACTATGCAAAATAGAATAAAACAGAAATCTCATGACCTTACTGGCTGAGTTCCATGTGACGTCTTACCTTCCTTTTTTTCAATATCAACCATCTCATTTTCTTTAATTTATTCCCTCTCATTTTATTGAACTCAAACCAATTCAATGGTTTTCCCTCTACCACGCGATTTCACTTTTTCTTTTTAAGTCACTAGTGACTTCCACATAGGAAACCCAACAGCTGATTTCTAGTCCTTGTACTCAGTTTAAAAGTGCCTCAAAAAACGTATACCGACCTGAAATCTCAGAATGTCACTTTAACTTGGAAGTCTTTGGAGATGTCATTATTAAAATTAGATGATATTGGATTAGAGTGGGTGCTAATACAGTGATGAGAGTCCTTGTAAAATGAGAATACAGAAGCACACAGAAGGTGCACCAGGGAAAGACCATATGATGACAGCAGCAGAGACTGGAGTCACTGCCACAAGCCACCAAGTGGGAAGTGTTAGCAGCCATCAGCAGAAGCCAGAAGAGGCAGGGAAGGAGCTTCCCCTAGAGTGTTCAGAAGGAACAGGTCCCTGAAGACATCTTGATTTTGGAATTCTGAATTCCAGAGAAGCGAGGTAATCACTATGCCAGTATTAGGAAGCTGATAAAATTCTTCTTATATTCTAATAACCAACATTTACCCTACACTCTCACATTGCTCGCACTCTCCCATTATAAACATTGAATTCATTTGACTTCCAAAACAACACAGTCATCTGCCTTTTCTCCTTTTTTTTTTTTTTTTTTTTGACAGGCAGAGTGGACAGTGAGAGAGAGAGACAGAGAGAAAGGTCTTCCTTTTGCCGTTGGTTCACCCTCCAATGGCCGCCGCGGCCGGCGCGCTGCGGCCGGCGCACCGCGCTGATCCGATGGCAGGAGCCAGGAGCCAGGTGCTTTTCCTGGTCTCCCATGGGGTGCAGGGCCCAAGCACCTGGGCCATCCTCCACTGCACTCCCTGGCCACAGCAGAGAGCTGGCCTGGAAGAGGGGCAACCGGGACAGAATCCGGTGCCCCGACCGGGACTAGAACCCGGTGTGCCGGCACTGCTAGGTGGAGGATTAGCCTAGTGAGCCGCGGTGCCGGCTCTCCTTTGTTTCTAACACCTTGCTCTCCTGGTCGTTGTTCATTTCCCTGACTTCCAAACACCAGAGTGCCCCATGTCTTAATCCTTGCACCTTGTTATCCAGGACACATTCTCTTCCTGATGTCATCCATCATCATAACCTTAAATTCCATTTATGTTGTGATGACTCCTAAATTTGTATTTCTAGTCTAGATCTCCCACCTGGAACTCCGTGTGAACTTCGTTCTTTTTTTTTTTTTTTTTTTTCAAAGATTTATTTATTTACTTGAGACAGAGAGAGGGAGAGACAGAGAGGACTTCCATCTTCTGGTTCACTCCCAAATGGCTGCAATGGCCAGAGCTGGGCTGATCTGAAGCCAGGAGCCTGGAGCTTCTTCTGGGTCTCCCACAAGAGAGTAGGGTCACAAGCACTTGGGCCATCTTCTACTGTTCTCCTAGGCTAACTGCAGGGAGCGAGATCAAAATTGGAGCAGCCTAGACTGAAACTGGTACCCATATGGGATGCCAGTGCCACAGGTGGATGCTGCTTAATCTACTAGGCCACAACACTGGTCCCTGAAACTTCATTTTTAGCAGGCCTAAACCGTTAAATTATGAGCATGAATATGTCATTGTATGTACCAATTAACATGGAAAATTTAGCTCTCTCTCTAAGCAATAAATAATAAAATTAAAAATATGACTGTAGGAGCCAGTGCTGTGGCCCTACCGTGTAAAGCCACCACCTGCAGTGCAGGCATCCCGTATCCTGAATCCAGCTGCTCCACTTGTGATCCACCTCTTTGCTATGGCCTGGGAAAGCAGTAGAAGATGGCTCAAGTCCCTGGTCCCCTGCACCCATGTGGGAGACCTGGAAAAAGTTCCTGGCGCCTGGCTTCAAATCAGCGAAGCTCCAGCCGTTGTGGCCATCTGGGGAGTGAATCAGCAGATGGAAGACCTCTCTCTCTCTCTGCCTCTGCCTCTCTGTGTAAATCTGCCTTTCAAATAAATAAATAAATAAGTAAATATTTAAAATATATGACTGTCGCCTGGATTAATATACTGATATTTTGACTTTTTCATTGAACTGGTTTCTGAAACCTGAAAGCTAGAATGTAAAATATATTATATTTCTCTTGGTTTCATAATAGGCTTGGTCATTCGATTCATTAGAAAATGATATTGTTTTTCAAGAAATTCTTAAATAAATATATGGTTTTATTAATTTATTAATTTATTAGAGAAGATTTAAAATGTAATCCATATGCTATCCTAATGAATTCATTTATTTCCTTTCATATGTATGTATACACCTAATATACTTACATTTTAAAAGAATATAAAATTAATTTCAAGGTGTCGCTCCCCCTCTTCATGGAGGAACGACACTAAACCCTGCCTAGGCTTCATATCCGAGTCATGGCACCATTATGTCGCCCCCCGTCTTCGTGGAGGAACGACACAGGACCCTGTGCTGTTCTTTTGTCTGCTCGGCCCTCCCCGGGTTTGCTGCTGGTTCTTCCCGGGTTGGCTACCGACCCTTCCACCTCCGTGGAAGGGCGGTTCCCCCTAGCCACTTTCCCCACTTCCGCAGGGGAGCGGCACACCGCCGGCCAGCTCTCTCGGGGGCTGCACAGGTGTTCCTTCAGATAGATGTTCCTGGTGCATGTTGTCTCTCTCCTCCTTTATAGTCCTCTTCCACCAATCCCAACTCTGCTACCCACACACCGAGTACACTGCTCTCCTCCAATCAGGAGCAGGATCAGATCCTGGAGGTCATCACTCAAGTTGGCAAGAGGCAGCTGCGTAGAAGCTGTTTCCTCCTCTCCCAGTGCCATATTGTGGGAGAGCAGATGCATAGAATAAGTCTTAATTCCAGTAACTTAGTCTAGTCCGAGTTGCTCCCAGTTGTTCCCCACACAAGGTAAATAAACTGTAAGAGTACCCTTACTAAAACTTCACGTTTTATCAACAATACATAAATATATAAATACAGATGATATTACTCAAAGAATCTATATGACAAATAAAATATTTTAAAATTGTTTATTACAAAAGTTTCACATTTTCGGATGAACTTTGAGGATGGCAAAAATATATTTTTTGCTCTTGAAACAAAACCAGAAAATCCTATACATTTCTTAATGGGGAAAGGAACTGCACTAGAAACCTAAGGAATAAATAATTGGTAAATATCAAAGGAGATCTTGAGATACATGAGAATATGCACACATATGTCAGAGCTACAGTGCAAAATTTCCTACATGGATGATTAACTTATTTCATTGATTTGAGATTTCATGGAATGTGATGTGGAGGAACTTGAAACTGTATCATATTGGCACTGACAACTTTATGGCCCTGGGAAGACATCACAATTAACCGGGATCGAAGTATTGGCCTTATATTTGTTAGGAAACATTTGTAGCGCACATCAGAATTGGAAAGTAAGGTAAAGAAAGACTAAGTGAGTCAGATGCATCATGAAAAGAGGCCCACAAACGAACTGAAGTCAGATTCTTGGGTGTATTGGAAAAAAGTTTTGGGAAACATTTTTAATTAAAAGTACAAATCCTTTTTCAAGTTGAACAAGAAGCCATGGTCTTCTATTTTAGATCTCTGGCTCTAACTTTCCCAATGAACTCCTAGCTAGTATATCCAGCTGCATGTGTGATATTTCCACTTAGATGTCTCACTGGTATTCTAAACAAACACATCCAGATAAAATGTCTGCTTCCCTCCAACTTTGCATTTTTTAGTCATCCTCCCTTAGCTGATGTTCCAAAATATATCTAGTTACACAAGCCAAACCTGAAATTATAAAAGTTGCTTCTTTCTGTATTTTATTTATCCACTGCAGATCAGCTGGTATTCCTTGGGGGCAATGAAATAGGTCTCCTACTATTCTCAATATCTTTTGGATGAATCAAATTGGTATCTCCACTTCAAATATCGCATTATGATAGTAAAGAATAATCCTCTCTAAATATAAATCGTATTAAATTGTTAAATGCTCATAGTCTCCAAATATTTGTACTGAATTTATCTCAAAATGCAAACTCTATTCTGAGCTTCTAAGGGTCTGTAGCACCTAGCCTGTCCTGCCCTGGGCCTCCTTCTAATCAGCTATCCTAATTTCTCCATTTTCTCTTGATCCCTTTCTTTCCTTTTTATTTCTCTAAGAAGCCAAGCTTCTTCCTACTGTCAGGCTTTTGCCTTTATTGTCACTTATTTAGGTCTTACTATGCATATTGTTCAAATGTTTTACATAATATATGTTTTAATTTAATGTAACATCACAAAGATCTTCCATAATGATCCAATTTTAATAATTTTAAAATTCATTCACATTAACAGATTATGTTATGATATTCATAACTTGCTTTTAAAGTTTGGGTTACATTTTTTTATTATACATATATGCCGATTATTTTGAGCTTTGATCATAAGGGTTTCTACAGTCCTTATCAAGAATTTATATTTCTGGGATGATTTAATTCTGCCTTTATGTAAGGAAGTATATACTCCAGATGGAATTACTATAAGCCTTTCAGCCATTGGATTGAGAAATGTAATTTTATTGGTAAAATTAGTGACCTTTTAACTTTCATAATGAATGTTTGGAAGAGGATCTTGTTTATATGGTCAAAGGTGTTAAACCATCTGTGATTAATTTAAATGCCTTTTGTATAATAGACACTCTTGTATTAAGAAAGTATCAATACCGAGAAAAGTCAGTCACATGTTCCTTGATGGATGGGACTCATTGATTTATCACTAACAATCCATCAAAGCTTGGAATTACACATGTAGACCAATGGAACAGAATAGAAACTCCAGAAACAATCCACACCTCCACAAGCAACTCATCTTTGACAAAGGAGATAAAAATCAATCCCTGGAGAAAGGACAGTCTCTTCAAAAGATGGTGCTGCGAAAATTGGTTCTCCGCATGCAGAACTATGAAACAGGAGCCCTACCTTACACCTTATACAAAAATCAATTCAAGATGGATCAAGAATCTAACTTCATGATCATCAAATTATTGAGAACATTGGGGAAACTGCAAGAATTATACAGCTTTCTATTTGATGTTTCTAAAGGGAACACATCTGTAATGGAATTTCATTAAATTTGTAAATTCGATTCACAAAACTTTTTGTGTTTGTTTGAGGATAATTCTTTTAAAAAGAAATGTTTGTATAGTGACAGCAATTAGTATGAGAAGTGCTGTCAACTTGCAGGTAGAAGAGAAAATTCTTGCCCTATCTAAATCATTGCTATTCTTTAAAATTTTATTTTAGTGTTTATTTAATTTGAAAGCTATAGAGACAGAGGGAGGGAGGTAGCACTCATATCTGCTGGTTCACTCTCCAAATGCTGGGAGGGAGCTGGGAACTCAAGCCAAGCTTCCCACAGGGAGGGTAGGGACCCAACTACAAGAGCACCACCTCCTGCCTCCCAGGGTTCAATTAGCAGAAATGTGTTGGTGGGAATGGAGCCAGGACTTGAACCCAGTTACTTAAATATGGATGGTGAGCTTCCAAGTGGTGTCCTAAACATTAAGCCAAATGCCTGCCCATAATTACCCTTCTTAACTATTCAAAAAAGTTGCACATTGCCACACTGGTAGTCAGCCTTTGTCTCAAATCCCCCTTCCTGTGGTTATCAGGAGAACAAATTATTTAAAATCCTCAAACCGGTTTAAAAACTATTCAATTGTTTCTACAGGAAATGTTTAGCTGTCCTTGGAGGAAAAAGTTGGTCCTCCATTCCTGTACCTGTGTATTTTCCTGAGATGACATACAAATACACTGGGCAAAGAGAAGGGGTCAGGCATTCTTGTGACATGCGTGTGCAGTTTGTCTCCGCTGAGAACATTCCCTGGACTCCATGTTGTGCTGCTTCTTCAACAGGAGCTTCTTGTCCTGCTGCTGTTGACAACCGAGTTCTCCTGCAAGTGTAGTTTGTGACCTGCTCGGAGTCCTGTCATCCTCACCAGCTGACTGAGTTCCCTGTTGGCGGCAGACTCTGTAGCAGTGGCCAATTTTCCTACATAGCTGCTGGCCTGGCATCCCTTCTGGCCTCCAACTGTCCAGTCCTCAGAATCAGCTTACCTTGGTGCACCGAGATACATAGAAAGTTATCTGCCTATTAACACAACACTTTAAATGGGAGAAATAAGGATTTTTTTTTTTTTTTTCAGAAAGCTAAATCCAGATAATGCTGGCTATACTCCAAGTAGGGAAAGCGAGAAGCAGAAGTAACAAACTTTTTCTTGTGTCCTAAAATAGGGACTTCAGGCCTCAGGCGCTGTCTGTGTCTTTTCCATGTTCTATTTACCATATTAAAGACATTTGCACTCGTTCAGTTGAAGCACTGGGAGAGAAAATGCAGATGAGCTTCTTCAACTCATTCTCTTGCTTCCTTCCCGCATTCTTACACTTCCCATAGCCATGTCCCAAATTGTAGCCTACTTCTGAACTAGGGAGGGAAGAGTCAGGTTTTGGGACCCTGTGATCGAATCTCCACCTCCAAGTAAAATGATGTTGTCTTAAATGATAAAGAGAACTTTGTGAATGTAATATATGTTACTAGTGAGCCAACCCTAGCCTAATTAGGTTATTGTGTATTATCCTGGTAGGCAAAATGTAACCACATGACCCCTTAAATGCAGTCAAAGTAAGGGTCAGGAAGATAGCGAAAGGAGCTATCAGGGACATTGGGAGCATAAAATACCCTTGACTCCATCATATGGTAACATGAGAGAGAAAAACGGAGAGAAGCAAAAAGGAAACACACTTGTTTTAAAATCAGTAACACTATCATATTACTTCATTGATGCCTATACTAGGACCTTAATTTAAGATCCTCACTTTTAAGAATGACTTGTTTATTTATTTGAGAGAGAGAGAGAGAGAGAGGGAAAGAGAGAGAGAGAGAAAGAGAGAGATATGTCTATTTTCCATCTACTGCTTCACTCCCCAGAAGATTGCAACTACTAGGGGTAGGCAAAGCCAAAGTCAGGACCCAAGAACTCCATCCCAGTCACTCACATGGGTTGTAGGAATTTGAGGACTTGTATTATCATTTGCTGCCTAGTAGGCACATTAGTCAAAAGCTGGATCAGAAGTGAGGGGAAACCTAAACTCAACCAGGTATTCCAATATGAGACACTGGTGTCTCCAGCAGCAGCTTAACTTGCTCCACAAATAACAAGCCCTGCCTCCAGAGCCCTTATTTAATAAAATTTTTAACAATCTTTCTTGTGCTAAAAACTGTTATAAAGATTTTCCATATGTTATCTTCAAACATACTCTGTCAATTAGGCATATTATAGCTGTTTTGGAAAGGTAAACATGGTTTATTGAGAAAAGGCTACCAAAGTTAATATAATCAGCACTAAAGAATAGACCTGGAACCAAAACCAGGTCTTTGGAAATACATAACTTTACAAATAATTTGCTTTTTCTACTATAGATTAGCAAGATTCCTTTCAAACACTTCTACTTATATAGGCTCCCACAGCTTCATTTGATTCCACTTCTTACTGTTCGTTCTATACCAATTCTATCCTAGTCCTCCTGACATTATTATTTTGACAAAGTGATTGATTCAATAGGTAAATATTCTAGAAATATGGATTTCACAGTTAATATCTCACGCAGAAAAAGTAATATTCTGGTTAACATCCAGATTTCAAAGGTCAACTTTGGCGAATCTTTAAGGACCTGTCTCTACAACATGAAAATAAATAGTATAGAATACTAAAGCAATAAGAAGAACTTGCCTTTTTTAACAGGCTCCAATTTATTTGGATAGGTTTTGAGATTTTGAAACATAAAACAGTATGGAGCAGTCTACTAGTGACAACGTGGGTTTGAAACTTCACAACATAGAGAACTAATATTGGAGATTTGGAATGGTCACAAGGGCTATGATGGAAGTAATTTATTTTAAAAAATGGCTCTAATATACTTTGTAGACTAGGAAGAGTAAACGATATTTGGGGGGCAACAAAATGTACAGATGAGAATAAACAGGATTTTAGCACTAAAATGGGATCCTCCCTACATCATCAAGTAGTTTCTGTTTCTGTGGTGCTTCTCTAGAACCTGTGACTCCATGGATAGCTTTGCATGAAATCAGAGGGAATTTAGATGTTTGACTTTAAAACTCAAAACTATAATAAAGCCATGGAGAGCCATTGAAAAGTTGTGGGTAATGAATATTACAAAAGTCCAGAATTTTGGAAAAAATAAATCTGACATCAAGATATGAGATGAATTATTTAGAGAGAGATTGGAAAAGAGAATGATATTTAAAATGTTTAGAAGAAAGAATGGATGGTGAAAGCTAAGGGAATAATATAAAATATGAACATTAAATAAACCATATTCTTCTAGATGTGAATTATGGTTCTACTTAGCTGTTCTTGGGAGATTAATGCCACCTCTACCTTTGCTGGCTCAGTATTTAATTAATAACTATCATAGCTTTGTGGCAGAGGATAGAAAAGAAATGAAGGGATAGATGGATTCTAGTATTCATCTCGAATTACTTATTGTCCAAGATACCTGGGTAGAAGGAAAGAGTGATAACAGTTGTCTCTGCATGACTGCTTTTATTACAAATGTCAGATGAAACCAGTATCCTATGCAAATGCATTGTTTATTGTCAGTTAACATTTATTTTCCTACTTCTGAAACTTATTTTTGATTAGATGGTAATTATGAATCAAACTCTTTCTGTTAAAAACATTGACAAGATCAAGTAAATTAAATCAAATTTACAGATGAATATGGATAATCAAACTATATAAATGCCAAAAGGAAATCTTATTTTATCATAATTTTCTGAATGTTGTATTGAATTGACTAAATGGTCTCTTTTTCTCATGTCACACAATCAATCAAGGTCATGTCTATTAATTTAATCAAACAGCATAATCGTAGATGCTGGGATCATGTCTGAAAAACTGTAAATACATACACATAATATAAAACAATTTTGCTAATTCACATATAAAATATAATACAAACACCAGAATGTTATCTATGAAAAGTATCTTGCCTGCACAATGAGAAAGATATGGGTTCTTTGTCAGAGCAGAATAGCTCAAAGTGACTGTACTTCCATTTCAGTTGGAAAATTTTCCTTTCATTGCAACATAACAGCCTACCTCATCAAGGATACCCACCTTGGATCATCCTTTCTGACTTCCTCATCTCATTTCTCTGTCTATAAGGAACTCTATGGTGGCATGGAGAAAAACAGTAGGCAATGTTCCTAGTTCTCAATCTTCCACTCACCAGCTTTGTAATCCTGATCAAATCACATAAGCTATGGAACTTTCATTATTGAATTTGAGAGGGAAAATATAAGAATAAAATGAAGGAGCATTTAATTGAGAGACTAACGATATGAAAAACCACATAGAATAGTTTAGGAGACTAAATTTTGCTTGAATGCTTAAAGAAAGTTCAATAGCAATTAAGGAAGGTAAGACTTTGTGAGTGAAAATAAAGAGTAGCATTTTATGGATTAGAAGATGTTGTGGAGTTAGTTTTAAGAAGCTGGGAAGAAGAGTTTGAAGACATTTCAGCTTAGAACTAGGGTTTCCAAAAGAGTGAAGGGCTTCCCCTATCCACACCAACAGGAGTCACACAGTTACCCTCTTCTGTCTCTGTTGGTGGTCAGGTACAAGAAACTTTTGAAAGGGACTGACAGAGCAACTAGAATAGAATAGGGCTGTGAGCTCATTGGATGCCCCATTCTATTTATTATAATCACCTCATCGCTCATCCTACATCAGGATTGTAGTATATTTCTTAATTGAAGAAAGGATACATACCATATGTTTCCAATAGTGTAAAATACACTGGCTGGCACACCTTCGACATTCAGCATATGGTTTTGTGATTGATTTCTCCTCCATAGGTCCAAGAAATGCTTATGAATCTTCCTGAATGTGTTGCCTGCTCAGATGTATTATAAATGCTTAAAAGACATTGTTTCCTCTTTTCCTTCCACACCCAAACCAAAATAGTCCAGATTTTCCTTGCTTTGAATTAAGAGCCAAAATGACTTCACTCAGTAAAATCTTGGAAGTAAACTCAGCCAAAAATTCAGATATGTTCACATCCATACCCACACCCATAACAAAGAGCTTAGAAAAGCTTCTTTTTGCCTATGTTTATCAAGATTATGTAACAGGAAGTGTTGGACTAGAAGTAAAAAAATTATCTAATAGGTCTGTTTATTCAACCACTATCAAACTTTTGGAAAAAAATTATGTCTGTTACACAGTACAGAATAGGTTTTGTGATATTTATCTCAGGTGCCATTCTACTGAATTGTGACAAAGAAGGGCAAGTGGAAAATGTGTTTTTGCAAATAAGAAATAAGTTTTCTTTTCTCAGATATTTGTTTATGTATTTACCTAAATATGACACAGAAGTTGATCCTGATTGACATTGTCCTCTAGACAGAGGAGTCACAAAGAAAGTGAATGGGGAACTTCAAGGAGTTTTACTGCATGGATCTTCTGGGTAGAATGTGTTGAATTAGAGCGGGAATGGAGGGTTGGAATTTAGTCATTGGAACCTGCATTGGAACTTGGGCACTGATACATTTCTCAGAGGTGGAAAGACACATCCTTCTATTAGGTCTGTGTATTATTATGGGCTTAGGCCTTCTGATTGTATGACCTGCAAAACTAGAATCATTTTTTACACAACTTTTCCAGTCCACTCATGGAATAAAGCACAGAGAGGGTAGAATCCGAGTTCCATGAAAAACGTACTACCCTGGAAAACAGGACAATTTTTGCCTGGGTATTGGCGCCAAAAGCAAGTGAGCATTTCCCTGTGTACTAAAGCTTTATAGAGTTTAGTTCTTGTGAATGCCTGATATCTAGTATCAGTCTCCAGCAGAATTGAGACAGGTACCACAGAAAATAATTTACTTAAATATTTGGCAAATCTAAAAGTTTTCTCAAATATTAAGTACAGAGGACTTTTTCTATTGCAATTTTCATTCACAATGTCTGTTCTCAGGAACACAGTGTGTTTTTCTACATATATATATATATATATTCTTTCTGTAGTCTTTCTCTTGTTATTTTAAGACTATGCAAACTCCTTCTGGAAAGGATATATGTAAAATTGCAGGGGCCATCATTAAAAATAGTTTAGAAGTTCATTAACTTTAAATGAAAACATGTTATTTTATCTTGTAGAGTTTTTATTTCCCTAGCCATCTGTCATAATCACACTCCTTATTTGCACAGCAACTATTGCTCGCTCATTCAAAGAAATGGTCCTTGTTTTCTCAGTCCTTTGCATTAATTTTGAGGTATTTCAAGCCAATGGAAATAAACTTCATGCATGCATCTAATGAAATGACTGGACTGTGACTTGACACCTTCATCTCTTTGATTGCTATTTTATATTAATACTCAAATAAGATATCTCATTGAAGATATCAATCAAGCAAGCACTGAAAAATAAATACACCTTAAAAAGTAGTAAAACAATTTCTCTTCTTTACCCTTTATATCATAAATTTTGTTTTACTTATGCAAAATTCATAGACAGCAGTACTACTTCTCAATGACTAGGAGATCTGGGGGCGGGGGGGAGGTCTTCATAGTTTCCTCCACAATTTCTTACCCAAACCCTACAGTTGCTCTTCAACTAAGTATTGAGTGTTTTAATGTTCACCAGCCAAACACTCAAGAATACAGCTGTAATGCAACAAAAGTGGACCAAGAAAATTGGTTTTATTACTCATTGCAACAAAACAGGATGTACACAATAAGACAAGGGGCATATCTCCATAAGAGACATTTGCATTTGTTAAAGGAATTGGGCTTATATTAGGTGATTTTTCAATGGGTCCAACTAGGTAGGAGTTGTTACAGAGAGAATGCTGTCAAATTGGTGACATAGTGTCTGAATACATTCTCTAGTAAGACAGAGAGAAAAATGAAGGCTTAATCTAGAGATGGGGTAGAGAGAGCCAAAATAAGGGGGTCCTGAGTCGTCCAATGGGAGTAATAGCTTCCAGTAATCCATGATAGAATTGGAAGAACCATAGTTCACAATAATATATTTACTGTATAAAGAGCTTGAAGAGAGAAACTGGTAGCCTCCAAACAAAGTAAATGGAAATACTAATTGTTTGATTTAATCAGTTTTATGCATTCATATATATATATATATGGTAGTATTGTATAGTACGCCATAAAAATAAACAAGTGCTACATGTTTATATAAATGTTTAGCATATATCAAAGCATTTAACTAATTATAGTTGTAAACAAAACAAGCAAAACAAACCCAAAAAACCCAAGCAAATGTGGCACTCATTCAGGTTGACTAGGAGAGTGATGTTCGGTAATTTTTTTGTTTTTCACAATCTTTTTGATTTTGTCAGAAATGCTTTTTGAAGTGTCTTGTTTTGATCTTAGCACATTACAGTCACAAGTACGATATTCTGTACAGAAATGGCTCAGATCTTGGTGCCAAGTCCTACTCTTTAGCTCTGACTGATTCTGGTCATCACTTTGTCCTGATCTGTCTTTCTCTTCCAGAACTTTTACCCTTCTAGGTGTTTATCACTCTTTGAAGTTGCTTTAGTGCTAGTGTTTTATGTCCACCTGTCTTTTTTATAAGATGTTCTCTTCTCACAGAAAATAGCTTCTACAATTTTAGTTCTCCTAACTCTACCTCATTTGAACAACAGAAATTTATTTGGTCACACTTGTGAAGGCTAGAAATCCATGATCTAGGTGTCAGTAGGTTTGACTTCTTCTGAGCCAATCTCATCTTACAGATGACAACCTTCTCCACATATCATCACTTGGACATTTTCTGTGTGCACACATCTGGTGTCCTGATCTCCTCTTCTTATAAGGTCATCAGACGTATTGGATTAGGGCTGATCTAAGTGCCCATTCTAACTTAATTCCCTTTTACATGTTCTATATTCAATTATAGTCACATCTGGAGATATTTGGTTTTATCATACTAATTTTGCACCCTGCAAATTCAGTCTAAAATATATATTCCTTGAGATTGAGTATAAACACACACATTGATAAGTATGTTGAATTATACTCGGGTTATTTCTAAGCATCTCTATTATAAGATTAGGCCTCTGGTATAATCTGTTTCAATACCCTAATGGAAGGTTTTACATTGTTATAATTATTGTCCATAGTAATTTGTATTATTAGAATGTTAATAGTGAAAAAATATTGGTTGAATAAGTCTCCACTTGGGACTCCTGCATCCCTTATCTGAGAGCCTAAGTTTGAGTCCTGGCTCCAGTTTTTATACAGATTCCTGTAAAAATGCACTGTGAGGGGCCAGCGCCATGGCTCACTAGGCTAATCCTCCGCCTGCAGCACTGGCACACCAGGTTCTAGTCCAGGTCGGGGCGCCGGATTTTGTCCCGGTTGCTCCTCTTCCAGTCCAGCTCTCTGCTGTGGCCAGGGAGTGCAGTGGAGGATGGCCCAAGTGCTTGGGCCCTGCACCCCATGGGAGACCAGGAGAAGCACCTGGCTCCTGCCTTCAGATGAGCACGGTGTGCCTGCCGCAGAGGCCATTGGGGGGTGAATCAACGGCAAAGGAAGACCTTTCTCTCTGTCTCTCTCTCTCACTGTCCACTCTGCCTGTCAAAAAAAAAAAAAATGCACTGTGGGAGGCAGCAGATGATGGCTCAAGTGCTTGGGTCATTGTTACCCACATGGGAGACTCAGATGGAGTTCCAGGATCCTGGCTTCAGGCTGGCTGAATCCAGCTGTTGTGAGCATTAGGGGAGTGAATCGTTGGATATGAAAATAATCTCTCTGTTTCCCTTTTTCTTCTCTCTCTGCCTTTCAAGTAAAAATTTCAAACATTATAAAATACAGGGTAGGAATCCGCTCTAAGAGATGTCTCACTTGAACTTCTCCTGAGAAAGACCCAGTTCTTTTCATAATCTTGTCAAAGACAATATTTTGACATCTATCATCAGGCATATATTAGTCAGCATTTTTGCAAATTGCACTAAAATACCTGAGAGCAGCTGCTTTTGTAGGTTACAGTTTTGGAGGCTCCCAGTCCACAGCTGGGCACATCCATTCGTCTATCACAGGCAGAGGGTGGTAGATAGTGGAAGGTATGTAGTGGAAGGATCACATGGTGAATGTGAAGAAAGACAACATCAGGGCCAAACTTGACTCATATAGCCAACACTCTTGGGAGAATACATTCCTGCACACCTCCAGTGACCAAAAACCTCTCACAAGGCCAGTATCCTAGTTGCCATAATTGAATCAAGTCTTTCCTCTGAATCTATTGACATAAGTCTTCAGGGAACAAGGAGCTGGCCTTGTGGCACAGCAGGGTGATCTGCCTCTTGCAATATCAACATCCCATACAGGTGTCAGTTCTAGTCCTTGCTGCTCCAACAAACTAAAGAACTAACTGCCCAGACAACACAAGTAGTTAAGTTTTTTGGCTTCTTTTTGTGGCTAAATTTTGACAAATATCTGAGAAGGAAATACAAATAATAAGAAACCATCTATTATCCAATATATTATGTTTTAGTTTCTAGGTCATAGAAAATTCATTTAAGATTCATGAGAGATCCTTGTTCTGAAAGTTTAGTCTGTATTGGGTATCTCTGATAATTCTCGCATTAAATATTAAAGGACTAGCACTTATAATTTTATCCATAGCAACCACATCATTTAGAATGACTGGATGATTTTAGATATAACTTATGTGAATTTTTAAATTAAGTTTTTATGCAGTTATTATTATATTATATATTATATTATATAATTTGTGAAACTTGTGGTTAGAAATAATTTCTGTGATCTTACTTAATATATCAGAATCCTCCAGTTTAGTCACACTCAAATACAATATTTTCATACAGTTAATATATACATAAAATAAATAAATAGTCTGTGACAATTCAGTCTGTTAGTTTACATGAATTATGAAGTTGAGCAATCATTACAGAAAGAGATCTAAACACTGAATTTGACTACAGAGCAGTACAACTGACTTTATTGAGTAACTGTCCCTGATGTCATTTCCAAGGGAAATCTCATAAATAAATGAATCTCTGAAACTAATCCTGAAGAGGAAATCCTGAAAACTTTGTATTTCTGTATTTTTTTTTAAAAAAGCACTGATTTGTTTTAATGCCAAATGTAAGTTCAAATTAAAAACGATAGCTTGTTCAGTGCATTTTGATACTTGATTACATTTGGGACAGTATGGAACATTTCCAGTGCTGGTAATTTATATTCTTTTTCATTTTTAAGGTGGCATTTCAATATCCATAAGCAAGAGAATTTATGAAGGGAATTAAGCAATAATGAAGGGTAAACACAATCTGGTTCTGTTAGCTCCATAAGAATATAAAAATATTTAAAATAATATTATATTGACTAAAATTGAAATCATGCATCAGTAGAAAGCCATAAATGTATGAATGCTCAACATATATGAATAAGTGAACTTTAAAGCAAAAGAAAAGATTATGTAATAGACAATACTAAGAATATTGAATAAGAATCTTGATAAGAAACAATGAATAATGAAGTTTAATACATTCACTGTACCAGCTGTTTAAGTAAATTTCAAAATGATTTAATAGCTTTTAAAGATAGCATATAGAGGAAAATAAGGCTGGAAAAACAGAGTAGAATATATGTGGGTTCTTCAAAAATTCATGGAAATGCATATTATGAAATGTCTATGCATGGATTTCCAAAATTATGCATCAAAACAAACTTATCTTTCAAGTTATCTTTTCTATAATACTTTCATGTCAGATTTGGGTGATTCATTTAACTCTGCTGTGCAATGATAGGAATACTTTGGAAGAAAATTTGAGAGACTATAATATAAAAAATTCAAAAATTCTATGTACATAAAACTTTAAAATTGCTGAATAGTTTATTCTACACAAAGAAATTATTCAATCCAAGCTAATCCACTAACAAGTATATGAACTAGGTATATTAAGAGACAAGTCACATTTAACTTAAAAGTAAACAAAAGGTAAAGAACCAAACAGTGCTTTAGATTTCTTGAATAAATGTATTGTTGAAAAATGGGAGTTGATGAAGCTGGTGTATGCATCCAGTGCTCCTGCATGGGAACATCACAGACTTTGTTAGTTCGATTCCTGTACAAAATGAGAGCCCTAGGAATCATTTCTTGTGGTGAAGGAATTCCATTCCTGGACTTCATCCAAAGCAGACAAAATATATTTTATAAGGACAGTCTTTTCAGAATTATCTAATTAGCTTCAAGTTGAAAGCCACAATTTCCCTAATTTTCTTAGTATAAATAATTCAAGACCCAGGAACACATGAAATATTTAGTTAGCAACTAAGGTAAAATTGAAAATATTGCTATAATAATTAAAATAAAGCTTTATATACAGTATTTATTATCATGTAAACATATATAAATATTTTAAGCAATATCCATTAATAAAATTATTGTTTGGATGATTAGATTATGGGTGACTTACATTTTATAATCAATGGAATTGCATTCAAATGACTCTCCTAAGAATAGTATTTTTATTTCCATTTACTATTTTTGGCATAGTCAACTGAAACAATTTCAGATATTATTGCTTTATAAGAGTAAGAAACTTAAATTTAATTGCAGCCTTGTTTTTGTGGCTTTCAAACTCTATCTTCCCTTTGTCTCTGTGTCTCTGTGTGTGGGTGTGTCTGTGTGTGTGACTGGCTGGATGGAAAAGAATTACACAGACACAGACATCCTCAAGGAAGCAATGTGAGCTGTGCACTTTCAACCTGTCTGCTTCCTGCTCCTTCAGTCTCACTGTCATGATATGAAGTGGCATTATCTTCTCCCTATCTTGACAGATCCCAAGTTGAAAGAGCACCATTTGATTGCCAGGCAATAGATCATCCCCTTTGTTCAATGTAATGTAGAGTGCCAAATGACAGCCTCAAGAGGCTAGAGTAGCCCCTGCACTGAAACCGCACTGGGAAATCGTCTCTGCAGATATTTCAAATACCACATGTTTAGTCATGACTGTTGAAGTTGTACTTTGGTTTTGTTTATACTTTTGATGACAAAGCATTATGTTCTAGCTTTTTAAAAAGGCATTAAAGTAAATCAATGGAATGTGTCTGAATCTAATATTTAAACAGCAACACCTCCCCCCTCTCAAACAACAACTTACACGTTCTAGAGAAAGTTAAATTCCATAATAGAAGGCTTACAAAGAGACTCCAGAGGCCCATTTGCCAAGGACGTTTATTTCATTTCATTTTATTTCATTTTGTTTCACTTAATTTCTTCCCTTTCTTCTAATACATGTTCTGCCAGATTCTGAGACAGGCTTCAGTGATACACTGATGATCAGAGAGAAAACCCCACTCTCAAATTGCCCACTGTCTAGTGGGAGAGACAGACAGATAAACAGAGTGCTAGAAAACAATGTGGTCAGTGTTTTACCATAAGGGAGGCAGGGGCCATGGAACAGAGAAAATAAGTCTTAACATGTTCAGGGGCCTCTGGATATGGAGAGTCTGGGGAGAAGCCTGCCTAGAAGGACATAAGTCAATTGGCGTGACTTAAAGGACCATTAGAGGAGTCTGAAAAATGTGAAATAAGGAAAAGACAAAACATTAGGAATGTTGAAAGCTTGCTGTGGTGTGGTTGCAAATCATTTTAAAGTGTGACGAGAGTACATGTAGACAGGAGGTGGGCACTGCTGCCGGTGCTTGACTGTGATGTCCTTGACCTAGGTTCCTGGTATTTCTAGCTTCTTCCTGGTGTAAAGACACCATACACTGGATAATTGATTGGTTTACTAAATGACTGAAAGCCCCTTCCTAATCCTAGATAAGCAATCAAGGTTCACCTATACTTTTGACTTCCTTTAAGCCACCAAGAAAAGTGAAGCCATGACAGTTGTAAAACTGGGCATAGAGCAGATTCTCATGCTTGTGTACAGGGGAGGAAGTGGTGCTGAATTCCACTGTCACTCACCTGAGAAATGGAATGACCGCTCTTCTTCCTTTCCCTCTGGCAATGCTGCAGCTGCTGCTGAACAAGTGAATAGGGGGGT
Source organism: Oryctolagus cuniculus (assembly GCF_964237555.1). Taxonomy (NCBI): domain Eukaryota; kingdom Metazoa; phylum Chordata; class Mammalia; order Lagomorpha; family Leporidae; genus Oryctolagus; species Oryctolagus cuniculus. The sequence continues at coordinate 30,148,241 of NC_091451.1, read as the reverse complement.
TGTTCTAAGTGCCATGAACTCCCTTTACTGCCAATTATATATAGTAACTCCCTTAGTTATAAATATCATCATGTAAATGATACATAAGAAGCTAATATGTAACAATAACCTGCTGGATTAAATCTAAGTTAAGCATGAAGTAATGGGCTTTTATAAATACATAATATCCACAAATTCTAAATATGTTGAATGAAATTTGCTTTTTCTTAAAGTTTTTATTGATTTGTTTATTTGAGAGAGAGAGAGAGAGAGATGTATAGACAAAGAGACATCTTCCGTCCAGTGCAAACTCCCTGCAACAGCCTGGGGCTGAACCAGGTTGAAGCCAGGACCTAGGTCATTCTTCTGTGTGGCAGGGACTGAAGTACTTAAGGGCCATCACCTACTTCCCCCTAGGGTGCATATTAGAAGAAAGCTGGAGGGGTTGCCCAGCACATATGGTTTTGGCATCCCATATGGTTGCCAGTTCGAGTCCCGACTGCTCCACTTCCGATCCAGGTCTCTGCTATGACCTGGGAAAGCAGTAGAAGATGGCCCAAGTCCTTGGGCCCCTGCACCCATGCGCGAGACCTGGAAGAAGCTCCTGGCTCCTGGCTTCGGATTGGTGCAGCTCCAGCCATTGCGGCCATCTGGGGAGTGAACCCAGTGGATGGAAGACCTCTCTCTCTCCCTCTCTCTCTCTCTCTCTCTCTGCCTCTGCCTCTCAATAACTCTGACTTGTAAATAAATAAATAAATCTTTAATTAAAAAAAGAGAAGGAAACTGGAGTAGTAAGCTTATCCAGGATTCAAATCCAGGCATTCCAATTTGGAATGTGAACATACTGAGTTTTATCTCAATCATTGCACCAAACACACTGCAATTTGATTTCTTGAAGCAGTGATATTACTTTTAAAGTAGGGAAGCTTCACAACATGTTTTTTTTTTTTTTTTAACATGATTTGAAGCAAGTAGTGATGAAGCATCCAGTACATTTTATTCCTGAACATCAGGAATACATTTATGAAGGTATTTCCAAAAGATTGTGGAAGCTGAAATTAAAAGATAAAATTATTTTGGTGTAAAAAGTTGAAATCCATGCATTTGAGTATATAAGACTGACTGAGATATATGTGAAATCATCTAAACCTCAAATATGCAAAAGTGATGTAAACATCAGGAGGAGTGATTTGTCCTGATAGAGATGCATAAAATTAGTTTTAAGAAGTAGGTCTTGAGTGTACCCCATATGTATCATGTCAAGTGAATATATAAGAATCCTTATATAAATGCACTAAAACAAAAGTATATAATTATTATAACTAATAGCACTTTAAGATTTTAATTTTATTAATAAGTCTATAGTTCATATAAAACTAGTTCCTTTTCAGACATATTTAGGCATTTAATTTGCATTAATGAATTCAAAGAAGGCTTAAATAACCTATTTTATCCATGGAAATTACAATATTTTTAGCTCAGGGTTTTGTGAACCTGTTCTCAAGGAATAAAAACTTCCGTTAACTAACATTTCTCCATTTCTATTCTTAGTCTCCATTGTGTGAATTCAGCTGTCTGGATCACTATCAAGCTTTGAGAAGTAATCTAATCATTACACAATTTATCTTTTTAAAACATAGTCCAGGAGAGAGATAACCAAAGAATGGAAGAATGATTCTTTTTCCCCCCTTTTCTGGCTAGGTTTGAAATGCAGAGAATCTCAGCGATATAAATTCAAACCTTATTTAAATTTAGAATTAGGAAATGAATTGCTAGCCAAGATCAATGCTTCTACTTAGCAGTTTTAGATTAATGTTCACTTAATTTTCAATTTTTTCAGAGAAAGTAAAGTTTCAGCTGCACAATTTATTTTCAAGGCAGAAACAAGTGTTTAGAAATACTATACTTTCACAGTTTACCAAATGTTATCTCTTTGACCCTATTAGAAATATGTGCCTATTCCTTATTTCTGATATGTAAAGATGGACATATATAATATGCCCCAAAATTTGAAGAGATGAGAAAAGAACTTCCTAGAAATAATATGTATTTGCAATTATAGCAAATGTGAATATTAAACCTATTTAACGTTTACATGTGCCTGCATGTATTTCAAGAATATTAAATGCTTTAGCTATGAACCAAGTGTAGAGAAGGAATCAACTGTATACATCCAGGGTCTAATATGTGTTCAACAATATGGGAAAACATAAGATAATACTACTTTTTGGTTAGATAAACTATTATTTTAATAAAAAGATTGATTTATTTATTTGAAAGACAGAATTACAGAGAGGTGGAGGCAGAGAGAGACAGAGAGAGAGAGACAGAGAGAGGTCTTCCATCTGCTTGTTCACTTCCCAAATAGCCACAATGGCTGCAGCTGAGCTGATCCAAAACTAGGAGCCAGGAGTTTCTTCCGGGTTTCCCATGCAGTTGCAGGGGCCCCAGGACTTGGGCCATCTTCTACTGCTTTCTCAGGCCATAGAAGAGAACTGGATCAGAAGTGGAGCAGTCAGGACTGGAACTGGCGTCCATATGGGATGCCAGCACTGAAGGCCTTACCTGCTACGCTACAGTGCCAGCACCTAGACAAGATATTCTTATAAGACTCAATGGGTAGACAGCTTTGACTACCCACTGCTTCACCTGTGGTGAAACTAGTCCAGCATAAAGACTTCTAGTTTTCAATGAGTTATAAATCACCCTGATACATGAATTTGGACATTTTGCTAGACTGAGAATTTAAGTTCACATTGCAAATAAGTATTCTTTGAATTTGACCCCCCTTCCCAAAATCTAGAAAGTTGAACACTTTTCCATATGAAAGCAAAGAAAAAAAATGAAAACAAAGTGATATTTTAACTTGAAAATGCACATTAAAAGTTCAAACAGAAATTATTTTTTTTTCTTCCTCCCCAAATTGAATGCATTAGTCAGTAAAACATTGCTCTACATAACCAGGTTCCTACTATGGTCAACAGCCCAGTAAAACCTGGCAAGCAAAAATGAACACCATAAATTACATTGTCATGTTCATGGCTGTGGTGACCCACTCTTCCAAAGAACACTGTCTCTCACCGTCAAAGAGAGGATGAACTAGGATGATCAAACTAAGAGCCTCCATCCCACTAAGCATATTAGATACTTATTTTTAAAAATGTTTACATTGTTTGAGACAACCTAATTACAGCTGGTTAAGAGTATTTGCCATTCTTGAAAAATGGATATATTTCACTGAAAAAAATTAAGAGAAAATAGATATGATGGGTTGTACACATCTTTGCAATTAGTTTTAGAACATCTATAAATTTCTGTTCAATCCTCTACCCACGTGGCGTGAGCCTTGCCTTTAAACATAACAAGGATATTGTACTCACATAACAGGGTCATCCTTGGGTTTTAGCTTTAGGCTTCGACACAATGTCAACAGAAAAAACAAAGGAGGAAAGAGAAGATTGACTTCCACACTCCCTTTTAGCTATAGAAGAAGCTGTGCTTAATTTAAGCATATATTTATCTGCATTTCCTCAAATAGAAATTTAAGTTTCCTCTATTGAGGGTGTTAAATAACACTAAGTCTTCTCAGAATGCTTCAACTATATAAATTTCTATGCAATATAAAAAAATTGTGAGAAAGTCAAAATATAATTCATAAAATAATCTTAATCTTTGGATACAACGTGTATTGTTATTTTCTTACTTTAATTAAATGGTACATAAATGAGAATTTTTTTGGTTCCCATATCATCCCTTGAGAGAATATCCTATGGCTGTCATAGTTACTGATAGGTTATAATTACTGCACTGTTGTCTAAATGTTCTTTTTTTAGGTTTCTTTGTAGTGTAGTGTTGTACTTTTCAAACAATTATATACATTATTTCTGTTTATGATGCAATTCACTGTCTTGCACAATTGTTGTATTTCTACTAATTTTTATGGTAGTTTGCTTTTAGAATTTCTTTCTATCCCTAAGATATGTACACAGTAATTATGTTAATGTGAACTCATAAATCAAGTCTGCCAAGACTTTCATGTTTCTATTGCTCATTTCCGAATTCCACTTAAATTTGTCAATGGTCTGCTAGTATCTGAATGACCCCAAAATGGAATGAATGGACTTTAAAAATATGTTGATTCCATTAAACAGGGAAACATTCAGTGGTCTATTGGAAGTAAAAAAAAAAAAATGAACTTATCATTTAACTTGAGAGCAGGATTGAGGGTTTAAATGAGTAAAACTAATGAAACTAAAATAGCTATAATAACAGTAACAGTGTAATGGTAAAAACAAGGGAATTACGATTATATACTTTAGAAAGAAGTAATTTTGACTCACAGGTTAAACAACAGTTTGTCATTTCAGAAATTCAATTTGACAACAATTATAATGACTCTGCTACATACTAGTTCTTTACTCAGGCAGAATGCTTAGCTAAGAGGGAAGACATGAGCAATTTACACTTCTAAATTACATATTATAAGTCAGGTACTGTTCTTTGTTAGGAGTTAAATCCACTTTCTGAATAGAGTTCTGAAAAACAGTTCTCATGAATGGTTCCAAGTTGGATAAAGGGGCTTCTGGAATAGTATATACTTTGCTCTTCTAACATAGTTTTCATCAGAAGTAAGCTTGCAAGACAAGAAAGGCCCAAATATTATTTAGTCATTATATAACAAATAATCATAGTAATATATTTTTACAATATAAAACAACCTTTTTTACTAGTTATATTGTCCATAATCATGCCTTTCAAATTTCTATCAATCATTAGCTCCAACTGAAAGCCGTTGAGACAATACTGTTGTTGATTCATTAATTACTAACGCAGACAAAATGGGACAGTCTTTTCATTGTGTCATGAGTTACACATTAGTACTTGCCAGTTAAGTGGTATCTTTAGGTTATGTTCAACTAACAGTCATTCTATAAGATAAATAAAGGAAAACATTTTCAGAGACTTGCAGAATCTGTATCAGCGGTGCTTCTGGCTCAGATATTGCCTGGGCTCTGAGAGACTAATGGGGATTTCACAGGAAAATTACCGTTTCCCAAGGAGAAAACTAAAGCTGCTATTTTGGTTTTGAGAATAAATTCCAAAAAAACTCCCAATTTATTAATCAATATATATCTATTAACCCATTGTATACTTATAGGTCAGATTATTTGCTATTTTATATGTTAATTGTGATTTATCATATTTTATAAGGTTTTTTACTTATTTCCTATTTGCATATTATTTATGATATTTTACAATTCTTCCCATTTGTTGCCTCTGCTTCTATACTCTTTATACATGCTGCATCTGTTTCATTGTCATAATCATATCATTGTGTAAAATGTGAATAAATTAGAATAAATGAAGAGTCTCGAAGATATTTCTTTAAAGCAGTACCCTCATTTAGATATGGATAATAGTATTACACAAGGTATCTGTCATTTTTTTATAGTCCCACGAAATACATTGTATGGTTTATTTATTTCCTCTCTTTACTCATCAAGCTTGGTTCTGATGACCACTAGCTTATTACATAGACCAATGATTTGCCTCCATTGATGTCATTCAGAATATTACTGCATAATGTGAGAAATCTCATAGTCTTAAAAGGGACTTTAAAGAGGCTTTGAATTGAGGAAACATTGTCTGAATATACACATTGCTCCGCACGATAACTATTTAACAAAGTTTCTCATGGATTAAAACCGGTCAGATCTATAAATATATACCTAATTCATGACCATAAGTGAAGCAGTTTATCAAAATTCAATTGTATAAAAGAAATGTCTGCTCCATCATGTTTATTGCAGCACTATTCATAATACCCAATATATGGAATCCACCAAGGTGTCCATCATCAGAAGATAAAGAAAATGTGATATATAAACACATTGGAATACTATTCAGTCATAAAAAGAATGAAATCCATTTGCAACAAAATGAATGGAAATAGATAACATCATGTTACATAACATACGTCAGACACAGAAAGACAAAAATCACATGTTCTCCCTCAAATGTCAGAGCTCAGCTTGAAAAAGAAAACAACCCTCAATAGGAATGCTGATTGCTGATTGCTAGAGGTAAGAAGAGAGGAAGGGATAGAAGGAGATTGGATTAAAAAATAAGCAAAGTTGGCTGTGGTTTATAGATTGTGACAAATATACTAACACAAAATGTTAATAATTAGGATATATAGGAGCTCTTTATACAGCTGCACAATTTTTATTTTTTAATTTTAAGCTATTCTGAAATTAATTTTGTTTTGTTGGTTTTTTTAAAAAACTTTTAATTTGAAACAAAAAAATTTTAGCACTTGGAATGCATGCATTTCTATATATTCTAAATCAGTTGACATTAAATTTTGTCCCATTGATGTAGCTTTAGAAGATGTAGTTGATTACTACAGATATTTTTGCTCAGCTACAGACATTTTTGAATTTTTTGTTAGGCAATATTTGAGGCATGGAGATATATCATTGATTAAAACAGACAAAAATATCAAATTACTTAATTTCAATTGGTCATGATATCAAATAGACAACAAATTCAATAAATAAGCCTGTATCTTAATAAAATAGAAGGTTATGGGTATTATGAAGAATAATAGAGTTGAATATTGGGAATTATCAGTGTGTATTTGTTATTAATTTGATAATTTATTTGTTTAATTATTGTTTGTCTCATTTATTTGGAAAAGAGAGAGAAAGACATAGGGAGAGATATCTCATCCGCAAGTTCACTCCCCAAAGGTCTACAAGAGCAGGGCTGGGATTGATTAAGTTTGAATATGGGTCCGTATGAAAGAAAGAGAGCAGTTAAGATGAATTCCTGCTTTGGCCTGAATGACCACAGAGATAGAGAAAATTGTGAGGAGGCCATATGGAGTTACAACTGGTAACCTGGTTGGGGCAGTGCGAAGTGTGAGATGTTTATGATATATCCAAGTTGAGCTATCAAGTAGGTGGATATATATCTTGATATATAAATATATATACTTGTCCCGAAGCAGGCATTTCACCCAACAGTTAAGATGTCCACATCCCATATCTGAGTGCTTGAGATCCATGCGTGCCTTTGGCACCTGACTCCAGCTTCTTGCTGATGCAGACTCTGGGAGGCAGCACTGATGACTCAGTAATCAAACTCATGCCAACATGGAGGAGACCTAGATTCATTTCCTGGCTTCTGGCTTCAAACCTGGCCCAGCTTCAATATTGAAGGCATTTGGGGAATGAACAAGTAAGTGGGAGCTCTGTTTCTTTCAAGTTCTTTCTGTCTCTGCCTCCCAAATAAATTTTAAAATTATGAAAAATTTGTTCAGTTTATGAATAATTTTAAAAATTAGCATCAGATGAAAACTAGTTCTTCCTTAGTCTATGAAATGCCATTACTAATCTCTTGATTTAAATGATAATAAAGCCATCAATGTTAAATAATGAAGTGATAATATTGATGGGGATTCATGGAATTGTTTCCACTTACTCTTCTTTTCAAAGGCGAATGTATTTTCTTTACAAATTCAGCACACATAGCTATGGCAGCAAAATTTTAAGAAGACACTAATAATTGCCATGAAAGGACAGCTGCACACATAACAGGCAGACATGACATTTTTAAAGAAAGATGACATTTTGAAATATACTATTACATCTCTGGCAATATATTTAGACTATGAAGTACTATTATTTTTATGTAGTTCCCAGATTACCAACAACTTCCATCCATTGTAGTTCACTATCAGAAAAAGAGAAAAGTCAGTGTTCACTTTCAGGAAACATGGAGTTTATTAATATATCCCTGCAATATGGTGGCCATGCTTGGAGAGTTCAAAATCCATAGTGTTCTGTAAAGTACTGTCATAACTTTTCAGACTAGTTCCTTTCGGTGCCTGGATGTCTAGAACATTCCATTCAAAATGCCTGTGTGAGTAATGAAGGCCATATTGGTAACCCTTCTACTGAGGCTCATCTTCACAAGCAGGGGTTCCATTATTCATGCAGATGACATTCCAATAACACGCTGCATGATTTTATACTGAGTGAATAATCCAGAAGCCTAGAATAAGAGAAAGAAAGGAATTAAATTAAAGGTTAATGTCACTTTTTATAGCAGGTTGGCTCTTTTAAAAAGATGTACAAAAGGTGGCCTCTAGAGTCTGGTATATTTATTAGGCATGGAGACAGCGGAAAGCATCACGTGCAATGTCAAGGTTGAGCCCTTCCTCCAGAATGAGGAGTTATATGGGGTCATCATGGAAGATGGCATTCCCCATTGAAGCTATCAGTGTGGGTGAGTTCTAATGACTTGTACTGTAATTACAATTTCATCTTGGATATGAAACCATTTTAAAAAGTGTGGTAAAAATGTGCTAGTCAAACAAAACTGCAGTGCTGCCAATGAACAATGCATATTTCTAACCCTATATAAGGGTTAGGAAAGCCTTATGAAAAGCCTCCACGCTGGTTTTCAGTGAAAATGTGAGCTTCTATTATTGTTATAAGAACCAAAGAAATTACTCTCCTCTCAATAATCACCTGTAGTATAAAGCAGTAATTACTTTCCTTTCACTAGCCACTCTTATCTGAACCAAGAAATGATAGCCATTCTAATGGCTGGCTTTCTTCTACTACTATTTTTATCTGTACTGTAGAATTAAAAAATTGTGAAGATATTTTTGCATATCAGCTATGAACTTAGCAGAAACTAATGGTGCCATAAAATCTTTTACCATCCGATATACATATCTGGCACAACAAAGAAGAGAAGCTCTAAACAGTAATAATGTTAATTCTCCCAATTGTAATGCTATTTTGAGAAAAGTCAAAATTAATATTTGTGATAGCCTGACAAAATGCCATATGTGTGGAAAAACTAGTTTCACACAACACTTTTATTGAACTCTAAGTTTAATATATTGATTGGTAGACAGAGCCTATTGATTTGTTTGTGCTGTGGACATTTGCTAGGATAATAAATGGGTTCCATATGAATTTAAAAACTCTAGACAAATGATATTGGTTTTCCAGTGATCAATATTTAGAAAAATATATTGGTTACACACTTCTACATTGGTTTAATACATTTACTTGGAATATACTTTGTATATGCATGCAATATACTGATTTCTTTATTAACCCCATGTAATTATTAGGAAACTACCTTTCAAAGCACTGAAATCTAGTTGACTTGGTGTGAGAAAAGACCCCATTGTGAATGCTCATAAAAGGCTTAGCTTAGCATTAGTGCAGCCATGATACTAGGCCTCAGTAGGAGAGAGGGTAGCAGATATCCAAAATTAGGTCAAGTGCTGAGCTTGTGTTACAAAGCATGCACCACTTGTTATCTTTGTAACTTTCAGCAATTCTGTAATCTATAAGAACTGGATGCCTGGTACACAATGTTCTCTTGTCTTAGGTCCTCGAAGCCTTGCTGTTATCATCATGTAATAACTCCCCTCCCCTGTCCTAAATCTGCCCAACATCACTCACCCCCTTTATCCCACCCTTTGGTGCCCTGTCAAGTTTACGTTGTAACTCTCAAGTTGCTCAATCCACAAGAAACTGGGAGAAGGGATTTCTGCATGGTAGTGATAAAAGGAGATTAGTTTCTGAGAGGGGCTTGTGCTTCCACCCTCTGGTCACCATTCTCAAGACCAGGTAACAGTAAATGCCTCTCTTTGTTCTTCCTCTTTGATTCTGAGTCTCAGATTCTCAGTCTCACACTTGGAAAGCTAAATTGCTTGAATAATCAGAAAATAAGCTTGTGATAAATCTTAAAGGCAGGTATATTAGTCACATGTCTTCAAATTTAATTACTGCACTAACATTTTCACAGATGAAGTGAGAATTTACCATTTGCTAAAATAAAAACCAGGAGGTAAAAAATTTCTCCAAACACACTAAAAATTTTTTTAGTGGGGTAGTTGTTTGCGCTCGAGCTTAAGATTTTTCTGGTGAAGATACCCTTGTCCTCTGTTGGAGTACTTGGGTTCTGTCCCCAGCTCTAGCTCCCAATTCCAGCCTCCTGAGTCCTCTGTTGGAGTACTTGGGTTCTGTCCCCGGCTCTAGCTCCCAATTCCAGCCTCCTGAGTCCTCTGTTGGAGTACTTGGGTTCTGTCCCCGGCTCTAGCTCCCAGTTCCAGCCTCCTGACAGCACAAATCCTGTGAAGCAGCAGCTGATGACTCAAGTTCTTGCTCAGTGCCACCCATATGATTTGGACTGAATTCTGGGCTGCTCTAGGCTCTGGGCTTCTGACTGTAGTCTGGCCCAGCGCTAGCTGTTGCTTATATTTAGGAAGTGCATCATCAGATTGGAGGGCTCTCTCTCAAAACAAAAGAAATACACATTTTTTTCTCTGTTCTTTTTTTTGTTTGTTTCACATAGAATAATTGTTTATTGTGGCTTTCAGGGTAACATTATTCACAGGCTTATAGTACATAATTATCATTCATCTTGGTTCTTTTTTTTAACTTTTATTTAATGAATATAAATTTCCAAAGTACAGAATATGGATTACAATGGCTTCCCCCCCATAACGTCCCTCCACAACGCAACCCTCCCCTTATCCACTCCCTCTCCCCTTCCATTCACATCAAGATTCATTTTCAATTCTCTTTATATACAGAAGATCAGTTTAGCATACATTAAGTAAAGATTTCAACAGTTTGACCCACACAGAAACATAAAGTGAAAAATACTGTTTGAGTACTAGTTATAGCATTAAATCTCAATGTCCAGCACACTAAGGACAGAGATCCTACATGAGGAGTAAGTGCACAGTGACTCCTGTTGTTGACTTAACAAATTGACACTCTTGTTTATGGCCTCAGTAATCACCCTAGGCTCTTGTCATGAGCTGCCAAGGCTATGGAAGCCCCCTGAGTTCACCGACTCTGATCATATTTAGACAAGGCCATGGTCCAAGTGGAAGGTCTCTCCTCCCTTCAGAGAAAGGTACCTCCTTCTTTGATGACCCATTCTTTCCACTGGGATCTCACTCGTGGAGATCTTTCATTTAGGTTTTTTTTTTTTTTTTTTTTTCCCCCAGAGTGTCTTGGCTTTCCATGCCTGAAATTCTCTCATGGGCATTTCAGCCGGATCCACATGCCTTAAGGGCTGATTCTGAGGCCAGAGTGCTGTTAGGACATCTGCCATTCTATGGGTCTGCTGTGTATCTCACTTCCCATGTTGGATAGTTCTCTCCCTTTTTTATTCTATCAGCTAGTATTTGCAGACACTAGTCTTGTTTATGTGATCCCTTTGGTTCTTAGTCCTATCATTATGATCAATTGTGAACAGAAATTGATCACTGGGACTAGTGAGATGGCATTGGTACATGCCACCTTGATGGGATTGAATTTGAATCCCCTGGTATGTTTCTAACTCTACCGTTTGAGGTAAGTCAGCTTGAGCATGTCCCGAATTGCACATCTTTTCCCTCGCTTATTCCCACTCTTATATTTAACAGCAATCACTTTTCAGTTAAGTTTCATCACTTAAGAAGAATTGTGTATTGATTACAGTATTCAACCAAAAGTATTAAGTAGAACAAACAAAAAAAAAATACTAAGAGGGATAACATATTAAGCTGCTCATCAACAGTCAGGGTGAGGGCTGATCAAGTCACCGTTTCTCATAGTGTTCATTTCACTTTAACAGGTTTCCTTTTTGGTGCTCAGTTAGTTGTCACCTATCAAGGAGAACAAGTGGTATTTGTCCCTTTGGGATTGGCTTATTTGACTCAACATAATGTTTTCCAAATTCCTAACAGGGATCACTTTTCAGTTAAAATTTAAACACCTAAGAATAATTGTGTGTTAATCAACTGAGCACCAAAGGGGAAACTTGTTGAAGTGAAATGAACACTATGAGAAACAGTGACTTGATCAGCTCTTGTCCTGACGGTTGATGTACAATGTAATACTTTATCTATTTTAGTATTTTTTTTTTGTTCTAGTACTATTGGTTGAATTCTCTGTTCTTAATTGTGAATTAAAACCACTGTACCTCATCCTCAGTGTTAATGTAGCCATCGTTACCAGCTACTCAGTCAGCCACTGTGAGAACTGACAGGTATGGAAGATGCTTAGTGTTTTCAATACCAAAAATGAACATTTTTTGGTGTACTCAGCTTTCAGACAGGACGGGTTCATGGGAGAAATCTATAACTTCCAAGTGTGTTAATATTTTTCTTTTCTATTAAACTTCTTGGAACATACTTCATACAACATAAAAGTTATCCTTTAAAGTAATATATGCAATTCATGTTTTTATATTTTTTTCTTTCTTTTTTATTTATTTGACAGGTAGAGTTATAGACAGTGGGAGAGAGAGACAGAGAGAAATGTCTTCCGTCTGTTGGTTCATTCCCCAAATGGCTGCTGCGGTCAGCGCTGCACTGATCCGAAGCCAGGAGCCAGGGGCTTCTTCCTGGTCTCCCATGCAGGTGCAGGGGCCCAAGCACTTGGACCATCTTCCACTGCCCTCCCGGGCCACAGCAGAGAGCTGGTCTGGAAGAGGAGCAACTGGGACAAGAATCCGGCGCCCGTATGGGATGCCGGCACCACAGGTAGAGGATTAACCAAGTGAGCCACGGTGCCGGCCCCAAGTTTTTATTTTTTAAAAAAATTTAGTATATTCATAGATTTCTGCAACCATTGATACCTAGTTTTAGAATATTTTTGTCACTCAAGAAGAAATCTATATCTATTTTTTTTTTTTTTGACAGGCAGAGAGTGGATAGTGAGAGTGAGAGAGACAGAGAGAAAGATCTTCCTTTTGCTGTTGGTTCACCCTCCAATGGGTGCCACAGCTGGCACGCTGTGGCCGGCACACTGCGCTGATCCGAAGGCAGGAGCCAGGTACTTCTCCTGGTCTCCCATGGGGTGCAGGGCCCAAGGATTGGGCCATCCTCCACTGCCTTCCCGGGCCACAGCAGAGAGCTGGCCTGGAAGAGGGGCAACCGGGACAGAATCCAGCGCCCCGACCGGGTCTAGAACCCTGTGTGCCAGCGCCGCTAGGTGGAGGATTAGCCTATTGAGCCGTGGTGCCGGCCAAAATTCTATATCTATTAACAGTGGTTTTTGTTTCTTACTGTCCCAAGACTCTGAAAAAACTAAATTACTTTCTAGGTCTGTAGATTTGCCTTTTCTGAACATTTAATGTACAAGGAATCATACAACATGTGCTCTTTATGAATTTTCACTTGACATATTTTTAAGATTTTTAATATTTTTAAGATTCATATATGTTGTATCATATATAGTAAGTGATCCCTTTCTGATTTCCAATAACATTTTAGTATATGGAATAAACATTCAACTTACCTTTTTACATGGATGGACATTAGGGTTGCTTCTAGCTTTAGCTATTATTAATAGGGACATTATGAATATTTATGTACATGTATTTGCATGGACATATGATTAATTTCTGCTGGTGGCATATGTAGGAGTGGAATTTCAGGGTCATATGGAAAATAATTTTAAGAATTTGAGAAACTTCCAACTGTTTTTCAAAGCTGCAATGCCATCATCCATTCCAATTCCACCATCAATACATGAAGGTGAAAATTTCTTTGTGTTCTTTAGACACTTGCTATTGTATGCTTTTTTAAAATTTTATTTTAGCAATTATAGTGGATAACAAATGACTTTGATTTGCATTTTTCTAGTCATAATGCTTTTGATAATATTTTGTGTTCTTAAAGTTCATTTCCAAGTTTCCTTTGGAGAAATAGCTATTCAAACCATTGCCCAGTTTTTAATTGAGTTATTTATCTTGCTATTTCCTAGCTGTAAGTTTTTCCATATTCTTGATACAATTCCCTTATCACATACATTACATATGAATATTTTCTCCTGTTTACTGGATAGTGATTTTTACTTTCTTGTTTGTGTTCTTTGAAAGATAGAATTCTAGAGACAGCATTGTAGTGAAGTAGGTTAAGCCACTGCTTGTGAGGCCAGTATCCCATATTGGGGCACTGATTGGAGTCCTGTCTGTTCAACTTCACATCCAGCTCCTTGTTGATGTTCCTGAGAAAGCAGCAGAAGATGGCCCAAGTACTTGGACCACTACTACTCATGTAGGTTACTCAGAAGGAGTACTGGAGTCCTGGTTTCAGCCTGGCCCAGACTTAGCCTTTGAAACCTTTTGGGAAGCGAACTAGCAGATGGGAGATTTCTTTCTCTCTCTCTCTTTTTTTCTCTCTCTCTCCCACTCTCTCTTCCTTCTCTCTCTGTCTTTCAGATACATGAATAAGTCTTTTAAAAGACCACTTTGAAAATTTCTTAAAAAATAGAAATACATAAGAGTTCAATTTTCATCCAGCCCACATACTTGTTTTTCTTTTATCATATGTGCTTTTGGTGTGATATCTTAGAGAATTGCCTCATCCAAATTTACTCCATTGCATTTTGTTTTCTATGAGTTTCATTGTTTTACTTTTTTTTTTTTTTTTGACAGTCAGAGTGGACAGTGAGAGAGAGAGAGACAGAGAGAAAGGTCTTCCTTTGCCATTGGTTCACCCTCCAATGGCCGCCGCGGCCGGCGCGCTGCGGCCAGCGCAGCGCGCTGGCCCGATGCCAGGAGCCAGGAGCCAGGTGCTTTTCCTGGTCTCCCATGGGGTGCAGGGCCCAAGCACTTGGGCCATCCTCCACTGCACTCCCGGGCCACAGCAGAGAGCTGGCCTGGAAGAGGGGCAACCAGGACAGAATCTGGCGCCCCGACTGGGACTAGAACCCGGTGTGCCCGCGCCGCTAGGTAGAGGATTAGCCTATTGATCCGCGGCGCCTGCTCCAAATATGTTCTTTTATATTAAAATTATTTTTATTAATTCTGGGACTTTTCATTTCTTTACAAATTTTATGGTCAACCTGTTAAAAATAGGGCTGAGATTTTAATACGTGTTTTTCATTTGAGTTCATACTTTTCAATGATAGTTGACTCACAGCAAAGATGCCTTTTTAATTTTTTTTCCTAATTACACTGTCAAAATAATTAATTACTGTGTAAACTTATTAAATTGTGGTCTCATATAATCCCAAAAGATAATAGCATTCTTTAATGAAATGTATATATGTTTTTGTGACTAAATATTATAGCTTCCCCAGAAATTCCTTCCATGATTTTATTTCCTTATTTAATTTTAATTATTATATCAGTTCACCAATGCTACATGACCTTCAGTGATCACAAAGAAAGCACAATGGTTTCTCTGTGTGAAGTTCCTAAAAGATGAAATCTGTTTTTATTTCAAAAATTTTGCATTCAGGGGCCAGTTTTGTGGTGCAGCGGTTTAAGCTGCCTCTTGTCATGCATGCATCCTCTATGAGAGTACTAGTTCTAATCCTGGCTGCTCTGCTTTGGATTCAGCTCCACGCTAATGTGCCTGGGAAGGCAGAAGGTGAAGACCCAAGCACTTGGTCCCCTGACACCCATATGGGAGATTCAGGTCAAATTCTTGACTCTTGACTTTGGCCAGCTCAGACATGGCTCTTGCAGCTGTTTGGGAAGTGAATCAGCAAGTGAAAGATCTCCCTCCCTCTCTTTGTCTCTCCCTGTCTCTGTCACTCTAGTTTTCAAATAAATCAGTAAATATTTTAAAATTGCATTAAAATTACTTAAAGATAACTTATTGGTGTATTTGCAGATTTCTCAGTGCTTCGCATGCTTGAATACAGAGAGAAGCAGTTATGAATTATGCTGGTCTGATATTTGGAATCTCAGAATCTATGTCTCAGTACTTAAAATAAATACCTCTGTGGTCTGGCAAATCATACCATCCTCCTTCAAGTTGACCTATCTCAGAAGATTGTTTTGATTGTATTTCCTACAGTTTGAGTCCATCTTAGCACTGGCGTATACATGGGAGCTCTTGATGATGGGAATGATAACATCAAAACATGGTTGGTCTGAACATGATAATACCAAACATAAACTTTCCTATCTAAAGGCAGAGATATGATATGGGAAATTCATGGTACCGAATCAATCTTTTGACAGAACACTTACTCTAAGTAAATGAAATCATTCCACATGGCACAAAAGCAGCCCTCAAGCAACTGCAAACAGGAGAATCAAGTGCTGCATTTTTGAATGACATCATATACACTCAGTTCTGCTTCTATTCTAAGTGGTTTTCAGTGTAAGCAAGCAAAGTGTGTAGCTTATTTTTCATAAAGCTAAAATCTATAAAAGTCCTTCAAATGTTTCAATAAACTTATGGAAAATATTTTTCAAAAAGTACTCCAACTAGCAATTTATTTTCTTCATGGTTTGAAATATGCTTAAATCAAATTTGCTGTTATGGTCTTTCTTAGACTCTGTGGATAGTGTGGTTCTCCATGACACTTTGATTGCCTTAGGGAAATATATTTATTTGCACAAATAACTAGAATTGGGGGGGGGGTAAATTCTAATTTAAAAGGGAATATAAATTTAGAAGTATCACTACTCTCTCCCTAAATTCAAATGAAGTTAATTCAAAGCACATGTATTCTGTCATGTTTAGAAGATATATTATAATTAGTATAATATGCATTATACTGAGAAGTCAATTACTTTACAGTGAAGACATGCCATTGGATGCATCTGAAGTAACAGGAATGCTCAGTTAATTAACTTTTCTTATGCTAACAAGAATTTGTGTCACATTATAGAAGGATTTTAGAATACTAAAAGGCTAATCTGAACTGTAAAAAATCTGCATAGCAATGTTTTCTGAGGGTTTGGTATAGGGTAACATATGAACTTATGCTCAGTCCTCTAACTGGAATATTTCTTCAGTTCTGTATTTTAATTAGGTAACAGAAAATCAGATAGAAGCTTTACAAGTATAGGAATTGAGTGATGCATGTATTGGTAGTCCAGAGGTGGCTCAAACCTGACATTTAGCTTAACCCAGTGGGATTTGCTCTGCTTCTAGGTGATTGAAAAATAGGGGTAGCAGGACCAGGCTGCTCAACTGCACACCCAGCCATTCAGGAAAAGAGTTTCCCTCTTTCTACCTATAGATATAAATATTAGATAGAGATATAGGCAAAATCTACTATAGGTATCTATGTATAAAATGTACTTCGCTTATTTGAAAGAGAGAGATAAAAAGAAAAAGAGAGAAATAAAGAGAAAGACATCCACAGAGACAAAGAAAAAAACTGAAGAGAGATCTCCCATCAGTTGGTTCACTTCCAAAATTCCTGCATTGGCTGGGTCTGTGCCAAGGTGAAGCTAAGAACTCCATCCAGGTCGCCCATCCAATGGCAGGACCCAAGACCTTCAGCCACAACCTGCAGGAAGCTACAATCGGTAATGGAGCCCAGAACTGGAATGCAGGCACTCTGAAATGGGACATAGGCATCCCAAATGACATATTCTTTTATTTATTTTATTTTATTTTATTTTTTTGACAGGCAGAGTGGACAGTGAGACAGAGAGACAGAGAAAGGTCTTCCTTTGCTGTTGGTTCACCCTCCAATGGCCGCTGCAGCCGGCGCACCGCGCTGATCCGATGGCAGGAGCCAGGTACTTCTCCTGGTCTCCCATGGGGTGCAGGGCCCAAGTACTGGGCCATCCTCCACTGCACTCCCGGGCCACAGCAGAGAGCTGGCCTGGAAGAGGGCAACCGGGACAGAATCCGGCGCCCTGACCGGGACTAGAACCTGGTGTGCCGGCGCCGCAAGGCGGAGGATTAGCCTAGTGAGCTGCGGTGCCGGCTCCCAAATGACATCTTAATTGCTATACTAATGCCTGTCCCAGAGAATTTATATATATATATATATATATATATATATTTTTTTTTTTCTTTAAGGACAAGGAAATATGTTTCACAAAGTCTCACAGTAAAAATTTCTTCCCATATAATTGCCAAAATTTGCTTACTTAGTATGTTCCAAGTACATTAACTGGATCACGTGTTAACACAATTATCTTGGGACCAACATTGTGTCTTAGCGGGTTAAGCTGCCTCCTGCAATCTGGCATTCCATATGGGTGTTGGTTTGAGTTCCTGCTGTTCAACTTCTGGTCCAGCTCCCTGCTAATGCACTGCGAAAGCAGCAGAAGATGTCTCAAGTGCTTGGGCCCTGGCACCCATGTGGGAGACTCAGAAGCTTCTGGCTCCTGGATTCTGCTTGGTCTAGTCCTGGTGGTTGTGGCCATTTTGGGAGTGAACCAGCAGACCTGTCTCTCCCCTCCCCCTCTCTTTTACTCTGCCTTCCAAATAAATTTTTTTAAAATTAAGAAAAAGGAAAAGAACAGAAAGGGAAGGGGATGGGATGGGAAGGGAGGGGAAGAGAGAGGAGGAGAGGAGAGGGGAGGGGAGGGGAGGGGAGGGGAGGGGAAGAGAGGAGAGGAGAGGAGAGGAGAGGAGAGGAGAGGAGAGGAGAGGAGAGGAGAGGAAACTATTTCTGAAGCCTGAGAAGTTTAAGATCAAGATGGCAGCAAATCTGTTGTCTGAAGAAGGCCTCTTTCTGGATCCAAAGCCAGAATTTCTTGCTGTGTCCTCCTACAATGAACTCCTCCAGGCCTGTCTTAAAAGGGCGCTAATCCCATTGACAAGGTCTCTGCCTCATGATTTGACCACCTTCCAAAGGCTGCCACCTCCTCACATTGTGATTAGGTTTCAACATGAATTCTTGGATATCAGGAATGCACAAATATTCAGACCATAGCAGGAAAGTCGCTTTTTTTTTTTTTTTAAAAAAGGGCTATTATAGACTTCCAAAATTATTTATTTGTTTATTTATTTGAAAGGCAGAGCAACAGAGAGGGATATTCCATCTGCTGGTTCACTACCTCAATTGTTGCAAAAGCCAGTTCTAGGCCAGGCAGAAGGGAGGACTCAGGCCTCCATCTGCATCTCCCACATGGTTGTTAGGGGCCCAGGTATTTGAGTCATCATCTATTACCTTCCCAGGCACAATAGCAGGGAGCTGGATCCAAAGCAGAGCAGCTGGTACTGGGATTGGCACTCTGATATATCGGTGTCATAAGCAGCTTAACCCACTGAGTCTTGATGCCAGTCCAAACAAATCTGTATTTTTTGGTCACTGCAAGTAAGCTAAAAAAAAAAAAAGGTACAAGAGATGGTTACCTTGCATCTTAAGTTCTGGAAAAAAAAGCGTTATGGCGTGGGGTTGAGTGAAATATCTCCAAGGCATTTATGCTAGTGTAGAGGTCAGATTCAAGCACGTGGTCTATATGTGTGTGCACGCTAGCACATGTGATAGAGGTGGGATTAGTGTGCTTGAAAACCAATAGGAGTGAAGGAAATGGAATAATAGGATTTTCCTGGAATACCAACACTGACAGCCATGTTGTAAAAATGTCCTGTGAAAAATTTGATAAAGTGAAGGCACACTTAACTCCAAAGGTTTCCTTTGATCTGCATAACTATTTTTTCTTAACAAAGTTACAAATACCAAGTTCTATATATTTTCTATACCACTTAACCACTTCTTGTAACACAAAGTACATTTGAGTGCACCAGAACAATTCATCTTTAGAGAAAACCATACCATACCTTGCTCCTACCCCCTATGACTCTATTGGGTACAAACTAACTGATTATGTCTCTTGTCTATTCAAGTCCTTTCCCTCACTCCCCTCACACAAGTCATGCTCATTATATTGCCCACATCTTTGTTCATGCCATGCAATACCCTCCATATACCTTTGTGACTAAGGAAATTTCTTTTTTTTTTGTTTTTGACTGGCAGAGTGGACAGTGAGAGAGAGAGACAGAGAGAAAGGTCTTCCTTTTGCTGTTGGTTCACCCTCCAATGGCCGTCGCGGCCAGCGCGCTGCGGCCGGCGTACCGCGTTGATCCGATGGCAGGAGCCAGGTACTTATCCTGGTCTCCCATGGGGTGCAGGGCCCAAGGACTTGGGCCATCCTCCACTGCACTCCCTGGCCACAGCAGAGAGCTGGCCTGGAAGAGAGGCAACCGGGACAGAATCCGGTGCCCCGACCGGGACTAGAACCCGGTGTGCCGGCGCCGCAAGGCGGAGGATTAGCCTAGTGAGCCGCGGCGCCGGCGGTGACTAAGGAAATTCTAACCATGTGTCCAATTCGCCTTTGTTGTAAACATTTTCTGTCTATAGTACAGCATATGGATGCATTTTCTCATCTTTATGAACAACTATAGTCTAAATTCTTCCTTTATTTATCCATTAAGAGTATTTCTCGGCATAGCATAAATTGTCAGACAATCTTGAAGATGGTCAGACTAGAGAAAAATACTTTTACATGGTTCTTGTGTATATCTCTGCATATGCATATATTTCTCTCAAGTAAATTTGAATTTTCTTAAGTGTTAGACCTATTTCATGGATTTATTTTCATTTCCACCACCTACTATTGATTCTTCCCTAAGAGAAAAAAGATTCAGCAAGAAGGTAGGAAACACGTGAAAATACCATGGCTCGATTCACAGATCTCCATGGTACTGGTAGCCAAAAGATGTTATTGAATTACTGTGGTCCAGGCAGGGCAGACTCAATTCTGAGAGTTCGATATGCATTTTAAGAAGTTTGAAGTCCTTATCTTTAAAAAAAGTTATCTTTAATTTAACCAAGTTGTAGCTGAAATTATATATTTTATTCTTAGTGCTCTTAGTACAAAAAAAAAATATGGGTCTCATTTCATGATTTTTGGTTAAGGCTGATTTTGCCCTTCACATGAAACTATCAAACTTCCCTGTGTCTGCTATACTGATATTGCGTGTACCAGGAAGCTCTGAATACTAGATATAAACAATGGTAATACAACTATGACCAAAATACACACACACACACCACAGAGATCTTTGATGAAACTCTAGATTATTTATCAACTTGCATGGAGAGCTCCAATTTTTCAGTCTCAGGAAGTAGAAATTAGTATCTTATTCCTTGAAGTTTGACATGTGTACTTACTGCCTTCAGAATGGGTGCCACACTTAATCAATGCACCAGTTCAAGGCAATTCAATGAGTCACAGCTTTCTGTACACTTAGAATTCTTTGTGTTCTTTCATGTGGTTCCCCAGCTTCATTGAATATGCTTTCTCACTGCTCAATAATAGGAATGGAGAAATGAGCATTTCATCATCAATGGATTTCATGAGACAGGCTTGTACAAATAGGTGAGACCCCCCACTCTTGTATAACCTATTTGAAACTTATGCTTACATTTAATATCTTCATTTCACTCTATACAATCTCACATGAATAAGGGAGTGTCTTAGGTATCCTCACTTTTTCAAGCAGATTGAGATAAATGATTTCTACCATGTGGGCCTTGGCAACAAAGGACTTGCCATTTTACATTGTCATTCAATTTCTTTGACTGTTATCACCTTCATTAGTAGATATACTGATATATATTTGCACATGGGAAATTGAAATTTTCTTGTGGCTAACCCAGTGACCTTATATTTATACCTAGACATTGCAAAAAATCTGTCGTTTTTTGAAGGATACTTTGGATTATTAAAACTAAAATTTTTCAGCCGCATAGTAATAGGAAAAGTGTGATCATTCTAAGATTTTAAAATCTTTTTAAAAATATGTTGTGAACTGGTATAATATTGGAAATAAATTCAATCTAAACATGCTACGGTTTATGAACGCTGTCAAAGCCAAACACAGCATAATGAAACTTCATTTCATTGTGCTCCCATTTAATATTTTCTAACATTTACCATTTGTTTATTAGATTTATACAGCACCTATTATCCAAATAGCTAGACATTGTTCAAAGAATATTAAACCAAGACTGCATTAGAACGTATCCTGAGAGGATTGGCATAATAGAAGAAAAACCTTGAGAGGACATGCAAAGAAAAAAAATCAAAGCCAGAATATTTGAGGAAATTTGCCCCATAAAATGGTTTTGGGTACCATATTCTTGGGAAGTGACATTTTACTCTGGCTGAATTACAAACTTGAAAATTAGTGCAGATTCTCTTTGTGTTCTTAGATAAATTCTATCAGTGTCATGCCCATTTGTCATCATATCAGTACAGAAATGTGGCATCTAAAACTTGTACTTTCTTACTATTTTCTATCTCGTCTTAAAATTACTTGTATGTTTTGCAATTACAGACACATTTTAATATTTGGAACCAGCCTTTAGGCTATACTATTAAATAATCTGCATAGTTGTCTTAAATTTACACACTCTGAGGCTATATGCTACCAAATAACAGGAACAAGTTATTCCCCCTAATGACTTTAGAGGTTTTTGAGTTAAAGCCCTTTATTTTGAAAATGAAGATATCAAGACCCAAACACTTAGATAATTTGCCTAAGGTCACTGTTTCTGCTTCTGATAGAGATGCAGCAGGATTGATTTCTAGTCTAATCATCTTTCTCCTTTGGAGTAGCACTTTTCATAAAGCTCTCTGATATTTTTCAGTAACAGTTCCAAATTGCAGGGATCTGAATGTTTCATAAGCTCTCATCATCTACTGAAACTTGAGCACCTCATTTTTCCAAGTATTACTCATTATAATAAAAATTTACTATCCAGTGTGAGGTACAATGTGACTAGTCTTGCTTGTCATTTTTTGACAATGCTACTTGTGGAGGACTGGGCTAGGGAGTTAAAATGCATTTTATATTCTTGCTGTTAAATAGGAATTTACCTAAGACTAAACAGGCATAACGCCCTACTTACTTCTCATTGATGGAGAAGAGTTTCACATCGCTGTGTCGTGCCATGACATGACTGATTATCCAGACTCAACACTTCTGTTTCACAGCAACAATCAGAGATGTTAAACATCTAGATCAAGGTGAAAGTTCTTGTTGGTCAGAACTTTTGACTAACTTGTGTAAATTGTGCTTTGTATCACAGCAATAATTTAGAAAATAGATAAGACAATAGAGGACAACTCTAATATTTGATCACAGAACATAACTCTATGACTTACATCTTGATCTGGTTGCTAAAGCCTACAAAGGCGTCCTCATTTATAACCCATTTAGCATCTTTATAAAATTGAATTTATGACAGCATCTGTCTATTAGGTTATGATAAATATTTACTGATTATGTTTTTATTATTCTAGCTTAAATGATTTTTCAGGAGTCCTATCAGTTACCGTGTGTAGGTATACACATACATAAGCCTTAGTCAATATCATTATATTAATCCCCATGATCCCAGATGTAGGAGTATTTCCAGAGAAAGATCTGAGTAAAATCATTTGACAGGGAAAATTCAATGTGATACATTAGCTTATACAGCATATTCAAATTCTTCAAAGCCATTTAGTTTAACTCTTGCCAGGATTTTATTTTCACATTCTCCTCATCTAGCTACATTATATCCTTAGAAGATAAAATTAACCCAGAGAAGAATACACAAGGATGTTTTGTGGAATCACTCATTTAATAATAAGGAAATTAAAAGGAAATGTAGAGAACCACTGAACATATTCCAGTAAATGAAAAATGTATGCAAAGTAGATATAATCAGTCTCAAATGGAAGGTAATCCCAGTTTTTTTTAAAGATTTATTTATTGGGTTTGAAAGTCAGAATTACATAGAGAGAGGAGAGGCAGAGAGAGAGAGAGAGAGAGAGAGAGGGCTTCCATTTGCTGGTTCACTCCCCATTTGGCTGCAACAGCCAGAGCTGGGCTGATCTAAAGCCAGGAGCCAGGAGCTTCCCCCAGGTCTCCCATGTGGGTTCCGGGGCTCAAAGACTTGGGCCATCTTCTACTGCTTTCCCAGGCCATAGCAGAGAGCTGGATCAGAAGTGGAGCAGCCAGGACTTGAACCAGTGTCCATATGGGATGCCTGTGCTTCAGGCCAGGATGTTAACCCACTGCACCACAGCGCCAGCCCTGGTGATCCCAGTTTTTTCCAGTCTGTGATGCAGTACCAAATAATTCCATGTGATATTTTTCTTTAATTGTTATGCAAAATGAAAAATTTGCTTTCTTTATTGTATATCTTTTGAGATAGGACTTTTTTTTGTCATTTTTGTCTCAGTTCTAAATAATTAAACCAATAGCAAATGAAGTATGTAGACTAATAAGTTTTTCCTAGTCCACAATTTACTTTCAGGAAATACTCATTATTAATACTAACTGGCATGAGAATCTAAAGAGACAGTAGATGCCGCTGCACCTGCCTGCTTTCTTGGACATGTTAATCTTACTGAAATATGTAAAATCCTACTGTAGCAAGAAGTCTATGATATTGGGATACCAGCCTTACAAATGAGCACCAAGCCACTAACTGCTGATGCTTTGGCTCCACTTTCTCCAAGAGTTTTTTTTTTTTTTTAATTTTATTTAATGTGTACAAATTTCTTGTATTTCATATATACAGACTTAGGAACAGAGTGACACTTCCCACCCTACCCTCCCTCCTGCTCATGCTCCAACTACTCTTCCTCCTCCCTCCCCCATCCCCACTCTTAATTTTTACAAATATCTATTTTCAGTTTACTTTATACTCATAAGGTTAGCCCTACACTGAGTAAAAAGTTCAACAAATAGTATGAAGAAAAAAAAACACTGTACCTCAACCATAGAGACAATGACTATAAACAATCATCAAATCTCAAAATGTCCATTTCACTCCAATACATTACGTTTTAGGGACTCTATTAGTTACCCTAGATCAGGGAAAACCCATGATAAATGTCTTTTTCTGACTGGCTTATTTCACGAAGTATAATGGTTTCATTTTGTTCATCCATTTTGTTATAAAAGAAAGCATTTCTTTTAACAGCTGAGTAGTACTCCACCGAGTACATATATACCATAATTTCTTTGGAGCTCTGTGTTTATTACAGATTCTCAAAATTGTTTGCATCTACACCCAAGCCTCAGCTTTTTGACTCTTGATGGGATGTTTTCTGACACTGTGGTCCTGGACCCAGATTTTACTGGGAGTCTCAGCCTGATCTCATGGCCCCCCATGGTTCCCTAAGTGTCAATCCGTCTTGGAATTTTGCCTTTTCTCTTCATGTTCCATTTAAACTGTTCCCAATTTATGTAACTAGGATTGTTTTCCTCCGAGTTACATGTTTAACTGATTTACTTTTGTACCAAGCTCATCATAGTTTTGCTAATTAACAAGTGACAGACTAGAAAATGCGCAAAGCCTTCCCTGCCTGTGGGACATACAGCAATTGCTTTCTCTCCCTTTAGCCTTTTGCTCATCTTTGCTCCCATTTAGTGTGTTTGTTCATATATTCCTGAGGTTACCTCATTCCGTGATGTTCTGTGGTGAGCAACAGAAGTTAAAGCAATACAAAATTCACAAGTTCCCCATTTGATGTTAATCTACTTCAAAACACCAGCCAAGCATCCCCATGGGTTTATTACTAAATGCATTTGAAGAAAAATAGGAGTAGACAAGTCAAAATTATGAAAATAGGCAAGTGTTTTTTTCTTTTTCTTCACCCATCCACAGCACTCTTTCTACCCATTTCACCCATTTATACCCTTGCTTCCTCACTATCAAAGCTGTGTGTATCTAACTTCAATCATTTATACTTATTTATTGGCTAGTTGAAATTTTGGTATTAACTACTATTCATTATTATGTATCAAATTCATTAAGAGTTATGACTGGTATAATTAGAGCTTTCTAGAGTTTTGAATTTTTTTACTCTAAAAATTTCTGGATAGGAGAACAAGTGTGAATTTATCACCAAATACAGGGAGAAGATGTGGAAGTGTTTGAAGTACTTCCTTTCCAATCCCATCTCCATCTCTTCAGAGCAATGAAACTGAAAACCCAACCATCATTCCCTGTAGGGGTAGCTCAATGGAGCATGCTGATGAAATATGTGAAGCACAAGAGTTAGAGCATAATTAATATGTTTTATCAAATTAACTCTAAGATTAGTCACCATAAATGTCAGACACATAATACTAAGTATTCTGTAGATGAATAACTTCATTAAAATGAAAAAAAAATTGTAAAAGCATATATATATATATGTCAAGATATGTATGTGGGTGCATGGGTATATATAGAGAGGAAGAGAGTTTGTTTATGTCACTAAACCAGCTGATCACAGAAACAGATTTTCATTTCTTCATAAATTTTTGATTTTACTGGATCATTAAGAACTCACACTTAAAAAACTAAAAAAATGCAAGAAATAGCATGATATGTAATGACTAAATGTTTACTTGAGAGTTTTTGATAAAAGTTATGATATGACAATAACTAAAATTCAAAAATATATGCATAATTTTAAATTTATTGTATATTACATTAAATATAAATATTCTGTTTGATGGTGGTGTTGTATGTTTTTTTAAATCTATCATAAAAAGAAACTGAAATAAATTCATCCTGATGGAGAGTCAACAGTAATATGTTTTGAGTATCTGAAAAATATTCAATCATTGAACTGAAAGAGAAAATAACTTTCAGGATTCTAGATCTAGAATAAGTGGATCAATGTGTCTTTTTCCCTAAAAACAGAATTATATTAATTTACTTTAAATAATTATTTGTTATATATATTTTAAATGTTTATAAATAAAAAAATCATTTTATTGGCATGATCTCAATACCTGGATTCCAAAATTGCTATTGTTTAAATATCAATTGGTTTTCAACCAAAGAGTCGCATTTTAAATGCTTGTTCTCTAAAGTCTTATGTAACTGGTTAAAGGATTAATGACAATGATTAATGAATTCAGAGTGGAAACTTAAATATCCTCTGTGGAGACAAGGCTCTGGGAAGTAGTTACATTGTTAGGGTAGAGTTCTCATGACCAAATCATGGTAGATTTTTTAAAGAAAATACCACATAAACACAGAAGAACGGGCATGCTCCCTGTTTCTCTGCTTTCTTTCTCAATATGTGATCCTTCCTCTGCATGTATTCCACCATCCACTTTCCTCACCAGATGTCAGACCAACAAGGCCATCTGATCTTGGACTACAAATTTCCAAAACCTTCCTTCATAAGAAGCTTCTATCAGGCATTTGTTTTTGTGATGAAAAACTGCCTAATACATAAATTAAATACTAAAAATGTTGTTATTACTGACTAACAACATTTAGTTACCACAGAAGCTAGGAATATTTTAAGGGTTGAACTGTAAAATTTTTATTATTGTTTATTATATATATGCTTCATCTGCTATCTTTCAAAGTCTTTTACAGTTATGGCAAAGGTTTTTTTTTTTTTTTTAATTAATTTGAAAAACAGAGGGAGATACAGACAGACAGAAAGAGATACATAGGCAGGTGACAGAGGTAGAAAGACAGACAGAACCCCTATCTGCTGGTTCATTTCCCAAATGCCCACAAAGGCCAGGACTGTGTCAGACTAAATCTGAGAAGCTGAGAACTCATCTCTGTCTCCCACGTGGGTGGCAGTAACTCAACTAATTAATCCATCACCTCCTGTCTCCCAGGGTATGCCTTACCGGGAAGCTGGGACTGGGAGTAGAGTCTGGACTCAAATCCTGGCACTATGATACGAGATGTGAACATCCCAGTCTTCAGATCAACCATTAGGCAAATGCCTTCCCCATCTCATTGTGTTAGTAGTATCTATCACGATCCTGACCTATACAGTTGGATCCCTCCAATCTGGAAAACAGGGAACTGAATCCAACATTTTGTATGCCAATGTAAAGTCTCTATATTGCTGAATTGAAAGTGGTGTTATAATTTCTATTGATATTATCTTCCATCTTCAGACTTTAGATGGAAACATGTTGTTATCTTGGTGATGGCATTGTAAAAACCAAAAGAATGAGGATTTGTGCTTCCAGAATGTCTTTCTTTCTCTAAATGTATCCTCAACATCTCCAGAAACACAGAGCATCATCCTGAATTTCTGAAGTAGCTTTGTTATGACTATAAATCATTGTAAAAATGATGTGTGAATTTGATTACTTCTTACTTGAAACAATCAATGTGGATAATTTTGCAGCTGTCAGCTGTCTTTTTCCTTTTATTAAACCACAGATCATGAATCCATAGGTATGAATTGTTCTTAGGATGCAGTTCAAGAAACTTTAGTGTTTATTTACCTCAAAATCTGTTGTTCTGTTATTAGATATGTGCAAAGTAGAGAAACAATGAGTCAGACATTTTGCAAATGGTGTCCTCTTCAGTGTCTCAATGTGGTTCCGTAGAAGTCATCTGTCTGTGGAAAAAGCAATTAACACATAGTATGGTTTGAGTGTCCAAATGATAACAATTTTGATACTTGCATTTCATATTAACTGCTCCAGGACTTGCCCATTTTTTTCATTTTCTTGTTATCCGCCACTCATTAATGCTTAAAAGTTTATCTACTATAGAAAATATCTAGCTATGGTTAGGAGAACACAGTTCAATTAATATTCTGTAAAAGAGAATATTCACATATCATGAGTCCAATGTGGGATAATAAATAGCTCTAAAACCAAGTTTCTTTTTTTTTTTTCATCTAGTAGCTACTATGTGCTAGGCATTTTTCTTTTTATTGTTGTTTAAAGATTTATTTTTTTTAACTTTTATTTAATAAATATAAATTTCCAAAGTACAGCTTATGGATTACAATGGCTTCCCCCCCATAACATCCCTCCCACCTGCAACCCTCCCCTTTCCCACTCCCTCTCCCCTTCCATTCACGTCAAGATTCATTTTCGATTCTCTTTATATACAGAAGATCAGTTTAGCATACATTAAGGAAAGATTTCAACAGTTTGCTCCCACACAGAAACATAAAGTGAAAAATGCTGTTTGAGTACTAGTTATAGCAGTAAATCTCAATGTACAGCACACTAAGGACAGAGATCCTACATGAGGAGTAAGTGCACAATGACTCCTGTTGTTGACTTAACAAATCAAGACAGATTAACAGAGTTGAGATTCAAGAGAAGACAGAACCAATGATGCTGAGAGTGAGATTAAAGAATCTGATCGTCAGTACAGTATATACATTTAGGCTTCATATTGGTGGCTGTAAATTGTAAACATAGGAGGCCAGTTTCTGCGTGAGCACACTTGGACTTCACAGATTAAGAGTTGATCAATTGGGGGCTGGCATTGTAGCAAAGCTGGTAAAGCTACAGTCTGCAATGCCAGCATCCCATATGGATGCTATTCCATGTCCTGGCTGCTCCACTTCTGACCCGACTCCCTGCTAATGGCCTGGGAAAAGCAGCAGAAGATGATCCAAGTGCTTGGAAACCTGATACCCACATGGGAGTCCCAGAAGAAACTCCAGACTCCTGGCTTTCGCCTGGCCCAGCCCCGTTCGCCCTTTGCAGCCATCCTGCGAGGGAACCAGTGGCTGGAAGATATCTACCTGTCTCTCTCTCTCTCTCTCACTATAACTCTTTCAAATAAATAAATAAATCTTTTTGGAAAAATACTTCATAAATTGGGAAAAATCTCATGGAACCATGAATTGAAGAGGGAGAACTTTGGGGACAGGAAGTAGCTGTGATACAGCAAACCCAGGAAACTGTGGAATTTCCCAAAAGAGGAAATTCTTTCTTCATTAGAATGTTTCATAATATTTAATAGAAAATTACTTGCTAGACGGGACCAGTCTTCAACTTGGAAGGGGAGAACAGTAAACTGTATTTTCCTCCTGAATAATGAAGGTAAAAAGAAATCAGAAACAAAGCATAAAATAATGCCCAAAATATTTGTGATTAAAATTTGAATGAAGTTATATGGATTTCTTTTTAACATATTATACTTTGCCATATTTATTCATTTATTCCTGTGTTCATTCATCCAATAATGATTTTACTGGTTATAGAACTGGCTCAAAGTTTTACTGTGCACACACACAGTATCTGCAATACCTTAATGATTCATTTTACTATAAAGGTTATGCAAATAACCTGAGTTAAGTCCCACTTCTGCCAGTTTTACTTGTTTCATTCTTATTTTTGCATATATAAAATGGAAATAATAATAATACCTACATCAGGGTCAAGAGCCAGTAAGTTGAGAGTTTTTTGTGTTAGGAACACAGACTTATCAATAATTTCTGTTGCAAGCATGATTTATAAGGATTTTTCTTTTGAGTGAATTCTAATCCACTCTATGAGATGTTTTCCTGAGTTTTCAATCAGTGAGGTTTTCCAGAGCACTACCATTGGTTTATGCCCCCTCTTCACACCAGAAACTAGTTCAAGGTACAGTAAATAGCAAGTAATCAACAGAATAGACTTGATTTCTTTATATCCTAGTAAGATAAATAGGGACGTTGTATGTTTTCTATTTTAGTCACATCCATAAAGGCCAAAAATGTTATTGGTCATGCTCAAGGTTCACATTGTCAAGTTATGATGAGCTCTGGTCATAAATGCCATCCCTTACAACCTCAATCTGATGGGTTTTTTACCACTTGTACCCAATCTGCCAAGTATTGATTTTTTTTACAATAAACATTAATTTATTTGAGAGACACAGAATCAGAAAGTCAGAGACAGAGAGACAGACTGACAAAGAGAGCTTCCACCTGCTGGTTCACCCCCTGAGCAGCCATAATGGCTAGGACTTGGCCAGGGAGAAACCATGGGACAGGAATACAGTCCCTGTCTTCTATGTGGGTGGCAATAACATAATTACTTTAGCCATCATCTGCTTCCTCCTAGGGCCTACATTAGAAGGAGGCTGCTATCAGGAGTCAGACCAGTTATTAGCCCAGATACTCCAATGTAGGATGCCAGTGTCTTAACAACCTGGCCAAATTCCCACTCCCTGATTGTTGACTTTACAGGAATGTAATTAAGTGGATTGAGAAATCTGGGCTTTAGGAGAGATAAGCATATCATCTTTGTTTTAATGACGAGTTGTGATATAAAATTCCTGAAGATGAGCATCTTCCACAGGAGGCCCATTGCTAAGTCTGATGAACAAGTATGTAGAATGTATGAAAGTCAGATTCTGTGTCCTAATTCATGTAATACTCAATACCTAATACCTACAATTATATTTTCTTTCCTGCTGAAGAAGGCAGTGAAGAAGTTAGTCATGCTTTTAGCAAAACATTAAAACAAAATTAATAATTTGCCATTGGGACTTTATTGCTAAATAATACTTTATAAGCCACATTTTAGACACCTATTGCTTACTCTAAATATAATATCACATTGATAGGAATTATGCATGAATACATTATATTCCTTCAAAATTATTCATCCATAAAACCAAAATGCATATTGATATTCTCATATTCCAAGTGGCATATACAGTGTGGAAGATGGTTTTAGAATCAGAAGGATTGTAAGTCATTTTAAATTGAATTGAACTTTTATTTAGTTGATGTAGAATAAAACAGGAAAGAAAAGTGATGAGTTTTTCTCCTCTCTATGTTTCATTAAAATTCAGAAATAATATTGGATCTGAGAAATTGAAGGCATTTTGGAGTTCATTGATTTCAACCTCTCCTCAGTGCAGAAATGACCTGTGTAATAATTTTTTTGTAGTTTTTCAACCAACTTTGGCTTTACCTCTTAAAGTGAGTATCTTTGTAGTTTGCTTATACCATTTGGAGAGATACTAATGGATTCTTCTTCCACAAATATTGAGAATAAATTCAATTTACTATAACTTCTAAACTATGGGGATGGTTTTGAACAAAGAATTACATGGAATGCCTAATTTCCATTTTTCACTTCATCTTCAGCTATGTGGAGAAAATCACTGTGTTCAGTCAAAACTCTTTCTAAGTTCTTCAAATTCTTTCTACAATACCTCCTATAATATGCTTTGCAGACATGTTTATATCTTTGTCTTTTTAAAAAAAAAATTATGTAACATACACGGAAAGAGAGACAAACAAGAGCAACAGAGAACTCTCATCTGCAGATTTACTCCTCAACTATTCACAATGGCTGGAGCTAGCCAGGTCTCTCATGTGAGTGGCAGGAACCTGATTTCTTGACTAATCACCAGGGCCTCCCATGGTCTGTACTGACAGGAAGCTGGAGTCCAGAGCCCAAGTCAAGAATCAAACCCAAGTATTCCTATATGGAATGTAGGCATATTTACTGCTAAATTAACCATTTGATTCCTTAGTTTCTTTACTCAAGAAGCAGTTTTATTTTAATCATCTAAAAATGAACACAACATTTCAGGTGTGCTTTAGCCATTTCTGAAAGAATATCATACTATATTTCCTTCATATTTCCATAAATAATACATTTTTCAAATTCATTCAGCCAAAGATAATATTTGCTTCTTTTGACAGCAGTATCACACTTTCTTCTCTTTGTGGATATGTAATAAATAAAAATTTTTGATAGACAATTAATTTCCCTTATTTGGTAATAAATGGTGGATATCCTCAATTCTGTATATGCACTTTTTGTTTATCACTATCACCTTGCATTTATGTTATTGTGCTGGTTTTATTCTGGCAATTTGGAATCTAGCACACATGTACATATCAGTTCAGTGTATATGCTCTGCTAGAATCCACTGTCTGTGTTCTGATCTTGGTTCTGCCACTTTTTAGCTAGGCTCATGATTGTGAGAAAGGCAACTAGCCTCCAAAGGAGGAGTAATAATAGTAGATATGCATAAATGAAATGAGGCTTCTAGACCACTCAGTTAAATAGTTGGTATGTGAAAAGTTGGAAGAAATATGATTACTATGCTAGTAGATGATTAACTGTAATTTCTATTATCATAAATGATAACTACTATTGTACTTAAAATAATTTCTTCTCAAAATAGTGCAGTAACATGTGCAAGTATGTGTCTTCTGTATGTTTTTACACTGTAACAATAAAGGTGCTCAAAGAAGGACTAAGCACAGGATATTAAAATTTACTTCTAGAATTCTTACTACTCTCTTTAGAAACATTTACCCACTTGAAACCCCAACTAAATTTGTCTACAGAGGAAAATTTCTTAATGAAGCAGACATTGACTACTGGGGCTCATAAAATTCATTTTGAATTATTAACATAGCATGCATTTTGAAATATATCTATAGTTTGTTGGGAAGTAATGCCAAGTTCATCACATTTTACTTTCAGAAATCAGTTTTTCCCATTTGTAAAAATCAGAAATACATTTATTTGTTCTCAGCTTTCTTATACTTCTCCCATTTTCTCTTATTTTTTGTAATCATTCTTACATTTAGAAAAAATGTCTTGCATCTTTTCAGGATGCATTTTGAACTTCAAATATGATAATCAAGTTTCCTTATTCTCAATGAACTAATGGTCCATGGGAAAAACTGAACATGATCCTGCATTTTAGTGCTTAATTTATGTAAATATAATAATAAAAGAAGGAACAAAAAGATAGTGACTTATCCCAGTAAGGTTTTTCAGTTCCTGATACCTAATTTTCATGATTCTTGGCTTTGAATTCATTAGAAATACAGAGGTGACTTCTGTGCATATCCTGATCTATCATGCATTCAATTTCTTCATAGAGTCATTTTCTTACTAATACAGTGGAATAGAAATAATTTTCATAGTTTTAATTTTTCTCTGTCACCTATCTTAAAAATGGACCCATGAACGGTCTTTGAATTACAATAGAGTGTACAAAACTCTACTTTGTTCTTGGCATGGTTTAAACTATTCCAGTCTTTTCTGCCGGCGCTGTGGCTCACTAGGCTAATCCTCTGCCTGCAGTTCTGGAACTCCGGGTTCTAGTCCCGGTCGGGGCGCCAGGTTCTAGTCCCGGTCGGGGCGCCGGATTCTGTCCTGGTTGCTCCTCTTCCAGTCCAGCTCTCTGCTGTGGCCCAGGAAGGCAGTGGAGGATGGCCCAAGTGCTTGGGCCCTGCACCCGCATGGGAGACCAGGAGGAAGCATCTGGCTCTTGGCTTTGGATCAGCGCAGCACGCTGGCCATACCAGCCATTTCGGGGGTGAACCAATGGAAGAGAGACCTTTCTCTCTGTCTCTCTCTCTCTCACTGCCTAACTCTGCCTGTCGAAAAAAAATTATTTCAGTCTTTTCACTTATAATTTTATTAGGAAATATATCATATGTAGTAGTGTAAACATGATTTTACAGGTGCTACTATAAGGGTAAAATAAATACCCCATATACATACGTTACCATATAGGATACAAAATATCTGTAAGCTGTTCAAGCCTTCAGAATCTCCCTCCATAATCATATAATGATTTCCACTCAAATGTAACCATCCTGGTTTGTGTCGTAACTCTAATTTTTATTGTAATTTCACTGCATGTGTCAGCAGCCCTAATAGGTTTGCACATACCAATGTGTTAAGTATATTGTGTGATTTTGCATGATTTTGACTCCTGTTGATAATATTCTGTGAATTAAGCATTACTCAATAATTTATTTTTGAAGATTAACCTCCATTTAATTTTTAATTAAAGAAAATTACTTGAGAGCCAGAAATAGAGATAGAGACTGGGGAGAGATAGATAGAGAGAGAAAGAGAGAGAGAGAGAGAAATAAAGAAAGGAAGGAAGGAGGGAAGGAGGGAAGGAAGGAAGAGTTTCTATCATCTGATTCACTCTGTAAATGCCTGTGACAATTGAGGCTATGCCAGGGCTGCCGCTGGAATCCAAGAACTCAAAGGAGGTCTCCCTCATGAGTAGCAGGAATCCAATTACTTGAGTCACCACCACTGTCTCCAAGCATCTACATAGGCAGGAAGTTGTAGTCAGGAGCTGCAAGTAGATATTAAACCCAGGTACTTTGAGGGACAATGGCATCGTCATTGGTATTTAAATCATCAGGCCAAATGCTAGCTCTAATATTCAATTTTTAACTTTGAAAATCCACTTTAACTTTTGAAAGTCCATTCCTTTCTCTTGAAGTTATTTTTAGTGCATTTCCCTTTGTAAGTAAATCATTGCTGTTTTATACATGATCTAATTCAAATCATTCTCTTCTGTCTCTTCCAGAGCATGCAAGAATCTTTTCAGGACTATATGCTTTGCAATTGAATTTTTCTTTGCTAATAATGCCATATAATTCTTGCAAGTAGATGAGTTCGTTTACATACACTAGCAGGGTATTATGTATCACCCGGCTTCACAACTTCACCAAAACATGATACTACAGCATAATAATAATTTTTTATATGTTTCATGAATGTGAAAATGCATACCCTTGATATTTTCTGCCAATTGCTACTCCTCAAGCGAGGATGATTGAGACTCCAAGAAAGTGAGGGATTACTAGCAAGTGAAGAACTAGTCATTTTTATATGTGGTGATGAGAGATTTGGGAGCAGAGTGCAACCTTGAAACTAGGGGAAAGAGTAACATTAAACTTAATTACAAGGCAAGAGAGATCATGGGCATCTCAGGTCCTGAAAACATTTCACAAGGTTGAAGAGTAAAGGGGTAAGAGGCAAGAGTAATGAAAACAGCAAAGCAGGGCAGGAAATCATTTAAGAACTTCAAATAGTATTCAATGAATACATTTAATTAATGAAAGACTCCTACAAGGGGAGGGAGTTAATTTGTGTCTACTTGAGTTGTGGCAAGATTATAAGAAGTGGACTGGACCAGAATTGGAAAGACTCATTGGAGTGATGAAAAATAGAACTGGCTAATATTAAGGTAGGATTGTGTGAACACAGATAAGTGGAAAGAGTGAGCCTCTGTTTTGATGATGAATTGGTGAGTTGAGACAAGGGAAATTCCAGAAGGAAAAAAAAATCAAGTTTAGGGTAAAAAAGAGAATAAAGGAAGAGAATTTGGCAGGGCACTATGCTTTCATGTGTATTAATGTTTGACTGTGGGACACCCAGATGCCCAGCCAGAGTAGAAGTGGGTTTAGTGCTATGGAATGGAATATAATGATTTAGAAGTTATTTAATATGAATTATCTAGAATCAATCTATTCCAACAAAATTTTAAATTATTAAATAGCTTGTTGGGAGAAAAGTCCTTGTTTTTTGTTTTCAAAAAAGCAAGCTGTCTGGGGTCAGTTAGTGGCTAAATGGATTAAGCTGCTGCCTGACGTGCTTACATTCCATATGGTCACCAGTTTGAGTCTTGGCTACTCCACTTCTGACCAAGTTCCCTGCTTACGTGCCGGGAAAGCAGTGAAGGGTCTCTGCCACCCAAATGGGAGACCTGGAAGAAGCTCCTGGCTCCTAGCTTTGGCATGGCCCAGCTCTGGCCATTGTGGCCATTTGGGGAGGGAACCAGTGGATAGAAGACCTCTCTGTTTGTCTCTCTGTAACTCTGCCTTTCAGAAAATAAAAAAAGAAAAGCAAATTGACAAAAACAATAACAGCAGTGTATTTTTAAAACACAAATAATACTACAGTATCACATAATTAATGACAATGATTAATAATAGTTAAAAATAATTAATACAAATAGTGCTTTCAGGAAATGTACTGGCACCCTTTCAGTGAAGAATTGCCCTCATCTTCCATAGTATCCTGGACTTGTGAACAAAGATCATTCGTAGTTTTTTTTAACAGATTCCACCACTTTTGACCATTCCACATTTTGTTGAGAAGTATGACACACAAGTGTGAAGTCAGGATTTATCAAGCACTGATTTCCTTATAGTGGCAACTTTTCTTTTTGCTGCTAGTATCCAATGGTTGATATTTGTGCAGCAGACTCCTTAGGGACTAACTTTCAGATTTATGATGAAGTCTTTACATCAGATTTTCTCAACGGCACTACTTCCAAAATGAGCTGGTTCATCATTTTTTGTAGGATCTGTTATTTTCAATGTAGGATATGTGGGTGGCATCCCACTACATGCCAGTGACACATCCCCCTTCCAAATCTGTCAATCAGAAATGTTTGCAGACATTATGAATGTCTACTGCTAAAGTAGAGTAAAACCGCATCTGTAACTACTTGAGAAGAAAAAGACTCAGGCAATGGTACAAACATGAACAGTTATCTGTGAAGAGAATTCATTTCTTTTTATGCTCTATTCTATTATTATCTCCAAAACCAAGAAAAGAGATACAAAGAGAGTTTTTGTTAGTGTTTAAGCTATAATCTGTTCTTTCAATGACTGATTGCTGTCACCATTAAGAAGAAATGTCTACCAAGGCAGTGGGTCACAGGACCCCACGGTATTACCTGCTTTGTAGGAAATGTGCTACAATGAAAGGAATTTGTCTCATTCATTTGGCTGAACTGTATGAAGAATGAATAATTGTATGAAGAATGAAGCTGTCTCAGTATGTACAGCAGGCAAACAGCCACCTTATCTTTAGGTGTAACAGGGATGTCTCTGGTTGGAAAGATAGGGAAGGAATTGATTCTCCAAACTGCTTTAACAACAGGTATTGTAGTACATGATAATGATAATGATAATGATAATGATAATGATAATGATAATTCCTGCTAAATTAACAATAGTATTCCTGCATTTGGTCTTCATTTATTTTTGCAATTCCTTTAGCATCTTGCAAATTCCTATTCCTGGAAGTTGTATGAAGTCTTGTAGTGGGGCCCATATCACTGATCAGGCAGAAAAGTTGTGCTGTTCTCTCTTATTTCACCTGTATTTTCTGTATGTATGTGATATTGTTGCAGGTGGGGGCATTGAGTGTGTGTGATTTCCGCATCAGGTCTGATACAGTATAGTTTGAAACTGGAGGACAACTTCATAATTGTTGTTGTAAATTAAATGTATTTAGACACAGACATGAGATGGAAATCGCAAATACTGACTTCTTCTTTTATTTCTTTTAAACAAGATTGAATATTTGTGTGAATTATCTGGTATCTTGGTATCAGAAGAATCACGGTTTCTTTGAGTGATTATGCACAATGAGGTTGTGACAGATGCTGAATAAATAATGAATGAATAACAAGAATATGATTTTTCAAACAACTGTTTACCTAGGATCATAATAGATTATTTCCAGTTTTATTTTTTAATAAAATTCTTCAACCCCTTAAAATTCCCTGAACGTAGATTTATGCAGCATATCATAGAGGATTCTTCTTGTGTTTTTATCTCATCCCCAAATCCTTTGAAAAAAACTAATGGGTATAAAGGGCATAGAAATAGCCCACTGTACATATTAAGTGCTCAGTAATATTATCTATCATTTTTGTTGACATTATACCAATTAAATAGCTCTATCTCCTGATTTTAATTAGTATTCAATTTTTAATGTTTTACCAATAAGTCTTTGGTACATATATAATGTGCATAACACATATGTTGAATAACAATATTGAGATAATGAATGATAATAGTGAAATGGATTATCATAGTGAAATAAACTCCCTCCCTTGAATTATTCTTAAATGTTGCCCAGTTTAGACATATTCTGTCCACTTCTTTTGTAATAGGGCCTCTGGTGCTACCTTCTATTAATAAGCTTGAGGAACTCTTTGGATTTAATGTTTAGCAATGCATTCAATACCGTTAACCACTGGCTTTCCTAGGTAAATATTCATATTGAACTGCATAGCACTTTTTATTCCTGAAAAAATAGTCTTTGTTCTAATTCTAGGAAAGGTACCCCATCACTCACACCTTTGGTTCTTGAGTCAAACCCACCCTACCCATCACCTTAATTTAGATGGCATCACTGAAGTAAATTAAAAAAAACATTATTTGATAAGTAGTAATTCTACATATTTCTGAGGTACAGTGGGATATTTTAATACATGCATACAATGTGCAATGAGCAGATTCATCATTGTATTGAGAATGTTAATTCCTGTCTTCTAGATATTTGAAATATTAAATTTTCAAGGATATTTACTGTACTATGCTACAGAACATAAGAAATGATTTCTCCTATTCACTGACACCCCTGTGCCTATTAACATCCTGTCTCCCTTCCCATCCTCCATACTTCCCATCTGCTCTCTACTTCTATAAGATCACTTTTTCTAACTTCCATATATAAATGAGAACATGTGATATTTTTCTTTCTGTGCCTAACTTATTTCACGTATTATGATGTCCTTTAGGTTCATCTGTGATGCTGCAAATGATAGCAATTAATTGTTTTTTTATATCACCGTGTATATATATTTAACACTTTTTTCTTTATCTATTGATATGTTGCCCCCCCCTTTTTTTTCAAAGATCTATTTATCTATTTGAAATGCAGAGTTACAAATAGAGAGAGGAGGATACAGGGAGAGGTCTTCTATCTGCTGCCCAAATGGCAGCAACAGCAAGGAACCAGGAGCCTTTTCCAGATTTCCTGTGCAGGAGCATGCACTCAAACACTGGGCCCCCTTCCACTGCTTTCCCAGGTGAATCAGGGAGCTGGATCAGAAGTGGAGCAGCCAGAATTTGAACTAGTTAGTGCCCATATCGGATGCCAGTGCCACAGGTGTAGGCTTGACCTACTAAGCCACAGTGTTGGCCCCTGTTCTTAATAGTGTTGTAATAAACATGGGAGAGCATTATGAGGTCAAATATTTATTTTTATTTACTTGAGTGTCAGAAAAACAAAAATAGACAAAGATCTGCCATCCACTGGTTCACTCATCAAATGCTCTTAATGCAAGACCACACTGGAACAAACCTTGAGCAACTCAGGTCTCCCACACAGGAGGCAGGAACTTGAGCCATCAAGGAGCTGGCATTGATGGAAAGCTGGAATTAGGAGACAGAGTCAGTAATCCAATCCAAGTACTTCAATATGGAATGTGGGCCTGTTAACTGCTGGGCTAAAGGCATTTCCAAAATCAATTATTTTTTAATTGCAGATAAAATAAACCAAACGGTGGTTAATAAAATAAGAAATAATATAGTTAGTTTCTTCTCATTTTTATAACTGCTTTACTTCTACTTGTTTCTTAAAGTTGTAGCTAAGAATTTCTGGAATGAATATTATATATTTAATTTAGTTTGCATAATTAATTAGTTGCATTAATTAATTAGTTTTTCATTAACTCCTTTCCAAAGTTTCTAAGATGAGATGATCTAAAAATGCTAAAACCTACTTTGCTGTTAATCCATTCACCAGTAACTGCATTGCTGCTACCCTCTATTTTTAGAAAAACTTAAGAGATTCTAATACGCTATTTTATCTAAACATATCTACCCAGAGTTGGAAATATAATTACTCATAGATCTTAATTAAATAAATGACATAATGCTAGCAAATGACTTGTTTCTAAAATAGAAACTTTGATGTCCTGTTACCAGAAATACAGAAAAAGGTTACATTGGTCTGCAAACTTTAAGGAAGTGTTTGCTCAACTATGATGTTTCATTACAGTAGTTTTCAAATCTGACTTCACCCTAATGTGTTTTTAAAAAATTTTGATGTTTGGGATTAGTGTCTTAATATTTACATGTTTTGGAGTTCAGGTTTCAGTAATTTAAAAGCTTCCCTGAAGATTAAAACGTGTAGCCAGTGTTAAGATCAACAGCTTTCTTACAGCAGTAGTTTAAATATGAATGTTAGTCTAGCCAACAGTTCTATACTATATTGTCAATGGACAATATACAACTGTGACAATAATGTCTTGTGTTTCAAGTTGTGGGCTTTGAAATCAGAGTGTGCCTTTGCAATTCTGGGTGTATTGGTTCTTCAACTTTTGAAAATTTTCCTAACTTCTCAGGCTATTAAGGGTAAATCAGTTTCTCAAATCTAGCACTAACCTTACAATATTATGGTGAGGATTAAATTAATAATATACACACAGCACATAAAATACTTGATGGAATACTGAGCATACAATATACTTTCAAAAATGATAATTGTGTTTAATAAATTGTCATGAAGAAATAGTTACTTAGATGGATGTTTAAACAAATTATTGCTTCTAGTTTTATATATTTACATAACATTTATGTATGTTTCATATATATATTTCACAGTGGAAAAATAAAATCTACATAAATTATATTAAAAAGCATTCCAGAAAAAGATATTTAAAATTAAACATATATATTTTTATATATTTAAGATTTTTGCCTTAACTATTGTGCTAATTTTGTAATGATAAATAATGCAAGGGATAAAGAATAAACTAGGAGATTTTCTTTGAAATAAGATGACAAGAAGTGAAACAACATGCTGGCATGCAATTGCAACACTCTTGAATGAACTTAATTAGTCTTCTGCAGAGTTTGTTTCCTCTGTGTGTGTGTGTGTGTGTGTGTATATATATATATACTTTCGGGGAATTTGATACCTAAAGAAATAGAGAAGAAAAAAAGAATGGAGGCAGAAGACTCCACAGAGATTTAAATATACTTCTATTTTTATCAAGATGGATTTTTTTACTACAGATGCAATTCTTAGAATTAAGAGGAAAATGTAATTACTAAGGAACTCACTCAATCCATAATATAGACAGACTTACACAAGAGACCTTCAAGACTAAGTGTCCATACAAAGGAAGAGGATAAATAAATTACCTTGTGGCATGTGGTTCAGCAGCAGGAGTTTAGTGATTGAGATCACCATGCCTCTGCTTTACTGGCCGTGCAGTGTCGGACATATTATCCATTCTATCTGTGCTACATTTTTCTATATCTGTAAAAGGACAAGTGAATAGTATTTCATTAGGATCAATTGAAGTGATTCAGTTATGTGCTTAGAAAATTACATATATAATTTTATTCTTGAGTGCCTTAATAATTATTACTATAGTATTACATTTATCACATAGATTATTCAAATTATAAGAGTATGCCATTGTGATGTTTTATTATTTCAAAAAAAAAGAATAATGATATTATTGTGGGAAAAAAATAAAAAAATAATGTGCAGGGTTTATGATTTTGGTTATGTGAATATTATACCTTAAGGAAAACTGCAAAAATTAAAAACATTACTCATGCTAATGTGAGCAATGTCTAAGAAGTGGAATAATGAATTATTTAATTTTTATCTTACGTTTGTCTTTACTTTCTCATTTTCTAAACTAAATTTTTACTGATTTATAACTAAAAGCATACTATAATAACATCCTATAATGTTGAATATATTTATAATGAGTTTTGCCTCATTCTCCACAGTTATTACCTGATATTAGGGTCATATTAATTCTTCCCTAAATGTTTGGCAAAATTCACTAATGAAGCCATCCAACTAAAATTTCCTCATGGAGTGGCTTTTAATTACCGAGTCAATTTCTTTTATAACAGCTATTCTGCTATTGATGGTTCTGATTTTTTCTGTCAGTTTTATAAGGATTTATAAGGATGTGTTAATTTTGACTGAATCAAATTTATTACATGATGTTGTTCATAACATCTTCTAATGTCTAAATTTGTGGTGATATGCATTCCAGATTTTTTTCTGTTTTTCTTCAGTCTTAGGAGTTTTCCAATATTGTTAACTTTTCAAAGGTCCAAATTTGGGCTTTGTTGATTTTTCTCTGTTTTATCTGGTTTCAATGGCACATATTTACTTTTCCTTTGCTATTTTCTTTCTTGTGCTTATTTTATTTTTGGTTTGTTCTTTTGGTACAAACTTACATAATTAAAATTTCTTTAAAAACTTACCACAAAAAATGCCAAGTTTAAACAAAGTAAATTGAATGCCAATGTGTTATTACTATCACTATCCCCATTTGTTATTATCGTGAATGATCATCAATATATTGTCCAAGCTACCCTTGCTGATACATTTTTGTTGGCCTATTGAAGTATAAATTATACACCTATTGCCTATTTTTAAATCACAAAAATGATTTTTAGTAAATTTATAGAATTACAAAATCATAACTGCAATCAAGGTTTAAAATTTTTCTGCCACTCCAACCTCCATCCCTTTTTGCTGTCAGTCCCTGCTCTCCCACCTGGTTCCAGGTAACAATGATCTATTATGCGTCTTTCAAGATTTATGTCTTTCATAAATGTATCACACAATATATACTGTTTAATCCAGCTGCTTTCTTAAAAAATATTTATTTGCTTATTTGTTATTTGCTTATTTATTTATTTGAAAAGCAGAATTACAGAGATCAGTGGCAGAGGAGCCAGGACTTGAGCCAAGAACTCTAATATGGGATGCAAATGTCCCAGTGGCCTCTTAATAGTTGTGCAAAACAGCCACTTCCTTACTCTTGTTTTAATCCACCTATTTTGTGGAAATTTTTTACACCAGTTTCAGGAACTTGATGCAACATTGTTTTCCCATTTTTAATTTATTTTTATTTTTTAGTTGCAAGTGTTCTTTACAGGATTTAGGTATCTGTGCTCTATCACTTCCATTGACAACTATTTTTTGTGATCTTTAGTCTTTCACTTCGTAATGATGTCTTTTGAAATACACATATATCTTACTTTGATGAAGTCCAATTTAAAATTTTTTTATGACTACAGCTTTTGGTGTCATATCTAAGAGCTCTGCCCAATCCAAGGTCATAAAGATTTTCTCCTATGTTTTATTCTACAGCTACATTTAGATTTTTCTTTTAAGATTTATTTACTTGAAAGTCGTAGTTACACAGAGAGAGGAGAGGCAGGGAGAGAGAGAGAGAGAGAGAGAGAGAGAAAGTTCTCCCTAGTTCACCCCCAGTTGGCCGCAACAGCCAGAGCTGTGCCCATCAGAAGCCAGGAGCCAGGAGCTTCCTCCGGGTCTCCCACGAGGGTTCAGGGGCCCAAGGACTTGGACCATCCTCCGCTGCCCTCCCAGGCCATGGCAGAGAGCTGGATTGGAAGTGGAGCAGCCGGGTCTCGAACCAGCGCCCACGTGGGATGCCAGCACTGAAGATGGTGGCCCTATCCACTATACCACAGCACCAGCCCCACATTTAGATTTTAAATTTAGTTCTATGATCAATTTTTATAGAGAGAGTGAGATTAGGGTTTAAATCCTGCTCTTTACATAAGGGATTCCTATTGCTCCAGCATCATGTATTGAAGATTTCTCCATTGAATTCTTTATATTCTTTGCTGAAAATTAGTTGGTTCTAGACATAAGTGTTTATCTCTGGTTGCTGATTAGTATGTCTATCTTTTTAACATGTCACTGTCTTCATTACTGGTACTTTAAGTTAGGTTTTGAAATAAGAATGTAAGTCCTTTATTTTGTCCTTTTCAAAATAATTTTGCCTATTCTCGATCATACTATATTTTCCTAAAAATGTGGAATCAGCTTGTAAATTTCTATTTAAT
Organism: Oryctolagus cuniculus; assembly: GCF_964237555.1. NCBI lineage: Eukaryota > Metazoa > Chordata > Mammalia > Lagomorpha > Leporidae > Oryctolagus > Oryctolagus cuniculus. Next base: position 30,104,291 of record NC_091451.1, on the reverse strand, counting down.
TGCTGGATTTTAATAACAATTCTGTTGAATCTGTAAGAAAATAAAAGGTTTTAGGGGTCGGCATTGAAGTGTAGCAGATAAAGCTGCTACCTGCGACACTGGCCTCATATGTGGGTATGAGTTAGAGTCCCGGCTGCTCCTCTTCTGATCCAGCTCCCTGCGAATGCCCCTGGGAAAGCAGTGGAAGATGGCTCAGGTCCTTGGGCCCCTGCATCCACATGGGAGACCCAGAAGAAGCCCTGGCTCCTGGTTTTGGATCGACACCAACTCTGGCCATTGCAATCTCTCTCCCTCTTTCTCTGAAGTTCTGCCTACAAATAAATACATAAATAAATAAATCTTAAAAAAGAAAAAATGTTTTAGAAATAATGACTTTTTTGAAGGGCAGGGTGAGAGAGACGTTGGGGACAGTGAGAGAGAGCTCTACCATCCACTGGTTCAGCCTCCAAATAGCTGCAAGAGTCAGGACTGGGCTAATCCAAAGCCGGGAGCCGAGAACTCCATCCTGGCCTCCCAAATGGATGACAGGTCCTAAAGTAGTTGAGTCTGTTAAGCTGTTTCTTCCTAGACACATTAGCAGGAAGCTGGATCTGAAGCAGAGTAACCAAGACTCAAGCCAACATTGACATGGACACAGAAGTCCCAAGCAGCCGCTTAATTAATGTACTGCTCCACAGCATCAGTCCCCAGGAACTGTCCTACTAACAATTTAATCTTCCATTCTACCAAAGTGTAGTATCTACTTAATTTTACCTTTAGAAGCTTTCAGTAATATTTCAGAAGTGTAGTGTACAGGTCTTCCACATTTTTACTAATTTTATCCTAAGTATTGTTATGCTATTGTGGATAAAATTTTATCTTTTTGTTTCATGGTAGTTTGCTGTTATTATAGGGATGTATATTGATCTCGTATGTTGTGACATCAGTGAACTCATTGATTCGTTTCAGCAATAATTTTATGGATTCCTTATTATTCTTACATTCACGGTATTATGAGAATGAAATAAGTTTTGCTTCCTTCTTGCAAACTGTATGCTCCCTATTTCTTTTTCTTGGCAGATTTCACTGGCTAGAACCTTCAGGACAATTTGAATATAAATGTAAGAAACAGACATTGTTGCCTTGTTCCTTATCTTACACCCAATCATTCATCAGATATGATGTATGTTATAGATTTTCCAGATGCTATTATCAAGATATGGCTATTTCTTTACATTTCTAGCTACATGGGAGATTTGTTTTTATATATTATGAATGGCTATTGGATTTTTTCAAGTGTTACAAAATATAAATTTGTTGAAAATGTGATATTTAAAATTTGCTTTGTTAAAATGGGATATTACATAAAGTAAGTTTTGAATTTCAAAACAATATTAAATTCTCGATATAAATCACACTTGGAAATGATTTATAATTTATTTATTTATGATTTATAATACATTTTATATGATAGAAGATTCTCTTTGGTAATATAAAGATTTTTGTATCTACATTGTCAGTCCCTTATTTTCTTTTCTTGTGACATCATGGTCTAGCTTTGGTATTCAGCTAATATTAGTCTCACAGAATTTTTTATTATTCTTATTATTTGACAGGTAAAGTTATAGACAGTGAGAGAGAGAGAGAGACAGAGAGAAAGGTCTTCCTTCTGTTGGTTCACTCCCCAAATGGCCACTATGGCCGGCGCTGCGCCGATCCAAAGCCAGGAGCCAGGTGCTTCCTCGTGGTCTCCCATGCGGGTGCAGGGGCCCAAGCACTTGAGCCATCCTCCACTGCCTTCCAGGGCCACAGCAGAGAGCTGGACTGGAAGAGGAGCAACCAGGACTAGAACCGGCACCCATATGGGATGCTGGCGCTGTAGGCGGAGGATTAACCAAGTGAGCCATGGCGCCGGCCCCATAGAATATTTTTTTTAAGATTTATTTATTTATTTAAAAATCAAAATTACACAGAGACAGAAGGAGAGGCAAAGAGAGAGAAAGAGAGAGAGAGAGAGAGAGAGAGAGAGAGAGAGAGAGAGAGAGAGGTCTTCCATTTGATAGTTCACTTCTCAGTTGGTCACAATGGCCAGAGCTGGGCTGATCTAAAGCCAAGAGCCAGGAGCTTCCTCCAGGTCTCCCACACAGGTGCAGGGGCTCAAGGACTTGGGCCATCTTCTACTGCTTTCTCAGGCCATAGCAGAGAGATGAATCAGAAGTGGAGCAGCCGGGACATGAACCAGCGCCCCTATGGGATGCCTACACTGCAGGTGGCAGCTTTACCTGCTATGGCACAGCACTAGCCCCTCATAGAATGTTTTGTAATACTCCCTCCTCTATTTTCTGAAAGAGTTTGTGAGGATTGATGTTATTTCTTCTGTAAACATTTGTTAGAATGCTCCAATGAAGTCTTCAGAGATTCTCCTTTCCTTTCTGGGAACAGTTTTATGTATTTGATGTGTTACTTGCTAAAACTTTACTCAAACTTTCTATTTCTTCTCATATTTTAGTAATTTGTATTTTTCAGAAAGGTACTGATTTGCCTGCTGTCTAAGGAAGAAATGCATAGTTCTAAGAGTACAGGTCTGGGGACTTGGACTCCAGGGTTTTCCTCTGATACCATTTCATTTTTCTGGCCGCCAAACCTATCATTTTACTTTAGAAAGAAATGATTAAATAAACTTGAGAGACCAACAATAAAAAGAGTCTTTCAGTTAGGAAAAGAGGAATATCCAATTGAACAATAACATACTTAGTTATTCATTTCTGTGTATCTTATTTTGAAAGTTATCATCTTGATTATGTATGCTAGTTTTTCATAGTTTTTTTGTTATTCTTGTTCATACTGTATGAGTTTTGAAAAAATGTATAATATGCTTTCTTGCTGCATTGTTCCTAGAGCAGGAGGTACGGATAACTAGGGAAATTCATTTGAAAAGCAAATACAAGATTTCATGATGTTTAAAACTTCTTGGCAAGTACAATGATTGGAGAACCAGCCATTTGGCAGTAATCAAAACTTTTTTGTTTTCACCACAAATGCTCAAGTTTCCAGAACTATTATTATAAAAATAATAAACATCATAGGGATAATGGGATCATTACCAATACTTTCTATAAAATAAAACATATTAAATTTATTTAACTCTGTTTATTCTAGGTTTCTTGATACAATGAAATAGTAGTTACTTATGGGATATAACCTAATCATGACACTTTCAATATTTTTCTCTGTGATCTATAAGAAATGCATTTTTTTCACAACATAAAAATATACACATATCCTGTACCCCCAGTGTTTATGTAACCATAACCGGAGAATGTAAAAGTGCATTTCTGTCTCATTCTACTTGGTTTCCTTCTTTCTTTTTTGAGGGTACCCCTTAAATGGATTTTATCATCATTGGGTCACAGCCCACAAATTGAAAAGTATTAGTCTAGTAAGTATAATTGTATGTAAAACATGTACTTCATACAACTCAGAAGTAGTGAAAATTTCAAAGGTTTTAGGCCAATATTATTTAGAGAACTGTTCAGAGCAGACTAATGGATGGGTCATCAAAGAGTACCCCTTAATTAGCAGAGAATTGGGAGATAACATTCTTGTTTGAGTAATCAATGATGTTTGTGAATGCCATCACCATTTACTAACCTTACATTGTCCATACATTGGCCCTAATACAATATTTAGGCCATAAAAGGGTATATGGACACCACTTTTGCCATAAGGAAAATCTGATTTTATCTAAGTCTCATGTATCAAATTTATGATGCTGATTATATGAGTTTCGTAGGGCTGCCATAATGAAGTATGACAAAGGCACAAAATAGAATTTTGCTGTCTCACACTTCTGGGGGCTAGGAATCCAAGATCATCATGCCAGCGTTGCTATGCTATTTCTAAAATTCAAAGAGGACTCTTTCTTTGCCACTTCCTCACTTCTGAGGGTTTGCTGTCAAATTGTGGCTTTCTTTGCCTTGCATCTGTGTAACTCCAGCCTCTTTCTTCATCTTCACTTATCTTCTTGAGTGTTTCTGTCTTCCCCTGGCTGTCTTTTCTTAGGAATTCCAACCGTATTGGATTAGTGGCCCATCTTATTTCAGTATGACCTCAGCTTAACTAATTACATCAGCAAGACCTTACTTTGAAATAAGGTCAGATGCTTGGATACTTGGAATTAGCATTTCAACAAATCTTTTTTAAGGAGAGGACAGTATCCGAAACTCATTTCTTCACACCCTGTTGCCCCCCAGGTTTTTATTGTGGAATATTACAGTGTTGTCAGCAATGACTGTACTATCAGATTTGGAGTGGACAATTGATGGAATTAGGGACACCAGATGAAAAGGGAAAAGAAAAGCATTCATTGCAAGAGAGGAAACAGCAAGAGGAAAATGTATTTTCATTTGCAATACCTCTTAAGATTGGACTCCTCAGAATTCTCTGAAGCCCCATTTTCAATGGGTGTCCTGTAGTTTGCTTTCAACTCCTAACTTCTTGACATGGAGTTGCATGTTTTTCTCTACTCCTTTTGTCTATAAATATTTCTAAGTTCCAAAAGTCATCAATTCCAGTTCACTGTTGTTTGGCCGTGTTTGCAAGAATGCTGAGCCTTGGATTAAAAAGAAAAAAAAGTCCATCAGCTGCATGGCTTTCCCCTGCCAAACCAGAGTCCGGAAAATAAATGTTTGCACCTTTAATGACCCCCATTGTCCTGACTTCACAGAATCCCCAGCGGGCAGCTAATCCTTTGGAACAATACAGTACAGATGTTTCACAGGATAAGACGGCTAATTCCAGACCAATCAGAGTCACTCCAAATGTCAGCACACCAAAATGAAGTTAAAATATGGGGCAAACAGATGCAACCTCCACAGGCTGATCCTTTGTCAGTGAGTCACTCTAGAGCAAAGGGCAATGTTTCTGCTTTGTTTAAGGCAATGGCAACTTTCTCCTTAGTGATAACTGAACTGTGCAGTGTGTTCTCTTGTGTTTACAGTTTTCACTTTTAGAAATTCCCCTTGAGATAAACAGTGCTCAGTATCATCTGGACTTTTATGACTAGTTCTGTCTCTGTGGAAATTACCACTAGGCATAAAAGTTAAGAAATCCTGGTTTTAAATCTGTATAATAAATATTTCAGTTGTGTCCACTGATTCAAAGTTTTGATTGAGGTTGAGAAAAAGTCCCCAAATTTCCACTATGAGATCAAGAATCCATTTGCTTAAATAAAAAAAAAAATGTTGTATAATTTGCAAGAATCATCCAGATAAGTGCTATACATTTTGTTTTTACAATTTTGTGGGAATAGTTGCTTGATTTTGATAAAGACTCATTCTTGAGTATCTTTGTTTCTGGTTTTTTTCCTCAACATTTTGGGGTTATAGTTAAGTAATTATTATTTGGAAGGTATAAGAATCATCAGGTGGTCTTATTTTTATTTTCTTGCAAATCCAGGTTGGCTTTAAACACTTTGACTCAGTGGCCCACCAGCTATAAGTGATGAAGCTCATTCCATAGATATTCAAGCATTTGAGCCAATGGAGTTGTTAAAATAAAACTGAAAGGATCAAATCAAGACAATAGATTTTGTGGTATTACGGAAAGCATCGTGTAGTTCAAAAAAGTTCTCAGGTAAATTTTCAGGATTAAAGTAAACTAGGAAGTAAGATCTTGTCCTTATTAGAGGGGTAAATGTGAGAATATGTTCCTTGGCTACATTTTAATATTGTTAAACTGAAGGCTACTACCCGAGTTTGTATTGTGGTATACAAATGCAGCCTTTTAGTTCTTTCTTGACTTTATTAGTAGGACCTCTTGTCTACTCAGAGGGAACTGGCTAAAGCTATTTGGGGGGCTTCTTAGCTTTTCTTCTTAAATTTCTTTGTTTTCTTTTTACTTGTTGAAGTTTAAAATCAGGAATTAATTTTGTTTAAAAAATAGATGTATGTCTGTTTAGATTGCTCATCTGTAACTTCTTCTGCATAAGACCAGGAGAGTTCAGTAATTTCTGGGTACCATGATCTGCTGGCCAAAACACAGCTGTTTGACAGAAATACAGATCTTAGCTGAATCACTGAAAGAAGAGGAGAAAAACAAGAGGACAGTATATATATTACACCCCCACTCCCACCTCACACACCTTTCTCTTTTTCTCCTCATTTTTATGACTCAGCTGTCCGTCATCCTTTCATTCTCTTAGTTGTTCCATAATCTTTTCTTTCCTTTTGGACTCAGCTACTTTTGCTGTGAAGAATATTTCATGGTAAAGCTAATATTGGAATTAGATCAATAGAAATGGAAATGTTTCTGATAAGTCAGCTCCATTAATTCATTCACCATTGTGATACATGATCTTCTTTCCAAATTCTCACATTAAAAAAACTTTTTTGTTGTGTTTTCTTTCTTGCTTATTTGCTTTCATTCCATTTCTGCAAAGTGATGTTATTAGCATGTGGTCAGAACTTTGTGAATCTGAACTCCACCTCAACTTTCCAAGAAAATTATGGCCATCCCATTAACATGTTTGGATATTGATTCTAGTCATCCTCAAAGTGATTTTGTCCACAGGAGCTAAACCTTATGGCGGACCTAAGTATTGGCATGATGATTCTTTAGTGGACATGTTTGGTTGGAGAGGATAATCCATGTGGTATGTTTCTTCTAGGAGAGGCCAAGTTTTCCTAATTCTCAGTTCAGAATCAATCTAAGCCTTGACAGTTGACAAAGGAGTAGACTAATTTAAGCCAGCAGATTTTATTTTCAGAATGTTCATTTATACACTTCACATATAAATGATGATGTGATCTCTGCACTTGAAAAAACCCTATGGAACATGAATAATATTTTTAAAGTCAGCATTTGGCTGCTGAGTTAGCTGATTATAACATTCCCATAAAAACCTCAATTTCAATCTTTTGGAAAAATATGTAGGAATATTTAAGCCAAATTGATAACTATAAGAGAGCAGCCAAAAAGCTATGGAAGTGTGAGATCTTTGGAGAAGAAAATAATTATAATAAACTAATCAACATTTGTGGATAAAGATAGAAAGTAAATGTGATGTTTGGCATCAAATGAACCTATGATAAGGGCAGATAAATTAGCACTCCATGAAATGGTTCTTGGAAGCAAAACCCGAGAGATGTATTAAATTTATAAGCCTTTATACTAAGAATGTGTATTTAATTACCACTAATGCAACATTAATAAGTACATTGAAAAATATTACTGCAAATGAAATAAAATTCATGAGAATTATATTGATACTTTTTTTAGTTTTTGTTGAAACTCCTCTTTCAACATACGCATTATTGAATCTGGTCCAAAATGACTTAGCTTGGATTTCTTGGATTATTTGGTAATTTGGGTCTTCAAAATGTTAGGCTAAGACAACTATGAATGAAAATAACCATCAGAACATTTGTGGGCTCATACATCACCGTGAAAAAACATTTCAATATTCTGGGAAATTTCTACTTGTTCTAAGAGAGAGAGAGAACTTATTTAAAACAATGAGATTTTTCTGGTCACGTGCCATATTTCCTGATCCATTGTGTTTGGCACCAGGAAACAACTTGGCATGAGCCACTGAAAAATCCATCAGCAACTGTGTCAACTTTATCACTTCCTGAGCTTATGCTTGCAGGAAGTGGACACAAAAACAATGATTTAAAAGGGGAAAAATGGCCCTGTCATTTGAAAAATAGAAAATATATGTTTAACACTTACTTACTGTCTCCTTATGGTAAATTATATGTGGAGATTTGTGCTAACAGTAGACAATGACTACATCAGAAAACATCAGATGAAACGTCATCTCTGAAATAAAATTAGAAGTGAAATTCATAGTTTTCACTTGTTCTGAGTGCATTTAAAAAACTGGATAAATCATATTAAGTGTGTATTTAAGGTATGGGAGTAAAAGAATGATAAATGTTAAAAACATTACCAAGATGCTACTTTTGGGGAAAAATAGTTATTTTGTTCTTTGCATGGAGATATAATATTTGTTCATAAAACAGATAACCAAATAAGAAGGAAGATTTAAGGATCAGAATATCAGAAAGAACACTTCTCTGGGGGATTTTTTTAAAGAAATGGAATGCAAAGTGTTTCCTTGTACAATATTTGGATGAGAAAACCTAAGTAAAAGGTTGTAAAATCCGTAAGTATTGGTGACCTGACTCCTTGCTCTTTCATGCCATAGGCTATAAAACAAAACCTTTTTTGGCCTGATTCCCTCAGAATCCAGCTGTGCTACTGGCATGCACCTGATTGTGCATAATTTTACAGCTGAAATATTAATAAGTGGTCTTTGCTAAATACATATTCCTTAGATAATAGCCTTGGCTTTTTATCACATTTTTATTGCCATTTCTACTACCCAAAAGTTCTTCCCAAAAGCTCTGCTTTCAAACTTGATTAACCCCTATGTGATCAATTAAGTTCAAATACTCCTTGAATGAAAAGATTCAGCTATTCAAGCAGACAGGCAGAGTCCAAAAGGTGGAGGGGAAAAATAATGATTTCTTTTGTAAATACTTCTGTTTCTTGCAATATGTGGTTAGATATTTTTATTGGACTAATGATTTGCAAAACAAAGAATTTTATGTTTACCCTATATTCATATATCTAGCATAGTAATATATGAAGAATCTTGTCAATATCTATTGTAGCTAAAACTTTGATCTTATATTCCTATTTCATAATTTAAAAACTACAGAGTTTAGTAGCATGGATGACTCTTTCATATTGCACAGAAAGTAAATAGCACAGCCCAGAATAGAAAACATACCTCTGGATTTCAGCATGCTTTTTAAGATAGTGTCGCCATGTATCATGGCCTGCAGAATACAAAGGGGACTGAAGTAAAATCTCAGAGCTCATCATAGAGTGGTCCCACTGGCATGCCCCCAGGCATCCCTATCACTCCAATCTAATAACTCTATCTGGATCTATTATATATATTTACACTTCTCCTAAGTTATTATTGAAAATCAAGGCTTAGAGACAAAATCTTTGGGTAACAGCATTGTGGTTGCAGTAAGCCAGCACCTGAGATGCTGCTACATCATATGACTGCCGGTTCAAGTCCCAGTTGCTCCACTTCTAGTTCAGCTCCCTGCTAACGTGCCTGGGAAAGCAGGGGAAGATGGCTCAACGTTTGGGCTCCTGCCATCCAGTTGGCAGACTCAAATGGAGTTCCAACCTCCTGACTTAAGCCTAGCTCAGCCTTGACCTTTACAGTCATTTGGGTAGTGAAATAGCAGATGTAAAATCTCTCTCTTTCTCTCACTCTCTGTAACACCACCTTTAATATAAAGACATTTTAAAATGAAAAATGAAATCCTCACATTCCATCATTACTTTTCATAGATTAATGCCATAGCCTATTAAGCAGTGAATCTAATTTTAAGGTCTAAGTATCAGAAAAACTTGTTTAAAAGATTGAAAAATTAAGGTATGGGCCTTTAAACATACTTCCAACTTGATTTCATAGGACGATATAGTTAAAAACGCTTTAGGGAGTCAATCAGTATATTCATTTTTTGCATACTAGTAAAGCAGAAATCTGAAGAAAAAGGGATGAAGTAGGCATTATGGCATAGTGGGTAAAGCTGCTGCCTACAACACTGGTATCCCATGTGGGCATTGGCTTGTGGACCAGCTATTTCACTTATGACCCATCTCCTTGATAATGGCCTGGGAAAAGTGATGGAAAATGGCCCAATTGCTTGGACCCCTGCAACCGTTATGGAAGATTTGGAAGTAGCTCCTGGATCCTGATTTCAGCTTGATTTTGTCCTGGCTCTTGCAGCCATCTGGAAAGGGAACCAGGAGATGAAAGATCTCTGTCTCTGTCTCTCCCTATCTGTAACTCTTTCAAAAAAATCATTATAAAAAAAGAAAAGGATATAAAGGTGGATATCAAATGGTACATTTAGTACTTACCTCAAGATTTTAAAATGTAGAAGTACATATTATTTCTTTTGGACTCAAAATTATGTGCTGGGGCTGGCACTGTGGATGAGTGGGTAAAACCACTGCCTTCAGAGCCAGCATCCCATATGGGCAATGGTTCCAGTCCCGGCTGTTCCACTTTTGATCCAGCTTCTTGCTAATGCTCCTGGGAAATCAGCAGCCCCCAAGTACTTGGACCTTGCAGTCATGTGGGAGACCCAGAAGAATCTCCTGGCTCCTGGCTTCTGATCTGCCCATCTCCAGCCTTTGCAGCTATTTGGGAAATGAACCAGCAGATGGAAGACCTCTCACTCTGTCTCTCCCTCCCTCTCTCTGTAACTTTGCCTTTCAAACAAAACAGATTTGTTTAAATCTTTATTTTTAAATGTGCTAAAATACAGAGCATATAGATATAGTTGTGATCTGGCATTCTTCTTAAATCCAAAAACACAACAAAATGTTAATAAATAAATTATTCACTGTCCATATATTCAACAAAGTTCCCATAAACACTTAATTAGCACATTTGAACTGTTGTTCCTAGAACAAATGCCACATTAGGTTCCTGGAAGTTTCTGGTCACAGTTTTGTCAATAAATCAACAAATAGCCTTCACTTTATTGGATGCTTCAGGCAATTCATACCTTAACAGAGCTTAATTAGCACATGTATTTTCTTCTTAAGATACAACACTGCCTCTCTAGCTAATGAACCTCAGCCAACACTTTAGCACTATGCTTGTGGATTATTTTAAAAAGTGAAATCATCAAAAAAATCACAGAAAAATGCAGAAAAAATATCATATATGATTCTGAATAAAATGTGGAAAGTAGAGTTATTTATGGTATGAGAGCTGAACCAAGAAGGCAGAACATCATCTTGATCATCCTTAGCTGGGAACACACATATCATTTTTTTCTTCTTTGACCTTGTTCATAAGCACCTGTGAATGTACCTCAAATACTATATGGTGATTACACATATATTTTAGGGAGAAGATGAATGGACAAAAATGAAATTATAAAAAATGAGCATTGTCTCTACTTCTTGAGAGACCTCCATATCTCCTAATGAAGTATCTATTTTCAGTATTTACTTTACTCAAATCTTCAGTAGTATTCAACCGCTTCTGCCTTTTAAAAATTTTCTTTTGTTCCTGGGGTATCAAACTCTCCCTCCAGATTTTTATCTCTCCTCTCTGACTTCCCCTTCTTATGTTTTTTATTTATTGGAATCAATCTCCATTACCAAGTCTTTAAAATCACAAATCTTTCAGAGTCAATCAAAACTACCCTCTCGCTTTCCACTCTCCCTATCCCATCTCTTCCTCTACTCCAAAGACTGAAAGAACTTTGCTTCTAGTTTGAATTCCTACCCCTGTGAGCTTTAAACATATACACAATGAACTACCAGACAGTTCCAACTCAATGACTCAGAGGCACCTAGAAATACATTGAATTAATGATCTTTTTCTATAGAACTTGAACCTACAATCTGAAGAACTTATGAGAGAAAGATATTTTAGAGCATATATCCTAGGAAGCATTTTGACATTAATTTTAGGGAGTACACAATGGTAGATGTCACTCCCCCTCCCGCGGAGGAACGACACCGGACCCTGCGCTGTTCTCTCTGCCCGGCTCTTCCCGGGTTTGCTGCCGTTCCCCCACTCGCGGAGGAACGATGCTGTCCCGGGTTTGCTGCCACCCCCTCCACCCCCCACCCCCCACTCCCGCCTCCGCAGAGGGGCGGCACCCACGCTGCTTTCCCCGCTTTGGCGGAGGAGTGGCACACCGCTGGCTGGCTCTCTCAGGGGCTGCTCAGATGTTCCTCAGATGTTCCTGGTGCATGTTGTCTCTCTCCTCCTTTATAGTCCTCTTCCACCAATCCATGCTCTGCTGCCCACACGCCGAGCATGCTGCTCTCCTCCAATCAGGAGCAGGATCAGCTCCTGAAGCTTATCAGTCAAATTGGCAAGGCAGCTGTGTAGAAGTTGTTTGCTGTCTCTCAGCACCATATTGTGGGAGATCAGATGCATAGAATTAGTCTTAGTTCCAGTAATTTAGTCTAGTCTCAGTTGCTCCCCACAGGTAGACACAGACTTCTTGTCACTATTAAATACATCTTTGGCTCTCTGGCAAAGTACAAGGTAGACAGGGAACTTTACAGTGCAACCGTCTACAAAAGGCCTAGTATTTCTAGGAGCAGGGCCATCATCTTGCCAAGCTATGGCATCACCACCTCTTGTAGTAAAAGATGCTGAGCCCAGGACTTTGGGTAAAATGGTAGAAGTGTAAAATAATCTTGTTAGGCTTCTTCCAAATAAGACAATTAAAAGTTCCATTGCTAGCATTGTTAGTCATGGTATTGTATATAGAATCTATACATCTTACATTTCCCCAGTCTTTTGGTAAATATTCTTACATTTAATCAGTAAACTAATTTTATAAGACTTTTCTGATTACATAATCATATCTGCTAAATTACATAATGATTATTACTTTTATCTGGCAAAATAAGTAACTTTAATCATAATTATAATAAACAGAAAATAATTTTATCAGCTTCTATAAATCCTATCTCTTTATTTTATCAAACATTCAGCCTCTGATTGTGCAGATCAAGTGTTTGTGGAGGGTAAGTGGATGGCACTAGTGAGATTTCAAAATTCAGCAGTTACTCAGTAGAGAAATCATTATTCCATGTCCTGGTTCACATAAATTTCAAAATTACATAGTTTAAGGTCTGAGAATCTTGTAGGTACTCAGTAATCAAGAGACGTATGATGATAGAAGACGGAAAGAATTCTTACCACGTTATCAGGTGAATTGTTTTCCTGTTTTTTTGTTTTTGTTTTTGTTTGTTTGTTTGTTTTTGTTTTCCTGACACAAGATAAGATATATTATGTAGCTGCAATTACTTGCCCTTTAATTTGTTTTAAGACTAGCTTAAATTAAATCTGTAGTTTATTTTTTCTACTTTCTGACAATATAAAAATAGCTAATTGGTCTAGTTCATGATATTGCTTTAAATTGCTGTTTTCTATCTTCATATAACTTGGTGTGAGTTTGAGAAAAATTGCTTCAAGGAGAAAACCATATGAAAATATATCTAGGAAGATGATTCATAAATATATTGATCTTTTTTTTTTTTTTTTGACAGGTAAAGTTAGACAGTGAGAGAGACAGAGAGAAATGTCTTCCTTTTTCCGTTGGTCCACCCCCCGTGGCCACTACAGCCAGTGCGCTGAGCTGATCCAAAGCCAGGAGCCAGGTGCTTCCTCTGGTCTCCCATGGGGGTGCAGGGCCCAAGCACTTGGGCCATTCTCCACTGCACTCTCGGGCCACAGCAGAGAGCTGGACTGGAAGAGGAGCAACCGGGACAGGACCAGCGCCCCAACCAGAACTAGAACCCGGAGTGCCGGCACCGCAGGCAGAGGATTAACCTAGTGAGCCATGATGCCAGCAATATATTGATCTTATTGCCTACGTCTTGCAAATTTGACTATCACAGTGACAATTTATACTGAAAATATGAATAAATTTAACCCTTATAAAATGCAATATAAAGCCAATGACAGTGGATTTTTAACACATTTTCTTTTTCTCTGGTAACAAACTATTGAAATAGATATTCCCAGGTTTCAAAGGCTTAAGCATATACTTTCCTCATGTAATGATCTCATCAAGTGATTTTTTATGAGCAGATATTCTACATAACAATTGTTTTTAGGATACCTTCCATGTAATAATGCAGAACCCTACCTCAGTGTACCATACAACTCCTCTATGCTAAAGCTTTAGAGACTTCTTCCTGAAATATGAGCGTACAAAAAGGACAACTTCTTAACCAACAAAAAAGACAGTATCTTATTTATTCTTTAAATTAATGCTTTTAGAGATACCTATTTTATATTTTTACCTAATGATCAGATAGCAAATTGAACTGATATGAACAAAATACAGTAAGTGTAGTTAATTTGTTAATCCATGTTGTAATAACTTTGAAGTCAAGGGTATTTTGTTTTGTTCTCTTCTGCTTTCTATCCCTTTTTGCAGGTTTCTTTACTCCCTCTGTTGTTTCATCTACAGATGACCCATTAGCTATCCTGTCTCACCTAAGGTGATAGGGAAAATCTGGAAAACACACGTCAAAGTCAAATCCCAAGGACACGGGCCTACTAAAAGAATGATATGTAGTCATAAAATTGTAGAACACTGTCCTTCCCTGAAACCATAGAATCATACCAATGGGAATCTGAAGTAATGGTTATGGAATGCAGCTGTAATACCCACAACGTTCTTAGAAGGAGTATTCAGGGAAGCCCAATTCACAATTAATGACAGGTACTAAACCACAGACTGAAGAAGCTCTGGGAAAACGAAACAAGATGAAAATCTAAAACAACACCTGAGCAAATTATATTCAAACTTCAGGGAACTAAAGACAATGAGAAAATATTAAACAAACAATCTAGGCCGGCGCTGCGGCTCACTAAGCTATCCTAAATCTGCGGCGCTGGCACCCCGGGTTCTAGTCCCGGTTGGGGTGCTGGATTCTGTCCCGGTTGCTCCTCTTCCAATCCAGCTCTCTGCTGTGGCCCGGGAGTGTAGTGGAGGATGGCCCAGGTGCTTGGGCCCTGCACCCCATGGGAGACCAGGAGAAGCACCTGGCTCCTGGCTTCAGATCAGCACGGTGTGCTGGCTGTAGCGCACCGGCTGCAGCAGCCATTGGAGGGTGAACCAATGGTAAAGGAAGACCTTTCTCCCTGTCTCTCTCTCTCTCACTGTCCACTCTGCCTGTCAAAAAAAAAATCTAGAGGAATTTAGCTTTAGAGGGATAGAGGGACAATGACACAAATTAACGTGAACCTCTTGTTGGAAACTATGAAAAAGCGGGATGGGTAATTAGCACAGCAGTTGGGCCAAATTTAGGAGATCTCAATCCATATTGAAGTGCATAGGTTCAAGCTATGGCTCCACTTCTAATTTTAGCTTCCTGCCAATGCAGATCCTGGAAGGCACTGGGTGATGACTCAAGTAGCTGGGTCCTGGGTACTCAGCTGGGGGACCTAGAGTTCTCGCTCCCTGTGGTAGCCTGGCTCAGCCCCACCCATTGTGTGCTTTGGGCAATGAATGAGCAAATGGAATCTTTCTCTTTTTCCTCTTGCATCAATAATAAACAAATGAGAAAAGCAAATAAAATTTGAAATCTATGCAGCTGCGGCTCACTTGGCTTATCCTCTGCCTGTGGCATCGGCATCCCAGATTCTAGTCCTGGTTGGGGTGCCGGATTCTGTCCCGGCTGCTCCTCTTCCAGTCCAACTCTCTGCTGTGGCCCGGGAAGGCAGTGGAGGATGGTCCAAGTGCTTGGGCCCTGCACCCTCATGGGAGACCAGGAGGAAGCACCTGGTCCCTGGCTTCAGATTGATGTAGCGCACCGGCCGGCAGCAGCCATTTGTGGGGTGAACCAATGGAAGGAAGACCTTTCTCTGTGTCTCTCTCTCTGTCTAACTCTGCCTGTCCAAAAAAAGAAAAAAAAAAAGAAATAGAATAAATTATTTAAATTATTGAAATCAAAAAACAACAACTAAGAATATTATGTGCAGTGAAATTATACTTCTGAAATGAAGGAAAAAGACATTCTCAGGCAAACAAAAACTAATAAGGATTTAGATAAGTAAATAATTAATAAGTAAAAGTGATTCAGAGAAAAGAGAATGATATATATATATTATAAACTCAAAAATCTACATAAGTAAGGAAATATTGAAAATAAATAAATTATGGCAAAATACAACCAGAATCCCAGTTCTTCAACACAGAGGATTTATTACCTAGTGGTGGTATGGTAAAGTCAATTTTTTCAGGAATTATTGATCGAATTATGGCATTCTTTTGATAACTGACATGGCTAATGAGTTTCTAGTTCTCTATAAGTTTTAAATACCCCAGTAATCACTTTTCTGAAATTTCTTTAAGATATGGTCAAACAGGGGTGACATTATGGCACAGTGTATTAAGCCATGGATGGGGGCCAGCAAGGTGGTGCAGTGGGTTAAGCCATGTTCTGCAGCACTGACATCCCATATTGGCACCAATTCAAGTCCTGCTTACTCCTCTTCTGATCCAGCTCCCTGCTAGTGCCCCTGGAAAAGCAGCAGCAGATGAACCAAGTACTTGGGGCCTTGCACCCATGTGGGAGACCTGGAAGAAGCTCCTGGCTCCTGGCATCGGCCTCTCCCAGTCCTGGCTGCTGTGGCTATTTGGGGAGTGAAACATTTCATGAGAGATCTCCCTCTCCCTTTCTCTCTCTCTCTCTCTTTCTTCTTTTTCTCCTCCTCCTCCTCCTCCTGCCTTCTTCTTCTTCTCTCTCTGTAACTTGGCTTTTCAAATAAATAAATAAATCTTTAAAAAAATAAAGAATTCATGGATGATTCTGGCATCTAATATTGGAGTGCCAGTCCAGTTTAAGTTCTGGCTGCATGCCCACATAGGAGAACAAATGGAGTTTCTGGTTCTCAGCTTCAGTCTGGCTCAGCCCTGGCTTTTGAGGCCATTTGGAAAGTGACCAGCAGATGGATGATATCTCTCTCTCTCTCTCTCTCTCTCTCTTTCTCTCTATCTCTCTCTCTCTCCTTCCTTCTTCCTCTCTCCCTCTCCATTCTCTGTGTTGCTCTGCATTTCAAGTAAATACAATTTTAAAAAAGAAATGGTCAAATAGATCCAGCTAAAGAGGATTAAGAGTTTTACCCTTTGATTTTTTCTAACAGCATAATTTAAAGTAAAATCAAAGCAAAGCCTAAGTAAATTATGGTTCATTGGATTGTTTTAGTTCTATAAAAATGAATATATATCATTATATTTTGCAACATAATAATATAAGCAATTATATTATGAAAAATAAAAGGATTATGGGCGATTGCATTTATTTTGTCTCTTTTCCAATTCTTTTACTGTGTGAAATAGTAATCTAAAATGAAAATTTATAATGAAAGATTAGTTGCTTTTTAGTGTTTTTAAAAATATTTCCATTATCATTCAGAATCTAAAAGTAAACAGTTTAACTCATTAGTATATCCAGAAAAAAATTTACCTTACATAATAAGTCCATTTTATTGAGAATAATAGTGTCTAGAATGATACCTCAAAGTATCTTTGTGATCTTGCCATAATATCTCTACCTTACTCTTGATAGTCCCTTGGCTAATAATCATTATCAACTCTAAATTAATTATTTAATTAATTTATTCAAAGGCAGAGAGCCAGAGTTGGTAGGGGGAAAAGCAGAATGAGTGCCCCCACCTGCTGTTACCCTTCCCAGATGCCTGCAGTAGCCGGTAGTGCAAATCCAGGAGCTGAGAACTGAATCCAGCTTTCTCACATGGATGGCCTGAAGACAATTACCTGGACCATCACTACTGCCTTCAGGACATATGGAGGCAAGAAGCTGGGGTGTGAAATACTAAGCAAGTTGTCCTCTAACATTTTAGCAGAATTTCTTGTAAGTAAAGGAACAAATAATTGTGGGACGTAAATATGTTGGTGAATGTTAGGATTTACAGGACTCCATTTTGGCTGTGAAAAATATATTTCTTGATTTGTCTTCCTCCCTAATATAGCACACAAAGATACATTTACCTTTTTTGTTTCTACTATCTCTATTCCTGTGTTCTTTATTATTTATTTTATTTTATTTGAGTTATATAGGTTTCATGTATTTCATATATAAAGATTTAGGAACATAGCGATAATTCTTGCCCTATCCTCCCACCTGCTCACACTCCAAACCTTCTGCTTTCTTCCTCTCCCATTCCGACTTTTAATTTTTACAAAGATCTCTCAGTTTAATTAATGATCATAAGGTTAACCCTACACTAAGTAAAAGAGTTCAACAGATAGCATAAAGAAAATTTAAAAAAAAAAAAAAAAACAACACTGTTCTTCAACAGAAGAAACAGGGGCTGTAAACAATCATCAAATTTCAAAATGTCCATTTCATTCTAATATATTACATTTCAGGTAGTCTTACTTACCTCAGATCAGGGAAAACTTATGGTATCTGTCTTTGTAAGACTGGCTTATTTCACTAAGTAAAATGTTTTACAGTTGCATCCATTTTGTTGCAAGACAAGATTTCATTTTTTATAGCTGTGTAGTACTCCATAGTGTATAAATACCATAATTTCTCTATCCAGTCAACAGTTGATGGACATCTGGGTTGATTCCATATCTTAGCTATTGTGAATTGGGCTGCAATTAACATGTGGGTACAAGATAACTCTTTTATATGCTGATTTTTTTCATTTGGGTAAATTCCCAGGAGTGGGATACCTAGATCATATGGTAGGTTTATATTCAGATTTCTGAGGTATCGCTATACTGTCCACAGTGGCTCTATCAGTTTATGTTCCCACCTACAGTAGATTAGGGTACCCTTTTTTCCACATCCTCACCAACATTTGTTGTTTGTTGATTTCTGTATGAGAGCCATTCTAACTGGAGTGAGGTGAAACATCATTGTGGTTTTGATTTGCATTTCCCTGATGGCTAGTGATCATCAGCATTTTTTCTAGTGTCTGGTGTTCATTTGAATTTCCTCGCTTGATAAAATGCCTGTTCAAGTCCTTTGCCCATTTCTTAAATAGATTATTTGTTTTGCTATTGTTGACTTTTTTGAGCTCTTTATAGATTCTGGTTATTAATTCTTTATCAGTTGTATACTTTGAAAATATTTTTTCCTATTCTGTAGTTGCCACTTTACTTTGCTGCATGTTTCTTTTGAAGTACAGAAGCTTCTCAGCTGGATGTAATCCCATTTGTCAATTTGGACTTTGCCTGCCTATGCTCCCAGGGTCTTTTTCAAGAGGTTTTTGCTTATGCCAATGTCTTGCAGAGTTTCTCCAATGTTCTGTAGTAATTTGATGATATCAGGTCATAGATTTAGGTCTTTGATCCACTTTGATTGGAGTCTTGTGTAAGGTGTAAGGTAGTTTCATACTTCTGCATGCAGAGAGTATTAGTAGGATTAGATACTTACATAATTCTAGCATTGTTATATATTTAATATAACAATATATATTCATATATTATATAATACATATACATAATTCAATGTTAACAAATATATATAATATATAATTGTTATATTATTCTAGCATTCATCACATTCTAATGCATAATTACTTTATATGCCTATATTGACTAAAAGTTTCATAAATAACAATGGACTTATGGAAACTTTGATTCACTGGGAGTTTTATTAAATCATGAATAGACCAATGGTGCAGAACAGAAACTCTAGAAATAGATCCAAGGGTATATGGCAACTTAATATACTTAAGGTTGGAATCCCAGATGCTCAGAAAGAATAAACCACTTTATTTGCACACAAATTATGCCACCATAAGGTGGACCTAAAAATTATAAAATTGGCTTCAAATTTTACATAATACAAGGAGCCTTCAAAATATTCATGGAAATGTATATTATGAAAATACTATGTATGGATTTCAATTGTTATGCCAAAATAATCTTTTAATTCTATTTCGATGAAAACTTTGAAGTACCATTATATATCAGAATGAATTTCAATTACATCAGAAACTTAAATGTAGAAACAAATAATTTAAAAGAAAACAAATGCTGAAATAAAGCATAATGTGTTCCTTTTTAACCTAAGAGTTAGGAATTCCCTAATTGTGATTCAAAATAAAAGGCAACTAAAAATTGATATAGTTTACTGTACAAAGATAAATATTAATTTGCAAAGGGAAACAACCATAAACAAAATGAAAAACTCAACTGCATTCAAACTTTTTCAACATAGAAGGTATAATGTGGTTGGAAAAAAACATGAAGAAAAAATTGGATTCAGAAAGAATGACTATTTTTGTCTTTAAATTATGACTGATTATCTTAGGTTGTTTCCAGTTCAGTGAAAGATTCAATAAAAATATATTTTTAATTTTCCTCATTTGACAGTTGAATCACCTTCACAATTGGTAAAATTTTATAATTGTGATCAAATAAAAATAATTTGCTTTAACATAATTGCAATCTAAATTGTATTACTTAATTTATTAAGCAACAAACATCAGAAAAGATGTGAATTGAAACCTCACGTAGATATACAGTAGTTTACATTGCACTACATTTTCCTGATATTTCAAAAAAAAGGAAGCATTTAATGCCTTTCTAACACTTATATATAAAATGTAAACCTTGAGATAGGTTGATATTTTTACAAACCAAGTTAGCATTACTTACTTCCAAGAAGAGTAAATAATGCAATATATACAATTTTCCTTGCAAAATTATCCACAAAAGAATTACAAAAATGTTTAGAAAAATGTTTAACACTCAGAAAATTCACCAGGCAGAATAAAGCATAAAAGCAAAGATTCCCAAGACAGATAACATCTTTTCCCAACATGATCAGTCATAACAGCAGTTACACATGCAATGTAAATAAAATAGTAAGCAATTTGAGTTTGGTTTTGAAAGACCTTGCAGGTGTACTTGGTGCACAGATGAGGAGATGGCACATTTGGCTTTTAATACAAGAGATTCAATATGCCAGCCAAATGCTGGACCTCATATTCTTTTGCGCTTTTATGAAGGGCAATTTTTTTCCTTCATCTTCAGAAGCCAAAATAAGAGCTGAAGCTTTATGTCCATAACTCACCAGGAGGCAAAGAAAGGGAGACTTGATACAAGACCAAAAAGCTAGACAAAAATTAGTGATATAATTACATGAAACAATCTCCCACTGTTATTTCCAATACAGTTTCTCAAATAGACATCCTCAATTCATCTTTGATAATCTATATTTAGTTTTCTGATGGATTTCCCTATAATATGTTTGAGATTTTTATCTTTGCTTACATAAATACTTTTTTCCCAAGATTAGAGACCACCAAGGACCTACAAAAGCAAACATACAACATATCATTCCTCTAGTCCTGCATTCAAAATATTTTTAAAACAGTTGTTCTTTTCATCTAAGAACAAACAAATAAAATATTTCTAACCACCAAAGCAGTTTCTAAATAGTTTGGGTCAAAAAGATGAAATTTCATTGAGCTACAAAGTTAATCCATCAGTTATTGAACATACTTACATTTTGCAAACTCTTTGCCCTTTATACATTTCTGTACAACCAGAATTTCAAGGGATCTGCTGCCTGACATGCTGAGATTAAACGGACTTTGTCTCTATTACAATGATCTAGAACAAATGGAGAGACGACCAATTTTTCAAGAATGTTGATTCTTAGAAGTGTCCTCACACTTTTTGCTGACCA
Source organism: Oryctolagus cuniculus (assembly GCF_964237555.1). NCBI lineage: Eukaryota > Metazoa > Chordata > Mammalia > Lagomorpha > Leporidae > Oryctolagus > Oryctolagus cuniculus. The sequence continues at coordinate 30,083,045 of NC_091451.1, read as the reverse complement.
ATGTATTCGATACGTTTCAGAGAATAATTTTTTAAAGATTTATTTATTTGCGTGAGAGTTAGAGTTACAGACAGAAAGAGAGAGGTCTTCTATCTGCTGATTCACTCCCTAAATGGTCGTAATGGCTGGAGCTGGGCCTATCCGAAGCCAAGAGCCAGGGGCTTCTTCTGGATCTCCCATGTGGGTACAGGGGACCAAGTGCTTGGACCATCTTCCACTGCTTTCCCAGGCCATCAGCAGGGAGCTGGATCAGAAGTAGAAAGCTGGGACTCGGCCCAATGCCCATAAGGGATGCCAGTGCTGCAGGCTGAGGCTTAACTCATTACACTGCAGCGCCAGCTCCAGAGAATAATTATTGAAGTCAATTCTGCTTATATTGAGCCTAACACAGAAAGAAAATAAATAAAATTTCATTTGAGGGGGCATATAGTTTTTGTTAGCAGCTGTGCTAGGCACTTCATACATTTAGCAGTAGTCAGGGTTCTCCAGAGAAACAGAGCCAATAGGTTAGATAGAGATAGATAGATAATCACTCACATGATTATGAAGAACGAATACTGTACGCTCTGTCATCTGCCAAGTGGGAGAACCAAGAAAGATAATGGCGTAATGCAATCTGAGTCTAAACATTTGAAATGAATGTCTGGCTTCAGGAACGATGGAGAATGTGTCCTCTCTCCCCTTTCTGTCCCATTCAGGCTTTCTCAGACTGAATGATACCCAGTTAGATGAGATCAGATCTTTACTCAGTCTATGGATTCAAATGAAGCACTCAGAAAACATGTTACATCAGCTATCTGGGCATCCCTTAAATCTATTAAGTTTATTTATAAAATTACACTTTATCTAAGTGAAATCCCACAGATGCCTTCAATTTATAGGGTCAAGTAACTTGTCAAATGGTACCCAGAACATGTCTGGAGCACACTTTGGATTGGAGCTTAAACTGTCTGACTACAAAGTCTACATATGAATTTATATTTTTTAGAACAATTGATGATGTTACAGCTATTTTGGTATAATATGAAAATTCTGTAAATGATTTTAGTACTCCTGCAATTGGCTGTTTTCTCAAGTAAGTTAAATGAAATCTCTGCAGAAAATTAATGCTGGTATTTCACTTGAATAGGTGAAAAAGTAATGATTCTTTTTCTCCAATGCCTCTACTGTTCATCTGTATTTTGAACACCATTATGTATATAATATGTAATATATTTAAGATAAATAATGTGATATTAAATGGTATATTTTCAAATTAAATATTTATTCCTCAAATGTAAACAAAATAACTGAAAAACATTAAGCACGGTTAATTCAACAGGATAAACATCTTCAGCCATGTAATCAGTCTAACTGCTCTTCAATATATGACAGAATGGCCATGCCATGACCAATGCTACTGAAATATATCCACAAGTCCTTAAAAAGGTAACAGCTTTAAAAATCATACATTTTTCATTTTTTAGAAGTAACTTACTTTGCTATTGTCATTGGAGACTTGTCTTTGGAGAACCTTTCATTTATAAAGGATTCCATCAGCAAACAACTCTGAGAGAGAAGGTGGACCTACAGGGACCCTGGGGACCTTTTCAAACCTTTATGCTTATGTTATTCCTGTTAGCAATCTAAGTTAAGTTGACCAGGGTATAAAAAAAGAGAAAGAAATGGGATTTAACATTGAAGTCAACAATATAATTCACTTACTTCTAAGTAGAACGCTTTATGATGAAACAGAATTCCTTATGTCTTGCCAAATTTGGAAACAATTCATTGCAATATGTGCATAATCAGAGAAAAAAATCTACCAATAAATATACTACTACCCATGCTTAAACCGGTTGTGTTCCACTGAGTTTCCACATGGACTTGCTCTAATGGTAAGGAAAATGAAGGCATTTCCTCCTAAAAGATGCCCAAAGGACACTACCCATAGGAATGATTTCATTCAACATCGATTTGTGGGATGAGAAGTAGCAGCTGTGAAAGGATTGTCCAGCTGCTCTATGAAACCCAGAACGATAGAAGGAGATGATTTATCAAAATGTGACAGATTTCCTTGTTAAAAATTTGGCTGACAATGTAAAGCAAAGCACTTAGAATCACCTTCCAGAGTTGCCAACGTGGTGAGTGCGGGGGAAGAATTGCATGTAACAGATTCCAGAAAGTGGGAGGTAACATTGAAAACGTTGAGATGTAGATTGATGAAGACTGTGGTTTCCTAATGGATGTGTTTTTCCATCATTATGATGCCAAGGGCCATACTGATTGGAAAAACTCAGTTCCAAATATGTAAATTTGAGTGACTCTCAATAAACTATGCATTTTTGGATGAGCTTGTATTCCAAATCCTAACATTAACACAGTACTAAGACAAGTTTATTGGAAAAATAACACAGCCCATGACTTGTAAACCCATAATGACATACTTCGTGAGGATTTGGAAACACTTGACTCTTAGCCCACACATTGTGACAAAAAATAGAGATATTCATGCCATAGTCAACATAGACCAGTATTAAGCTGTAGGAAGAGGATTGATTGATGAAAATCAAGACCTTCAAATTAGTCTAAGACCAAAACTCTGTAGGTCAAAAGAAATGTCGCATGAGCAGAATTGAAGAAATGACAAGGGGGCCTGTCATGGGTGGGTTTTGGAGGACAGGACTTGTGATCACCCCAACCCTTCCGTGACCTGAGTCCCCATGCTTCACACCACCTAAATTAATACCACCCAGAAAGAAAGAAATGATTTTCCAATAGAAATAGAACTGGCAAAATATAAATCCAAAGGCTTATGAATATAGAAACAGAGTAGTGGTACTTTTAGATTCCACTATCTGGTGGTAAAATATGTAAGCTCTCGATTCAAGGTACCATTTTAAAAAATGGCCAGTTTTGGAAGTGGAAATGACTTGTATAGAAACTTTCATTTTCATTTTTCTGAATTTTATAGTGAGTTTTTGAGTTTGAATACATTACTGAATGACTGTGTAGCTTTGGGCAAGTTACTGAAGCTTACTGTTTCCAATTACCTCATCCATAATAAGGAGTTAACAATGTCCCAAGTCATAGACTAAATAGGTTAACACATATTAAAGGTCTAGCACAGTGCTCTACAGTTTATACTTACTGTGTACTTATTATTTACTAAGTGTATTTTGTAAAAGCAAAATGTTTGGTATTGTCATTCATTTTTTAGTTATTTATATTTTTATTCAATTTTTAAGGAGTTTTTAACGGATTCATTGTGATTTGTGCATACAATTCTAAGAACATAATGATATTCCCTTCCATTTATTTTTATTAAAATGAATATTGGTATGTTCCTTGAAGATTTTATTCAGTTGTCAATCTCATTTGCAGTGCACGCATTCTTGTTGTTTTCTCTTTATTTTCTTATGTTAAAGGCATTATCCTAAACACATCATATACATTTCACATGTATTTTTAATAGCCTCACTGTATGAGATATGATTCATTGCCAACTAGACAATATTCCCTCCACTCCATGTATTCTTTCTACTGGGGAACATTGATTTGTTGATAGTACCAATGTGCATAGCTCCAAAAAATGATGAGACACAAAAATTTTGTCCAAGCCTACCATGATTTTCCAACTTTTTACTGCTTTATAATTTTTTCCCAAATTTCTTTGCAACTGAAGGTCATAAGATATGATAGTAGACCAGGAAAATTAAGAGCAAGTGAACAAAATGAGAGATTGATTTTAGAAGTGAAGTTCTGTATCTTTCTCTTGACCCCACATTTTTGTTACTCAGATGTTACGGTGCTTGAAACTGTGACAGTCATTGTGCTACCAAGAGATGGCTGTATTACTTTATGAAACACAGCTTCAAAAGTTCGTATTTCCTTCCTTTTTTTTTTTTTTTTTTTTTTTTTTGACAGGCAGAGTGGACAGTGAGAGAGAGAGACAGAGAGAAAGGTCTTCCTTTTGCCGCTGGTTCACCCTCCAATGGCTGCTGCGGCCGGCGCACCGCGCTGATCCGAAGGCAGGAGCCAGGTGCTTCTCCTGGTCTCCCATGGGGTGCAGGGCCCAAGCACTTGGGCCATCCTCCACTGCACTCCCTGGCCACAGCAGAGAGCTGGCCTGGAAGAGGGGCAACCAGGACAGAATCTGACGCCCCGACCGGGACTAGAACCCGGTGTGCCGGCGCCTCAAGGCGGAGGATTAGCCTAGTGAGCCGCAGCGCTGGCCATGTATTTCCTTTTGAAGTTGACATATGGAGTTGTCTTTTCTCTTTTGGTTATGAGTAGATGTAAAATTGTGATTCTAGTAGAAAACATTGAGGAAACTTTAATGTCTATTACAAATGGGAAAAAACACACCCCAAAAAAGTGTGATACCATTGGCTAGTAACAGCAGGGTTATTTCTGTTCCCATAATTAAAGAGGCTAAGTGGGTCATGAGATTGTTAGAAATGACAAAATCTGTGTGAAGGTGACAGTCTGACCACAAATGTAAGCTCTGGAGGGAGAAAGCCTGGAACAATGACCTGTAAGATGTAGGGAAATCCATGTTTTATTTGGGCTTACTTCTTTCCCTGTAATGACCTGAATCCAAAAGTAAACCTGAGGATAGTGAAGCCCAGTGATGTTGTTCACACAGTTCAGCCTATAGACTGGAATCAGGAGGGGAAACAGGAGATCCTTAGCAAATGACAATAACTCTTCTAAGAAAAGCTAGTCTGAAGTTGATGAGATACCTAAGAGGGCAACTGGAGTCAAATCAGCCCAAAGAAGATAACCATAAACATCAGAATGTTAGAGAACTGCACCCTCATCTAGTGGAAAGGAAGGCTTGGGCCGCACATCCCCAAAGCTTACGGCAGGAGTATGGAAGGCACATGTATTCAGCCAGCTGAATTCTCATTGTTAACCAAGATTATTGTGCAAGGCATCTATAGGATGGAATCAAACAACGCTGTCCCATAATCTTCATTCCTCTGGAAGCAAAGTGAAAAGATTTGGCCACAGGAATACATATTTTGATTGTTAATTTTTTTTTAAGTAATTTCTATTTCTTAGTGGATTCTTTGGAGTAGCTACAATTTCTGACATAAAATCTAATCACTGATGTGTATTATTATCTAATTCTATAAGGAAAAAATACAATTTGTGAAAATATGAACTCATTCTATTTCTCTTTTTATTTCTTTTTTTTTAAGTTTTATTTATTTATTTGAGAAGTAGAGTTGATTCAGTGAGAGGGAGAGACAGAAAGAAAGGTTTTCCTTCCGCTGGTTCACTCCCCAGTTGGCCACAACCACCAGAGCTTTGCCAATCCAAAGCCAGGAGCCAGGAGCTTCTTCCGGGTCTCCCATGTGGGTGCAGAGGCCCAAGCACTTGGGCCGTCTTCTACTGCTTTCCCAGGCCATAGCAGAGAGCTGGATGGGAAGAGGAGCAGCCGAGACTAGAACTGGCGCCCATATGGGATGTCAGCCCCGCAGGAGGAAGATAACCTACTGTGCCACAGGGCCGGCCCCTCTATTTCTCTTATCATTCATGTTTCACTTAAAGATATTATGGGGTCCACACTGTGGCGCAGCAGGTTAACGAATGCCCTGGCCTGAAGCGCCGGCATCCCATATGGGCGCTGGTTCTAGTCCTGGCTGCTCCTCTTCTGATCCAGCTCTCTGCTATGGCCTGGGAAAACAGTAGAGTATGGCCCAAGTCCTTGGGCCCCTGCACCCATGTGGGAGACCTGGAGGAAGCTCCTGGCTCCTGGCTCCTGGCTCCTGGCTTTGGATCAGCCCAGCTCCGGCCGTTGCAGCCAACTGGGAATGAACCATTGGATGGAAGACCTCTCTCTCTCTCCTCTCTCTGTGTATCTCTGACTCTCAAATAAATAAATAAATCTTTAAAAATTTTTATCTGACCAAGAATTAAAAAAAAGATTTTATAATAACAGAGGCAATAAAATACACACCTTACAATATGTTCATTCTAGCTGGAGGTTAACAGGTACCTCTTTCTATATTAGATCTAAAGGTTTCTAATTAAAGGAAAGTTATGACGACAACTGACAATTGTATAGCGTCTGTAGTTTTGATGTTCATCATTCACAGCGCTGCTATTCTGTAGTTCCATATCCTGAGTAGCTGTGTGTACTAAGCATTGTTCTGAGCATCAGGGAATAGCAGTTTACATTCGAGTGAGGAAGACAAACTAAGGTTAGAAGGAATTTCCTGAATTGAAGGAATAGCAGGGTAGCTAATGTGTCTATGGTAAAGATAGTCAGGATAAAAGTGGTAGGAGACAGAGCTCAGAGACTCAAAAAGCCTGATTGCAGTGGACGTTGGTGAGGATTTTACTCCTGGTATGGAGAGACATGGGAGGGCTCTGAGCAGGTGGATGGTGTCAGCTGCTTTACATTTCTAAAGGATTGCTGTTTTCTGTGAGATTACCTTGTATAGGGACGAAAGAGCAATCAGGAAAATTGAAGAAATGTTTCCTCAATTAATGAGAACTCAGTCCACAATTAGAACACATACAGACTTACTCAGAAAAGATGCTGCCTATCATTACTCTAAATTGCTTCCCACACTCATCTTTCTGCTTTGTGCACAAACCAAATATTTGTCTGCCATTGGCCCAAGTGTAAACATAAACCTCTTCATTAGAAGCATCTGTGCTATGAACACTTATGAAAAAAATCATGATATTTTTCTCTCCTTCTTAAAAGGACAAATGTAGCTGTCCTTGGGCCCTGCACCCGCATGGGAGACCAGGAGAAGCACCTGGCTCCTGGCTTTGGATCAATGCGGTGCGCTGGTCGCAGCACACCAGCTGCAGCAGCCATTGGAGGGTGAATCAATGGAAAAGGAAGATCTTTCTCTCTGTCTCTGTCTCTGTCTCTGTCTCTCTCTCTCTCACTGTCCACTCTGCCTGTCAAAATAAATAAATAAATAAATAAATACTAATTAAGGTTAAATGAGGTCATAAGGATAGACCTCTGATCTGACAGCATTAGAACCCTTATAAGAGAGAGCTTTCTCTTTTGCTGTCTCTCACAGAGAAGTCCTGTGGTCGTGCAACAACAAGGTAGCCTCCTGGAGCCAAAGGGACAGTCCACACCAAACACTAAACCTGTTGGCACTCAGTGAGCCTGCACTTCTAAGAATTGTGAGAAAAGAAATTCTTGTTGTCTCAGCCACTCAAATTCAGTATTTTGTTCTGGCAGCTCAGGGAGACTAACATGGTTATTGAGATACAGAGATTTCTGTTTGTTTGTTTGCTTTGCCATTTTGAACCGGGCATGTAGACTAGACAACAGGCAAGGTCACTTCATTACAAGAAACTGAATCCAGGCCTTTCACCAGAAAATATGTTATTTCATGCATTCAGCTTTTTAGAAAATCCCATTTCAACTCAACATTGAAAATTCATAGCATGTCATAACAAAGTCGAGAGGAGTGAAGCCCTAAAGTTTTGAGAGAATTGAATTCTGGAAAATGATATAAGCATTAATTTTTACAAAAAGTGCAGATAATATCTATTTTCCATTTTTGGTACTAAAGTGATTACACTTTTATTTTTAATTCTGATTTTACACCAAATTAACTATAACTATCTTGATGACTCACTCCCAACCTTAAATTTTCCTTTGGGATTAAACCCACATACACTGTAAGGTTTCTGCTTGATCTCTTTCCTGAGAGCACTCAGGGATAGCTCCACATTTCAGTATCTGGTCGATGGATAATGTGAGTTGTCAAATCTCGGACATGCGTAGAAGTAGAGACTACAGGGATGGAAAATGAGCTGGCAACTTTCCTTTTGCTTGAGGATGAAGCGTTGGAAAACATTTCAGTGAAAGAAAGGAAAAAGTCTCACCAAGGAAATAATAACTCACAGCCATGTTCTACTGCCTCAAAACAAAGAAAGCAGTGTATCTTGGGCACACACTGATGCTGAAAGGGATTCAACTTCACCACATCACAGGGAAAACCAGCAGAAACATGTGCCTCGGACAACCAGAGCCTCTTCAGAAAGGTCAAGGTCCATGGTTTTCAAACATCAGACAGAACATGTGTTTTAATACAAGACATCGCACACCTCGTCATATCTCAGCCACCTCTCTCTCGCTTGATTTATGTATACTGATAATTCAAAATAGGAATTTCTGAATCTTCCATATTACTATATTTCTAGATTTCGTAACATATATACTCATCTTTAAAATGGATTTTGGACAGACTGATAGAATCATTAACAGCAATACAGATCAACTTCTCCCAAAGAAGAGTTCTTTTTTTTTTTTAAGATTTATCTATTTATTTGAAAGGCAGAGTTATAGAGAGGCTGAGGGAGAGACAGAGAGAGAGAGAGAGAGAGAGAGAATCTATCTGCTGGGTCACTCCCCAGATGGCTGCAAAGGCCGGAGCTGGGCTGATCCAAAGCCAGGAGCCAGGAACTTTTTCCAGATCTCCCACACGGGTGCAGAGGCCCAAGCACTTGGGCCATCTTCCACTGCTTTCCCAGGCCATAGCAGAGAGCTGAATATGAAGCGGAGCAGCCGGGACTCAAACCAGTGCCCATATGGGATGCCAGCACTGCAAGCATGCGGCTCTACCTGCTATGCCACAGCGCCAGACCCCCAGTGGAGAGTTCTAACCCTGGTTTTGAGAACTCTTTGTTTTAAACATGTCAGGAAATAATATTGAAGAAAAGCACGGAGCACAGTCATTATGTTAAATTCAAACTAGACACAAGTCAATTAACCTTGGTAAACCTCAGGTTCTTCATTTAGAATATGTGCAGAATCAAATCTATGCCATAGAGTGGCAAAGAGAATTGAATGAGGCAGTGGATACAGAATACTTCACATATTGTAGGTGCTAAATAAACGGTGCATATTTGGGCATTTTTCTTATTGTTATGAAAATCTTCATCCTTAACAAGCTCAATTGGTATTTAAAACAAGTTTTTCTAGAGGAAAGGAAGGATAAGACAAAGAATGTGGACAGGACAGCATGAGATAAACCTTGTAGAGTTGTTGGAAAATAAGTGTTAGACTTCAGGGTGTGCTAGGGACTGAATTGTGCCCTTCTCAAACTTCATGCATTGACACCCTAACCACGAATGAGACTATATTTGGAGTGAGTGCCTGTACAAGTTAAATGAGTTCATAAGAATCCATCCAAAATCTGATCAGGCTGGTGCCCTTACACCAATAGAAACACACACTGTCATCACACCATGCAAACTCTCTCTGCCAGATGAGATGCAGCAAGAAGACAGCCTCCTTCAAGTCAAGAAGAGGGCCGTGGGCCGGCACAGTGGCTCAATAGGCTAATCCTCGGCCTGCGGCACCTGCATCCCGGGTTCTAGTGCCGGTCAGGGCGCCGAATTCTGTCCCAGTTGCCCCTCTTCCAGTCCAACTCTCTGCTGTGGCCCGGGAGTGCAGAGGAGGATGGCCCAAGTGCTTGGGCCCTGCACCCACATGGGAGACCAGGAGGAAGCACCTGGCTCCTGGCTTCAGATCAGCACAGCACACCAGCCGTAGTGGCCATTTCGGGGGTGAACCAACGGAAAAGGTAGACCTTTCTCTCTGTCTCTCTCTCTCACTGTCAAACTCTGCTTGTCAAAAAAAAAAAAAAAAAAAAAAAAAAAAAAAAAAAAAAAGAAGAAGAAGAAGAAGAAGCAGAGAAGAAGAGGGCTCTGGCCAGGCCAGGACCCGATCAGCCAGCCCCTTCATCCTGGACTTCCCAGTACTCAATCCTGTGAGAAACATTTCTGTTGTTTAAGCCATCTAGTCCATAATGCTGCTCTGCCAGCTCAAACAGACCAAGATAGGAAGCATTAAATGCTGCTTCTGGTTTTTGTTTTGTTTTGCTTTGCTTTAACTTAAAGCACATATAAACAAATGATATTGCAGTGCCTGAAAATAATAAGGCAAATTTTTACAGTGTTTATTCTTGGGGGGGGGCTGACACTGTGGCGTAGTTAATAGAACTGCTGCTTGAAGTGCCGGCATTCCATATGGGCACTGGTTTGAGTCCTGGCTACTCCACTTCCAATCCAGCTCTCTGCTATGGCCTGGGAAAGCAGTAGAAGATGGTCCAAGTCCTTAGAGCACTGCACCCACGTGGGAGACCTGGAAGAAGCTCCAGGCTCCTGGCTTTGGATCGGCCCAGCTCCAGCCATTGCAGCCATTTGGAGAGTGAGCCAGCAGATGGAAGACCACCCTGCCCCTCTCTCTGCCTCTCTGTAACTCTGCCTTTCAAATAAAATACATAAATCTTTTAAAAATTTCTTGGAATAGAGATGGCCAGCATTGACATATTTTTTTAAAGAATTATTTTATTTATTTGAAAGTCAGAGTTACACAAAGAGAAGGAAAAGCAGAGAGAGAGAGGTCTTCCATTTCGCTGTCCACTCCCCAAATGACTGCAACGGCCAGAGCTGAGCTGATCTGAAGCCAGGAGCCAGGAGCTTCCTCCAGGTTTCTCACACGGGGGCAGGGCCCAAAGAGTTGGGCCATCCTCCACTGCTTTCCCAGGCCATAGCAGAGAGCTGGATTGGAAGTGGAGCAGCTGGGTCTCGAACCGGCGCCCATATGGGATTCTGGCACTGCAGGCAGTGGCTTTACTCGCTATGGCACAGGGTCCGCCCCTAACATGTGTATTTGAAGCTACATTTCTTTTTCTTTTTTTCTTAAGATTTTTTTTTTATTTATTTGAAAGAGTTAGAGAAGGAGAAGCAGAGAGAGAGAGACAGAGAGACAGAGATACAGAGAGAGAGAGAGGTCTCCCATTGGCTGGTTCACTCCCCTGTTGGCCACAAAGGCCGGAGCTACTCAGATATGCAGCTAGGAGCTAGTAGCATCCTCAGGGTATTCTCTCACGGGTTCAGAGGCCCAGCGCCAGCCCCTGAAACTACATTTCAACGTGTCTAACATTTGAGCCTCGGAAATCATGAAAGATGTACAATTGTAATATGTTTAATACTTCCATTATTAAGACATAATATCATAGAACTTTTTTTCTGACCAATATTATTTTACATGCATGAAAAATGTCACCAAAGAAGCAAGAGAATGATAGCAGTAGCACAATATTATTTGTAAAAAGCAACACAGTAAGAACAAATAGCTATTTTTGAAAGCAGTTGGCTGTCAGAGCCACGTTAAAGAAAATGCAAACGTAATTAATTTAGTTTATATTGTTGTGCTTCATTAGGTTTTGGATTTAGTTTTTAATGGTGTCAGGAGGCAGGATGATTGTATTTGAGTTTTTTTTAATTACTCACAGTCTAAAAAATGTTTGTACCTGAAATAACACTTCATTGTAAATATCCTTAACTGCTTGGAATACTGTCCTGTAATCACAAATATTTATATCTATATCAATACATATGCATTTGTATTGTTGTGTGTTTGTATGTATGCAACTGCATCGGTGGGTATTTATTTGTATATTGGCAAAACCTAGATAACTATCTATGATAGAAAATATTCATTTTAGAGGCAGAAAAGTAACATTATTGACTCAATTTTTTAACTCAATACAGCTTTAATACTAAAAAGAATGACACTCCATCTGATTAAAAATGTCAGAAGAATGTTCAAGGCAAAATTTAACAGGTTTCTTTTTTTCTGCAAGCTCATCTTATTTTATGTGGAAAATATGGATTAAGAATGGATTTGGAAGCTCACAAAGTCATTTCTCCTAATCTAATTTAGCTTGAATTGAGCTAAGGAGTGGTTTTCTATCCCCAGCCATATATAACATGCCTGGACTTATTATGCTAATTAGATCAAGGGAACAATTTCACCCTCTCACTATTTCAGAGGCCACAAATGGAAATTCCAACCTGATTAGCCATGCAAATTTCTATTACCTTTTCCCTTGGGTAACATACTTGAGTTGTTGTTGTTGTACATTTGAAATTAACTGGTCCATTTTTTAAAAGCCAGATGTATATCTGAAATATTCTTATTATGTGTAGAGAATTCATTATTTTGTTCGCACAACCACTTTAACATGTGGCAACCATAGAATCACATTAATCTAAATTGCATACAATTTGGGGCTTAGTTGCTTGTCTTCCCAACAAAATTCTAGAACCCTCTATTGTTTGCGACACTACACACACATACAGAGATATGTGTGTATATATATATACACACACACACACACAGATATGTATATATATATACACACACACACATACATATATATATACACACACACACACACATATATATATACATATAAAATTCCCAGAATGGAGCACAATATACAGTAGAGCAATTTGAAAAAAATTATGTTGAGTTGAATTAAAGGAATCAACAACTTAGAAAAAGAAAATTATACCACTATTCTGAGAGCTTGAATGACAAAAGAATCCATAAAATAATTGAGGTACAATTGTTTCTAGGACAGTAGTTAAATTGATAGAGTGGTTGTCTACAACATTCATGAGCAAAATGTACTCGGAATGTTTTTCAGTGGCTGTTCGTGTTCTGTATATGGACATTTTTAAAAACACATCCCGATTGCTTTATGATTTCACTGTCTTAGGAATAGGAAACATTCCCAGATATGACTTCAGATCTTCCTGGCCTGCTATACAGCTGCTATTGGTACTTTCATGAAGTCTCTGGGTGACTTGGCAGAAGTGTAATCTGATAAATGCCTGGACAATGCACAGCTGGTCTTCTGACCAATGGCCAGGAGTTCCTCTGACATTGAGTAGATGTGTCTCATGAAGGCTCTGGCAGTCACACATATGCAATACTCATGTGTTTGATAGTGAAAAAAATCATTTTCCCTTTACTTCTGAGGTGGGTGGTTCTGAAACTTAACAGAAGTCTTCTTAGAAACTCTTTAGATCAAGCAAACAATCTTCCCTTGAGGTGGCCAATTCAGTTACACATTTTTGGATGAACTTCCTGTCTTATCCCATCCATGTCAAGATCCTTAAACATGGGTCCCTAGAGTCACATTTCCAAATAAACCACTCATGCATTAGCCTTTTTCTCAGAGTCTGCTTTGGAACAATCCAGACTAAGACATTTCTTATCCTTATTATTAAAAATATTGTCGGTGCCAAATTGTTCTGTCAAATTGCAGAGGATTAAATACAAAAAATTTCAAAAGTAGACTTGTAAATAACTCTAAAAAGTGAAGGAAATAGGGCTTCACAGCATATTTGAAATAAAACTGCCCCACAATTTGAATTTATAAATTTACCAGGAAAACTTTTATTCCCAGTGCTAAGCTAAGTAACAAACACAAACCAAGTTCAAAAGTACTCCAACTAGGCAGTCAATAACATAGTCACACATGGGCAGCAACTTGAATTCTCTAAAATAAAACATTTTCTTGAATCAACTTAGTGTTATTAATTGGAAATGTATTGGTTTTGTAATTCAATTTGCAATTAACATTTATTTTTCTCTGTTTTATCCATTACAAAAAATACTATATGCATGAAGACTTTAAAACTTGATGAACATCTGCTTTTATTTGTATAACAGTATATTAAAATAATTTAAGTCAACACAAGAGATTTATGAGTATATCTCCTACAATGTATCCATATATTATTTGAGTTTCAGAAACAGTGTTCAAAGGTGAGGACTTGAATTAAGTCCCCTTAGGATTATTTATAACTATTAATAGAAATTCAGAAACCAGGTTCATCAGTGAATGCAATCAAGGGTTGTCATTTTTTATTACATTATGGCATTCACTTTTATTAAAAATGCAATAAATCACTCCCCACAGCTTTTCCCTTGTTTTTTTTTTTTTTTTCAAAGAGTAGGATGGCAATGAACATGAAATGTGAAGTTCATCCACCTAGAGATCTGCTACATGCAGTCGAGAGCAATGTGACTCAACAGCTGTGTCTGTTTTAAAGGTCACTGAGAATTTATAAACAGTTTCTTCTTTCCTGTTTTTCCTTATGCTTAAAGAGTCCTGTAATCAAAAATAGACAAATTTAATATGTTTCATGAGCAAATCCAAAGATAATAAATATCTAGAATAGACAGTCCTTTACAGGAGGTCCTGTTTAAAGAACTGTGTTGACCTGTGGGAGACTGTATTCACAGGTTCAAATCCTCACTCTACCACTTGGTCTTTATAGAATAAATATGACCTTGGACAAGCTACAGCCATGTTTGAGTCTAAGTTTATTGACCTTGAGAGTAAGTTAAAGTGATATTAATTTGAATAATATATGCAAAGCCTACATTTTATAGTGTGTTTATAAGACATAAGAAGTACTGAAATCAACACACACACACACACACACACACACACCATGCCTGGATGCTTATTATAGTGTAATGCGCCTCAAACTCTTTCTCTAGTTAAGCCTCTAAAATTAGGCTTTCCCTAAAAATGAATAAAAACAAGAAAAATAATTTAAAATCAAGTTATACATTAAGTATGGTTTGGTGAGGCCCAAACCAAATAATAAATAAAAATGGTTAATAACAGTGCATGGCTAATATTAAATGCTCATTAACTTTTACTCTTTGTTTTAAAATATAAACTAAAATTAGGATATCTACCTATAAAAATGAAAATAAATTATGTTAAAACCAAATTACTGACCTACTAAAAGGAAACATTAAATGACATATTAGAAAAGTAAATAATGAGACAGAGTTTATTTATTTATTTATTTTTTTTTTTGAGCCAGAATTACACAGATAGAGATGGAGAGGCAGAGAGAGAGAGAGAGGTCTTCCATCTGCTGGTTCCCTCCTCAAATTGACACAACAGCTGGAGCTGTGCTGATCCGAAGCCAGGAGCCAGGAGCTTCCTCAGGGTCTTCCCACAGGGGTGCAGGGGCCCAAGGACTTGGGCCATTTTCTACTGCTTTCCCAGGCCATAGCAGAGAGCTGGATCAGAAGTGGAGCAGCCAGGACTTGAACCAGCACCCATATGGGATGCCAGCACTGCATGCAGCAGCTTTAACCACTATGCCCCAGCGCTGGCCCCAAGGGTTCATTGATTTTACAGGACAGAAAAGGTCTCTGCTGATCTGATGCAATATGTAGGAAGAAGGTTGGTTCACTTGCAAAGTTGAAATTAACCAGGCGTGGGAAAGGCAGAGGCAGGACCAGTGAAGGCTGGGACTCTGCCCAGTGAAGACGGGTGTGATTACGTAACACCAGAGTTCTTACCTAGAATGATGAGCTTCTCCCCTTCCCTCCTCTTTTGTTCTTTGTCATTCCTGTCTCTTCCAGTCCTCACTTCCTTGTTCAGGCATTATTCCAGAAGGCTCTCATGGTGCTCCTGTTAGGTCACATCCATGGCTACAGAAGGGTAGGATGCATATTCTTATCACTGCCATTGTCATAAGGTCTGGACACAACAGAGAAAGGAAAGCAGAGTTCCATTAACCAGAGGTGAGGAGAATGCCTAGAAAGACAAAACTGTAAATGCTTATGGTGACTCCAAAGCCCAATATCATGTCACTGGCAGGTATTCTAAACAGAACCAGAATCAAAGACCTAAGAAATATACAGGTAAAATGAGGGGCCACTTCTTAGTTGTGATAGCTAATCCTAGTATACAAAGATATTAGCTAAATTTCTGACATCTGTGTCAGTCCACCTAAGTTTTTGTCAGACATTAGGATTCCTGCAGTGCCCAATAAAATATGATCATATGTATAGAAACATGCTTCATTCATGAACCTGCTACAATAATGCAGTGAACCAGGGATAAAAGCTGTTTATGGGTTCATCTTAATCACTGTTTTATTTCAGCACCTTTTCATTATTTATTTCTTAAATGTTGAATCATTTCTGTAAATATATTTGAAAATATTTTCCTTCCCCTGTTCCTTCCTCCCTCTCTCTCTCTCCCCCATCTTTCCTTCCTCTCTCCCTCCCTCCCTCTCTCCTTCCTTCTTTCCATCTTTCTTTTTCCCTCCCTCTCTTCCTTCCATCTCTTCTCTTCTCTTCTCTTCTCTTCTCTTCTCTTCTCTTCTCTTCTCTTCTCTTCTCTTCTCTTTCTTCCTTCTTTTCTCTTTCCTTCCTTCCTTCCTTTTCTCTCTCTCTCTCTCTTTCTTTCTTTCCCTCCTTCCCCCTTCACCCCTTTCTCCCTGCCCCCACCCCCGCCATATACTTGATAGAAGCTGAAAAAAAGCCAGGAAACTTAATTATTCTATTTCTTGATGTCTCATCTAGATGAAATACGCCATATTCCTAAGACATAGAAGCATTAGAATTCCCATCTATAAGCATGAACCCTACTCTGGGGAATCAGGTTCAGTAGGACCAAACATGTCAGTTCACCTTGCTGTTGTTATGAGTATCAAGCCAGAAATGCATAGAGTTAACTGTTCCACTGGATTATATTAACTACAATCACATGTGTTCAAGTAACCATATAAATGGGTATTAAAAAAAAAAGATTTTCTTCTGGGTGGCCATTTGGCATAGCAAATAAATTCCCAGTTGGGTAGCACACATCTCATACTGGGGTGGCTATTTCAAGTTGTGGTCCGTCTACTTCCCATCTAGCTTTCAATTACTCTGGAAGGCAGCAGATGATAGTTCAAGTCCTTGAGTCCTTGCCAACATTTGAGAGATCTAGATTCAGTTCCAGACTCCAGCTTTAGTTTGACTCAACTCTGGCTATTTTGAGTTTTTGTACAGGGAATTAGTGGATGGAACATTTCTTTCTGGCTCATTCTCATTCTCTCTCTCTCCATAGCTTGCTCTCTCTCTCTCTCTCTCTCTCCATAGCTCTTTCTCTTTCTCTCCCCCATTCAAACAAAATGGAAAACTAAAAGTTTTTCTTGATTTAATACAGATGTAGAAGCCCTGACACAAAACAGCGACTTTAAAACAGCTTCCCTGAAATGAAACAATTCTGTGACACTGATTTTGATGGCAGTAAATCAGACGATTAAGAGAAAGCTTTTCAATACAGGTAATAATAAATAGCAGAGAGACACAGGGTAGGGGTTGGGGGAAAAAGAACTTTCATCCACTTGTTCCTCTTTCAGTTGCCCACAATGGCTGAAATTCACAGCTGGGAACTCCATCCAGTCCTCCCTCACACAAGGTTGGATATCAAGGGCTCAGTTATTTGTGCTCTCATCCCTGCTTCCCAAGGGCTGCATAGGAAGGAAACTGGAAGGAGAAGCCACAACAGTAAATTGAATTCAGATATTCTGAAGTAGAACATGGGCATCCTACAGGTTTGCTAAAGGCCTGGCCCTAGAGCTTTCACTTTGCAAATATGCCTTGTATTTTTTTTTTCTTTTAATTTCTCTTCTCAAGGTGGAGAACTGTTTTGTCTACATTCCCTCAGAGCAGAGATTTCTGGGTTGAGAGGTAATCCAGAGAAGTTGGGGAAATGAGATAGAGAATGGAATAAAGCCAATCAAGGGAGTATCTTTAAGGGCCAGCACCACGGCTCACTAGGCTAATCCTCCGCCTTGTGGCGCCAGCATACCGGGTTCTAGTCCCAGTCGGGGTGCCGGATTCTGTCCCGGTTGCCCCTCTTCCAGGCCAGCTCTCTGCTGTGGCCCAGGAGTGCAGTGGAAGATGGCCCAAGTGCTTGGGCCCTGCACCCCATGGGAGACAAGGATAAGTACCTGGCTCCTGACTTTGGATCAGCACGGTGCGCCGGCCGAAATGCACCGGCCGCAGTGGCCATTGGAGGGTGAACCAATGGCAAAAGAAGACCTTTCTCTCTGTCTCTCTCTCACTGTCCACTCTGCCTGTCAAAACAAACAAACAAACAAGACCATTGTGGACAACTGAAGCTCCTTCCCAGGGCAGAATCTATGAAATCATAATCAAGCATTGTTATCCCACCCAAGAGACCAGGGAATGATGCTGGTATCTACCAACACCCCTTGTCACTGACCAGTGATTTATTCATGGCAGTTTAATCCCCAGCAGTTCCCAAGTCAATCCTGTTGTGTGCAAAGTCAGAGTCCAGTAGCCAAACACCACCCTCTGGCATAAAATCCACAATTTGGTGGCTGAAAGTCAAACTGATATTCCAAGGAGACGTGGGAAGGACACTGAAAGTGTCTGCCGTAAAGATATAAAGTCTTTATGTCTTTTACATGTGGTGACCAGGACAGAGACATCGTGTGATTAGCTAAGCACAAAGATATTCACTATACTAATAAGAATGGGCAGGGGCCGGCATTGTGGCTCAGCAGATAAAGCTACCGCTTCAGTGCTGGCATCCCATAGGGACGTGGGTTCGAGTCCTGGATGCTCCACTTTTGATGCAGCTCTGCCGTGGCTTGGGAAAACAGTAGAAGTTGGCCCACGTCCTTGGGCCCCTGACCTGTGTGGGAGACTTGGAAGAAGGTCCTGGCTCCTGGCTGCAGATCGGCGCAGTTCTGGCCATTGTAACCACTTGAGGAGTGAACCAGTGAATGGAAGACCTCTCTCTCTCCACTTCAGCCTCTCTGTAACTCTGCATTTCAAATAGATAAATAAATCTTAAAAAAAGAATGGAGAACATGCTAATGCATATTAAATTATAAATAAGTTAATGTTACTTATTTTGGTTTCCAAATATACATCATGATAACAAAAGAGACCAAAGTCCATTCCTTCTCATTTCTCAGTGACTAGTCACCCTATGTGACAGCAATGCTAAGAGAATCTTTTAGAAAGTAAAATTAGTAACATTTCATTACTTCAACTTTGTGTTTGTAAGCCAGAAAGAATCATGGTGAATCATATTTCTGATATCTTTAGTATTCATAACCTTATCTTGGTTTACCTTAGCTCAGGCCAGATATGAAATCTCAATCCATAGGGACTGTGTATTCAATTACATTATGCAGTATTTCACGTTTATTGAGTATTAACAATCTAAAACATTGATATGACATTCACAATGTACTTAGGACAATCAAATTGAAAAGGAAACGCTAACCTCTGTGATATGAATAAGTAACTTATACAGAAATCTGTTCATAAAACAAAATTTTTTTTGGCAGGCAGAGTTAGACAGTGAGAGAGAGAGAGACAGAGAGAAAGGTCTTCCTTTTTCTGTTGGTTCACCCCCCAAGTGGCCGCTGCAGTCAGTGCGCTGCGCTGATCCGAAGCCAGGAGCCAAATGCTTCCTCCTGGTCTCCCATGGGGGTGCAGGGCCCAAGCATTTGGGCCATCCTCCACTGCACTCCCAGGCCACAGCAGAGAACTTGACTGGAAGAGGAGCAACTGGGACAGAATCTGGCGCCCCGACCAGGACTAGAACCCTGGGTGTCGGCGCCGCAGATGGAGGATTAGCCTAGTGAGCCACAGCGCCGGCCCATAAAACAAATTTTAAGAGTGTTTCCCACAAAGTAGTTTTCCCCCTTTATTTTTGTGATATAATTCATAGTTATACATTTTTCTAGGAATTTTATTATTAACATTTTTAAACATACCTGCACTGAAAGGGCTTTACAGTGAAGATCCATATATTCTTGACCTACATTCTACAATTAAAATTTGGCTATCTTTCCCTTATCACCTACATTGTAATTGTTACCTATTACTACTGTAATAATCATAAACTCATTGGCTTAAAACAACACAAACTTGTTATCCTATGGCTCTAGCAATCAGAAGTCCAAATCAGGTATCACTGGGAATGGTAAGCTATGTTCCTTCCAGAGTCCATTCTATTGTCTTTACCAACTTCTGAGGCAATATCCTACCCTTGACTTGTGTTCTCTCTCTCTATGTTGAAATCCAGCAGTGTATCATCTTCAAATATTTTTTTTTAATTATTAGCTAATTTTCAGTTTATTTGAAAGTCAGAGAGATCAAAACAGACACAAAGAGCTCTTCCATCTACTGATTCACTCCCCTAATGTGCACAACAGTTGTGACAGTTGGGTCTGGACCAAGGTGAAGCCAGGAACCATTATCTCAATTCTGTTCTATCATGTGGGAGACAAGAAATATCATCTGCTCCTCCTAATTTGCTCATTAGCAGGAAAGGTCAATCAGAAGTGGAGCTATAACTCTAAACCAGGCATTCCAATTTGGGATGTAGTCATCTAAAGTGGTATCATAATCCCTGTGCCAAATATCAGCCTCTAGTAGTTTCAAATTTCTTCAGAGTCTGAACTCTTGCTTCCTTTGTCAGATGTCCTCTGACTCTTCTGTGATCTTCCATCTTTTAAGGTCTCTTTTGAAAATACTAGATCCAAGATGCTCTTCCTAATTTAAGACCCTAAATTAACCAGCTTTTGTTACTTTAAAATATCCAAGTGAAATTCTTAGAGTTGTTTTGGCTCAAAGTGTAGGATCAGGCAGACCCATTATTTGGCATCTGGTGGAGGTAGTTGTGTCAGAGTGGGCATGTAGGGGAGAGGGGAGATGACATGGTGATCCAGGAAACATATAAAGAGAAGATAGGCCCAGCTCAGTGTAAATAATTAACCCTATCATGAGAACTACCTTCTGAGGGCAAGCCCCAAAGACCTAAACACTTCGAACCATATTCCTAGTTACATCAAGTCTCTACCCTGAATCCATTAACCCTCAATGTAAAGACTTCAGAATTTAAAGGTCTGCATGAGTTTGGGGAGCCAAGTCCTGCTCAATTCATAACAGATCTTTAGCATCTTCAAAGTACCCTTTCCATGTAATGTGACATATTTACAGCTTCCAGGGACTAGGCTGTGGGCATTTTCAGGGACCATTATTCTGCCCACCATATACTCCACCCTCTGTCTATTCCCTCTGTCCATAAATAGACCTATCTATTTGGATGCATTTTTTAATAAGTTGCAGACGTCCCATTCTTAAAGGACATGCTTTATTGCAGTTTCAAGGAAGAAAATCATATGGTGTTTTTAAGCTTTGTTTAATGAAGCATATATTTTATAAATTCTTCATATTTTTCCAGAAATGTGACTGTGTGAATGTTCATACAGTGTAGCTACCCTGTGAATGTATTTTTACTAATTCATTTAGTATGTTAAAATGGAGGACTGTTAATGCATATTCTTCATGATTGTGCTGATATTTGTTTTCTTCTCTGCTGGTTTACATAAATACTTTTCACTCAAGAAGCCTACATTGAATTCTTCACTCAAAATGTGTTGATGATCAGAGAAATAAAATTCAATTATCTGTAAGGATGTTATATCCTTATAAGCCTAATTTAGCCTCCAGTATAACTCACTGGTTATACATATCCAACAAAAAATCATCCTTTTATAACTCAAGGGGTTCCCCCCAACAAGATGAGCATGTTGCTGAAGAAATTTACAATAGTGAATAATTCAATTATTTTGTGTCTACAATATTAAATCAACTTTCAATTTCTAAGTTCATATTATAGGCTTTATGAAATAGAATTCACCATGTTTCCACTCAAAATTAATAAAAGCCTAGTTATAACAACATTAACTAACATATGTTAAGTATTGAGTATGTGCCAAGGCACTATAAATTATTTAATATTATCACCTTATTTTATAGATGAGGGAAAATATGTAGGCAGAATAAGTAAAATACTCATCATCATAGAACCAACATTTGGAGAAACTATGATAAACACAATCTTCTGAGCATTTTTCTTGGTGCTCAAATGTAGACAGGAACCAAGGAAAACCTGTAATTCAGTCTGTAGGGAATAAAGGGAGGGTTTCTGTTGTCATTCAAGCTGCCTTAACAGAACACTGTTGGCTGTGTTGCTTAAATAACAGATATTTGTTTCTCACAGTTCTGGAGGCTGGGGGAAATGCAAGACAACGGCAAGACCAAGAATCAACTTCTGAGGAGAGTCCATTTTCTGGCTTGCACAAGATCATCTTTTAGTAATTGTATTCTCACCTCATGGAGAGCAGAGTGAGAAGGTACAAGTTCTATCTTGTCTTCCTCTAAGGGCACAAATGCGGTTAGTGAAGACTTCATCCTCCTGACAGAATAAACTCCCAAAGGTCATACCTCCTACTTCCATCACTTCTGAGATTAGAATTTTAATAAATAAATTTGAGCATGGGGAGACCCAAAATATTCAGTCCACAGCACTTTTAATGTAGACAATTTCTAGAGATTATGTCAGAGTCAATCAATAGCAGATATCAGGGTAGGATATTCTAGACCAAGAAACTGGAGTGCTAAAATATACACAATAGTGTTATTCAAGAAAGGTTGATTTTTGCCTTCCAAGAGAGTGTTTGGCAACATCTGGAGACAGTTTTTTTCTTCTCTTAACTTTGTAGAGTTGCTACCAGTATTGTGTATATAGTGGTGATAGGCCAGGGATGTTGGAAGGCGATTGGCAGCCATTACTAGAAAAAACTAAATTCCAAAATGTCAATAGCCTTGAGACTGAGTCATAACCTAGAGCAACTGCAAATGGTTAGCACAAATGGAAAAGCAGTGTCATGTGGCTAGAACAGAAGATGTCTGTAGAATGGGAGACAAGAGTGATAAGGCATTTTTATACCACTCAGTAATGATTTCATAGTTAGGCTAGTGTGTCGGGATTGTAGTCTTCAAATAAAAGGAAGAATTTTTACTAGTGGGTAATGTGAAAAATCTATGTCTTGGGAAGGAGATGGTTTAAACAAACCAATGAAACAATGCATATGAAAGCAATTTTTAGAATTCTGTATATATTTTAGGCATTATTATTTCACATATCACACCTCATTATTAAAATAAGTTGACATCAAGTGAGATGTATTCGACCAATAAAAAAGCCCATTGTAATTTGACAAGACCATCTACCAGTACTCCTATGATCTAATACAGTGTTATTGTTCCTCTAAATAACTCAGTCATATTCTGTTTTATTTCAATAAAAATGCCACATATTGTTCTCTTCATAGCTATTTATATATACAACTCTTAATGTATGCATTCATGTTGTAAATCTGACAGATTCCTTAGTTCTTCCCCAGAACCTCTCTCAGTGGTTTACACTGGTTTGGCATCTACAATAGTACCCATGACTTTGCTCATTCAAACACATAATTGCATTATAAAAAGTAAAATACATGAAAACCAATATTTTTGTCAATTTTCTCCATTTTCCTTTTCTTTTCCCTACTCTTTCTTCTTGCCTCTTGTATCTTCCTTGTTCTATCATTTCTCCACAAACTGGCTAATGACAACAGAAAAAAATAGTCAAAAAATTCTTTGCAAGGTTTAACAGGACATCTAATTATGTTACTTGTGAAATAATCATGAATGACTATACAGATTAGCTCTTGGCAGTCCTCTGAGATTGCTCTCAGGGAGTTTTAACTCCTGGTTTGTCAGTCTTTTTAGATTTTTGTCACTCTAACTGAATATACACATTGGATAAAGCTTTAATTACCTTACAGTTTTGTAAACTTGGAAGTCCAAGAACATGGTGACAGCACCTGGTAAGGCTGCCCTGCTAACATAATATGGCAGAGGGCAACGCATGGTAAGACACAAGAAACATGCCAGACGGAGGTCACTTTTACTTTTATAACTAAGCAGTTCTTATGAGAATTCGTTAGTCCACTCATCCATGGATGGAGTAATCCACTCATAAGGGTAGAGTCCAATCACCTTCCGAAGATCTCACTTCTCAGCCCTGCTGCATTGCAAACAAAGTTTCTAACACATGAACTTTTGGGGGACACAACACATTTAAACCATGGGATAGTATTGATAACTTTTTTATAATTTTATCCATTTGACTAATTTACTAGTAATCAAGAGATTATGGCAAGACTGAAGCACTGTCACTGCTGAAATTAGAATACAGAAGAGTACTATCTTGTGTGTAGACTGTCACTGAATTTGATAAAGTCAGCTGCCATATGAGAGAAGCCCGTGGCCAGTGTGGTAAGGGTCTAAGGGAGAAATTCCAGCCAATAGTCAGGAAGGAACTGAAGCTGTTAGTCCAACAAAGCTTGAGGACCTGAGAAACTGCCAAGAGTCACCTGACTTAGCTTGGCAGTAGATCAATCTGTAGATAAGCCTTAGAAGAGATCCCAGAGACTCCATAGACATCTCACTTAGCAGTTTCTAAGAGGGCCTGAAGTAGAGGATCAGCTGAGCCTGTCCAACTTGTTGTCCAGTGGAAAGTAGGAGATGATAAACCTGTGTTGTTTTTAGTGGCTAAATGTTGGGGTAATCAGTCTTATACTAATATATAGGTAACACAGGACCCTTAGTTGGGTTCCTCCTGAAGTCAAAGTTAAAGTGGGCACTGAGGACAAAAAGATGATAATGAGTGGACTGTCAACTGCGTAACTGAAAAACAGTTTGGTTGCATAGTGAAAAAAGTAGATTTTTTTAAAAGCCGAGATAATTTATCCGAATATTTAACTATTTCTAACATTCAGAAATATTAGTAATTTATAGAAGTAAATTGTTTTTCCCTTACAAAATGGAAAGATACTTTTAGATCTTTAATCATAGTGTAAAATAATAAAATGATAGCTTTTTTAAAAAAATCTGAGTTGACATAATCTTTATTAGCTTGTTATAAATAGCTGCTATAAAAGATTAAACCCAAATAACAACAGCATAACACAGTAATAATTTATCTCTTTCATATTCTAATTTCCATGAATCTCTCTTATCAACTTTAGATTAGAAATCCTGTTTTTTTTTTTTTTTCCTGTCTTAAGGACCTTCCATTATCAATTCATTCCCAAGGGTGCCATACTTGGGGAGAAAGAATAGAGAATTGTTCATAAGAAGAATTTAGATGTAGAGACTGTAATTGGCTAAACTAATATCTGCCAAGCTTTTTCTGAACAAAAATTAGTTTTACGGTTACACTTAACTAAAAGGAAAGCTGGAGACTATAGTCTAACTGCACCTAGTAGGAAATATAAATAGATTTTGTGACTAGCAAGCCAAATTCTGTCACATATTCCATTTCTCCCACTTTGAAAAGGAGAAAATGTAAGTTTAATTGGAATTTAATATACTTGATGGTTTTCATAGCACAAAATATAATGAGAATCAGAGGTCTAAAAGTTATTTCCTATTAACTTTTTGTTATTTTTGTGTTAGTATTTCTATCTAGAAAATACAGAGAATAAGGGGCTGGCGCTGTGGCACAGCAGGTTAACGCCCTGGCCTGAAGCACCAGCATCCCATATGGGCCCCAGTTCTGGTCCCGGTTGCTCCTCTTCCAATCCAGCTCTCTGCTATGGCCTGGGAGAGAAGCGATGGATGGCCCAAGTCCTTGGGCCCCTACACCCACATGGGAGACCCGGGGAAGCTCCTGGCTCCTGGCTTCGAATCGGCGCAGCTCCAGCCGTTGCGGCCGATTGAAGAGTGAACCAGGGGATGGAAGACCTCTCTCTCTGCCTGTCCTCTCTCTGTGTAACTCCCTGACTTTTGAATAAATAAATAAAAGCTTTAAAAAAAAGAGAAAATACAAAGAATAAGTGATTATTGTTTATACATTTTCTAAAGTAATTAAAACTTTTTATATTAAAGGGTATTTATCTAGATTTCACTATGTGATTAATCAGCATGTAATTACTAAGCATAATAATTTAAAGTAGACCATAGGTCTTCATTTATGATGAAAGGGCAAATAAAATATAGCCTTTTTCTACTCTCGTATTAATGGAAATTAATTAATAAAAGTGTAGTTCAATTGCAAGAAAACATTTGGGGCCTATGTAGGTTTCTCAGTTACATCATATTAATTAGAAACATGTAATTCCATTATCTTAGTTTAACTAAATTTAAGTCTTGTGCCATTAGATCAACAGAACTTGAAAAACATGTCACTATAGCTCAACTGAGAGGTGTTCATTCATTCATTAACTTTGACCTACATGATATATTTCACAGAGGTCTATATTAGCAGAGGGCTGAAAGTGTAGTTGGCCTGAATCTGCAAAATGAAATCCTTCTGTATATAATGCTTGCCACTCAACTCCTGCTTTCATATTAGACTGGTTGGTTCCCAAAGTTGTAGTTTACAAAAACTAGCTTACAAAACAAAGGGCTTATTTTTTACACATTTTGTATTTTACATTTGTTTGTGTTTCCTTTAAGCACTTAAAAATTAAAATATATTATCAGGGTCTTTTTTCCTTAACTAAAATATCATTATTTTGTTTACTATTTATATAATTATAATGCAGTTTCTATCTCTTCAAGCAGAATGTTTCACTGTGGTTAATTTTTGAATTATCATGCCCTTAAAATCTCTTAAAAAAACACTATTGTATATTCATTTTAAAGAAATGATTGGGGCCGGAGCTGTGGCACAGCAGGTTAATGCACTGGCCTGAAGTGCCAGCATCCCATATGGGTGCTGGTTTGAGACCCGGCTGTTCTACTTCGTATTCAGCTCTCTGCTATGGCCTGGGAAAGCAGTAGAAGATGGCCCAAGTGCTTGAGCCCCTGCACCCACGTGGGAGACCCGGAAGAAGCTCCTGGCTCCTGACTTCGGATTGGCCAGCTCCGGCCGTTGCAGCCATTTGGGGAGTGAACCAGCAGATGGAAGACCTCTCTCTCTATCTCTCTCTGCCTCTCCTCTCTCTGTATAACTCTGACTTTCAAATAAATAAATAAATCTTTAAAAAAATAAACAAATGGTTGATTCCATAGGACTGCAAATGCACAATACTTACCTTTGATTTTTGTTCAGGACATCAGTGCAGAAGCACATTTGGACAAATTGAAGTTTCTAAATTCAGATGGTTAGATAACTCGTCCCTGTGATATTGTAGCTACATAGCCTTAAGAAATGGGTTTGGTGTTTGTGGTTATGTGTCAGAACTTTGTAAAACTGATAATGTATGATAGACCCACATTATAGGGACTCCTGGGTAGAGAAGCAAAGTCCTACAGGCATTTGTAAGGCAATGGGTAAAATACCTTGAGGTATTTTTACAAGATGTTTAGTAAGAAAAAGAAATAGTCTGAGAATTATACAAGAAAAATAGAATTCACCATCAGTTAGGAAATGTATATGATAAGAGATATTTTATAAATTTTCCTTGACATTGATTGTATTTAGAAGTAATCATACATTCACCTTAAAATGGACCATTTGAATGCAGAACTATAACTGGAAACTAACATTTTATCATATAAATCATACATACACATACGAACAATCATGAAGGTTGTCAAGGTGCAAAGTTGTTATTAACTTCTATAGGGCACTATGTTTTTAATAGTTATTTGTGAAGGCCTGGGATGAACTGACTCCTAAGTATAAAATATTTGACCTTCTTTAGTTTGTAGGGTTATTTCAAATCACATTATTATTATTAATGGAAGTGAGCATTGAGCAATTGGGAAATACTTTTCAAGTTAGTTTATGAGGAAAATACTTCAGAAACCTTCTCCCCCAATAGAAATCATATTTCTGTTTGCTTTTCTTTCTAATTATAACAATTGAAATAGTTCAATGAACCTGAAACATCGAATTTGTGGACCTGCAAATTCAGGTGAAATAATGTACTGTATAAGCTTCTCTTGGAAAAATTACAAATGACCTCATTCTCACTGTAGAGCTATTCTTTCTCAAAGGGCCCAGCATCTGTTTGCAGCCATAGGAAAAAAAATATTTTTTCTTTGGTTTTTGTAAATCAGGATAAGAGTAACATATTTCCCAGGTTCTGTGTCTCCTACAACTTCACCTATCTTAATTCTTTACTACATTCTCTCTCAATTCTTTGATTCCTTGAATCAGAGTCTTCATATCTTCTATTCTGACATAGTTACCATTGCTACAGTCAGGTTTCTTATGTTGGTCTTTAGAAGTTTACTTCTAGCATCTCACCATCTCCTTGGACCTCCTACCTTTCTCACATTTTAGAATTCTTACTTCAAATGATTGATACCTTAAAAGAAAATAAGTTATGAACTCACACTGAATCCATTTAAGTAGAATAGAAATTAATAAATTTATGAAATTGAGCCAGTTTGTGTAAAATTAGATAACCCTTGTAATACTATATAATTGTGAATAGAATGAAAGACCAGGGATCATGGATGATATATATATAAGTAAAGATTAACGAAATTTTAAATTTTAATTACTTAAAAACATATTAAAGGCAAATATTTTGAAAGTACAAAATGACAAGTGAGACACAGCAAAATGGTAGCAGTTAAAGGAAATAAAACAACAATGGTGTGAGAAGAATTTTAAAGCTTATATAATTTTACAAGTAGTCAAATTCAAGAGAATAAATATAGGAACAGTTGAAATTAACATTGGAGCTTTCTTTCTACAGCCAATATTTCAATCGTTCTTTCTTTTATTGGAAAGACAGAGAGATGGAGAGAGATCTCTTACGTGGTGGTTCACTCTCCAAGTTCTCAAAATAGCTAAGACAAGGGCAGGCTGATACCAGGACCCCAGAATTCAACCTGAATCTCCCACAAGGGTGGCAGAGACCCAAATACTTGAGTCATCACCCGTGTCCCCCATAGTGCGCATTACCAAAAACCTTTAACTAGGAGTAGAGCCAGGGACTCAAACCCATGCACAGGGATATAGGATTTGGCATCCAAGTGGCACCTTAACTGTTATGCCAAACACCTACCACTGGAAAAAATATTTCTTAATTTCCAATGTACATAAAGCTTAAAAGTTTGAATAAGTTCTTGTTAGTGTTTTAAAGGAGAAAAAAATATAGTGGAAATAGACACTTGAAAAAAATGTTTGAAAAGCTGGGAAACTACTATGGGGTGAGTAATCCAGTCATTGAAGCTAGGAATAAGAGGAGTATGAAATGTTTACCACACTTTTACCTCCAAATCTGGTGAGTCTCCATGAAATGCTGGATATTTGTAAATTCATTATGAAGGAAACTAGGTTAGCTTCAAACTACAGTTATGCACTTGAATCAATGCTGAACCACATGTACAGCGATGGTCCCTTAAGATTATAATGGAGCTGAGAAATACGAATCACCTAGTGACACTGCAGCTGTCTTAACACCGTGGTGTCACATATTACCCATGTGCTGTGGTGATGCTGGTGTGAATAAACCTGCTGCAGGGGCCGGTGCTGTGGTGCAGCAGGTTAATGCCCTGGCCTGAAGTGCTGTCATCCCAAATGGGCGCCGGTTCGAGACTCGGCTGCTCCACTTCCAATCCAGCTCTCTGCTATGGCCTGGGAAAGCAGTAGAAGATGGTCCACGTCCTTGGGCCCCTGCACCCACATGGAAGACCTGGAAGAAGCTCCTGGCTCCTGGCTTCGGATTAGTGCAGCTCCGTCCGTTGCAGCCAATTGGGGAGTGAACCATCAGATGGAAGACCTCTTTCTCTCTCTCTCTGCCTCTCCTCTCTCTGTGTAACTCTGACTTTCAAATAAATAAATAAATCTTAAAAAAAAAAAACCCTACTGCACTGCCTGCTGTATAAAAATAACTCATACAACTTCATACAGTATGTAATACTTGATAAGGATGATAAATGATTGTTGTCAGATTATATTACATACTAGAATTTATTATTATTTTAGAGTACACTGCTTATACTTAATAAATAAAAAAATGCTTACTATACAACGATTTTCCATGTCCCAGGCAGCAGCCTCATACATCTCTTGTTTATTGCATCTCGAGCTCACATTGAGAAGTCACATCAGGTGATTAACCTGTATCATCTAGGCTTGTGTAAGTGTGTTCTGTGGCATTTGTGCAAGGACAAAATCGCCTGGGGATGCATTTTTCAGATATACCTCTATCACTAAGCATAGTATGTCTGAACAGTAATCCTTTTTTTTTTTTTTTTTTGATTCATTTATTTATTTGAAAGTCAGAGTTACACAGAGAGAGGAGAGGCAGAGAGAGAGGTCTTCCATGTGCTGGTTCATTCTCCAATTGGTTGCAATAGCTGGAGATGCACCAATCTGAATCCAGGAGCTAGGCGCTTCCTCTGGATCTTCCCACGTGGGTGCAGGGGCCCAAGGACTTCGGCCACCTTCTATTGCTTTCCCAGGACACAGCAGAGAGTAAAATAGGAAGTGGAGCAGCTGGGACTTGAACCAGCGTACATATGGGATGCTGGCACTGCAGGAGGTGGTTTTACCCGCTACAGGACAGCGTCAGCCCCTGAACATTAATCTTAAAATAGTAGGTATGAGAAAGTAAAATAAGAGACCATGTTGATACTTAGTGTTTCAGACAAAAATCTTTAATTGATACTGTAAGCCCCAATATTTGATCATGAGATCTTTATGGTGATGATTAAAGTTAATAAATATTAAAAATGTGGCCTTCATTCAATAGAACTTACGTTTTTATAAAAAAAATGAAAAGACAACAGAGTTGCTTCTCTTTGTGTACTCAGTAGAAACATCATGTGAGGATGTCACCCCATGATAGGCATCCACCAGCCAGGGAGGGAAACTTTCCCAGAAAACAGTCTTGCCACCACCTTGATCTGGGACTTTTTGCCCATAAAACAGTAATAAAACTTTTTCTGTTGTTGAAGTCACAAATTCTGGCAGCCCTAGAGAAACAACACACTCAGTCAAGCTAAGGAATCTGACTTTTTCTGCCAGTCTTCCCAACATACTTTGAGTAAATAAAAGGTAGGTTACTGGCCCTGCAGCCCTGCTTTTGAGGAAGCAACTTTATTTGAGTGGCAGATGGAGATAGCATCCAACTCTGACTTTTACAGACAATGTGAATGGTCTACCTCATAAATAATAGGAGTTATTTCAGGGTCATTTACCTGGCGTGTTTACTTAGAGAAAGATTAATTACATTCACAGATTACAAGTGAAATATTCTTTTTTTATTTTCAAAACTGTAATTAGTATTACCAAATAAAGTAAATAAACAACTCTTAAGAGTGCAAAATGAAAACACCTTCTGGTTTTAAAGGTGCAAAACCAAGAAAATACAACACAAATATATCCACATTTTAAATAGTTACATGGTGAGTAAATGGCATTTTAAAACATTTTCAATAGAAAACTGATTCATAAGTCAATTTATAGGAGATTCAAAAAATCAAATGTTTAATACCAACTTTAACTATAAATAACTAAAAAGAAAAACCATCCTCTATTCTTCTATTTTTGCATCAACATCTACGTCTTCTGCTCCTTGCCTTTTGGAGAAAACATTGCGTTGTAAGACTGCTGTCTTTTTGGACGAGGACAAGGATCAAGATCTTCCTTAATGTAACCTCTTTCCACACAAGTCTGAGTGGATGGAAAACCAACTTCCCAGAAATTCTCCAGTGTGCTGGGTGGAATATAACGGAATTGGTGTCTTGAGCAGGAAGCCAACTTCTTTTCTCTTTCTTCTGCTGGCAAATCTGCATAATAAATTTCACATTCCTTACACGTGTGCCCAAGCAATTTTCTTCTCTCTTCTTTTTTCCGAACCACCTCAATATGAGGAAAATTTTGTAAGCCAGTTTCTCTCTCATCATCTTTAAAATAGGGCTCCACGAATGCTTTGTGCTTAATTTTATCTTGTGTATCACCATGAGTGTTTGGTTTCCTTTTAGTCGTAGACAATTCCTCCTCTTCTTCAGCTATTTGAGGGGAGCTCTCTGCCAAACAGGATTCATATTCTTCATGTGTTGTCCGATCAAATATATCTTCCAGGC
This sequence comes from Oryctolagus cuniculus, assembly GCF_964237555.1. Lineage (NCBI taxonomy): Eukaryota > Metazoa > Chordata > Mammalia > Lagomorpha > Leporidae > Oryctolagus > Oryctolagus cuniculus. The sequence continues at coordinate 30,051,526 of NC_091451.1, read as the reverse complement.
TATCATTCATTTTTCTTTCTCCATTTGGACTTTTTTCTCCCTTCTGCTCTTGCTTCTTCATTTTTGAAAGTGTGCTTTCACTGACCAATGTGCAGTCCATGTCTACTGTTTCTCCTCCCACTCTTGACTGACTGCCATCCTTTGTGTCTATTACAGTGATACCCATTTTATACTGAGAAAGGTCTGCTCCTGGATCTACACTCCCCTGGATATTTTCAAAGGATACATCTTGGTTGTTCTGCAGAGGCTTTGCTTTATTAGCCATTCTGCATGGATTTAACTGAAGAACTGATGCAAGTTCACATCCTCCCTGGACAGACCTATTTTTTATTCTTATTGGCTCATGAGAACCAGCACCCATCATGTCATCAAAAAGATTTTCTGTTTCCAAAGTTTCACGTGGACGTAGAGGAATTTTGAAGACAGGATTTTCTTCTTTTATTTGTAATGGTATTTTATTTTCTGGAGAGCATTTACTCAAGGACTGGAGGGTGCACTCCTGTGAATGGGACTCTTCTTGGGGAATCTTTGGGTAACATGCAGCTCCCACCCAAAGCCTCGCGGCTTGAGGAAGAGCCCTTGGGAATGGGTTTCCAGGCCTCATATAGAGTCACTAGTCTCAGTCTGTTTTTAGAGGTCTCACTTCCTTGGCTCTTCTCTTGCGGATGAGAAGCTGAAAACCGATCTGACAGATCTAGAGGTTTATCCACCATATAATCCCCATTCAAGGGAAAGTGACTGTCTCTTGGAAAAGGAAAAGGATTTTCTTTATCAAAAGAGGCTTGAGGGAAGCTGACTTCAAGTTCATTTTCCTCCTCAGTTTTCTTCCTTTTGGATGCTCTGCCTCCCGGTGATTTCAAGGGCACCAAAGCTTTATCAGTAATAGAATCTTTAGTATGATCAGCGCTCTCCTGTCCGTCCATCAGTGGATTCACTTACATTTTTGCTTAAATTAGAAGATGATTGGCTAATGACCTTGTTCACTTCAGACCCTAGATTACGATGTGTGAGAAGGACACTGTCCTCAGATTTTGATCTAGTTTTCTCTGATCTTGAAACCGAAGTATTGTTAAAAGGGGCCAATTTCAGATGGCTTTTTTTCCTAGTCTCTAAAAGAGAAGGGGATAAACTTGTATTCAAAACTAAACTAGTTTTCACATTAGAGGTAGCTCCAAATACAGGAGATGACACCTGAGTAGACACTTCTTCTTGAGAAAGAATCATTGAAGTAGAATCTGAAAACCTTAAACAATCTTCACTAATTTTTGTGGATTCCTCAAAAGGCTGCTTCTTGCGATTTCCTTCCACACAGGGATAGAGCTCATCACCAAGAGGGCTCCTTGGACCTTGACATTCAGATTCTTCTTGAACACCAAGTCTAAGTGTTTCAGCAACAACTGTAGCTAAGTTAAAAGATGACTTATCGGCCAGCGCCACGGCTCACTAGGCTAATCCTCCGCCTTGTGGCGCCAGCACACCAGGTTCTAGTCCCGGTCGGGTCACCAGATTCTGTCCCGGTTGCCCCTCTTCCAGGCCAGCTCTCTGCTGTGGCCAGGGAGTGCAGTGGAGGATGGCCCAGGTGCTTGGGCCCTGCACCCCATGGGAGACCAGGAGAAGCACCTGGCTCCTGCCATCGGATCAGCGTGGTGCGCCAGCCGCAGCGCGCAGGCCGTGGTGGCCGTTGGAGGGTGAACCAACGGCAAAGGAAGACCTTTCTGTCTCTCTCTCTCACTGTCCACTCTGCCTGTCTAAAAATAAAAAAATAAAATAAAAAAAAGATGACTTATCAGTGGGATGATTGCTGGTTCCATGTGTTTTAGCCACTGGAGACTGACTTTGATCACAAGTATCAGCTACGAGTATTTCATTTTCATTAGGATGTTGTGGGTGAGTTAAAGGTTTCGACACTTTTCTCAATTCATTTGCGCCCACAGAGTGCTCTACTTTATTATGTGTCTGTTCTGTGTATTGGACATGGAGGTTCTCTTTTCTTCGTAGTCGGTTGATGCCAGAAAATGAAAAGGCTGTTATTGGTGAATCTGGAATAACATATTCCTCATATTCCTCCCATCCAAGCTCAGTTGCTGATGTTGTTGATCATTCTCCATTTTCTGTTGTAGTTGTTCCAAAAGCCTTTTATTTTCTTCCTGTAGAATATTTTTTTCATTCATAAGCTCTGTAATAAGTTTAAGATTCTGTTGTCGGATATTTTCAAATTCTTGCTGTTTTTTCCTCATACGTTCTTCAGTTACTGCACAGTGATCAAATAATCCTGCTCTTAACCGATCTTCTAAGACTTTAATGGTTTCCTGAAGGACTTTCGGTTGCTGTCTCAGCTGTTGGTTTTTGGTGAAGAACTCTTCCAGTCTTTGTGCATCTAAAATTCGTTCCTTTTTCAGTTTAGTTACTTTTACTGGTAAACCTTGTACTTCTTTATCATGACACTCTTTTAACTTTGTCCAAAAGTTCCTAAAGTCATTAGATGTTTCTGAAGAATTAGGGCTTCCACAACTGCTTCCAGGAATGTTCATTTTGCTTAAAATGTTCCTCACTTCTACTTGCTTAGTGTTTCCTGATCTTCTCTGTTACATTATTTGGTGTGAAGTTGTCTTAGGCAGCTGAAATACAGCTTCCAAGACTGCCTCGAGAGTTCGCAAGTCCCCGGAGGGTCGCAGACGCCCTCGCGGGGCTGTGGAGGGACGGCCGCTGCCTTTCTCCTCTGGCGCCCCTTCCCCTCAGCGGGCTGCCACGCGCCAGGCAGGGGCAGCCCTCACAAGTGAAATATTCTTAAGAAAGTGAGTGATCATTCTAAGATACGTTGGGTCATTTTCCATTTCCTAGGATGGACCAGTTATCTTATTAATGTATAGAGTGCATAAGTGGTTATCGTATTGTGGGCACATTGAAAATGATCAACAATATTCAGGAAAAGGGGAAGACAGAAAAGAACGAAGGCTGGGAAAAAGGAAGGAAGAGAGGAGGAACAGAGGAAAAGAAAAGAGAGTTTAGGAAATAGTTACCTTTACACTTTCAGGAAGAATCAGTCCTTCTTGCTCTGCTATTGATCGGATATAGTTGAATGCAACATATGTTTAATAAAAATAAATAAATAGATACATTCATGGAATTTAAATATTTTGGTTCAGTTAACTTCCATGTTTGACTTTCTAGATGACTAGGGTAAATTAATTAAATAGACATTCACACCCAATCAATATAACTTCAGTGATGGGTATATTGAAGGTAACACACTAAAGAAGAGAGATTAAAATTGACTTCAAGGTACCAACACTTCTGATCAAATGGCTGCATAATGGAACCTGGAATAAGAGACTGTGATGTTGGGAGAAGAGGTAGACAGGGGAATTTATGTTGTCATTTGTCTTTTGTCATCTGAATTTTGACCCTCTCAAGCACATTACTCACATGAGTTACAGAGTCTTTCACTGCCAGACTGGACAGGAAAATTGCTTGCTGATTTTCCATATTATTCAGAATGGAACTTGGAATCCAATTAGAGATAAATGATTGGGACCGATATTACTTCTTGCATCTTATTATTCTCACTTCTTATTTCTTGGTATCTCAGCCACACTTTATTTCTTGGGTTCTCAGAACTATTTCCATTCTGGGACACTTACACTAATTAATTCCACTTAGAAGCCCATATGAGTGTACTGTTTTCTAATCAGATCCTAAGTGAAACCTATCCAGGTGAACTTATGAAAGATTGTCTTCTCCCTCAATGTCCTCAACCCCTTTATTCTATAATTCCCCATGACAACTATCTTTTTCCCAATACTATTTACTAACCTAGTATATTGCAACACATCTCCCTTTGACAGAGACTTACTTGTGGAAACAAAGTCGCTTTGTTCGTTGGATTATTACAAGTATTTTGAAGAGTTTCTGGTTCATAATACACAATGAAAAATCATTGATGAATAAATTAATGCATCAAGCTAATAGTCATATATAAATAGTAAATATATAAATAGTAAATAGGGAACATTATTAAATTTAATAAATATTGGTAATTAACCTCAAAGATGATTATGGCTTTCTCTTTAACATAACAGACCAGAGGGGCAAAGTATGCTCAAAGTGGGTAATCAAGTAGCACTTTCAGAATTTAATGGAATTAAGTTCATATATTTCTCAGTCAGGTTAGATTTTTTACATGTAGTGATCATTTTGCATGTAGTGATCATTTGTAGTAATCATCAGTTAGAATGATTTAGAGGGCAGTGTCATAACAAAGACAGAATTTCACAGGCTTAAAATTCATATAAAGTTTCAAAGGGTTTAATAACTCTATCTCATTACATATTGATCTCTGGTTGGCAGGGTCTTGAAGGCATGTCTTCTTTAGTCAATGATTACCTAATAAAACTATCACCACTGCAAATGTCATTGGTTGCTGTGCAAGGGAGAGACATGTATGGGTCACATTCTTCCCTAGTCACTTCTGTCCTTAAGTGACACACATTATTTCTACTCTTGTGTCTTGACTAAAGCAAGAGCCATAGCCAAGTTTAACTTGAACAGAGTGAAGCAATCTAATCATACTTTCTTCCTGGAAAGAGGAATAAAATAATTGTGGGATGTGAGCATAAGTAACTAATTACTGAATCTGAAATTACTGAGTATCTAAGAAGTGAGAGAAAAGCAATAAAGCTAAAAAAAGAAGTTTGTTTCTTTGTCTTCAACATTCCTGCAGTTAATTGGAGCACAGTGTTTTAGAAAAAAAACAAACATAACTGATTTCTAATGGGAAAAGCAGTCTAATATTCCTTGCCCTGAATCCTCAAGATCAGAAGATTTCTTGAAAGCTTAAAAATAATTGTTTTTAAACAGAATTGAGCAAATTTTAGAAAACTCAAATTTTATGCATTTTATAAATGGTGTTATTTAGCTGGTATTCAGAATTCCCAAGCCCTCCTTGAGCTGTGTAAAATAACGCTGAATTGTTACATACGATTTTTCTTTAAGAACATGTGGATCCAAGAATAAAAGCATAGAGTGCTCTTCTGTGATTTATGATGTCCTCTGCTTACCCCAAGCTCATTCTTGTTCTCTCTTTCTGCTTAGTAAAATAACTTGGTCATTTCCCAAGCATTTTAAGATGCTGTTCACTTTATGCCTGTCTCAATAAATTTACAAAAATTTTTCATGTTTCCTTCAGAAGGATTTATTCAAATCACAGATTTTTTGCTCCCTCCACAGATAAATCTGAACAGAACTATATCAGTATTGACAATGGTAGGAAATATGGAGTGAATTAAGGTAAATAGAGTAAGAAATAAAATAATATATTTTCTCTGCCTTTGGAGTTTTCCTAAAACATTTTGAAGGGCATAATTAAGGTAAACAAACCCAATGCTAAACAATATAATGCTATTGGTAACTTTTGAAAGTTGAAATATGACTGTCCTCCTCACAGTTGATAACTTCAGCTCATGTAATTGAATGAGAAAGTCACATCTCTCAATTCCCCATACAAAGCAGTCGTCATCCAGGATCATGGATGTGTCTTGCCTGACTAGATGCCCCAAAGGGGAATGTCACATTTCTCAAAAATCATAAAATTTATGTTAATTAGACTGCATTGTGATTTGACTTAGTCAAAACTGATGCTTTGAAAGCATAATTCTCATAAAACTTCATTTTACTGTGTATTAAAGCTCACTTTATTTTCTTAATTTGAATGAGCAAATTAACCTACATAAAATCCATTATGAGCATATCTGATATTTGTTGAAACAAGTGTACCAATATTTTTATTTCTTTGTATTTTCTGAATGATTTTGTAAAAATAACCATTTATAGTGATGTAAATTTAATTATTTCATTGTAATTTCTATTCAGAATATACATAATTTTTTGAAAAGATATTTACTTGAGAATTGTGAAATCCATATCTTTTAATTCTCATGAAAACATAAGTTAAGTCCTTAAAAAATAGCCCTTACACCTTTATAGTTATTATATTGTCTGGAGATAGCAGCCAGAGATGACTACTAAATGTAGTTCAAATATTGCTATTGGAAATAATACGAGGCCAGCGCCGCTGCTCACTAGGCTAATCTTCCGCCTGCGGCACCAGCACCCCAGGTTCTAGTCCCAATTAGGGTGCCGGATTCTGTCCCGGTTGCTCCTCTTTCAGTCCAGCTCTCTGTTGTGGCCCAGGAGGGCAGTGGAGGATGGTCCAGGTGCTTGGGCCCTGCACCTGCATGGGAGATCAGGAGGAGGCACCTGGCTCCTGGCTTTGGATCGGTGCAACGCGCTGGCCGTAGCAGCCATTTGAGGGGTGAACCAATGGTCTCTCTCTCTCACTGTCTAACTCTGCCTGTCCAAAAAAAAAAAAAAAAAAAAGGAAATAATACTAGAGAGTATGATAATTAGCACAGAATGTTAGAAATAGTTGTTTCCTTTTTTTAAAGAAGTTATTTATTTATTTATTTGAAAGGTAGAGTTATAGAGAGAAAGAGAAGGAGAGACAGAGATTTTCCATCTGCTGGTTCACTCCCCAAATAGCTGAAACAGCTGGGGCTGGGCCAGGCTGAAGCTAGGAGCCAGGAGCTCCTTCCTGGTCTCCCATGTGGGTGCAAGAGCCCAGAACACAGGTCATCCTCTGCTGCTTTCCCTGGAGCATTAACAGGGAGCTGCACTGGAAGTGGAGCATTTGCAGACAGTGGCTTAATCCACTACACCACAGTGCTGGCCCCAGAAATAGTGGTATATAGTTGAAACAAATGATATTCAAGTTACATTGACTGAAAATGAGCAGAGCAGTACAGTGAGATTTCCAGTTTGAGGATTCCGCTTATTTCAGGATCCTCCCTGCCTTCTTTCCTTTCCTTTCTTCTCTTCCTTCCTTCCTCCCTTCCTCCCTTCCTCTTTTCCTCTGTTTCCCCTTTCCTTATTTCTTTATAGGCAGAGCAGCAGAGAGAGTGGGAAAGACTGAGAGATATCTTCCATTTGCTGGTTGACGTCCCAAATGGCCACAACAGCCATGTCTGGGTCAGGCCAAAGCCAGGAGCCCAGAACTCTATCTGCTGTCTTTGCAGGTGCCTTAGGAAGGAGCTGGATCAGAAGCGGAGCACCCAGGACTCGGGTTGGTACTCTGATATGGGATGCTGGCATGCTAAACAGTAACTTAACCAGCTGCCCAACAATCCAGCCACTGCACCACAACATCTGCCCCAGCCTGGATCCTACTTCTAAAAATAGCCTGATCCAGTGAAAAGTTTGGCTTTGGCCTGCCACTAAGGACTGTTGAATTAACCTCCGTGAACTTTTCACAAAAAGTATCTACAGAGTGCTTAGGACATCGAGCTGAGATAGCTCCCAGTCCATAAGAACAAACACCAGTATGAAATTGGTGATTGTTCTCTTTATGTCTTTCCGATTGATCAGTTAGGCCTTTTTTGCATTTCCTCCTCTTTTGAGGCCTTTTCCGATTCCCCAGCTTGAGTTTAGACACTACCTTCTTGATTTCTTTGTCCCCATTAAAGACCCTAGTGCAGGCCGGCGCCCCGGCTCAATAGGCTAATCCTCCACCCGCGGCGCCAGCACCCAGGGTTCTGGTCCCGGTTGGGGAGCCGGATTCTGTCCCGGTTGCCCCTCTTCCAGGCCAGCTCTCTGCTGTGGCCCGGGAGGGCAGTGGAGGGTGGCCCAAGTGCTTGGGCCCTGCACCCCATGGGAGACCAGGAGAAGCACCTGGCTCCCGGCTTCGGATCAGCGAGATGCGCTGGCCGCAGCGCGCCGGCTGAGGTGGCCATTGGAGGGTGAACCAACGGCAAAAGGAAGACCCTTTTCTCTGTCTTTCTTTCTCTCACTGTCCACTCTGCCTGTCAAAAAAAAAAAAAAAAAAATTAAAAAAGACCCTAGCGCAGAGTTTAATCTTGATATACTTAAGTCACAGTTCCTGTTGATATGCTTTCTCCACAGTGCATTCCCCCACCCTACCATTTGACCAATCTGTTGCATAAATCAGTTGATACCCTGATTGCCAGAAATATTTTGTGTGACCTGGAATTCTGCCTAGAGATAGTCAGAATTAACTATCCAATCACATCATAATCTATTATAAGAGGACGAGGACAAAGACAAGTGAAATTGTGACACTTTGAATGTCCTCTTTGGAGTAGATGTTGATTTGAATATTAAGGTTCAGGTTAAGGTGCCTACACCTCAAATCAGAGTGCGGAGTTGCAATGCCTGACTCCTGCTCCTGCTTCCAGCTCCCACCAATACAGACTTTGGAAGGCAGCAGTGACGGCTCAAGTGATTGGGTTCCTGCCACCTATGTGGGAGACCTGGAATGAGTTCCCAGCTCTTGGCTTCATCCCCAGGCAGAGGTCATTTAGGACATTTCTCCCAGTCTAGCTCAAATAATTTTTTTTAAAAGAGCTCATTCCTAATTTTTCCCTCTTTCACTTTTTCACATCTACTGCTGTTATTGTTTCAGCCTACTGAAACATGTTCATCAAATCCACTATTCATAGCAATGTATAAAACAACAAACATTGAAGAATGATGTCATTTCTCAAGGTATGTTAAAATCCAAGCCTTAGTGCATCAAAGTTAGATCTTTAGAATCATCATTACAGATATCATTTGGAGAATAATTAGGCCTCTGGTCATTCCTGAAATGTTTCTTCCCAAGTTTCTGCCTAATACATAAGCACATATTCAGGGAGAGAATAATGCTAGTACAAACTAACTACAATATGCACCCATAACTTACAATAATACATTTTTTAAATTACAAAAAAATACATTCATGTAGTCTCCAACTGGACACATGAGCCATCATACTGAGATTTTATATTTTCCAATACACCTACATTTTTCTCTCTGTGAATGTCAGACTTCAAGGTGGCCCCATGAGCCAACTTCATGTTGTGTCTGTCATTGTATAATTTCCTCGCACCCCCACCCAACAGACCCTTGAGTGTAGTTGGGATTGGTGACTTGTTCCCAATGAATAGACTATGTCAAAAGTGATGGGGTGTGACTCCAATGATTGTATTTCATTTCACATGACTGTGTGCTGCTAGCAGACTTGCTGTAATCATTCCATCTTTTTTTACCTTAAAATCTTTGAAGAAACAAGTTTCGATGAATCTTACAGCTACACAGAAATGGATTCTACAAACAACTCTAGGAAGGAGAATCTGAGAGTCAAGTCTCTCCAGAGAAGTCAGCCCTGGCTGTGACCCGCCCTATGCAGAAGACCCAATCAACTTGTGCTGGACTCCTGACCCACAGAAACTCTGAGGTGATATATGTGTCTTTTTTGACCTTTAAAGTTTACAGTAATTTTTTACACAACATGGATGACTAATGCACTACTCTACTCCTTGACTCAATACCACTGTCAAGATATGAGTATAAAACAGCCTACAATTTTCTTGAACAAGCAAACAGTGAATAGTTAACATGCTTTTACGTGTTAGACTCAGACCAGCTGTTTTCATGAAATATTGGTAACTACTATGGGAAGATATTTTACTACTGTACACCCAAAGACATATGTGAGATGTTACAAAAATATTCCTTTCCTTGCTGCATATCTGCTCAATGGCCAGGGATGATAAATGGGCCAATCACATAATATTGCTTCAAGGGGGGAAAAAGTGCAGTTAAGTATTAGACTCAATTCCTTTTTTATAGGATTGAACTATTCCCACATCTGTCTATGAGTTTGTCATGGTTTGGATCAACGTATTAATATCAATGTTTCCTGCTAAAGCCTGGATAACTAAAGCACAAGGGTAGTTTACATAAAATGCTAAAGGGGCTCGTATGGATATGCATGATTTTCCTCTTCTCTGAATTTTATTAAACTTTTTTTTTACTCTTTTCTAGCCTATTTTCTCCTTTTCCCATGGCACTGTTACAGATAAGTAGCTGAACAGTACCTAAAGGCACTGGTGATATGGTGGGTTCGCCATGAAATTCCTGTTTTCCAAGTTTCCTATGGTGCTTTGCTCTCTGCAACTTAATTCTAGCTCCTTCTTTTAGAATCCTTTTTTCTCTATGCTGGGTATTATCCCAAATGGATTATTTATATCTGTTTAAAGGGTTTTGCAGTTAACTATATTTAGAGTCAATTAGAAATATGATTCAGTTTCATTAGGGGTATTCTTTTACCTGTAATCACAACTACATGTAATCTAATGTTGTCAAAACCTTTTATTTTGCATTGTTTAAAGATTCATATCAAAAAGAATAGCTTCTAATATTATTATGTGATAGATGATTGATGCACCTTCCCGAAGATATCCACCTCTGAATACTTGTGAATGTTACCTTACACATTATAGAATGGACTCTGTGGATGTAATTAAGTTATGTGTATTGAGATGGGGAAATTAACTTATTACATTTTTATTTCATAGATTTCATTGATTTATTTGAGAGATGAGCTATACACACACGAGACAGGTGGTGGCGGGAGAGAAGGAACCCCCATCCATTGGTTCTCTGACCCATGATGGATCAAGTCCAAAGTCCGGAGCCAGAAACACAATCCAGGTCTCCCATGTGGGTAGCAGGAACCCAGTTACCTAAGCCATCACCAATACCTCTGCCTCCAAAGTTTGCTTTAGCAGGAAGCTACAGTCAGGAATTGAAGCCAGGTATTAAACTGTAGTACTCTAATTTAAGATACAGACATCTTAACCACTAAACTAAAGAAATATACACCCCTGGCAAATTGTTTTATATAATTCAGGTGAGCTCAATGTTATCACAAGGGTCTCTTTGCAGAGGAATCTGCAGTCAGTGTCCTAGAAAGAAGATGGACGCAGAGGTCTAAGCTGCTGGCTTTGAAACAGGAAAGGGTAAGGGAGGAGCCATGAAATGTAGTCATAACAGTGGGGAAAATGGTTCTTCCTTGGAGCCTCCAGAGGAACAAACTGCAGATTCATTATAGGGTTTTGACCTCCAGAACTACTGGAAAGAAATATATGTTGTTTTGAGTTAAATTTGGTGCTGTTTCTTAGAAAAGCAATGGGAAAATAACACAGTTTGTAAAGGGGTGGTAGAAATAAGTTTAGAACATTTAGAAATTGAAGATTCATATGGAATTCCATAATCTGAGTATCCCAATGAAACTAAATATTTGCCTTTGATATGTGAAGGGGTTTATAAATTTTGTCTTGAATCCAGTTAATAACCCATTTTCTTTCTTAGAGTGAATGCACCTTATTTGTGGATTACCACAGCCCATATTGAGAATGTATGTTATCAGCTCAACTCATTTAAGGCCTGCAATCCTCTGCCCAGGATTAATTCTTAACATGAATGGTAATGAAAGATGATCTGACTCTTAATAAGATAGACATGGAAGATTTGCCATAAGTATGGGTAAAGGTAATTGGTATAGTGGTTAAAATGTCACTTGGAGCACCCACATCCCATATCAGAGTGCCTGGGTTTGAATCTTGGCTCCACTCCTGATTCCAGCTTCCTACTAATGTAGACCTTGGTGAGCAGCAAGACAATTTCAATATTTGAGTCCATACCTATGTGGGAGACCCAGATCGAGTTCCCAGCTCCCATATCAACTTGACTCAGCCCTGGGTATTGTGGGCATTTGAGGAGTGAACCAGCAGATGGGAGATTTTTCTCTGTCTCCCAGTTTCTGTCTTTCAAATAAATAAATAAATAAAATTTAATGTAACTGTGGAGGTTGTCACTGAAGACTTCTATGGTGAGCTTCCTACTACATGAGTTTATTTCCATAGGGAAGCACTTGTAGAGCCAGGGTCACATCTAATGAAAATTCTCTTTACCTGATTCACTACACTGAGGAACATTTGTTCCCACAGAGTAACAGCAACACCATGTAGGGACATGAAGGTATAATGCTTTGAGTAATAGACTATTGCAGAAAATAGTCTCCTGATCCCATCTGTTTCTCATGAGAAAGGAAAAGATATTGCATGTGGGAGTCAATGAGTCTCAGAATTTCCCTTTACTACTTGATTTCCCTCCACAACTATTCAAGGAAATGTATGATTTTTCCAGCTCCTTCTTGATTATCTCCATGAATCCAAGAAAACTCTTCTTTAGCTGTAAGCTCAATATTCTTACCTGGACTGAAATCTTCCTTCCTGTAACTTGCAACTTCAGCTTACTCCACTGAAGACGTTCCCCTTGGCAATGTGAACACAATGATTCACAAATGGCAAATCTTTATTCTAATGGTCTCAGAGCATAGCTTCCCCAACTCCCCACTTTGCTTCAGTTGTGGAGTGATTTTTTTTATGTCTACCATAAAAACAATTGGTTTCCAATCTTATGAACAGAGTTGTATATTACCTTTTCTTTTGTGGAAATCAAAGAATAAACAAAATGACAGAATCCTACTTGATAGGATTTTTAAAATATCATCACAACTCTATGTATATATTAACCCAAAATTGCTTAGATTGCTTCAAGTCATTGTGAAAATTACCTGTTAACAGGTAACAATTATTTCCCATTAAAGTGTGTTTTTGTTAAAATATTTATTTATTTAATATTTAAAAGGCAGAGTTACAGAGAAGTAGAGGCAGAGAGAGAGAGAGAGAGAGAGAGAGAGAGTCTTTCATCTACTGGTTCACACCCCAGATTGCCACACACTCAGGAGACATGCCCATTTGGGATGCCAGAACTGCAGGTGGCAACTTTACCCATTATGCCACAGTGCTGGACCCCAAAGTGTGTTTTGAAGTATGTGTAAGAGTGATTAAAAAGCATATTTGCCCTTTCACTAGAAAGTAAATATTTCATAATCTACAAATATTTTTAAAATAGGTTTATGGTTTAGATTCTCAATATAGAGTTAATAACAAGATTGGTGTCTCAACGCCACATCTTTTGGAATATTTTAGTTACTGTATCGTAAATAGAAGAAGTGGAAACCATTCTTTTTACTTTAAAATTGTTCTGTTTATTTGAAAGGCAAACAGAGACGATAGACAAAGATCACCAGTTCATTGGTTCACTCTCCAAATGTCCAAAACAGCCAGGGATGATCAGGGTCAAAGCTATGAGCTGATAATTCAACCTGGTTTCTCATGTGGGTTGCAACAACCCAAGAGCCATCCTCACTCCCAGGAAGTTATGTTAAGAGGAATCTAGAGGCCAGCACCGCGGCTCAATAGGCTAATCCTCCACCTAGCGGCACCGGCACACCAGGTTCTAGTCCCGGTCGGGGCGCTGGATTCTGTCCCGGTTGCCCCCCTTCCAGGCCAGCTCTCTGCTGTGGCCAGTGAGTGCAGTGGAGGATGGCCCAAGTGCTTGGGCCCTGCACCCCATGGGAGACCAGGAGAAGCACCTAGCTCCTGCCTTCGGATCAGCGCGATGCGCTGGCTGCAACGCGCCGGCTGTGGTGGCCATTGGAGGGTGAACCAATGGCAAAGGAAGACCTCTCTCTCTGTCTCTCTCTCACTGTCCACTCTGCCTGTCAAAAAAAAAAAAAAAAAAAAAAAAAAGAATAGAAAAAAAAAAAAGGAGGAATCTAGAATCCAGCTCAGAGCCAGAATTTGAACCCAAAAACTCAAATATGAGTTGTGGGCATCCTTAACAGAGTCTTAACCATTAGGCTAAAAGCCTGTCCCATGCACTCATTTATGATACTGGCTCTATCACAATTGTTTAGTGAACTTCATCCACTGCTCTATTGCATGTGCCCTCTCCACCACTTCAATAACATGGAATTGGAAGAGGCTGCCTCTGAAGGTGCTCAAGCAGCAGCAACTTCAACTCCTGCTGTGTTTGTATCTTTGCTTATTTCTGCCTCTCTATGTATTATTTGGTACTTCTGGTCAGTGTGCTTTCAGTATTTACTAAGCATTCCCAACTTTTTCTATACTATACACTCCCTTTTTCTTATTAAGAAAAAATAATAAAAAATTTAGTAAAGTCAACTCCAACAGCACCCTTCTACTCTGATTTTGAGACTTTTTTAACTTTTAATTACTTGAAAAGATTAAATATGCAAAAGATCCCTTGGGTGTTATCAAGTAAATAAGCGAATTCTGAGTCATTCCAGGGGTGTTTTCAATGCGCATCTATCCCCGTCCTGGATAGTAATCAAACAGCCAAGTTTTTGCTCCCTGCTTTGTCAATTCTCGGGTGCTATTTATCCCAAATCTGGGGTGTGCAAATTATGAATTGCATGACTGCCCTTAGGGCAGGATATTTCCTCATAAATTTTGGTGACCTACCTAAAGTGACAGAGTAAGTGCTTAGCTTGCTGGAATACCAAAATGTCAGCATAATTTTAATATCTTAATCTTTAATTAACTAGAGTTTTATAAAATATTATTATTGAAAAAAACATGATAGACATATATTTATAGACCAGTTAGTCTGCTTACAAGCTAATGTGTTTGTTTCAAAAAATATATTACATAAAATGAACTAAATAGTGGAACAATATCAGCAAAATAATTCTATATATTATTTGAGGCTGCGAGGACCTAATATCTCACTAAAGTTTATTTCCAAAGTAGCCAAATGCTCTTGATGTTTGCATGTGAAGCAAAAAATATTAAATGTAGGGATTTGCTGTGAGATGAGAGTTTATTAAGAAAATACTATTAGAATTAGTCATAATTCTTGGTCACAACTAATAGTCACAATTAATAACATACTGTTATAGCTGCTCTATAAGTGATTCTGTATCTCTCTTTGTCTCTGTTCACTCTTTCTCAAATATATATACACACACAAAAACCTATGAGTCTACCATCCAAAATGAGAGCTAGAGCAGTGAGACACATTATATATCTTTCTTTCACATTTTATCCATTTGCCTTCCCAAGGGATGTGTCTTTCTATTGTGCTCATAACTCCAATTTTAGTATAGCCTTTAATGTATAAATGTTGCTAATATATAAGTAAGCATTGAATTTAGGTGTTTTCAACTTATTAAGAAAAGAAATATACCTCAAGTAATCTTTGGTTGTATAATATTGTCTCTTTATAAATGCTGTTATAATTCATCCATATTGTGGCATCAAGTTATAATTAATTAATTTTTTCTTTTGTTTAGAGTGTCTTCAAAAAAGTTCAAAAATATATACTAACATAAAAATATGCATGGATTTTAAAGCATTTTTGCACCAAAGTAAATTTATCTTTTAATTCTATTTCCACAAACCTTTTTGGCATACAAGGACTCAAGTATTTCATTGTTTTAACAGGGTTTCTCAACCTTGAAATAACAACTGCTATTTTGCGCTGAATAATTCTTCCTTGTGAAAGGATGTCCTTTACATTATTAGCAGCATTCCTTCCTTTACCTACAGGATGCCAGTAGCACCTGTGGCTCCTACCCTGGGTTGTGACAACCAAAAATATCTCCAGAGATTTTTAAATGTCAAATGTCCTTTAGGGGACAAAAATCATCAAAGATTGAACATCACTTATTAAAAATTGAATATCACTTATTAAATATAAGCAACACTAGGTCTTTGTGTGTATCGTTCTTTAACCTTGTGCAACTCTTTGGTATGTACCTTGAAAAAATATCTCTTATGAGTGGAGTTGCTGATTTGTAAGGCAATGACTGTAGATCTTTTATAATAATATCAAGTACTTTCCCAAAGTGGTTGTGCAAAATTATAATTATATCTGCTTTTTGAAGAAAATTTATTGATTTACAATTACTCTAACTCTTATATTATAGACTTAATGTTGCTGATGCCAGTTCAATGACTATAATAGCGTCTTTTAGTATGGTCCTGACTACTTTTAAGATTGAACAGTTCCTAACTGTCCTACCGGCCACTTATGTTTCTTCCTGTATGAAGCAATGCCTTTAACTGTTTGTATTTCTCTAACGCATTTCAATTTTCATGGATGGATGGATGGATAGATATTATATCATTATAATATATTATATATTATATGAATATATATTAGATATTATATATTGATATTAACATTTTGTTAACTTCTTGCATATATATATTTTATGTTAACATTTTAAAAATATTTATGTATTTATTTGAAAGCCAAAATAACAGAAAGAGGGGAAAGACCCAGAGAAAGATCTATCCACTGGCTAACTTCCTAGATGGCCATAACAGCCAGGTCTGAGCCAGGGCATATTTGAGGCAGGGGCCCAATTACTCGGGTCATCATCTGTTGCCTTCCCAGGAGCATTAGCAGGTAGCAGTAGCCAAGACTTCAACTGTCACTCTGATATGTGTGATTCAGGTGTGGCCAATGTGGCTTAACCTGCTGATCCACAATGCTGACCCCTGACATTAGCATTTTGTTAGTTATATATGTTGCAGATATTTTCTGTCAGTTTATAACCTATGATTTCAGTTATTTTATGTGATTTTTTATGGATACAAATTTTATATATTGATACAGACAAGCTTTTTCTTTTTTTTGTGCTTAGTTTTTTTGTGTGTTACATTGCTTTTCCTATCTGAAAGCTAGAGAGAGATTCACTTACATTTTCCCAAGAATTCAAAAATTTTAGCTTTTACAATTAAGTAGTAACATATTTGAAATTGATAATTTTGTATGTTGTATGAATCCTATTTTCTTTTTTTTTTTTTTTTTGTATTTCCACAGGACTAATTTCTTTTCCTGATCAACTTTAGAATGTGAATGGAATGGGAGAGGGAGTGGGAGTTGGGAGGGTTGCGGTGGGAGGGAAGTTATGGGGGGGAAGCCACTGTAATCCATCAGCTGTACTTTGGAAATTTATATTTATTAAATAAAAGTTAAAAAAAGACTAGAAAAAAACAAACAAAAAAAAAAAACGGTTAAAAAAAAAAAGAATAGATTTCCCATTCTACACTGAGCTGACTTAGCTCCGTCATCAATCAAAGCTTCATCTATGCATACATTTGTTTCTGGGCGATTAAGTCCCTTCTGTTTATTAGTTTATTTGTCTACATTCTAGTAATTGCCTATTAATAAATCTTACTAGAGACGAAGCAAATACATCAGCTTATTTTTTAAAAAGAACAGTTTTTTCGTTGGATTTATCAGGACCAAACTTGGCCATGTGTCTTTCATCCTAAATTCATCTTACCATTGGATGAAAGATCTCTCTCTCTCTCTGCTCTCCTCTCTCTGTGTAACTCTGACTTTCAAGTAAATAAATAAGTCGTAAAAAAAGAAAAAATCCATGGATTTGATTTTCATTGATATTACACTTAAATTTAAGATCAATGACACAATCACTAAATTTAATTTGTATTAAACTAATTTCATTGACTCTTCCTATATTTTATGTCTCCTAATTTACTTAATCTTCCTTAATTTCTTATGATGAACATTAATAATTCATCCCATGTAAGTCTTGGATATTTTGGTTATGTTTCCACCTCAACATTTTACTTTATGATATTTTTTGTTAGTATCATAAATGATGAGTTCTATTAGTTATATTTTCTTACATTTGTTACCATTTTATAGAATTTAAATTAAGTCTTAAATATTAATTTCAGATCCAGTCACCTACTGTTTTTAACAATTTATGAGTATTTCTGGTTTCTACTAAGTAGTAATATTGCTTACAAAAGTTCTGTTTTTCAATTTTTTTTCTTTTCTGTCCTAGGCTGAATAATGTTTTTTCAGAAAAAATCAACACTCCTGTGGAAGATATTTAATATGACAAAAGAGGGCTTTAAAGATATAAATAAGGGGCCAGTGCTGGGGCTTAGTGGGTAAAGCCACTGCCTGCAGTCATGCATCCCATGTGGGCACTGGTTAGAGTCCTGGCTCCTCCATTTCTGATCAAGCTCTCTGCTATGACCTGGAAAAGCAGTGGAAGATGAATCAAATCCTTGGGCCCCTGCATCTGCATGGAGGCCCTTAAGATGCTCCTGCCTCCTGGCTTCAGATTGGCACAGCTTCGGCCATTGTGGCTATCTGGTGAGTGAATCAGCAGATGGAAGACCTCTCTCTCTCTCGGGACATCTTCTTGGGAGAGCCATGTGGGCTGGAAAATAATGAGAAACAAAAAGGTCTTTTTTTTTTTTTTTGAAGGAAATGTTACAGAGAGGGAGAGAATGAGATCTTCCAATTGCTGCTAGGCCGAAGCTATGAGCCAGGGGTTTCTTCCAGATCTCCCATGTGGGTGCATTGGCCCAAGCGCTTGGGCCACCTTCCAGTGCTTTCCAAGGCACATATAGCAGGGAACTGGCTCAGCAACTGGGATCTGAATGGAATTCCATTTGGAATACTGTTGTTGCAGGCAGTAGCTTAACCAGCTACTGTGCAACACCTGCCCTGAGAGAGGTCCCTATAAGAGAGAAGAAGAGGATTTTAGACAGACACAAAAAGGAAAGGCAATGTGGTCATGGAAACAAAAATGTAAGTCGTGCACTGTCTTCAATAATTCTAGTGGCCAAGAAACTCCGGCAGCTACCAGAGACAAGGAGTGTGGACTCCTCTCCTAAAGTCTCTGGAGGGAGTTCGGCTCTTGACAGTTTGATTTTCACTAGGTTAAAAAGACTTCAGAGAGCTGGCATTTTGGAGCAGAGGGTTAAGATGCTGTCTGCAGCACCAGCATCCTATATGGGCATTGGTTTGAGTTCTGGCTGCTCCATTGCCAATCCAACTCTCTGCTATGGCCTGGGAAATGAGAAACCTAGATCAAACTCCTGGATCCTGGCTTTGGCAAGGCCCAGCGGTGATCACTGCAGCCACTTGGGGAGTGAACCAGCAGTTGGAAGATCTCTCTCTCTCTCTCTCTCTCTCTCTGTGTGTGTGTGTGTGTATGTGTGTGTTTCTGTTATTTTGGCTTTAAGTAAATAAATAAATCTTTAAAAAAATTTTTTTTAAAAATTTAGACTTCTGTCCTCCAAAAGTGTAGAACATATGTATTGTATTTTTAAAAGATTTATTTATTTATTTGAAAAGCATATTTACAGAGAGGCAGAAGCAGAGGCAGAGGCAGAGAGAGAGAGAGAGAGAGAGAGAGTCTCCCAGATGGGTCCAGGGGCCCAAGCACTTGGGCATCTTCTACTGCCCTCCCAAGCCATAGCAGAGAGCTGGATTGGAAGTGGAGCAGTCGGGTCTTGAAGCAGCACCCATTTGGGCTTCTATGCCACAGCACCAGCCCCCACATATTGTTTTAAGCCATAAAATGTGTGATAATATTACAGTAGCCTTAGAACATCTGCTCTACAATTTTTCGTCATTGGTTTCTCATTATTATCTTATTTGACTTACTAGGAAATCCAATGTAATGATAAATAGAAATAGAAATTACAAGTATACTGAGTTTAGAAGACTATACCTTTTTTATTCATATAGGTGTCCATTTGTTGCATACCATTATATATGCCATTTATCTGGGAAATTCATACCTATTCCTAATTAACTAGGAATTTTTTTATTTGGGACTTTGTTTAGATAATCTATGAAGCCAAGATTTATTATGTTAAATCATATTTATATAGTAGAATAAAGTACTTGGTAAATGCAAGTTATCAGGTAAACAAAAAATACACAGGTGGCAGAGCCTTTGAAAATTTGTTCAACATTATTTCTTCATAGGGAAAACTGAAAACTGAAATCACAACGAGCATTACTCTAGGAGAAGCTAAATTCCACCTTCATTCTCTAGAGTCACAGTTGAGCCTGAGAACTGAATTCACATAACAACACAGATTAACAGGAAAGAAGCCTACACATTTATGTAATACACGTTTTTTTCTGGTATTTGACCTTCGTAAATAAATGAAGATCCAAATTATCTAGAATGAATTACTGTATACAGAATTGGGCAAATAATAGTACATTGTAAGAAAGCAACTATGTGAGGAGGCTCAATAGATACAAGTTATTTTAACAAGATCCATATACAATTTCTTGAACTGACCTTTCATCCTTGATAGTGCTACAAGTTTCACATGGAGATTTCATCCTTCTGCTTCTAAGAAATAGCATGAAGGTTGGTGTGATCTTCTGGCACCTGCCATCACATGTATTAGAATGGCTACAATTTTTAAAATGACAGTCGCAGTGTTAGTGAAGATTCAGAGCAACAGGAACTCATTTATTCCTGCTGGGAATGCAAAATGGTACATTCACTTTGACAGTTTCTTATAAGTCTAAATAAACATAGTGTTGTCATTCAATTTAGCAATTACATTCCAGCTGATTTCAAAACATTTAAACAAAAAACCTGCATGAAAATGTTTATAGCGGGCCGGTGCCACAGCTTACTAGGCTAATCCTCCACCTGTGGCGCCAGCACACCGGGTTCTAGTCCCGGTTGGGGCGCCGGATACTGTCCCCGTTGCCCCTCTTCCAGGCCAGCTCTCTGCTGTGGCCCGGGAGTGCAGTGGAGGATGGCCCAAGTCCTTGGGCCCTGCACCCTCATGGGAGACCAGGAGGAAGCACCTGGCTCCTGGCTTCGGATCAGCGGATCAGCACTGGCTGTAGCAGCCACTTGGGGGCTGAAACAACAGAAAAAGACCTTTCTCTCTGTCTTTCTCTCTCTCACTGTCTAATTCTGCCTGTCAAAACAAAAATGTTTATAGCAACTTTTTCTTGTATTCCCTATACTAGAAGTAATCAAGATATCATTAAATGGGTAAATGGATAGAAAAAGATTAAGATTTCAAGTAATAAATAAACATGGATAATATTAAAGTGATAATGCTCTGAAGAAAGGCCAATTTGAAAGCTAAAGTTGTATGATTCAAATTTATAACATTCTAGAGAAGACAAAATGATAGAGGCCACAAAGTAAAAGAGAGAAGATGGAGTTATTAAAATAAGTCAATACAAAGGTGATCATACTTGAGTAATTTATGAGCTGAAAAATGTGAGGGAAACTTAGTATTCTTTCAATACTTGTGCATAATGCATATGTTGGGCATTTGGGGATTAATTCCAAATGTGTACGTATGTATATGCAAACACACACACACACATAGAAGCATATATGCCTGTATATGTGTGTGTGCATAGTATTGTGGTGTGTATGCATATGCACTGCGTACAGACACGTGCATGCATGGGTACATATCTGCACATACATGCAGGTACATAGACATACCTCTATCATGTATATATATGTACATATAAATGCCATTAATCATGTTCTAATAAAATATTTATTTCATAAAAGAGTAAGGCATTTACTACTAAAATTATGGATCTTGGAGGTACTCATAGTTTTGTAAAGAGAAAAGTTGAAAGTACACAGAATTTTTAAGTTGAAATAGATCAAGATTGGAAGTGGAAAAAATATACCATGAAACCTTTAGAAACAGAATTTTTAAAAATTTACATATTCTAGCATATATATGTATATGATCATATCATTTTTGGCTCATACAGTTTATACAATAAATCTTTTTTTACAGATTTATTTATTTTTTGAAAGAATTATTGGGAGAGAGAGAGAAAGAGAGAGGGAGAGATTTTTTCCATCTGCTCATTCATTTCCCAAATGGCTTCAATGGCTGTGGCTTGGCCAGGCAGAAGCCAGGATCCAGGAACTTCATCTGGGTCTCCCACATGGGTGCAGGGGCCCAAATGCTTGGGTCATCTCTGCTGCTTTCCCAGGTACACTAGCAGGTAGCTGGATAAAAAGTGGAGCATCCGGGACTCAAACCTGTACCCATAAGGGATGCCCTCTATGCCATAGCACCAGTCCCCACAATAAATCCTGAAATATTTGGTTGTCCAAAAATTTTCAGGATATTTAAATAATTTAATGTCATATTAATATTCAATTTTTAAGAAACAGTTTTCTCCTCATAGTATAATACTATAGACTTTTCGCATCTCTCAAAAATCCGTAGGTTGGAATCCCTAACCCTCAATTTAGTGGCATTAGGAACTGAGGCTTTTGTAAGATAGTTAGGTCATGTGGGTGGCATCCACTTGAATAGGATTGATTCCTTGATGAAAAGAGAAACAGCAGATTGTTTGCTGTCTCTGGCTGCCCTTTGCCATGTGCCTTGCACATACTCCACACAAAGATGGCCATCTACAAACCAGGGTCTTGACCTTCAACTTCCCAGCCTCCAGAACTGTGAGAAATAAATTTTGCTTGTTTAAGCCTGAATTTAGTAAGATATGAATCCCAATGATAAGTACCATAGAAACCATTTTTTAGAGTCTGAGTACTTGAAACAAAAGCTATTTTTATTTATTATACATTTATTTGATAGTCACTGTATTTTAGCTGAGTAAATGGTTAATTTATGTCAATGGCTGTGCCTCCTGGAATGATTTATATCAAGCTAGGACAGTTTCCACTAAAAACTAGAGTAAATTTTTTTAAAATTCACTGTGAATAACAAATTATATATAAGATTAACTCAAATTGATTGAGTCAAGGTGTTTAGATTAGATCTAGGGACTCACCATTTTCTAATATCCATTTAAGTTCATTATTTCAATGCAAACAAAACTAAGCTGCCAAGAACACGACTAAGCAAAGTGATTAGTTTATATACAGAGGCTTCATTTTTCCTGCATCATTCTGGGAAAGGGAGAAAAATCCATACAACTATTGTGTATTTCTTTCATTTCAGTTCATATTAGTAATCATAACTTGCAAGTACAAATTTTTATGGAAATTAATGACTGGTTAGAGTTAATGGACCAAAGAGCAACCCCTCCCAGGCAGTCATTAATCTGTAGAAAAGTCTTCTACTGCAATTGCAATCGCTTAAATAAAAGCTTGCAAGATAATTCAAAGAGAAATGCTAGACCTGTACATTTCACTACATAACAAATGGTAGTTTCGATCCCAAATAAATCTCTGAGGAACAAATAATTTGTGTTTCAATTGTTCTGATTTCCTAAAACCCTGTGCAGCATTTACAACTTTTTAAGATGCCAATGAAGATTGTATTTCTTCAGGATTCACTGCTGGATGGAATTGTCTTAAACTGGAATCTCATCCGTAAGCAAGAAATTGTAGACAGCATGTCAGGGAATTAATTTGCAATATTAGTTGTTTGAGCCTATAAATAATGTCAGAAGACCTTTAAGCCAAAAGAGTTATAACGTGAGAGAAATCTGCACTAATCAATTACCTAAAATGTCTTTATTGATAAAACAGTGAAATCTGCATTAATTATCTTACTTATATCTCAGTCATTGCTATTTTCTCCTTTTCACAACACCATCATTCTTTGATTTCATTTTGTGTAGATTTATTTCTCCACCACTCTGTCTGCCCTTCTTTAGTTCCCATTAAACCCCCAAAATTCATATTGTAATCATAACCCCCAATGTGAGGTGCTAGGATGTGGGACCCTCGGGAAGCAAGGTCATGAAGATACAGCCCTCACAAATGGGATTGATGCTCTGGGTAAAGATCTCCAGAAAGCACCCTGTGCCTCCTCTCTCCTGTAAGGATACAGCAGGAAGGTCTGTCCTTGGAAGAGGCCCTCACCAGAATTCAAATTCACTGATTCAGGTTTCCACGCTCCAGAATTGTGAGAAATAAATTTCTTTTGTTTGAAGACACCTGATCTATTTATTGGATCTTTAACTGGATAAGATAGTCCATGTACCACGTTTCTTCCTACAGTTATCTCAGAGCTGGTGTTACTCTGAGAACACACTCACCCTTCCTCTCTCCTTGCTTCACAGTTCTGAGCCTTTAGTTGCCTTCTACAGCATGAAGTCTTACCTCACTCTGAATGAAGTCACTCTGCAGCAGTCCTGCAACAATTTCAATTCCACTTAATGAGCATCAGATACCTGCATTCCAGAGAAATAATTTACAGAATTTTCTTGTCTTGACTAACCCTTGTCAAGTCAGTTTTCAAAACAAGATCTCAAAACCATCCACTGATTGCCAATTATGTAACAATTTCCTAACCCAATGTGACAGTGCCAGTCACATGGATTGATGGATAGCACGATTGAGTTTTCTATTGCCTTTCTTTTTTCCCTAAAATTGCCTGCTTCAGATAGTAAGCAGAGATCCTTCTAACACGAACTCTCATGTTACCCAACTACTTAATATCTTCAATGGAATACCGTTACCTTTTCAATACAGTTCATGATATTTCATACAGTTGACCATGTTATTAATAATCTGGCCCTCATTAGTCAATAAAAAAGAAATATGGTGAATAATATTTGTTCAGAAGGAAGGCCTACCTTTACCCACTTTTGTGGGCAGACTTTAAGATTCCTAGCTTTCTTGTGTCATGCAATCTCCTGTGTTACCAATAGAATATGCCAAAAATGAATGGATGTATGTGGTTAGAGCTACGTGATTGGATCTATGTGATTATGTTATGGGAGATTGTAACCTCTATTTCACTAGGAGAATCCGTTTTTTGTTAACTTTCAAAAAGAAAGCTACCAATGTTGTGAGTGGCTTTAGACCCACATGACAAAGCCAGGAGGTTAGCTTCTGACTCATAGGTCCCCTATCCAGAGTCCTGAAGGTAGGTGATACATGCCAATAAGCACCTGATCATGGAGGAAGATTGTTCCTACATGACCTAGGAAAGCTTCAGATGAGAATCCAGTCTTGGAAGACATCATGATTTTAGTTCAATAAGGGACAAAGCCAAGCTACCCTGCATTACTGACCCATTGAGACTGTGAAAATAATAGTTATGTGTTTTATTCCACTAAAATTGTATTATTTTGCATGTCTTGATTGAAACTTAATACACTCATATTATTAATAATGAATCTTCCACTGCTTGAAGGGTTCAAAAGAAAATGTTTTTAATGCCTTTGTGTAGTTTAGTGTCAGAAATATAAAACAGAGCTTGTTCCCTATACTCAAACATGCATATACACAGACAGAAAAGAAGTTTTCATTTTAAACTGCTTTAGGTCATGCGAGAAAAGTGTTAGCTAAAATAGTTAAGCATAAATGTGAAGCTAAATTAGTACTTTGCAGGGGAAAATGGTAATTAGGATAAAATGGAAAAGAATATAAAATTTGTCAAGGAGACAGAATACAGAGAAGATACGTGGGGATTGGAGAGCCCCAAGGGACATTTTTAAAAAATGGGAAACTCACCTTTATTGAGGGTGAAATGACTGAGGCTGGGCATCCAGAGGCTTGATCATTTATCCATATGTCAAGCTAGCCAAAATTGAGAGAATAGAAAACCTGCCCTGCTGCAGTCTTGGAATTTAGAACTGGGAATTGAAAAGTTGATTGTGTAACTCACATTTTACAGAGAAAGAAACTGAGGACCCAAAATTCTTAGCCAACCCTCCCCAAATCACATAGTTTATGGTTGGTATGGCCAGAAATAAAAATCATATTTGGCTGACTTCAAAAGCTGCATACCTCTTACTGTGATTTATTTTGAATTGCAGAATAACTGATTACATGGTTTGATATATCAAAATAGATTCTTGTTACAGGCAAAATGCTTCTGTCTTAGTAAAATCACACTACTTTGAAAATAATTTTTTATTTGAAGTGGCTTTTACTCAGTGTTTTGAATCATTCTACCCTTTCAAAGTAAATTTTTGAAGATTTACTAAGTATTAAACCTTATTCTGATGAGAGCATTAATTTACATTATCCTCATACTCCTTGCATCAAAGTTTCTGTCTAGAAGTTATCAGCCTTTTATTATCTAAGAGCCAGGGAAACATGGAGAGAGATACAAAGAGAAAGAAAGACGTAACAGAGGGAAAACTCCCACACACTAGCTCACTCCTTATGGTCAATGGCTGAGGCTGGGCCAGGGCTGCACAAGGCCAAAACTGAAATTTAGGAACCAAATCCAGCTCTTTCATGGGAATGGCAGGAAAGCTCTGGAGCCATCACTGAGGCCTTCTGGTTCTGCATTAGCAGGAAATTGGAATTGGGGGCCAGAGCAAAGACTCAAACCCAAGTACTCCAATATGGAACATGGGTATAACTGTCTGGCTTCTTAATGACTAGGTCAAATACCTGCCCCTAAAATTTAGCAGTTTTTTACCTTAGACGTCAATTTAATATGAAATTGTCTCATCATTATGAATAGAAAGGTCATGATGACAATAGATAGAAAAAGTAATCTAAAAGAATGCATCCCCTAAAATGTAACAGTTCAAAGAATGCACTCTAAACAGTGACACAGTCCAAAGGCTAATTTTAACCATCATCTAAACTATGTAAATCCTGATTATCAGTAGAGAGCTAAGTAACTCATTTCAATGGCAATGAAGACTCCAAATTTAAACAGTACCTGGGGAAAGAAAAGGGAAAATGTGAAAGTGAAAATAATACATTGAGTTTATACAGCATCCACTGACTATTAATGAACTCCTGAGATTAATGTTTTATCATTAACATCATGTTTCAGCTGAAGATAACAGATTCTGTGAGTGTTAAGATGGTCATAAACTAATTGATTTATTTAAGGACAATGATATATTTTATACTTAGGATTCCACCTTTGTTTTCATGTACATTCCCTTGGTGGCAAAGGAAAAAGGAAAGATATACTAAACAAACAAAAAAAAGAGGCGAATAAGAAAATAAAAAGGTATTTATTATGACTGATTTTGTGCTAAACACACACTTTGCTATGGCCTGGGATCATCATTGAATTATTTAAGCTTGACCTAAACATAGTTGGAAAGTAACTATGATATAATTTATATATTATGAGATGTCAGAGGTGTTGATTGCTTCTTCTGACACTGCCACACAATAATTTCATCACCATTTAATGATTCTAAAAACTTATGCCTCTATTTTCACTTGTAAAAGTTGTGCTTCCAAGATAGTAAGCAGAATTAAGTAAGATAATGAATATGACTCTGCAAAGTATATCCACATCACTCAACAAATGATTTTAGAATGTTAATTAACCTTATCTTTGCTAGAAAAGATGTTATCTTTTGGTTATGTTATCTTTAATATAAGTTCTTTATTATGATAAAGGAAAATATATAATTGTCTGTCCAAGGCTGTAATTTTCATTAGAGTTAATTAAAGAGGACTCATAAGTAAATAAAGGACTTTTTTAAATCCTCTAAATAAAAGACTTTTGTAGTGAAGAAGAAAAGCAATATGATGTGTATTTTGTTTTGTGCTTTCTAAGAGCTTATCTTCTAATCAGGAAGAGCACCACAGAGACTTAACAGTATTGTTCAAAGTGCAACAAATCTTCAGACCAAGTAGATTAATGTCCACATAAGCAGCCAGAATAAAATCCATGGTGTTGGCAGAATTTGGTTGAAAGCTACTAGATAAGTACAGAGAACAACAGGCATTTGAGGATCCTAATATGTTTACAGCAGTAGTATCAAGGGAGAAAGTGGAGATCTTAGAGAATACATTAACAGAGAGCTTAATTGTACCAGACAAATCATCACCATAAAGTATGTAGAACTAATTTCTAGATAAGTCCTTCAAAATTGTGTATATATATATGTGTGTGTGTGTGTGTGTGTGTGTATAAACTCATATAACATTTGACGGGTATTGCCTTCAATATCTTATATAAAATCCAAGTGTGATCGCTGTTAAATATGAGAGTGGGAATAGTAGAGGGAAGAGATGTGCAATTCGGGACATGCTCAAGCTGACTTACCTCAAACGGTAGAGTTAGAAACATACCAGGGGATTCCAATTCAATCCCATCAAGGTGGCATGTACCAATGCCATTTCACTAGTCCAAGTGATCAATTTCTGTTCACAATTGATCATAATGATAGGACTAAGAACCAAAGGGATCACATAAACAAGAATAGTGTCTGCAAATACTAGCTGATAGAATAAAAAAGGGAGAGAACTATCCAACATGGGAAGTGAGATACACAGCAGACCCATAGAATGGCAGATGTCCTAAACAGCACTCTGGCCTCAGATTCAGCCCTTAAGGCATGCGGATCCGGCTGAAAAGCCCATGAGACTATTTCAGGCATGGAAAGCCAAAACACTCTGGGGGAAAAAAAAAAAAAACCTAAATGAAAGGTCTCCGCGAGTGAGATCCCAGTGGAAAGAACAGGTCATCAAAGAAGGAGGTACCTTTCTTTGAAGGGAGGAGAGAACTTCCACTTTGACCATGGCCTTGTCTAAATATGATCAGAGTCGGTGAACTCAGGGGGCTTCCATAGCCTTGGCAGCTCATGACAAGAGCCAAGGGTGATTACTGATGCCATAAACAAGAGTGTCAATTTGTTAAGTCAACAAAAGGAGTCACTGTGCACTTACTCCTCATGTAGGATCTCTGTCCTTAGTGTGCTGTACATTGAGATTTAATGCTATAACTAGTACTCAAACAGTATTTTTCACTTTATGTTTCTGTGTGGGAGCAAACTGTTGAAATCTTTACTTAATGTATGCTAAACTGATCTTCTGTATATAAAGAGAATCAAAAATGAATCTTGATGTGATTGAAAGGGGAGAGGGAGAGGGAAAGGGGAGGGTTGTGGGTGGGAGGGACGTTATGGGGGGGAAGCCATTGTAATCCATAAACTGTACTTTGGAAATTTATATTCATTAAATAAAAGTTAAAAAAAATTAAAAAAAATAAATGAAAGATTTCTCCCTCTCTCTAAAAAAAAAAAATCCAAGTGTGAGCTGGCAGCTCTGTGATCCTTTGGACAGCAGCGAGATCGCCTCACACTGTGCTTCGTGATGGCACTGGTAAGCATGAAGCCAACTCCAGATTTTCATGAGGACTTCCCTTTGCTCCTCTTCTCTTGAACTCTCACATGCTGGCCTGGTACTATGCTACCTCTCCATATGCCTCTGAACTCTTCTTTACCAGATTCTACCACAACGCCCAGTTACACAAAAGTTTCTGTGATTTTATTCACATGATCGAAACTCAGACTTCAGAAAAGTAGAAGCATGCAAGCATGCATACTAAGCATTATAGCCTTAATTTACTGTTCCTTAAGCTATCTTCTACTCTCCAAGTTGTAAGTAATTCCAGAAACACAAGTAAGTGATGTCTGGTGGATTATACTTGATTGTTGTCTAGTGTATTTTTTGAAGATTATTTTCATTTTATTTGAAAGGAAGAGTTAGAGACAGAAAGAGAGAGATTTGTTTTCCAAATGCTTCCATTTGTTCCCCAAATGGCCCCAACAACCGGGCTGGACCAGGGTGAAGCCAAGAGCCAGCAACTTTATCCAGGTCTCTCTCAAGGATTTAAAAGGAGCCCAGGGACTTGGGCCATCTGCTGCTGCCTTCCAAGGCATATCAGCAGGGATACTGGATTGCAAGTGGAGCAGCAAAGACTCGAACTGACATCCATTTGGGATGCCAGCATCACAGGTAGCTGCTTAACCCACTATGCCATGACAACCTTGACCTAGTAAATATTGATGAATTGCATGTCTAGTCATAAATTCACTGTTGTTTTTTGATTATCTATGTTTGTTCTTTGAATTCCCCTCCAAAACTGTTGTACCATTTTATTCTTTTTCTCATTAATTATGACTTAATAAAATATTTGATCCATGTTCATTTTATATGCTTATCAAAGACATAGCACTAATTTTAAATCTTAATTAAAATTTCCCATAAAATAATATACATTAATTTATACTGAAATCTTAAAGTATTATCTTTAACTTCTGGGAAGGCTAAAAAATTTATTTCAGAAATCTTCAAAGAATGTTACCACTCAGTAAACCCTAACTGCCTTCATTAGTTCATGGAACATAGTAGATTCTTAAAGGCACTATAAAGGTTGCCTGCTAGAAATGACATAAGATTAGAACATATTATTTCTATTTTATTATTGTGAACCAACATACATGATCTTATGATCACTCATTTTATGTTCATCAAGAACTTGGAATTCTGATAGTCCATAGGCCTTTAGGTTTTATGCCCTGAATTTATTATGCTCAAAAGGATATTTAATTATTTGAATCAAGATCACAGAAGTTTTTATATCTTGTTTTCAAGAAGCTGGACATGACATGACATTAAGCTTCTGAAGGTTTATATATACAGGGTTACAAAGCAGACAAAAAAGAAAAAGTCAACCTATTATATTTGATTACAATGCACATTAGTCATTTCGTGTTATTAACTACCTGTCAAAAATTTTATTTGACTTTTTATGGGTTTTATAAATGTTAATTATATATGGCTATATATAATGTGTGTGTTTGTGTGTATGTGTGTGTGTGTGTGTGTGTTTCAAATGAAACTCTTTCAGTTTCTTTATCAACTTGGTTGGTAGCTACTATCCCAGCAACCAACCGAAGTCCAGATGGAAGAACAGCAGCAGGGGATGCACCTGAATGGGTCTTTCTGGAGGTGGCCTTGCTGCGAGGGGTTACACTGTGGGCCTGGTTCCAAAGGCACAATCCCCATGTGAAACTTTAAGAGCATTAAGCATTTACAAACTCTGTGGGGTGGGAGTGCACAGCTGCAGGGAGGTCCCACACACAGAGGGAAGTCAGGGGGTACTGGAAGGGAGAGAGAGGGACCTCTGGACTGACGTATTTGCTGGATCCAAGCATTACCCTCACAGGTTTCCAGAGGGGAGTCCTAATTGGTGGGATTAAAGCAAGCAGGCATGACTTCCAAAGGGCCCTGCAGTGACTGAGGGGTCAGCACCGCAGCGTTTCTGTACTGCCCATGAGATGAAATGAAGCAGGCTGTATCCAGCTATCCCACCGGGAAGTGGTTACCAGGAGCCTAAGGCAGGTGCCTGGATGTACCACACTGAGGAATCGGGGAGAGGGCAACATGTACAACTGAAAACTGTGTCAACGACAACCCAATCCAGCTTTTGGTATGAGAAAGTACATTTAAATGAGTGCTGAGACAAAAATAAAATGATAATCACTCCCTGTAATACATTTTGTAGAAGAATAAGTCAGTGTTTGGTATCTCCTCCGAAGGTTGTATTTTTAAGCATGTCTTCTTTTGGTTGGCTTTTTCTATTATTTGCCATCGGAACCTTCACATTCTTCACCATGAAGACACTTCCAGTTAAAAGGTAAAAAGGCTGTTAACCTGCAGATAGAAAACTTGATATAGGACGTACAGGGAAACTGAAAATAAGTAATTTTGAAATTTAACACCGTGTAAATCTCTATAAATTTACTTCAAAAAACTTGAACTTAGACAAAAGAAACTTACCTACACATTTATTACTCCACCCATTAAATGAATAAGTGAACTCAAGATTCGTGAAGAAATTATTATGTGCATTAGGCTAAATTTGGAATTGGACATGCACAGATAAATAAAATATAGTATCAGTTCTGGGAAAGCTATAAGTGGCTTCTTTCTAAGAAGTCTAAATCCTGTCTTTACATGTTATAAACTGCAAGGCCTTAGATCCTTTCCATAATTTAACACTCCATTTTTAATCTGTAAAGTGAGGATATTTATCTCAATTTATTAAGATTTTTGTGAAGATTATGGGGGGGGAAGCCATTGTAATCCATAAGCTGTACTTTGGAAATTTATATTCATTAAATAAAAGTTAAAAAAAAAGAAAAAAAAAGATTTTTGTGAAGATTAATTGTGATCATGTTCAGCAAGTGCTGGGCACATAATGGGTGGCTAAAATATAGCTATTCCCAATGAGACAATAAATACAGTTTGGGAGAAAAAAATATGTCAGGAAATTTAAGTAGGGATTTAATAGAAGGTAGAGTCAAGAGTTTCCTCAAGTTCCTGGCAAATGATGTAGCTGTTTCGATTGTTTGTTTGTTTAACCAAAGAAAAACACTACATGATTTTTTTTTACATGTGAAACCTAGAACAACACAAAATAAAACAACAATAGGGCAAATGTAGAGAGAAATATAATAAAATGGTAGTTACGAGGAACAAAGGGGAAGGGAGGAAATGAAGAGAAGTAGGTCAGAGTATACAAAGAAACAGGTGTCAGATATTTAGCATGACAAAACTACAGAGCTAATATGCAATTGGAAGATTATAGTTAATAAGCATATTTTATTATGGAATATTGGTAAATGAGTGTATTCTAATTGTTCTTATCAAAAAAAAGAAGTACCTCTATGAAGAATGATAGATATATGAATTTGTCTCACTATAATAATCACCTAATTACTTCTGTGCATTTTATAACATCATGATGTAAACCACAAATAAATACTAAAATTTATTAAAAAGCAACCAAAAATAGACATATGTCAGATAACAAGATTACATATGAGGGTGTGAAGAAATTGAAGACATGAGTGTGGGTTTTTAACAGTTCAGGTACATTATTCTATTCAATCTTGAAAAACAAACAAGATAGATCTATACCCTACTATTCGAGTAATTAAAAAATTAAAATCCAGGAAAGTTGGAATCTAGTACTGAACTTGTTAATCTTAGAATGAATTATGATTATGATTTCCAGACCTTGAATTGATTCTTTAATCTGTATAATTTCCCCAGAAAATACGTCATTATGGTAAACTATGCTTTGGTATTTTTGTGGCTATATCCACCCATACATTTAAATCAAAGAACAAGAGCAAATATATAATTACTAAATGTTTGAAGAGAGCCTTTGAATTTCTTTTACAAGAGGGACTGGCACTGTGGTGCAGCAGGTTAAAGCCCTGGCCTGCAGTGCTGGCATTCCATATGGGTGCCAGTTCAAGTCCTAGCTGCTCCACTTCGATCCAGCTCTCTGCTATGACCTGGGAAAGCACTAGAAGATGGCCCAAGCCTTGGGCACTGAACCTGCATAGGAGACCTGCAAGAAGCTCCTGGCTCCTATCTTCATATCGGCCCAACTCCAGCCATTGTGGCCATTTGGGGAGTGAACCAGCTGATGGGAGACCTCTCTCACTGCCTCTGCTTCTGCCTCTGCTTCTGCCTCTCTGTAACTCTGCCTTTCAAATAAATAAAAATTAATCTTAAAAAAAAAGAAAGAAAGAGACTGATGGAATATTTACTTAAGAGAATCGTCTTTAAAATTTTAGTATACTTCCAAAGAATAGATGGGACTAATTCTCCATAATTTCTGAAGTCAACTCCTTTTGCCAGTCCCCACGTGCTTATGATGCTAATTCTGAAGGAAGTGGACTCCGCAGAGAGACTTTGGGACAGTAGAAGGGAGCATGGGAAGAGTGCATTTCTGGAAAGGTGATAGTTTTAGATACAAAAATAATCTTTATCTATATAAGCTTAGGCAAACACAAAATGTGCTTTAGGAAACCCTGACATTTTCACGCATACTTTAAGTATAGACCTGTCATTTTCACGCATACTTTAAGTATAGACCAAGGTAATCTTCAAATTTTATGTAGAAAAAGCTCAGCAATTAAAGGCTCTGTTGACATGCTCCAGATGACCACTGCCTATTTCTCCTCCAACCTGAAGAGTCAACTCTTAATTCACTTTCTAATAGAAAGAGGAACAGGTTAGATAATATCCTAGCCCTTGAAGATCACCTGAAGATGGATGATGGGTAGCATTTTGCCATTGATAAATTATTTTCAAAATATTGGAATACTTAGACAACCCATACTTAACTTTCAAAACATATCATAGATATGTAAAATCTTTATGGTTGTGATTAAACAAGACCTAAGTATTTTCATTTAAGTATTTGTACAACTTAATGGAGAGAGGAATCAAACTGATGTCAATCACATCTCAACTAAATTCAGACTGGGGAATATTGCTTAACCTAGATCCTTTTCTAAATAGACCCAACACTTTAGCCACGTAGGCTGTTGTATGAAACATATTTAGAAGCCACAAGTAAAACAACCCCATGATTAATTTTAGGTGTCATCTTGATTAGGCTGCCATGTGTTCAATCAAACACTACTTTAGAAGTTGCTGTGAAAGTATTAAATATATATTAGCATTCTTAATCACCTGGCTTTCAGTAAAGCAGGTAACTCCTAAATAAGTATATTTTAGCTACTCCTGACAAAAAAGGAGAAGTATACCTATATGGAATTGTAGATATTTAAATTTGCCCGAATATAATAATCACTTTATTGTTTATGTGTGCTTCATAACACCATGTTTTAAACTTCAAATACATACTATAAAATGTAATAATATATATGGTTAGGCCTCATCTAATCAGTTGAAGGCTTTAAGTAAAAAATCAATAAATCAATAAACAAATAAATAAATAAAATAGTTGGTTTCCAGAGGAAGAAACAATTCTGTTTTAATATAGAAACCCTGCCTACATTTCCACACTCTTGGGCTCTGCTACTTTTTTTAGACTCCAGACTCCACATGAACACTTACATGAATATGAAGACTATTTATTTGCCTATGAATTCCTGATTTGTTACTCAGTGCAAGCAATTGAACCAATTATTTTAAAGATTTATTTATTCATTTGAAAGTCAGAGTTACACAGAGGAGAGGCAAAGAGAGAGAGGTCTTCCATCCAATGGTTCACTCCCCAGATGGCCGCAACTGCTGGAGCTGCGCCAATCTGAAGCCAGGAGCCAGGAGCTTCTTCCGGGTCTCCCACATGGGTGCAGGGGCCCAAGGACTTGGGCCACCTTCTATTGCTTTCCCAGGCCATAGCAGAGAGCTGGATTGGAAGTAGAGCAGCTGGGTCTCGAACTGGCACCTATGTGGGATGCCAGTGCTTCAGGCCAGGGCATTAACCCACTGAGCCACAGTGCCAGCCCCAGTTGAACCAATTTTTTAAAATAAATCTCCCTAGACAGATAGACAGATAGATAGACAGAAGTACTGGTTCTGTTCCTCTGGGAAACAGAACTCTAATATAATGTACATAAAAAGTGGTCAATTTTCAATATTCATGACTTTCAAAAAAATTGAGTAAGAGAAAGTATTCTATTCAAGGAATCACAACCCAGCACTCTTACATCATCTTTGTTACCAACCACTGTGTGACTCACTCATCATCACCTAAATGTGCTTGACTGCAAAATGACAATCCTAAATTAACTCATTTTCACAGGCTCTTCATGCTCTAATGTTATACAATCTCTGTGATCTATCACTGGTTGTTACCATCTCCAGAAGGACCAAGATATACAGTCCCTTCCAGAAACATATGAGTGGTATAGGCACAGGTTTTCCAAGTATAAGTTAAGAAATGAGTTGGTGGGGGCCATCACTGTGGCACAGCAGATAAGCCGCTGCCTTCAGCGCTGGCCTTCCATATGGGCACCAGCTCATGTCCCGTCTGCTTCAGTTCTGATCCAGCTCCTGGAAAATCATGAAAGATGGCCCAAGTGTTTGGGCCCCTGCCATCCATGTGGGAGATCCAGATGAAGTCCTGGCTCCTGGCTTTGGTCTGACCCAGCCCTGGTGGATGCCACCATCTGGGGAATGAACCAGTGGCTGGAAGATTCTCTCTCTCTCTCTCTCTCTCTCTCTCTCTCTCTGTGTGTGTGTGTTTGTGTGTGTGTGCGTGTGCATGTGTATGTGTGTTGCCTTCTCTCTTTCTCTCTAACCCTGCCTTTCAAAAAATTAATCAATGAATTTTTAAAAAGAGATGGGAATGAACTAGTGAGGGACTCACCAGTATCTGAAACAAATTTGGTTGAAATAAATCCTGCCCCAGATGAAGAGCTTTGCTGTTGTTGCTTTTTGTTTATTTGCTTGTTTGATGGGACAACGGTAGCTTCCTCAATGATCCCACTGATGTTGGAGATGCAAAGATTTATGTCTGCATCCCTGTTTTATATTCATAGTAGGTCATAGATTTTTCTGACCGCTTGTACCTATAGTATCACAGTAACTTTGGCCAAAAATTGGTGGTTTCTCCCCAAACGTGGTTTAGCAACTGTGAGGAAAGTTTGCTATGTGTGACGCTGAGGTGACCTGTATCTCCAGTGTTAGATAATGTATCTAGCATGATTCAGAGATGGTGGGATTTAGGAAAAGATTTCTGAAAACTAATAAAATGTCTACTTTCTACAGCCTAATGCAAGTGATGTTAATTTAGGAGTTGATAAAGTAATAATAGTAACCATAATAAAATAGCAAAGTGGGAAACTAATATACAGATACCATCCATGTTGTTTAAAATCAGACAAAAGGAGAGAAACCAGGTACTATTGCAGGATGCATTTGATTGTGTTGATTTGATTCATAGCAAAGTTTGCAAATCTGATGCCACTGCTGAGGGAAGCCCTAAACATTGCTTACTTTTTATGAAATTGCATTCATACAGTGAATTAATTGGCCATGCATTTCTAGATTATTTTTTCAGCAGTAGTCTTTTATTCATGTTTGTATCTGTGGCAGTGTGATCCCTTGACCCAACAGTGGGATGGGCAGCATCTGAGAACTTGTCGAAATTTCAAATTTTGGGGGCTTATCCTAGACCTACTGAATTAGAAACTTGGAATAGAACAGCAATCAGTGTTTAGATAAATTTTCCAGAGATTCTGATAACACTAGAGTTTAAGAATCACTGCTAGGGTTGGTATTGTGGCACAGTGATGCCAGCATGTCATGCTGGAGTGCTGGTTCTAGTCCCAGCTCCAATTCAGATCCCTGCAAATGTGTCTAGGAAGGCAGCAGAAGACGGCCCAAGTACTTGAGCCCCTGCCACCCACATGGGGGATCCAGAGTGGGAATTACTGGCTCTTCATTTTGGTCTGGCCTGGCCCTAACTATTGTGGCCATTTGGTGAATGAACCAGCTGACAGAACTTCTCTCTGTATCTCCCTTTTTCTATCAATCTGCCTTTCAAGTAAATAAAATAAGTTTTTAAATAAGGGACTACTGCTGTAGACTGATTTACGCCTATTTTTTTTTTTTTTGACAGGCAGGTTGGACAGTGAGAGAGAGAGACAGAGAGAAAGGTCTTCCTTTGCCGTTGGTTCACCCTCCAATGGCCGCCGCGGCCGGCACACTGTGGCCGGCGCACCGCGCTGATCCGATGGCAGGAGCCAGGTACTTATCCTGGTCTCCCATGGGGTGCAGGGCCCAAGCACTTGAGCCATCCTCTACTGTACTCCCGGGCCACAGCAGAGAGCTGGCTGGAAGAGGGGCAACCGGGACAGAATCCGGCGCCTCGACAGGGACTAGAACCCGGGGTGCCAGCGCCGCAAGGTGGAGGATTAGCCTAATGAGCCGCGGCGCCGGCCGATTTATGCCTAATTATATTTTACCAATAAAAACTCCTGTATTAAACATCCACTGAGAAACATAATTGACTACTTTCTATATGACTCTAAAAATGGGAAGTTGTAAAGCAAAAGCAAGCAAGCAAACAAATAAGCAGAGACATTTCAACATGTGCATTTCGAAGCAATGGCTTTTTAATTCTGTTGACTGAAATTCGTGTTTGGTTTATGGTAAGAGGTCTGTAGATAAACTGTAGGTAAATCTTTCTCTTGTGATCTCAGGTATGACTTAAGTTGTTAAATATTTTTTCATCTTGGCATCATTTCTAGGCAGCTGGTGTGGAATCAAAGCATTATAGATATCTTTATACACGGCAGACCTAATGTGTGCTATGCTCACAATCCCTCATCTCTATGTTTGCATATCTTCATCACCAGCCCACTAGTTCAAACACTAGCTATAGAGGGTGAGAAGAAGGTATTTATTAAACCCAAATTGAAACAAATTCTAGGTAGTTAGAATCTGTGCTGAAAAAGGCCATTTGGCAGCCTAATTAAAATTAACCAGAAATAATGGTATTCTCCAGAGGGAGAAACAATATAAGTACATAACACTATCTCCTATATACAAATTATACAACAGTTTGACTCCACTTCTTATTGATTTGCTATTTTAAATATAAGACAGTTTTGGAAAGCTTAGAATAATTAATCACATACCAAAGATAATTCTTTGAGTGCTTAATTCACAATCTTTAATGTTTTCAAACAATCCGTAATTAAAAGTCCACCTGCCTCCAGTTCAAGAAATAATTTCATAATGCAAATTTAATTGGCTGTTATTAGCAGCAGCAGAGTAAGTAGCTTGGTGTGGCCATGATGAATTTTCTATTATGATCATCATTAGGGCTCCCACAGCCAACAAGCCCAGAGGCACTCAAAGCCTTCAGTCCACCCCTGTTGCTAGGATCCACTTATACATTCTCAAATCAAGTGTCCCTATTGCTGCCTCCAAAAGTCACCACCCCCATTTTTCTCTTTATATTTCTAATCTACCATGTGGGTTAATTTGCTTTCTGAGAAACTCAGGGGGCTAAAGCCTTTATGCATGGACGTGTTTGTTTTTCTCAGAAGAATGCCAATCGCTATGAGAAGCTGGAGCTAGGGAACTGGGGGCCGGGATTGGGATCACCACAATGTTGTCCTCATTTATTGAGAAGTCAGGCAGTCTTCTGAATTACTAGTCTTTGAGGATATACCCTTACAATTTATTGTTCTTATTATTGTTGTTATTTTAAACAGTTTTATTTGTACCTCTACATATTTAACAACTTCCCCCTTTCTACTTTTGATCCTTACCTGGGAATAAATAAAAACCTATCCTTTTAGCCCTATACTTTGATGAGAAGCTGAATTGTACATCTGTTAAAAGTAATGTATATTTAAGAACAGCTCATACATAGGAGCTGGAAAAGCTTCAGGGATCAATTTGAATGTCATTCAAATGCCTTCAAAGAGTAGTCTGAACACTTGAATCATGATTCACCACTGAAAGTCTGTATGTTGTGCAGAGCAGTGGTTAAGACCCTTGTTAGAACATCTGAATCCTATATTGACGTCCCTCGTTTTGATATCTACCTCTGGCACCTGATTCTACTTCTTGTTAAAGCAGATCCTGGGAGGTAGCAGGTGATGACTCAAATCTTTGTGTTCCTGTCAGTCATGTGGGAGACCTGGACTGATTTCCAGGCTCCCTGAACTAATGGATGGGGTCTCTCTCCCTCTCTCTCTCATATGACTAACAACCACAACAAAATCTATCTGCATATAGAGACAGTGTTAATAAACATTTTTCAACAATTAGGATACTTAACAAATTTGGATGTCCCTGCCATTCTCTGAATCAATGAAATCGTCATCGACAATTAGAAACTCAGGCATTGCTCTATTTAAAAAAAAGTTTTATTTATTCATCTGAAGGGCAGAGTTACACAGAGAGAGGTACAGAGAGGGATTTCCATCCACTGGTTCACTCCCCAAATGATGCAGTGCAAGCTAGGAGAATTATCTGGGTCTGTCATGTGGGTGCAGGGCCCCAAGAATTTGGGTGGTTCTCTGCTGCCTTCCAACACACATTATCAGGGAGCTGAATCAGAAGTGGAGAAGCTGGGACTTGAACTGGTACCATATGGAACGCTGGCATCCCAGGTGGTGGCCTCATGCATTGCTTCTTAAAGTTTTCCCAGCACTGTGGCTCAGTGGGTTAAAGCCCTGGCCTGAAGCACCAGCATCCCATATAGACACCAGTTGGAGACCTGGCTGCTCCACTTCCGATCCAGCTCTCTGCTATGGCCTGGGAAGGCAGCAGAAGATGGCCCAAGTCCTTGGGCCCCTGCACCCACGTGGGAGACTTAGAAGAAGCTCCTGGCTCCTGGCATCAGATCAGCGCATCTCCAGCCATTGTGGGAGTGGACCAGTGGATGGAAGACTCTCTCTCTCTCTCTTAATCTCTCTCTCTCTCTCTCTGCCTCTCCTCTCTCTGTGTAACTCTGACTTTCAAATACATAAATAATATTTTTAAAAAAAGGTTTCTCAGAAAATTCCAAAGTCAGCCAAGGTTGAGAGCAACTGTAGAGTGATTCGAAATTAATTATATACTTTATCCATTTTAGTATTTTTTTTTGTTCTAGTACTATTGGTTGAACTCTGTAATTAACACACAATTATTCTTAGGTGTTTAAATTTTAACTGAAAAGTGATCCCTGTTAGGAATCTGGCAAGCATTATGCTGAGTGAAATAAGCCAGTCCCAAAGGGACAAATACCATATGTTCTCCCTGATCGGTGACAACTAACTGAGCACCAAAAAGGAAATCTGTTAAAGTGAAATGAACACTATGAGAAATGGTGACTTGATCAGCCCTTGCCCTGACTGTTGATGAACAACTTAATACGTTAACCCTCTTAATATTTTTTTGTTTAGTTGTTCTACTTAATACTTTTGGTTGAATACTGTAATCAATACACAGTTATTCTCAAGTGTTGAAACTTAACTGAAAGTGATCACTGTTAAATATAAGAGTGGGAGTAAGAGAGGGAAGAGATGTGCAATTTGGGACATGCTCAAGCTGACTTACCTCAAACGGTAGAGTTAGAAACATACCAGGGGATTCCAATTCAATCCCATCAAGGTGGCATGTACCAATGCCATCTCACTAGTCCAAGTGATCAATTTCTGTTCACAATTGATCATAATGATAGGACTAAGAGCCAAAGGGAGCACATAAACAAGACTAGTGTCTGCAAATAATAGCTGATAGAATAAAAAGGGAGAGAACGATCCAACATGGGAAGCGAGATACACAGCAGACCCATAGAATGGCAGATGTCCTAAACAGCACTCTGGCCTCATAATCAGCCCTTAAGGCACATGGATTTGGCTGAAAAGCCCATGAGAGTATTACAGGCATGGAAAGCCAAAACACTCTGGGGAAAAAAAAAAAAAAACCCTACATGAAAGATCTCTGCGAGTGAGATCCCAGTGAAAAGAACGGGTCATCAAAGAAGGAGGTACCTTTCTCTGAAGGAAGGAGAGAACTTCCACTCTGACTACAACCTTGTCTAAATATGATCAGATTTGATGAACTCAGAAGGCTTCCATAGCCTTGGCAGCTCATGACAAGAGCCTAGGGTGATTACTGATGCCATAAACAAGAGTGTCAATTTGTTAAGTCAACAACAGGAGTCACTGTGCACTTACTCCTCATGTAGGATCTCTGTCCTTAATGTGCTGTACATTGTGATTTAATGCTATAACTAGTACTCAAACAGTATTTTTCACTTTGTGTTTCTATGTGGGTGCAAACTGTTGAAATCTTTACTTAATATATGCTAAACTGATCTTCTGTATATAAAGAGAATTGAAAATGAATCTAGATGTGAATGGAAGGGGAGAGGGAGTGGGAAAGGGGAGGGTTGTGGGTGGGAGGGAAGTTATGGGGGGGAAGCCATTGGAATCCATAAGCTGTACTTTGGAAATTTATATGCATTAAATAAAAGTTAAAAAAAAATAAACACTCCAGTTAGAAAAAAAAAAAAAAAAAAAAAAAAAAAAAAAAAAAACAAGTTCAGGCAATGAATGTGGAAAAAAAGGTACTTTAATATACTGCTGGTGAGAATGTAACCTTGTGCAGCCATAATGAAAGATAGTGTAGGGAGTCCTCAGAAACCTGAAAATAGATCTACCATATTTCCCAGCCATTTCACTCCTGGAATTTGCCCAAAGAAACTGAATCATCATATGAAAGAGTTATCTGTATCTCTGTGTTTATAGTAGTTAAATTCACAGTAGCTAAGATA
The DNA here is from genome assembly GCF_964237555.1 of Oryctolagus cuniculus. Taxonomy (NCBI): domain Eukaryota; kingdom Metazoa; phylum Chordata; class Mammalia; order Lagomorpha; family Leporidae; genus Oryctolagus; species Oryctolagus cuniculus. The sequence continues at coordinate 30,010,208 of NC_091451.1, read as the reverse complement.
TGGAATCAACCAAGATGTCCATCAATGATGACATGATAAAGAAACATGTGTGTGTGAGTGTGTGTGTGTGTGTGTGTGTGTGTATGATGGAATACTACTCAGCCATAAAAAAGAACAAAATCCTGTCTTTTGCAACAAAGTGGATTCAACTAGAGACCATTATGCTTAGTGAAATAAGCCAGATCCTAAAAGGCAAATATCATGTGCTCTCCCTTATTGGTGGTAACTAATATAGAGAGTACAAAAAAGTAATGTATATGAGTGAAATTGACATGTTGAGATTTTATTGTTGTTTATATCTCTTGTCTATACTCCTGAGGAACAGTGGTTTTTCTACCTACTAATTTGAATTCTTTAATTAGTGGAGGATTAAACTTATGATTATAAAGTAAATTGAAGGTATATTATTGCAAAAATCAAAAGAAAAACAAGAAAGGAAGAAGGAGGGAGAGTGGGATCTAGGGAGGGCAGGTAGGTAGGGTGGGAATCCTAATTATGTTCTTAAAACTCTATATATGAAATACATGAAATTTGTTCCCTTTATACAAATAAATAGATAAATGAATGAAAAAATAAACATGACAGATTATCTAGATGGATATTTTTGGTTTGTATGATTAATTTTATTTCCAAAAGATAATTTCTGGGATGATTTTTTTTAGTTATTTTTCTGCACTTATTGGTGACTGAAACCAATTAATAAAAAGACAATGAGGAAGAGTATAGATTTAGTTCAAGGAATTCCTGTAGATTGCCCCACTCCTTGTTTTACAGGGGTTACATGGTTTTGCCACATAGAATTACATTTTACAGATGTTCTGCCTCTTATTGTCTGCACTCATATAACTTTAGGCAAATATGTTAAACAAAGAGAAATAATATGACTACCTGATTCATGGTGTTTATGAGGTTAAATATGTAATTCTTATAAAGCAATTAGCACAGGAAAAAATTGCATAAAGTAATAACTCACTAAATATTTGCTATTACGAGAAGCATGAGCCCAAACCAGGCATTATGAACATTGAGGCAAATACTAAGTGTGTTTTTGTGTTTTGTTTCCAGCTGCTTAATTACACTTATTCTCAACTTCACCTGTCAAAACAACCACCAGGAAGTTTTATTGTTAGGTGTACAGAGTGTGAAGTGCTTTCCTTCTTTTCCAAGTAGCAGTAGTGATAGAAACACAGTCACCTGCTTTGTGTTCCAGACAGGGGCCCTTTCTTGGAGTCGTTTTGGTGGCTACTTACCTGTTAGTGTAAATAGTCTCTCAAAGTATGGACTTGGGATTTTCCAAGCAGAGTTTCTTAAGAGGAACAAGGTGGAGACTTCTGACTTGCACTTTCCCCATTTTATCTTAACAGGATTTGAGTCAGGAAAACTTATGTCTCACATATATATTTGAACAGTGGAGGAAGACAGAGCACAACAGTGGCTCCTGTTAAGACAATTCTAAAAATTCCACTTCTTAGAGTGAATTATTTGTCAAGTGGCTTCCTTTCATAAACATGAAATGTCTCACTATCACCACATTATATAGGATAATCTAGGAGACAAAAAAAAAAGGTAAAATGATTTTTAAAAAGAAATAGCCATGCAAGGGAGCTCATCAAGAGTCATTTGAACATTTAATTAAATTGCAGTAGGAACATGTCCAGAGCACTTCATATTTTTATTTTTAATATTTTTATTTTCCTCATATTTTTAATTCCATCAAATGGCATTTATCACTTGAAGACTCACATTTAACATATATGTCTCAATGCACAATTGTTAGTATATTTGAATTTTAGATATATAATTTTAAATTAAAAATTTTTTTTCTTTGTATGTCTTCCCCATAAATATTGAATGACACATGATTATGCAAAAAAAAAATCATTGTTGGGGCCAACGCTATGGCGTAATGGGTAAAGCTGCCACGTACAGTGCCGGCATCCCATATGGGTACTGATTCAAGTCCTGGCTGCTTCACTTCCAATCCAACTCTTTGCTATGGCCTGGGAAAGCAGTTGATGATAGGCCAAGTCCTTGGGCCCCTGCACCCATGTGGGAGGCACAGAAGAAGCTCCTGGCTCCTGGCTTTGGATAAGCCCAACTCCAGCCATTGTTGCAGCCATTTGAGGGGTGAACCAGTGGATGGAAAACCTCTCTCTATGTCTCTGCCTATGCCTCTCTGTAACTCTGACTTTTGAATAAATAAATAAATCATTATAAATAAATAAATAAGTCATTGTCTAAAAAGAAAAATGTAACTGTGTTTTGTGTCTTTTTTCCTAATCTGCTAATCATAGCTTAAACCACAAATAATATTTTTGAGAGAAACATTGCAAAGATGGGGTTAAGAGCTGGAGGCTAATATTTTTCATTTGGCCTAAATTTGTGAAACAAGGTGAAATCATCTGAGACTAGAAAGTGCACCCATTTGATATAAAAGCAGATCCCTTCTCTAGGCTTAACTCTGTGTCCTAATAATGAGGCATCAAAAATAAAAGGTTACCTTGATTAACTGAATGATGCCTTATTTTTTAAGTTTGTTTATCACAATTGTTTGACATGATGCATGTGCCTACTGATTTTCCCCTTAACTTAGTATATATAATCAGTTTTAAAATGTATTTTTAAATTTACTATGAGTAATTCAATTTGTAAGAAAAAAATCCATAATAGACTTGAATGTGTATGTACTACGATTATTTTACCTTACTCAGCAAATTTTATGAAAGCTACTACATAAAAAAAATCAGAACAAAAAAAAGGAGGCAATACTAATGATCATAATTAGGCTGTGTCTGCCAAGAGTGTGTTTTTGTGACTCATCCCTTCCTCTAGCAGCATTGTGAACTCAAGCGATGCATATAACTCATATTTACCCTCTTTTTTATAGATAATAAAAAGATAATAATAATACTTAAGACATAAGGAGTTTGTCATAATTAAATAATAGCAAGCAATAAGAAGCAAGAGGCTTCACATAAAACATGCTTTAAAAAAATACTAAGTACTCTTTAGGTATTAACATTACTTACCAAACTAGATGCTGAAGTAGCATTTAGGATATATTTCTGCCCATCCACAAGCCTAGTTCTCCATATTGTAGCTGTTTTCCGTACATGACAATGAAGAACTGCAGGGAAAAGGGTGGGCTATTTATGTCCAACAGCTGAACTCTTCAGAGGACCACACCCCAAAGTAAAAAAGTCAGAAATGAGCCTGGTCAGGCAGCATTATCTAAAGATTATTTGTAGCATCTTCTATCCACTGACTCTGGACAGGAGACACTTTTTAACTGTTAGACAAGATCCACCTTATAACTGTACACATTTATAATGTTATTTGGAATGCTCCTTTATAAAGTATCACTCACATACCTAAAAGTTTGTAAGGAACAACTGAACCCACATCAAGAAATGAATCGCTTATAATAATTAGATATTGTTTCACATTATTTAATCCATAATCTCATGTAAAATTAGTGCATATCATAATATTATGACAGTAAGTTCAAATGTATTTCTTATGACATAATTGGTGTTTTGAAACTGCTGGTTGGGGCCGGTGCTGTGGCGCAACGGGTTAAAGCCCTGGCCTGAAGCGCCGGCATCCCATATGGGCGCTGCTTTGAGACCTAGCTGCTCCACTTCTGATCCAGCTCTCTGCTATGGCCTGGGGAAGCAATAGAAGATGGCCCAAGTCCTTGGGCCCCTGTACCCATGTGGAAGACCTGGAAGAAGCTCCTGGCTCCTGGCTCCTGGCTTTGGATCGGTACAGCTCCAGCAGTTGCGGCCATCTGGGGAGTGAACCAACGGATGGAAGACCTCTCTCTCTCTCTTTCTCTCTCTCTCTCTCTCTGCCTCTCCTCTCTCTGTGTAACTCTGACTTTCAAATAAATAAATAAATCTTTAAAAAAATAATAACTAAGAAGCTGCTGGTTTCAGTCCAATTTGCTCACTTTGGTTGCTCATATTTTATTTTCTCCTCAACTCTGTCCTGATTCACAACCTTCTGTTATACAAAACAACTTGTTAATATCAAACTCCTGGTTACTTTTTATATGTAATAACTTTATCTTTATCTACTCAATTAAGAATTTCCTTTAAGTAGTAAGTTTGTATCAATAATCTTGTTATATTTGTGTTATTAACATCACCTCCCAAACTATATGCTGAGGTAGCATTTAGAATATATTTCCCTCCATCCACAAGCCCAGTTCTTTCCTATATATGAGTACTATGAAAACACCATTTTCTTTTTTTATTTTTTGTTTAAGATTTATTTTATTTATTTGAAAGACAGAGTTACAGAGAGAGGTAGAGACAGAGAGAGAGGTCTTCCATCCACTGGTTCACTCCCCAGATGGCCATAACGGCTGGAGCTGTACCTATCCAAAGCCGGGAGTCAGGAGCTTTCCTCTAGGTCTCCCATGTGGGTACAGGGGCCCAAGAACTTGGGTCATCTTCTACTGCTATCCCAGGCCATAGCAGAGAGCCGGATCAGAAGAGGAGCAGCCTGGAATAAAACAGGCACCCATATGGGATGCCGGCACTTCAGGCCAGGGTTCTAACCCGCTGCACCACAGCACCGACCCCTCCTTTTGCTTTTTTTCAATCAATGACATTCTCCTCCCACCTCTCCCTTCCCAGCCCTCTCTGTCCTCTCCTATTTTTCCATTCATTCTGATTTCTTTCTTTTCTTCCATCATTTTTTCCTCCTTTTTGTGACTGGTTACTCAGCCCAGAAGCTCTTTTTAAAAATTTTTATTTCTTGGGACCATTATTTTGGTGCAGCACCATAGCCATGGTGGACATCTCAGGAGTGAAGCAGTGGATGGAAGATCTCTAGCTCTAGCTCTAGCTCTAGCTCTCTCTCTCTCTCTCTCTCTCTCTGTCCCTGTCTCCATCTCTACTTTGACCTCTCTCTTTATATCTCCCCTTTCTCTCTATAACTCTGTCAAATAAATAGTCTTTAAAAAAACTTACTTATTTATTTTTATTATATAGTTGAAAGAAAGAGAGTGACCTCATATGCACTGGCTTGCGTCCCATATACCAGTAACAGCCACAGCTGGGCCAGACCAAAACCAGCAGCTCAGAACTCAATCCAGGTCTCCAATGTGGGTGTCGGGAACCCAAGTACTTAAACTATCACCTGCTGCTTCCCAGGGGTAACTGTAACAGGACGCTGGAATTGGGAGTAGAGCCAGGATTAGACCCCAGGTTCTGCAATCTGGGAAGAAAGACTCCAAAGAGGCTTCTTAACTGTTGTGTCAAATGCCAGCTCCTGGGGCTTTATTCTTAAGATCCTGTTGGCCCTGTAGCTGCTCCTTGAGAGCATTGTTTCTCTCTCTCTTTTTTTTTTTTTCTGAAAAATCTATATTCTCAAAACATGATTTCTGAGTTCTTACCCCTATTCCTATCCAAAACATAATAATGTTTCACAATGTGTGATTGGACAATGGCAATTTTTGCTAATGGAAAACAATTTATTACATTTCAAAGTCACAATTGTAACAGCGCTAGAATTTTTAACTCATTAAACACTTTGTTTACTTTCAGGAGAGCAAAAGTGTCAGGCCAGGTGTCTCTTTCAGTTAAGCTTTTCTTCTTAATCTATGGCCAATAACTGAAACATTATGTTAAAAAAGAAACAAGTATTTGTCATCTCTCTTTAGTAAGTAAGTTATTCTAAAATGATACAGTAACATTGTAACATGAAGTCTCTATACTAACAATATACTGATAATCTAATGCAGCAGTAGGTCAATAATCAATTGAATGAGTTATTATGACACATTCTATAAAATTATGTACATGCATTAGATTATTTAATCTACAAACTATATGCAGGGGATACATACATATTATAGACATACTGAGTTAAAGGCTTTTACCCATCAAGGGACAAAGCCAACACAGGTGATGTGACATGGGAACCTGAGCCTCTTACAATGATCATGAAGTCATGGTTTGACAGCTTCTGATTTGGAATATTTATACTGTTTCTATGCCTACACTGCTTCTAAATGTCCCCTCTGTCCTAAAGCATCAACTTGGAAAATACAATGGTGATCGAATAATAAGGACAAAGTATCAATTCTCTGTATTGCTTTTTACATCTAACAAAACTTAATTGTACATATTGCCTGCCACTCCATCCATTTTTTTTATATATTTTTTAAATATTCAATAAAGATTCATTTCAGTCTTACCATGGCAGTAATGCTCTTATTCCTGCCACCTTGAAGAATTTAGGCTTAATTATTTCTTTTTGTGCCCAAATCAAACTGCAGCTGCAAGTTGAGTAGACAGTTTCTATAAGAAACAATATTTTTTAAAGAATTATTTTTATTTATTTGAGAGAGAAGTTACAGAGAGAAGTAGAGCCAGAGAGAGAGAGGTCTTCCATTCCACTGGTTCACTCCCCAAATGACCGCAATGACCAGAGCTGATCTGATCCAAACCCAGGAGCCAGGAGGTTCCTTCAGGTCTCCCACGTGGGTGCTGAGACCCACGGAGTTGGGCCATTCTTCTACTGCTTTCCCAAGCCACAGCAGAGAGCTAGATCCGAAGAGGAGTGGCTGGGACTCAAACTGGCACCCACATGGGATGCAAGTGCTGCAGGCTGAGGCCTTACCTGCTTCACCACAGCACCAGCCCCCAAGAAACAATATTAAGAAGTGTTCAGAGCATGACCAGGTATGCTTACATTATTTACTGGTCATCAGATCCCATTTCTGGGTTGTCTGAGTCCTTTGCCTTATGGAAGACATTTTTATTTTTAATTATCATTTTGCTCCCACTTTGTTTTCCTGGTCAACACTCTTCACTCCACATTGCCTTTAAAAAAAAGTATGGCCACAGGTATAATAAAGTTTCTATTGTAAATGCCAAAGGGAACTGTTGTTTGAATCATGAGTTTTCCTTGTGTGATGGGGGAGTGAGTATTGTTGTAACAGTAGGATCTTTTCCTTACGGGGGTCTACATAAGGGCTAGAAAACTGACAGTGTTATATAGTGCAATATTGCATGTCATAAAGAAAAATGATCTTTCATGCATTTGGGAACCAGAAAATTGCAGCAGGTTCAGAGCCCAAGAACTAGCCTCCAGAGAGCCATGCAGGGAAAGTGTATATGAGACTGTGAGCATGCATTCCTTGGCAAGCTTTTTTGAAGGCCTTCCTAGTCTTGTTGGTTCTTTGGGAATCCAAGTAAAGACTGCACTTCAGTGACACAATTGCTGTTATAGAAGAAGAGAAACAAAAGAATACTGAAAAGAAGGCAACCATCACGCCCTATTGTTGTTTATATTTGGCCAAAAGTCATTTTACCATAGCAAGAAATGTATTATAAACTTTATACAAAGTTTGCTGCTAAGCATAGAAGAGAAACCCTTCCCACAGGAAAACTTTATTGTTCCTGGTGATTTATAAATTTTTGTTTTGTGCTTATTTCCAACCTATTACAAATCTATTGAGCTTCTAAACTTGGATATTCGTAAGAATAACACGGAGCATTTGTTAAAATAGGTTAATTGACCCCATTGCCAGAGATCCTGATTTATAGTACATCCTGATTTAGTACATCCCATTTCTCAGTAGCTACCGACTGCTCTTGGTGCTGCTGATCTTGGAAGTACATACCAAATATCATTGAGTATAGTCACCCAAACGGTAAACCTGAAAGAGATCTTAGAGGTTGTGGGCCAGAGACATGAAGTGATTTTGTGGTAGGTTATACAGTATCCCATTTAAGTGTTGCACTATTTTAAATTAAGCAACTTAGATTTTTAAATAGATTTGGCTTCATCACTTAGAGCTAGCAAAAGAGCATGTCCTCCAAATGGTTTCTCTTGCAAATATAAGTTGCTCACAAGAAAGACAAGGTCAAGAGGAAGTGGCTTTATACATTAAACATTTTTTGAAATAATTTTGTTTGAAAAGCAGAGAGAAAGAGACATAAAGATAGAGAGCTCAAATTTGCTGGTTCACTCCCCAAATGCCCACAATAGCTGGGACTAGGCAAGGCTGAAGTTGGGAGACAGGAAATCAATTCAGATCTCATGGGTGGCAGGGACACAACCACTTGCACTCTCACACATACTGCCTCTCAGGGTATGCATTAGTAGGAAGCTGGAATCAGGAGCAGAGCTAGAACTTGCACCCAAGCACTCTCTGATATGGGATACGGGAATCTCAGTTGGCATGCTAACTTCTAGGACAACGCTTGCCTCTAATTCATATTTCTAAAGTTGCCTTGACCTTCTTGATTTTAAAACTACCTTTATAACCGATAAAAAAAAAACAGATTGTAAGCAGCATTCTTTCTTCTCTCTTCTAACATTAAGTCTTCAATATGCATTTCAGTTGCAGCATCATCTAAAGCTTTAAGTAAAGTCTGTTATACTTGACTAACCTGTTTTTTCCCTCATCTTTCCTAAGACATGTAAAGCTGATTCTAGATACCTAGCTATCTTCCATTTTGGAGGGATGGGAAAAGCTTTCAATAGGAAGACCTCTGGGAATCCTCAACCATTCGAAAAAAAAAAAAAAAATGACTACATGCCCAACTGCATGGGATAATGAAAATCATGTGTAGTGCCTGTCTTGCACATAATTCTACACTACAGTAGGGAGAAGGATCACTCCTTGGCAGAAGTTGGTCCTGGTGATTTATTTTATTATATCTTATCTGGCAAAGTCACCAAGCTATGGCACGTATATAGTCTCTGCTTCTTTCTTTAGAAACTAAGGGTGTTTTTTTCTGCTGAATGAAGCAGTGTTAAGTCTTCAAGATAACATTTTTCCTTCTGAATTAGTAAATGCAAACTTTTGGATATTAAACATTTTTAGGAGAGTGCGATAATATAAGTTAATACCATAATAATACCTTTATAGTAAGAGATGCTAGAGGACTTTGGCACCTTCTACAGAACTGCATATCCTGTTGACATATAAAGCAACCTTGGAATTTCTACTCGTTTTTGAAGAAAGCTAGCAGGAATGGGTGGGAAGAAAATGAGGGGAATAATCCGAAAGCTTGCATGAGAAATAGTCTAAAATGTTGTTCAAACATAAGAAAAATCTAATTAAAGGAGCCTTGTGAGTATGATGACAGATGAAAGGAATCTTGAAGCAGGAAACACCAAAATACCTCAAGACAAATTACTGCGAAGAAAGGATAATTCTGCCTGGCAGGTAAGAGTAAAACAAAGTAAAACACGGTGATGTGATACTGTCTTAGGGAAAGGATGTCAGCATAAATGAGAGAAGTCACACACTCTTGAGGGAGAGAAACCTGCCTGCTGCTGGGAATGTAGCAGCTTGCTTGTCTATTGCATCACTATTTAAGGACATTATGGCAGCCACAGGTTTTGGATAGGAGCATGGGACTCTGTCCAGAATAGGTACAGTTTGCACTTACATTACTTGCTATGTTAAGAAACAATACTTGAAAGGAAGAAATTGATTACAGCTCTCACCTGTTTCTCAAAATGTTCCTCAAAATAAAAATCGGTTTTAATGACATAAAGTTCATGATCATATGCATGGCTTGAGAGCTATAAAAGGTATATAAAAAGGAGGTAACATGAAATTTCTATAGAATGTTATGTCCAGTACTATGTTTTAGAAGATAGTTAGACATTTGATTATAAAATTAAACATATTAAAGCACAATGACTCACTTTTGGACAGGCAATGCAAATCAAACCCACCTAGATCTGTTAAGGAACCACATCTTATTAACCAAAGAGTCAAATACATTAGCAGCTATAGAAGAAGCTGAGAAAATGAAAAAAATCACCAAAGTACTACCTACCCAGCCCTCAAGATGGTTGCACATATTATTTTTTTTTTCAAACCTTTCAGGACTGGGTATTTCCAGGGAGCTGAAACAGAGAACAGAGCCAGACTCAAATCTCTACACTCTGATAGGGGATGAGGTTTTTTTCAAGTGATACCTTAATGACTTCAACGAATGTCCACACCTGTTGGGCTATTTTTGCTACAGATGAAAACTCCATATTTGTGATTGGTCCATTTAGATTTTCTATTTATTTATAATTCAGTCTTGGTAAGTGATATATGTCAATAAATTCATCTATTTTTTCAGGATTATCTGGTTTCTTGGCATATATTTATTCATTGTCTTCTGTTATTGTCATTTGTATTTTTGTGGTGTCAGTTTTAATAACTTCTCTTTCATTTATAATATTATTTATTTGAGTCTTCTTTTTACTTAGTAGGCTAAGAGTTGGCCATTTTTGTTTACTTTTCCCATAAAACTCTTAATTTTATTTTTCATTTATATTGATATCCTAGATTTTATTTCATGTGTTTATGTGCTATTATTTATTATTGCCTTTCTTCTGCTAGTTTCAGGCTTAGTTTTTTTATTCTTTTCACATCTTGTTTGTATGAGTTAGGATAATTTGAGGGCTACTTTTTTTCTTGATGTGGGCACTTATTGCTGTAAAATTGTCTGGAATGGAACTGCATTTCATGCAGTCTATGTACTTTGTCACACTGAGTTACCATTAGTTTGCCTCAAGACATATATATATATGTAAACATAGATATTCAAAGATTGCCTTCCTTTTTTATTGCTATATTGTATAAAAGCATCCTTTTTAATACATTTATATAATGGATATATAACAACATATAACATTATAAGTATATTTACATACGATTATAGATAATATAATGTTGTATATGTATGGTATACATGTCTATAGTATAGTATATATACACACAGATAGGTATAGAGACATATATAAACTCATACAACTATGTATATACTTTTCCTGAGTATCACCTTCTTAGCAGGATTGTAAAAGGACTCTTCATTATCAAGTACCATAGATTGATTACTTAGTCTGGCTTCCAAGATATTTCAATACTCAAACTCAACTTTTCAAGTTCACCCTTCACTTATTTGAATAAAAATTTATTTTTTTCTTCAGTTTATTAATAGAGTAGATTATATTAGTTGATTTTCAAATATTGATTCATTCTTATATTTTTGGATTAAACTTCATTTACATATTATATATATTAAGATTATATATATTTTAAGACTATATAAATAATTTTTATTAATATAATGAAGATTTCATATTTCATAGGTATAATTCTGACAAGATAATCATACTTCCCTCCTTCAATCTCCTTTCTTCCTTCCTTTATTTGTTTCTTTAATTTTTGCAAAAATACAATTTCAGTCCACTGTATAAGCAAAGGCTTAATGCAACACTGACCATAATATTCAAAAAATAAAAAAAAGAAAGACATGATTACAAACAAGGGTTAAAATAAGAATCAAATCACAAGATGTCTGTTTCATTCTTTTACATTTTTGTACTCCATATTAACCACTGCAAATCAGAGAAAACATAGGATACTTGTCTTTTAGGGGCATTGGCTTATTTCACTAAGTATAGTGGTTTCCAGTTGCATCCATTTTGTTGCAAAGGCAGAATTTCATTCTTTTTTTTTATGGCTGAGCACCTCACTCCTTTCTATTCCTCTTATATCTCTTTGAAACATGGCTAGTTTATCCACTCTTTTGTGCTAATCAAAGCCTATTTTATATTTGAATTCTTGCCTGAGGCTCCATTAATGTTTTGTTTTTTTTTTTCCTCTATATCTGAATCTGTAGGAACTATGATCTGCACTGTACAGTGTTGTATTTTACTATTTTTCTGTTATTTTTTACACTATTTCATGTTACCTCTTTAAAAATGTGGTAAGGACTTGGGGACGGAGAATAGGCCCATACTTCTTTACAGATTTCATTTTACTTGACACATTGGCTCTTAAGATTTAATTTATTTTTAAATTATGTGTCATTTCTCCATTGAAATAGAGACATCTCTAACTGCTGAAGTCCTCTTAGGCTTCTGAGTTATGATAATCCAAGTTTCTATCCATATTAATATTTCCCCAAACATTCAATGAATAGCAGACTCAAGAAGCTTGTATTTTAATGCAGGTTTCTAGTCACTAGCAGGACAATAAACTATATTTGCCTCCCACTAGGATATGACACTTTAGAAATCTCCTTGGCAAATAAGTACCTGATTTGGAGAACAAATATCTCCAGTACAAACAATTCAACTTTTTATTGATTTAAATATGGGTTTATGTAACTGCTTAAGGGTGGCCTGTTGGGGGAACAAGACCTGCCGAATTAGGCTAATCCATCATAATACTGACTAAAGCTCTTAATCATGTTCTGCAGAAGCGGAAAAGAGTTGCAGGAAGATTTTAGGCAAAGGTATCTTAATATATTATTTGAAATTATTCTGTTTCTCATTTCCCATAGAGAACATAATTCTCTAGCATTTATTTTTGTTTTATAGATAATTTTCTTTAAACTTCAAAGTAGGATTTTGGAGCTTTCCAGTTCTTGGTTATTAAGATCTGTTATTCAACTCTTCAGGTTCACATGTTCACAAATCCACTTCAAATCCTGGAAACTATTCTAAGTGGAATTACCTATATACTAAATATTTCTCCTTTTATTCTCTCTCACCCACTGAATTCACTTAGACCTGAGTTCCAGAGAGAAAAGCCATAATTATGTTTCTTAGATATTGGACTTTTGGTTTTCAGATGCTTCAAGGGGAAAAAAATTAAAAGATTATCTGCTTTTAATTTGTTTTAAAAATTATAAGCACATTTAATATTATAATAAAATGCATGTCTAAAGTTGAAATTGGGTATGTTTTTCATTCTCAGGGAAATCAAGTAGCTTCATTGCCACCCGTAACTTAGCAAACTTACACATGTCTTTGTGAAGAATGTCAGTGAATAGAAGAAAAGAAACACACACACACACACACACACACATGAAATCAAACACAGGTTAAAAAAAATAAGACATTTCTAGGCGATGTCTTATGATACTCTTTTTTTTTCTTATCAAGATGGTAGCTTTTCTTTCAAAATATTTTGTTTCAGTGAATAAAATGTCAAGTTTATTTTACTAAGACCTCCGTGACATTAATAAAATGCAATAATAGGGGTCCGCATTGTGGTGGGGGGGTAAAGCCATCATCTGGCAGACTGGCATCCCATAGGAACTCTGATTACAGTTCCAGCTGCTCCACTTCTCATCCAGCTCCTTACTAATAACCTGGGAAAAATCAACAGAAAATGGCCCACGTCGTGGGCCCCTGCAACTCCAGAGGGAGTTCCTGGCTCCTGGCTTTGGCCTGGCCCAGCCCTACCCATTGTGGCCATCTGAGGTGTGAACCAGCAGATGGAATCTCTCTCTCTCTCTCTCTCTCTCTTTCTATATATATATATATATATATTTCTCTCTCTCTCTCTCTGTTTCCCCTTATTCTGTGTAACTCTGACTTTCAAATCAATTAATTAATCTTTAAGATATAACAATATATGTAAATGAATACATGAAGAAGTTCAGAGTTTGTAAAACAAGGTCAGAAAATATGCTACAGAACATTATTCTTTAAGTAAAGACTACGAGATTTGTATTCTATGTTCTCACAAAATTTATCTTATTGTAATCCATATAATACAAACTACTGGAAAAATGAAATTAAAATTGTGAGTTCACTTTGTTCCAAATTATTTAGAAACCCTTACATAGATTTTAATAGTGTGCATTTCCTATGTATTACTGAAAATAATTTTGACCCCCTAAAAATTTTTGCACTAAAATAAACTCATCTTTTTAAACCCATTTTTCCCATCAACTTTTTGATGTATAATAGTGAGTTATATGTTTGTAATATATCAATGACACAGACACAAACACAAATACAAATAAGAAAATGGGCACAAGATATTTCTTGAATTACTAAATGAAACATAAATTTGAAAGGATGACATTAAAATACATGTTGGAAATATCTTAACAGATATGATAAATGTGACAACATTATTAATTTCTATGTTCTAAAGCTCCTCCAAAATCTATGAGTTCTACTTCAGAGGATACAAATCTTTACAAGACATTCCCAGTATTATTACTGATAAGATAGATAGATAATTACCACATGCACACACCTATACTTCTTACTATCCCTCTCTTTCAAGTATATATTTCTGTCCGTACTTCCACTTTAAATGCAATATCCCACTCCACACACTTTTTTTTATAGTTCTCCAGTGAATGAAATATCTTATTTGTCTCATAAATCTTACTACATATAGCTCCTTCTTGGGGAAGCTTTGCAGACTCCTCTCATAGAAAGTCAAATTTAGGATTCATCATAGGCCCTTATCAAGCATTCTGGCTATAACCCCAATATGGCCTGATGGTTTATTTTAGTTATCTTTGTTATTTTTCTATCACACCAGCTAAATACTATATGCCATGAAGAGTTCTTATGTGTCTGTTCAGCTCAATCCTAAGGAAGAGGGCTTCACTCCATCAGTAAATCTTTGCTTATTTTAAATTGAAATAAAAATTTCTTGTTTATTCAGTCTTCTCATGAATACCTTCCAAACAGTAGTTTATTAATCTCTAATTTAAGCATGCAATGAGTTGATCTTAGCAACTCATATATTAACACTATTGCTTGCATTAATTTCTATGAAAACAATTATTTTCTTTGCTTTTACTAACTATCCTTCTAGAAAAGGAAATGAAAGCAAGAATTGTTAATTTTTGAGAACCAGGTGCTATGAATGTATTATCTTAAATAATACATCAAATAACTCTCCTAATTAGTTTCATTGTAATCTGTCAGCCAATTACTATATTACTAAGCCTCTATGACTGTATTATATCTCCTGTACAAAGTTTCCCTTGATGATTTGAGCCAACAGGTGAGTCATATCTGAATTATGCCGTCCATACAATTTTCACATTAACATTTCATCTCGCCACTAAAAATATGTGAAAATTATCTTCTTATACTACTATAATGTTCCCAAGGGTAGAGATAATTTACCAATGAATTTATAATGATTCTTGTCATTATAAATTGGTACACATGTACTACTTCCAGTGCTTTAAAAAGCTTTATTGAAGAGAGGCATAATCTGTTTTTATCACTGCTCTGTTAGGACATTCACTAGATGATGGAAATAGCCATGTACCAAAGCTTCAAAATGCATAAAGAAATGCATGTATTTTGTTTAAAAGATTAAAACATTTAAACCATGAGGTCCTTCTAAAAATACTTTGGAATCACGCACATACACACAAACACATGGAGAGGGGGGAGAGGGAGAGAGAAAGAGAGATTCATTTAGATTATCCTTCATTCCTAGACAAATGACCAGAATACACACTTCAGCAATCTATATTGATTTGTGAATTCTGATTCGATGGTCATTATTAGGTATTAATGGACTAAAATGTTGAATATGGTTATAAAAGGTCAGTGGCAATGAATATTCGTTGAAATCCAAGTCTTGATTTGTTGGTCTTCCAGTCTTGTGTCTGAAATTCCCCCTTTGACACATTGACAGCTTTGTGTTTGTCTCAGCTCTCTATCATGATTAACCAATGTCTCCAGTGCCAGGCATTTCTAGTTCTTCCTCTTAAACTATGTAATTAAACTTTGCATTCCACATCTTTCTACCAATATCAGACTATGATTGCCTGGCCTCTCCCTGGTAGAAAAGGTGACATTTGAGTACTAGTTTGTAAATCTATGAACAGTTTTACTTGTCTTGAAATTTTTTCCTGGGGCTGGAGCCGCGGCATAGTGGGTAAAGCCAATGCCTGCATTGCCAGTATCCCATATGGATGCAGGTTCTAGTCCCGGGTGCTCCACTTCTGATCCAGCTCTCTGCTATGGCCTGGAAAAGCAGTAGAAGATGGCCCAAGTCCTTGAGCCCCTGCACCCATCTGGGAGACCTGGAAGAAGTTCCTGGCTCCTGGCTTTGGATCAACACAGCTCCGGTCATTGCGGCCATCTGAAGAGTGAACCAGTGGATGGAAGACCTCTCTCTCTCTCTGCTTCTGCCTCTCTGTAACTCTGCCTTTCAAATAACTAAATAAGTCTTAAAAAAAAAAAAAAAAGAAATTTGTTCCTGAGCTTTTTGAGTTCTTTGGATGCAAACTTGTCCCTTACACCTATAATAATTTCTATTATTTTTTATTGGCCTTCCCAATTCTGTCTTTCTCTTGTTTCAAGAAACATTAGACATTAGAAGTATTTTGTTTTGTCCTCTTCTAATATTTCTTAACAAGTTAAAAACGCACATTTTTATGTTGAGTAATGGAACTATTTATGTTGAAAATTTATTTAGTTTGGATAATGTCATTTTTACCTTGGAGGTGAGTATAAAAGCACTAGTAAGTATAATTATGTAAATTTGCTATTTGAATATAGGTATGAGATGTATGGTTATGAAAATTTGTTAAAAAGCACTTTACAAACACCAAATAGTAACTATGCATTACTCAAGACTTTTTTAAATTTATTTATTTATTTGAAAGGCAGAGTTACAGAGAGGCAGAAGCAGAGAGAGAAAGGTCTTCCATCTGCTGGTTCACACCCCAGAGGGCCACAACAGCTGGAGATTTGCCAATCCAAATCCAGGGGCCAGGAGCTTCTTCTGGGTCTCCCACGTGGGTGCAGGGTCTCAAGGACTTGGGCTATCTTCTACTGCTTTCCCAGGTCATAGCAGAGAGTTAGGTCAGAAGTAAAGCAGCTAGGATTGGATGCCAGAACTGCAGGTGGCGGCTTTACCTGCTGTGCTACAGTGACAGCCCTGCTCAACAATTTTTAATAACATTTGTAAATAGGAAACAAGTATATAGTAATTAAAACTCACATTTCTCTTACATTTAATGAGAAACATTACTTGTTAAAGTTAATAATTTTAAGATGTACTTATTTATTTTGGAAGTCTGAGTTCCAGAGAGAAAATTTCTATCTGCTGGTTCACTACCGAGATGGCCGCAACTGCAAAGGCTGGGCCCACTAAGGCAGGAGCTTCATCTGGGTCTCCCACATGCGTGGCAAAGGCCTGAACAGTTGGGTCATCCTATGCTGCTTTTCCCAGGCCATTAAAAGAAGCTGAATTGCCAGCAGAGCAGCTGGGACACGAACTGGTACCTGTATGGGATGCCAGCATTGTAGGCAATGGCTTAACCAACTACATCACAATGCTGGTCCTGGAACATTACTTCTAAAATTAGTATTTATGTACATATGAAATATGGAGTATCTAGATTATGATACCTTCAAAACAATAAAAATAATATTCTTCAAAGTTGGATTTCCAATACTTATGTGTGGAATGTATAATTTATTACTATGTGTACAAGTAATATTAGAAAATGACACATATGAATTAAATAGATAAGTTTCAGATCAAGAAGTATAGATTGGGTCAAGGTAAAGACTTTGTAGCAATTACTATATGACTAAGTCATAAACAGGGGTATTCTCTGGAATTTTTTCCCATATGACCCAGCCTATGGAAGTCATTATTTAGAGAGGAGGTTGTGGAAGGGAATGTAGCTCGGAGAAATATGACTTCCATGAACAGCTGTCTTCCCTTTTCTCCTCCACAACCCCGATATGTAGAAACAAAAACAGTGCGAAGGAAGGAAGGAGAACGTAGCTATGCTCAAAGGGCTGAGAACTTTTCTAATTAAGCTTTCTGATTTTGTTGGGAGCAGAGTCAGGGCCCAAACTCAAGAACATTGTTACATCACCTGGGCATCTTAACCTGGTATCTTAACTCCTAGGCTAAATGCACACCCCAGAAGTGTGATGTTTATATTTCTGCTGACAAAAGAAAACTGCAGAGGAAAAGTGAAGGAAGCTGTTGAGAAATGCAGCTCATAGACTGCTTGAAATATTACACCTAAACTCACACACATACCCTCAGAGATACGTGACTCAGCAGAAAGTGGGGAAATTGACTAAAAATTTCCCAGAGAAAACAGGTAATAAACATGGGAACACGTCTCCAACTCAGGCGAATAATAATTAAATCAAACCCCATTGTTATTTTTCACCTATCAGATGGAGAAAGTTGGATGGTGTCAGTTTGAATTAGAATATTTGGTAACATCTGTTATTTTGGGGTAAGTGGAGATTAACTCCTTCACACACTGCTTTAGGTTCATTCTTAGTTTGTACCTTTGTGTGCCTATTTGCCTTTTTAACATAAAACAACGTAACTACATTTTCTAAAGAAAAATTTTGTTTGATTATTTTCTTAATGTTTTAATAAGATTTACACATTTCCAATCATATTTTAAAATTGTATAACAAAACAGTACAGTGTCACTATCTCCCATGCAAATTACTAACCAGGCCCATTACTGCTTAGCTTCTGGGACCAGATGAGATTGGATACATTCAGGGCCATAGACGAGTGTGTCTATCTCATCATTATCCACATTATGCGTTTCCAGGGGCATCCACCTTCAACTCTGTTAATGTTTCTTGGATACCTCACATTTGCTTAGTCTAGGTCTGTATTGTTTTATACTGATCTCTCAGTTTTAGATATTATTTATTGACTTTCTGTTCTTAGGTAATAGATGCAGATTTAACCCTTATTCTATCTGCACCTAAAATCCCTCTTCTTACCTCTCTCATACATGTTTATATAACAATTTCTTACTCAGTTAATAGTCTGTAGTTACAACTCAATTGTACAGAATTATTTTCTTTTCTCTTATCAAGAATTATTCTCCAGTAGCCTAATAAGTATATCATAAATCCATCACAACTCTCTCCAAAGTGAAAATGTTTCAAGGTATACACTACTTCTTTTGACTTTTCTATAGACTTTATTCCTCAGGTCCTCCAACACTGGTTTGAACTTGAATTGGTGATTCTCTAGACCTATTGCAGATTTGGTGGTAAGATTTTTCTTGTGAATTATGTTGGTTGAATTTTCATTTTCTTGTATCACATATATACTTCTTTTTTGTTGTTGATGATATATGGCCATGTTGGAAAGTGAACATTTTGAGCCTTTAATGTGTCTAAAACAAATATTTTATGTTTGTTTTAACCCTCACATTAATTAATAGCAAAAATGATATAAAATTATGGGATAGAAATGTTTTCCTTTGAATATTGAAGACATTACAATTTGGGTTTTAGAGTTGCCTTTAGTAAATCTGTTGTATTCAATTTCCCAACAGCCCCTGACTTTCCTAAGTTTCCTGTGCTTTTTTTATATTCAATGCCTTAAAGCAATTCATTGCTGTATTTCATGATTCTGTGGGTTGACTGGACTTGCCTGGGGCCCCTCGTAAGGTTGCAACAAATAGTGGTTGGCAATAAGCTCCAATTAACTCATCTGAAAGTTTGAGTTTTCTGTTCAATGTAAGTGGACTGTTGACTTTGAACAGTTTTTTCCATCAACAGCCACATAAAATGACATCATTGGTAGATGGATTTTGGGGGCTGATTTTGTAGGTTCTCAAATAAATAACTAGCATTCTTGTGAGCTGCTCTTCCAGATGTAGTCTGGAGTAGAGAATTTTTTTTTTTTTGACCTTTCACATTGGGAATTTTCACTAAATCCAACATTTTCAACTCTTCCTCTCTCTATTGCTCTGAGCAGTCAGTACTGCCAGGCTACCAGTGTATCTCTATTAGCATGTCATTTTACATCAATGCATGGAAAGATGTCTGTTTCCTCAACCCAAGCTGTTAACAATGTTTCCCTTAGGAAATATGAGCGATGAATGAGGAAAAAATTTTCAGTTTTACCTTTTATACTTCAAATGTTTCTCATTAAAATGCATTATTTTAGCCATGATTTGAATATTTTTCTGCAATCATATCTATGCTGGGTGCAGAAACAATTTGGATTTAGAATAATGTGGTCTTGTAGGAGGTAAAGGAAGCCCCTGGGATTGAATTTGTATCTGCATTGCCCACCTGTAATTTTCCACCTGCATGCTGTATGCCTTGCAATTCTTTAGACTGTGGATGATGCATGGATGCATAAAACCTTGCAGATAACTTATTTCAGGGAGAGCTAATGCCTAGAACTAAATTCACACGGGCATGGCAGTAAGAGGACATATTACACCTTATACTTGGGGAATTAAAAATATTTGGTCAATGATGAGTAAAGAAGTTCTCTTCTTTGAGACAATAACAATTTTTTTCCTTAATAAGACTGACATTATAGACAGGTTGCTTCTCACTGTCTCAGCGCTCCAAACACCACTGGTAAGAGTTTTGCAAAAGGGGCCGGCGCCACGGCTCACTAGGCTAATCCTCCGCCTAGCGGCGCCGGCACACTGGGTTCTAGTCCCGGTCGGGGTGCCGGATTCTGTCCCGGTTGCCCCTCTTCCAGGCCAGCTCTCTGCTGTGGCCAGGGAGTGCAGTGGAGGATGGCCCAGGTGCTTGGGCCCTGCACCCCATGGGAGACCAGGAAAAGCACCTGGCTCCTGGCTCCTGCCATCGGATCAGCGTGGTGCGCCGGCCGCGGCGGCCATTGGAGGGTGAACCAATGGCAAAGGAAGACCTTTCTCTCTGTCTCTCTCTCTCTCTCACTGTCCACTCTGCCTGTCAAAAAAAAAAAAAAAAAAAAAGAGTTTTGCAAAAGGCACAAGAGAAGATGCTTTGAATTTTTATCACATTCTCAAATTCCATGAAAAAACCTGAGGATTCACCAAAATAATGCTAAAGGAATAAAGAGAAATTTTCTTTTTTTAAATTTTAGTCATAACAAACTTT
This sequence comes from Oryctolagus cuniculus, assembly GCF_964237555.1. Classification (NCBI taxonomy): domain Eukaryota; kingdom Metazoa; phylum Chordata; class Mammalia; order Lagomorpha; family Leporidae; genus Oryctolagus; species Oryctolagus cuniculus. Next base: position 29,989,556 of record NC_091451.1, on the reverse strand, counting down.
GTTCTTTTAATGAAATAAAATCAAAACAAAGAGCAAGCACTTGCATCCTGCATGTAATAAATCTGTATGTTTGCTTGTGCACAGGTGTTCTGGGAGCCAAAGATACTATCTAAGGAACATCTTTGTCCAAAAACAAGAGATTATTTGTTTTTAATAATATGTTGGAATAAAGAAACACTCAAATAGTGAATATACTTCCATTGAAAAAAACAAGGAAAACATACAGTATGTTAGCACTATCAGCAATCACCCTACTGTGCAGTACAATGCCAGCACTCCTCACTCCCACCTACTAAAACTTCAAACCTGTTAATCAGTCTTCCCTAAACCTCCCTCCCCCTACTCTTCTGAGACTCTGGCAACCACTATTCCACTGTCAGCTTCTATGAAATCAATTATTCTATGTTCTACCTACGACTGAGCTCATGCAGTACTTGTCTTTCTACATCAATTTTATTTTCACAATTAAAAAATTATTAAATAAATGCATATAATTTTATCAGAGAGGTAACTTGAACTTCTTTTTTTTTTTTTTTTTTTTGACAGGCAGAGTGGACAGTGAGAGAGAGAGAGACAGAGAGAAATGTCTTCCTTTGCCGTTGGTTCACCCTCCAATGGCCGCCGCGGCCAGCGCACCACGCTGATCCGATGGCAGGAGTCAGGTACTTCTCCTGGTCTCCCATGGGGTGTAGGGCCCAAGTACTTGGGCCATCCTCCACTGCACTCCCTGGCCACAGCAGAGAGCTGGCCTGGAAGAGGGGCAACCGGGACAGATTCCGGCGCTCCGACCGGGACTAGAACCCGGTGTGCCGGTGCTGCTAGGAGGAGGATTAGTCTAGTGAGCCAGGGCGCCGGCGTAACTTGAACTTCTTATGAATTTCTAAAAACACCTTATTGTGAAACATGGAAATAAACACTTTGAATTCTTGAATAAAATCTGTGGGTAAAGGTTATTTTAAGAATAAGTGGGGGCTGGCTCTGTGGCGCAGCGGGTTAAAGCCCTGGCCTGAAGCACCGGCATCCCATATGGGCATCAGTTCTAGTCCCCACTGTTCCTCTTCCAATCCAGCTCTCTGCTATGGCCTGAGATAGCAGGGTAAGATGTCCCAAGTCCATGGGCCCCTGCACCCATGTGGGAGACCCAGAAGAGGCTCCTGTCTCCTGGCTTCAGATAGGCTCAGCTCTGGCTGTTGCGGCCATCTGGGGAGTGAACCAGCAGATGGAAGACCTCTCTCTCTGTCTCTACTTCTCTCTGTAACTCTGTCTTTCAAATAAATAAAATAAATCTTAAAAAGAAAGAATGAGTGAATGAAGTCACAGCCAAAAATTATTTTACCAAATGAATTGATAGAATGAAAAATGTATTCTACTTCTCTAGGTATCAAATCAATATGAATAAAAAAATGAGGAAAACCACATATATATTATAAAGTTACAATGGTTGTCATTAATTTTACTTTTTTTCTTTATTTGATATATCAACAAGAGTCCAAAACTGATATATTAGTAAGGGCATCAAAGACCCTTTCCATTGCCTAAATGGGAAGATCAAGGCTGAATGTTCAATGATATTATCAATTATAATAATAATTATTATTTATGATACTTTTAATTCTGAAAATACAACCAGGTTGTCCATGTTAACCAATAAATCTTGACACAAGTATAAAGGAAAAGCCAAACACAAGAATATTCTCTTTTTTTTTTTTTTTAGATTTTTTTATTTATTTGAGAGTTAGAGTTATAGACAGTGAGAGAGAGACAGACAGAAATGTCCTCCTTCCATGGTTCACTCCCTAAATGGCCACAATGGCCGGAGCTGCGCCCATCCAAAGCCAGGAGCTAGGAGCTTCCTCCCGGTCTCCCATGCGGGTGCAGGGGCCCAAGCACTTGGGCCATCCTCCACTGCCCTCCTGGGCCACAGCAGAGAGCCGGACTGGAGGAAGAGCAACTGGGACTAGAACCCGGCACCCATGTGGAATGCCAGCACCACAGGTGGAGGATTAACCTAGTGTGTCACAGTGCCGGCCCCACAAGAATGTTCTTTGTGCCACTATTGATTTTTTTACGTTTCATCTATGACTTGATTTTGCAGTAATATTAGAGAAGCCGTGAGCCTTATCTTTCCTTTGCCAGATTACATTTTTTTCTATTTCTAGATATGCAGACTCTATTCTTAAAACTTTCTGACAATATATAAAAGATCATTTCATAAAAAGTTAAAAGGATTAAAGCTCCAGAAAAATATCCTACAGTCTCTTAAATCTCCCTTGAACAGATAACAATATTCTTTATGACCTACATTGCTCTATATTTCGAGCTTCATCCCTGGTTATACCTTCAGAAGAAGAAGGAAGGACAGTTAAAAAGCAAAAAAGGGAGAGAAGAAGGACCAATACTTGTTGGACATTTAGTATGCTAAGCACTGTGCCAAATGCCTAAAATACACCATCTCATACTGAGAAAGTTGCTATAATCATCCCAGATTTGGAATGAGCCAGCTGAGGACTAGATATGTTAAGGAACTTGTCCTTAGCTACCCAACACTTAAGTGCAGCTCAAAAGTGACTAATTCTGGAGAGTGTTCAGAACATTGCTATCCCTCCACCAACATAATTATTTGGGTTCTTGCAACTCACTGTGTTCTTTCAGAAACCTTGGTCTTCATTCTCTTTCTGCAGTTTTCGCTTTGTGCCTTGCTCTCTTGTCAAGGTCCAAGGCACATGCCAACTGATAACTAATTGACTCTTTTCCCTGGCACCTCCTTTACAATGCAGAAAATACCGTGCATTGCAGCTACTGTCTTGTCAGCTCTACAAACCCCAAAATTCTGGCTGCTCTGAGTATTTGACAAGTGAGCCAGTGGATGGAAAATCTCTCTCCATTTCTGTCTTTCTCTACCTTTCAATTAAAATGAAAATAAATTAATAATAAATTAAGCTTGCTATTTTTTTAATAAAATATCAATATATTTTAATGTTTATATGTAAACATTAAGTTACATAAATGGTGCTAAATAACTTGACACATGGGAGCGAGCTTGGTTCACCAAGTTTCTAAGATGGATAGAACCAGATAACAAAACACAGAGTTCGGCCGGCGCTGTGGCTCAGTAGGCTAATCCTCGGCCTGCGGTACCGGCACACCAGGTTCTAGTCCCAGTCAGGGCGCCGGATTCTGTCCCGGTTGCCCCTCTTCCAGGCCAGCTCTCTGCTGTGGCCAGGGAGTGCAGTGGAGGATGGCCCAAGTGCTTGGGTCCTGCACCCCATGGGAGACCACGATAAGCACCTGGCTCCTGCCTTCGGATCAGCGCGGTGTGCCGACTGCAGCGCGCCGGCCGTGTTGGCCAGTGGAGGGTGAACCAATGGAAAAGCAAGACCTTTCTCTCTATCTCTCTCTCTCACTGTCCACTCTACCTGTCAAAAATTAAACAAACAAACAAACAAAAACAACAACAAAAAAAAACACAGAGTTCATGTTTTGCTCAATGGGACTTCAAAACTGAAGGCACTAGCTTAATTGTGGGATCTTAAAGAACCTATCAAGGAAGATATCAAATACATGGGCAAATATTTTGGGGAAAAATAGAGATTGTAGTAATGAAATATTTAATCTTTCTTTGTGCTCAATAATGTAAAATCCTGGGGCTGGCAATTAAAATACCACTTGGAGTCTGCAACCCGTATCATAGAGCCCAGGTTTGAATCCAAATCCCACTCCTGATTCCACCTTTCTGCTAAGGCACACCCTGAGTGGCAGCAGGTCATGGCTCAGGTACACATGGAAAATCCAGTTTGAGTCCTTGTCTCCTGGATTTAGCCTGGCCCAGTCCCAAGAGTTATGGGCATTTGAGGAGGGAATCAGCAGATGGAAACTCTCTGCCAGTCTTCCCTATTCTCTTTCAAATAAAACAAACAAATAAATAAATAGATTTATAATGTACATCTTATTCCTTTCACCTCCACCAAATTTACTGTAGAATCTGTAATGCTAATCTTTTCATTTTAGAGTTAGCTTATTTTTTTCTGGGGTAAATGAGTGCACGCTACTCTAGTGTGAAGGTGAGTGTATGAGGGGGATAGAGATCACTGACAGGAACACAGTGACCTCTGGACTCTTGCAACTGTTATCAAGCATTCTGAATTTTAGGAGGATGCTGCCAGAAACAGGACTAAGAAGTTGGATATGGGTACCTGTAAGGAGCTTGCATACCTGCCTGGACCTTCTCCTATGCTCAACAGAACAGTCTACAAGAGGTCTGAGAGTTCTGTATTGCAGGCACCAATTTAGTTTCTGTTGAGAAACTAACATAATTCTAGAACAGGTGCCCATATGAGATGCTGGCATTGTCCATTATGCCACAGCACTGGTCATATCTAACATAATTCTTTAATTCTGCTTTACTCTGTTGTCAGTCATTTGGGGTTAATAAAGGTTTATTTTTCCAATGTCCAGTCAGGCTTGCTTTAACAGACAGAATGGCATTTCTTTTCCCTTGTGCATAGTACAGTGAATGGTATTTTGAATTATAAATCCTCAGAGATCCAGTACAGCTCTGTCAGTGTTTGAGATAGAAGTAGTTAAACAATCTACCTATCTTGTGGACATTGATCATAGAATGTCTTCATCAATTCAATTTATTTCAAATAATCAATCTATTTGTGATATTAAGAAGCAAATACAAAAATGAGTTATTGTTTTTCTTTAATTGTTAGGCACCTTAATCAATTACTTTAAGGGTTTTATAATAGACATTCTACATTTTGGCAGCATCTGTAATAATATGTAGATCACAATTTTTATTTTAATCCTTTAAGGAGAATGGATTTTAAAATTCCTGAATGTGAATTTTGTGTGTTTGTGGTTTTTCATTTATCTATTTGAAAGTCAGAATTACAGAGAGAGAGGAAGAGACAGAGAGAGAGGTCTTCCATCTGCTGGCTCACTCCTCAGAGGGATGGAATGGCCTGACTGGGCCAGGCTGAAGCCAGGAGCTAAGAGCTACTTCTGGGTCTCTCACATGGGTGGCAGAGACCCCAATACTTGAGCCACTTTCCACTGCTTTTCTCAGAAATTGGCAGGTAGCTGGATCAGAAGTGGAGCAGCTGAAATTCAAACCAGTGCTCACCTGGGCTGCCATTGTTGAAGGCCACAGCTCTATCCACTACACCACAATACCGGCACCTATTAGTGATTTTTCAGTTTTCAGCTTTCTATATCACAATGAAATATATTTCAGCATTTAAATGGAGCAAGTTACTTTGCTAGTAAGTCACACATTTTATTATAGTCACATATTTGGCTTTTGAAATTTTTATTGGGAAGCACCTATTTTACTTTTGTGTTTTAAAAAATAAGTTATTTTCATTAGCAACCTGTAAAGAATTAAGACACAGAAAATGGTTTTGGGAACAAAAGTGTCAACACATTCTATTTATTACAGTTTCTAGGATGTACAAGCTATTTTAATGAGGGAAAAGTCTTTTATAAAGACTAGAAACAGGGGCCGATGCTGTGGCGCAGTGGGTTAATCCTCTGCCTGCAGCGCTGGCATCCCATATGGTTGCCTGTTCTAGTCCCAGCTGCTCCACTTCTGATCCAGCTCTCTGCTGTGGCCTGGGAAGACAGTAGAAGAAGGCCCAAGTGCTTGGGCCCCTGCACCTGCGTGGGAGACCTGGAAGAAGCTCCTGGCTCCTGGCTTCAGATCGGTACAGCTCTGGCCATTTAGGCCATCTGGGGAGTGAACCAACGGAAGGAAGAACTTTCACTATCTATCCCTCTCATTGTCTGTAACTCTACCTCTCAAATAAATAAATAATAAAATCTTTTAAAAAAAGACTAAAAACAAATACATCCTTCAGTTGAGATATAAAAGCACAAATGAAACTAAATGTTAGCTGATTTGGGTCATTTAAGCACATAGTTAGGGATGTGTATAGTATGTTTATGTTTTTCTGAATGTAAAAATTCATATGCCTGTCCATATACATAGTATCGATAAATTACTTCAAGCTTTAAAAGAATTTGGTCCTAAAGTGTAAATGGCATTTTTTTTTTTCTTACTGCACAGCGCCCTTTCTTCTGATCGCATAGGTGTATGTCTGGAGCCCTCCCTCTCACATCTACTCTTCTTTAGCACTGCACCTGTAACGAGACACAGCTAGAGACACCCTTCAAGAAGGAAGGAAGGGGGTGTCTATGTGGTAGAAATGGGCTGAAAATGTGTTCTTTCTACTCAGGAATGGCTTTTACAGTGCATGCTGAGAAAGATCTTACTTCCCCTCTGGATTTGTCACGCACATGCAGACACACACACACAGCTTTTAACTTTGGGTTGGCAAGCACCAGTGCCATAAATGGTGAATGTTATGGCTCTTAAAGAATGTTTTAGACGAAAATAGAGAAAGTTTCCAATTGAATTACTAACAACTGGAATTTCTGCCTTAATGGAACACATTCAGTTTGGGTTGAGTGAAAGATAACAATTGAGGAGACAGCATATGAAAGAGAGAAGCAAGCAGAGAGTGAAAATAAGCACGAACAAATTTCCAAGTACAAATTATATTGTTTCCTGCATTCTCCTGAAATCTCACTATATAAAAAACAAAACAAATGTATAAGGTGTTATTTTCCTTAAATATATTTTCTCTGGTAATGGGAACAAGTCTTTCACGAAGTTAGGAATTAAAGTTAAGAGATAATAATAAGCAACCAGACACATTCATCCAGGCAAACAGAATACACTCTCTTTTCCTCAAAGACTTCACTATAGTGTCTCAGTAGAGTGTACACACTGATGTACCCTCCTCAAAGAAAGCCATGATGCCTCCAGTGGTAACATCAGGTTAAATATTGAAAATGGTTGCTTTGTTTCCTCTGACAGTGGAAAAAGTCAAGTTAGGCTTACAAATTGTATTCCATCTTTCAAATTTCTGGAAGTGAATGCATTGATAGTGATGAGTGAGTATTGGCTAAGTTTTAAAACAAAAAGATTCCTGAAATAGCAGGTTTCCTTTGCCAACTATTAATACATCTACCTCCCTAACATATTTTTCTTTCTCATTTCTGATAACAGAAGATAACATAGTCTGGGTGTGTTTCTTTCCATACTTAGGAAGGAGTAGACAAATCATATTCTCCTAGACTCCAAATCGAATAAATCTTGTCATGTTTTAGCTATGCACTCTTAGCACTGTGTGATAACTGAAAATCACAGATAATTTATCAAATAGTAACAGTTCCAAATTTGACATCAGAAAAAAAGCAAAATAAATTAGTAAAAGTATAAAATCAGAGTGGTATATTAAGGCTGCCTCTGTTGAAGAAAAATCTATAGAATCTTAAAAACATGGAATGAAAATATCTGAATCAACAAACATAAAATTTTAATGCATATGCAAAGCTGCAGACTGTTAGACCTGGCAAAACATATTTCTAAATTCTGTTTGCGTTTGCTGATAAGGGGAGAGGGAACTTTTAAAGTGTATTTGATTCTGCTAAGTTTGCTTAAAATGACTCACAATGTGAGTCCTACAGCAAAGACTGATCTTGGGAAATGAATCCACTTTCTCCAAAAGATGAAAGTTTTAATGAATTCAAGAGTATTTTGAATGGCAAAGAGTGTGACATGAGAAACAAGAAGATAAAGAAATGAACAAGCCCTCGTTGTGAAAGAAATTCTGTGAAATAATCAGGGGTCATCACTGTGAATTAATCAAGAATCTTTCCAGAGGATCATAGTTACCTGCATTTAGCTAAAGTGGACAATTAGCAATAAGGTGGAGATGGTAACTCAGAGAGTCAGTTCCTAGGACATATCTCTATCTACTCATCGATTGACTCCTGACACCTAGCATAGGCTGTGATGCATAATACTTTCTCATAACCAATTTTTACTTAGTGGAAATCACGTTTTTAAAATAGCCTACTATTTTTTATTTGTAACCAAAGTTTTATTGGGACACAGTTGTCCATTTTTGTGTTAGTGTTTGCATGTGTTTTCACTACAATGCATAAATAGTTGCAACAAAGAGGTTATGGCCTGAAAAGCCAAAAATATTTGCTATCTAGCCTTTTGCAGAGAAAGTTTACTGACCTCTGGCCTAGAAGCCTGTTTACATTACCAATATGCTTTTTTTTTTTATTTTTATTTTTGACAGGCAGAGTGGACAGTGAGAGAGAGAGACAGAGAGAAAGGTCTTCCTTTGCCGTTGGTTCACCCTCAAATGGCCGCCACGGCTGGCGCGCTGCAGCCGGCACACCGCGCTGATCCAATGGCAGGAGCCAGGTACTTATCGTGGTCTCCCATGGGGTGCAGGGCCCAAGGACTTGGGCCATCCTCCACTGTACTCCCTGGCCACATCAGAGAGCTGGCCTGGAAGAGGGGCAACCGGGACAGAATCCTGCGCCCCAACCGGGACTAGAACCCACTGTGCCGGCGCCACAAGGCGGAGGATTAGCCTAGTGAGCCGTGGCGCCAGCCACCAATATGCTTTCAAGAAACCATCCAAACACCATCTCCAAAACATAATAATTATTTTAAGGGATAAATAATAAATTAGTTCCTACTGTATAGATAAATATGACTAGTTTGCATATTTATATGTAAATAAAAAAGTTTTCAGGCAATACTCTGATAAAAAGATTTCTAAGGTACAATAACATGATCAACTAAAATGTCTATTCAAATTAAATTTAGATTATGAATAATTGGGGAATTTGAATTATGAATATTTTCATTAATGTTAGACCCAGTAGTGATCTGAACTTGGATAGTACAGAAACATCTCTGACATATGTGACAACACAATTATCAGTGTTCTAGTCAGGATGTTTTATTGAATATATAATCTAAAAACTTTTCTCCAAAAAGCATTTCTAATTTAGAATTCTCTTATAAAGAAAATATCTTAAGAAGTTATTCTGACATCCCATTTTCGAAAATAACAGTATGCTATATATGTTTTCATTTTAAACTTTCATTTTGATTTTTTTCTGTAACAGAGATAGTAAACATATTTCAGCTTAAGCTTCAAATGAAATAAAATTCTACATTGAAGTAATTCAGCTGAATGAAACTTTTCTAAATGGTATGTGCCTTTTTTTTTTTACTTTTACGCGGAGTTTATATATTCATCAATATTTAAAAAGTCAGGTTTTCAAATCCAATATGACTGCAATCCATTTTAACAGTGGGGACTGAATTGTTTTTACCCCTGTAGGTGAATAAGATAGACAAGCTAATTGCCTTTTTAACTTACAGCTTTTCAGTGTGAGATCTCATTATCATTTGCTTTCAGGAATGAATCTCACTCAAGGTTTGATGGAGAATATAGTTTCTTTCATCACAAAATCATGAACCTTTTACCTTCCCTATCTTTCTCTAAATTCCCATTCTTGATAGAAGCCTGATTTTCCTCCTCACTGTTTCAAGTGATCCTTAGAATAACTTCGGAGAACAAGGAACACACCGTATTAGCATAATAGAATACTTGAAAAATCAATTGCTATGCCAAGGTAGAAATGATTGTACCCACATTCCTATTCTAGACATTTAGCAAGGTCATGTGCTATTTTTTTAAAAATTCTGTTCACAAGAAAACTTGTAAATCACAAGTTTCTGGTTGTCATACATAGATTCTAACTTTTAGACACTTTACAACTAACACAATAGTAACCCAATGGAAAATAGAAAAATTTAGCAAGTTGTATCTGTGGTTAATTAAATCAAAATGTAGACATATACACAAACAGGCACGCACAAGCTCATATGCACACACCAGTTTCAATATTTATTGGGATAGGTAATTACGTGTTCAGGAATGATTCAAAATTAAACTGGAGCAAGCAGATTTTCAGAGGAAAATATACAAGGCATAAGGTGCATAGAGAAAAAGCTTTAAAAATATGAGTCCAAAAACATTTGTCATTTAATGAAGGAGATTCTATCTGAGAAATGCATTGTGAAGCAATTTTGTCATTGTGCAAATATCATACAGTGTATTTATGCACAATAAAGATTACTAGAACATAATTAGATGATATAATCTTATGGGAAAACTGTTGTACATTGGTCTATCACCAATTAAAAGGTTATTAGGTGGTACTGGAATCTATCATTGACGTTATTGTTTATTTCAACTACATTTACTATATTTTTAACATGAACATTGTTTTTACCACTTTTTGCAGTTTCCATGAGTATCTCAGAGGTCTATGAGACAGAAGTTAGATATGTTAAATGAGTAGTTTGCAAATGGGCTTATTTACCTTCAACATAAGAAAAATGTAGGAGAAAAACAAGATGTTTTTAACCAGAGGTTATTGATGGACATTAAATAAGATAATGTATGTAAATGTACAAATTATGTAGTTATTTTATTGATTTTTAAAAATATATGTATGCTAAGTGGGTCATTATAGTTACTTTCTTTTCAGAAGCAAAACACTAAATTTTATAACATCATCACATATATTTTGGGGGACACAAATGAAAATATTTGAATCTAGATCATTGTTGTAGATCAGGCTTTATCTCACAAGTGATAAATTGCCATAATACAATTCAGACACCAAAGCGAATGTGGGAAGTTCAGTCTGGCCTTGGTAAGATGGTGACCATTGTAGAGTAGTAGGGTTGTTGAATGATAAATGAAATAGGCTGGAAATGATATTTATTTCAGAGGAAGAGAAGAAAGCAGAACAAAGAAAAGTATTATAAATAACTTCTTTAATTTAATTTTATTTTTTGTGTTTGATAACCTGGCAGGTGCCATTTATTATGAAGTAGAAGAACGTAAGAGGGCTAGATAACTGTTTTTATGGTTGTTTCTAATGTCTGGTGGCTTGCATTCGTGTGTGTGTGTGTGTGTGTGTAAGAGATCTGAAGTTAAAGTTGTCAGTTTTGGCATATTAATTTTATGATGTCCATGAGACAGATAAGTGAAGATGTCAAATAGCCCGAAGAGAAAAGCATGAATCTCAGACACAGCATAAGCTCTGGAAATACTCTGGGGCTCATACCACAGTAAATACCACTATGAACATTAACAATATCACCTAGAAGAATTTGCCAAGATGAAAAACGGGATGAGATGGTCTAGAACTAAGCCCAGAAATACTTCTAAAGTTAGCAGTGGAGCATGAAGTGAAAAGTTAGCAGGGGAAACTAATGAAGTCAACTAAAACCCAGGGATACAGTGTCATGAAAGCCCAAAAGAGACTGTCGAGAGCCAGGACTAAGCATGGGAAAGTGTGGAGAATGGCAGTAATTATTGACAAACACTTGTAAGAGGTGAAACGAAATTAAGTCATAAAGTTTTCCACTGATTTTAGCAAAATACAACCCTTGGTGACCTGGTCTAGAATATTTCAGTCAAGTGCATGTTAAAGGAATGTTAAGGAAGTGCAGATGGATGATATAGATATTTCATTGAATAAATTCAATGCAAAGTGGAGCAGAGTAAGAGGAGGTTGTTGGATATGTGCTCATATACATAAATGCATATATAAAATATATATAAAAATTCATACAGTAAGTTTATGCATGGGTGTGAAGGAATTTTATGTGTTCAAAAGCACCTCAAAATTCATGGAAAATGAAATTGTAATATATAAGTTTATTATGGTACAAAAATCTTGCAATAGTTGGCACATTATGCTCTTTTTTCAGTATCATTTTGAAATACTCTTGTGTTTATATATATATGTAAATAAACACAGAGATATTACTGTAGGTAGTAACATATATATATAATCTGTGCAGATATTTATTTGTATATATGTATATATTTGCATATAGATGAGGACTAACATAAAGAGTTACATATATAAATATATTTATATATGCATACATACATAAATAAGAAGCACCATTTTTTTAAAAGATTTATATATTTGAAATGCAGAGTTACAGAGAGGCAGAGGCAGAGAGAGAGAGGTCCTCATCTGCTGATTCACTCCCCAGATGGTAGTAACGTCTAGAGCTGGGCTGATCCAAAGCCAGGAGCCAGAGCTTCTTCCGAGTCTTCCACATGGGAACAGGGGTGTAAGCAATTGTGACATCTTCTACTGCTTTCCCAGGCAATAGCAGAGAGCTGGATCAGAAGTGAAGCAGCTGGGACTCAAACCGGCATCTATGGGCCGGCACCGCAGCTCAATAGGCTAATCCTCTGCCTTGCAGCGTCGGCACACCAGGTTCTAGTCCCGGTCAGGGCGCCGGATTCTGTCCCTGTTGCCCCTCTTCCAGGCCAGCTCTCTGCTGTGGCCCGGGAGTGCAGTGGAGGATGGCCCAAGTGTTTGGGCCCTGCACCCCATGGGAGACCAGGAGAAGCACCTGGCTCCTGCTTTCGGATCAGCGCGGTGCGCCGGCCGCAGCGCACCGGCCGTGGCGGCCATTGGAGGGTGAACCAATGGCAAAGGAAGACCTTTCTCTCTGTCTCTCTCTCTCACTTTCCACTCTGCCTGTATATATATAAAACAAACAAACAAACAAACAAAAACCGGCATCTATATAGGATGCTGGCACCAGAGGCAGTGGCTTTTCCCACTACGCCACAGTGCTGGCCCCGCGAGACACGTGAACACAACTAAATGCAGAAATAGGAAACAAATACCCAGAACAGAAAATCAGTAGCTGCAAGGCAGGGGAAGCCTATTAGCATAGGTACAGTGAAGACATAGACTTTCCATAAAAAGAGTGACATCCCCTATGTTTTAAGAGGGAACTAGATGTCTTCAGATAGAGGTAGAATGATGCACTTTGTGGTAGAAACTGTTGATGATTTATCTCTGCTACAGTGAATTGAGGGTCGTAGGAAATGTGCAGGTATGAGACTGGAAGAGAAAATATCAAATAGTATATAAGTTAATAAAATGCATTGTGAAACATTAGAAGTTATATTAGGCTTTGAGGCTCTATAGCACATGATATAAATGCATCGCTTAAAACAAAACAGATTTATCATCTCACGGTTCCAATGGATCGGGAGTCCTGGCAAAGCTGGGCTGGTTTCTGGGCTCAGGATCTGACGGGCTTAAATCAGGGTGTTGGCTGGGGCCACGATCTACTCAGAAGCTACAGTTCCTCTTCCAAACTCACGTGCTTGTTGGCAGGATTCACATCTTTGCAGCCTTAGACCTCATGGCAGAGCTTCTGCAAGGCCAGCGGGAAAGGCCAAAGGCCTCTGTACAGCCTTCCAAAGGACCGAAAAACTATCAAATTTTATTTTTCAGTCTGAAAATAAAGTCCCAGTTACTATAAAAACCATTCTGATTTTTCAGTCACCCTTAGTTTTCTGTACCATTAATTATGATGTCTCTTTTTATCCTTTACCCAAAATTCTCAACTTCCATGCTCTGACATTTTTGTCATTCATGCTTACAGTCACATATCATTAATTCCAACTAATTTTCAATGCCTACCTGGCCTTTGAGTTTGATGAGCCGTACGTTATGGGTGACCAGTGCCAGACCAAATGTTTTGAACATGATTTTCAAGACATACAGCCATACTCATTTATTATAAATTTGTAACAAATACATGTATGCTTTTTATACTACAAACATAATAAACACATGTATGCTTTTCATACAACATGGTACCGTTGACTAATTGTGACAGAAACAATGCTTACAATGACTAAAACACTTATGAAGTGGCCTTTTCAAAAAACAATTTGTCTGCCTTTGGTCTAGATCACAAGGAAGAATTAGTACAGAGAAGATAATTAAAAGGAAAGGTAGTGTAGGTAGATATTAGGGTTGAAATTGCTATTTTGTAGATTTTTAACTTTTTGGAGTATAAGGGATGAGAAAAAATATTGGAGAACATTAGAGAGCAGGCTATTAATTAGTTACTGATTTTATTATGGATGATGACAAAACTAAAGTTAGTATAGGCAACTGTGAAATAGGAATTCCTTAGGGGTGAACATATGGAATGCCTCCATTCTTTACCACAATGCCTGGTTTGAGCCCCAGTTGCTTTACTTTAGATCCTGTCCTGCTAATAGTCACACTGGGAGGCAGCAGGTGTTGCCTCAGTGTCAGTCCCTGCCATCCACATGGGAGACCTGGATTGAGTTTTGAGTTCCTGGTTTCGCACTGGTCCAGTTCTAGCTATTGTAAACGTTGGGTAGTGAATTAGTAGAAGAGGAATCATCCTGGCTTGCCATAGCTAATTTTCTCCCTTGCAAATAAAATGAAAACAAATAATTCTTGTTTTCAATAAATGGAATAGATTGATGGGACAGTAGGGAGGGTAGAGTAGATAATAGAACTCATGGAGGAAGTTTCAATAGGACACCATCTGTATAGATGAGCATATTCCAAAATGTTAATGGAAATGACATTAAAAGAGAAGTTTAACTTTGTGCAAAATGTTTTACAATCCATGCATATGAGAGAGCTTCTAACAGTTAACATAAAATACATATTTTGAAAAATAATTCATGGATTTCAATATGTCTTGACAGCAAAATAAACTTACCAATTTGTCCCATTTTTCTATGAACTTTTTGAAGTTCCATCCTGTATGTATATGTTGCTTGAGGTTTTGATCTCTCCTCTAACGAAGAGGAGGAACAGCCTGAAAGCACAATACTGTAGTAGGTAATGAATACATCTTCTGTCACCTGGTGCTATGTTTAAAAAATATAACAACAACAAGCAAACAAACATCAGATAAAAATCCCTGATTCTAAAAGCTGTTAGAAGTTTGTACAAGGATTTCAATTGAAGTCATAAAGTTAAATGGAAAGTTCTGAGAAGAAATTGTCTTGCAATAGAATCTGTTGGTTATAGAGTGATCAAAAGTACAGTGGGAAGTTCTTAGTGGTTCTAGATTGGATCAGATTAATACATATTGACCACTATAAGAAGGAGAAATCAGATAAATGTAGGTGATTTCAATGGGCATTTGATCTGTCAGGCAGTAAGCTCAAGTCCCAGATTAAAGTACCTGGGTTGGAGTCCCTTCTCCAGGGCTCGGCTCAGCTTCTTGCTGATTCAGACTCTTGGAGGCAGTGGTGGTGTAATCAAGTCCTTCCCACCCATGTGGGAGGCATGGATTGAGTTCACTGCTCCTGGATTCAGCCTCAGTCTATCCTGATAATTGTGGGTATTTGGAAAGAGAGAACAAGCAGATATCTTTCTAGCTGTCTGTCTCTCTGTGGGTCTCTTTGTCTCCCAAACTAAAAACCACATTTGGGACTGGTGCTATGGAATAGCAGGTTAAGCCACCACTTGCAACACTGGCATCCCATGTAGGCATCAGTTCAAGTCCCAGCTGCTCCACTTCTGATCCAGCTCCCTGTTAATG